>NC_085983.1:7722500-10122500 GCF_910591565.1 Cydia splendana
CATGTACGAAATCTAAATATTTGGGTTCGTCTTTGACGTCTCGAGAAACGTGTCCAGGGTTTTCATTTTAAACTAATTAACACAAAGGTTATGGCCAGAAAACCAGTTTTAGCCTAAAATTGTTCAACTTTGATGCCAAATATCTCGAAGGCAATGAACTTTGAAGTAAATATAGGATACTAAACTGCAAAACTTAATTCAAGACAAGACAAAAAAAGTAAGACAATGTTGCCACTGCAATAATTTGTTTGTAAAATAGTAAATTCCTTTTGATAAATAAATCACGCTAAGATAATTTATTTATTAGTAATTTTACTTCTGCGATTTAAAAGAGTACTTTTATATACTTATTTTTGCATAAATACAAGACGCGCTAGTAAAAAGTTAGCTAGCAACAATTTCCTACTTTTTTTGGTCCTTAATTACGTTTTGCAGTATATATTGCTTCAAGATGTTGTTGTTAATAAGATTCAGATCGAAGGTCATTCGCGTGGGGTAGCCCCTTAATATATCCCGAGCATCGAAATCATCACCAAATATTTATCTAACGCATATGCACAGATCTTGTTTCAATTAAATGATCATCTTTAATTAAATTGGCAAGTTATCTTCTTGATACAGCCGAATTTGACCATTTTAATAGATTTTAAACATTATAATAGGCACATTTTCCTTGTTTTTGAAAATACCGGGATCCCGGTATTTCATTAAAAAATACCGGTATTGAAAAATCTGTTTAAACAGACGGGATCCCGGTATTTCGGGATCCCGGTATTGGAAGCCCTAGTGCGGTCTAAGTAAATAAACGATTCGAAGGAAATTAAACAAAGTTTTTTACCCCTCAGCACACTGCGTGTGCTATCAAAATATTTGCAGACTTATCTTGGTCTAACTCTAGTTACCTAGTGTCCTATTGAAACTGGATTTTATGCCAAAACCGAAGGTTTTTTTTTCGGACACTATCGATACTACAGTTTCGGCACGGCCAAAAGGTTTTGCAGTTTTATGGCCGAAATCGAATCTTCGGCCGGAACATAATTTTTATGCCTTAACCTTAACTTCGGTCTAACACAAATTATTATGTATTTTTACAAACAGACAGACAAACTCTGGGGTACAACATAAAATACCTACTTAGTCATATTTAATCAACCTTTTATGTGTCTGTAACACGGCGGAACAATCAACATATATTTATGTGTCAGTAAATAACTGCTGATATTTTGGTATGCGAAGCGAAATGTGTTTAATTAAAATAGCAATGCCAGCGAAAATCAGATTAAGTATACTAAAGTTAACGCATATCATATTTTAAAAGTTGAACGTTGGGGGGTGGTATCCCACCTGTCCAATACCTTTCGCAATGTGTATGGCGAGTTGGCGACTCACATTTTCCTCAATGAGAGAATGAGACGCAATTACATTGGACAAAGAAAGAATTAGGGGCAAATGGCCAAAATTGTTAAGAGTCACAACTGGTCACAACATAAGGTCTGTCCAGACGAGAACAATTTTTCGCCAATCTGATTAAATTGTCGAATCAGATCAGGTGGTGCGGACGCAAACGCCAATTTGACCACTTACACCAATTTTAAAGGGTCTAGCCAGGGCCGGATTAAGCATGTCGGGGCCCCTAGGCAGTGCGAGGCTCGGGGCCCCCTACAGTCAATTCTGCACACTGCACACAGCATATTCAGTACAGGGAAATAAGTTTGCATTTTTAATTTCAATCTTCAGGCGTCGGCCGAGCCGATCCAAATTGAACGATGTCTTTTTCGCTCTTATTGCGTGGACATAAAGCTTTTTTCTATCGGTTTTTGCCGATTCCGCGTCGCGTTAAGTTTGGGGAGAGCCCTTTAGGCTTAAGGCCAATTCCCAGTGGAATACCAAAGATGTGAACTTCAGCGTCAACTTAATACTTTGCAAGGCTGAACAGCGATTGTCCGACCATAAGACCGCCGAGCCACATGATTAGAATCAACCTAATAATAAAGAATTTCCATATGTTAAAATTACTTAAATTACTAGAGTTAGACCAAGATTAGCCTGCGACAATTTTGATAGCACTCGCAGTGCAAGTGTTATTTTAAACGTCAAAACTTCTATGAAATTATGACGTATAAATAACACTTGCATTGCACTGCGTATGCGATCAAAATCGTTGCAGACTTTTTTTGGTCTAACTTTATTCATTCACCAGTCAAGCTAACATGTATATATATGATACATGGTCAATTGAAGAACCAAAAATAAACGCGAGCGCAGCGAGCGCGAAATTTTTAGGGTTCCGTACCTCAAAAGGAAAAAACGGAACACTTATAGGATCACTCGTGCGTCTAGCTGTCCGTCTGTCACAGCCCATTTTCTCCAAAAGTACTGGACCAATTAAGTTGAAATTTGGTACACACATTTGTTAACAATATCGCAAATTGTGAAAGCGTGTTAAAAGGCCGGGTATCGATCTTCATCTGGGCCTAAAAGTCCGAAGTGCTCCAGTGAGGCGAGCTTTCATGCGAAGTCAAAGCCGTGCTTCATCAGGCTTCAGGATAAATAGTTGAGCACAGACACGAACCAATGTCCATTGTATTCAAAAGCGAGACCGCAGGCCGAGCTTGGCGCAGCGAGGCCAAAGGCTAAGCTAGTAAGTAGAGGAGATGTGGAACACAAACCAATGGTAAATTGAGGTAAAAAGTGAGGCTGAAGGTCGAGCATTCCTATGAAAAACTGGGGACACGTTCATCTTCATTCTTTTTCTTTGTTTTAATCAATAGGTAGTCCTCGTGATTCTGAGTCGAAATAACCCAAAAGTTGCTGGTTGTTCGAAAAAAGGTGAACCATTTTTCCTGAAAACCCCTATTATTACAACTTTACAACAGGTACGCAGAATACGCCCCATAAACTGTAACGTATTGCTTCAATTTTATTACAGTATTTCATTAATTTAAAGACTGGATCGAAAAAAAACAATAACAAAGCATAATCATTATTATAAAAATAAAACATTTAGGTACTTACTCATGAATTTTGACCCTATGGAACAAAATTTTATTTGGTGCGCGCCAGTGCGCGCTGAGCCGCCGGGGCCCCCTAGCCGAGGCAGGGCCCCTAGGCAGTTGCCTACTTTGACTTAGGGTTAATCCGGCCCTGGGTCTAGCAGGCTAAGCGAACAAGAAGTGCCCCCAACGACGGATTTGGTCATTCTTTCAGGTGGTGTACTGGCAGGTCCTAAGAACTCTCTATGCTTAATATCAGTCCTCGATCTTCTTTTGTTTTCGAGTTATTCAGGATAATGTAAAATCATCAGTGTATCATTGAAAGTGTCATATTTTGTAAACCGTTCAAGTTAGATTAACCAAACAAAATTATATTTGACAACAATAAAATAGACTACTAAAATGCAATGCAATCATGTCCTTATACTTCATTATAAAAAAAAAAACATTTTATTTTTCTTCTCATTATTTTTATACTATTCGCGGAGGTACACCTACAAAAAAAATATGCATGAGTAGCCACTAATACCCACTATATACACATATAAAAATATTTGCATAAATCTTCGTGCGTCATGTCAAAAAAAAAACATTATCGAACAAGGATCTCGGAAACGGCTCTAACGATTTCGATGAAATTTGCTATATGGTTGTTTTCGGGGGCGATAAATTGATTTAGCTAGATCTTATCTCTGGGAAAACGCGCATTTTTGAGTTTTTTTATGTTTAGAGCCGCACTTCTTGTTCGCTTAGCCTGCTAGACCCTTATTTATTTATTTATTTAGAGCGCTCTAAATTAACTAAATTAAGTACAAAATACCTTTTCGCGCGTGTATTGTACGTCTTACCAGTACATATGTGACGTTCCATGGTAAAAGGTACCTTATGGTGGCTGGCGCTTACGTCTGCCACGAAAGAAGGTAAGCGATCTTGACGTCTTTTAATTGAAACGCTTTTTAAAAATCAGTAACTAATTACTTATCAGAAGAATACAAATGATCGTATTAGATCATAATTGTTACATATTTGCCCTAACTTATTTTTAAAATGTGTTTTTCAATTAAAAGACACATCAAGATTGTTTACCTTATTTCTAATGCTAAAAAATTGGCCAAGTGCGAGTCGGGCTCGCACGCGGAGGGTTCCGTACCATTATCTATAAAAACGGTCACCCATCCAAGTACTGACCCCGCCCAACGTTGCTTAACTTCGGTCAAAAATCACGTTTGTTATATGGGAGCCCCACTTAAATCTTTATTTTATTCTGTTTTTAGTATTTGTTGTTATAGCGGCAACAGAAATACATCATCTGTGAAAATTTCAGCTGTCTAGCTATCACAGATCACGAGATACAGCCTGGTGACAGACGGACGGACGGACGGACAGCGGAGTCTTAGTAATAGGGTCCCGTTTTACCCTTTGGGTACGGAACCCTTAAAGAAACGATATAGTAATAAAAACAACTGACTTCGATAAAATTTTATTTATTCATTTACAAACTTCACTCTAGCAACATTTACGATAACAAACCTTATTCAAAAATATCTACACTAGAAAGGAATGGGGTCATACACATCAATTACGTTCGTACTCTCCTGTGGACATACTCATAGTTAACCCTGTGACTGCCAAGGACGTCTATTGACGCGCGCGGCTACAGTCTAATATCAACCTTCGTGCGTTGCGGCTAGGTTCACAATAGCGCGCCACACACGATCGAAGTGGCGTTCAAAGGGTTGGCTATAAAGCCAAATTTTTTGATGTAACCCTTTTCGGTACTACATTTCAAATTAACACTTTTAGTGCCAAGAGCTTTAAATAGGTACAAAATTAACCCACCATGCAGCGAATGAGTTAACCTGTGTGATAATATCATAAATTATATTTATAAACAAGCTGTTAACTGTCCACAGGAGAGACAATGGTTTTAAAGTATGTTTACGACCCTATAATACTCGTAAAATGGCAGCGAGCCGACAAAAATACTCCAAGGATTCATAATTGGAAGAATTTGGCTTGGCAACACTGGGCAACAGTTTGAACGCCAAAGACGTCATATCACGTCGACAGAATGGCCCCAGATGCCACGTCGGTTAACGTTTCGTATGTGTGGATGACTTAAATCTTGGTTTAAAACCTCGGTCGTGCTGTATAGTGCAAAAATTGATTACCGATCACATATTTGAAGTGTCGCGTGTCGCTAAATTGTCTTTATAGTAGGGGAGCCCACGATGCTAAATCGGGATTTACTCGACCTATTGGAATCGAAATATTAGATGATAAGAAAAAAAAGTTATATAAAGTTTATTTTTCCAGCGAGCCGGAAAGCGTCTACAATTTTTTTTTTCGGGAGGTTGGTAGAGGTTTAAAAAATCGTTAAGCAGTTTGTGGGTTTAGTCGTTTTTGTCCACTTTGATGCTATATTTTTTCTACAACTTAATATAACACTTATTTGTAGGCATTTTCTTAATCTGACGAACACAAGTTTGACGCCTAATTTTTACATTGTAACCGTCAGATTAAGGAAATGCGTGCAAATAATTATCAGATTTAGTAGTAGCACAATTATAGCGTTAATTTGGACTAATATGACCAAATCCACAATCTGCTTAACAATTTGTTGAACCCCCCACCAACCCCCCACCTACCAAGGGCTCAACATAGATGGCTAAAAGGGGTAAAGATAGACTACACGGGGTAGCAAGATATCATTTATATCTTAATCTGACGCGCTCGCGTAAACACAAAAATCCCCTCTTGGGCTCCCCTCCCATTATCTTGTTATTGGTAGTCTAAAATTAACTATGTATTAAAAGTCACCTTGACATTATTAATACATTAGGTTTA
Source organism: Cydia splendana (assembly GCF_910591565.1). NCBI lineage: Eukaryota > Metazoa > Arthropoda > Insecta > Lepidoptera > Tortricidae > Cydia > Cydia splendana. The sequence goes on from NC_085983.1 coordinate 7,728,341, forward strand.
AATTCCCACGCACGAATCCGTATAATTCTGTAGTATTATTACTTGTTATATAGGCATGTAAGCATGGAATTTGCATGGAATACGATATTTAGTTGTAACTCAAAAAAAAACACAATTGGTGTGTGACGTGCCTTTGGGGTACATTTTACGTTCAACGATTACTATAGTCGTCCTTACACTCGTTAACTACACTCAAGATGCCCAAGAGCAATAAAAATGGTTCACTTTGTATCGAAATTCTCTTCAAATAGTAACCTTACATTACTCTTCGATACACTTAGCGCCACTTGCACGTTCGCACTAACCTTGGGTTAACCGGTTAAACCTGGAGTTACCATGATTACCAGTACAATTTGACACTGGGTTAACGTTTTACCGGTTAACCCCGGGTTAGTGCAAACGTGCAAGTGGCGCAAAAAAATTATGTCGGGGCCTTTGGCGCTCAAAAAATGGTAAAAGGCAAAAACCTGGCCAATGATTTCTCTTTGTAAGATTTTTTTCTCATTTAGAAAATCTGGGCCGGACTGCATAATTAAGTACAAACTAATTAAAGATTTTGTATGTATAATCACTAATAGTATTTAGCTTGTATTTTATTATGCAAAAGGCCCCAGGTAGTATTTAACCACACTCTAACTTAAGATAATATGTGCCGTCCCACTGGTAAAGGTACCTTATGGCGGTTGGCGCTAACGCTATTATATGCTTTTATTAACGCCGCTCCAAGATTATTGCGGCGCTATGCGACGTAAGCGCCAGCCGCCATGAGGTACCTTTTGCCGTGGAACGTCACATATTTTTACTAGAAAGGTTAAGAAATAACAAAATAAATATCGTAATGTGTATATTTAAAAAAACGATTACAATAAAAAGATTCAAAGTATAATTTTCATCATCAGGGTACATATGGGCCAGATTTTTGCATTTGTTATATAATTTATTTATAGATTGCGTATACTTGAAAAAATTCAACCCATGCCGCCGTTGCTCGGGTGGCCGAGTGTTCTAGGCATGTGCAGTGAACGCAGAGGACGCTGGTTCGATTCTGGCCCTGGGCACTGGAGGCCTTTCATACCAAACAATGAAATTGTCACAATCGGAACCTGTACCACGCGACCAAAACGTCGTAAGCGCCGTGAAATTCATGGCGCTTACGCGTTTAGGTCGCGAGACTCACGCTCCGCTTCTATGGTTTGTTGTCAAAACAACAACTCATGGCGCAATATACTGTTCTGTGTGGTATCGTCTTGGGTCGTCCCATTCGTTTTTCGTCAAGTTTTTAAGTTAGTCCTATTATGCTTTCGTCACTCATTCTACATTGAAAGCCACCGACGATTGTGACGAACGTAGAATGAGTGACGAAAGCAGAATAGGACTAATTTAAGAACTTGACGAATAACGAATGGGACGACCCAAGACGATACCTTCTGTGTCGGTTCTATACGTTAGTAATAATAGTTCAATGCTTTCATATAATCAATTTAAAGATTATTGACAAGGACGAATATACACGTCGTGGCGCTGAAGACACTGTTTTCGTATATGATTGTCCTTGGGGGTGAAGGGTTAATTTTAGCGTTCTATATTGTAGCCTCAATGGTATCACATGCGCGTTGCTAAAGAAAGGTTATAAAATTACTAATATTTCTTTGTTCAACAATATTTTGTTAAATTATTAATAATAGGTACAACCTACTTAATACGATTTTCCGATTTCGTTGAAAAAATGTGACGTCACACCAGGGGGGGATGGGTTTGCCAAATGTGACAATGAAAGGGGGGAGGGGTCAAAAAAGAAATTCGTGTGATGTAGTCAGTGTTGGCCGAAACGTTAATGCAATTAACCAATATTGGTCATTAATCATTATAAATTGAACCGTAAACTGTAACCGTCCGTCACGGTTTACGGTTCAATTTATAATGGTTAATAGCAATTAACGTTCGGCCAACACTGGGTGTACTTAATGGATGACTCCTATGCGCATAGGGTAGAGCCAGGAACAGGTGGGTCAATAAACTAAATTCTCCGTGATTCGCGTCCTTACTAAGTGATATTTTTTGATACCAGAATCTTGAACATTAAAATATGTGATGTGTAAATTGGTGATATTAATTAATATATTTCTTTGAAAAAAAAAACATACTTACAAACCCTGACCATGATATCAACTATTTGTGGTTGCTTCAGAAAAAAGGGTATCGTGATACCCTTTTTCCCGAGAAACTCACATTTCTACACTTAACAGTTCCACTGGCCGAGGCATAGAAATACATTATTATATACAATTCCTTATACAATTGTCTTTATACGCTTTAAATTTAAACAATTACCCCCTAATTCATAAACGTTTACTAAAGTTGACAAGCCGATAATAATCGTTTGTCCCTTTCCGACGTATTGGTATGATGGAAAGGGACAAACGTTTATTATCGGCTTGTCAACTTTTGTAAACGTTTATGAATAAGGGGGTTAGCATTTACATTAAACATTAGCGAAATAACAAATATATTCAAATGGCATGAAAAATCTACTCACAATCACGATGAAAGCTCAATTTTGGCTAATTCATAGAAAGTCTATGGTACACGATTATTATTCTTACTTATCCCTTAACCCTTTAACCTTTTGACCGTCCAAGACGTCAATGGACGCGCGTGCCTTCGTGCATTCCGACGGGCGGTACAGGAATTACAGACTCGTGTTAATTTAACCCTCGCCGTCGGCTTCGGGCTTCAATTCACACTCGTTCGTAAATTCTTGCTTACCGCCATTAATACACAATGTATCTAATATAAAAAGATAGATCGCATAACTTTAATTTAATAATCTACATATCCTATTTGTATCTGTCAATATAACTCTATTGTCAAGGAAGTCGATGTTCAGATATTTTTGAACACCGCGGCTGCTCCGATATATCTAAAGGCAAGTATACTAACGAATAATAATCGTGCATCAAGCTCTTCGCATATTTACAAGGAAATAAAATTCCAAAATAGCCTTAAAACTACTCAACTTACATTGATATTAGAAAACCGTATCGTAAAAGTATAAAACTTTGCCCTTTTCACATAACTTTGCCAACCGCGTCACAGTGCGGTGGGCAAAGTTATTGTTAAAGGGCAAACTTTTATACCTTTACGGTATACATATTTATGCTAAAGGGTCAACCGACTGCTTTTTCTTTGTTTTTACTGTCCTGTAGACTTACAGGACAGTACTTGTCTCTTGAGACACTTTTTAAAAAGTGTCTCAAGAGACGTAACCATGACAACCAAACTTGATTCACCCTAAAGCAATTATAAATATGACAAAAACACATTTCTGACATCAATGAAACATACCTATTTATATGGAAAGCACTAGGGCAAGAAATTCGACTAAAACCACAATGACACTGTCAATTCTGACAATGTCAAGTGTCATGACACAATCTTAGAACACTAGTGGACACAGATCTTTAGAGTAAGACCAAAGAAAGTCTGCAGCGATTTTGATAGCCCACGCAGTGCAAGTGTCATTTTAAACGTCAAACTTCTATGAAATTATGACGTATAAATAACACTTGCACTGCGTGGGCTATCAAAATCGCTGCAGACTTTTCTTGGTCTAACTCTAGCAACTTTTTCATTCACGGAATGTCGTTATTTCTTGTTATAAATTATAGTATTTTTCAAACGCGACGGGTACGGTGACAGGTGTCATCTCCATACAATTTATAACCTCAAAACCTGAAATCTAGAAAAATTCTATTGAAATGACATCTGTTAGCGTACCCTTCCTGTTTGAAAAATACTAGAGGAATAAAAAACATAGGTAAGTGATCACTTTTTATAATTCGAACCTTACTGTGTTTTATTTGTTAGGGTTCCGTAGCCAAAATGACAAAACTGGAACCTATAATTAACCGCCACAAAATTTTAAAAAAATATACCAGTATGACACGTGTCCTATGCTGGCCCCATCTGTAAAATCCTTCGACCAGACCATTGCCACCTACTTTTACATAATTATGGCCCTACAAAAAGTAACAAATAAAATTTAAAAAATTTAATTACCATTAAAAAATTAATAAAATGTACATACATTAAAATAAATAACAACCTTAACGAAAGGAAATACAAACAACAAAATATGGGCACATTGACATTGCATATGCCAATCTTCAATAAAATAAATCTTTTTACACAAAAAGTACCATTAAAGACTGATTAAATTAATAATAGTAAAAACATAACATAAACAATGCCGTAAATTAAGTTTTATAATTTTAATGATATCATAATTTTATTTTCAAATAGATGACCATTTTTATGGAAATGCTCTGAAGCCCGAAAAAAAAAACTCCAAATGCTTCATCTAGGTACTTAATCAATTCATCAAATTCTCAAAGTTCTTTTATACAAGTTTCACGAAGAAGCTGTTCAAAAACAGATTTTCCCCATACAACCATTTCCAGTCGCCGTTACGACGCGGTGTTGACACATCTTGTGTCGACACCGTCTGTTTCGGTCACAATTCCAGTCGCAGAGTCGTCGCCGTGTCGACACAGTTACCAGAAATGGGGAAGGGTCGACACATGACACAAAGTGACATAAAGTGTGGTCGCCGTGTGCACACATTGTTTCGGGTTTGCGACTACTTTATGCCAAAATCATTCGTTCATTCGTTCATTTTGTTCCTGTCAAATGGAAACTGTCAGATGGAAAAATACTTAAATAAAAATAAGTGACATTAATACGCCATCTCTAAAACGGATTACAAGACGTAATTATATATTGTTTGCATTTATATTACAATAGGACTTAAATTATTATGGGGAATTAAACTGCTCGAGTGATTTGATAAACTAAGTGTAATATAATCAACGCGCCACCACATTGTTTTAGTTTAGCCGGAAATGAAATTGTTTACTTCTCAGTGCCTGTGTTCATAACTATATTATTTGAAGCATTTTTAGTACTTCGATGCGTATACTATACTTAAATAACAGAAATAACGCTTTACATACTACGAAACTTGTTAATTATGATGTATAAATATGGTTTAAGGCTGAGAAATATTGCAGTCACAAAGTAGTTGCAATGTTTCGACTTTGTGTCGACTCTGTGTTGACACATGACACGCGCTGTCAAAAGTAATAACAAAGTTACTGGTATGTTACTGGATTTGCAAAATGGCTCCTTGTGTTGATTTGTTTTCAGATATTCTCAAAGTGTAAAAATGCCGTGGTCAGAGATGGGCATTAATCGATTAACTGTTTATTCGACTAATTAATGGAATAAAAAAAGTTAATTCTCAAATTTTAATCGCGATTAGTTTAGTCGACCTAACATAGATTGAAATTGAATTAATCTGAATATTAATCGAATAAATTATCGATTTAATCTCGATTGTAAGTTGACAGGGGGCCATTTTTGTACGTAAAAATAATAGAAATGTCTTGCATGCAGATGGTAGCAAAACACTTTGTCATAAAAGTCGAGATGGGTGTCGATATATAGGTTTTAGGGAGTGCCGATTTCGAAAATAATGACCATTTTGGAATCCGAAATGGCGGCCATGCACTGTGTCATAAAAGTCGTCATGGATGTCGTTTTATACGTTTTAGGGGGCCCCAATTTTGAAAATGATGACCATTTTGGAATCCAAAATGGCGGCCATGCACTATGCCATAAAAGTCGTCATGGGTGTCGTTTTATAGGTTTTAGGGGGCGCAGATTTCGAAAATGATGACCATTTTGGATTCCAAGATGGCGGCCATGCACTATGTCATAAAACTCGTCATGGATGTCGTTTTATAGGTTTTAGGGGGCCCCGATTTAGAAAATGATGACCATATTGAAATCCAAAATGGCGGCCATGTACTATGTCATAAAAGTCGTCATGGGTGTCGTTTTATTGGTTTTGGGGGGCGCAGATTTAGAAAATGATGACCACTTTGGATTCCAAGATGGCGGCCATGCACTATGTCATAAAACTCGTCATGGATGTCGTTTTATAGGTTTTAGGGGGCCCCGATTTAGAAAATGATGACCATATTGAAATCCAAAATGGCGGCCATGTACTATGTCATAAAAGTCGTCATGGGTGTCGTTTTATTGGTTTTGGGGGGCGCAGATTTAGAAAATGATAACCATTTTGGATTCCAAAATGGCGGCCATGCACTATGTCATAAAAGTCGTCATGGGTGTCGTTTTATAGGTTTTAGGGGGCGCAGATTTCGAAAATGATGACCACTTTGGATTCCAAGATGGCGGCCATGCACTATGTCATAAAACTCGTCATGGATGTCGTTTTATAGGTTTTAGGGGGCCCCGATTTAGAAAATGATGACCATTTTGAAATCCAAAATGGCGGCCATGCACTATGTCATAAAAGTCGTCATGGGTGTCGTTTTATTGGTTTTGGGGGGCGCAGATTTAGAAAATGATAACCATTTTGGAATCCAAAATGGCGGCCATGCACTATGTCATAAAAGTCGTCATGGGTGTCGTTTTATAGGTTTTAGGGGGCGCAGATGGGTGCATTACATTTGTTATAATTACATTTCATATATTATAGTTTGATATATCGTTATTTTGAATAACGTAATAAATGGCATACTACCGTAATACCGAATTAACGGTATACATAATGTTATTATTGGTATAATGGTCATAAGGTATATTTACACTTCGTCTAATATACATTGCCATAATTATTACATACTCTAAAGCATATTATTTGTTATAACAAGTGACATCACATAATTATTCATGTAGCATAATAGTTAATGGGTTAGGTTAGGTTGGAACTGCGACTCCGCACAAACGAATAATTACCTAACAAAAGGAGGGTTAGGTTAGGTTAGAACTTTGACCCTCCGTAGAATAAAATTTTCTATCAAAAAAGTGGTTTAGGTTAGGTTTGAACTGCGGCCCTCGCAGAACGAAAACCGTGAAAAATAGGTTAGGTTAGGTTAGAACTGCGACCTCCCTAGAATAAAATAGCTAGCAAAAGCAGTAGGCCTGCGTACTAGTTATAAAAAGTATGTAAAACTTTACGGTATCAGTAAATGAAATATGACAAAAAATGTTATACGATATATGTATTTATACTTGATAAAATTGTATGAAGTATTACGTTATACAAAAATATAATATAACAAATGTCGTTATAAAACATGTCTATATACTATTTGAAAATTATATTACATTAGGCATTATATCAATGACAGTTTAGATGAAATCACTATATAATAAAGGAAACGTATAATAAAAATTACATTATAACATAAAATAATATATCAAATGGCGTTATAACAAATGTATGATAGTTTTTTTATAATTATATTAAACATTACACACCCGGCGCAGATTTCGAAAATGATGACCACTTTGGATTCCAAGATGGCGGCCATGCACTATGTCATAAAAGTCGTCATGTATGTCGTTTTATAGGTTTTAGGGGGCCCCGCTTTCGAAAATGATGACCATTTTGGAATCCAAAATGGCGGCCATGCACTATGTCATAAAAGTCGTCATGGGTGTCGTTTTATAGGTTTTGGGGGCGCAGATTTCGAAAATGATAACATTTTCAATTTAAAAATGGCGGCAATGCACTATGTCATAAAAGTCGTCATGGATATCGTTTTATAGGTTTTAGGGGGCGCAGATTTCGAAAATGATGACTATTTTGGATTCCAAGATGGCGGCCATGCACTATGTCATAAAAGTCGTCGTGGATGTCGTTTTATAGGTTTTAGGGGGCGCAGATTTCGAAAATGATAACATTTTCAATTTCATAATGGCGGCAATGCACTTTGTCATAAAGTCGTCATGGATATCGTTTTATAGGTTTTAGGGGGCGAAGATTTCGAAAATGATGACTATTTTGGATTCCACTTTTATGACAAAATACGTAGCCGCCATCTTGGATTATAAAATGATCATCGTTTTCGAATTCTGCACTCCCTAAAACCTATAAATCGACATCCGTGACGACGCAAGTTATCTTTATTTTCAGATTTAACAAATTGCTACAGAATACAAAGGACAAAAAAGAAGCGAGGAGGTAATGAAACAAGCAAAAATACAGATGATTCCTCGACGCAATTGGGTGATTCTTAAATTGTGTCCAGATTTTTTTTGTCTTAAAAGTTTTTATTTTTCACATATTACTCTCACAAGTTCCGTGACATTTCGACCTTGTAATTTTTTAAGTAAATGTTTTTGTTTATCTATGAGGATCTCACTAGAATAGTATAATCAAGGTATGTTTATATTTAATGAATGAAATAGTAACGCAAAAAAAAATATATTTGTGTCTTATATTCCTGCCGAAGACTTTTATTTTACCTTTTCCTTCTACACAAGTTTGGCCAAGTAATAAGAATTTAGGGCTCTCAATTTTATTTTGACTTCTACAACAGTAAAGCTACGAGGCCATGTTTGGTATCGTTTTCGTATAAATTCGCAGTACCAAATTTAGTTAAGGTATCACATTGACACCATTCCGAAGTAAAAACATATAAACTTATTAAAATACTTTCTTTTAAACTCCTCTTCACGCTTAAACTGCTGAACAGTTTTAATTTAAATTTGGTACACATATATTTTGAGTCCCGAGACAGGATATAATAAGTTATCTCAAAAATCATCCTTTAAAGGTGTGAAATGAGGTGTAGGGGGGAATTCAGAATTGACTTCTTGAAGTTAATACTGTTTAAGTTTAGGTTTGAAGTCATGTTTTTTCATCATTTTTAACTAAATCAAAGATGTAGACCATCCCAAATTTCATATAAATCGGTTCAGCGGTTATTGATTTCCCGTACAAATTTCCACGCCACTTTTCACACCTTCAAAAGATGATTTTGGTTATAAGATCTATGCTATGTCCTGTTCCGGGACGCAAACTATTTCTATACCAAATTTCAACGAAATCGGTTCAGCGGTTAAGCGTCAAGAAGAGTTTCAAAAAAACCGGCCAAGTGCGAGTCGGACTCGCGTATTAAGGGTTCCGTACATTAAGTCCGACTCGCGCTTAACTGCACATTTCTAATAGGTTTTCCTGTCATCTATAGGTAAAGAACTATTTTGTGTATTCAGACGGACATACATACAGACGCACGAGTGATCCTATAAGGGTTCCGTTCTTTCCTTTTGAGGTACGGAACCCTAAAAAGATTTATTTTTATTTTGTGGAATGGTGTCAATGTGATATCTTAAATGGATTCAGCACCCCAGATTTATACGAAAACGATACCAAACACGGCCTAGCACCTTCACTGATATAGATATATCAAGATAAAATTGAGAGCCCTAAATAAACTTTTAAGAGCGGATATCTCAAAAACTATTCAACATATCGAAAATATTAATTGAATAAACTTGTAACAAATTAAATTAACTTTCATTTTGTATAAGTGGCCATGTCGCTGAGATGCATAGTTTCCGAGATATAATCGAAAAACGGGAAAATGGGACCTTCAAAGCCCCCTCTCTCCCCCCCGCTCAAGGGCTACGGCCGGGGACTTTCGATATGTTCACCTCCTAACTTGTCAAACCGAGTTACGGAGTCAAAAATTGTGTTCCGAGCATTTCCCTCTACAACTTTTGGAGCATTCGTTGCCTGACCTAAGTAGCTTATTGAATTTCTTTAAAAACTTTTCTGTAAAAGGTTGACGGGTGTTGGGTGTTTATATGGTTTCGGTCGATTATTATTATTTGCATTGCCCATGATGACTTACTAGAATTACGAGCACACGAGACACTAATAGTAGTTTGACAAACCTTGGTTTTCAAGAGGTATTTTATATTGACATTTGCTGTCACAAATTTGCTGTCAGATTTAGTCGCAAACCGCACGCAAAGTGCACACAAATGTGTCGACACCTTGTTACGGAAAAGTGTAGACACGGCGACGACACTTTGTTTCGAAACAATTCTAGACACATTGTGTGGACTCTGTTACGACACATCTGACATTTAGTTACCACTTTGTGATTCTGCGACTGGAATGGTTATATGGGTCCTTTCAGTGGTCAAATATACACAAAACTCACTATACTTCGTTTTTGTAGCATTAGAAAAAAAAGTAAACAATCTTAACGTATCTTTTTATTGAAAAACACTTTTGAAAAATAAGTCACAGCAAACATGTACCAATTATATAGCATATATTATATGATCACTTATTCTCTTTGTTTCATAACTAAATTTTTGAAGCGTTTTTCTAGAAAAAGACACTTCAAGATTGTTTAGAGTCAGACCGAGGTAAGTTTGCAACGATTTTGATAGCACACGCCGTGCAAGTGTCATTTTAAACGTCACACTTCTATGAAATTATGACATATACTTCAAGCAAATCTTGTCAGTAGAAAAAGGGGCGAAATTCAAATTTTCTATGGTACTCTTCGCGCCTACGTTTTTTTATATTTGCCGCCTTCTTCTATTGACAAGATTTGCTTAAACAACTATATAAATAACACTTGCAATGCGTGTGCTATGAAAATCGTTGCAGACTTACCTCAGTCTACACCAGGGTTGGGCAGTATTTCAATTACATGTATTTGAAATACGTATTTGAAATACATTTTTGTATTTTGTATTTGTATTTCAAATACTACCTGGAAAAGTATTTTGTATTTGGTATTTCAAATACTGCACTCACATGTATTTTGTATTTTGTATTTCAAATACTTCAAGCATCAAAATACATTTCTACAAAATACATTTAATTAAATTCTATAATCCTAAAATGGAACGTTTATTTAAATATAATGTACGACTTGTACGAGGGCAAATACAATGCGCGAGCTATTCTGCGCGGAACTTTTTGTCAACAGCCAGGGTATAGGGTCATTGCAGTAGTTTCCGTCCATGCTCTAGTTTTAGACTACTTGACGGATTAGCAAATAATATATTTCATTTTTAATTTACTACTTGCGAAATATAATTTTAATATCATCATCATCATCATCATCAGCCTGGTCTCGTCCACTGCTGGACATAGGCCTCTCCTATTGCATGCCATTGAGCACGATTTGCGGCAACTCTGAACCAGCTCTTGCCAGCCGCCTTGCGAAGGTCATCGCTCCATCTAGTCTTAGGGCGTCCTACGCTAGGTACGTTTGCCGATGCGCGGTCTCCACTCGAGAACTCGTCTACCCCAACGGTTATCGGTTCTACGGCTAATATGACCGGCCTACTGCCACTTCAGCTTGCTAATCCGGTGGGCTATGTCGACGACTTTAGTTCTCTGACGGATAACTTCATTTCGAATACGATCCCTCAGAGAGACTCCGAGCATAGCCCTTTCCATAGCTCGCTGAGCGACTTTGAATTTATGGACCAGTCCTGGTCTGGTCCATAATTTTGATATGTAGACAGATATATATATATTGTTTCGACATTAAGGATTGAAATCAGTCCAAATTTGTGCAGCAATGTAGGTTTATATTCAAATTTCGTCAAGTGGACGAAAACTAGCGCAATGACCCTATAAGTTTTTAGGAAAGGATATTCGTTAAAAAAAACTAAATGATTAAACAAAAAAATTGAAAGGTATTTTGTATTTTGTATTTGAAATACATTATTTTAAACAGTGTAATTTGTATTTTGTATTTCAAATACCCGTCACCAAAGTAATTTGTATTTGGTATTTCAAATACTTTTAAAAATGTTATTTGTAATTTGTATTTGAAATACGTGGAAGCCAGTATTTTGCCCAACCCTGGTCTACACCTACCTAAAAACGAATCAACACCAATTATTGGTGGGTCGATCAACTATTTCTTGTTCTTATTCTGTCCCATCAGCCAGGAGACAATAGTAGCATAGTTTCTTAGGCGACCTGCTGTACCATGTTCTACAAACGTGCTTAGTAGATGTCCCATTATGGAAAGGCCTTATAACTACAAAAAAAATCATGTTTGGTTCATTTAAATACGAAAAAACTAGCATTTTAAGAGTGACCCAGGAGACCGTAACCATGGCAACTAGTGACAAGAAGAAGTTAATTCACCCTGGTATCACCATCTGTGTCCACAGAAAATTTCAGAGCAGTTTCAGTCTTTGTTATAAAACATCCAGTTAAGTACCGCCTGCAGTACCATGGCTATCACGAACCCTGAAATAGAAATAGAAATATTTATTCGCTTAAACATGGTAAATGCATGCAGATGTCAAAAGTAAATTAATTTAGTATCACATGTTTAGCCAAATATGGCATGCAAACTTAGGGGCTGTCCATAAATTACGTCATCGATTTTTGACGATTTTTGACCCCCCCCCCTATAATCATCCAAAAATCATGCTTCAAATGACCCCATTTCCTCCTACTTCATGCTACCGTCATCCGATGTCCAGACCCCCCCCCCTAATTTGAAATGACGTAATTTATGAATAGCCCCTTAAAGCTAAAAAAAAAATCTTTATTACAATGTCAAATCTAGGTATACAATACTAAATCAATAATATAATAACATGCAGTCAAGTAGAGTTTAATTATTACATATATTATAAGTTTCTTTAACAATGAATTTAAACTGAAACCCGGCCTGGGGCACTGGAGGCCTTGGTCACTTTTTCTTAGTATATGACATTTATTTCAGTTTATAATTTATATAGTAGTGTTTCTACTTGAAATAAAAACAAATTAAATTATTTTCTGAAAATAATTTAATTTGTTCTAATAGTAATGAATTTCCAATCCGCATCCGCAATCCCCAATCCGCATTGGGCTAGCGTGGGGACTATAGCCCAAGCCCTCTCGCGCATGAGAGGAGGCCTGTGCCCAGCAGTGGGACGTATATAGGCTGAATTATTATTATTATTTATAGTAATGAATTTAAAGTCACTAGAACTGACCTGAGAACAGGTCCCAGCTGTACCCGGTGCTGGGCATCCTGCTGGTGGTCTGCGGTCGCCGGTCGAGTTGCTCTACGGCGCGAGTGAGGCGCTCCAGCGTGACGCCCTGCTCTCGGAGGGTTGTGTCGAGGGAGTTGAGGTGCTGCTTTAGCGTTCGTCTGGAAAGAGGGTAGGTTAGATGATTTTTTGATACGAAGCCATATATGGCGGATATGATATTTAACTCTATTGACAGCTATTAAAGTTCAAATTTCAACAAATATTTTTTTATTATATGCAGTAAGGGGTTAAGGGCGTCGGTTGTGCGACGTAGTAGAAATCAAATTAAATATTTGCTATAGTTCGTTATTTTTTTGAAAAAGGGTAAACAATCTTGATGTGCGTTTTTATTAAAAAACAATATTGAAAAATAAGTCACGGCAAATATGTAACAATTATGAATCATATACGATTATTTACATTCTTTTGCTTTCATAAGTAATAGTTACTGATTTTTAAGTTTTTCAGTTAAGGCACGTCAAGATCGCGTAGTCGTTTTCTAATACTAAAAAACCGGACAAGTGCGAGTCGGACTCGCCCACCGAGGGTTCCGTACTTTTTAGTATTTGTTGTTATAGCGGCAACAGAAATACATCATCTGTGAAAATTTCAACTGCCTAGCTATCACGGTTCATGAGATACAGCCTGGTGACAGACGGACGGACGGACGGATGGACGGACGGACGGACGGACAGCGGAGTCTTAGTAATAGGGTCCCGTTTTTACCCTTTGGGTACGGAACCCTAAAAAACTAACTATACAGTGACTGCTTACCATCAGGCGGGCAGTATGCTCGTTAGCCACCGACGTAGTATAAAAAAAACTTACGCATGCTTGGATCTCGTAGCGAGCTCCTGTCGCGAGTCCGAGTCGGATCGCTCGCGTCGCTCGAGTGAGTGCCGCTCGAGTCGCTCGTGCCGCTCGAGCCGCTCGGGTCGCATCGAGCTCGTGCTGCCAACCGCTGAGGTGATTACGAAGTCTTCCTCGTATTCAAATACTTCGGACGGTTGCCAGGGGCTGAGGAAGGAAATTAGATTATTATTAAATGTTACGGAACGCAAGCGATGTATACAATTTAATGACCAAGTTTTTTTGCGGGGTAAAGTAGTTGAGTGATGTATTATGAACCTTGTGGATGTCAGCTGCCGCTCCGTTTGGGTAAATTATGAGGAATAACCCAATTATGTGAAATAAAAACAATGGGGTTAAAATAGTAGATTGTTATGGTGCCTGAAATGATGCCTTTCACCCCTGTTAAACACTGTATATTCCACAACAAAACATGAATAAGTATAATCTTCTATAGTATTTCTTGAGGGTACCTTCAATTTACAATTTACGTAAAGGTATCGTTATTTATGGAATCGGGAGCTAAATACCAGAATATATCCATTTAAAGCCATATCATTATTTCTTACCGTAAAGTCATCACTCTCTGCACACTTCACAGAACGGAGAACCCGCCTAGCGGGTCGCTGGTAATGAATATGTTAAGGAGGGTAGTTAGACTAGTTATTCACCTCGTGTTGGAGTGGTTGTACCGCCAGCCCTGGTCCTGGACCCCGTCGGGACAGATGACGTGGTTCTCCTTGTGGAAGAAGCGCGGAACCCACGGCGCGATGGTGGCGCGCGTCCGCGCCCGCTGCGCCTCCTCTATTATTGTCTTCTGTTCTGTTGCTGCCACCTGGATACAAGTATAATTATTACTTAATACTAATTAATACAAATATACATCCATACTAATATTATAAAAGGAAGTCTGTCTGATACCTCTTCACGCTTAAACCGCTGAACCGATTTAGATAGAGATTGTTTGAGTCCCGAGGAAGGACATAGGATCGTTTTTATCCTAGAAATCATCCCTTAAAGGGGTGGAATTTTGTATGGCGACTTAACAACAACTGCACAACAAACTTTGTCAATAGGAACTGTCCCGCCCGCGCGTGTAGCACCGGCGCTGGTGCACGATTTAGTTGAGGTATAGAGATAGTTTGAGTCCCGGGGAAGGACAAAGGGTAGTTTTCATTCAAGAAATCACCCTTTAAGGGGGTGAAAAGGGGGGTTGAAGTTTGTATGGGGAATCAACAAAACGCAGATTGAATAAAATAATAGCTACCTACCTAAATTAATAATTCCACACTGACGAAGTCGCGGGCAAAAGCTAGTACTTATAATATAAATGCGAAAGTGTGTCTGTCTGTCGGGTACCTCTTCATCTTCTTCTGTTAGCTTAATACCTAATGCTTGACGCGACCCCCTTAGTACGAACAAAATGTTTCACTTATGTATTGTTTTAAGGCTGGCAGAGGCTTGACAGTTGCCAGTTTGATTTAGACCATTTATTAACGTATTAATATACATTTTTTGTGGATGGGTGTACCTCAAGGAACTAATCCTGGCTTGTTCTTGTTTCTTTCGTATGTCAATGGCTTGCGATGACATGTAAGAATAACCGCCACTAGTAATAACCTGGCCCCGTAGACAACATGCCCGAAACGAAACGCAACTGTCACTGTCACACTAATATGGAAGAATGATAGAGACACAAAGCGATTCGATGGCGAAGCGATAGCGATTGTCACCTTGGCTAGGCCGCCTGATCCTCGCTGTGGATGGCCTCGGAGACAGCTAGAGCCGCTGGGACTCGAACTCCTGCTGGTTTCCTAGCTTCATGTACACGTCAGCTGCCGCTCCGTTGGTTGTGTAAGTACCTGGTCCTCGAACTCCTGCTGGTTTCCTAGCTTCATGTACACGTCAGCCGCTACTCCGTTGGTTGAGTAAGTACCTGGTCCTCGTTGTGTATGGCCTCGGAGACTCGCAGCCAGAGCCGCTGGGACTCGAACTCCTGCTGGTTTCCTAGCTTCATGTACACGTCAGCCGCTACTCCGTTGGTTGAGTAAGTACCTGGTCCTCGTTGTGTATGGCCTCGGAGACTCGCAGCCAGAGCCGCTGGGACTCGAACTCCTGCTGGTTTCCTAGCTTCATGTACACGTCAGCCGCTACTCCGTTGGTTGAGTAAGTACCTGGTCCTCGTTGTGTATGGCCTCGGAGACTTGTAGCCAGAGCCGCTGGGACTCGAACTCCTGCTGGTTTCCTAGCTTCATGTACACGTCAGCCGCTACTCCGTTGGTTGAGTAAGTACCTGGTCCTCGTTGTGTATGGCCTCGGAGACTTGTAGCCAGAGCCGCTGGGACTCGAACTCCTGCTGGTTTTCTAACTTCATGAGGTACCGGGTCAGCCGCTGTTCCTTCAGGACGGCCACGTCGAGAAGGGTCGCTTCCTCCTGTAATGATATGGGCTTATAAAATACGCGGATGGACTACTGAAGTACTTTTTGGACTCGTTATAATGTTTCAATTAAAGCTTCATATCGACGACCGGTCTGGCCTAGTGGGTAGTGACCCTGCCTATGAAGCCGATGGTCCTAGGTTCGAATCCCGGTAATGGCATTTATTTGTGTGATGACACAGATATTTGTTCCTGAGTCATGTGGTTGATTTCTATGTATTTATATATTATATATATCGTTGTCTGAGTACCCACAACACAAGCCTTCTTGAGCTTACCGTGCGGCTTAGTAAATTTGTGTAAAAACGTCCTATAATATTTATATTTAATTAGTTAATATTCTCACCCCGTTCCTCTTGTCCCGGATGTCGATCCTGCCGTCCCAGTAGCCCTCGACCGTCGCAACTGTGTCTTTCCCCTTTTTGATGCGACCCGATATTAGGTTCGTCTGCTCCGAACCGCCCAGGAATGACTGGAATAAAAAAGTAGTTTAATGTATTAAATGGCGATTTTAATTATTCAAAAACCAATTAATTGCTAGAGTCAGACCAAGCTAAGTTGGCAGCGATTTTGATAGTATAGACTGTGCAAGTGTTATTTCAAACTTCAAACTTGTATGAAATTATGACGTTTACTTGATACTTACCCTTAATTTAAATTCGATGTCTGCACTATAGCCGGTGCTCTCGCACATGACATGCACCTGAAATTACACAAAATAATGAAAATAAGTTTTTGGCAAAAATTTAATTTTTGGTACAAGCTTTTATCGCTGACTGTACTTTTCTTACGACAGACAACTAATACTCATCGTGACAATTCTAAAAACCCCTAACACAATTAGGTTGCGTTGTTTCATCACAGAGTTCCTATGGACTCCTCCTGTCTCCATCATCAGATCAGCTCGACGGTACCATAATATTGCATTGTCATCCGATTTATACATGCATGCAAAATTTCAGCTCAATCGGAAACCGGGAAGTGGATCAAATTTAATTTGAGATTTGATTACAGACCGACCGACAGACAGACAACGGGACAGGTGAAACTAAATAAAAGCTTGTAAAATGGCAACATAGGGATAGTTTTAAGTAAAAACGCCTTTTTAAATACCAGGCGTAGCTCGAGAACCTGTCATCATCATCGGGACATGCATAATGACAGGTGATGATTGTGGTCTAATAATATATTAAACAACTTTTCTAGGACCACAGTTCTGAGCAGCCGAAACCTATAGGATAGCGATATTATCGCGATTTTCATATTGCAATATTGGTCCCACAGAAAATGTACTATGACAATGATTAATCACTTTTTGTCATTCATGATCTTTCGAAAGCTTTTGAATGTGTAATCCATACTCTAATAAGTAGGTAAAGGTATTTTAATCACATTAATGGCCTCGAGTATTTATCTTAGATCTTAAAATCATATTAGGAGACATAAACCAAAGTTAAGAAATAAATGGAGTCATTTCTTCAATGTTAACGGTGAAGAGAAGGGTGTACCTCAAGGATCTAGTTTTGGGCCATTACTGTTCCTCATGTATGTCAATGGCCTGCAATATTCTTACGGCGTTATTCATAAACGCGTTACTGGCCTGAATCAGGTATGAATCGTTTGTCTTTATCTGTCATTTTTAGTTATGTATTTGTAAGAAAGGGATAAAACATAATTTAACAAAATCTGGCCCGTAAAGTTTACGAATGGGTTTAGTGTGTAAGTAATATATATTTGAATCATAAATAAACATAAGCCTAACATAAGCCTTCAGTAAGAAGTGTATATACTTGGAAAAATTCGACCTATGCCGCTGTGGCCCGGTGGCCGAATGGCATGTAACGTATAAAAAATAGAAAGATAAGAAATAGGAGTTGTAAAAGGTGGATTTGAATTTGGAAGAGATGTTACATTATATACTTACAAATACTTACCGAAATTACCGAATCGAGGCCGGATAAGTCTCTGGAGAGCAGGGAACCCTTGGATCAAGGGCCGTCCTATGCTGTACTTATCCGGCCTCGATTCGGTAAGTATTTGTAAGTATATAATGTAACATCTTAGTATATGACATTTATTTCAGTTTATAATTTATATAGTAGTGTTTCTACTTGAAATAAAAACAAATTAAATACTTTAGAATCTTTAGATAGATAAAAAGTGTAACCTTCCCCCCCAGCTCCATGCTGAGTGTTCCTATGACGATGCCCTTGCAGTGCGCGTAGGGCGCCGTGGTGACGTAGCTCTCCCCCCAAGTGAGCAGGTGCACTCTCGCGCATCCCTCCAAGATGGCCGACGTCGAGTTACCTGAAATATACATAATAAGCATCATTATAGATTGTCAAGCAAATCTTGTCAGTAGAAAAAGGCGCGAAATTCAAATTTTCTATGAGACGATATCCCTTCGCGCCTACATTTTTCAAATTTGCCGCCTTTTTCTACTGACAAGATCTGCTTGACCAACTATATATTCATTAGTTTTAAGGTAGTTAAGGTAAAGTTTGCATTTTTTGTTTACTTTTGCTCAGTTGTTTTGTTTATAATCACATAATTGAAAGTACTAGTTAATATTTTCACTCACCATAAAATTTGGATCTTGCTAATAAACTTCCCTCTATAACGAAACCTTCTTTTCTATTTGACACGTAGAAAGCTGACACAGGCGGGTGGTGGGACACCTGAAAAATTTACTTAATGTTAAAAGTACTTATTGATAAAAATAATAATATGAAATTAAAAAAACGGCTAAGTGCGAGTCGGACTCGCGCACGAAACTTCCGTACCATTACGCCAAAAAACGCCAATAAGAATCACGTTTGTTGTATGGGAGCCCCAATTAAATATTTATTATATTCTGTTTTTAGTATTTGTTATAGCGGCAACAGAAATACATCATCTGTGAAAATTTCAACTGTCTAGCTATCACGGTTCATGAGATACAGCCTGGTGACAGACAGACGGACAGCGGAGTGTACTAACACCCGTTTTTACCCTTTGGGTACGGAACCCTGAAAATCAGTACGTACGTATTTGTCACGTTTGCAAAAGGTACAGAAATGTTAATGAATAAATACTTCGCAACAGGAAAATAATGAAAATTTAGTTTAGACCAGGCTAAGGTGCTGTTTCCGGAAAGACCATATAGACTAGACCATAAAGCGACCCATTTCATTTTGTCGGTCCGAGCGTAAGCGATGACCGATACAGATCGAGAATAAAATGGGGCATTATGCCCGAGTTATATTCTCTGCTTTTCACTTTGATTGCGAGGAAAATATACAGAAATATTGACGGTTGTTTTACCGTATTTATTCAAGACTAAAGAAAAATCGCACTCGGGCCGGTCGGGGCTCCAGGTGGCAGTTTGTATGGCAGATGCAGGACTTTTTTAACTTACATATTTAGAACAAGCCTTTATCAATGAAACATGTCGGCTCCGTTGGGCCTCTACATTACAGAGTTTCAGTAAGCGTTACTATATATAAATATAAAATAATAATTCAGCATATATATGTACGTCCCACTGCTGGGCACAGGCCTCCTCTCACTCGCAAGAGGGCTTGGGCTATAGTCCCCACGCTGGCCCAATGCGGATTGGGGACTTCACATACACCTTTGAATTTCTTCGCGGATGTATGCAGGTTTCCTCACGATGTTTTCCTTCACCGAATATCAAATGATATTTCGTACATAAGTTCCGAAAAACTCATTGATACGAGCCAGGATTTGAACCGGCGACCTCCGGATTGAAAGTCGGACGTCATATCCACTCGGCCACCACCGCTTTACTATAATATCAACAAAACTGTACACGTATTTCGCAGTTTTAGACCGGGGTTCCGCCAATATCGAGTGAATAACCCCAATATCAGTTACTGTATAGCCCCTAGCCTCAAATAGTTGAGCCCTCTTGTCTCGAGTCCGAACACATTCCACACTTAGTGGTAACAAAAAAGGAATGTTTCTTAGAATCTTTCTGGGACATTTTGGGAAATATGGTGGAAGTTGTTCAGCTTCATGTAGTTTACCAGCATACCATTTTTTATAGAAATCTAAGATGTGATCGAAATGTAGGAAGTGCTGTACATCCTCGACAGAGTCACAGATATCGCAGTTGGGCGACGTTGCTTTCCTCATCTCAGATACAGGACTTTATTGTCGTCAATAAGGGTCGTAATTGATTTTACTTTACGCTCTAGAGCATAATAAGCAAATTTATGCCGTTTACACGCGATTTAAATACCAACTTTACGAGCATGAGAAGTGAAAAGGAAACTTAAGTAAGCTCAATGAAAGTTACCTGTTCAGCCACGTAGTATGTGTTGGTCCTGCTGTCTGGATGCTTCCAGCAGCATCTGAAAGTCTCGCCTAGAACAGGGTTATAGGGCTTCTTAAGCCCTTTGGGCTTGCGGTACAAGCCAGATAGGTACCAGCGCAGGACCAGCTTGAACCGGGTGTACGGGTCTTCTACGTGTTGAGCTCTGGAAGAGAAAAAATGTATAAGTGTTAAAGTATCCTTATGAACGCCCCTCCACCAGTTTAGGATTTAAGATTGGATTAACTCATTTTCAAATTACAGTACTTAATCATCATAGACTCATAGTAATCATGATTTCACGATTCTCTTATAAAAATGACCTTAATGTGTCAAATGTTTACTAAGTTTGTACTTAGTACCTCCGCATTGTAATGATTGGCAGACAGATAAAGAATCCATTGCCTACCATGCATATAAATAAATAAATAAATAAATATTGGGGACATCTTACACAGATCGACCTAGCCCCAAACTAAGCATAGCTTGTACTATGGGTACTAGGCGACGATATAAACATACTTAAATAGATAAATACATTCTTATATAGATAGAAAACACCCATGACTCAGGAACAAATATCTGTGTTGATCACGCAAATAAATGCCCTTACCGGGATTCGAACCCAGGACCATCGGCTTCGCAGGCAGGGTCACTACCCACTAGGCCAGACCGGTTGTCAAAATATTATAGTTCGCTATGGCACTATGTTCTGGGGGTGATCCCACAAATCGATAATTGGTATTTAAAGCCCAAAACAACTTTAGATCAGATTATTTTATAAATACGGCACAAGATTTACATATATCGGTAATAGATAGCAGATAGCTTATCGGGGAAAAACCTCTAAGATAATAATGAGTACCTAATACGAATGCGATGTCGTATTCAATTCTGGTCTTGCGCTTTTTCTTCTCTGCCCAAGCAAGAGTCTACAGCGTACCACGCCTATGTAAATTTATTTTTTGGATATGGCATCATGTTATGGGGTAACCTCACTAAACTAAACTTGATACATATTTAAGACCAAAAAGTAATTTTTGATAAAGAAACTTACTGTGCCAATATGTCCGCGTGGTAATAGTTGTCGGACAACTTGTCGAGGAAAGACCGCGGCTCCAAGATGAAGGTGGGTAACACGACTTTGCTGAGGTCCATTCCTGGCCGCACCTGCTTCAGCAGGAACCAGAGGAGGGACTTGTTCTCTTCCGCCACTTCTTCTACCAGCTCGCCCGCCTGTAAATATCCAAGCTAATAATAAGAATATAATATTTAAAACTTTCGCGTTTTGAACACATATTAACTCACATTTATAGACGGGTCTAACGCGAATTTTATTCAATTACCTTTATTTACCGACGTTTCGACACAGGTTTCACTGGTCGTGGTCATGCAACTAAGGCCCATAGATACATACCTTACAAACTAACATTTATACAATAATAAAAATGTTGAGATGGGCTGGCGGTGTGACACGCCTGGATAAAGTCCGCAACGAGCATATCAGAGGTTCCTTCAGAGTAGCTCCTATCGTAGAAAAAGGGAAAGAAAGTCGCTTACGTTGGTATGGCCATATCCAAAGACGCGAAAACGACTATGTGATTAAGAAAGTACTCAACATACCAAATTCGGCCAGAGGAAGAGGCAGGCCAATGGAATAACATTAAGAAAGAGATGGACCAGGACAACCTTACTACTCAACCCAGAATAGAGTTCTCTGGCGCAAATGTACAGGGAGACCCGACCCCAGATAAACTGGGAACATGGGTTGGTCAAAGAAGAAGACAATAATAAAAATCTTAAATGCTAAAAATCATTTTCGTGACGCAGTTTTCTGTTGCGGCGTCACCTGCTCTGGTGTAGGATTCGGCAGATTCCCACGGAACCGCCGAAATATCACACCCTTCGGCCAGAAGTCCGAAATCGTTCGGTAATTTTGCTTGACTACTCACCGCGCCCGTTTCTCTGTCCGGGTCTTCTACGTAGAGCGCCTCGATGCGCTCCACCGCGCTGCGCTGCGCCGCGCCGCGCCGCGGCTCCGGCTCCGGCATCGTCCGCGACGCCTCACTGTCCGTGTCGGACGCCGCGCCCGCTAGCTCTGTTGAGAATAGGTGCAGGTAGCGATACGGTCTACGGCTAGCTATACTAAAGATATCAGAATAAAAAGGTAGAATGTACAGTAGTGTTATGGGCACATCACGGAAGTTTTTCATTCAGGCCGCCGCCTAGAAGGCATAGAGCGATTTTGGGACAAACTTTTCGATTAATTCTCTGCCATTTTTGTTCAGAGTACCCAAGTACTCAAAATTATCAGTATGTAGTTCTGATTCTAAGACAAAGTTCATAGTTTGCCCATTATTATATAGGTATATAATTTTTTTGTCTCGTCATCAGAAGAAAAAAGGAACCATCAGATCTTGAAATGTCACATCAACAACACACTCTAGCTTATACTCATACTGCTATTTTCAACTGTTATTATTGCACAAACAATTTAATTTCACAGTCCCGCTCCGTGATTGTCAAGCCATTTAGGGTCCTAAGTTCCTAACTAAATTGGTTGTTCAATACTTACGCTATAGAATTTCCAATTTAGCAAGAACCCTAAATGGCATAACCATCCCGTGTGGTGACTGTACATACCGCAAGTTAACTTTTAGTTTTTTTTACAAGCTTTTATTTACTTTCACCTGTCCCGTTGTCGGTCTGTAATCAAATCTTGCAAGTTAAATTTGATCCACTACCCGGTTTCCGATTGAGCTGAAATTTTGCATGCATGTATAATTCGGATGACAATGCAATATTATGGTACCATCGAGCTGATCTGATGATGGAGACAGGAGGTGGCCATAGGAACTCTGTGATGAAACAACGCAGCCTAATTGTGTTAGGGGTTTTTAGAATTGTCTCGATGAGTATTAGTTGTCTGTCATAAGAAAAGTACAGTCAGCGATAAAAGCTTATTGTACCAAAAATGAAATTTTTGCCAAAAACTTATTTTAAATCGAATCGTCCTAAAGAAAAGTTAGTGTTAATGATTGTTTGTGCAATTCTATTCTCGTAAAAGATGCTAAACACGATTGAGCAACGACCACACCATAATTAGCATCAAACTCAACACAACGAAGGTTATTTTAATTATGAACATTTTGTGTAAACGATTCCATGAGTTTTATAAACACTATAATTATATTAATGTACCTAAGACACATCGCCAATTTTTGCAAAAATGTAGATGCTTTACTGATTAGCCACTGACTGACGACCAAAAAGAAATCCCTTAAGGGAATAAATTTGGCCATACCGTAGGTAGGTATCTGTGTTTATTATGTGCCTACCAGTTTATTACCAGGTTAACATGTTATCGGCTTTTAGTATTTAATATCCATAAGGAAAATTATTGTTGCAATAAAACCTAATATTTCAGAATATCGAAAAAACATTTTTTGTTTTGAAAATAGTGAGTAAACGCCACCGTTATACACCTTAAATTTTAATTAATATTTAATGAATCATTATTTTACGTCCAAGCCCTCTCGCGCTTGAGAGGAGCCCTACGGCTACCGCCAATACCGAAAATCGTCAATTGCGGGCATTTTTCTCTGTCACTCTAATTACGCCTTCATTGGAGTAAAAGAGTAAGATCCCCGCAATTTGCGAATTTCGGTTTTCGCGGTAGCCCCTCTGTGCCCAGCAGTGAGACGTATATAGGCTGAATTATTATTCTATTATTCTATTTTACGTATGATTTTAGGTTAAGTCTTCTATTCACGTTAAATTTAGTACAGGATTAGATCAATTTGTCACAATGACTGGATTTTTTAATATTTACGCCAACTCACCTCCATTCCTAATAAAATCAGTCACATCACTGCCCTCCACAAGACTGTGTTTTCTAAAGTTCGACAGAACAGCAGCACTACCATCTTTCCTCAACTCCGTTAAAATGCTATCGTCATACTTGATGGGAAACACAGCCGGCACAGAGGACTGCCTTGAGAGCTTCTTCTGGCCTCGTAGAAGAGAGAATATGCTGGATCTTCTGCGGCCCTTATCCTTCATTCTTTCATTCAGAAGTACGTCTAATCCGTTCTCCATTTTGTATATGACATTGGTTGACGATTTGATCTTCTTTTATGTTATAGATTTTGCTAGAATCCGCTTTTGTAGCTTATTGTAGGATCTACTTTTCTGAAAATTCTGTAGCTTTTGCCAGGGTCCACTTTTTTGGTGATTCTATAGTTTTTTGCTAGAATCCGCTTTTGTAATGCTTTTGTAGCTTTTTCTAGGACCCGATTTTCTGATATTTCTGTAGCTTTGCATAGGATCCTCTTTTCTGATGATTCTCTAGTTTCTGCTAGTAGCCGCCCTTCTGCTGATTTTGTAGTTTTTTCTTAGGATCCGCTTTTCTAATAATTCTGTAGCTTTTTCTAGGATCCGATTTTCTGATATTACTGTAGATTATGCTAGGATCCACTTTTCTGATGATTTCCGTTTTTCATACTCGTTGAAAGCTTTAATGCCAGATCATGTTTAAATCAAACGCATAGAAGAGTCACTTATTTTGCATTTTCAATATCTTTAATGTCAAAAAACACAAGGCACATAATTATATCGACTGGATAGTATTTAATCGAGCACTTAATATAAAGTCATTCAACGCACACATAATTGCGTCAAAACACTGTCAAATAGGATTTAACTGTTACATATATTATTTGACAAAAAGTGGTTGGATCGTTAAAAAAATAACTAGGAAATGAAAACTTGCCCCAAAAAAAATCCGTTCAGTTATTAGCATACGTTTTAGTAACTCAGAGGAAGGTTTTTCAGACATACTGTGAAAGTGCGTTTCTTTTCACAAAATCTGTGCGCCCGGTAAAATTATACTATTCACAAAAAAATCAAAATGTAACAAAAGAAAATCGGCTACAAAATATAAATCGACTCAGATAGAGAATTTGTTAGAAACAGCATATAGGGTTATTTTTTAGGGTTCCGTACCCAAAGGGTAAAAACGGCAAACAAAATCTCGTTTGTTGTATGGGAGCCCCACTTAAGTATTTATTTTATTCTGTTTTTAGGGTTCCGTACCCAAAGGGTGAAACGGGACCCTATTACTAAGACTCCGCTGTCCGTCGGTCCGTCCGTCCGTCCATCCGTCTGTCACCAGGCTGTATCTCACGAACAGTTGAAATTTTCACAGATGATGTATTTCTGTTGCCGCTATAACAAAAAAAACTGATAACAGAATAAAATAAAGATTTAAGTGTACGGAACCCTTCGTGCGCGAGTCCGACTCGCACTTGCCCGATTTTTTAGTATTTGTTGTTATACCGGCAACAGAAATACATCATCTGTGAAAATTTCAACTGTCTAGCTATCACGGTTCATGAGATACAGCCTGGTGACAGACAGACGTGCGGACGGACAGACGTAACCCTAAAAAATCGACCCAGAGAGAGTAGTTTGTTACTAACATATTTATGGTGTTTTTTTTTAATTTGATAACAACGCCGTAATTGACAAGAGGCCCATCATTGTCATAAATCACAATGCAACCCACACTTTATCACATGATAGCGTAGCCAGTAATGATGTCAAATTGGGACTGCGTTACCTTTGGTAGCCGAGCGTTCGGCTCCGACCAACTAGGGTAGGGTAGCTGCTTAGAGCATTTAGTAACTGGAGATAAATCATAATGAAACCCACACTTTATCACATGATAGCGTAGCCAGTAATGATGTCAAATTGGGACTGCGTTACCTTTGGTAGCCGAGCGTTCGGCTCCGACCAACTAGGGTAGGGTAGCTGCTTAGAGCATTTAGTAACTGGAGATAAATCATAATGAAACCCACACTTTATCACATGATAGCGTAGCCAGTAATGGTGTCAAATTGAGACTGCGTTAACTTTACTAGCCGGGCGTTCGGCTCTGACCAACTAGGGTAGGGTAGCTGCTTAGAGCATTTAGTAACTGGAGATAAATCATAATGAAACCCACACTTTATCTCATGATAGCGTAGCCACTAATGATGTCAAATTGAGACTGCGTTACCTTTGCTAGCCGGGCGTTCGGCTCCGACCAACTAGGGTAGGGTAGCTGCTTAGAGCATTTAGTAACTGGAGATAAATCATAATGAAACCCACACTTTATCACATGATAGCGTAGCCACTAATGATGTCAAATTGAGACTGCGTTACCTTTGCTAGCCGGGCGTTCGGCTCTGACCAACTAGGGTAGGGTAGCTGCTTAGAGCATTTAGTAACTGGAGATAAATCATAATGAAACCCACACTTTATCACATGATAGCGTAGCCACTAATGATGTCAAATTGGGACTGCGTTACCTTTGCTAGCCGGGCGTTCGGCTCTGACCAACTAGGGTAGGGTAGCTGCTTAGAGCATTTAGTAACTGGAGATAAATCATAATGAAACCCACACTTTATCACATGATAGCGTAGCCACTAATGATGTCAAATTGGGACTGCGTTACCTTTGCTAGCCGGGCGTTCGGCTCTGACCAACTAGGGTAGGGTAGCTGCTTAGAGCATTTAGTAACTGGAGATGTCATCGCTGTCATTTTCTTTACGAAACAGTCTGACGATTTTTGCGGGGGAGAGGACGTCAAATGTATTGCTATTTCTACATGATTTGTAGGTAACGTACAAATAGCCATGTCAGTCCATACAAAGGTTTCCACAATTGTGCATGTTTTTCGGCAGAGGGGTGAGCTCTCAATTGCCACTCCAGTTATTAAATGCTCTAAGGGTAGCTGCGAGTAGCTGATATTAACTATGGTTGATATATGCTTGCTTATCCTCCTAATGAAAGATCCAGAAGTTTCCACTGAAATTTGAATCTTTAGTGCAGGGAATAGAGTTGATTTTGGTTTTGTTTGAAAATTGAACGAAACAAAACAAATGCGACTCTGTTCCAATTGAATATGATTTAAATTTCATTGAACTGAATAAGTACTATAGTTAGGACCTTGGGCCTTAGGAGGATAAAAAAGGCTGCCCTGGCGGTTGCTGCCTGTAACTAAATACGTGCGTCCCATGACACGGGCAAGGGTAGCATCCGCTCTGTCTACCCATTGCATCTCTGTAAAATGTCAAAAGGGAGTCTACGTGTTGGCTTCGGCTTCGCGCACGCCTCCCAAATGTCCGGAACAGCACTATTCCGCGATAGGGAAAGAAAAATATAGTATTTCTCGCGTTATCCCGGCTATTGCGGCGGCACGGCTGTGAGGCTTTGTAAATCTTGGTAATTATGTCCTATAATATAATATTTATTTTATATTTATTATTTATTTATTTATATTGGTCAGCCCGAGTCCAATGCTCTTCACCTGACACAAAACACCAGGTTATCATACCCATTAGGTACGCTATGTTGACATGACATGCCTCAAATCGAAACTGTCATAACTGACTGCAAAATACAAATGCATAGTGCGTTTTAGAACTGTCGCTAGTAATTTGATCTCAATGCCGTTGCAACGTGCAGTTTGCACGTGCGTTTTGATAGGAATTTAGGTTAGAGTTGCATTGTTTATTTATTAAATTAATGTAGGTACTGCAGGTCTTTTCGCGGAAACATCCTTGTTTAATTGTACCGATAGATTTATTAGACCAGAATCTTTATAGATCGTTTATTTTTATCAAAGCAAAATAATGTAAATTATCGAATATAATTCATAATTGTTGACATATTTGCCGTGACTTAATTCAAAAGTGTTTTTCAATAAAAAGACACGTCAAGATCTAATGCTAAAAAAACTAACTATACTCAGACATCTATAGTTATTCTTTAGATCAAGATGAGTCTGCAACGATTTTGAAAGTGTTATTTAAAACGTCAAACTTCTATGAAATTATGACGCATAAATAACACTTGCACTGCGTATGCTATCAAAATCGTTGCAGACTTTTCATGGTCTAATTCTATACTCTGTATCTTTAGGTACTTAAATAAAAGTAAAAAATAATTTGTACATTTTCGGGTAGTTATGGCATTTATTGAATAACCAACCAAATACAAAACCACCTGGATCTGTCACCGAACGACCTGACTTTAACCTATGTTCTCATCTACCTCTTTTCATTTACTCTCAACTGGCTTAAGAACAACTTAAGAAGCCATTTGAGGGTAGATTTTGTTTACTCTTTTTTAAATACCTAAAGATACAGACTAGTTGGTACTGATAACCGATTATGTGGTTTGCTCGAACGCAGCCCTACGGTCGGTGTCATGGTGACACTACGATTGGCGCGGCCCGAACTGTCAGACGAGTATCGCCCGCCATTACTGCGTCGGAGTGTGATTTACTTGAAGCTACGCCTGTTTTCCGTGTTTTATGTATTAAATCCTTTATTTAATGATGTATGGTGTTTTCTCTCTTAACCTTCGAGCAACACCGGCTTCCGACACATCGGAAGGGAGGGGCCCAAGCGATATCTCACCGTACAAATCTTTCTGCCATTTTTCGCGGGGGGAAAGGTGCACACAGTCGCACTTCTCACACACTTACATACAAAATCCAATCTGTAATGACGACATAAATACATAGAAAATTACACACGTCAAAGACAAATCTTGCAAACCTTGATCTCTTTTTGTGTACGGACGAGTCACGAGTGTCACAACACGCACACTAACACATTTTCGCCGAAGAATGTTATTGTATTCTGAGAGATGAGAAGTCGGATTTGTCGCTCGACCGATCCGCAATTTGTACTGGGCGGGTAAAATCAATAAATCCAACAATTACATGAGAGTAAAATATAATAATTGTGTTTAAATGTAATTAAACGTATGATATGTAAAAAAAATATTACATGTGAAATGTAACACTTTCTTTTTGTAAATTTGATGTCCCCGACCTCTTTTTATAACAAAAAACCGAGCAAACAGGCATTTTTGTGCAGCAGTGTTCACGCGCGCGTCTGGACTCGGTCTAGTGAAAAATCCAAGTGCAACTAGTTTTATTAGCCGCGCTAGATTAGATTGACGCGCTAATCTTGTACCTCGGCAGAGGGGAAATAGTGCGAATGCCGCCTCCCTTCCGTGTTGCTCGAAGCTCTTAACAGTACGTTGGTTATAAGACTTATAAGCTAAGACACGCTCCCGACCACAATTACACAAGTCAAGGTCTGACCCGACTCACACCAATTAACTAATGGTAAAGAGTCTACTATTATTACAACATGCTGTAATGATAATGACAACAATTGTCTTTGATCTATTTCGACTGGGTCGCGGACAAAGGGCGATGGTTCATAAGGGGCTAAAGCAAAATTGTAGTATTATATTGCATTTGTACATGTTTTCATCAAGGGCAAATATCATGATGATCACACGGAAATTAGACTATATTAACCAAAAACTTAAATTAAAGGTGTTGAAAACATGTCAATTTTCATTTGTATATTACCTAGTATACCAAAACAGTATAATATTAGTATAAAATTGCTAATGATATAGCCGATGGATCTGACGAGCAATATATTAAATAGAAACATATTTTCTGAGTAATTTATATCGGGTAGAGCAGAAAAAAAGGACTTTTATGCAAACGGGGAATTGTTTAGGCTACGTACTTTTTCACTTAATAATCACGTTAATATTTCTAACCGTTTTTGAGATATAGTTTGTTATAAACATAAGTGCAAACATCTGTATGTTTCAACACTATAGTTCGTTTTCTTTAGCATTAGAAAGAAGATAAGTGATCTTGACATGTCTTTTAATTGAAAAAAGCTTTTTAAAAATCAGTAACTATTATTTATGAAAGCAGAAGAATATAAATGATCGTATTAGATTCATAATTGATATATATTTGCCGTGACTTATTTTTAAAACGTGTTTTACAATTAAAAGACACATCAAGATTGTTTACCTTTTTTCTAATGCTAAAAAAAACGAATTATAGCAAGAAGATCCTATGATATGACATGTGTCAATTTAAAATGTAAATAACTTTGTAGGGTTGTCACTGATATAAAAAATATTTCATTTTAATGGTTTTGTTTTACTTTTAATCCAGCTTTACGATTATAATAACTCGATTGTAGATCACTTAGATAACACTATCCTTTCAGCTCAGTCCCTAGAAATGATCCACTCTGTAAAAATTGTAAAAATCCGCGGAATGACCATATCTTCCGTTGCAAGTTTCGCGAGGCACGCCATATTTTTTTTCCTCCTAATTCCCTGCCTTTACGCCCCCTCTTAAGTATATTTTAGTAGTTCTTCAACGTTTTCATTTGGTATGACAAAATTAACATAACACAACACACATTAGCACAACGGTTGTACTGATTTATCACTTTCACACTTATATAATGATAACTTATCTTATCATTATGTACGACAGAAAAGTTACGAATTTAGTATTTTTTAAATATTTAATTTGAACATACTTGTACATTAAAATAGCCATTAAGATTTAATCATTAACCTTTCACTAATGAGTAAGGAAAAATACATTTTGCGTGGCCGTTATTATCTTAGTCAAACAAACTTAATCCCAATGCGGTGTGCCCGATAGTACCAAGGTTACAAACGTATCAAAATATTGGCACACAGACATATGATGGGAAGGTAGGTTAGGTACAGTCAGCCAAGAAAGTGGTCTACCACTTTTCGACTCTATCATCTGATTGATAGAGTCGAAAAGTACCACTTTTCGTATACATACTATCACTTTTCGACTCTATCATCTGATTGATAGAATCGAAAAGTGGTAGATCACTTTCTTCTTTCTTGGCTGACCGCATACACATTATACAGTTTTAAAGGCTTTAGGGTTCCGTACCCACAGGGTACAAATGGGACCCTATTACTAAGACTCCATCTGTCCGTCTGTCTGTCTGTAGTTGCCGCTATAACAACAAATACTAAAAAGTACGGAACCCTCGGTGGGCGAGTCCGACTCGCGCTTGTCCGGTTTTTTATTTATCCGATTTATTAAATAGAACTTGTGTTTAAAAATAACTGCTATCTACGTGTTTCTAATAATTATCTGGTGCTTTATTTCATGCATGGTGTAATAGTTATTTGTTTTACAAGGGGGCAAAGTTGTTGTTTAACCGCTCGTGCTAATATTGATATCCCGAGCAAGCGAAAGATTCCAAAATTGAGCCACGAGCGTAGCGAGTGGTTCGAAAAATGGAATCTTGAGCGTTGCGAGGGTTTCAAAGCACGAGCGGTAAACAAAATTTGCCCCCGAGTGAAACACAAAATTTTTCACCACACCAACCCGAAGCAAATATTAAATGTAAAATATCAAACAAAATCAAACCAAATCAAATCCAAATGAATGATATTAAATATTGATCATCCAAAATCATCATTTAAAAGTCAATTCTACCAGCGAACATAAGAAAGCAACTCAAAATTTGCATTTGATTACTTTGCCTCACATGTGAATAAAATGCAACTTTGCTATCAGTTTTTGAAGTGCAAAGTAAGCCTTTCCGAACTGGTGTGGTGAAAAATAATTTATTTTAAATACAGTCAAATACCCTATTTAACCTTGCACTAATGAGTAAGGAAAAATACATTTTTCGTGGCCAATTATTATCTTAGTCAAACAAACTTGATCCAAATGTGTGCCCGTTTGGGCCAAGGTTACAAACGTATCATATTTAAATATTCGCACACAGAACACACAGTATTTACAGTACACACGATGGATAGGTAGAACACTACACCTTATGAAACCGGGCAAGTGCGAGTCTGACTCGCGCACGAAGGGTTCCGTACCATTACGCAAAAACGGCAGATAAATCACGTTTGTTGTAAGGGAATAAGGTCCCACTTAAATATTTATTTTATTCTGTTTTTAGTATTTGTTGTTATAGCGGCAATAGTAATACATCATCTGTGAAAATTTCAACTGTCTATTAGCTATCACGATTCATGACATAAAGCCTGGTGACAGACAGACGGACAGACGGACAGTGGAGTCTTAGAAATAGGGTCCCGTTTTTACCGTTTGGGTACGGAACCCTAAAAACAAGTCCCCGCCGCGACTGTCTGTTTGTAATTTGTATGTATGAACAAACTCAAAAACTACCTACTGAACGGATTTTCATGCAGTTTTCACCTATCAATAGAGTGATCATTGAGGAAGGTTTGTGTGTAATTTGTAAAGGTTTTGAGTAAACCGTGCGAAGCCGGGGCGGGTCACTAGTTAAGATATAAAACAAGGACGCGGTAGGATATAGAAGTTATTAGAACTAAACAATATAGGTACAGTCACTTGCAATAATATGTTACACAACGTAGGCCGCAAAAATATCTGACACGATCTTATTTGTAAAGTCATAACGAGTCACATATTTTTGCGGCCTTCGAAGAGTAACATATTATTGCAGGTGACTGTACAATGACGTAAACGTAGTCTCAACATTCAAGGCGGCCTTCAGATCAAGCTCAATCACAGCGCATTTGATAACGGTAATAACAAACATTGCTTATGGAAGTAACATCGAATGACAATATTGCGAAGAATAGTAGGGGAGCCCACGATGCTAAATCGGGATTTACTCGAGCGTCATACAGACCTATTGGAATCGAAATATTAGATGATAAGAAGAAAAAAAGTTATATAAAGCTTTTTTTCCAGCGAGCCGGAAAGCATCTACAATTTTTTTTAAATTTCGGGAGGTTGGTCGAGGGTTAAAAAATCGTTAAGCAGTTTGTGGGTTTGGTCGTTTTTGTCCACGTTATTGCTATATTTTTTCTATAACTTAATATAACACTTACTTGTAGGCATTCTCTTAATCTGACGAACACAAGTTTGACGCCTAATTTTTACACTGTAACCGTCAGCACAATTATAGCGTTAATTTGGACTAATATGACCAAATCCACAATCTGCTTAGCAATTTGTTGAACCCCCCACCAACCTAGGGCTCAACATAGATGGCTAAAAGGGGTAAAGGTAGACTACACGGGGTAGCAAGATATCATTCATATCATAATCTGACGCGCTCGAGTAAACACAAAAATCCCCTCCTGAGCTCCCCTACCAGAATATGAAATTGTAAGTTAACAATGTGTTAAGATCGAATACCTAGTGGCTGAACCTAACATCGTGGGAGAGACTAAAGCTCACAGACTCCGTTGGTTGGGCCACCTTGAGAGAATGGCTGAAGATCGGAACGTGAAAGGAGCATACCTGGGCCGTCCAGCAGGAAGACGTCCTATCGGACGCCCCAGATATCGCTGGTGTGACATGGTGGAGGCGGACCTGCGCGAACTTCGAGTCAACATTTGGCGAGAGGTCGCACAGGACCGAGAAAAGTGGCGCTGTCTGGTGTCGGAGGCCAAGTCTCATTTTGGGACGCTGAGCCAACGAAGTAAGTAATGTGTTATTCAATTTATCATCCTGTGAAACATGACGATACGCCATGCCATGACGTAAACGTAGACTAACATTCAAAACGGCCTTCAGATCAAGCCGCAATCTTGACGGATTTGATGAATCGGTAATAACAACAAGTGCGAGTCGGACTCGCACACGAAGGGTTCCGTACCATTATCTATAAAAACGGTCACCCATCCAAGTACTGACCCCGCCCGACGTTGCTTAACTTCGGACAAAAATCACGTTTGTTGTATGGGAATCTTTATTTTATTCTGTTTTTTAGTATTTGTTGTTATAGCGGCAACAGATATACATCATTTGTGAAAATTTCAACTGTCTAGCTATCACGGTTCGTGAGATACAGCCTGGTGACAGACGGACGGACGGACGGACGGACAGCGGAGTCTTAGTAATAGGGTCCCGTTTTACCCTTTGGGTACGGAACCCTAAAAATTGCCTATGGCTATTGGGAAATAAAGAATGTGAATTTCCCTATTAAGTATTGTATACCAGTATACCTAATACCTACACGAAAAGTATAACCTACATTTTTACCTGATACTAGTTTTGCTAGACATAACAAAAACATCCTGTATAGTATTTTCTTATGATATAGCAAAAAGTAAGTGGGTGAATCAACGTTTTCTTGTCACTAGTTGCCATGGTTACGGTCTGCCGGGTCACTCTTAAAATACTAGTTATTTCATATTTAAATGAACCAAACTTGAATTTTTTGGTAGTTATAAGGCCTTTCCATAATGGGACATCTACTAAGCACGTTTGTAAAACATGGTACAGCAGCTCTTCTAAGAAACTATGCTACTATTGTGTCCTGGCTGATGGGACAGAATAACAATAAGAAATAGTTGATCGACCCAAGTACACTGTAATAAATCAATTGATTTAAACTATTAAAATTATTATTTCACGCAACACAGCAGGCGGCTTGATGTCTAAACCAGCTCGATGTCACGTACAGACATTATCTAACAGGCGTAGTTATTATCAAGGGCCTGTCACGTTCCATCTAGATTCTAGGTCATTCTGTTGAGGAACAATATGACGGAAACAACATGTCTAGTTACTCTGACAACATTTTGAGTTATCGCGGTCAGGCGTGGCTCACTCCGCGATTTCGTCGCTTTGCTACAGGCAGCTAAAAGTACATCCGTTCCACACCCTTGGTGGCTAGCTATAAGCCGCGCGTGGCGCTGTCGCCACCTAGCGGCCATATCTGTCCTGATCGTAACGGACGCGTTTTGTTAGAGAGTGAGTCTTCTGTACCTAATAGTACTATGATTTATTCTGTGTCGCGGTTTGAAAGGAACGATGTATACAGGATGGCAAAAAAATAACTGGATTCCCATTTCCCATTGCCAGGGAAGTTTTGGGATTATATTGAGCAACTTTTACTATGGGAACAAGACCAACCCCGAAATTGCGAAAAAAATTTAGCTGGTCCATTTTCTATGGGAGGGTAAATTTGTTTTTCGCGATTTCGGTGTTGGTCCCATAGTAAAAGTTGCTCAGTATAATCCCAAAACATCCCTGGCAACGGGAATGCAGTTATTTTTTAGCCACCGTGTATACAAGAATTGCTTGTTTAAAGGTATATTAATATTTTGTGACTGTCGATTCAACAGTGCTTTATCAACAAGCACTGTAGGATATCAAGTTTTATTTTAGACCAACACGTGTGCTAAATAAATAAAATAATAAATAAATATTAGGGGACATCTTACACAGATCAACCTAGCCCCAAACTAAGCAAAGCTTGTACTATGGGTGCTAGGCGACGATATACATACTTATATAGATAAATACATACTTACATTAAAAAACCGGGCAAGTGCGAGTCGGACTCGCGCACGAAGGGTTCCGTACCATAATGCAAAAAAAAAAAACGAAAAAAAAGCAAAAAAAAAAACGGTCACCCATCCAAGTACTGACCACTCCCGACGTTGCTTAACTTTGGTCAAAAATCACGTTTGTTGTATGGGAGCCCCATTTAAATCTTTATTTTATTCTGTTTTTAGTATTTGTTGTTATAGCGGCAACAGAAATACATCATCTGTGAAAATTTCAACTGTCTAGCTATCACGGTTCGTGAGATACAGCCTGGTGACAGACGGACGGACGGACGGACGGACGGACGGACAAACACCCATGACTCAGAAACAAATATTTGTGTCCATCACACAAATAAATGCCCCTTACCGGGATTCGAACCCAGGATCATCGGCTTCACAGGCAGGGTCACTACCCACTAGGCCAGACCGGTCGTCTGATAATGCAAACCCACCAGAACTCAGATAAGAGCAACTAATTGAGTATAATTATAGCAATCTGATTGTAGCATGCTCCGTAAGTGCTTGCGTAAATATCGTAATATAAAAACAGCTCTTGAAATTTAGAGACTTTGAAGTTTAGGGTTATAAAGACTAGAGATGCCCCGAATAGTGAATTTGGCCGAATACCGAATATTCGGCGACCGAATATTCGGCATGACATACGAACATTTTGAGTCACAATTATTGTGAAAACTGTTCGCCAACAATGCACAACGTTTGCTAAGATTTATATTTTTATGTTGAGAGTAGTTGTTGAGTCAATCAAATCAGACCCATGATAAATATAAAATATTTTGTAAACAACAAATGCTCAAAAACGTGCCTTAGTATTTAGCTACTTTCTAAGGATACATATTAAATATACCTAGCTTATGGTTTTTTTGTGTATTTTTCTTTTTAGGTAGGCGCAACAGACATTCGGTATTCGGCTGAATAGTAGGCAATCTTCTTCTTCTTCTTAGTCGGATACTCTTGTCAGAGCAGTCGTGGTCATTGAGGTCGTTGTACGGCCTTTTTTGTTGTTTCCCGCCATGCTTCTCTCTTTATTGCATTCCGCACGCACAGATTTAAAGGTGACCCGGTGAGAGTTTTAATTTGGTCGGTCCATCGCATTGAAGGCCGCATAGTAGGCAATATTCGGCCGAATACCGAATATTCGGCATAGTGGCCGAATAGGCCGAATACCGAATAGTTGCCGAATGTTCGTGGCATCTCTAATAAAAACCTTATTTATGTATTTATTTAGGTAATCTTTATTACATATAAAATAAATACTTATTTCACTTATTTGTTAATAATACCTATGAGAATCAATGTTTTTTATCAATATATCTTATTTTTAGAAGGTTGCTTTACCCGAAGTTTGAATGGTAGAGAATGCCTTGTAGCATTAAGTCTACCTTTTGTGCGTTTGTATTTTCTTGTGCAATAAAGGTTAAATAAATAAATAATGGTACGGAACCCTTCGTGCGTGAGTCCGACTCGCACTTAGCCGGTTTTTTAATCTAAAGGACATTAATTTATTTTATTTATAATGAGCAATTTTTTTTCAAAGAAGGATAACAATAATTAGATTAAAACTAACGTACATAAACTACAGGAAAATGTAGTAGGTTAATAAATACATAGGGTAATTCGCCAATAACTGGCCACCCTACGGCCCATTTCTCGAACGGTATTAGACTAATATTATTAGTCCATGAATTGTCAAATCATATGGGTTGCCATGACAACACACTAATAATATTAGACTAATATCGTTCGACAAATGGGCCCCTAAACTAAAAATGAATTATATTCACCTATAAACAGAATTTATTTTAGTATAAGGGTCCAATAACTGGCCATTTTTTACTAAAATGGATTATATTTATAGG
Source organism: Cydia splendana (assembly GCF_910591565.1). Taxonomy (NCBI): domain Eukaryota; kingdom Metazoa; phylum Arthropoda; class Insecta; order Lepidoptera; family Tortricidae; genus Cydia; species Cydia splendana. The sequence goes on from NC_085983.1 coordinate 7,765,940, forward strand.
CGAATAGAATATTTTTGGTTTGGGGTGGCCAGTTACTAGAAGTGGCCAGTTAGTGGCGAATTATCCTATTAGACACGGGGTCTGGCCACTCTGGTGTATTTTTAAAACTTGTTCAGAAACTGCATTGAGTACAGTGAACAACAGAGCTATGAATACAGGCAAAGTGCCAAAAATATGTATACACGACCTTAATGTACAGGCAATAAAGTACTGTACACATATTTTTGACACTTTGCCTGTATTCATAGCTCTGTTGTTGACTGTACCTCTCGTCCACCAGGCATAGCAACCTAAAGAGGAAAACGATCGGTTCACCATACAAACGTAATTACCATTTTCCTCTCTGGATATTGACATTATAGAAAATATTTTCATACAATTAGATATTTATTGATTATGCCCGTTCGTTTATTTTTTATTTCAATTTATTAATTATTATAAGAGTTATGATCGAAATACAAATTCCATATATATTTTTAAATGCTCAGACTGCCAACTTTTGCAAAAATACAATAATCAAAAGCAACTAAATTGAATTGACTATATGTACTGTGTACATCTTTTTACTTTTTTTGTTTATTTGCATAATTTATAGGCAATTTAATATTCTTATAAACGTCCTTCATGTTTAAAAAAGAATAAAAATGACAAAAAACTTGTGCTGTCAAAGTTTATTTTTATGTAATAAGTAAGTAAACCAAAGTGTAATAGTTTCTTTGTAAGGAAGTCATTATTTAAAATAACTGTCATTATACCAACAATTTAAATAATTTTAACATATGTTTCATTGTTTATCAAGACAATTTGTGACGCTATGTATTGAAACCTTCAATAGTGTTTACTAGTTATCTACCAAAGACATATGTAACTCCGTATAAGATGAATAAAGTCTAAGGAAAAAACGTGCCTCGGAAAACAAGAAAAAGTCATTCTCGGATAGATGGCGCACACACCTTTGGCCTATGCTCGGCTAGATGGCGTTGACGACACCGTTTCATATTTAACAATTTTAACACGTAGGTATCAGTGAATGAACATGGGTCAAAATCATATGAAAATAATAAAATCATTTATCCATATACAGGGTGGAAAGGCACGACGATCCTTTCCGGAAATGGGAGATAGTTTAGCCTAAGCTCTATATTTTCTCCATAGAAACTATGTTAATATGGGCAACCGTTTCTAAATTATGACCTTTTAAACATCCACGCAAAAAACTACTTTGTTCTAACCCTAACAGGTGACAGGGTCAATGAACTTACTTGTAAACAATCAGTATTCGACAGGAAATTATGCTAATTTGTTGCCATCTAACCATTTTTAGGTCTGCTTACAGCACGGTAAGAATCATTGCAGGATTTTCGCTTTCTTAGTGGTTCCACTTGTTCAATACTTGAATGAAATAGTTATGTTATTCCTTAATATTAATAATACTAACCACAACATTGTTTACAACGACAGTTCAAATGGTGACATTGACAACCACTCAAAAGTACGCAATCGTCTTATAAATATCTCTGGTTTCCTTGACTGATAAAAAGGTTTTAGTTTCTTAACACGTTTCACAAAATTATTTTCGAATAATTGGAAACTATCTAAAATAATTAAAAATAACAAGTAGGTTGTGTTAGTTGCACCAAATGAACTTGCAAAAATGAAATACTAAGAATAAATCAAGAATAAATACTTCTTCAATACCAAACTAACAAACCTTCTTGCGTGGTAGGAAATAGACAAGACGTCTGATGTTTGAAATTAAATTTTCATTGAACTATACTTATTGAATGTCATATTCTTCAAATAAAAATGTTAGATGCTCGTGGCAATTTAAATTTGTGGGGCTGTGTAAAAGATATGGTGTACCAAACCAAACGGAATGTGAAACTGCGGACGAAATGAGACAAAGGCTAATTGGTGCTTTCTGCGGAGGATAAATGACGAAGAGCATACACTATATCGCATGTGCATCGACATACTCGGGTACGGGCTGCGGCGGCGTTGTAATACACGGAGGTACATTTGAACACCGTATGTGAAAAGAAGATAGTATTAAATATTGGAAAAAAGTAATTATCTAAGAAAGTAATAAAATTGTTTGTAATATTTTTGCATGCATTTGATTTATTTGACATTTATGCGTCATTCATACATCATTGCGATACTGTCAACGATCGGAAAAAAGTGTAAAGTCCCGAGCTTTCCCGACGGAGATCCTTAATCTAGCCGTCATGTGCACATGCTATAGGGTTATCACCACAGTTAAAAAGTAGTATTTTTGCAATTTTTATTTTTTACTCAATTAACGATTCTTACCATTACCAATAGTCTCTGTATCACTTTAGTATATTCTTAGTATATTCTTTAGTATATTCTTTATTCAAACACTATGTATAAGTTTACAGCTCAAGCCAAGGCACTTATACTGTTAATTAGGTACATATATGTTGTCAGTATCAGTCAGTATCATAAAATTAGTAGGTACACTTATTGTATTACACACTTATCTTTATAATTGAACATACATATTATGTATTACTAAGTTACATAGAGATAAAAAAAAGAATCTGATATTAAATAACATAGGTAGAGTTTAAAAAAATCCTGATACTACGTTGTAGGGACGGCCACTTGTCTGCGAATATGTCTGCGTTTTGGACTGTAGCTATGAAGTTATTTAGTAATTCTATTGCTCGGTACGTGGGTGCGTTTGAACCGTGATAGGTGCGAAACATTTGGATATGCAAAAAGGTTTCTGGCTCTACGTGCGCTACGCCCTACTGCAGCTATGTAGTTGTCTGGGGTAAAAATACGCATACGCTCCAGAACGGATGGGTTGTCAATACGATTTCTTAAAAGCAGACAATAGTGTAAGGCAAGCGTTTGCTTACGCCTTAGCTCGAGAGACTCTAACCCTACCATTCCCAATACAAAGGATGACGGAAATAAGTATGGGTAGTATCCGTAATACCTTTTGTAAAGATGTCTAGCAAATTTACGTTGGACGCGCTCGACCATTATGGTATATTTTGCTTCCCGAGGGTCCCATGCGATAGAATTGTACTCAAGCTTGCTGCGAACATAGGCATTATAAATAATTATTGCGATTTTAGGGTCACGAAATTCAGAAGTCGTTCTAATAATGAACCCTAAAATTTTGTAGGCACTTTTGCAAATATTTATAATGTGTGAGTGCATGTTTAGCTTAGTGTCGAGTGTTAACCCTAGATCCTTTATTTCTGTTACTCGGTCAAGGGGAATGTTAGTAAGAGTATATGTCTGGAGGATATAATCTACAGACCGGCTAAAACTTATTACTTTGCACTTAGATTCATTTAGGTACAAGCGGTTTGTTTTACTCCAGCTGTCAACCATGTTGATTGTTTGTTGGAGTACCGTACAGTCGGATGGATTTACGACCGGTTGAATTATTTTAAGATCATCCGCATAAAATAGTGATTCCACGCCTGATATATTACTTGGCAGATCATTGACCATGATTAAGAAAAGAGTAGGCCCCAGAGTGCTACCTTGACTAACCCCGGAACGAGTGTAATACCTTTCAGATTGGTAAGAATTTAATTGGACATATTGTGTGCGATTCCTGAGGTAGTCAGAGAAGAAAACAAGAAGTTGAGGGGTGAAACCTAAGGCTGACAGTTTGCATAGGAGAGTATCGTTGTCAACTAAGTCGAAAGCTTTCTTGAAGTCGAAATAAACAACATCAACTTGTCGTGCAGTATCCATTTGGCGCAAAACGCTATCAAAGAAGCAAATGTGGTTGGTAGTAGTGGATCGAGAAGCGCGGAATCCATGTTGACAATCTACTAATTTACGATTTATCTGATTAAGTAAGCAGTGGTTTAGAATGGTCTCAAACACTTTTCCAAACACGGACAATACAGCAATGGGCCTGAAGTTTGTGATATCGGAGGACTTACTTATCTTAGGAATTGGGGTCACTCTTGAGACCTTCCATTGGGATGGATATACGCCCAGCTTGAGTGATAGGTTGTATATGTGAAGTAACGAGTGTTCTAACAAGCATACACAGTCCTTGACTAGAAACGGGGGTATACCATCAGGCCCAGCTGACGACTTAGGTTTGAGTTTCCGAATAGCGGCTCTGATTTCTGAAATACTGATAGTTGGGATAGCAATCATAGATTCATTGTTGTTACCAGCCTCCAGTTCCGCTTTTTTGGGATCTAGTTGCGGAGCTTCAGGCTGGAATACGGAGCTGAAGAAGGACGCAAAAGCATCGACTGCTTCTTGATCAACGACTGTTTTACCTTTATATATGTATTCAGATATTATGTTTCTATTCTGTTGTTTACTTTTTACATATTTCCAAAATTCTTGAGGGTTTTTACTTATATTACATTCAATATCATGAAGATATTTTTTATAAGATTTGTTAATTAACTCCTTTACGAGAGACCTGTAGTATTTAAACATTTCGAGGTTAAATTGTAGGCCTAATGATTTAAATTTCTTTAAGTGATAGTATTTTAGTTCGATATATTTTTTGATTTCCGGTGTGTACCACGATGGATATGTATATACTTTAGTTTTGGGTAAACGTTTGGGCACAGTAACATTGAAAACGCCGTAGAGTTTTTTGTAAAAAACGTCTACCGCAGAATCAATGTTATTTGAATTAAGAACATCAGACCAGTCAATAGACTCTAGTTCTGTATACAAGGCAGGGAAATCAGCTTTAAAAAAATTCCATCCGGTCGGAGCATCACTATGTTCAACACTACGTGACGGTGAAGATAATGTGGTCCGTCTTGTCTGTCCTCTTGGCAGGGTGACAGTCACTCCTAAAGGTGGGTGATATGGATCTATTGGTATCAACGGCTCGACATCGCTACCCACGCACACGTCACTGAGACTAGTTAAAACTAAATCCAAAATGCCTCCATATTCGTTACAAATTTTGTTTAATTGCCTAAGTTTGCAAAATTCGGTGAAACAGTTAAATTGGTCAACTACAGTTTTTGTGCATGAGGAGAGGTTGAAATCGCCAATAATAATGGATTTTATGGTAGAAAATGTACAAATTGCATTCTCAATACACGTTAGTACGCGAAGATACTGATCTCTATTATAATTTGGCGGTAGGTATGCTACACATATAAGAATTTTATTATTTTTAATATGAAGTATAACAAATAATATCTCCATGTCTGGTGTCAAGCCATCAATTTGCATTACTAACTGAGGTTTGTAAATATCTTTCACTGCTAGTAGAACTCCTCCCCATCCCGCGTCGCCTGCTCTATCCTTACGGAACACGGTGTAGTTCGACGGGAAGAGCTCAGCATCTTGTATCGAGCTAGTTAGAAATGTTTCAGTGAGCGCAAATATGTCACAGGCACTTGCGAGGGCATTTCTATAAAAGAGCGAGGTTCGGCTACGTAGTCCCCTAACATTTTGGTATATTATTTGTATTCTAGTAAAGCGGTTTTTGTTATGTATTGTTTTTGTCTGCGTAATTTTGTCGAAAGGGCTGATTCCAAGGTTTGACACATACGTCTTTTGGCCAGTTATCAGGGATCATAATTCTATCTAACAGACTCGATGGCACAGTAAGCTTAAATGAAGCATATTGACCGCGGGATTTAAGACATTCAACTTTAAATGTGTCACAATCATAACCTGTAATAACTTTTAAATGATTTTTAACTACATCATCGGGGGTTCCCAACTTCACATAATATAGGTGAATTTGTCTCATCCATTCAGACGCTTGGAGTTGAGAAATGCAAGTGGTAGCACAGCCCCGTGTGATTCCCTTTAGTGACTTTCTATGGTCGTTAATTTCTGATAGGCCATTTTGGGTTGGATTTGTTTCGCGAGATGTTGATGGTGGTACCTTAAGCGGTGCGGCAGGAGTAGTAGACACTTGATTGTCTTTGTTTTTGTTAGGTTTGGAATCGTTGTTTGTTCTTGCCTTGGGACTGGAGCGAATAACGGGCTGGACTGGTAGTAGGATAGGAGAAGCTGGTGCTGTGGTGGTGGTTACAGCGGCGGCGGCAGCGGCGTAGGATGGATAAGTATTGGTAGTTGCGGTGGTGGTAGCAGAAGCGGCGACGGGAGCAGCAGGGGTGGAGGTGTAGGCAGGTGCAGATGTAGCGACGGGAGCAGCAGGGGTGGAGGTGTAGGCAGGTGCAGATGTAGCGACGGGAGCAGCAGGGGTGGAGGTGTAGGTAGGGGCAGATGTAGCGACGGGAGCAGCAGGGGTGGAGGTGTAGGTAGGGGCAGATGTAGCGACGGGACCGGCAGTTGCAATGGGAGCATTGTGCTCACTTAGTCCTGTAACATTGTTGTGTAGTACGGCAGTAATCTTATTAATAAGTGTCGGGATTAATTCATCTGACACCCTCTTGCAAATTTTATCTATTAGACGTTCATTAAATGATTCTTCAATTTCCTGGCGTACAATAGATCGAATACTTTCAAAGTAAAGAATGTCGTCGCGGAAAGTCTCATTGCAATACTGCACACTAGTATTTAGTACATTTGGAGACCGCTCTCGCCGTGTTGTGATGTTTCCAAACATGGAGTTATCTGCTTCGTAGATAGGAACAGAAGGAGCGTTGGAAGTACTGGGATTCGGTATAGGAGTAATTGACTTCTTGGTTTTATTAACGATATTCGTCTTTCCATAATTTTGGTTACAGTGACGGCATTTCCAGTTACTTTTATTTTCTATGGTCATAAGGGTAAACCGTTTAAAACTTACGCCCATTTCTTCTAGACAGTCTAGGCAGTACCTGGAGTGGCAGGAACAACAATCCAGAAAATTTCTGTGGGTCACCGTGCTACATTTACTACACAGAACCATTATCGAATAGTATTTTAGCAAATTTATAAATATATATCAAAGAAAATACGTATATAATGAAGTAAAATAATGAAAATAAATTTTATTGACGTTGACGTTTATGACACGTTCTTTCTTTCTTCTTTTAAATTACCATTCAGCGTGAAATACGACTTAAACGACCTAATACTTCCGGGAAGGATCGTCGTGCCTTTCCACCCTGTATATACATTTTTTGATAGTTTTATACATTTTCATTTTGAGTTTTAGTGGTGTGTCGATAGATGGCAGTAAGTTTACTGTGACTACAAAATTTACTATAACAGGACAGGACCCCTCTATAATATCTATTCTCTTTGCTATCTACTAACAGTTTTTCTGGTTAAATTAATAAAAAATCTCCAATACCTTTTTTTAACGAGCTTTTAAGCTGGGAAAAGACCGGCCCCAATGTAAACATTGTAAACGCTCTAAATCTCGAATAAATCTCGCTAAAATCTCTGTAAATTTGTTTAATCTGACTAATCTGAGTGTGTAAAAAACTAAAATCACGGCCTTCAAGACTGCTGCAGGGGTTCAAATCCTGCTAAGTGCATTAATTTGTTAAATATTTGTTCCTGAGTTATGGAAGTTCTCTGTTTTTAAGTATTTAAATATAACTATATATTACATATGTGTCGTCGTGTAGTAACCGCAACACAAGCCTTATTGAGCTTACTGTGGGACTAGGTCGATCTGTGTAAAATTATCCTTTAAAATTTATAGGTTATACGGCTGTTTCATAAATAAAACATGCTTTTACAAACCACTATGGCAATTTATGTTCTAGTTTTGTTATATGTATTAGCTTTAAGATATATGGGCACTGACATGCCAGAGATAATAAAGATTTTTTTATACGTATTTGACATTATCTTTACACAGATCCACAGACAATCCAATCACTTTTTGACCCACTTTCACTAAAATAAACACAGTATATCACACACAACACATTTTGTAAAACTATGTGCATTTAAAACCATGCACTAATACGACGCGCGCACCAATGGCTGCCCGATAAAACACTGAATTTAAAAAAAGTACACATTATCCTGTATGCTATCCTTTGATACTATAAATTATACTTTAATCCGTTTAAATAAGCTTCATATTTCAATGGCATGTCGATGTAAACCTATACTAATGGGGTAATGGTGAGCTAATTTGGACTTTAAGCTTTATAAATAAGGTTTGTTATTTAATGACCGTATTAGAATGAGGTAAGCGTGTTTGTATGAGTAATATAAACTTTATTTCTTATATTTGGCGTGTTTGACCTTTAACGAGGATTAGGCGGTTAGATGACGATATTTCACATGAGCGATAAAATGATTATCGCATGATAATGACGAGATAAAGCCGACGTCATTATCAAAGTGCTGTCACAGACGATTGCTTTATCTTTCTGACCACAATAATAATACCAAAGACATATGTAACTCCGTATAAGATGAATAAAGTCTAAGGAATAAACGTGCCTCGGAAGTCAAGAAAAAGTCATTCTCGGACAGATGGCGCATACACCTTTAGCCTATCCTCGGCTAGATGGCGTGACGACACCGTTTCATATTTAACAATTTTAACACATAGGTATCAGTGAATGAACATGGGTCAAAATGATATAAAAATAATAAAATCATTTATCCAAATATATTAATTTTTTGATAGTTTTATACTTCGAGCAACACGGAAGGGAGGCGGCATTCGCACTATTTCCCCTCTGCCGAGGTACAAGATTAGCGCGTCAATCTAATCTAGCGCGGGTAATAAAACTAGTTGCACTTGGATTTTTCACTAGACCGAGTCCAGACGCGCGCGTGAACACTGCTGCAAATGCCTGTTTGCTCGGTTTTTTGTTATAAAAAGAAGTCGGGGACATCAAATTTACAAAAAGAAAGTGTTACATTTCACATGTAATATTTTTTTTTACATATCATACGTTTAATTACATTCAAACACAATTATTATATTTTAGTCTCATGTAATTGTTGGATTTATCGATTTTGCTCGCTCAGTACAAATTGCGGATCGGTCGCGCGACAAATCCGACTTCTCATCTCTCAGAATACAATAACATACTTCAACGAAAATGTGTTAGTGTGCGTGTTGTGACACTTGTCACTCGTCCGTACACAAAAAGAGATCGAGGTTTGCAAGATTTGTCTTTGACGTGTGTCATTTTCTATGTATTTGTGTCGTCATTACAGATTGGATTTTGTATGTAAGTGTGTGAGAAGTGCGACTGTGTGCACCTTTCCCCCCGCGAAAAATGGCAGAAAGATTTGTACGGTGAGATATCGCTTGGGCCCCTCCCTTCCGATGTGTCGGAAGCCGGTGTTGCTCGAAGGTTTTATACGTTTTCATTTTGAGTTTTGGTCGTGTGTCGATAGATGGCAGTAAATGTACAGTGACTACAAAATTTACTATGACAGGACCCCGCTATACTATTGGGTCCTTACCTATGAAATTGGCGTTTTTGTTCATAGATATAAGTCTGATCCTAGTTTTTTTTTTTTTACAAAAGTACATACACAATTACAATAAAACTACAGTGCACTCAATAAACAACGATTTTACATACAATTAATTGTTATTTTTTATTGTTAAGTGTTCAGAATTAAGCCTTGAAAATAGGTCTTTTCATGTGCTGTCGGTTCGAGTATTAAAATTACTTATATTTTTCTAATGGTACCAATTTTCAAGAAATGGAGATATTGAAAACATACCTTAAAGGTGTCAAAAATTACTGGAAAAATTTTGTTTGGTTTGAATTAGCCATCAAAAAAATATCCGCAAAATTAATTGTATGGAAATTCGTGTTTCGTTGAAATTCTCCGAACAAAACGCCAATTTCATAGGTAATGACCTAATATCTATTCTCTTTGATAATACTGAAGAAGTTACAGTCACCACACGGCATTGTTATGCTATTTAGGGTTCTTGCTAAATTTAAAAGTCTATAGCGTAAGTATTCAACAACCAATTTAGCTAGGACCCTAGATGGCGCAACAATCGCGGAGCGTGATGGTACCGTTGGCTGGGCATGCCTAATAGGACTCGACTCTTACCGGATTACCTAATTAGGGGTCCCCCATTAATTACATAACACAAAATTTCGATGTTTTAGGCCCCTCACACTCTCACACTCCTTGTCAAACATTTTCATAGGAAAGAGATAGGTATTTAATAGGTACTGTCACACTCTCACACTCACACTTGGCATGACCCCTCCTCCCCCTGTTGCTGTGACGTACCTAATATGTGGACCCTTATCACATATTTTTGACGCGTTACCACTGTAAAGTGCAATCGCCATCAGTTATATCGGAGTGTGTTCACAAATATCTGAACAAAACGAAAGTTTTAATTTTTAAGGGCACCATTCCACTAACCCGTGGTTAACCGGTTAAACCTGGAGTTACCATGGTTACCAGTACAATTTGATACTGGGTTAACGTTTTAACCGCTTAACCCCGCGTTAGTGGGATGGTGCAAGTGGCCCTTACAAGCAGAAACATCTGCGAACGATGCTATTAAGCTTAGAATAAATTTAAAAGTGGAAAAATTACTGTCTTGGGTGAGACTTGAACTCACGGCCTCTGGATCGATACTCCAGCGCTCTGCCATCTGAGCCACCAAGACCTCATCCATAGCCAGCAAATCTTTCCAGCATATTACGGGTCAAGGGGACCCTTAGCGACATCTACCGCAAGAGCGTTACACTTCTTAAACGGCTACCGGAGTTCCAAGTCATATTGGAAATTCAACAGTTACGATGTGCTACCCATACTAATTTTAATTTTAAATAATTAACAAGACAGTAATTTTTCCACTTTTAAATTTATTCTAAGCTTAAAACGACTGTTATCAAGACGTTAGCGTACAATATCAGATATTTTTGACCGCCTTGGCCGCTCCGATATATCTGATAGCAGCTGTACAGAAAGGGCAATTACAGAATAATATCGTGTACGTGACGCAATTTTTTTATCACTTCCGTAAAGGTAAGAAGCCGAAATTTGGTATGATAAATAAATACCATTTTTTTTGCTTATTATATGTCGAGAGCCTCTCGCCGAGAGTCTCGTTCCGACCCAATCGGAGAACGGCGAGGCGAGACGAGTAAGAGTTCTCGGCCCCTCTTGGGGTGTCTCGACGAGTCAGCCGGCATAAGACTATAACCTATAATAGTCTAAGAGCTGGCTACGAAAATAGGTATGCAATTTATAGAGCAACGAAATCCCACTAGTTAGTGTGCCATACTATCATTATTTATTAATCCGGGCGCCTGGCAGCTGTTCAGCGGTGGGTGTGAGAGTGGATGGGCAACAAAGGGGTTGTAAATGGATTTTACAACCCCTTTGTTGTAGACGCAGCGTAGCGAAGCTAGCTCTACGGCTATAAAGGTGGGATCAGACGGTTCATTTTCTGTTCATTTTCTAGTTTCACTATTCATCTTTCACTCAAAGTGACACGTCTGAACACAAAATGAACCAAAAGTGAGAAATGAATTCATTAGTGAAAGGTTCCAACAATGTTGGATATTTTCATTCGGCATCTTTCACTCGCACTCCGAATGAACACAAAATGAACAGTGTGAACACAGAAATGAACGTTCATTCGGATTATGTATATTTTTCTCGAATCCTGTGGATATACTAGACACGGATAACGTAAAATCAATAAAATGGTGTTCAAGTGGAACGAACAAAATGCGCTTTCATTTTTGGAGCATTTTAAAAATTACCATTGCCTCTGGAACCGCAAAATTGACGAGTATAAAGACAGAACAATCCGGGCAAATTCTATAAAATCTCTCATTAGTGATTTAAACTTAGAGGTTAGTGATGAAGAAATTAAACTCAAAATAAAGACGATACGGACCCGATATACAACAAATTTGACCAAAATATTATACCTATATATCAATAAAAAACGTATACCAAGACGCACAACTTCATTCGACGCCATAGTGAAAGAAAAGAAAAAATGAATAATCTTTCCAGCAGCCGTGTGAACGTGGAATGAAAGGAAAATGAACCATTCACTCAAGTGAACATTCATCCGAGTGAACCGTCTCATCCCACCTTAAGTATAATAGGTACAGATCGGTTGGACAAATTAGGGCTATCGAACTGTCATTTTTAGGATCTGCGTTTTATAACACAGCTTAGGCCACGGTAGCCGGTGTGTATGTGTGTATGGATGGCTTTAGGAATAATAGCTGTGCGTATATTATGGATGGCATTATGCAACTCACCTCCATTCCAATTCCTAACATCTCTGCTCTCCAAGAACCCTTGAACGTGTGTAAAGTCAGACAAGATGGCGGAATCCACGGAGAACTTTCTCGGCGCGTCTGACTTCTCTCTAGTCTTCTTGTGACGTTTGAGGAGAGAGAAGATGCTGGAGCGTCTACGTGTCTCTTTCACGCCCGAGTAGAGTATGTCTGGTTCGTGGTCCATTTTGTTTTCGATGGGTTTTCATATGGTTTATAGGTCTGGTTTTCAATCAAGTTACACCTTATAAAACAAAGTCCCGCGCCGCGTCTGTACGTATGTTCGCGATAAACTCAAAAAGTACTGAACGGATTTTCATGCGGCTTTCACTTATCAATAGAGTGATTCTTGAGGAAGGTTTAGGTGTATAATTTGTTAAAGTTTAGTGTAACCCGTGCGAAGCCGGGGCGGGTCGCTAGTTTAAAATAAACTTATTCATACTGTCATAAATGGGCTTCATAAATAATATAAAAGTCACTTCGTTGGATAAATCACTTCACCTTTCGTTGTTTATATTATACTTTTTAAGTGCCAAAGGTTATTTTTGGTTTTGAGCACGTTTCTGCGTCGATACGTGAGAAATAATGGTAAATAAAAATCGCGGCAGACCCGTAAAAATTATGATTTAGTATGTCCCGAAGGGAGTAGTCAAGCCAGGGATATTACACTTTTTCTCACCTAAAGACACAGCTCCTGTATCATTACAAGACGTGCCTAACGAATAGCAATTACTGCAACCAGCAACCCCTTATCAAACACTGAATCAAGCACTAAATGAAAAACAAACCATTAAACGTCTCCCAACACGGCCGGTCCCCGCGGGAGATGTAGACCACGACCCTCCATCACCAATCAGGAAGAACTCGAGAAAAATTATTAAAAATAATCCTTACAACAACAAGCAAACAAATCAACAGAAACTTTACATCTGTACATACAATGTGAAATCCCTTCTATCGCCACAAAGAATGATTCTTTTAAAACATTCAGTATCAAAAGTTAACTATGATATCATTGGCCTATCCGAAGTCAGAAGAAAAGGAAATGAGATTATAGAAGACAATGATCACATATTTTGTTATACAGGCAAGCTCCAAGGTCACTATGGAGTAGGTTTTCTTATTAAAAAGAAATATAAAGAAAATATGGAAAACTACATAGGAATTTCTGATAGAGTATGCCTACTGAATATGAAATTCGATGAAATAAAAATATCAATCATACAAGTATATGCGCCAACCTCCGAAGCAACTGAAGAGGAGATCAATGGTTTCTACGACCAGCTCGAGGAGGCCCGTAAGCTGGCTAACGGAAAAATAATTTTAATGGGCGACCTGAATGCAAAAATAGGTCAAAGAAAGTCAACTGAAAATATAATAATCGGGCCATACTGTTATGGATCAAGAAACCGCAGAGGTGAAAGATTAATAAAATACGCAATGGCAAACAAACTCACTATAATTAACTCAATATTCAAGAAAAAGATTAATAACCTATGGACTTGGATCACCCCGGATAGATGCCACAAAAATCAAATAGACTTTATTTTGAGTGATACTCCAAGACTTTTTACAAACATAGAAATACTTAATAATAGTACATTTCCAAGTGACCATCGTCTACTGAGAGGAACAGTCTTGTTAAAAACTCCGAGGAAATGTAGAGCCGCTTTTGGAAAAAGCCCTGCCGACCTATCTGGCGAAAAAAACCAACAGAAATACCTTACCGTTTTAGAAAACAAAATGAGGCAAATACGATGGGACAATAACGACAATATAGAGTCCTACTACTCCAAGATAGAGTCAGCAATCAGACAGAGCCTGTCTGCAACCACCTCAGAGAAAGAGAAAAAATATGCAATATCCGAAGAAACCGAACGATACCTCCAGAAACGCTCTATCCTGCAAACAAAAAAACATAAAACTAAAGAAGAAAAAAAAGAACTCTCCCTGCTCTATAAAACTACTAGCAAGCTTTTGAAAAAAGACTATGAAAACTACAGGTTGAAAATAATCGAACAGCATTTAAATACCACTGGAAGTCAAAAGAGGGCATACAAACAACTGAATTCAGAAAAAACATGGATTTCTAAGCTTAAAGCTCCCACACCGTCAGGCAAGCCACAAACAAGATTGGATTTAGTAAATATTGCCTCGGAATTTTACCAAAACCTCTACAACGACGGACATAACAGCGATATTAAGTACATAAAAGTTGACACAGAACAAGAACACAGCTCTACAACAAATATATTACCCTTTGAAAACAAAGAAATATCAGCCAAAATAGAAAAACTGAAGAAAGAAAAAAGCCCTGGACTTGACGGCATTCCCAACGAAGCTCTGAAAATTGGAAAAAACATTTTATTGGGACCTATTACAATACTTTTTAATAAAATTTTAGAATTTCAAGTAATTCCTCAAATATGGGCAGAATCAAGGATAATCCTTTTATATAAAAAGGGAGACCCCACGGACATCAACAACTACCGACCCATAAGCTTGCTCCCTACATTATACAAACTATTTGCAATGTGTCTGGAAAAAAGAATAGCACCGATGATCGAGAAACAGCAACCAGTTGAGCAAGCTGGTTTTCGTTCGAGCTACTCAACTATAGATCACATCCATACATTGGAACTTATAATAGAAAAACATCAGGAATATAAACAGCCACTCTACCTAGCATACATCGATTACGCTAAGGCGTTTGACTCAATTTCGCACGAGAGCATATGGCAAGCACTTTCAAACCAAAATGTCCCGAGTATATATATTAACATAATTAAGGATATTTATAAGAAGAGCACAAGCAGGGTGAAGCTGGACAAACTTGGGCCAAAAATCTTAATCAGAAAAGGAGTAAAACAAGGAGACCCGCTGTCCCCCAGGATATTTATAGCTGTGTTGCAGGATATCATGAAAGAGCTAAATTGGAATAAGAAAGGAATAAATATCGATTCAGAATTCCTGAGTAATCTAAGATTTGCTGATGATGTCGTCCTTTTCGCAAAATCATCTAAAGAGCTCGAAGAAATGATCTTAGAACTAAGCCAAGTCAGCGGAAATATAGGATTACAACTTAATACGTCCAAAACTAAAGTCGCTACCAATAGTGTAAAAGACCCTATAACGATAAATAATACAACTATAGAATACGCCGACAGCTATATATATCTTGGTAAACAAATTTCCTTCGAGAAATCAAGACATGAGGACGAGATAGGACGCCGTATCAACATGACTTGGAAAAAATTCTGGAGCTTTAAAGAAATCTTAAAATCTAAACTTCCCCTAAAGCTCAAAAAGAAGGTAATCGATTCGTGCTTGCTACCTTGTCTGTCATATGGAGCACAAACTTGGATCTTCCAAAAGAGAACTAAAACAAAAATACGCTCTTGCCAGCGCGCTATGGAACGAAGCATCCTTGGTATTAAACTTACAGATAGATATAGAAGCGAAGATATCCGCAGGAAAACCAAACTGATAGACGCCGGACAACACGCACTACAATTAAAATGGCGATGGGCGGGACACGTAGCGCGAATCACAGACCAAAGATGGACAAAACGGGTAACCGAGTGGATGGGCCCCACTGGTAAGAGGAGCAGAGGGAAGCCAAAAGAACGCTGGATAGACGAAATTCAAAAGAAAGCTGGTAGAGACTGGATCTTGAAAGCGCAAGACAGGAAACAATGGAAACTGATGGAGGAGGCCTTTACCCTAACTGGGGCCATGTGACACTCACTCACAAAAACTATAACTATTTAATTCTTATTATAACTGTTTAATTGTTTAAATTGTATTTATTTCCTGTGTTTAATTATGTAGTTACATGGCAATAAAGGCTTTTTTATTTTTTTTTATTTTATTTATTTATTTATTATGTCCCGAAGGTTGTTTGGTAGAAATCGCTTTTTAGCGAAACAACCGCCAGTTGTTTCCTAGTTATTATAATAATAATTAAAAAAATCAGCCTATATACATCCCACTGCTGGGCACAGGCCTCCTCTCAAGCACGAAAGGGTTTAGGCTATAGTCCACGCTAGCCCAATGCGGGTTGGGGACTTTACATACACCTTTGAATTTCTTCTCGGACGTATGCAGGTTTCCTCACGATGTTTTCCTTCACCGAAAAGCTAGTGGTAAATATCAAATGATATGCCGTATATACATAAGTTCCGAGAAACTCATTGGTACGAGCCAGGATTTGAACCCCCGACCTCCGGATTGAAAGTCGGACGTCAGAACCACTCGGCCACCACCGCTTCCTAGATATTAATGACACAAAATCGTTTATTTGTTTTATTTCCGCTAGCTTAACTCTTCGAGTTCCGCGGACGTGATGTCGCGTCCGAAATAATAATCAAGATTCAATTCTAGACTCAAAAAGTTCGTTTTCTGTCTGGCAAATTTAGATCCCTGGGCCTCCCAGTTGATTGTAATCCATAAAAAACCGGACAAGTGCGAGTCGGACTCGCCCACCGAGGGTCCCGTACTTTCTAGTATTTGTTGTTATAGCGGCAACAGAAATACATCATCTGTGAAAATTTCAACTGTCAAGCTATCACGGTTCATGAGATACAGCCACGACAGACAGACGGCCAGTGAAGTCTTAGTACTAGGGTCCCGTTATTAAAGAGCCAATAAAAAAAATTAATTAAGAAAAATAAAAAGGAAATCCTTAACTGCAGTGTAATGTTTTTGTAAGCACTAAATCGATACTACACGAACAGGCGGCCTAGCCATGGTGACAATCGCTTGCGCTTCGCCATCGAATCCATTTGTGTCTCTCTATCACTCCTCCATGTTATTGAACACTGGCTTTGGCAATGTGTTTTTATGTAGCTACAGTACATTTACTGCCATCTTTCGACAGAAGATTAAACCTGTTAGAACGCCATTTGACTTTAATCATTATTCTTTCACTGATATGTGTTAACTTGTTAAATATTAATATTAACGCCATCTACTCGAGAGTAGGCTGAAGGTTATGGCGCCATCGCTCGAAAAGATTGCACTATACCTTTGGCCTACAGTCGAGTAGATTGCGTTAATATTAATATTTAACAAGTTAACACATATCAGTGAAAGAATAAGGATCAAAGTCAAATGGCGTTCTAACAGTTTTGTTCTGTCGTAAGATGGCAGTAAATTTACAGTGGCTACATAATTTACTGTAGCAATCCGCCTCTATACACTTCTCTTTGGTTGTACTATAGTTGTACGGATAGTACTTCACGTATTTGATGTATTGTTGATAGTAATTTGATCGTAATGTCGCCGCTGCAATATGCAATTTGCGTGAATCAAAGCGATCTAAAATTAGGTCGTAATAGTGTTTAGTACTCGTATGATTGGCCGAGAAAAACAAACAGTAGGAAATTATGGCTTGTCAACGACATGAATTATGATAGACGGATCATACACAGCAATAGTCATGTTAGTATTCTATAGTAATCTATAGATACAGTGAAACCTGGTTAAGTGGGACCTGGATAAGTTAGAAACCTCTATAGCTGTATGGGACTCATGGTGCGGTCCCGACGCTTTAGCACTGAATTACCTCTGTTAGTGAGATAAAACGAACCTCTATAACTGAGATTAGTTGTTGTGATTTTATAGTCAGATTTACCTTATAATTGAGTCAGAGAGTGTATTTTACCTCTTTTACTGAGACTATATTTATAAGATTACATTTTCCTAATTGTTTTTTAGAATTTTATAGGAATTGGCCTCTGTATCTGAGATAAAGTCAGTCTATGACCTCTCTAACATGGACTTTATTGATCAATTTCCGTATTCTTACTAACTCTTAGTCTACCCACAAATTCCGCATTTGCTTAATTGTGTCTAAACGACTTCAAGTTTCATTTAGTTACTTTATGTAGTTAATTTAACTATCGAAACGAAAGCTGAAATTTTGATCAGTAACACAAATAAACACATTTTCATTTAATAATTTTCTAAGAAGCAATGAAGTCCGTATCAAATTTAATTGAAAAAATCTATCATTTGAAAATAGAATCATTCAAAATAAATTTAAAGAAATAATTAACAGACTTAAAAAATATTTAGGGACAAGGATTATTTTACCTTATTTATTTTTAAAGATAATTACAAAATACCTTATTAACCACCTCTATAACTGAAATATCCTCTATTCTCACCTCTATTAATGGGACCCTCTGTAAATGAGACAGAAATTTATTTGTACCTGGCTAACTGAGAGCCTGGGTAAGTGGAATACCTCTTTAAGTGAGACAAATCTGCTCGTCCTTTGAAGTCTCACTTATCCAGGTTTCACTGTATATCCAAATGGCGGGAAAAAGGAGAGGCCTTTGCCCAGCAGTGGGACACTCCTAGAATCTAATAAAAAAATAGATATATCACTACTTTTAAAACAAAGTCCCCCTCCGCGTCTGTCTGTGTGTGTGTTTATTTGCGATAAACTCAAAAACTACTGAACGGATTTTCATGCGGTTTTCACCTATCAATAGAGTGATTCTTGAGTGGTTTAGGTGTATAATTTGTTAACCCTACGCTAGTATATCGTATAAAAGGCGGATTTTATATCAAAAGGCATTTTCTATCAGTCAACCTAAGGTAAAATGTATAAACTATCACAGCCGTACACAGTGAACCATTTTTAGCCACAATTTTCACTAAAAACATACAACTGTCATAACACGAAACATGCACTAATACGAAATATATACACACAAGCGTACCGGCGTGTGGATGATAAAATACTGAATTTAAAAAAGTAAATATTATCCTTCTATATTTAGCGTACGAGGCAAATAAGACTTTAAACCTGTGTAAATAAGATACATAATTAAACGGATGGAGTTATATTCGTTACACATGAGGTGTTTAAATAGGTAATTTAGACTTAAAAGCATAGTGAGTAAGGTAGATAATCGATTGGTTAGTTATTTGGAGTTGAGTAGGAATGATGTGAAGCTTGTATGTTTGTTTGTATGAGGTTTAATATAAACTTTATGTAAGTATTTAATATGTTTGACCTTAGTCTATTGATGATAACATTTGTATGAAATTGCGTCACGGGCGGAGTTTACAGGTTATTTTTTGGAAAATGCAAACAGGTTTTTGACAAAATTCCTAAAATAACATAAAACTGTATTCTAATATTTCTAATTATAAAATTAAAGGTAAAGGTAAGGTTTATTTGACGTTCATAAGCGCATTGTAATATGCCTACTTGAATAAACTATTTTTTATCTTTATCTTTTATCTTTTGATATGATGCGATCGCTCGCGCTTATTAGTGCTTTAAGTAAATAGGAAAACTTTTTTATAAAAAGTTATAATTATTAATGACAACCGATCCTGTTCAAAACAATTTACCGAAATATATTTATTTAGTAATTATTTGACGACCGGTCTGGCCTAGTGGGTTGTGACCCTGCCTGCGAAGCCGATGGTCCTAAGATGGGTTCGAATCCCGGTAAGGGCATTT
The DNA here is from genome assembly GCF_910591565.1 of Cydia splendana. Taxonomy (NCBI): domain Eukaryota; kingdom Metazoa; phylum Arthropoda; class Insecta; order Lepidoptera; family Tortricidae; genus Cydia; species Cydia splendana. The sequence goes on from NC_085983.1 coordinate 7,785,572, forward strand.
ATTTGTGTGAGGAGCACAGATTTCTTGAGTCAAGTTTGTTTTCTATGTATTTATATATTATATAATTTATATATGTAACACATACACACACACACACACACACAGATCACACACAGCACAGATATTTGTTCCTGAGTCATGGAGTTTTCTATGTATTTTAGTATTCGTATATTATATATATCGTTGTCTGAGTACCTACAACACAAGCCTTCTTGAGTTTACCGTGGGACTTAGTCAATTTGTGTAAGAATGTCCTTCTATTTTTTTTTTTCAAAATCGTTTGGCATTTGTGTTTGTTAGAAAGAAACGAAATTTAACACATATTTGCTAAGTTTCATGAAACCCCGGTAAATTTTTAACCGAATTTCAAAAATGATCCTTGCCGATCGCAGATCTGAAATACAATAAGTCACTACATATTACTGTCTAGTGTCACGTCACATACATGTTTCAACATAAGTGTGCCACTTTTAGAGTTTACACACACGAAGGACGACTAGGTAATGAAATACACAATAGGCGACCTTTGAACAACACATATGCGTGAGCTGTTTGCTCTACTGAATACATTCACTTGTATAGTTTCATGTTTCAAGTCGACTTATAGTTCCTTTTTAGGGTTCCGTACCCAAAGGGTAAAAAGGGGACCCTATTACTAAGACTCCGCTGTCCGTCCGTCCGTCCGTCTGTCCGTCCGTCTGTCACCACTGTCACCAGGCCGTATCTCGTGATCTGTGATAGCTAGACAGCTGAAATTTTCACAGATGATGTATTTCTGTTGCCGCTATAACAATAAATACTAAAAACAGAATAAAATAAAGATTTAAGTGGGGCTCCCATACAACAAACGTGATTTTTGACCGAAGTTAAGCAACGTCGGGCGGGGTCAGTACTTGGATGGGTGACCGTTTTTATAGATAATGGTACGGAACCCTTCGTGTGTGAGTCCGACTCGCACTTGCCCGGTTTTTTTAGCATTAGGAAGAAGGTAAACAATCTTGACGTGTCTTTTTATTGAAAAACACTTTTGAAAAATAAGTCACGGCAAATATGTAACAACTATGAATCATATACGATTATTTACATTCTTTTGCTTTCATAAGTAATACTTAGTCACTGATTTTTAAAAAAGCGTTTTTCAATTAAAACTATTAAAAGAATCGTCAAGATCGCGTAGTCTTTTTCAAATGCTAAAAACCGGCCAAGTGCGAGTCGGACTCGCGCACGAAGGGTTCCGTACCATTACACAAAAAACGGCAAAAAAATCACGTTTGATGTATGGGAGTCCCACTTAAATATTTATTATATTCTGTTTTTAGTATTTGTTGTTATAGCGGCAACAGAAATACATCATCTGTGAAAATTTCAACTGATAGCTAGCTATCACGGTTCATGAGATAAAGTGTGCTGACAGACAGCGGAGTCTTAGTAATAGGGTCCCGTTTTTACCCTTTGGATACGGAACCCTAAAAACGAAAAGTACCTTCAGGTTTTTCTAACAAATCAGAACTACGTAGGAGATTCTAAAAAACTAGCGTTTGTCTAATATCAATTATATGTAGATGACGTATACTCAACATAGCCGTACACAGTCCGATCTTACCTTCATGCCAAAACAATCTTACCCTCATTGCAAACGATCTTCCCCGCGACATAGACATTTTGCGACGAGACCCTGTCATCTCTTCTCTCTGTCTGACACGTTAGGTAGCTCGCTGAGGGTAGTTTCCGGTAGTCGATAAGGGAGTACTTTTGTGGTGTATATGCTTCGGGGTATGGAGATATTGGTGTATGTCTAAATATGTAATAGTCAAATTAGATAATATAATTGAATTTTATAATAGTCTAAAACATGTGTTTCATCAAACAGTGTGTATTTTCAATAATGGTTTTTTTTTAATAACTGTCATTGAATAAATTATACATTTTGGGGATGCAAAAACAAAAAAAAAACGAAAAAAAGTGTCCATAGAAAACTTGACAAAAAATTAGAGTCGGACCAAGAAAAGTCTGCAGCGGATTTGATAGCCCACACAGTGTAAGTGTTATTTATACGTCCTAATTTCATAGAAGTTTGATGTTTAAAATAACACGTGCACTGCGTAGGCTATCAAATCCGCTGCAGACTTTTCTTGATCTGACTCTAGAGACATTTTTAAAGTCAGTAGTAGTAAAATAACTACTTGCGATTTTGGGGCCAAAACTTAACCAAACTTTCGAAAAAGTCAATGGTACACTCCTTTCTGAATAGGCCTATGCGCAAATCAAGGTCATAAAATTACATTTTAACTTTATAATTATGATATGTGTTCACTATTCCTAAGATAACCTGTATAAATGAAAACCAAAACATACCTGCTATACTTCTCACAAATATCATCCGTACTGGACGAGCTATATCTCCTAACCCGCTCACTAGATGGCGCCGTCCTTATAATAATATTATCAGGCGTATCACAGAGTATCTCCGTTTTACCCCTATCCTTGAAATCGTCTTCGCTATCCGTTTTAGCCCCCGATTTCCTCAAATCGCTGATTCTCTTTTGAGTTATTTTTGTAGATGGCGTTGAACTTCTTCGTTTCGGTATTGTCATGACAAGTTTGACTAGATTTTCTTCTATGGCCGAAGGAGAGATGCATTTTTCTTTTCTGTCTAAAATCGAGAGTTTAGGCATTTCAAAGCATTTTAGCTTTGAGAGTTCCAGTTTTAATGGGCTTGAAGCTAAACTTTTGCTCAGTCTGTTTTGTTTAGGTTCGAGCATTTTCGAAGTGGATGGGCTGTTCACGTTGGTTCTGAAAGTGAATAGGTGGTCCCTCTCTGGCGGCTCTATATCGTGGTGCAAGATGTCTATGGATTCCATGAATTGTGCCCATTTGGATATCTTTCTGGTTTTTTCTTTTTTCGGTGAGTAGTCGGATACTGACATTATTGGCGTGGGTGACATTGGAGAGCTTTCTAATAGTTTTTTTTTTATTGAGAGTAAACAGACGTGAGAGTTTTTTTTTATTTGATTGGTTGATAAAAGTTTATCGCGAATTTTGGGCAATTAAACCATGATTCGATGATGATATATATGTATGTACATATATTTGCACAGTCGTTAGAGTAATTTCGAGTAAAAAGTAAAAAGATTTTAAAAATATAAATAGATCACGTATAGTCAAATTGCGAGTAATTATAATATTACGGTTTTTAGCGTTATTAGTGCAAATTTTAGAATAAATAGTCGAAAATTTAGAGTAATATACGTCATTATAAGGTACATAGCGTAAATTACATTAAAATAACGAATAATTTTTAGCATACGTGCAATTTAGCGATAGGTGAAAACGTAAAATATTAAATTAGTAAAAATTTTAAATACCTGTTTATTAAACAGTACAAAAATAGAATAAGACATCTGTAAATCCAATGCCATAGTTTAGTACAGCGGTCGGCAACAAGCGGTTCTCACTTGCGGCCCGCGAGCCCCCCTGGCATTTTGTATGTAATATGGACAAACGACAATGTTTGAGAAAGTCACAAATATTAACAAAATGCGGCCCGCGTCAACTTCGTTAACTACTATGTGGCCCTTGGCTGCTAAAAGGTTGCCGACCGCCGGTTTAGTATATCGATTAAGGTATTATTTTACTATATTAAAAGTGAAAAATTAATCTTTGTAATGATACCTACATTTCAACTCAATATCAATGAAAACTTTTACTTTGAAAATTTTCATCGAGAGGGGCCCAATTTTATTGTCTTTGAGAGTAGTTACGTTTATGATTATACTATAAGTTTTTACAGGACATATGGTGCTACTTTAACGCCCTAGTGCGATAATTAGCACTTTACGTGCGTATGTCGCAAATTTAAAGCGCCATATGTACTGTAAAACGTTGTACGATACACGTGCGAATAGGTAATTCGAAATAGGGAATATTAGGCAAAGCTCTGCGTAGATGGCACATACAGTAAACAAACCACATTGACACATCACACGTCACGTCAATCACATGCCCTACTAGACGTGCGCGCCGGTCGAAAAAAATCGGGCGGCGGCGCGCCACGAAAAAATCCACGGCGGCGGCGTAACGCCGGCGGCGTGGGATTTCCAACTTTTCAATATACGTATAATGAGAAACCAAGATTAACTCTTAAATCAACAAGGGAAAAAATCTCAAAAAAACTGTGTTACATCGTTTTTTGGTTTATTGTAGAAAAATCATGAAAAATCTAATAATAATTTTGAAAAAAAAACATATGTCAGTATGTTGGACGTTGCCAGGATCGGTGTAAATAACCGAGTAATGAAAAGACGTTGCCGAGTATAGACTACCTACTTTATGTGCATAAGGTTTTTTAGTCCAATTCATGTTTTTTAAAATAAATATAGAATAATTGCATTTTTTAATTAGATATACACTTACTGATACTATACTTGAAATTACTGATAATGTCAACTTATGTAATGAGTTAAAGTAAAACCTATTATTTTTATATTTGTGGAATAACTTTATAGCTCGTAGGTGGTAAAATTTTACCAGTCATTGACGTCTTTTATTTAAAATTAAATCAAACTTAGCGGGGTATTCTAGGAAGCAGTAACATTTAAGCAATGGTTTTTACAATAATGCATGCACTTTTATCAAAATTTTCCTAACAAATTTCTCTAAAAAATGAAATCTGGTCTATCTCTTGATGAAAACAAATCCACACACAAACAGGAAACAAACACACACACACACCACATCCACAGGAATAAAATCCATAAAAATATTTTTATATCTATTTGGTTCATTACGTTGTAATACGGCAAGTAATGACTTTTTAAAATGTTTTGAAACACCTAACATCCCTCTATTTAATTTATTTACCACAAAAACTACCAGAAAATTTAATAATTTTACTCTTCGCATACTTGGCAACGTCTAACATATTGGACTTAGCACTTTACACTTTTTACACTTGTTTTACCCATAAACACAAAACATTTTTATGTAAATCATATTGCCACGTAATAAACAGACCAGTTAGTAACTTATTGCACGTTTTATTTTAACGCTGCTTAATACTGTCATATAAAAAAAATGAAATATGGGTAAAATGTCAGTCTGTCGGATGCTTCTTTGCAAGTTCTGCGGTCTGTAGGACTTTGACAAAAATATTATGTTCAGACTGGTTCCCAATATTTTGTTATTTATTTATAAATAACATATCATTCAAGTAGTATTAGTAGTAGTAGTAGTAGTTATCTGGTAGTGTAAGTACGCTACCAGGGGAAAATAACGCTATGCTTAAATATTTGGTGCAGAATTTTTTTCTTGGGATGTCCAGTATAGTGGATGTTATCGATTTAAGGGTTAAAATAAATCAAGCAATGGATTAAAAAAAACGGGACAGTCGGAACGTTAAAGCTAGGCACGTCGCACGCGCTTTATGTCCATTGACTTTAAATTTGTACTCTCTTGCGGGTTTTGTCTCGGCGCGAATTTTAAACTACCGGCGGCGGCGGCGGCGCGCTTACTCCGTATGGCGGCGGCGCGCACGTCTATGCCCTACCGCGAAACAAGAAAATCGAAATTTCGTTATCTAATCTCTCTATCACTCTGGCATATTCGAGCGATAAAGGGCAGATAACTAAATTTCGATTTTCGCGTTTACCGGTAGGCCCTTGTTAACAAACCGCCTTGATGCATCAATGTCATATTTTATTGTCTGTGAAAACTTGTCAAAAAACAGTTTAAGGCACAGTATGTATAAGTTAGTCTATGAATTTACTGAGTCGGTAGTGCTGCACTCTGGCGGCAGAACATTGCAGTAATATCCCCTATTCTATTTCCTACTTTTCGCACTTGTATCGTAATATACTACAGTTCATATGGTGCTTCTTAGTACTTTACGTGCCTATATCGAAAATATAAAGCGCCATATGGCTGTAAAACGTTGTACGATACACGTGCGAATTTTCCACTATCCGCACTTATATCTTAATATACTATTAACCTTTTCGACGCCGTGTCAAACACAAAAGCTGTCACTCGGACGCCACGTCACCGAAGTGTGAAAACTGAAATTGAACTTTATGCATATGCACGTAGGTCTGTGTTGCTCTGTGGTCTGTGACCGATTAATCCGTCTTTGGCGTTGGACCTGCGGATATATCGGTCATTGGCGTCCAAAAGGTTAGATTGTGAAATTTTGTGTAATGTATGTGTAAATACTGTAAATATTCAAGTTGTATCTGTTGTGTGAAAGCATAGCTAGGGCCTTTTGTTCTGAATATGTATATCATTTCCAAGTTTCACATGCCAAATGGCAGAATATTGTATATAAGTGCATGCGCTGTATATGTATTCAAGTGAATAAAATCATTCATTCATTCATCATTCATTCATTCAACACTTACCGTGCTCGTTGAAGTGTTTCTCGAGCTCTTCATGTGATATATTAGTGTCTGTGGTCGGCGCGTCGGGTACCGTCTGCTCCGGACGGGAACGGGAACACCTAAGAATAGACCTTAAGTTTAGTGGAGGAAGGTTCATTTTTACACGACAGTGAGGAGCCTCGTCTAAGCTAACTTTGCATCGATTTTAACAGAACAAAACGAGGGAGTGTCATTACCACAGACAAGACATCCTCCAGACTGAGCATAGTAGCGCTACCCCCTCAGTCACAATATACGGTAGTTTTACTCCATTTTCAAGTCAAGTGTCTTTGTGTGACGTCCGTGTCTTTGAACGGACCAATCACGGCACGGGACCTCGCTCACCTCGTCCCCCGCACCCCTGTATTGGCACTGGCAGCATCGGTTTCATGAAATAATTGCTCTAAACTCCGTCTAGAGGATTCCTATTCTATGGTCATTACTCATTACTTAAATATATACTCTAAATCATAATTAGATTCCAAAAAAAGTAAGACAATGTTGCCACTTTTTACTAGCGCGTCTTGTATTTATGTAAAAATAAGTAAATAAAAGTTCTTTTTTAAATCGTAGGCGTAAAATTACCAATAAATAAATTATCTAAGCGTATTTATTTATAAAAAGGAATTTACTATTTGGGGCTATTCATAAATTACGTCATTTCAAATTAGGGGGGGGGGGGGGGGGGGTCTAGACATCGGATGATGGTAGCATGACGTAGGAGGAAACGGGGTCATTCGAAGCATGATTTTTGTATGATTTGAGGGGGGGGGGGGTCAAAAATCGTCAAAAAAAGATGACGTCATTTATGGACAGTCCCTTTTACAAACAAATTATTGCAGTGGCAACATTTTTTGGAATCTAATTATGATTTAGAGTTCAGTAATAAAATAATAATAAGCAACGGGGATCATGAACTGCCCCTTACAGTTCACGCAATTTACCATTCGTTTCGTTCGTTTTTTAGCATTAGAATAAGACTATGCGATCTTGACGCGTTTTTTATTTGAAAAACGCTTTTTAAAAATCCGGCCAAGTGAGAGTGGAACTCGAGCACGAAGGGTTCCGTACCATTACGCAAAAAACAGCAAAAAAAATCACGTTTGTTGTATGGGTGCTCCAGTAACACACAGACAGACAGACAGTCAGACGGGCGGCCGAACAGACGGACAGCGGAGTTTTGGTTATGGGGTCCCGTTTTTACCCTTTGGGTACAAAACCCTAAAAATCAGTAACTGTTACTTATGAAAGCAAAATAATAATAAATAATAAATAATTAAAAAATAATCGTATATGATTCATAGTTGTTACATACTTGCAGTGACTTATTTTTCAAAAATGTTGTTCAATAAAAAAATAAGTCAATATTGTTTACCTTTTTTCTAATGCTAAAAAAACGAACTATTATAGTTCGTTTTAATTATTATAATAATAGTAATGAGTTGGAGGGTCTATCAACTTTTGTTTTGTACGTCAGGTGTGTATTCGGGTGTATAGGATGACTTTTGATTGTCGGGTTATTCCGAAAATCATTCATAATTCTATCATATCAATTTCCGTTTTTACGGAAACTGCGCGGAAGCGCTGGTGGCTTAGCGGTAAGAGCGTGCGACTTTCAATCCGGAGGTTGCGGGTTCGAGCCCCGGCTCGTACCAATGAGTTTTTCGGAAGTTATGTACGAAATATCATTTGATATTTACCAGTTGCTTTTCGGTGAAGGATAACATCGTGAGGAAACCGGACTAATCCCAATAAGGGCTTGTTTCCCCTCTGGGTTGGAAGGTCAGATGGCAGTCGCTTTCGTAAAAACTAGTTTCTACGCCAATTCTCGGGATTAGTTGCCAAGGACAACGACAAAGACCCCAGGCTCCCATGAGCAGTAGCAAAATGCCGGGATAACGCGAGGAAGATGAACAATTTCCGTTGTTAGATTATTTTTTTTAATATTATAGGACTTTTTTTTACACGAAGTGACTAAGCCCCACCCATGTGGCCCATGTAAGCCCATGAAGGCTTGTGTTGTGGGTACTTAGACAACGATATATATAATATATAAATACTTATATACATAGAAAACAACCATGACTCAGGAACTAATATCTGTGTCATCAAACAAATAAATGCCCTTACCGGGATTCGAACCCTGGACCATCGCCTTCATAGGCAGGGTCACTACCCACTAGGCCAGACCGGTCGTCAAATTACCCGACATTCGAAAGCGAATGACCTGAATACACATTAAATCGGGACTTTAGAGATCGAATTATACAGCAAACTAGCTACAAATGAAAGTTGATGGACCCACCAATTACAAATGCCGTATGGAATTTGGCCCATTTGGTACAGAAGAAAACTTCTATTCTTGCGGTTCTTTAAAATGCCAAATATCGACACAGATAAGTCAGCATTAAGCGCCATCTAGTGATAAAAAAATACTTAAGTTATTGACCGAGTCACAGAATAAACACTGGACATCGGATGATGGTAGCATGACGTAGGAGGAAATGGGGTCATTCGAAGCATGATTTTTGGATGGTTTTAGGGGGGGGGGGGGGACAAAATAGATGACGTAATGAATGGGCACCCCCTTGTCACGGGGTCCGCGAGGTCATAGGTACCTGAGCATAGCATTGCTGCAGCGGAGGGCTAGTTCGAGACCGTCGAGCCAGCAGTGCCCCGCCGCCTGCGAGGGGGCCCGGAATATCAGGTGCGCCGTCGGGAGGGGCTGCACCACCGCACCTGTGCACACAGAATAAATAAATATTTGGGGTCAAACTTACACAGATCGACCTAGCCCCAAACTAAGGAAAGTTTGTGCTATGGGTATTAGGCGACGATATACATCAGCCTGCTTCCATTCCCTACCACTATGTGACTGGTGTCCTCACGTGCCCTCAATGTGCACCTCAAGGAGCGGCGTCAGCCATATCCGGGCGCACGAGCGCCGAGCTAAGTAGGAGTCGAAGTGGTCGCTATGGTCGAAATCGGCCGGAAGGATCATCACTTATACATAGAAAACAGTCTACCCATGACTTAGGAACAAATATCGAGGGTGCTAATATAGAGGGTGGTGCATCAATCTAAGTACCACGACTCCATATAAAATCCGCCTCAAATGAAATTGACAGTCTATATTAAGACAATAAAGAAAAACAGACCTATGGTCTCGTTGTGGGGCCCGCGCGGCGCCCAGATGCTCTGCTCGAGGGGGTGGTACAGCTTGAAGCAGAACCCGTCCTTCTTGCTTGGACGCTCTATCACTTGGCAGATCAGGACTGTTCCCAGTGGTCTAGACAAGTAGAGGTACCTATGGTCGCGTTGTGGGGCCCGCGCGGCGCCCAGATGCTCTGCTCGAGGGGGTGGTACAGCTTGAAGCAGAACCCGTCCTTCTTGCTTGGACGCTCTATCACTTGGCAGATCAGGACTGTTCCCAGTGGTCTAGACAAGTAGAGGTACCTATGGTCTCGTTGTGGGGCCCGCGCGGCGCCCAGATGCTCTGCTCGAGGGGGTGGTACAGCTTGAAGCAGAACCCGTCCTTCTTGCTTGGACGCTCTATCACTTGGCAGATCAGGACTGTTCCCAGTGGTCTAGACAAGTAGAGGTACCTATGGTCGCGTTGTGGGGCCCGCGCGGCGCCCAGATGCTCTGCTCGAGGGGGTGGTACAGCTTGAAGCAGAACCCGTCCTTCTTGCTTGGACGCTCTATCACTTGGCAGATCAGGACTGTTCCCAGTGGTCTAGACAAGTAGAGGTACCTATGGTCTCGTTGTGGGGCCCGCGCGGCGCCCAGATGCTCTGCTCGAGGGGGTGGTACAGCTTGAAGCAGAACCCGTCCTTCTTGCTTGGACGCTCTATCACTTGGCAGATCAGGACTGTTCCCAGTGGTCTAGACAAGTAGAGGTACCTATGGTCTCGTTGTGGGGCCCGCGCGGCGCCCAGATGCTCTGCTCGAGGGGGTGGTACAGCTTGAAGCAGAACCCGTCCTTCTTGCTTGGACGCTCTATCACTTGGCAGGAGGTTAGCAGGACGGTGCCAACCCAGTGGCTGCTCTGTTGACAAAAAAGTTGACATTGTAGTAGAAAGACGGATACGTCATTACCAAACTTAAATGGAGCTGGGCGGGACATATTGCCATTGCCAGGCATAGTGATGGCAGTTGGGCCAAAATGTTAACGGAATGGTGGCCGATTACAGACGAAAGGAATGCCTGGCGTCCATTGGCTCGTTGGGTGGACGACATTCGGAAGACTGCGGGTCACTTCTGGATGAGATTGGCTCGGGACCGGGAAGTAGCGTACTCGAAAAGAGGCCTATGCTCAGCAGTGGGCGATAAAAGGCTGATATGATGATGATGAGTAGAAAGCCTATTTTTTAAGAAGAAAAGTTACAGAAATAATAATTTATAGATTTTTTTAATCATTAGCTGGAAACAAGTACCTATACACATTTATTTTGGCGTTATTAACCTTATGAACGACACGCCTAATATAAATAAATAATTAAAATAAATACACTTACACAGATCGACCTAGCCCCAAACTAAGCATAGCTTGTACTATGGGTACTAGGCGACGATATAAACATACTTAAATAGATAAATACATACTTATATACATAGAAAACAACCAGGACTCAGGAACAAATATCTGTGTTCATCACACAAATAAATGCCCTTACCGGGCTTCGAACCCAGGACCATCGGCTTTGCAGGCAGGGTCACTACCCACTAGGCCAAACCGGTTGTCAATCGCGGTAGGCGGTTGTCTAATACGCCTATCTTGTGCGGCGCGTCATCGTGAAACCTTCGGAATGCACGAACGTTGATATTGGGCCAGAATAAATAATATAGTTGGTCAAGCAGATCTTGTTAGTAGAAAAAGGCGGCAAATTTGAAAAATGTGGGCGCGAAGGGATATCGTCTCATAGAAAATTTGAATTTCGCGCCTTTTTCTACTGACAAGATTTGCTTGACCATCTATAGTACTAGTAGTACTACCGTACAGTAAGGAAACTTCCTACAAAACTAAAGTTTGACAGCGATTCAGGGACGAATCATGATGTCCCTTTCTAATATCCCTTTCGGCTATTTAGGGTTGTCAAAATTTAAGCTATTATCTTATCTGTCGTGGACGCAAAGGGACGTCAAGTTGTGTCAACCCTGATAATTGCTCGGAGCAATGCTGAGCCGAACGGAGCCGAGTTTGCCCGAAGGGAGGAGTTTCGCACCCCTGGCTGTACCTATGCGTCAGTTGACGTGTTTGGCAGTCAAAAGTCCCATAATAAAGTTATTTAAGGTCAATGATCACAAAATGACGTTTATATATCCTCCTTTGTGAAAAGCGCTGGTGGCCTAGCGGTAAGAGCGTGCGACTTTCAATCTGGAGGTCGCGGGTTCGAACCCCGGCTCGCACCAATGAGTTTTTCGGAACTTATGCACGAAATATCATTTGATATTTACCAGTCGCTTTTCGGTGAAGGAAAACATCGTGAGGAAACCGGACTAATCCCAATAAGGCCTAGTTTACCCTCTGGGTTGGAAGGTCAGATGGCAGTCGCTTCCGTAAAAACTAGTGCCAACGTCTATTCTTGGGATTAGTTGCCAAGCGGACCCCAGGCTCCCATGAGCCGTGGCAAAATGCCGGGACAACGCGAGGAAGATGAAATTAAGTGCAAATATAGTCTGTATTTTAGTATCGTCTTGGGTCGTCCCATTCGTTTTTCGTCAAGTTCTTAAATTAGTCCTATTCTGCTTTCGTCACTCATTCTACATTCATCACAATCGTCGGTGGCTTTCAATGTAGAATGAGTGACGAAAGCAGAATAGGACTAATTTAAGAACTTGACGAAAAACGAATGGGACGACCCAAGACGACACCTGTATCTTTAGGTATTTAAATAAAAGTAAACAAACAATATGTAAATTTTCGGGTAGTTATAACATTTATTGGCTAACCAACCAAATACAAAACCACCTGGATCTGTCACTGAACGACCTGACTTTAACCTACATTATTTGATCGTGTAATGTTTCCATCTACCCTCAACTGGCTTAAGGAGCCATTTGAGGGTAGATTTTGTTTACTTTTATTTAAATACCTAAAGATACAGAGTAGATTTAACTACAGTGATGTAAGTATTAAGATGGAATGTGAAGTGATTTACCTTAGCAATAGTTACCTTTGCCTTAGAACTCTTGTAGAGCAACAAAAGACCAGGTTTGAGCACGCACCACAGCTTCGTCCATGATTTCAGGGAGCCGCGGACCTGAAAATTAATGATTATTGTTAAAAAAATACATTTTCTCAAAAATGGACGGCAAAGTCGACTTTGCCGTTTAAAAAATAGGTCGCGAAGCGCGTAGTTTATGGTCAGTCAAAAATTAAAAAGTTAAAAACATTGCAGTCTCGATTTTGGGACTGCAATGTTGCATACAAATTCCATTATTTGTCGAGTTCCAAACTTTTTAAAAGTTGAAATGGCCATATCAAATGAAGGCACAGGCCCATTAAACAGCCAAACAGATGATTAGTACCGCGACTATTTAGCTGTCTCAAATAGGATGGCGTATTTTCGGCAGAAAAATACACTTCTATTTTTTTATTAAAAAAATAAAAAGGCGGCAAAGCTAATTTTTACAATTGTTTCTACTTTTTTCTGTGAAAATATATACGTAAGAACGTTGCTTTTGTAAAATATTTCTATGATATTTATATTTCTTGCACCATTTTTGAGAAAAGCACTATATATGACTCGGCTGGAAGGCTACTCTCCCAAGGTCGTCCGTTTAAAACGAATCCTCAGCCTGCAAGTAGCTACTTCCGAGCCTCGACAATAATGTACTATTTTTTGATAAGAATTTTATCGCCGATTACACTTTCCTTTCCAGAGTCATATTGAGACAGATTCTAACACATAAAGTGTTTCATATTGTAGTGTATATCTGTATATATACATATAGTCAAAGAGAATAGAGTGTATAGAGAGTTATTGTCATAGTAAATTTTGTAGTCACAGTAAATTTACTGCCATCTATCGACACAGGATTAAAACTAAAAATGAAAATGTATAATATCAAAATATATATATATATTTTTTTAGAACGCCATATGATTTTGACTCATGTTCTTTCACTGATATGTGTTAAAATTGTTATTTATCAAGCGGTGCCAACGCCAAAGGTGTGGCGCCATCTATTCGAGTATAACCTTTTCTTGATTTTCGAGGCACGTTTTTTCCTTACACTTTACTCATCTTATACGGAGTTACATATATCTTTGAAATACGTACTCGGGATAAAACTATATAACACATTGAATGATGATATAAAACAAACACCAACCGATAAGATGTTTGTTAGGAAACTAAAGGCTATATTAATACAATTAGCTTGTTATAAAATAGATGATTTTTTCTCCGACTACAAGTCATTGGCCCAATCATAAATTAGGAAATTAAAATGCAAAATGAAAACTGAAGTTATTTAATAACATGTTAAGTTAAAATTATGCTATGTAAATAAGTATAAGTTTAAATGTGTTTACAACCTTGTATAATATCATAATGTACCTACTATGACGTGTAAATAACTATTTACCAATAAATCATTATTCATTATTCATTATTCATTATTCAAATTATATAAATAGTGTTACTTTCAGCCAATCAGCGAGCACTACAACCGAGGGATCCTCTATAGAGTGCAGTAACGCAGTTGCAGCCCGTTTTTTCTCCCTCCTATAGTGTTGTCTCTGGGCCTTATAACTTTATTTACTATAATAAATTCTTACCTTCAGCCAATCAGCGAGCACTACAAACGATGGGTCCTCTATAGAGTGCAGTAACGCAGTAGCAGCTCGCTTTTTCTCCCTCATATAGTGTCGTCTCTGGGCCTTATAACTTTATTTACTATAATAAATTCTTACCTTCAGCCAATCAGCGAGCACTACAACCTATGGGTCCTCTATAGAGTGCAGTAACGCAGTTGCAGCTCGTTTTTTCTCTCTTCTATAGTGTTGTCTCTGGGCCTTATAACTTTATTTATAATAAATTCTTACCTTCAGCCAATCAGCGAGCACTACAACCGATGGGTCCTCTATAGAGTGCAGTAACGCAGTTGCAGCTCGTTTTTTCTCTCTTCTATAGTGTTGTCTCTGGGCCTTATAACTTTATTTATAATAAATTCTTACCTTCAGCCAAACAGCGAGCACTACAACCAAAGGGTCCTCTATACAGTGCAGTAACGCAGTTGCAGCCCGTTTTTTCTCTCTCCTATAGTGTTGTCTCTGGGCCTTATAACTTTATTTACTATAATACATTCTTACCTTCAGCCAATCAGCGAGCACTACAACCGATGGGTCCTCTATAGAGTGCAGTAACGCAGTCGCAGCTCGTTTTTTCTCCCTCCTATAGTGTTGTCTCTGGGCCTTATAACTTTCTTTGCGGGATAGCGCGGTGCTCGGCGTTCGCGATATGCCGCCTACCGCTGTTTCTGACGACTGGAATATAAAGGAACTTTTAACAACAAAAAACGACTTATGAGTCTTATGACAGTGGGGAGACACTCCTGACTTCGGGCAAACTCGGCTCCGTTCGGCTCAGCATTGCTCCGAGCAATTATTAGTTGACACAACTTGACGTCCCTTTGCGTGCACGACCACAGATAAGATAATTACTTGAATTTTGACAACCCTAAATAGTCAAAAGGGATATCATGATTCGACCCTGAATCGCTGTTAAACTTCGGTTTTGTAGGAAGTGTCCTTTCTGTACGGTAGTACATTACTTATTCTGTGCTTATGATTTGAACAGTTTCAAATCTTGCCTCTTAAACCATGTATGATCATTGTGTCAAGACAATGAGCTTCAATACGGTTGGACTACAGAATTTCATAAATAATTTAGACTCTAAAGTCTAAAGGTGTGCCAATAACATAAGAGTTCCCATTTCACAAAGTCTTTCATGGGAATCGTTTTCTAGGTTTTCAGCGGTTGTCAGAACTGTACTACATTCAGTTTAGGGTTATATTTTGAATGCATTCGGTCGGTGTACCTTATCGGACGAGGTCCCGTCTGGCGGGTGGTGGCGGTCGCCGGCCGCGGGGGTGGCGGGGGAGTGCGCGGCGCCGGGGGAGCGCGGGGGCGGCGTTAGCGTCGGCTCGCCTGGAAATCACAATGTTAAACTTAAAAAAGTTTTTGGCAAAAATTTCATTTTTGGTGGTTTTATCGCTGACTGTACTTTTCTTTCGACAGACAACTAATACTCATCGAGACAATTCTAAAAACCCCTAACACAAGTAGGTTGCGTTGTTTCATCACAGAGTTCCTATGGCCACCTCCTGTCTCCATCATCAGATCATTTCGATGGTACCATAATATTGCATTGTCATCCGATTTATACATGCATGCAAAATTTCATCTCAATCGGAAACCGGGAAGTGGATCAAATTTAACTTGCAAGTTTTGATTCCAGACAGACAACGGGACAGGTGAAACTAAATAAGTTTTTGGCAAAAATTTCATTTTTGGTACAAGCTTTTATCGCTGACTGTACTTTTCTTTCCACAGGCAACTAATACTCATCGAGACAATTCTAAAAACCCCAAACACAATTAGGTTTCGTTGTTTTATCACAGAGTTCCTATGGCCACCTCCGGTCTCCATCATCAGATCAGCTCCATGACACCATAATATTGCATTGTCACCCGACTTACGTATGTATGCAAAATTTCAGCTCAATCGGAAACCGGGAAGTGGATCAAATTTAACTTGCAAGATTTGATTACAGACAACGGTCAGGTGAAAGTAAATAAAAGCTTGTAATAAGAGAGTACCTACCATTTAATCATCAAACTCACGAAGGAAAAAAGGCACCATTGTAATCAGTCCAGTTTCCCCATGTCCGGTTTCTTTCACCGAAAATTTGTTATAAGTAGAGCCAAGACGGACACTCATAATATTGGTTTTTACATGTTCTCGAAAAAACCCTAAATAATTGAATAAATGTGCCATTTTCAACCAAAAGGGTATTGTTGGTTGTCAATAAGCCGCCATTTCCATATATATTCAATATGAAATCAACCTTATCGACAACCGACAATGTGGTACATTTTGGTTGATAACGTCACAAATGAATGGTGAAACTGAAGATGATTACTAACCGTATGTGGGAGTGATGGGCGCCGGCGCCGGCAATATCACGTTCAGCGACGGATTATTCGGCTTCTGAAATATTGCAATATAAAAGTGAAACAGAGCCAAGTGGCGGGAAAGAGGGGAGGCCTTTGCCCAGCAGTGGGACATACTTAAGGGGCCCACAGATTACCAGTTCGCCGGACGATATCAGCCTGTCAGTTAAACGCAAAATTTTACAGCTCCGAATAACTGACAGGCTGATATCGTCCGGCGAACTGGTAATTTGTGGGGCCCTTTAGGCTAAACTAAATAAATAAAAAAGAGAAACGTTTGAAAATGGAAGACATGTATTGAAAATGTTTGACCCGCTGACATTTTCTTGAAAGAGAATATTTATAAAAGCAAAGATTGGCTTTATCGTGGAGAATTCTTGCTCAGTTTACAAGAATATATCAACTTTTATATAAATAATTCGGCTATTTTCTAAAGACTACACCACTATTTACACATTTTCTTTAAGGCAGTGGCAGTTATAGTCCGCCCGTTTAAATGAGTCCTCGCCTGCGCGGTACGGGGGCAACGGGGTAGGACGACTAAGGGTGGCGGGGAAGGTGCGGGGGCAGGCGTACGGCGCCCGCACCTTCCCCGCCCCGCACGCGTCCTACCCTCGCTCCCGTGCCGCGCAGGCGAGGACTCATTTAAGCGGTCGATCTATAGAATACAGACATATTTACAGAGAACAACAACACAGTAGTAATTGCTCTATTTGTCAAGTCTTATATGTATACAGACCCCCTCTAACTTCAAGATTAAGCATATTATAATACAGTTTAAGGTGCCCAGACATAGATGCTGTAGTAATATAGTATGCAAGCGTGATAGGCAATTTCCGTTGTATCCACTTTACGACCTGTAATAAATTTAAATGAAAAATATCTATAAAAATCTGAAGCTCATCTGAACTGCATCCTACGCCAATTTGTATGAATTGGTGTAGGATGAAACCCCATAGTGCTCGCGGCGTATCTTTTTACAGGTGAAATTGCATCTATGTTTAGTGACCTCGTGTTCTCCGTAACCGTTTCAAAGGAGCAGTAGCGTAGCTAGGCCTGGGCGAATGGGGCCTTCGCCCACGGCCTCGCATTTAGGGGGGCCTCGCAATGCCAACCTTTTTATTACCTTGGGAAAACACATTGAAAAGGCCCTCGCAGATGTGGTTTTCGCTTTTCGCCCATGGCCAGATTAATTCACGCTATGCCAATGCATAAATATATAAATAAATATTATAGGGACACTCTTACACAAATTGACTAAGTCCCCACGGTAAGCTCAATAAGGCTTGTGATGTGGGTACTCAGATAACGATATATATAGATAAATAATATACTACCAAATACTTAAACACATAGAAAACATCCATGACTCAGGAACAAATATCTGTGCTCATCACACAAATAAGTGCCCTTACCGGGATTCGAACCCGGGACCATCGGCTTCATAGGCAGGGTCACTACCCACTAGGCCAGACCCACAGACTTGCCAGACCGGTCGTCATAGGAGTCATAAGACACTTACCTTCGCGATATAATTGGGCGTCGACGTTTGGAATGGCGGGTATTCCGGCGGCCGCAACGCAGGCGACGAGGGGGTGGTGGTAGAGGGGGAGGAAGGCTCGAGGGCTGGGGAGGAACTCATCGTAAGGTCAGCACATCACGGTTAGTGCTGGTAATTAGACGTGGTAATTAGTTTGTAGATTAGGAATTACGAGGTCGTGGTAATTAGGTAAGTGGAAAACAGGTGGTATTTTATTTTACGTATATAATGTGATGGAATATAGAGTGGAAATTAGATATAAATAAGTAAGTACTGTAAAGATTTTTAATTTATTTTACGTAGATTCGGACTAGAATATAGTTTTTTTTTAATTATAATACAAACATGTAACACCGTTTTTTAATACATGAAGAGATTATAACTTACATCGTATTTATATCTGTCAGTGGCACTTTCGGAAAATTCTATAAAATATAGAAAATATATTTATTTACTTAAATTTACTATTGCAACTATCATAAGAAGTTTCTATGTAAATATAGCGTTTGCCTTTTGTGTGGAATGGTAGATGGCGAGTTATTTACATTATAATGGAATGGTAGGGAAGATTATGATCACAGGGGGTGAGGGATAAGGTTCATTGTCCTGTAACAAACAAATATAATTTCAATGTTCGCCAACAAACTGTCATTCGCCAACAAACTGTCATGCAGTTTGGCGAAAAAATATGTGTAATGGATTACTGTGTATTTTTTGAGTAAATAAATAAAAAATAAAAAAATAACCTGACATAGCTAAATATTTTTTTTTGTACCTGAAATAGATGTCATATATCCTGCCCTCTTAAGCCGAATAGCGCTATCTCAAAACCAAAATATTTTGAAAATGTAATAGAAACTCAAGTATAAGTTAGCAATGAATTTTCTTTTGAGATAGGGCTATTTGGCTTAGCAGGGCAGTATTAAAAAAACCGGCCAAGTGCGAGTCGAACTAGCGCACGAAAGGTTCCGTACCAATACGCAAAAAACGGCAAAAAAATCACGTTTGTTGTATCGGGGCCCCACTTATTTTATTCTGTTGTTAGTATTTGTTGTTATAGCGGCAACAGAAATACATCATCTGTGAAAATTTCTACTGTCTAGCTATCACGGTTCGTGAGATACAGCCTGGTGACAGGCAGACCCATAGCGGAGTCTTAGTAATAGGGTCCCGTTTTTACCCCGGTACGGAACCCCAACGATAGAAAACCTCTGGTAACCATATATTATATTTCATTATTTAAACTCTGCCTGTTAAGTGATAGTGTCACAGTTATTTCGATAATTTTCCTTAAATTATGTGTTTTTAACAAATTTTCCTGCTACGTTGCTTAATCACTGATAAAACTCTGTAACAAATAACTCGAAGGCTAACCGAGCCAGTTTCTACACAATAGGGTATATGCCTACTAGTTAAATCAGTTTCTTTTTCGAACTGTCACAACGATTTTATATGAAACACTAGCATGTGACGTCACGATCAAATTACCTACTCTTTATAGTTTTATACGGGTTTTGAAAATAGAAATTGTGTCTATAAATAACTGCTGTCTACGTTTCTCTATTAATCATCTGGCTTTATTTCTTGCATTTTGGAAAATAATTTATTTTATATACAGTCAAATACCCTATTCAAGAATTCTTAACTGTTTTAAAAATTTGCCATTTATAAACCGACTCCTTAATTCATCCTGTTCCCAATTGGACTTTGATCGAATCGGACCTTAATGAAAACTAGCAAAAATTTTTTTTAATAAGTCAGTTCATTTTGAATACTTCGGCCGTTTAGCTACTTCTGCTGCTGACTTGTGGTACAGTCACCTGCAATAATATGTCACTCTTCGAAGGCCGCAAAAGTATGTGACACTCTTACGGCTCTACAAATAAGATCGTGTCAGATATTTTTGCGGCCTTCGTTGTATAACAGGTTATTGCAGGTTACTGTACTAAAAAACTACATCACTTGCGTTATACCTACCTTCTTACAATTAAGAGCAACATTAACGAATCACTTTGTATAGAATGTCCATAAAATGCGGCCCATTTTTGTGGCTCTTCGGTGTACAATGCCGTGAGTTCGATAAGTATAAAATAATTGTATTTTACCTTATTTATTATTCAAATGCTAGAGGGAAAACTACATAAGTATTGGAAAACGATTAGCAATTATACTATTAAATGGGAAAAAAGAGTAGCATAAAATACTAAACATTTTTTATTTCACAACAGAATATCTATCTATAGTATTTTATACAATCGTGATATAATAGAGAGTTTTTCAGTCGAGTACCGTGTTTAGGCAACGAAGCTTGCTGAGTTGCCTAAGTAAGGTACGAGATTGAAAAACTTGATTATATCACTATTGTATACAATACTTTTTCTACTAGTCAACAAAAATAATACTTTAAACTAGTAGAATCATACAAACAAACCAAACCAAAAGTATACAGCTAAGATTCGCGAGCAGCCGCGATACCTTCATACTGGTACGCGACCCGGCCGCCGCGCCCCGTGCCCCACGGTGGGCTGGTCAACGACACCTTCTCTACTTGCTTGCGTACTTGCTCCTTGCTAAATTCAATTTTTAGACAGTTGTTTTCTCGATTTTGGCCACCGTAGCCTATGGAGACTAACAAGCAACACTAAGTGGTTTTCGTAGTCTATGGATGTTGCTATATTAAGGGTGTCAGATGCGCGTTTTGACTTATGAACCAATTGTTTCTGCTATACAACCTAAAATAAATAATTTGAGCTATGGTTTTGTTTCGTCCTCTTGATCGCGGCGAGCTGTGATTGGTCAATTTCATTATAGTTGACTAAACTGTATCGAAATGAATATTATAGTTGAGTTGGGAGTCCATACATTAAAAATACCCAATTGCAGTTTGGTGTAAGAAATCTTAATTCAAGAATTACAGTCGACTATTAGAAAAATACCTTTAAACGAGCTAATCGGTATTGTTGTGACTCGCCGGAGGGCACATATTTTTGTCAGAAGATATTCCAATAAGTTGTACAATTGCTAGAGATGCACCGGATATTCGGTTACTATCCGGTATCCGGCCTATCCGGCTATTATTTCAATATCCGGCCGGATACAGGATAGTGCCTTAATATCCGGCCGGATACCGGATAGTAACTTTGCTTGATTTCGGAGTAAACAAATTGGATTTAAGAAACAGTCACGGTCATAATCGTAATTGTTTATTATTTTAAAACAATTTAAACATTCCACTGACTTACACGCGCACTCATTTTGAACCTAGAAATGTGTCCGCGCGAACGTTCATTAGGAAACAGGTCAAACCTGCACAATGCGCACCTGAAAAACCGAAATGTAGGTATAGTTCCGCCGGCCGAATATTCGACGGCCGGATACCGGATATTCGGCCGATGGTCAGGCCGAATATCCGGTATCCGGCCAATCAACTATCCGTTGCATCTCTAACAATTGCCATCAGATATATCGGTGTAGGTGTTGACAAATATCGGAACAGTCTCTGTTATCAAGACCTGAAAGCAGTGTTGGCCGAAACGTTAACGCAATGAGGGTTTCCGCGATCGAGTTTTTCACTAGATGACAGCACCGTGGCGAGAGGTCTAGCTGTCATAATCCACCAATCATGTTTAACCATGTTTTTTTTATTGGTGGCTTTTGACAGCAGCTGTCAAAAAGACCTCTCGTCACGGTGCTGCCATCTAGTGAAAATCTCGATCGCGGAAACCCTCATTAACCCTCATTAATTTATAATGGTTAATTGCAATTAACGTTCGGCCAACACTGCGTGAAAGTGCATGTTCAGATAGTTTTGAGCACCTTCGCCGCTCCCATGCATCTGAGGCGACTGTACACATAAAATGTAAACAATGACTCATTTAATAAATGCCCTATCACCGGAAACAAGATACCGCCATATTTCTTTATCGTACAATTGAGCGAAAGATAATGTGACTCATATTTAATATAGTAAAACCTGTGATATGTCTAACTAGCGACCCACCCCGGCTTCGCGCGGTTCAAGAAATTATACACCTTCCGCAAGAATCACTCTATTGATAGGTGAAAACCGTATGAAAATCCGTTCAGTAGTTTTAGAGTTTATCGCGAACATTCAGACAGACAGACGCGGCGAGGGACTTTGTTTTATAAGGTGTAGTGAAAGGCTGTAAACGAATCTATAAAGGCAAATGGAGGTTTTATTTGGAGATAGACTATTACGAATTGAAAATAAATAAATAAATGTTACACTTTGAACTTAAACATGATACATCTTCGTCACCCCCCGACCCCTGAGCCCTAGGCTGGGTCTACAATAAATATGTTTCAATGTTTTATTGAATGTACATACATACATATCCTCCTCCAGTTTTTAAGAGCCCATCAACGAGCACACTAGCGCCACTGCTAAATAATCGTGATTATTTAAATTTAACGACAGGTATTTAAAAAAGGAGGCCGCTACGTACTTGTGTATTATTAAAGTACCTTTTCTCAAAAATGGACGGCAAAGTCGACTTTGCCGTTTAAAAAATAGGTCGCGAAGCGCGTAGTTTATGGTCAGTCAAAAATTAAAAAGTTAAAAACATTGCAGTCTCGATTTTGGGACTGCAATGTTGCATACAAATTCCATTATTTGTCGAGTTCCAAACTTTTTAAAAGTTGAAATGGCCATATCAAATGAAGGCACAGGCCCATTAAACAGCCAAACAGATGATTAGTACCGCGACTATTTAGCTGTCTCAACTAGGTTGACGTATTTTCGGCAGAAAAATACACTTCTATTTTTTTATTAAAAAAATAAAAAGGCGGCAAAGCTAATTTTTTCAATTGTTTCTACTTTTTTCTGTGAAAATATATACGTAAGAACGTTGCTTTTGTAAAATATTTCTATGATATTTATATTTCTTGCACCATTTTTGAGAAAAGCACTATATATGACTCGGCTGGAAGGCTACTTGCTGGCTTCGGATTCAATTAAACGGACTCCCAAGGTCGTCCGTTTAAAACGAATCCTCAGCCTGCAAGTAGCTAAATACTTCCGAGCCTCGACAATAATGTACTATTTGAATACATCAAACTAGTTTTTATGTTGCTGGATTCGTCAATCTATGCGTCCAAAGTTAAAACGGCCGTTTTTGTTTTGAGTTCATAGATCGACGAATCCAGCAACATAAAAACTAGTTTCATGTATTCAAAAGGTACTTTAACACACAATACAGTACGTAGCGGCCTCCTTTTTTAAATACCGGTCGTTAAATTTAAATAATCACGATTATTTAGCAGTGGCGCTAGTGTGCACGTTGATGGGCTCTTAACGAGCCTTTATGACTTGTACTCGTTACATTTATTTTGGAGCTTAGATACACTAATGCTCTTTCTATATTATAAGTATATACTCAACATAATTTGAAAAATAGGTACTTATACATATTTTATTGGAACTTAAATTTGGATCACCATTACCTGATTTTACGGTTACATTTTCCGGGAAAAGTTAACCGTTTAAAGGCCTTTATGGCATAATGATGAACTTTTTGTAACATTAACTTTCGCCATTAACCCGTAGTCAAGGACAGTAAAGCTTTCATTTGCTAAAAGGTTTTGTAAGCCGTGACATTAAGACGTGATTTTTAAGGGCTGCTATTTAACTGATCACCAGATTTAGTAAAATTTAATACCAAAAAAATCTATTTTACCACCCTAAAATAATGAATGATCACCAAAATTATAACACCATTTTAATGTGAAATGATTACCAATTTTATTACACTTTACTATCCTTTTAAAGGAAATGACACCAAACTAATCATTATTAACCCAAAAATACTAAATGATTACCAAATTTCAAACCCCATTTTAATGTGAAATGATAACCAAATTTTTACATCTTGCTATCCTATTAAAGAAAATGACACCAAAATAATCATTGTAAACCCAAAAATAGTAAATGACCACCAACATTAGAACTCCATTTTAATGTAAAATTATAACTAAATGTTTAAATCTTGATATCATATTAAAGCAAATGACTCCAAAATAATCATTGTAAACCCAAAAATTGTAAATGACCACCAAAATTGTAACCACATTTTAATTAAAAATGTGCAAATATTTAATATAATTACCGTTATCCTATTAAATTAATTAATCCACTTCGTCACCTTTTCCTAGTAGCATTTTATTTCTGTAACAGTCGCAGTTCTAACCTAACCTAACCCACTTTTCTAGTAGCATTTCGTTTCTGTATGGGTCGCAGTTCAAACCTAACCTAACCCACTTTTCTAGTAGCATTTCTTTTCTGCAAGGTTCGCAGTTCAAACCTAACCTAACCCACTTCTCTAGTAGCATTTTTTTTCTGTAAGGGTCGCAGTTCAAACCTAACCTAACCCACTTTTCTAGTAGCATTTCGTTTTTGTAAGGGTCGCAGTTCAAACCTAACCTAACCCACTTTTCTAGTAGCATTTCTTTTTTGTAAGGGTCGTAGTTCAAACCTAACCTAACCCACTTTTCTAGTAGCATTTCTTTTCTGCAAGGGTCGCAGTTCAAACCTAACCTAACCCACTTTTCTAGTAGCATTTCTTTTCTGTAAGGGTCGCAGTTCAAACCTAACCTATCCCACTTTTCTAGTAGCATTTCTTTTCTGTAAGGGTCGCAGTTCAAATCTAACCTAACCCATTTTTCTAGTAGCATTTGGTTTCTGTAAGGGTCGCAGTTCAAACCTAACCTAACCCACTTTTCTGATAGCATTTCGTTTCTGTATGGGTCGCAGTTCAAACCTAACCTAACCCACTTTTCTAGTAGCATTTCGTATCTGTATGGGTAGCAGTTGAAAATTAACCTAGCCCACTTTTTAGTAGCATTTCGGTTCTGTGAGGATCGCAGTTCTAACCTAACCTAACCCACTTTTATAGTAGCATTTCGTTTCTGTAAAGGTCGCAGTTCAAACCTAACTAGGGCTTGCAATTCGAATATTCGAATATTCGAATATGTCGAATATTCGACCTGTTTTGATATTCGAATATTCGGCCATTCAGGTTTCGAATATTCGAATATTTTTTATTACTAGGTAAAATCTATTTTCATCCGCTATAGTTACAGTTTCTGTGTGTTTTGCCGGGTATTAACAGTGAATGAGGAACGGTAGGTACCCATATACGAAGGAAATAATGTTTTTACTGTATTCCTCTCAATAGGCTTCGTGAATACAGTTAAACCTAACTCAATTTCAAAGAAAACGAAATCTAAAAGTATGTTTTATTACGGTGCGGCTAATGCTTTTTCTAGGTACAAGTAACGTTACGTAAGTTTTAAGATAAAGGGTCATTCTGTTTATTGAGTACAAGCGTACCTTAAGCGAATATTCGAAGTCTAAACCTTGCCCTTTATCACAATTCACAAATTTGATCATACCAAACCTACCGAACTAGGTAATCTAACCATGCACCTTTAGCTAACGAATAATCCAGCCCGTAGTCAGCCAACTTTTTCCCATAAATATTCCAATACCAATTATATAACTTATATAATAGCCGACCATTAGGAATCAAAACTAAACTTGCTAAGACAAATAAAGTCAATAAAGATTCAAAATACAATTGAATTAAAGGCAGAAAATGATTAGTGATTATCTACTAAAATCTTTTCTCTCTTACATACGTGTTTGGATGGTTAAAGTTATATTAATTCGATTCACGCAACGGCGCATTTATAATAAAAAGATTTATCTAGAAATATTGAAAACGTCTAATTTTTGCGTTTTACTTGCTTTTATAAACGTGGGCATCTCAGAGTAGGATGATAAAATCTAGTCGATTAAGTGGAAGTTTCTGCAAAATATTATTAATTTTAGCAATATGTAAAAAAAGCTTTTGAATAAAACGATAATAAACCGATTTTCGTTCCTTTTCTTATTTTTTTTAATATTCGAATAATTATTCGAATATTCGAATATCCCGTCAGAAAAAGTCGAATATTCGAATACTTGAAAGTTTCGAATATTTGCAAACCCTAAACCTAACCTAACCTACTTTTCTAGTACCATTTCGTTTTTGTAAGGGTCGCAGTGCTAACCTAACCCTCTTAACTGATTTGAGTTTGACTTACTTTTCTAGTAGCATAACTAAATGCTACTAGAAAAGTAGATTAGGTAAGGTAGGTATGCGGTGCGGGGTACGGGGGGTTGAGCGGGAGGGGCTAGTAATTTTGGCATCAGTTTACTTTATTTGGTAATATGTATAAATTTTTTGGTAATCATAGTGGTTTATTTAGGTGAAAATATCGCATTAATTTGGTCTTCAAGATTTGGTGATCATTAATGATTTTTGGTGATCATTCAATATATTTGGTATTTGAATACAATTTGAAGTGCAATCGTAATTAAAATGGTGGTACTTTTGTATTTTTAGGCCTTATTTTTTTTGGTGTTCAGTAATTTTTTTTGGTAAGCATGATTTTTTTATTTAGGGTACCAAAGTATTTTTTGGTGGTCATTATATTTGTAGCCATTTTT
The DNA here is from genome assembly GCF_910591565.1 of Cydia splendana. NCBI lineage: Eukaryota > Metazoa > Arthropoda > Insecta > Lepidoptera > Tortricidae > Cydia > Cydia splendana. Next base: position 7,812,214 of record NC_085983.1, read on the forward strand.
AAGTTATGGATTATTGTACCCTAATCGGCGAGGCAGTTTTGTTTCTTCATCAAGGGACCAAACACTTGAAAGTTACTTACTTAGTAACATACATACATATAATCACGCCTATTTCCCGAAGGGGTAGGCAGATTGTGTGGTGTGAGATTGCAAGATAGAGTTAGGAACAGTGTGATAAGGGAAAAGTGTGGACTGAATGTAGATGTAGTGACAAAAATTGAGAAAGGTATGTTGAGATGGTTTGGACACGTGGAAAGAATGAATGAAGGAAGGCTAACAAAGAGAGTGTATAAGGGAGAAGTGGAAGTGGGAGTTGGAAGGGGTAGACCTCGGCGGACTTTCTCTGACCAGATCGGGGAAATCCTGAAGAAAGGCCAGGGCAAGAGCACCCTAAACCGGCGAGCGTATATGAGGAATGTTATGAAAGTGAAGGAAGCGAAAGAGGTATGTCAGGATCGCAGCAAGTGGAAATCCGTGGTCTCTGCCTACTTACTTAGTATTGCAAAATAACAAATAAATATCTTATAAAGCTTTACTGACACTTATAATTTATAATCAATTATATTTGGGTAAGCGGTGGTGGCCGAGCGGATATGACGTCCGACTTCCAATCGGGATGTCGCGGGTTCAAATCATGGCTCGTACCAATGAGTTTTTCGGAACTTACGTACGAAATATCATTTGATATTTACCACTGGCTTTTCGGTGAAGGGAAACATCGTGAGGAAACCTGCATACGTCTGCGAAGAAATTCAAAGGTATATTTGAAGTGCCCAATCCGCTAGCTAGCGGAATTCAAATTGGGCTAGCGTGGGGACTATAGCCCAAGCCCGCTCGCGCATGAGAGGAGGCCTGTGCCCAGCAGTGGGACGTATATAGGCTGAATTATATTTTTTTTTTATAATTGGGTAATCTTATAATTCAATGTTTTCCTTCATACTGGGCAGTTGCCTGATAATAGGACCTAATAATTGTGAGGGGGCAGGTAGAGGAGCCTCACGGTATTGATGGAGTGAAAGTCAGGATCCAGAGCGATGAGGGGTATTTATTATTTAAATAAAAAGGCACCTGTAACAATACAGGTTACGTGTTAACAGATAGGTATGTATAAAAACACTTTCGTAATTCAGAAGGTTAGAAATCAAATAACTTACAATATGTGCCTTGGTGATGATGTAGATATATATCTGGAAGGTGTGCAGGGCCACAAAACGAGCACTATACTGAACTGCACGCACTTATGAATTATTACGTTTACTAATAAAAATCACACTTAAACGGTCGTATTTAGAAACTTGGGAAGTACAGTCTGTTAGATTAAATGATGTTTATCGATCAGAGTATGTGATCGAACTGAAAATAAAAATCATTGAATGGAATTTGGAATAGGATTTGAATTTCAAAAGGGAATTTAGAATTTGTATGGTGCCAGAAATAGTATGAAGGTCGATAGTGTAACGCTTCGTTACACGCACCGTTACACTACCGGGGTCGCCCTGGAAGGGAAAATCCTGGGGCTTATGGCCAAAGGATTTTTCCGTAATGTAAAAATAATGTAATGAATATGGATATGAGTGATAAATTTAGAAGGTGGGGATGTTATATACAATGTTTATCATACAAGAGAGGCGATTTAAACATGCATACCAAAGGTCATTCATACATCATCTTATAAAATTTTGGTTAATTGTTTAACCAAAATAAGTTTCAATAGAGTACTCCTTTAAGTAGAGGACGTACTCATTAAATCGCTCTCCATTGGTATTAAGGCTTATTAATCAGTAACCACCCGCTGAATATTAATGAATCTAAATATAATATCTACAATAATGTGTACCTACAAAGAGTACGATTGTTGAAATTTATTCAACAAAATAATGCCGTATGGAATGTAGGATTACTACAAAATATCATAAGATAATTCCTTAATGGAATTAATAAATGTACTGTACGGTACGTATGTACCTAAGTACGTAAATATGAACGTTATGTCAAGGGAAGAAATATATAAATAAGTATTGTTCTAACTCTGGTAGAGTTAGCTTTGAATAACGTTATATGAACGTAATATAACGTTATATAAATTAAATAGTATAAATGAACGTATAAATTCGTACTAAGTAGGTATGTACGAAATGTAATGAGTCCGAAATGTATAATGGGGATGAGATATAATTATAAATGTATAACATTATATACAATATTTTACAAGTTAGGAGCTTAGGAGAAAAGTAGCTAAGTTTGAGCCTAATAAGAATCTAATTAAGGAAAAACAGTATGTTGTTTATTTTAGAATTTTGGGGAGTACAGTCTGTTAGATTAAATGATGTTTATCGATCAGAGTATGTGATCGAACTGAAAATAAAAATCATTGAATGGAATTTGGAATAGGATTTGAATTTCAAAAGGGAATTTAGAATTTGTATGGTGCCAGAAATAGTATGAAGGTCGATAGTGTAACGCTTCGTTACACGCACCGTTACAATAATCGTTGGTATAGGGTAATATTGCAAAGCAGCGGCCTGGGTATATTTTTTTAAATACCACATCGGTGGCAAACAAGCATATGATACCTACCTGATGGTAAGCAGTCACCGTAGCCTAATATGGAACTCCAAAGGAGTTGTCCATATTTATGAAAAAGGGATAAGTTTCACTACTAACTTTATATGTCAGTGGGCCGTTTTTCTAAATCAATTTAAGTAATCGCGAAGAGATAACAGACAGACAGACATAGTTACTGTCGCATATATAATAGCAGGGATTGGTCTAGCCATCGTCGAGAATTCGGGGACACACAAACTATAAAAAACAAAGATCACAGCTGTTAAAAATAGGTTTATATTAGGGATGTACCGACTAGTCGGGAAAGTCGACTATCCGGCCTCATTTGTAGTCGGCGATTAGACGGCGACTAGTCGGCAAAAATATATTTATAATGTGACAAAAAACAGGGCAAAAAGAAATAAACAAAAAATATTTTCCATAAGCTTTTCACCTATTTCCCAAAGTGCTTACGAAAACATTTGTTCGAATTATTGACCGTGTGGTCGCTTCTTGTCCGATTGTCCAGTTGTCGTATGAAATATAGCCTTAGGATTTTTTTCAGCATTACTATTTATAATATGATGAATAGCGCGACGAAAGGAGCAAAACGATTGTTTTTTAAGTGCATTTGAACCGAACTTAGACAAAGCTAATGATGTAGCCGACTAGCGGACTAATCGGCCATCCGAGCGCCGATTAGTCGGCTAGTCGGCCAAATCAATAGTCGGTACATCACTAATTTCTATGCAACTTTCAACACATCTGATAAATGTGTCTGAATTGTTTTAGCTATTTTGTTTTCTGTCCCAAAAATATGTGACACTGTAGTGTTGTTATACGGTGTAGTTAGCTGACAAACATACATTCCAAAAATATATTTACTCGACCTTATTATCAGTGTCTGGACAGTGGCGCGTAAATATATTTTTCACACTAAAACACGTATGGAATGAACATTTTGGGACATCTTTTTAGGGTTCCGTACCCAAAGGGTAAAAACGGGACCCTATTACTAAGACTCCGCTGTCCGTCTGTCTGTATGTCACGGCTGTATCTCATGAACCGTGACAGCTAGACAGTTGAAATTTTCACAGATTATGTATTTCTGTTGCCGCTATAACAAATACTAAAAACAAAAATAAAATATTTAAGTCCCATACAACAAACGAGATTTTTTGCCGTTTTTTGCGTAATGGTACGGAACCTTTCGTGCGCGAGTCCGACTCGCACTTGGCCGATATTTTAATAGTAGGATGTAGAGTACAGTCGATTCTGAGTAGAATGAGCCCAAGAATGTCCAGATTTGAAAGAATAAGGTTTAAAATATTTATTTGACGACCGGTCTGGCCTAGTGGGTAGACTGGGTAGTGACCCTGCCTATATGAAGCCCATGATCCCGGGTTCGAATCCCGGTAAGGGCATTTATTTGTGTGATGGATGACACAGATATTTGTTCCTGAGCCATGTTTGTTTCATTTAAGTATTTATATGTATATTATATGTATCGTTGTCTGAGTACCCACAACACAAGACTTCATGAGCTTACCGTGGGACTTAGTCAATTTGTGTAAAAATGTCCTATAATATTTATTTATTTATTTTAGAAATCGTCCTGTTTCAGTCAGATTTATTCGCGTGGTCGGCCACCTGATTGACTGGGGTAGCTCGCGTGCAAGCTAAGCCGAAGTCTTATTCAGAACCTTTCATGTTCAGTGGCTCACGAATTCTTTATTTTTAGGGTTCCGTACCCAAAGGGTAAAAACGGGACCCTATTACTAAGACTCCACAGCGGCGTAAGCCTTTATTAAGAAGTGCATATACATGGAAAAATTCGAGCTATGCCGCTGTGGCACAGGCACCTGCCGCGATAGCAGAGGACGCTGGTTCGATTCCAGTCTGGGGCACTGGAGGCCTTGGTCACTTTTTCTTAGTACATATATAACATTTATTTCAGTTTACAAGTAATATTAGTTACAGATCAGTGTAGCACCCAAGCCAAGTCTGACGTAATAAATAAATATCTTCGAAATGTATTATAATGATGTGCATTTTTCACAAACGTGACTTTGTACGAGATGTGATGTCAGTTTATCAAAGGTCATTTTAAAACCAGATATACTTGATTTTGCTGATTTATAGGTTCATCTGTTTGTTGCCCATAGGTGTAGGTATTGTTTTATTTTATCACTACACCTTATACTCGTAAACAGGGTTGGGCAGTATTTCAATTACATGTATTTGAAATACGTATTTGAAATACATTTTAGTATTTTGTATTTGTATTTCAAATACTACCTGGAAAAGTATTTTGTATTTGGTATTTCAAATACTGCACTCACATGTATTTTGTATTTTGTATTTCAAATACTTCAAGCTTTAAAATACATTTCTACAAAATACATTTTATTAAATTCTATGATCCTAAAATGGAATGTTTTTTTAAATATAATGTATGACTTGTACGAGGGCAAATAGGTACAATGCGCGAGCTATTCTGCGCGGAACTTTTCGTCAACAGCTAGGGGATAGGGTCATTGCAGTAGTTTCCGTCCATGCTCTAGTTTTAGACCACTTGACAGATTAGCAAATAATATATTTCATTTTTAATTTACTATTTGCGAAATAAAATTTTTATATGTAGACAGATATATTGTTTAACTAAGGATTGAAATCAGTCCAAATTTGTGCAGCAATGTAGGTTTATATTCAAATTTCGTCAAGTGGACGAAAACTAGAGTTGGACGAAAACAAGCGCAATGACTCTATAAGTTTTTAGGAAAGGATATTCGTTAAAAAAACTAAATGATGAAACAAAAAAAAAAAAAAAGTATTTTGTATTTGAAATACATTATTTTAAACACTGTAATTTGTATTTTGTATTTCAAATACCAGTCACCAAAGTACTTTGTATTTGGTATTTCAAATACTTTTAAAAATGTATTTTGTAATTTGTATTTGAAATACGTGGAAGCCAGTATTTTGCCCAACCCTGCTCGTAAAACAAAGTCCCCTTCCGCGTCTGTCTATTTGTGTGTATGTATTGTTTGAGATAAACTCGAAAACCACTAAACCGATTTTCATGCGGTTTTCATCTGTCAATAGAGTGATTTTTGAGGAAGGTTTAGGTGTATAATTTGTTGAGGTTTTGTGCAACCCGAGCGAAACCGGGGCGGGTCGCTAGTTATTATATATGTATAATAAAAGATTTTCAATATTGTTATGCACAAATCAGTTAAGTTCGAGTATAGTAGTAATGTATTAGGGAGCGTGTATGAACTATAGGGGGCAGCACAGGAGCCCTTTTGTTTATTGGCGCAAAGTGTAAATGTCAAGTTTAAAGGTTCCGTCTAAAGCCGTAAGCTTTCAATGTAGCCCACAAGATGGCAGAGCCTACAATGCACAAGAAAACGTACGTGAACTGTAGAGGGCAGCACTTGCTTTGGCCAGAATTGATTGACATTTTCCGCTAGTCACTTTTGAACAATATAGTCTACAGATCCACTGAGCGAAGTGAGCGAAATGAGTGATATATATCACCGCGAGCGAAAGATATGAATCAATCTTTTCAACTCAGTGAAGAGTTTTGCTCATCTCTAATAGTTTGTCTAAAATATGCAATGTAGGTACACTTTTAGTGGCAATCTGTAAACAATCATGGATCTGCTAATATATCAGATACATTACACACACGTTAGATCTTACGGCTACGTAACAAGGTATAAATTCGCTTATATAATTATGAGCGCTCTAATGTTGAGTCAAGGCTGAGTGTAAACAGTAAACAATATTTGATGTTAACTGCTGTTATAACGGATTATTTAGGTAAACAAGCTTATCGTTAACTTGTCTAATATACACGTTAAATTGTTTAGGATGAGAATAACGTGGCAGAATTGCTGACATTTTTATTAGAGCATTTAATAACCGGAGTCGCCTTTAAGACCTTACCCGTCTGCCGAAAACCTTGCATGCTGTGCAAACTTTTGTATGGACTGACGTTTATCTGACATGGCTATTTGTTCGTTACAAAATCATGTATAAATAGTACATTTGACGTGCCCCTCCTCCGCAAAAATCGGCAGACTGTTTTGTACAGAAAATGACAGCCAAAGCATCTCCAGTTGCTCTAAGCTTGCAATGTACCTATGTAACTATGTATGTTTATGCGGGTCAAATCTTGCAAGTTAAATTTGACCCACTTCCCGGTTCCAATGAAGCTGAAAATGTACATACATACGTAAGTCGAGTGACAATGGAGCTGATCTGATGATGGAGACAGGAGGTGGCCATAGGAACTCTGTGATAATGATAAAACAACGCAACCTAATTGTGTTTGAGGTTTTTAGAATTGTCTCGATGATGTTGCTTGTGGAAAGAAAAGTACAGTCAACGATAAAAGCTTGTACAGTCGACGTCAAAGATATGTTTACACTTTTGCCCCTAACTCGTTTGCAATAAGGCGAAAAATGTAAACATATCTTTGACGTCGACTGTACCAAAAATGAAATTTTTGCAAAAAACTTATTAAATTCACGAACCTATAGTCTGTATTTAAATAAAAGTAAACAACCAATATGTACAAATTGTTAGTTATAACATTTCGGGTAGTTATAACATTTATTGGTTAACCAACCAAATACAAAACCGCCTGGATCAGTCACTGAACGACCTGATTTTAACCTACATTATTTGATCATGTAATGTTTTCATCTACCCTCGACTGGCTTAAGGAGCCAATTGAGGGTAGATTTTGTTTACTTTTATTTAAATACCTAAAGATCCAGAAATGACATGAAACTTGGCGTGGACATTCATGTAACATATATCTATATCTGGTACTAGTTTTTGTTGCTAGTAATTGTAATACAAAGAAAATATAGCGACTAAACGTTTCACATACAAAACTTCTACCAGGCGTGGCTCACTCCACGATTACGTCGCGTCGCTACAAGTACATGCGGCCCACACCAATGTTGGTGTCTAGCAGTAGTAGTTGCCGCGCACCGTTACAGATCGGTCGCTTGCGCCACCTAGCGGTCATATCTGTTGTAGGGGTTGTGCACAAATCACGCGAGTTGTTTTCGGATACTTTTTGACCCCCTCCCCCTTGGTTATATTTGGTGAGGTTTTATGGCTACCCCCCTCCCCCACATAACCTCACGTGTATTTTATTGATCTTTTTGCACAAGCCCGTAATAGACGCGTGTTGTTAGACAGTGATCCTTCTGTACCTAGTAATACTATTATTTATTCTGTGCTTTCTCTCTATTTTCTTTGTATGTCAATTTTTAGCAATTTTCTTACCATGCTATGAAAACTCCGAAGGCTGGTCATAATAAGCATTCCAAACAATCAATTTGATCAAGTGTTAAGTAAAATAATGGGGTTTGTTTATTAAACCGAACAATAAAATAACTATCTTATCAGTAACTTGCAAACAAAAATGTATGTCGACATTAAATTCACTGATTACTGTCATATCACATTTCATATTATTATTGATTAGATTCATTATAATGGGATCTTGGCTTATCAGTTATCAGGGATCAGGGCGTCCGCTATAGTTCGTTTTTTTAGCATTAGAAAGAACTTGAAAGAAGGTAAGCGATTTTGACATGTCTTTTAATTGAAAAACGCTTTTTAAAAATCAAAAACTATTACTTATGAAAGCAGAAGAATACAAATGATCGTATTAGATTCACAATTGTTACATATTTGCCGTAACTTATTTTTAAAATGTGTTTTTCAATTAAAAGACACATCAAGATTGTTTACCTTATTTCTAATGCTAAAAAAACGAACTATAGCTGAGGGGCTACCGCGAAAACCGAAATTAGCAAATTGTGGGGATCTTTCTCTTTTACTCCAATGAAGGCGTAATTAGAGTAACAAAGAAAGATGCCCGCAATAGGGAATATTAGGCAAAGCTCTGCGTAGTTGGCACCACTAGCACATACAGTAAACAAACCTCATTGACACATCATGCGTCACTAGGTCAATCACTTGGCCTACCGTGAAACACGACAGTCGAAAGTTCGGTTTCTGCCTCTCTATCACTCTTGCTTATTCGATCGATAGAGAGGCAGATAAAGAAATTTCGATTATCGCGTTTCGCGGTAGGCCACCTGTAAACAAACCGCCTTGGTGCATCAATGTCATAGTGAAAACTTGTCAAAAAACTGTTTAAGGCCTAGTATGTATAAGTTGCTCTATGGTTTACTAAACAAATTAGTGCTGCACTCTGGCGGCAAGTAATACTCCCTATTTGCGAACTTCGATTTTCGCGGTAATAGCCCTGGTGCGGGTGCACGGAGCGGGCGCAGTATGCAGCGCATCCGAGCTGCATACATCGCCATTGTTAGTAGCTCGGTACTTACTTACAGGGCTAGCGTGTCTTATAGTAAGTCAAGTGTAAGGCCCCTCGCCCACGGCGACTTTTTGTAGCGATTATACGCGTTTACGAAACGCGCGACAGCATCGCTACTAAAGCGCGTTAGTCGCATTTGCTACGCGCTACAGAAGCGATGCCAACGCGCTACTGCATCGCTACTAACGCGCTACAGCATCGCTACTAACACGCGTTAGTCGCATTTGCAACGCGCTACAGCATCGCGACTGTATCGATGCAAACGCGCGACCGTGTCGGACGACATACATAACTTTACTGAATCGCGTTTGCATCGCGACGGTATTGCGTTAGCATCGAGACAGAAGCGCGACGGTATCACGTTTGCATCGCGACAGAAGCGCGACGGTATCGCGTTTGCATCGCGACTAGATCGTGTTATGTGGGCGAGGGCACATAGCTAGCAACCGCGTCGCGACTGTATCTATGCGAACGCGCGACAGCATCACTACTGCATCGCTACAAAAAGTCGCCGTGGGCGAGGGGCCTTAGTCTTGAGCAGTTGTGTAAAAGTCTGTGACAACCCTACTGTGTTCTTATGCGGTGTCGACAGTTACCCAAACATCAAAGGCGTCGGTCCACTGTTACTTTTTACACTGTGCCCGCTCCGTGCAACCGCGCTAGCTAGCGGACGCCCTTAGGTAACCTGCGGCGAGCTACGAGTTTAGTTAGGTTTCGCTTTCGGCAGGTTACGGCATAAAAATCATGTTTCTGCCGAAAGTTCAGTTTTGGCCAGAACACTGCCGAATCATTCGGCCACGCCAAAACTGTATTTTCGTTAATGTCTGGCCGAAGTTACGGTTTCAGAAAAAAATCCGATTTCGGTCGGACAACACACACCTTTGTTAATATAGAAAAAACCGGACAAGTGCGAGTCGGACTCGCCACCGAGGGTTCCGTACTTTTTAGTATTTATTGTTATAGCGGCAACAGAAATACATCATCTGTGAAAATTTCAACTGCCTAGCTATCACGGTTCATGAGATACAGCCTGGTGACAGACGGACGGACGGGCGGACGGACAGCGGAGTCTTAGTAATAGGGTCCCGTTTTTAACCTTTGGGTACGGAACCCTAATAAGGATGTGTTCCAATATATTTGTCCGATTCGGCTGTCACTATCTATTTAATGCTGACAGTACCTATCTTCTAAACCAGTGCTTTGCCTCTGCCGCAACTAGATGTGGCGCCAGTGTGATAAAGTACCTTTCTAAGATATGTCCCAGTGATCAATCATATTTAAAGCCTAGAGATAAACTGTAAGATTTAGCAGAAACCGCTTATCTTAGTAGAGATGAGAGTGGCATATCCCTATCTTAGTCAAGAAATAAAGATAAAATTACTATTCAAGGATATTTTTACAACCTTGTATTTATCTTGCTATTGTGACAAGGGATTTAATAGTCCTATATTACTTTGGTGATAACGCAATGTTGATCTGATGATGAATCCAAAAATTTACATAGAAACTCCGTACCTAATCAAAATTGGCTCATTGAAATAGTCTTTACAAAGAAACAGCTGCACAAGAAGTACTGGACTGAAATGAACACCTGTAGGCAGACCAAAGAAATTCTACCGGAACAAAACTACAAGCTTACGAAAATACTACTGAAAACACCCAGACACCAACTACGCTAAATAGTGGGATTGATCACAGGACATAACACACTAAACAAACACCTACATAATATGGGTAAAACAGACAGCGCCATGTGCAGAGCGTGCATGGAAGAAGAAGTAGCAGCAAAACATATCCTCTTACACTGTAAACAAGTACCTATTAGAAGTATACAGGAACCAATACCTAGGGACTCCGTACACACTGAAGGAGGCAGTTAGCAACCTGAAGACACTGCTAGGTTTCATGGAGGAGCTGGGGTGGCTAGAGTAATGCTGCCTCGTTTTACGCAAAATAGGCACAATGGTTGTCGACTTGCGGAAAATGCCCAGTATAACTAACTAACTAGTCTTTATAAAAAATAGATTACTGCCAGAGATTTGGAAACGTGTCAGATAATTGTGGAAAGAGACTCTTATACAACGGAATATGAGTGATTAAAAAAAAAAACCATCTTATTATGGCTAGAACAGCCGATTGCAGATTTATGTTGGGAAAAACGAAATTTAAATTATTTCCCGGGTTTACCCGAATATACCTTACTAGTTTGTAAAAACCCCGCCCAGATGCTTCTTGAACAGACTATAAATTAGGAAAACCGATATGAATGGCATTCATATAATAATCTATGTTACTACATTATTGTATGGTACGGTCGTATGGTACGGTCATATGGTAGGACTTCACCTAATTTGAACAGACAAAATCTAGATTACAGAGATGCTCAGATTATCGTCTACAAAATTTTATGCTATCAGAATACTTTCATTTGTAAAAAAAAAAATAATTATGAATGTAGCAATACAACTTTCAAATACAGCAATCGCCAAATTAACAAAGCTCTACTGTATGTCAGAAATTACCCAAGTGTAATAGATGTATTGAAAAAAATACTTAAATATGCTTAAAGTGTTTTTTTTAAACATACTAGAAGTGAATTTAGGAAGTTTGAAACAAACCCAACATATTATTTATAACTTGATAAAAACCTCATAAAATATTTATGAAACAATCTCATGTAATATTAAAAGCAGTCTGGCAAGTTGTTTGTATAAGATACACTTAAAACTTAAAAACAACATGTTATCATGCCTCACTGTATAAATAATAATACCTACAGATGTGTAAATGATAAAAGGAACATTTTTACCGGCTGTTATCCAATAAGAATCTTATTATGTTACATTATACGTAATAATATATTGACATAACACGCAGCTGTGACCTAACAGCCATACCAGTGTCTAATTGGATTTAAAAAGTTATATCAGGTTACAGAAAAAAAAGTTACTCACCGTCGATGTATGGGTCGCCTTGGAGTATGTTCATCAAAATAATCGTTTTCAAATCACATTATTCGTCGGAAACGTATCCCGGCATTGCAAAACTAAATTAAGCAACGCACCAAAGGTCACTCGAGGAAATAAAAGGACTGATATATCACGAATAATTAGAGAATAATTACGCGGTAGATGTATAAGACGACAATAACATCTAATTATTAGTCCTTCAAACCAAATTAAACAGTTCTACCGACCGTTTAGCACACCAATTTCGAGTTGACTTCGAGATGTTCAGTTTCTCGAAGTATTACACAAACGCTGTCAGAGTACAGTCTGCTGAGTCTACAACGGCACGCACGTTTAACAGTCCCGAGTCTAAATAGCGCCCCTGAGTATTTTACGGCGTCGTAACTAATTATTTAAGTGAGATTTATGCTTCAAGGCACAAAAATGTATCGTCTCCCCGACTGACGTGCTAATTCCACAGACATTTCGTTTAGGCTCTAGAGGTTGACATAAATAAAATAATGATTTTTTTTCTTGACGTCTCTAGCATGATCATAAGTTTAAAGACAAATTCCTAAGCCAAGTGCCAAGTTTTCAGGCAAATCAATCATTTACTTCGTTAATTATTTTCTATGATGCCATATCTTTCTTTAATATTAAAAAAATAAAGTCATCCTGCCGTATTTGACCAAATACAATGGCCAAGTGTGCAGGGCATGTGCAGGAAGAACAAACGAAAGTATTAAATATAGATGGTCAAGCAAATCTTGTCAGTAGAAAAAGGCGCGAAATTCAAATTTTCTATAAGACGATATCCCTTCGCGCCTAAATTTTTCAAATTTGCCGCCTTTTTTTACTGACAAGATCTGCTTGACCAACTATATATGCAGAGCGATTTTTATTGTGTCTCGAACTAGCTACATTAGCTGACAGCTGTCAACGTCAAGCCAACTGTTATCTGTCAAACAGCCTGTTTTCGAGTTATTCCATGTGTTTTGTTTATACTTTTCAATTGCGAAATTGAAATAAAATTTTAACGCTAACGATATTGAATCTCATCAGAAAATGTCGTGCTTTCTTTGCTTCATATGCCACAGCACAGTTCACAGTGACACAAATGTTGAAACACGGGAAAAATACAAAGAATTGGTTGGAATGAAGGTACGTTGATATACTTTAATTTTTATTAATTTTAGCTTTAAGAGTGAAGATGTTTTGTTTGATTTATTGATAATTAGACTTTGTTTGTTGGATATTTATAAAAAAAAACTGGGCACCTGGGCACAGGCCTCCCCGCGCATGAGAGGAGGCCTGTGCCCAGCAGTGGGACGTATATAGGCTGAATTATAATTATTAAAAGTTCTGTCTACTTTGCTTTTAAAGTGGTTCTGATTCCAGTTATGTTCAGACTCTCATCTGTGCCATGTCTGCTGTCACTTGCTGAGAAAGCTATGGTTATTTAAGTCAATATGTTTGAGACGGAGTATGGAGTACCCTGTATTGTTTAGGTAAGCTTTTTAACAGAACAGCATTTTTATAGAATATAATAGAATTATTTTATTCGTAAGCACAAACAAACGAGACTTTACATGAATATAAAAAAAAATAGAAAGATTAAAGTGCCACGAAATGGCCTCATCTCAGTAACATACTGGTGGGTTCCAGCGCTGATCTTCCGATGAGACCATCAAGTGAAAAGAATATGTAGCTATTACAATATAAAGTGTCATTCCATGGAACTTCCTAACTATGTAATCAAACCGCCATATTGAAATTGTCAAAGTATGATGAATTTACTAGTGACTTTTGTTTACATAGTTGGTAAGTTCCATAGAATGACACTTTATGTACCTAGTTAGTTATAAACTTGTAGTTTTGTTTAGTGATTATAGTGAAATATAGAGACAGAATAAGAAAGAATACAATGATGAAATAGTGCATGTTTTGCAATTTAGGTATTTTTTCAATAAAATAATTATGAGGACATCAGGACAAGTAGAATCTGTGAAATAAAAGTAAGCTTAACTCATAAAAAATAGATCTATACCATACTCAATTAAACCACACCCGCAAATATTGAATTCTAATATTAATATCATTGTGAAATCATGATAATAGATCGAACAATCAATCAATTTCAAAGAATCTGAAATCCAATTTCTAAAAACTTTTTCAGTGATCAAGGCACAGTCTATCTACAAAACAGTCAGATAGAAACAGTCATCCTATGCCCAGACATAGAAGAATGTGAACAACATACAACAACATCATACCACTTCACATCTGACACGGATCATACCAACCAATATGTATCTTTAGAAGATACAGATAAAATAGATATAACGGAAGAAAAAGATAAATATATTGAGTCAGACGATGATGTTACAGAGTTTAATGATTATGATCAAGATATAGAAAAACAAAATGATATGAAGATTGAAAATAAAAATGAGGCTACAGAAGAAATTAAACCTAAGGAAGAATTGAATAAGAATGATGATTTTTATAAAATAATTTTGAGCATTGAAGAGCAGAAGGCAGAGTTGGAAGCGAAGAGGAGAGAAGATAAGTATTTGGAAGCGGAGTTTAAATGCTATAATTGTGCTATGGCGTTTTTGTTCAAAGATACTTATCAAGCTCATATGATGAGACATGAAGAGGTGAGTTCTATTTTTCTTTCTTTTTAGGTTAGTTTTTTTAGTTAGGGTGGTATTCCACCTGGCCAATTTGTTGGTCCAATTTCATCGTCTCACACTCTCATTAAGCAAAATGTGAGACAAAATACACATGTGACAAAGATATTGGACAGATAGAATGACTACTGAACCAAAACAATACAAAACACAAATCAAAAATATTTTTTCCTTTGTTTCCGTGGACCTACAACCAGAGGTCGGACAAATCATTGCAAAACCATAAAAAATCATATATGTATATCTCAAAATAGGACAAGATTTATTAAACTCATATTATGTACACAGTATCTTTATAAAATTTCCAGATTATACTCAAAAACTACAGTTCAAAATTTGTTAAAAAATTGTATCGCGTTCCATACCATATTTATTTTTGCGATAAATTGTCCTAACTCTACCAACATTGTAAAGTCAAAAATGTGACTCCCGAACACGCCGATTTTTGTTATTCAGATGGGGACAATTTTTCGCCAATCTGATTAAATTGTCCGATCGAATCAGGCCGTGCGGACGCAAACGCCAATTTGGCTCGCCGAATTCAACCGCCGATAATGACCGATATATATTACCGATAAAATGGAGTGCGGACGCAAGAATACCAATTTGTGACGCCAGTATTTTCGCTCTGGGGCATTTTTTCAATTTAGAGGCCTCTAATATCAGCATAAATCTAAAATTGATGATTAAATTGGAGATTGACGCCAATTTAATTTCTGATCAAATCGGTCGATTTGATCATCCCGTCTGGATACCGCTTTATACGGTGCATTACGAATACACGTACGCACGCACACAATCACAACTCGAGCGCTGAACGGCGTTACATGAAGGCACTGGCTCACTCCGCGATTTCGTCGCGTCGCTACAAGTACATGCGACCCACACCAATTTCGGTGTCTAGCAGTAGTAGTTGCCGCTCAGAACGGACGCCTGCTCGCGCTTGCGCCACCTGGCGGTCATATCTGTCGTAATAGACGCGTTTTGTTAAAGAGTAAACATTCTGTACCTAGTACTATTATTTATTCTGTGTCTCAGCATCGTTTTAGCGAGGACACCTCGTATTCTTCGTCCTTGTTACATTTAATGTCATTAAAATAGGGAATATTACGCGAAACTCTGCGCAGGGGATGCCACTACCACAATCCATCACAAATTGAGGGTCTGCCGCGAAATAAGAAAATCAAAATTACGTTATCTAACCTCGCTATCACTCTTGCATATTCGAGCGATAAAGAGGCAGATAACTAAATTTGGATTTTCGCGTTTCCCGGTAGGCCCTTTGTAAGTAAACCACCTTGATGTATCAATGTCATGTTTTATTATCTTTGAAAACTTGTCCAAAATCATTTTAAGGCACAGTATGTATAAGTTACGCTATGGATGTATATGGTTTACGATAGGCGCTAGTGCTGCTCTCTGGCGGCAGAATATTGCAGTAATACCCCCTATTGTCCCCAGTCAAACGGCGAGCACCTCTGCCCGATCTGCCTCCTCCGCTTCGCGTCCTCCGCCGTGCTGCGCGCGCACACGCAGACGCACCGCGAGCGCGGCGCGTGCGCGCGTTGCGGCGCCACCGTCGGCGCGCGGCGCCGCAACGCGCATAGAGCTAAATGCGTCAATAACAGTCAAGCTATATGCCATCTGTGCTCTAAGGCTTTTACGTAAGTAATATACCTAATATCTGAGTGACATAATAAGTTTTTGGCTAAAAAGTCATTTTTAGTACAAGCTTTTATCGCTGACTGTACTTTTCTTACTACAGGCAAGTAATACTCATCGAGACAATTCTAAAAACCCCTAACACAATTAGGTTGCGCTGTTTCATCACAGAGTTCCTATGGCCACCTGTTTCCATCATCAGATCAGCTCGATGGTACCATAATATTGGATTGTCATCCGATTTATACATGCATGCAAAATTTCAGCTCAATCGGAAACCGGGAAGTGGATCAAATTTAACTTGCAAGATTTGATTACAGAACGACAGACAACGGTCAGGTGAAACTAAATAAAAGCTCGTAAAAACTCAACAATGCGCGCTTTCTCAGAGATAAGACCTAACTAGATCGATTTTTCGCTCCCGAAACCCCCAATGTAGCAAATTTCATCGAAGTCGTTAGAGCCGTTTCCGACATCCCCGAAATATATATATATATATATCAATAAAGGTATTTGTCAATAAAGGTCTCTGCCCACTACACCGTATCATACCATGACCGTGCTATGAACGTATCAGGCACGGATAGTAACGCGATACGGACTACTATGCCCATGACACCGTGTCCACATTGTTTCATATCCGTACATAACGGGTTTAATGCCCGCAGTAACCGCGCATCATCCCCATAGCATCCGCCTATAATCCCCGTAGCATCCGCGTTTCATCCCCTCAGTACCCGCGTTTTATCCGCGAGAGCATGACTCGTCAGAAACAGCGAGCGAATAGTTATCAGACTGGTAAGAGCGAGCAAGAAATATAGGAACGTGTTTATAACGGGTTTAGAACGGTCACCATACGCGGTTATAACCCGTATGCCCACCGTTTCGCCGCCTGCACGCACCGTTCTGGCAACGTTGCGTGCCATGCACGGAGCGTTTCGGCATCGGCAAAATTTCCTCGCCGACTATTTTTGATGGTCCGTGCATGGCACGCGACGGGTATGGTCGGTAACGGAACGGGCTAGTGGGCATAGTCTCATTCTTTTTAATACAAAGAATATATTTTTGCCTGACACGTTCATAGCACGGTCATGGTATGATACGGTGTAGTGGGCAGAGACCTAAATGGCAACGTTGCGTGCCGTGCACGGAGCGTTTCGGCACCGGCAAAGTATCCTCGCCGGCAATTTTTGACGGTCCGTGCATTGCACGCGACGGGTATGGTCGGTGTCGGAACGGGCTAGTGGGCATAGTCTCATACTTTTTAATACAAAGAATATTTTTTTGCCTGACACGTTCCTACTACGGTCATGGTATGATACGGTGTAGTGGGCAGAGACCTTAACAGTAGAATACACCTTATTTTGGGATTATAATATAATTTGACGACCGGTCTGGCCTAGTGGTTAGTGACCCTGCCTGTGAAGCCAATGGTCCTGGGTTTGAATCCCGGTAAGGGCATTTATTTGTGTGATGATGAGCACAGGTATTTGTTCCTGAGTCATGGGTGATTTCTATGTACCGTATAAGTTAAGTATGTATATCGTCGCCTAGCACCCATAGTACAAGGTTTGCTTAGTTTGGGGCTAGGTTGATCTGTGTAAGATGTCCCCTAATATTTATTATTATTTATGTATTTATTATATGTAAATAAGCCATGATTCTGTATAAGATTGACTCCAAGTATTTTTTTATTTCAGCGATGGTAACGGCCTACAGCAGCATATCAAGCGCTTCCATCTCTCAAAAACCAGCAGCAAGACATACTCCTGTCATGTGTGCGGCAAGACTTACAATAACCAAGCGGCCGTACGGACACATATGATGTAAGTATATCATATAATCACAGAATAAGTAATAGAACTACCGTACAGAATGGAAATTTCCTACAAAACCGAAGCTTGACAGCGGTTCAGGAACGAATTATGCTATCCCTTTCTATAGTCTGTATCTTTAGCGCCACTTGCACCATCCCACTAACCCGGAGTTAAACGGTTAAACCGTAAACCCAGTGTCAAATTGTACTGGTAACCATGGTAACTCCAGGCTTAACCGGTTAACCCCGGGTTAGTGGAATGGTGCAAGTGGCCCTTAGGTATTTAAATAAAAGTAAACAAAATCTCCTTAAGCCAGTTGAGATAGATGAATACATTACATGATCAAATAATGTAGGTTAAAGTCAGGTCGTTCATTGACAGATCCAGGCGGGTTTGTATTTGGTTGGATAACCAATAAATGTTATAACAACCCGAAAATGTACAAATTGTTTGTTTACATTTATTTAAATACCTAAAGATACAGAGTATAGTGTATGGCATTATCCCTTTCGGCTAATTAGGGTTGTCAAAATAGGGAATATTACGCAAAACTCTGCGTAGAGGGCGTCACTAGCTCAATGACATGATCGATTTTCGCGTTTCGCGGTAGGCCACCTGTAAACAAACCGCCTTGATGCATCAATGTCATAGTGAAAAATTTTCAAAAAACTGTTTCAGGCCTAGTATGTGTAAGTTACTCTATGGTTTAGTATGTGCACTAGTGCTGCACTCTGGCGGCAGAACATTGCAGTAATACTCTGTGGTATCAGAATTATTAGAAAAAAGAAGTACTTACGCCAAATTTCAACTGCATCTAATATCAGGAAGTGGTTCAAATTTAGGTTAAAAGATTTGATTCAAATATACAAAGAAACGAATAAGTATACGCAGTGAAGCTAAATAAAAGTGTGTAGAGTTAGACCAAGAAAAGTCTGCAGAGATTTTGACAGCACACGCAGTGCCAGTGTTATTTATACGGCATAATTTCATAGAAGTTTGACTTTTAAAATAACGCCTGCACTGCATATGCTGTCTGTCACAGAATAAGTAATAGTACTACCGTACAGAAAGGACACTTCCTACAAAACCGAAGTTTGACAGCGATTCAGGGTCGAATCATGATATACGTTTCTAACTTATGGCACTACACCTTTCGGCTAATTAGGGTTGTCAAAATTCAAATCATTACCTGTGCTCGTGCACGCGAAGGGACGTCAAGTTGTGTCAACCCTAATAATTGCTCGGAGCAATGCTGAGCCCAACGGAGCCGAGTTTGCCCGAAGGCAAGAGTGTCTCCCCACTGGTGCTGTCAAAATCTCTGCAGACTTTTCTTGGTGTTACTCTAATAGAACTGATGGTGCAAATAATAATTAATATACTCAAGGAAAACATTTATTTAAACATTCTTTTTCTTCCCGAATACCCTTCAAAAGTCCCAAAATACATTCTGTTTTTCGCTTCATCGTGATTCATATCAAAATATATGCTTTTAGTCTTATAATTTATCTGGTATTTCCTTGTACTGTTTTATATTTTCCCATGACAGTGGTTTTAGGCCTCTATTTGTGTATATATACTGATTTACTGGGTTGTCTGGATGTACGTCTACCGGTATTTTGAATACTATTGGCACTGGACAAAATACTAGAGTAATACACGATAATAATATAACGCTTATGTGCATTTTATTCGCGTGATATTTTCATATCTAACTGATATCAGGTAGGTATATACCTACCTAGAGTTACATTTCGAATTGTTTTTAGGGTTCCGTACCCAAAGGGTAAAAACGGGACCCTATTACTTAGACTCCGCTGTCCGTAGTATAGCTAGACAGTTGAAATTTTCACAGATGATGTATTTCTGTTGCCGCTATAACAACAAATACTAAAAACAAAATAAAAATAAATATTTAAGTGGGGCTCCCATACAACCAACGTTATTTATTTGCCGTTTTTTGCGTAATGGTACGGAACCCATCGTGCGCGAGTCCGACTCGCACTTGGCCGGTTTTTTTATTGATGTTTTCCAATTTAGTTTGATTTAGTTATGTGACTGTATTGAACGTTATAAAACATTTATCTACAATCAGTAATAAAAAGCTTTTTCCATATACATTTCTGTATTTACATAACGCTATTATAAATAAAAAAAAATTTAGAAAACAATATAGTTAAGTTTTTATTGGAGTCCCGTTAAAAAATAAAACATTATGTTTATCGAATTATCACTAAAGTGTCATTTCTATGGAACTTGCTAACTATGTAAACAAAAGTCACTAGTAAATTCATCATTCTTTGTCAATTTCAATATGGCGGTTTGTTTACATAGTTAGCAAGTTCCATAGAATTACACTTTAGTGATAATTTAGGTACTTAAGCGTTTTCCAAAAAAAAATTACATTTCTCTCATGTCTTCAAAATATTCAGTTCTTGGGCTCATTTTACTCAGGATCATTTGTACATTCAGGCCTCATACATGAAAAAATGTGTCCCAAAATTTTGTATGAAAACATATTATCCAGTGCGTCACGTTCATAAAAAAATATTCATACAAAAATGTGACGATCTGGGAAGGAAATCTTGGGACACATTTTTTCATGTATGAGGCGTGAATGTACAAATGATTCTGAGTAAAATGAGCCCTAGAAGTCAATATTTTGAAGGCATGGAAGAACTGTATTTTTTTTTAAACGCTCATCTATTGCAAACAATTCACGTTTTTTCGAACTGCGGTAACTTAAGTTTCCTATTAACCCTTGACGGTTCCCTTTTCAAATATCGCACTTTATCCCTTACTCTGTCTTGCTCTGGTATAGGCTCCTCAAAATCGTACTTTTCTACAATTCGAGGCAAATCTTTGTAATAATTCGGACTGCTTAATTTATAGAAATCCCTCTTTGGTAACATTGTACCTCTCATTGTAAATTTCTTTGTCGGTCTGCCGTAACCTTTTGGTTCTTCAGAATCTAGCAAACTTTCTGTTGCTGCTTGTATAGATTCTGGGTTTACTTCTTTAAAATCTGGTTGAGGGTCGTCTGCGTAACCTGCTATTGGCACCTTTTCAATTTGACCTTGACCTTTCTTAGTTTTTGTATGTTTAGTAGTTGTATCTGTATCTTCAATGTTTTTATATGTATCCTTACTTGTTATTGGCATTTCTTCATTATTAGCAGACTCAATACTACCGTGGTCATTGATTTTTTTCGCATTATTCATTGTCTTTTTATCATCACGATTCTCTTTCTGTTTTCTGTTACTATTGTCATCATTCTTTGATTGTCGACTAATATCATGTTTAATATTTTCTTTTATTATCTTCTGAGGTTTTTTTCTACTTTTTATTAACATTTCTTCATTATTCGCAAACTTGTCTTTGTAACGACCTTGATAATTGAATTTATTCTGCTCGTGTATTATTTTTGTATCATCACGATCCACTTTCTTTTTCCTGTTTATTTTGCCATCACTATCTGTTTCGCGGCCAAGTTCATATTTATCATACATATCGTGTTCTTCTATCTTGTCTTTGTTACGACCTTGATAATTGAATTTAGTCTTAGCATACGTTGTTTTTATTTCATCATTATGTTTCTGTTTTCTTTTTCCTTTGTCATCGTTATCTGTTTCGCGACCAAGTTCATATTTATCATACATATCGTTTTCTTCTATTTTCTTCTGAGGTTTCCTTTTACTCTTTATCGGCAATTCTTCACTATTTGCAGACTTGTTTTTACCACGACCTTGATAATTCAATTTATTTTTACCATCCATTATTTTTATATCACGATTCTCTTTCTGTTTTCTGAATTTCTGTTTTCTATCGTCATCATTCTTTGTTTCGGGACCAAGTTCATATTTATCGTACATATCATTTTCCTCTATTTTTTTCTGAGGTCTCCTTTTGTGAGTGTTTTTTATCAAATCATAATTAACTTGGTGATCTTTCATTTTGAATGAAAAGACGTGGTCTGAAAAGCTCTCTTTTTTCCCTTTTACTGGAAGTGGCCGTGAAACTTCTGTCGACTCTCTTAATGCAATCTTCGTTGTTAACTCTTCTTCTCTACACATTCTACTGTTTGGATTCTGTTTACAATATTCCGAATCTTTAAAATATTTGTTTCTTAAAAGTAACGGCGCCTTATAGCTTTTATTGTTATTGTCTTGTATATGCAGTTCGTCATCTTTATCAATTTTAATTTCCTTTTTAATTAGTTCATTAATCTTATCACTGTCCTCAGCTTGTTGTTTAGGTTTTCGTTTGTTATTCTTTTTATTATCAGACCCCAATTCGAATTTTTCATGTGTGTCAGTTTCTTCTTTCGATATGTGGGGGTCGTAATATGCCTTCCTTTCCTTGCTTTTCTCCTTCGCTTCCTCTGTAGACGTTACATCATGTACCGGTTGTTTTACTTTTTTGTTGGATTTTATTTTCGACACATCTGGTTCTGATGTATCGCTCTCTAATTTATCTTCGTCATAAGGATGAAGACGATGGGTAGAGATCTGTTCCGGTGTCACCTCTTTTGAATTTTCTTCCCTATTTTCTGGAACTTTAAAATTTTGATACTTTTTCTTGTTCCTTAATATTGACTGTTCAATATTGCCGGACTGATTATCTACATTCTTATCGTTGTCATCATTTTGCATTTGTTTCGTTTCTCGATAGTGTTTTTCTTTACCGTCCTCCACTGACTGATCATTGACACCTTTCTTGTTATTACTTTTTATTGAAGAGCCTACTGCATATTTTTCGTACATGTCGTTGCTTTCTATTGGTTGCATTAGAGGTGGTTTTTGATGAGTTTCTTTCTTTTCTGACTTATCTTGTTCTACTTCTGTAATGTCTTTTAGGAAATGATTTAAGGGCATATTTGTTTTCTTAGGATCTTTTTTAACTTCTTTTATATCATGCGATATAGCTGTATCATTTTGTTTTGGAGGAGTATTTTCGTGGTTGATTTCATTTTTCTCTCCCAACATATGCTCTTCAAATGTATGACTGTCATCTTTTTTGTGTCCTAGAATAAGAATGCAGTGTTTTAATTTATTTACAAAATCTAGATTATAATTTTTTATCATCTACTTACGTCCTAACAATCGAGTTTCGTCCACATATTGCACATTTAATTCTCTTTTAGCTTGATCATAATCTATGCTACCTTCATCATTTATATCCCTGTTAGCATTTCCTGTTTTGCTATTTTTGATCGCAGGTGGTTCTATAGATATATCGTGGTTGTATTTCCATTCGCCTAGTTTGGTTTCTGTGTAATCAATTTTATTATGATCTCTTGACATGTTTATTACATTCAATGGTCTAGTAGCTTCTTTTGAATCTATATTATAATCTATCCCTTCAGGAGTATAAACTTCTTTTGTACCGTTATCCAAATTCCCTTCATTAATATTCTGTAATAGATCTTCTATCTCATCTCTTACGTATACTGGACCTGGTGGGGTATTATAAATCACTTGCTTCAATTCTTTACTGTCAGCATTTTTAACAGTATTGAATCTTTTAGGTTTATAGTGGTTGTATTCTGTGGTTACAGCTGAGGCGGTTGCTACACTTGCGTCAGTTGGTTGTTGATTAGTTCTTGCAGCCTCTTTTATAGGTATCTCTTTATTTGCCAGTATATTTTCTATTTGTTGATTTTCTTTCCTTCTCCTTAGGGAGATTTCAGAGACTAGATTAGTCAATCTATCCGCTAGGTCTTTTGCTAAGAACTTGTTGGCTAGATTTCTGAAATCTTCCACGTTTACTGCGAGCAATAGATGGCCATCTATTGCAATAGAAACACATGCTATTGTGCCTGTAATAAATAATATATTAAATATATTCAATAATACATAAAAGATAAATCAATACATGGATATACTAATAACTAATGACAAATTAAGATTATATTAAATATATTATCTACGTAAAATACGTGAGTGACCCTCGACTTAAAATACATGAGTGACCCTCGACTTAAAATATGTGAGCGACTCTCGGCTTAAAATACGTGAGTGACCCTCGACTTAAAATACGTGAGTGACCCGTTCTTAATATAATATGTATGTGTCTCAAAGAAGTTTTGTTATATAGGGGTTTTCAGAAAAAATGGTACCATTTTTTTCTAAAAACCATCAACTTTTGGGTTATTTAGACTCAGAATCACGAGTACTATCGAATGAGACAAAGAAAAAAAGTGTCCCCAGTTTTTCATATAAATTTTGGATGTCAGTTTTGTAACGGTCCATACAAAATGTATGTGAAAATGCGTTACAAAACTGTCGATTTTTTTGGGACACATTTTTTTTCCTTTTAAATCGATAGTCCTCGTGATTCTGAGTAGAAATAACCCAAAAGTTGATGGATTTTCGAAAAAAAGTGTACTTTTAAGTGAAAATGCCCATATATTATCGGTAGACCTTTGATTTGACCTTATCCCTTTTGTAATAAGTTCCACCGATGGACAGTTAAGAGCGGTTTCGCACTACGTCCGATCCGAATCCGATCCGAACCCGTGAAAATATGGCCCGTAGTAGCCGTAGAACTATTTCTATGGTAAGTTACGCACCGCACACGTTGAATGACGGAAAGAAATCGGATGACGGAGATCGGATCTAGTGCGTATTTTACCATAGAAATAGTTCTACGGCTACTACGGACCATATTTTCACGGGTTCGGATCGGATTCGGATCGGACGTAGTGCGAAACCGCTGTAAGAGTATTGCTGTTTCTACATCCGTGCAAGATCCAAAGTACCCACGATTTTCACTGAAATAACGCTCAGTAAAATAATATCTTATTTTGACGATAAAATCATACTCTGCGCTGGTGGCCTAGCGGTAAGTGCGTGCGACTTTCAATCTGGAGGACGCGGGTTCAAACCCCGGTTCGTACCAATCAGTTTTCCGGAACTTATGTACGAAAGTATCATTTGATATTTACCTGTCGCTTTTCGGTGAAGGAAAACATCGTGAGGAAACCGGACTAATCCCAATAAGACCTAGTTTACCCTCTGGGTTGGAAGGTCAGATGGCAGACGCTTTTGTAGAAACTAGTGCCTACGCCAATTAGCCAAGCGGACCCCAGGCTCCCATGAGCCGTGGCAAAATGCCGGGACAACGCGAGGAAGAAGAAGACGATATAATCATACTTACATACTTGCAGCGCGTGTCGAAAGAAAACCATTGTACAATAACAACAGCCACGGCCATTACCTATATTGGTGTTCAATATTTAATGTGATATTGAAATGGCGATTGCACAATTTTCAAATGCGTAGCGTAGGCTCACACTTATGCCAAACGTCATTATGTATATATTAAAAAACACCGGTCAAGTGCGAGTCGGACTCGCGCTCGAAGGGTTCCGTACCATTACGCAAAAAAAAGGCAAAATAAAATCACGTTTGTTGTAAGGGAGCCCCACTTAAATATTTATTTTCACATCACCTATTTGGATAAGGGCTTTTTCTTCCGGCTAGGAGGGATCAAAGTGGTACTTTTCCTCCCTGCTAGGCGGGGAGGTGGCACTTTTCTGTTCTAGGACACTGTTTTTGTTATTTTTTAAATTCTTGTTTTAGCTTGAATAATAT
Organism: Cydia splendana; assembly: GCF_910591565.1. NCBI lineage: Eukaryota > Metazoa > Arthropoda > Insecta > Lepidoptera > Tortricidae > Cydia > Cydia splendana. Next base: position 7,837,840 of record NC_085983.1, read on the forward strand.
TTTGAAACATAATAATTGTGTCAACACTAAGATTTTTTTATTTTCCTCATAGTTGATGTGAAAAGCAGCATATGTCACACGGTATCAAAATTATTTCCTCTTGGGCGTTAACACTTGAATCCCTCATTACGCTCAGGATCATTCAGGATTCAATGTACGCCCTTGACGGAAATATGTGACGTCCCACGGTCAAAGGTACCTTATGGCGGGTATGGAGTTATGCATACCCCAGTAATCTACAATAAATAAGCTATCGATAACACAAAAGATCAACCTTCTAGGTTGCGTAGTTACAGAGATATGATTTTTTGAAAATAATGTTGTGAAATGAGCAACTTTACGATAGAGAAGTTTTAAGTTTAGCCGCCTAAAAAACTATGTTCCTGAAGTAAGTTACATAGTTGACTACAAATAATAATGCCTTATATATCTGAGATTAAAAAAATATTGCGACTTGTTCTGTAATGCAAATAGAAACTTTTGATATCGACTGATTTATGTGTATACTAACCAATCTCTTGAAAATAAAGTTTTATTTCATTTTCACGATTGATTGCAATGAGCTCTCAAGATTTAAATTTTATCTATTAGAAAACGACACTGACAGACAGTTTAAGCAAAAAACAATACCGATTTAGAGGTGAAAATGTATTTTCTGACTTTTTCATATAAAATCACAAAATTGAATATTTTTACTTTTAATGTGACACACAATCAATTTTTCTGAGCACATATGAAAGAAATTCTGTCATTCAAATGAAATAAATCCTAAAACCCCAACTAAATACTATATTTAACCCCTTATGCCACTTTAAACTTACATAACAATAACAGTATTTGCTCCATACATTTACGAAAAGGTACCTTATGGAAATAAATCTAATAATACATCACTACAAAATATCAATCATATTATAGTTTATCTTTTATGAATAGAAAATATTAATTTACATTAAACTGCCCCCAATTTAATTAGTTCTTCGTCATAATAATCTTAAAAAAGACCAATAATTTGTATGTAATGAAAAGGTACCTTGTGGTCAAGTTACATGATGAGGCATGATGATGATGGAACAGTTAGGATAAACTAATAATATTTTGGGGTTAAGATGGTATAAATCGTCTATTTCTTATCAATAATATATTTCGGTTGCTATTGAAGATAAGCGGCATTGAAGTTCAATGACCTCAGATATTCCATAAGGTAATGCGTCGGGTATTGGTATTTTTCAGCAAACCAATGGCTGATTTACTGCATGCGACCAAACCAAATGAAGATTATTCTAGTTAAGAAAGACTTGACGAGAGTAACTTTGGTATAATAGCAGTCTACTTGGATTTGTGATGTCGGTCTATGTACGGTTATAATATTTGCGAGGCGCCCCAACCAGAACTAAAATTATCAATTTAGTTTTGCAGAATGCTAATACAGTTCTCTACCAAACTTCTTTTCCCGTATTGACTAGTTTTTTTGGGAATTTTCAATCTTTTTTCCATAAGGTACCTTTTCTACTAAACTCTGAGACGACATTACTAGGCTTATAACTAACTTATAACAAAAATAAAAACAGGTAAACAAACGTTAGGCATTAAGGTTTCAGATCACACAATAAAAAAAAATTGAGCATTTTTTCACCTCTTTACAAAACATTTAATATCTCCGAAACTAGAAACCCTCATAAGGTACCTTTTCCCGTGGAACGTCACATATATCATTTTGATCCCTTGTAACACAAACTACTATTTATTTCGTTTTTAGTATTTGTTGTTATAGCGGCAACAGAAATACATCATCTGTGAAAATTCAGAATATAATAAATATTTAAATGGGGCTCCCAGACAACAAACGTGTTTTTTTACCGTTTTTTGCGTAATGGTATGGAACCTTTCGCGCGCGAGTCCATCTCCCACTTGGCCGGTTTCTTTATTTTGCTTGCATTATCCACGATATTTATGCATTAATTAATAATTATGAATTAATTAATAATTATTTCAGTAAGCATATAAACAAGAAGTTCCCCTGCCCCACGTGCGGCGCGCGATTCAGCTCGCCGTACACGCTGGCGGCGCACGGCCGGCGGCACTTCGGCAAGCGACCACGGAGGAGCGCCCCGGCCATACACCACATGTGAGCCATACTAGTTACAGATGTACAAGAAGTTCCCCTGCCCCACGTGTGGCGCGGTTCAGCTCGCCGTACACGCTGGCTGCGCACGGCCGGCGGCACTTCGGCAAGCGACCACGGAGGAGCGCCCCGGCCATACACCACATGTGAGCCATATTAGTTACAGATGTACTAGAAGTTCCCCTGCCCCACGTGTGGCGCGCGGTTCAGCTCGCCGTACACGCTGGCGGCGCACGGCCGGCGGCACTTCGGCAAGCGACCACGGAGGAGCGCCCCGGCCATACACCACATGTGAGCCATACTAGTTACAGATGTACAAGAAGTTCCCCTGCCCCACGTGTGGCGCGGTTCAGCTCGCCGTACACTCTGGCTGCGCACGGCCGGCGGCACTTCGGCAAGCGACCACGGAGGAGCGCCCCGGCCATACACCACATGTGAGCCATACTAGTTACAGATGTACAAGAAGTTCCCCTGCCCCACGTGTGGCGCGCGGTTCAGCTCGCCGTACACGCTGGCGGCGCACGGCCGGCGGCACTTCGGCAAGCGACCACTGAGGAGCGCCCCGGCCATACACCACATGTGAGCCATATTAGTTACAGATGTACTAGAAGTTCCCCTGCCCCACGTGTGGCGCGGTTCAGCTCGCCGTACACGCTGGCGGCGCACGGCCGGCGGCACTTCGGCAAGCGACCACGGAGGAGCGCCCCGGCCATACACCACATGTGAGCCATATTAGTTACAGATGTACTAGAAGTTCCCCTGCCCCACGTGTGGCGCGCGGTTCAGCTCGCCGTACACGCTGGCGGCGCACGGCCGGCGGCACTTCGGCAAGCGACCACGGAGGAGCGCCCCGGCCATACACCACATGTGAGCCATATTATATTATGTACTTACTGTACAAGTATATTGCACATGCATCATATTGTTCATTTGCCCCATCAGCATTTAGTTTTATATAAAAGTTTCGTAATTAGTCAATAAGTACCTATTCATTCACAATATATTCACGTTCGCTATTCTATAAGTGTCTACACCTATCAAGTTATAATAAATCAAGTTTATCTCAAGAAATCGTCTTTCGTGTTCCAAATTACTATCAAGATATTTATGAAGTAAATGTTAGAGTTAGAAAGTACTCTAACAGTTACAGATGTTGCGCATAATTGTTTTCCATCGTATTTTCTCGGAAACGTTCGTATTTGTCTTGCTACTTCAGCCTCAGTACTTTTTGTACCGAGCCTGACTGAAATAGCAAAACACATTCGTACGTTTCCGTGAAAATACGAAGGGAAGGAAAATAATTATGCACTACATATGTACAGTAATTGTATTGGTTCTAAAACAACTTATTTTCTTTTCCAGCCTGCCCTGCCAACTGTGCTCAAAAACCTTCACCACGCAGCGCTCCCTCGCGTCCCATATGCAAACTGTGCACTCCACCGACAAGAAATACTGCTGCAATCTGTGTGGGGCGAGCTATACTAGCAAGAAATCACTGGGCGCTCATATACGGAGGCACACGGCGCAGCCTAAGCTGTGCTTGTGTCATCTCTGTGGGGCTAGCTTCCAGGTAACGAACTATATACTGTAAAATATCAATTTAAACGAAATATAGCTGCAATATTAGTGGAAAGGAACTGGGCGCTCATATACGAAGGCATACAGCTCAGCCTAAACTGCGCTTGTGTCATCTCTGTGGTGCCAGCTTCCAGGTAACTAACTAGATACTGTAAAATATACCTAAATACAGTTGTAATATGTGTGGGGCGAGCTATGCTAGCAAGAAGTCACTGGGCGCTCATATACGGAGGCATACAGCGCAGCCTAAACTGTGCTTGTGTCATCTCTGTGGGGCCAGCTTCCAGGTAACTAACTAGATACTGTAAAATATACCTAAATACAGTTGTAATATGTGTGGGGCGAGCTATACTAGCAAGAAATCCCTGGGCGCTCATATACGGAGGCATACAGCGCAGCCTAAACTGTGCTTGTGTCATCTCTGTGGGGCCAGCTTCCAGGTAACTAACTAGATACTGTAAAATATACCTAAATACAGTTGTAATATGTGTGGGGCGAGCTATGCTAGCAAGAAGTCACTGGGCGCTCATATACGGAGGCATACAGCGCAGCCTAAACTGTGCTTGTGTCATCTCTGTGGGGCCAGCTTCCAGGTAAATAACTAGATACTGTAAAATATACCCAAATACAGGTGTAATATGTGTGGGGCGAGCTATACTAGTAAGAAGTCATTGGACGCTCATATACGGAGGCATACAGCGCAGCCTAAACTGTGCTTGGTCATCTCTGTGGGGCCAGCTTCCAGGTAACTAACTAGATACTGTAAAATATACCTAAATACAGTTGTAATATGTGTGGGGCGAGCTATGCTAGCAAGAAGTCACTGGGCGCTCATATACGGAGGCATACAGCGCAGCCTAAACTGTGCTTGTGTCATCTCTGTGGGGCCAGCTTCCAGGTAAATAACTAGATACTGTAAAATATACCCAAATACAGGTGTAATATGTGTGGGGCGAGCTATACTAGTAAGACGTCATTGGACGCTCATATACGGAGGCATACAGCGCAGCCTAAACTGTGCTTGGTCATCTCTGTGGGGCCAGCTTCCAGGTAACTAACTAGATACTGTAAAATATACCTAAATACAGTTGTAATATGTGTGGGGCGAGCTATGCTAGCAAGAAGTCACTGGGCGCTCATATACGGAGGCATACAGCGCAGCCTAAACTGTGCTTGTGTCATCTCTGTGGGGCCAGCTTCCAGGTAAATAACTAGATACTGTAAAATATACCCAAATACAGGTGTAATATGTGTGGGGCGAGCTATACTAGTAAGAAGTCATTGGACGCTCATATACGGAGGCATACAGCTCAGCCTAAACAGTGCTTGTGTCATCTCTGTGGGGCCAGCTTCCAGGTAAATAACTAGATACTGCAAAATATACCTAAATGTAGCTGTAATATGTGTGGGGCGAGCTATACTAGCAAGAAATCACTGGGCGCTCATATACGAAGGCACACCAGTCAACCTAAACTGTGCTTGTGTCATCTCTGTGGGGCCAGCTTCCAGGTAACTAACTAGATACTGTAAAATATACCTAAATACAGTTGTAATATGTGTGGGGCGAGCTATGCTAGCAAGAAGTCACTGGGCGCTCATATATGGAGGCATACAGCGCAGCCTAAACTGTGCTTGGTCATCTCTGTGGGGCCAGCTTCCAGGTAAATAACTAGATACTGCAAAATATACCTGAATATAGCTGTAATATGTGTGGGGCGAGCTATACTAGCAAGAAATCCCTGGGCGCTCATATACGGAGGCATACAACGCAGCCTAAACTGTGCTTGTGTCATCTCTGTGGGGCCAGCTTCCAGGTAACTAACTAGATACTGTAAAATATACCTAAATACAGTTGTAATATGTGTGGGGCGAGCTATGCTAGCAAGAAGTCACTGGGCGCTCATATACGGAGGCATACAGCGCAGCCTAAACTGTGCTTGTGTCATCTCTGTGGGGCCAGCTTCCAGGTAAATAACTAGATACTGTAAAATATACCCAAATACAGGTGTAATATGTGTGGGGCGAGCTATACTAGTAAGATGTCATTGGACGCTCATATACGGAGGCATACAGCGCAGCCTAAACTGTGCTTAGTCATCTCTGTGGGGCCAGCTTCCAGGTAACTAACTAGATACTGTAAAATATACCTAAATACAGTTGTAATATGTGTGGGGCGAGCTATGCTAGCAAGAAGTCACTGGGCGCTCATATACGGAGGCATACAGCGCAGCCTAAACTGTGCTTGTGTCATCTCTGTGGGGCCAGCTTCCAGGTAAATAACTAGATACTGTAAAATATACCCAAATACAGGTGTAATATGTGTGGGGCGAGCTATACTAGTAAGAAGTCATTGGACGCTCATATACGGAGGCATACAGCTCAGCCTAAACAGTGCTTGTGTCATCTCTGTGGGGCCAGCTTCCAGGTAAATAACTAGATACTGCAAAATATACCTAAATGTAGCTGTAATATGTGTGGGGCGAGCTATACTAGCAAGAAATCACTGGGCGCTCATATACGAAGGCACACCAGTCAACCTAAACTGTGCTTGTGTCATCTCTGTGGGGCCAGTTTCCAGGTAACTAACTAGATACTGTAAAATATACCTAAATACAGTTGTAATATGTGTGGGGCGAGCTATGCTAGCAAGAAGTCACTGGGCGCTCATATACGGAGGCATACAGCGCAGCCTAAACTGTGCTTGTGTCATCTCTGTGGGGCCAGCTTCCAGGTAAATAACTAGATACTGTAAAATATACCCAAATACAGGTGTAATATGTGTGGGGCGAGCTATACTAGTAAGAAGTCATTGGACGCTCATATACGGAGGCATACAGCTCAGCCTAAACAGTGCTTGTGTCATCTCTGTGGTGCCAGCTTCCAGGTAAATAAGTAGATACTGCAAAATATACCTAAATGTAGCTGTAATATGTGTGGGGCGTGCTATACTAGCAAGAAATCCCTGGGCGCTCATATACGGAGGCATACAGCGCAGCCTAAGCTGTGCTTGTGTCATCTCTGTGGGGCCAGCGTTCAGGTAACGAAATATATACTGTAAAATATGAATTTAAACGAAATATAGCTGCAATATTAGTGGGAAGTAACTGGGCGCCCTTATACGAAGACATACAGCTCAACTTAAACTATGCTTCTGTCATCTCTGTGGGGCCAGCTTCCAGGTTAATAACTAGATACTGCAAAATATACCTAAATGTAGCTGTAATATGTGTGGGGCGAGCTATACTAGCAAGAAATCCCTGGGCGCTCATATACGGAGGCATACAGCGCAGGCTAAACTGTGCTTGTGTCATCTCTGTGGGGCCAGCTTCCAGGTAAATAACTAGATACTGTAAAATATACCTAAATACAGTTGTAATATGTGTGGGGCGAGCTATACTAGCAAGAAATCACTGGGCGCTCATATACGGAGGCACACCAGTCAACCTAAACTGTGCTTGCGTCATCTCTGTGGGGCCAGCTTCCAGGTAACTAACTAGATACTGCAAAATATACCTAAATACATGTGTAATATGTGTGGGGCGAGCTATACTAGCAACCAACCCTGGGCGCTCATATACGTATGTGAATATAGGAGATAGACGGCGTTAAATCGTTATTTAAGATGATTGACCAATGATTTAATGAGTGAATGATTGATTGATATATTGATTGATGATTGATGAACTGTTTTAATTGATATAAAAAATTGATTAAGATTAATTGATAAATCTCACTCTTTAATATGATATTTTATTTATTTTCAGGGTAACAGCAAACTGAACAGACACCTCCGATCGGTGTGCGAAAAGAATAAGCTAGAAGAAGAACTATCGGCTTTCTATAATCAAGAATGAGTATCAAACTATACCTACTACCAGGCGTGGCTCACTCCGCGATTTCGTCGCGTCGCTACAAGTACATGCGGCCCACACCAATTTTGATGTCTAGCAGTAGCAGTTGCCGCGCACCGGTACGGAACGGACGGCTGCTCGCGCTTGCGCCACCTGGCGGTCATATCTGTCGTAATAGACGCGTTTTGTTAGAGTGTACCTTCTGTACCTAGTACTATTATTTATTCTGTGCTACTACCAATAGGTTGATAGATGCCGGTCTGAAGAAAAAACTAAAGTATTATTCAACTCATAAAGGCCGGCAACACACATGTGACACTAAAAAGCAAACGTAAGGCGAAAGTGTCGACTAAGTTCAGTCATAGAATAAGTAACTTCCTAGTTCCTACAAAACCGAAGTTTGACAGCGATTCAGGCCCAAATCATGATATCCCTTTCTAACTTATGGCACTATCCTTTTCGGCTATTTAGGGTCAAAATTCAAGGCATTGTCTTATCTGTGGTCGAGCACGCAAAGGGACGTCAAGTTGTGTCAACCCTAATAATTGCTCGGAGCAATGCTGAGCCGAACAGAGCCGAGTTTGCCCGAAGTCAGGAGTGTCTCCCCACTGATTCAGTCAGAATCAAAAGCAGCGATTACTTGTGATGAAATTATGTACATAAAATAAATCTCTGTGATATTTTTTTTTAGTTTTAATTCAGGCAGTAAACCTAAACAGATTTGTATTTATTTACAGACTAATAAAAATGAGATGTAATACATTAGTACTACACTAGATCAAAGACATATCTAACTTCGTATAAGACGAATAAAGTCTAAGGAAAAAACGTGCCTCGGAATTGAAGCAAAAGTCATTCTCGAATAGATGGCGCACACACCTTTAGCCTATCCTCGGCTAGATGGCGTGACGACACCGTTTCATATTTAACAATTTTAACACATAGATATTAGTGAATGAACATGGATCAAAATGATATAAAAATAATAAAATCATTTATCCATATATATACATTTTTTGATAACTTTATACGTTTTCATTTTGAGTTTTAGTCGTGTGTCGATAGATGGCAGTAAATTTACTGTGACTACAAAATTTACAATGACAGGACCCCTCTATACTATCTATTCTTTTTGACTAGATTTAATCCTAGATTATAAGTAGCTTAAATAGGGAATATTACGCGATGCTCTGCGTAGGGGGCGCCACTACCACTATCCATCACAATCTACCGCAAAACAAGGAAATCGTAATTTCGTTATCTAACCTCTCTATCACTCTTGCATATTGGGGCTATTCATAAATTACGTCATTTCAAATTAGGGGGGGGGGTCTGGACATCGGATGACGGTAGCATGAAGTAGGAGGAAATGGGGTCATTTGAAGCATGATTTTTGGATGATTATAGGGGGGGGGGGTCCAAAATCGTCAAAAATCGATGACGTAATTTATGGACAGCCCCATTCGAGCGATAGAGGCAGATAACTTAATTTCGATTTTCGCGTTTCCCGGTAGGCCCTTGTTAACAAACCGCCTTGATGCATCAATGTCATATTTTATTGTCTGTGAAAACTTGTCAAAAAAAACAGTTTAAGGCACAGTATGTATAACTCTATGGTTTACTAGCTAGATTAATGCTGCACTCTGGCGGCAGAACATTGCAGTAATACTCCCTATTAAACACAAATACAAGTTGTTTTTCAAGATACCGAAACACAGTTGTAAGGGGCTATTCATAAATTACGTCATTTCAAATTAGGGGGGGGGGGTCTGGACATCGGATGATGGTAGCATGACATTGGAGGAAACGGGGTCATTCGAAGCATGATTTTTGGGTCAAAAATCGATGACGTAATTTATGGACAGCCCCTAAGTTAAAAACACATAATCACTGAAAGGGTTAGTCTTGAATCAAATTAAAACATTGCAGAGCAGCATAAGCCACCAAACTGTAACCATTCATGCATTCTACTATAATTTTATTCAAAATCTCACTACACCTTTTCAAAACACAAATTTTATTCTCATTTCTTATTACTTCCTTACAATTAGGATTCCATTTTTTCCTCCACAATTCTGTTAAAGAACTCCTTCTTGGTAAAATATCTTGTGAATTTTGACTTTGGTTAGAATCTTTAACTTTCTTGTATCTTTTTAGGAATTTTTCTAACATATGAAATATGTAGCATATGTTTTCTAAATCGACTATATTTGTGCATTCGTATAGATTTTCTTGCGTTAAATTTGTATGTAGATGTTCGAGTATAGCTGTTATTTTCTCTATGCTATATTTTAGTATGTGTTTTGATTTGTTGAGTAGGATCAAACGTTGGATCTTTTCGTCTTTGGTTAAAATCTGTAATAAATAAGTCATTTTTAATATCAGACTTCCTAAATACATAACAAAAAAAAAAATATCTTGCGTAATACAACTTTTGTGGAAGTTTCGCCTTATACAGGTTATTTTGTTATGTCTGAAGAGTATGGACTCTTACAAATGAATATGTAGGTCATACAGAAAATGTTTTACTAGCAACCCAGAAACGGCGAAAAAAAATCTGCTTTCATACATTTTGCCGAATAAATAAATAAAAACTATAGGACAATTTTACACAGATCGGCCTAGTCCCTCAGTAAGCTCAATAAGGCTTGTGTTGTGGGTAATACTAGACGACGATATATATAATATACACATATATACAAATACTTATATACATAGAAGACATCCATAACTCGGGAACAAATATACATGAACACACAAATAAATGCCCTTACCAGGATTCGAACCCGGGACCTCCTACTTCGTAGGCAGGGTCAATACCGACTAGGCTAGGAGGCCGTCTAAAACAAAGAACATTGTCTTTAATTTCTGGCTTTTCTAGTGCCGTAACCTAGGTTGGTTTCTAAGAAGCCTTTGATCACGAATAGAAATAGAATCGATTGGCATCAAAAATATTTCTTGTCAAAATTGTCGATTATGTCTCTGACTGTACCTATTTTTTTTCCAAAATCGGAAAATGTAAATCGACCTTAAATAAAAGTTAGAGAAGGTTTCCTAAGACCATTTTCATCTGGCAGCACCGCATGGGATAACTACCCTCAGCACCTCTAGCACATCTTGCATCCGCGACTTACACCGCGACTCGAGTCGACATTCCCGCGGCTGTCAAATCTGTCGATTTCCGTAGCACAACTTGTACCCGCGACTGCAACAGCCGCGTAGAGAACTCAAAGTCGCGGCGCGACTCATCAGTGTTCCCCGATAGAATCAAAGTCTAAACATAAATGCTATTTACATGTGACAACACTGAATCGGAAACAGGGTTGCGCTATTTCATTCGTTCTTTGGTGGTAAAAAATCTAGTTTATTGTCGATGGTTAAGTTTTTCCTGTCAAAGTCAAGGAACTTTCAAATTTTGTCAACATTTAATTACGAGAAAAAATATGAAAAAAATGTAAGTAATAGAGCCTTATATACTAAATTTTGATAATATTCCTTAAAATATATATTGTTTTTTAATTTCTGTTTAATAAACCTTTTAAATAAAATATTTTTGTAAATAACTATAATTAATGGAATTGCTATTATTGGTTTTAGTTCTCATATTCCTGTTGTAAATTGTGTTTTTTTTTTCAGAATAAGTCCAGCATTATCCTAGACACGATTGATATCCCAGCACCCAAAGGAAAATATTGTTAACAGGAACGTGCCAACGGGCCCCGAAGTGGAGAGTCAGGAAAATAAACACACTAGGCAAGCTTTTAGGTTTCAAACGCGGAGCTGTCCCCGTTTCTAAAGTCACTAAGATGTGAGAAGCGCTTTAGCTTTAAGAACACCACCGAGGAAGTGAACTATTATAATAACCATAATGGTTATGGCGTACCTATCTATAGTTCGTTTTTAGGGTTCCGTACCCAAAGGGTAAAACGGGACCCTATTACTAAGACTTCGCTGTCCGTCCGTCCGTCCGTCTGTCACCAGGCTGTATCTCACGAACCGTGATAGCTAGACAGTTGAAATTTTCACAGATGATGTATTTCTGTTGCCGCTATAACAACAAATACTAAAAACAGAATAAAATAAAGATTTAAATGGGGCTCCCATACAACAAACGTGATTTTTGACCAAAGTTAAGCAACGTCGGGAGTGGTCAGTACTTGGATGGGTGACCGTTTTTTTTTGCTTTTTTTTTTCGTTTTTTTTTGCATTATGGTACGGAACCCTTCGTGCGCGAGTCCGACTCGCACTTGCCCGGTTTTTTTAGCATTAGGAATAAGTAAACAATCTTGATGTGTCTTTTAATTGAAAAACACATTTTAAAAATAAGTTACGGCAAATATGTAACAATTATGAATCTAATACGATCATTTATATTTTTCTGCTTTCATAAGCAAATATTGTGCCAATAATGGATGGCATTTGTGTGTATGTGTACTGTGTAACTGTTTATGATTTGACAAATTGATATGAAAAGCTTATTTCATAGTCCTCGATGAAGTCACGACCATATTTTATTTTTTTGTTTACAAACCAATTTTCTTTCCAGGGTGATATTTAATTGTCCTACGCCGCATGTCGAAGAAAAAGGAAGAGAGAAAATACTTTTCAAGGGTAATAAAGAAGATTCTTACAATTTCTCTATTGTGGTTCTAGATGTTAATAATATATTAGGTTTAATAATAAGAAGTCGAATATTGCAAGAATATATAAGGCAAAGCAATATATTATTAATTTAAATATTGTTTTTTTTTCACTCCTGTATTTTTTACCTGAAATGAAACAAAAATAAAATAGGTAGGTACCTACAACTCCTAGAAGCCATGATTAGCTCCCCAAGGCCCACTTCATACTTAATGCTGACAGCAACGTATCATAGCATGATCGTATCAGACCCTGTCAAACATGAAGTGAAACATCTAGAACGCGGGTATGATCTAGAGGAGTTTCAATATGGTAGAGTAGACCATACTGAGACCATATGATAACCGTACCTATGCTACGCAGACTATGACATGAGCGTAACGACTCCTTCAAAATATTGTTGGTCGGGTCGGTCCAGTCACGTCACGGTATGGTGTTGGCAGGGGACGGAATGGTTTAGTGGGTGATGACTGATAATATTTCATACAAAGCATGATTTTGAGCCGGACATGATTACAGCCACGTATTACATCATTCTGTTACAGTACGATGCAGCGGGCACAGGCCACATGTAGGTATGTTTTGTTGAAGTCGAGGAAGGTTCCAAACGGTACCTAAATAGTAAGAGATTGTTGAAATTAGACATCTAACCGTGATCCTAAATACTACTACTAAGACTATGGCTTACTTAATAAGTTGGATAGTTTGTTTTGAACATTTGTACCTACCCACCTCATCGGCTTCGTTTATGTACAAGCAAGCGGGCTCCGTTGTTAGTTGTTAGGTTGATGAAAGTTTTGTGTAAGGAAGTCTTAGGATTATACTTTTACAAACTTACGAACCTGAATTGAAATTTAAAAAATCCTACATATGTACCTATTTACTTAATTTAGTACCTACAAGCTAGCTGTTTGAAATTAAAGTTGTAAACATGATGGGTGTGTTGTGGTACTTGTAGGTATCACCGTGCATAATCGATATAAGAGTGCGTAAAGCGCATTTAGTGATTGTTCCATACTTCCTTATCCCTTAGGGCAATAAGTAATTATACAAATTATATTATTACATAATATATGAAACTTGTTTGTAAGTTATAATTATCATGAGTTCAGTTAAAAAAGTACAAGCAAACCACCCGCGAGAGCGAGTCGCGTTATAAAGTCGCGTAGACTTCGACTCGCGGATTGACATAAAGCCGAGAGAATATTTTGTCTCAAAATAGGCAGTTGTGCTACGGATTTTAGTTCAAAGTCGCGATCGTTGTCATTTTCTGACAGTGACACCTGAGCCTCTACCATCAGTTTTAACATTGACATAACGCTCACGTCTACGTAATTTACTTTCTGTACATCTCGCTTCCACTATTGCTCGCATATGCGAGTACGAGCGAGATGCATAGAAAGTAAGTTACTTAAACGTGAGCGTTATGTCAATGTCAAAACTGGTGGTAGCCGTACTGATCGCGAGTTTGTCGCGGCTCTCGCGCGTGAGTTGTGCTGCCAACACGCGACAAGCCGCCAAGTCGCGCCGATCTGTCTCTTCTCGCGCCTGTCGCGGCCAGTTGTGCTAGAGGTGCAGTACCTCATTAAAAATTAATATGGATTTTTTTATACGAAATAAAAATATTTAATTGAATAATAAATTTTGAAAGAACACACATCATTAGTACAAATGCGAACTTATCCCTTTCAGGGATCTTTTCCAGTTAACCTATACACGATGATGATGATGTGTATTTATCTCACAAAGGATACATTTTACAATATGTACAAAACTTAAGAAACTAAAACCCGTTCTGGGCCATGCCGGGTCCAAAGGTCCCCGTCACACAGCAGCGTTACCCCGCTGTATGGCGATGGAGACCTGTTGGACAAGCCATGACTCAGAACGGGGGTCATTCCCCTTCTCCCTGAGGCGCTTGCCAAGCTCTCTGAAGAGCTTGAATGGAATGAGGGTTTCCGCGATCGAGATTTTCACTAGATGGCAGCACCGTGACGAGTGGTCTTTTTGACAGCTGCTGTCAAAATCCACCAATAAAAAAAACATGGTTAAACATGATTGGTGGATTATGACAGCTAGACCTCTCGCCACGGTGCTGTCATCTAGTGAAAAACTCGATCGCGGAAACCCTCATTGAATTGAATTAAAAAACCATTCTGTATATCCAGTGTTGGCCGAACGTTCATTGCAATTGACCATTAACCAGTACAAATTGAACCGTAAACGGTAACGGACGGTTACAGCTGACGGTTCAATTTGTACTGGTTAATGGTCAAGAATATTAAATTGCATTAACGTTTCGGCCAACACTGTGTATATTCTTACCAAGTTGTCTGTGCATCCGTCCGTGTGTATATCGCGAAGCATGCCGTCGACCGTCTCGAGTAGTTCTTCTAAAAACGGAGGGTAGTTTTCGTCTTCGTGTAACTTGTCTATCAGCTTGCCTAACACCTACAAAAAAATTGCAGGTAAGAAAGTTACAGGGATCGCCGGATTAGAGAAAGTCCGGATTAGCGAGGCTCTACAAAAGAAATATTTGTACAATCTTACACAGATTAACGCCCCAAACTAAGCAAAGCTTGGACTAGGCAACGATATACATACTTATATAGATAAATACATACTTAGATACATATATAACATCCATAGGAACAAATATTCGTGATTAAGACACAAATAAATGCCCTTATTGGGATTCGAACCTTGGACCTCTTGCTTACAAGGAAGGGTACCCAACTGTCCGACTCCGATTTGATTTATTTTGATATATGTTATAGAGTAGTCTAAAATAACGGACACGTATTTTTTTTTAGCTGCCCAAACTCAACCTGTTAGGAGAAAATGGCCTTCAAAGTACTGAAAATAGACCAAACCTTTTAATTTCTGAGAAGAGACATGTTCAAAAAAATTTATAATTAATTACTGGTTTCGTTATATGTTGGAGAACATGAATAAAGAATGGGGACGTGTTTTGTCATTTCACCACAAACTCATTTTTTATATAAAAGAAAAAAAAATATATAATAAATAAATATTATAAATATATTTTTATATAACATACTCTATAACATATCAAAATAAATCAAATCGGAGTCGGACAGTTGGGTTACCCTTCCTTGTTAGTAGGCAGGGTCACTACAAACTAGGCTCAAAAACCTTAAGGTACCTGAGAAATTTCTTTGACTATGTCGTCAGTCGGTATGGCTTGCATGATGTGGTTGAACAGACAGAAGGCAGACTGGTTCAACCAGCCTCCTGACGGCTGAGACGCTGAAAACATAATAATATTAGACTTTCGAAAACAAACCGGACAAGTGCGAGTCGGACTCGCGCACGAAGGTTTCCGTACCATTATCAAAACATCACGTTTGTTGTATGGGAGCCCCACTTAAATATTTATTTTATTCTGTTTTTAGTATTTGTTGTTATAGCGCCAACAGAAATACATCAACAGTGAAAATTTCAACTGTCTATCACGGTTCATGAGATACAGCCTGGCGACAGACAGACAGACAGTGGAGTCTTAGTAATAGGGTCCCGTTTTTACCCTTTGGGCACGGAACCCTAAAGAGAATGTGAATATTATCCATTTTCTTGTAAATCCTGAACAGGTTCAAACCTTTAAGAGCCCATCAACGTGCACACTAGCGCCACTGCTAAATAATCGTGATTATTTAAAATTAACATAAGATATTTCAAAAAGGGGGCCGTACGTACGTACGTACGTACGTACTGTATTTTGTATTTAAGTACCTTTTGAATACATCAGGTTGCTGGATTCGTCGATCTATGAACTCAAAACGAAAATGGCCGTTTTAACTTTGGACGCATAGATTGACGAATCCAGCAACATAAAAACTAGTCTGATGTATTCAAAAGGTACTTAAATACAAAATACAGTACGTAGCGGCCCCCTTTTTTTAATATCTTTCGTTAAAGTTAAATAATCACGATTATTTAGCAGTGGCGCTAGTATGCACGTTGATGGGCTCTTAACCCCTTGACCGCCAAATGTATGGATTATCATACTTACAACTTCTCAGCGAGCTTCTCTGCTGCGAATCGCTTCTGTACCCAGAATCAGTGGAATACCCATCGTATTTCTTGTCTTTCCTGTTCAAAAACGTCTTAACTCTGTTCAATTCTTCAATAACTTTGAACGGCACTCTTTCTTGTACATTTTCATCACTTTCTGATTCATCTACATCCATTGCTATTTCAATATTTTCATCTATTCCGTGTTCCATATCATCAGTGTTATTATTTTCTGTCCTTTCTTTGTTAATGTCACTATTACATTGACTATCTTGTTTAAGATTTTGGTTTTTGTCACTGTTGTTTGTAAATTCATTGGTCACTGTGTTATGGCTACAAAAAGTGCTACTATCATTTGTTTCTTTTACAGTATTTGTTACATTCGTTTCAGTCATATTCCCATATTTGTTATTGTTTAGAGTTTTGTTAATACTGTGTTTGTTTGTATCCAAAGCATTAGCAATATCATTTTGAAATGTCGTTGTGTTACGGATATTTTCATTTTCTATATATTTCACAACACTATTAGTTACATTATCATCGCATTTAGATACTGCTCCAGTGTTTTGAGTAATTTCTGTGTCATTGAGATAATTATACTGTATTTGTGAATCTCTAAGATCCTTTTCAACGTTCACAGCTGTCTGATTTTGATTAATTGTGTTTTCAATACTTTCTCTTTCTTTATCATGCATTGTATTTTCTGACAGCACATTTTGACTATTATTAACTCTTTGCACATCTCTATTCTGTTCGTTTACTTCCATTACATTATATTGTGCACCGTTAGCGTTATTTCTTATATATTTATCAGATATGATGAAATATTCGTCCTGAGTTTGACTGACATGAGAGTAGTCTTGCGTGAAACCATACAGGGTATAAAGCTGAGTTTCTTGTGAGTCCATTTTATCATTTTCAATATTTTTAGGGTGCTCGTAATTATTTTGTATTTCATTTAGTTTGTTACAGCAATTTGTGACAGTGTTCTTTGGGTTTATTTGACTATCACAGAACGTCAATTGACTCATTTGGTCAACGTCGGGCTGAAATTGTTTCAACAAATGAGTAGGTAAGTTAACTAAATTGAGGTAAGAGAAAGATTATGTAAAGCCTGACCAGTAATATATGATCGTTGTCAAGAGGGCGCTGTTATTCTCATGTATAGGGTGCCAGTACAGTATAGTATGAAAAAAATAGTTTTAGTGAAATTCCGCAACATGGCGCGTGATCATATATATATATATCAGATATATCGAAATGAAAAGTTGCTGATGGATTGAATTCGGTGTCGTTGTAAAACTTAGATATATTTAGCAGGGATGTTGCGAATATTCGCATCCGCAGCGTCATCCGCGGAACATCCGCATTATTTTCAACATCCGCATCCGCATAAAATTGATACGGAGCTTAATGCGGATGCGGATGTCGAACAAGTCGGTATAGGAACGTCTTAGCGGCGGCGTAAGTGCTAAGTAATTTCGTAATTACCTAACATAACGAAATCGTCTAGATCCAGAAACGTCGGCCAAGTTACTGTTTATTAAATATAATGCACCTATAGGTATTCTTGCTCAAATACTAAACCTTTCGTTTTTTTTTTAATAAAAATTACTAAAAATGCAATATTTAACGTTTTTTAAGTACCTACATAATCCTGACATCCGCATCCGCATCCGCGGATGTCAATAAATCTGCATCCGCAACATCCCTGATATTTAGTCACACCCAGAATACATAAAAGACAACACAACAGGATGGATTTTTAAATGACAAAACATTTCCTTTGTGGCTTTCCAAGTGCCCTTTACTGGGTTGGTCTCGAAGAAGCTATTGATCCTGCGGATTATCGCCTGTCACTGTGTCGATCCCCATACAAAAATATAAAAAAAATCCAAAAATTTCACTGGATATTTCTTAATTTTGCAAACTTTCCGACTTAAGTAGAAACAAGTTAAGAACTGAGTAAGTAAGTAGAATAATAAAATTAATATTTTTCTACCCACAAAAATAAAATAATTAACATACCTGTGCCTGAACTGTAGACACTTCTCTCAGCAACCTTATCGTATCTCCTAAAGAATTATCTCTTTGCGGATAGCAATCATTGTTAAAAACAGAATCATTTAGAATCGTTTGACTACCCTGGCTATCATTTCCTACTACTGAACAGTCTACCCGATTTTCATTTACAATATCAGTTTCAGTGCAATGCATTTGTGTGTCATGTTGTTTTTCGTTCCAAATATCATCGTCATCAAAATTAAAATCTTCGCTACACACAGTTTCGTTTGGGTCAGTTTCCATATCCCGTATTTTGTTTTGAAGTTGTATTAAATACTCTTCGTTTGATAAATTCTCCGGTTTGGTTTTTATCACCAAAATAGCGACGGCGAGGCGATATTTTTGTGAAATATGGTGCACTAAAAATCATAATTATACACGTTTATAAATTTGCGTAAATTTGAAACTACTATTCCACTTTGAAAATAAAAGAAAAACTTACCATATTTATCAAAATCCATGTTTAGTTCGTTGTCCACGTCACTGTTTTGTTCTTATAAATCAAAAACATAATGCTAATATCAGTAAAGTAACTAGCAATTTGATTAAATAATAAATAATTTCATTATTGCCGCGTCAGATAAAAACTTCAACAAAGTTCAACACGCTTCGCTTCGCGCCACACGTTTTTTTTTTTTTTAATTTTCATGCACAAAACTGAGACATTGGAAGCTAACGAAACAGCCAAGGCATAAGGTGTCTTATTATGTAACCACGATAGACAATGAAATTTATCTCATCGCACTGCCAAAATAATTAATTTAGAACGCTAATCTATCTCGCAAAATATTATTTCTTATCTTAAATGTATTTAACCTTTTTACAGTCTTGTCACGTCAAACTCATGTCAAACTATTTTTGAATTATTTACATTTGCCATGCTAATTTTTAGCAGGAATTTTAGCTTATAATTATGTATTCAATTGCCTTAATATCCCATAAACACATTTTAAATGGCACTTTACACCATTCTTTTTGGAATGAGCATATTTTTAATAGCGTTGGTGTCAGCTATAATCAAGAAAATGTTCTTTCATTGGAAAGAGGAGCACAAAATCGAAACAATGATGGTGCCTACTTATATGGAACATCCCAGTTAGTATTTTTATAAAAGTTGTCAGCCACATTTATTGAGTGAATTGAGTCCGTTTGGATGGAGAAGAGTCGTGGAATGTATACAAATACACACTATAATTGGGGAATATTTCCTTTGTTACCACTCCTGTCCTCAGTTACCCAACTTGATGGTACCACAGTCTATAAATAAAACAATACAGTCATTCGACGAAGCCGTCTAGACAGGGCAATCGTGCGGGGTGCGATCGCGCGCACCCGAGCTGCATACATCGCCATTGTTAGTAGCTCGGTACTACTTACATGGCGTGTCTTATTTGAAATGTTTGTAATTTTTGGGCAGTTGTGTAAAAGTCTGTGAGAACCCTACTGTGTTCTTATGCGATATCGGCATTTACGCAAACATCAAAGGCGTCGGTACTTAATTACTTGTTAAGCCCGCTCCACTATCGCGTTCGCGGCTTCGCGCCGCGATTCGCGTACGAGTGTGTAGCGGGCTTTACACTTGACGGTACTAATTTTTTTTGCACTTTACAGCGGTCAGTGTTATAATAATATGCGACAAGTGCGTATTCCGCCGTCGTACGTTTGCCGATAATCTGTCCGTCTTCGATATTATCAGCAAGAGTGAGATGAGCCTGACTAAAGAAGACGACCCTGATGCACCGCCATCGCAGGCTTCAGACACACCTGAGACGCGGCCGTTAGAAACGATAGAACCAGTGGCAGAAAAGTCTAACAAACCTTAAGATCATGGTACATTAAATATATTAAAACGTCAGCCAACGCCTGCTCCAGTGTAAGTCGTTGTGGAACAAAACATGCGGAGCATCGACTTCAGAAACGTGAGTGACTGTTTTAATATATTTGATATAAATCTAGACGAAGTTTTGTTATTAAGGTACTATCTACTACTAGGGTAAATACTATTAGGGTAAATATGTTTTTATGTTTTTTCGTAGAGAGAAACACGGACCCATTTAGGTATAGCCTGCTTTGTTGTGCGCATTGTCTTGAGAATACTTGCTACATAGGTATCTCTTTGTCTCTCTATCGCTCTTGCAAGCGAAATAGAGAAGCAAACAGAGGGTCTGCCGCGGAAATCGAAATTTCTTTATCTGCCTCTCTGTCGTTGGAATATATGCATTATGCAAGAGTGATAGAGAGGCAGATTACGAAATTTCGATGTCTGATGAAAAATATTGAAGATGTTCGCAGCAGATCAGATAGAGTTGCGTCTGCGGTGCGCATCTAAGTGATCTAAGTCCCACAAAGTAAAAATGGATGAATATAGATCTAAAAAAGTTATATTGATTTAGGTTTTATTCGTCAGCAATTTCTTTGACTCCGATGTATGCGGGCGAGGTTTTAAAAATTATCTGCACATAGAGCATGTGCAGATAATTTTTAAAACCTCGCCTCGGTTTTGTTTACCTTAATAATTATAAAGTTATAGTTAAACCCAGTTTACCTAATAATATTCGTTTTCATTTTATTTTGAATGACCCCTTCTTCTGCTGCTGACTGTACCTAAGTAATTATATCGATAGGCAATCAAATAAAATAAAATTATACAATTTATTAATGTTGTTTATTATCTTCAGTTACAATGAACAAAACACTGCATTTAAAGAACTTATTTTTTCAATATGGCGTCTAAAAAGTATTTAGTTGACACATTTTGCAGTAAGTATTATTAGTCCCCTATTTCTGGTCCCAATCGCTCTTAGGCTCATTAACGTTGGGGTCTATCATACATTTAGCGCCATACACACTATTTATTTTAATAATATCTGACTCCGATAACAGTTCTTTATGTTGGCCTAATGACCTCATGATGCTGCCATCTGGATCCTGAAAAAAAAGTTTGAATGTCTATGAAAAAGTAAAAATTGGAGTTGCCAGTGCTGTAATTCAAAAAGTACCAGAATATCGTAAAGCTTTTGCGCAGGCTACACACTCGATATGCATCACCGATACGGATGATTGAAGACTGGACAGATCTTTCGAAATTTAACATAAATAAGGCTTTTACAGACTTAGCAACAAATGGCATGTGATTTCAGTTAATTGCCGGCTAAGTGACAGCTTACCATCAGGCGAGCCGTATGCTTGTTTGCCACCAACATAGTATATGCAAATCGGTGGCAAATTAGCTATCATATCCAATTGATATATATAATTTGACTAATATCATTACTTTCACATAGGATATAGTTGGTCAAACCAATTTGTCAGTCAGTAAGAACCAGGAAAATTATACTCATCCTTTTCTTTTGGGTGCTAGTACTAGTGGAAGACAAAGATAGTATGATTCTCTCTATCTATGATTGAAATGAGACAGTTCTTTGACAAACTATATATAATATAATTACTTTCACATACCTTATCTTTATAAGTAGCGACAGTAGAGATCCCCTTCTTCCCGAGCTTCCTCCAGTACATCCACGGCGGGTGTGTGGCGCTTTCGTAGTCATAGGGCAGCGGCAACGTCGCATCCGCGCCTATTTTCTCGAAGTGGTGCAATTTATCTGGCAACATTCATACTGGATAATATTAATGTGAACCTTCGAGCAACATCGGCTTCCGACACGTCGGAAGGGAGGGGCCCAAGCGATATCTCACCGTACAAATATTTCTGCCATTTTTTGCGGGGGGAAAGGTGCACACAGTCGCACTTCTCACACACTTAACATACAAAATCCAATCTGTAATGACGACACAAATACATAGAAAATGACACACGTCAAAGACAAATCTTGCAAACCTCGACCTCTTTTTGTGTGGACGAGTCACAAGTGTCACAACACGCACACAAACACATTTTCGTCGCAGAATTTCATTGTTTTCTGAGAGATGAGAAGTCCTTCGAGCAACACGGAAGGGAGGCGGCATTCGCACTATTTCCCCTCTGCCGAGGTACAAGATTCGCGCGTCAATCTAATCTAGCGCGGGTAATAAAACTAGTTGCACTTGGATTTTTCACTAGACCGAGTCCAGACGCGCGCGTGAACACTGCTGCACAAAAATGCCTGTTTGCTCGGTTTTTTGTTATAAAAAGAGGTCGGGGGACACCAAATTTACAAAATGAAAGTGTTTATATTTCACATGTAATATTTTTTTTACATATCATACGTTTAATTACATTCAAACACAATTATTATATTTTAGTCTCATGTAATTGTTGGATTTATCGATTTTGCTCGCTCAGTACAGATTGCGGATCGGTCGAGCGACAAATCCGACTTCTCATCTCTCAGAATACAATAACATACTTCAACGAAAATGTGTTAGTGTGCGTGTTGTGACACTTGTCACTCGTCCGTACACAAAAAGAGATCGAGGTTTGCAAGATTTGTCTTTGACGTGTGTCATTTTCTATGTATTTGTGTAGTCATTACAGATTGGATTTTGTATGTAAGTGTGTGAGAAGTGCGACTGTGTGCACCTTTCCCCCCGCGAAAAATGGCAGAAAGATTTGTACGGTGAGATATCGCTTGGGCCCCTCCCTTCCGATGTGTCGGAAGCCGGTGTTGCTCGAAGGAGAAGTCAGATTTGTCGCTCGACCGATCCGCAATTTGTACTGGGCGAGCAAAATCGATAAATCCAACAAATACATGAGACTAAAATATAATAATTGTGTTTAAATGTAATTAAACATATGATATGTAAAAAAATGATTACAATGTGAAATGTAACACCTTCTTGTAAATTTGATGTCCCCGACCTCTTTTTACAACAAAAAACCGAGAAATTAGGCATTTTTTCTGCTGCTGTGTTCACTCGCGCGACTGGACTTGGTCTGGTGAAAAATCCGAGCGCAACTAGTTTTATTACCCGCGCTAGATCAGTTGATCTTGTACCTAGGCAGAGAAGAAATAGTGCGAATGCCGCCTCCCTTCCGTGTTGCTCGAAGATGTGAACTCAGGGCAGTGGGGGGTGGGGGGACACAGATTTCGTTATACCTCTCTATCACTCTTGCTACTCTTGCATATTCGAGCAGTAAAGAGGTAGAAAACTATATTTCGATTTTCGCGGTTCTCGGTAGGCCCTTGTTAACCTTTTTGACGCCGTGTCAAACCCAAAAGCTGTCACGCGGACGGCACGTCACCGAAGTGTCAAAACTGAAATTGCACTTTATGCATGTGCACGTAGGTCTATGTTGCTCTGTGGTCTGTGACCGATTAATCGGTCTTTGGCGTTGAACCTGCGGTGCGGATATATCGGTCATTGGCGTCCAAAAGGTTAACAAACCGCCTTGAGGCACAGTATGTTTAAGTTACTCTATGGTTTAGGTATTAGCTAGCTTAGTGCTACACTCTGGCGGCAGAACAGTAATACTAACCGGCTCTAATATGGCGCTGGTGGACCTTGACGTACTCGTCGCGGTCGTGGCGCGACAGCTCGAAGTAGAAGCCCAGCATCGCCATCACCATCATGGCGGTGTGCTGGCGGTGCTGCCCGCCGGCCAGCAGCTCGGGGGTGCCGAATATCTGGAAAATTACGGTTCAGTACCCTGTGGGGTCCTGGCAGGATCGCCATGTGAGGTTGGGCGTTAATGATACAACCGATAGGTAGTATGTCTTTATTCTGGATAATATAACATAGCACTTGTATATAAGGCTACGCTCGAGTGTGTGTGTGGCGTTGCACACACACCACAACCCAAAGGGTAAAAACGGGACCCTATTACTAACACGCCGCTGTCCGTCCGTCCGTCTGTCTGTCACTAGGCTGTATCATGAACCGTGATAGCTAGGCAGTTGAAATTGTCACAGATGATGTATTTCTGTTGCCGCTATAACAAATACTAAAAACAGGATATAATAAATATTTAAGTGGGGCTCCCGTACAACAAACGTGATTTTTTGCCGTTTTTTGCGTAAAGGGCGCGATTCCGACTCACACTTGGCCGGTTTTTTGTCAATGTGGGGAAAACCGTCTGTAAAAAAAGAACTACTACTGTCACTTCGTTACTGTGCAGGGCCCCAACGTTGTCTGTTCTCTTTGACGGCTCTACTAGTATCACTCCTCTCTCCTCGCTCTTGTAAAAATGCCATTTGTCAAAAAAGGACAACCATACTGTTGACAAGATGAACTTCAAATCAAGTCGTAAGACTGTCTACAAGCTCTCTCATCGCTTCTAACTCTTGCACTTGTATGTAGAGTTAGACCAAGAGAAGTTTGCAACGATTTTGATAGCACACGCAGTGCAAATGTTATTTATACGTCATAATTTCATAGAAGTTTGATGTTTAAAATAACACTTGCACTGCGTGGGCTATCAAAATCGTTGCATACTTTTCTTGGTCTAACTCCATTCATACTTAGACGTACGCGCCGCCGCCATAGAGAGTCAGCGCGCCGCCGCCGCCGCCGGTAGTTTAAAATTCGCGCCGCATATTTTTTTATAAGACAGTATTATGCAGCGTTAAAATATGTAATAGGTTATAGACCGATAGGAAATAGTTGAAAATTATTGCGGGCACCACTTCCTACGTAACTCTCACATTTTTGACGTAAAATACTTACATGGCAATAATTTAGTACGGAATTGTTTTGGTTATTGTATAATTTAAATTCTACAATTTTATGTCCATACAACACATAACACATAAAACACATGCGCGATGAGGGTCGCCTCGATGCGGATCTTCAATGCCCTTTTATTTGTCACAAATGTGGGCGATTGTGCCGTTCAAGGATCGGGTATATAGCCACGAGCGACGCTGTCGTCATAGATGCTGCTTAAATCATCTGTAAAGATGCACAAGGCCTAATGATGATGATGATGATTTTATGTCGCACCAACACAATACTAACTATATCTTATGTGGCAGTATGATTTACATAAAAATGTGTTGTATGTATGGGTAAAACACATTTACAAAGTATAATGTCCAGTGTTTTAACCGTTGTCGATTACCTACACGGCACTTTTGCTAAGTCCAGTATGTTGGACATTGCCAAGTATGCGAAGAGTAAAATTATCAAATTTTCGGGTAGATTTTATGGTAAATAAATTAAACAGAGGGATGTTAGGTGTTTCAAAACGTTTTAAAAAGTCATTACTTGTCGGTTTACAACGTAATGAACTAATTAACCAAATAGATAATAAAATATTTTTACGGATTTTTTTTCCTGTGCGTTCATCAAGACATCAAGAGACAGACCCGATTTCATTTGAGAAATTTCTTACAAAAATATTGATATAATTGCATGCATTATTGTAAAAACCATTGCTCAGATGTTGCTGCCTCCTAGTCCTCCTACGATACCCCGCTAAGTTTGATAAATGACGTCAATGACTGGTAAAATTTTACCACCTGCAAGCTATAAAGTTTTTGGAAAAATATAAAAATAATAGGTTTGACTTTAATTCATAACATACGTTGACATTATCAGTAAGTGTATTTGTAATTAAAAAATGCAATTATTCTATATTTATTAAAAAAACATGAATTTGACAAAAAAAAACCTTATGCACATAAAGTACTGTATGTATACTTGGCAACGTCCAAAATACTAGACGTCTTTTCATTATGCGGCGTATCTTTTTATTTACACCGATCCTGGCAACATCCAACATATTTAACATACGTATGTTTTTTTAAATAAATAGATTTTTTTCATGATTTTTCTACAATAAACAACCACATAATACGATAATAACACCAAAAAAATTATACTAACAAAGTTTTTTGAGATTTTTTTCCCTTGTCGAGGGGCTACCCGAGGTTTTCATCGATTTTTGACATGTTTTGAATCGTACCTCCTTTTTTTGCACTACAGATAGAATTATAAGACAAACGGTTATCGGTTTTTCAATCTTTTATCTCCGGTTTCGTCCACCGGACTTTGAAAAAAATGAATAAGTACTTATTTTTTTATGAATTTTTTAAACATTGTCTAAAAAAACACTTCATTCTTATCTAGTTTGCAGTGAAGGATCTTAAATTACATGTACGAAATCTGCATATTTGGGTTCGTCTTTGACGTCTCGAAAATCGTGTCCAGGGTTTTAATTTTAAACTAATTAACACAAAAGTTATGGCCAGAAAACCAGTTTTTTAGCCTAAAATTGTTCAACTTTGATGCCAAATATCTCGAAGACAATAAACTTTGAAGTAAATATGGGATACTATATTGCTTAAAGCCTTGCTGTTAATATAATAAGCAACAAAAAAACATTACAAAACTAAGGGATACAGATCGAAGGTCATTGGCGTGGGGTAGCCCCTTAAGGGTTAAGCGTAACTTTTCATTATACGTCTTAATATTGAAAAGTTGAAAAATCTCACGCCGCCGGCGTTACGCCGCCGCCGTGGATTTTTTCGTGGCGCGCCGCCGCCTGATTTTTTTCGATCGGCGCGCACGTCTAATTTCATTCTTCATTTACAGAAAGTCGGTAGAGCAGAAGAAGCGTATAGCCCATCCTTTCTGATTCTGACATTATTATCGTTAGTTAACGTAACTGGCTACGCTCGTGATTCTTCTTCCCCTTGAGCTGTTTTGCTTGCTCGGAACTCAAACCAGCACTTACGCCCGGCAAAAAGTAACTTTTACTCTTTCTTAGGGTTCCGTACCCAAAGGGTAAAAACGGGACCCTATTACTAAGACTCCGCTGTCCGTCTGTCCGTCTGTCCGTTCGTCTTTTCTATATTTAACTGTTTCTGTATTGCAAAAAAGACTGCAGGAAGAAGTAAACGAGGAGGGGAGGATATTCAGTTTCACTAGACATAATTGAGTGCAGAGCTATGCGTGCTTGGAATCGGACGCGCATTACTGCATGATATCGAATAATATAATTTATTCGCGGTCGGCGCGACTTAGGTCGCTGCCCGGATTTTTTCGTAATGGGTTCGCAACAACTCGTAGCGAATGAGTTACTGGCGTTCGTACAGAATGCCATAGACACCATGGACGAAATCAGCATCAGGCAGATCTGCAAATCAAGTTTCAGTGAAGACGACATTTGCAGTGGCAAGGCGCTGCTCTTCCAGACGCTCGGCAAAACTGACCAGATGCCATCCCGTCGGAGGGATGGGGGTGTGAAGAGTCTTCAGGACATAATTAAAGTGTTAAAGGAGACCGATCCAGACGACGTGCCTGCCTTCGTTGCGAAGCGGCTAGACCGGTTACCGCCGGTTACCTTCGATCACGTCGACGTCACCAGGCTGCTGAAGGACATAACATTCCTGAAGAAGAGTCTGGCAAAGGTGCAGTCTAAGTTAGAGGTCGCAAATAACACCATTTGTGAACTTCGTACCGAGGTAGTGACACTCCGTGATACTGTTGCGGTATGTAGGTCACACGAGGCCACTGACTTAGGCTCGTGTAGTGATGCGCGTGCAATTGTGTGCAATGCTGGGTCAGCAACGGGCGATATGACGCCAGTCCCCGCCGCTGACTCGCCCCCCGCACCCCGCACGCCGCGTCTCGTCGGGCCGTCATCTGCTCCAGTTGGTGTATCAGCGACTCCTGGTTTCGATTACGCTGCTGCTGCAAAACGAAGAAAAGCACCTTCGAGGGTGCCTGAACGTGTTTCTCGTAATGAGAAGCCACCCCGCGCCGAAAAAGGATTCACACAGGCGTCGAAGGAGAGGAAGCCGCGGAGCTAGATATTGCTTCTGGCCTGTGAGTTGCCACGCCGAATACGGCGCTATATGTATCGCGCCTGCACGTTTCCGCCACGGCGCCCACGGCTGACGATGTGGTGGAATATGTTCGCAAGAAAACCCGTTACGAGCTGAAAGTGTTCCAGCTGCGATCGCGCCATTACGTGCACTTCAGCTCTTTTGTGGTGCGCGTGCCGGGGCCGCTGCTGGAAACCATCGCGAGCGCGGACTTCTGGCCGAAGGGTGTGGTGTTTCGGCGGTTCCGTGGGAATCTGCCAAATCCTACACCGGAACATGCGACACAACTGAAAACCGCCGTGTCGCAGAAATAATTTTTAGCTTATAAGATTTTTACTATTGTATGTATGTTAGTTTGTATTAAGGTATGTATCTATGGGCCTTAGTTGCCTGATAATAAATGATATTTTCACCTCAGCAGCTCGAACAAGGGTACTTTGCTTCTTAAAAATAGTGAGCAAAATGCGATTTTGCTCACTGAGTCATTTTGTCTCACTCAGTGAGAAAATCGCATTTTGCTCACTGAGTATGTCTCACTCAGTGAGCAAAATGCGATTTTGCTCACTGAGTGAGACAAAATGACATTCAAGTGACCTTTAATGTCATTTCAACATGCGGGGTCTAATACAAGTTCGATATACTTGGGTTCTATTATCTCTGTCCCTCTAGGTATGTTCTCACTGCTTAGGGTGAAAAATTGTGTGTACTACACGAGATCAAAGTTATTTACATCTTGTGCGCTTTTGAATCCCTTACTACGCTCAAGATTCTAAATTAGATTCACTCGCTACGCTCGTGAATCTATTATAGAATCTTTCGCTTGCACGGGACTTAAAATAAGCACTCGAAGAAATATCAAACTTTGATCTCTTGTTGTACAAATAACTATTAATTTTAATTTAATTTAATTAAATAAAACAACCACCAGATCGAAATCTTTTATTGTAATAATAGTAACAGTATCATTACAAAATCATTATACCTACTTATTATTATTTTTTATATCCTCTCTTGCTACTTCTATATACTTATACAATTTATTTGAGAAGGGCATTGCTATTATTTTTCTAATATTTATACTACTATAAACTGAAATAAATGTCATATACCTACTAAGAAAATATTTAACATACACTTCTGAAAATAATTTGATTTGTTCTAAACTTCTAATAGTATTTATACTATTTGCTTTAATTTGTGTTTAAATGACAACAATCCTAAGTAATATCACATTTCACTCACAGCCAAGTCTTACAGAGAAAATCACAAACACATAAAACTAATTTCAGTAACAAAACGAGCAAAGTAAAAAACTTGGCATCCAACTCTCGTTTATTATACCATCTTCCTATTTCACATTTCATATTTTTTTGCTACTAAATGGTAGTTATTTTTAGACCGAAACTACATTTTCTAAATTCATAGATACTTTAGCAATACAAATCTTCAGTAGATTGAATATCAATCTACCTACTTGTATTTGTACTATTTACTACCCCAAATCACTACTTGGAGTTTTGTAAGCGTCTAATTCTACACAAAAATGTGCTACAGTTGAGATCTCGCATAACGTATCAGCACCTAACATACCAAATATATTTCCAAACTTACTAAAAAGTAAAGTTTAGATCAAATATCTCTTCAATAGTAGCTGGTGGAACTCCATCCGACCCTCCAGAGTCCGTTCTCTTCCTCTTGGAACCTCTCCATCTTTGTCCATAAATCTTCTTCATAACTCCTGACCATCTCCTTAACAGCTCTGACATCTTCCCCTCAAACTCCTCTCGAAAACAGTCCATATTTCCTTCCAACCACGTCAATGCTTCTTGGCATTCTGTCACCATCGTAGTCGCTTCTACAGGTGTCAAATTTCCAACTTTATCGATTACGGACTGTTTGACACTATAAATGTAACTTTCTAATTGATTTCTGGCTTCTAGTCTCCTGCGATCCTCTTTATCATCTTCTTTGAATATCTCAGCATCGACCACCATCTTCTCGATTTCCTGCTGCTTCAGTCTGTCAATATTTTTTATGACTAGGCTTTCTATATTGCCTGTGCTTCGATCTTGAGCAGATACACTGAGAACTCCGTTAAAATCGATGTCGAAAGTTACATCTATCTTAGCTATGCCTCGCGGGGCGGGAGGTATACCATTAAGGTCAAAAGAACCCAATAGATTGTTATCTTTGGTTTGCGTTCTTTCTCCTTCAAATATTTCTATAGTCATAGCTGTCTGATAGTCTTCCAATGTGGTTAGTTCTTTGGTAACTCTGCAAGGTATTGGAGTATTCCTGTTTATAACTTGGAACATCATGCCTCTAGCCGCTTCCACTCCTAATGTTAATGGCACTACGTCAACTAGAAGTAGATCCTGTAATCTTTCATGCTCGTTTCCACTGAGGACAGCGGCCTGTATAGCTGCACCGCAAGCTATCGCTTCGTCAGGATTGACAGATGCCGTCAATGCCTTTCCATCGAAGAACTCAATCAACATACTCCTTAGCTTTGGAATCCTAGTACTCCCTCCGACGAGAATAACATGTTCTATATCATGTTTATTAACCTTAGCGTTATCTAGAGCTTTCTCTACTGGTTTAAGGGTATCTCTGAACAAATCTGAACATAATTCTTCAAACTGATTTCTGGTTATTTTTCCCTGATAGTCAACATCGTTGCACAAAGACTCTATCTCCACGTAGGCCTCCGAAGCCGAAGTCAAAGCCCTTTTCGCACGTTCAGCTGCCGTTTTCAATCTCCTCATAGTTTTAGCTTTTGCTACTATATCCGTGTGGTATCTTTTTCGAAAATCCTCTGCAAAATAAGCTACTAATCTGTTGTCAAAATCCTCTCCCCCTAATCGCGTATTTCCGGCGGTCCCTTTAACTTTGTACATTGAGTTTTCATTTATGCTCAAAACTGATACGTCCAACGTTCCGCCCCCTAGGTCGTAGATGAGTACATTCGTTGCTTCCTTTAAATTCTGGTCTAATCCATATGCTAACGCTGCCGCCGTAGGTTCGTTTATTATCTTCAGTACATTGAGGCCTGCTATGACCCCTGCGGCTCTGGTTGCTTGTCGCTGAGCGTCGTTGAAATAAGCAGGAACAGTCACAACGGCATCCTTGATTTTCTCTCCCAAATACGCCTCGGCAAACTCCTTCATCCTGCAAATTATCATACTGCTTATTTCCTCCGGCGCAAACTGTTTTTTGTGACCCTTATACTCTACTAGGATCTTTGGCTTACCGTTGTTATTTAAAACTACGTATGGCCAGTTGTGTAAATCCATTTGCACGCCTATGTCATCGTAGCGACGTCCAATGAGGCGTTTCGTGCCGAAAACCGTGTTCCAGTGGTTAAAAGGTGCTTGGTTCTTCGCTGCTTCTCCTATGAGGCGCTGGTTCTTCGTAAAAGACACGTAAGAAGGCGTTGTCCTGTTTCCTTGCTCGTTCGCTATCACTTCCACTAAACCTTCTCTCCATATCGCTACACAAGAATACGTTGTACCCAAATCGATGCCTATAGCCACCATATTTAATACGCGAACTTAAAAAAACCGCGAAGAAGTTTTAACGAATTTCATTACACAAAGTATCCAAACGTCCTTCGGAATTTAAACTGAGAGCCGGCGGCGCGCGGTCCTTGTATATATACTCTCGGCCAATGGGTATCGAGAATTTTCGCTTTCTAGAACGTTCCGGCCAATCAGAGAGCAGACGTGGTAGAAACTTCTAGTGTTGGGTTGCCAGACTAATGAAACAAGATTGATCAAAATTATGTTCTATTCAAAATTGGATTAAATAGGTAAGCCACGTAACAATAAAAATTACATGTAAAGTTGTTACTTTACGGATTTAAGTATACTGAACGAAACAACAAATATACTTGATTTACTATCTTTACGTAAATAAAGTAGTAGTATATTTGATGCGAAATTTATTAATTTAGGGAATCTCAACTCAAGTAACCTCCGTATATTTAGTTTTAGCTTGATTTATAAATAATAATAATTTAATAAACCTAGATTGACCTAGTATAGGCATTAAATTTATTGTCTGTGCTTCGTTATACTGATTTCTGGAAAACACTATCTCTCAAAGAATAATAAATATTTAATTAGAAAGATAAAAAATAAACAATAAAATAAATGTAAATACCAAACATAAATTTCAGCACCCAGTTTCCATTTTTAATATCACCCAAATAGTTATTTATAATTATAATTACCATAAATACTATACAACATATTATATTTATTAAGCTATTTGTAATGTATTTTATTAAACATTTTTAGACAAGCACATTCACTAATAAAATTCCAGAATCCAAGATTAATTTTAAATACTGGCCACCCAGTTCATTCATCCCGTCAAAAACCACGTGTATCTCTTATCTTGCTCACACTCGTAACGATCGAGTTCATTTGTTTGCTTGCTATCTCGCTCGCACTAATCGAATGGGCGCGTTCAAGGCCAACTTTGTGCAAAAACATCCTTATCTGGAATACGTTCTGTAACGATCTTATTGCTATTTATTTACGGTTTTATTTTGTTTAATCTAAATGAAAAGGATCTTACTAGAAATTTGTAGTGTTTACGAGAAATGGGATGGGACACATTCGAATGGAATATTTTTGAATTGTAAAAATACATTACAGCTATAGGTCGAAAGTTAAGATTTACGGTCCGTATCGAGTATGTGTAATAAAACAAGCAAGTATGACGTAAGGCCCCATTCGCACGACAGCTTAAAAAGCGTTGCGTTAAAACCAAACGTTGGCGCTTTTTTACCGTTTCCAATATTTGTGTTCATATGAACGCTTAAAAATCACTTGTGAGTCGTACTGCCACGTACGCATCTCAGCAAAGCCATACTTTATTTGCTATTACGACGTATTATTTGAATATAACTTGAATATTTCAGGAATTTGTAAGCATAAGTTGACATTTTTAAGGTGAAACTAATAATAATCTTGACGATTGACACCAAAAATTGACCCTTGACAGCCTACTGACAGCTGCGCCGGCGCTTTTTTAACGCTTGTGAGAACAGATACACGGAGTTCCGTATGCTCTATTCAATTTGACGCCAACGCTCAACTCCGAAAATCGAACAGTGCTCGATAAAAAAGCGCCGCGCTTAAAAACCGCCTTCGTGTGAATACATACATGGTTATCCATTTGCGTCATTCAAACGCTTTTTTAACGCGCGTTGAAAAAGCTGCCGTGCGAACGGGGCCTAAAGGTAGTGTTCTTATAATGTTCTTAGATAAAATCCGGCCAATTGCGAGTCGGACTCGCGCACGAAGGGTTCCGTACCATTACGCAAAAAACGGCAAACAAATCACGTTTGTTGTACGGGAGCCCAACTTAAATATTTATTATATTCTGTTTTTAGTATTTGTTGTTATAGCGGCAACAGAAATAGGTAGGTACATCATCTGTGAAAATGTTTCGTTCGCTACGGCGCAAAGCAAAAACAATTGGCATCTTAGCTACAAGCCTGTATCTTTAGATATTAAAATAAAAGTAAACAAACAATTTATAAATATTCGGGTCGTTATAACATTTATTGGTTAACCAACCAAATACAAAACCGCCTGGATCTGTCACTGAACGACCTGACTTCATATATATTTTTGGAAAGTTGGCTTGTAAAGATATAATATGTTTGTGAACTCGAGCGTAGGGTTTCGATTTGGCGCGCGTTGTGGAGTTAGGCAATACAACAGAATAAGTAATAGTACTAGGTACAGAAGATTCTAACAAAACGCGTCTGTTACGATTAGGGTTGCCAGATGGTCGGGATTTGGCGGGATTCTCCCGATTTTTAGCACGTGTTCCCGATTCCCGACAAAGTGTAAACTGTCCCGAAAAACAGCTTCACGTTATAAAACAATAATTTCAAGTTCCGAACTGTCGTCGAGCAAGCGAGCTGACGTAGTGCCAATAATGTAAAATATCGTTGTTTTTAATACAATTACTTTAATTTGAATGTATTTTTTTAGAGATGCCCCGAATAGTGAATTTGGCCGAATACCGAATACCGAATATTCGGCGCCTCTGTCGGCCAAATACCGAATATTCGGCATGACATGCGAACATTTTGAGTCACAATTATTATGCAAACTGTTCGCCATCAAAGCACTACGTTTGCTAAGATATATTTTTATGTTGAACAGAATTAATGAATGTATATTAGAGTCAATCAAATCAGACCCATGATAAAAATAAAATATTTTGTAATCAATAAATGCTCAAAAACGTGCCTTCGTATTTAACTACTTTCCAAGAATACATTTTAAATATTAA
The DNA here is from genome assembly GCF_910591565.1 of Cydia splendana. Taxonomy (NCBI): domain Eukaryota; kingdom Metazoa; phylum Arthropoda; class Insecta; order Lepidoptera; family Tortricidae; genus Cydia; species Cydia splendana. The sequence continues at coordinate 7,872,159 of NC_085983.1, forward strand.
ATATAACTAGTTTTTGGTTATTTTATTTATTTATTCGGTATTCGGCCGAAAAGTAGGCAACATTCGGCCGAATACCGAATATTGGGCAAAGTGTCCGAATAGGCCGAATACCGAATAGTTGCCGAATCATGGCATCGTGGCAATCGTGGCATCTCTATTTTTTTTTTCCCGACTTAAGTCCCAAAATCCCGAAAAAAATATATTGTTTCCCGATAATAGCGCCGTTCGATCTGGCAACCCTAGCTTACGATTAAGACAGATATGGCCGCTAGGTGGCGACAGCGCCACGCGCGGCTTATGGCTAGCCACCAAAATTGGTGTGGGACGGATGTACTTGTATGTAGCTACTTACCTGTTGCAAAGCGGTGAAATAGCGGAGTGAGCCACGCCTGACCGTAACAGACTATCGCACCGGACCGCGACCTTGGTGCGGTGTGGCGCATTTATCGATAGTGTGTAGGCTTCCATCGCACGTAATTATTATTAATAGCGGTGCGGTGGGCATGCACGTCGCACCAACTGACAGGTAATAATAATACTGGTGCGCTCCGCACCAATTTCCCTAGTGTGTAAGACATCGGTTACACGCTAATTCTGGCATCAGTTCAGTCCATCAGTCTGGTCAGACTGACGGGAGAATTATCGTGTAACACGCGGACTGATGGACTGATGGTCTGGACTGATGAAAATTTAAATTTTTATATAATATTCGTCAGTCCATTTTGAATGACAGAAAACTGATAGGAGACTGATCGTGTAACCTGTTCGTGTCATTCTCGCGTCCGTCACCATATTAAGCCCCCTCCAGACTATGTGCGTGAATCGCGGCGCGACGTCGCGGAGCGAACATATCGCGAAGTTGACGTATGACTCCACACTCGCACGCTTCACGGCGATTTCGCAGTTTGGTTTGCGGCAATATGGCGGAAAAGCATCAGCTGATCGAGTTTAACTGTTAGTTATCTATGGCATCATACGTGATTTAGCTGTTTTTCCATTTTGTTTTATTGTAAAACCGTAAAATATAGCTGCTTAATATAATATATCACAATATAATTAATATGTATCTTGCCACAGAGGAGCCAAAATATTTTGTAATGTGGAGTCTTGCAAGTTCGCGCTTCGCGTCTCCTTTGACGCGGGCCGAAATACCGACAAAAAACGGAGAACAAGGCGCGAAGGCGTGAACAATCTGCGAAATCGACGCCACACTCGCGTTCGCGGCTTCGCCCGCGATTCACGCGCATAGTCTGGAGGGCGCTTTAGACAAGACTAAATGACTGTGTTGCGTTCTGTGTCCAAACGGCGACTGTGTCGTAATTTTATCAGTCTGTTGTCAGTCTGGACTGATCGTGTAACCGTGTACATTTTCCATCATTCTGGCATCAATCAAAACTCGAATGGACTGATGGACTGAACTGACGCCAGAATTAGCGTGTAACCGATGCAAGGCCCCAACGCTGTCTGTTCTCTTTCACGGCGCAGCAACTAGTATCATTTCTCTCTCCTTGCTCTTTTAAAAATGCCGTTTGTCAAAAAAGGACAACCATACTGTTGACAAGATGGACTTCAAATCCAGGTGTCCCCTTTTTAGGTAGACCCAGGTTGTGTATGTGTGCGTAAAAACGTATATGTGTGCTCTTTTAGGGATGAGAAAAGTCGATTTTAATCATGTTATATATCGATAAACGCTACACAGCGGAACGCAATAGCGATTAATTGAAGCTTCAATATCTTCGTTAAACATAAACATAATTGAAATGCTAATGGATAATGAATATATTATAAATAATTATAATGTAATAAAATAATTCAATTATTGCGGAACACCTATTTTAGTAGGTATTTATGTATTTTAATGAAATATCTGAACTTTCCCTTGGTTCCCTGCTGGAGAGTGACTATAAAATTGTGATCTGATAACCACAATAAAGAATAAAAGCGTTTTTGTTTAATTTTAGGTATCGTTAAACCTTTGAAGTAAAATTAAAATTGCTAGAAATATCGATAGTTTATCGATATGACTTTATCGACATAGCTACAGCAAGGTGGGCCACATTGTTAATCGTACACTAAACAAAAGTGGTCCCACTGACAGCTCACTTGGAAGGTATCTCTGTATATTATTATATCTATGAACCGATGTCTAACCGATGTCTAAAGCCCCCTCCAGAATAGTCTGGCGCATAGGCGCGTGAATCGCGGGCGAAGCCACGAACGCGAGTGTGGAGTCGATTTCGCAGGTCTGCGTTCAAGACTCCACACTCGCGTTCGCGGCTTTGCGCCGCGATTCGCGCACGAGTGTGGAGGAGGCTTAAGCTGCATCGCACCGATTGACAGCTGTCATTTTCAAATTATGACAGTGGAATAATAATACTGGTGCGCTCCGCCACAGAATAATTAATAGTACTACCGTACAGAAAGGAAACTTCCTACAAAAACGAAGTTTGACAGCGGTTCAGGGTCGAATCATGCCGTCCCTTTCTAATATATGGCACTATCCCTTTCGGCTATTTAGGGTTGTCAAAAATCAAGTGATTATTTTATCTGTGGTCGTGCACGCAAAAGGAAGTCAAGTGGTGCCAACCCTAATAATTGCTCGGAGCAATGCTGAGCCGAGCGGAGCCGAGTTTGACCGAAATCAGGAGTTTCGCACCCCTGACTCCGCACCAATTTCCCTAGTGTGTAAGCTCCATCGCACTTCGATTGACAGCTGTCATTTTCAAATTATGACAGTGGACGGCAATGTAGCCAGTCGATGAAATAACAAAAATGCGGAAGCAGTGCTTTAAAAAGACACAGATTTTTTAAGATTTTTATGGAAAAAGGTGCATTATATTACCTCGCGCCCTTCATATACCTCTAAAAAAGCGGAACCACATTAATTTAAATTCAATCATAAAGGATTCCATTGCAAAAATACGTCGAAAAACACGGAAATATGGAACACTTGGCAACACTGGCGCACGTGTGCGGCAGTCTGTAAGCTAGGATCGCACCGTTTTGACGGTTCGGTGCGATAGTGTGGAAGCCCACACCAGTACGAGCTATTCCTAGAACCGCTCCAAGATCGCGGTGCGGTGCGATAGTCTGTTACGGCCTTTATACCTGTTGCAAAGCGACGAAATCGCGGAGTGAGCCACGCCTGGCAATACAATGAATACAATCTACTATTTGAATAAGCCCCCTTCAGACTATGCGCGTGAATCGCGGGCGAAGCCGCGAACGCAAGTGTGTAGTCGATTTTCGCAGACAGCGAAATCGACTCCACACTCGCGTTCGCGGCTTCGCCCGCGATTCACGCGCATAGTCTGGAGGGGGCTATACATTGTTGCATGTAATCTTTGATCTTTTATACAAGATGTGTTATACACGTTCCAAAATTGAAGCACTCACCTCGTGTCATGTGTACGAGTTTGTCTCAGTCTGCCTAACGCAAGCGCGAAGGTGTACACCGGTTAATACTTTTCCACAAATAACGTGTATTAAGCAACAAAATGCCGACCTGCGTTATGTTGAAATCTTCGGAGGCGGCATTCGCACTATTTCCCCTCTGCCGAGGTACAAGATTAGCGCGTCAATCTAATCTAGCGCGGGTAATAAAACTAGTTGCACTTGGATTTTTCACTAGACCGAGTCCAGATGCGCGCGTGAACACTGCTGCACAAAAATGCCTGTTTGCTCGGTTTTTTGTTATAAAAAGAGGTCGGGGACATCAAATTTACAAAGAGAAAGTGTTACATTTCACGTGTAATATTTTTTTTTACATATCATACGTTTAATTACATTCAAACACAATTATTATATTTTAGTCTCATGTAATTGTTGGATTTATCGATTTTGCTCGCTCAGTACAAATTGCGGATCGGTCGAGCGACAAATCCGACTTCTCATCTCTCAGAATACAATAACATACTTCAACGAAAATGTGTTAGTGTGCGTGTTGTGACACTTGTCCACACTTGTCACTCGTCCGTACACAAAAAGAGATCGAGGTTTGCAAGATTTGTCTTTGACGAGTGTCATTTTCTATGTATTTGTGTCGTCATTACAGATTGGATTTTGTATGTAAGTGTGTGAGAAGTGCGACTGTGTGCACCTTTCCCCCCGCGAAAAATGGCAGAAAGATTTGTACGGTGAGATATCGCTTGGGCCCCTCCCTTCCGATGTGTCGGAAGCCGGTGTTGCTCGATGTGTCGGAAGCCGGTGTTGCTCGAAGGTTGAAATGCTCAAATTATCCGCGGAAACGCAAAAAATTGACGGCGTCACATATCATTGGTAAGTAAAAGCTGAAATAATCCGTTTTTCTTCGGTTTAATCTTGAATTAAATAAACCCAGCCGCCATTTTCGCCGGCTGACAGAAAGAGATAAGTTTATGTTCTTATCAGCGAGAATGACAAGTAAAGTAAATTTTATTTGTAGAACACAGGTGATACAGGTCTTAAGTAAAAATTGTTGAATACAGAGCTCTAGCTGTGTTTTGCCTATTGGCGTACAAATGTTATAAAACTTAAAAACTATGGTGACTCTATGGTATTAATAAATTCTTACAATTAGATTAGTATATTATCAGAAGCAAAACAATTAACACTTAAGGTATTATAAGGACGCACCAACTGCGTACATAGATTATCATAGCAGACGCGTCATGGTAAGTTGCATTCATTGTTTGGTGCTTGTCGTACAAATAAGAGAAATATAAATTTCAACTTTAATATTACAGTTTTTTACTTGAACGCATTTTTTCTTGTAATTAAGTACAACAATTGGCAAATTAAACATTATTATTCGCCATATTATTGTCCGGGTCGCGTCAATTAAATAAATAGGTATATTGCTGTTTATACAAAGATTACTACAAAATTAGTATTTATTGTCAGGCATTTCATTTTCTCACACAATAACAATTATTATAACATAAAATTGTTAGTAAAATAAAGGATTTTGTTGTTATTGAGTTTGTTTTTTGTCATAATGTTTCTTACTTTACTATTGAAGAAATTGATTTGACTAGTAGTAAACTTTAATTTAAAAATTCATTCTATATAATTTTATGTAAATTTGGGAAAAAAGGTGTTTGAGAACGTTTCATTACCATTAACCAATTAAACTTAAGGGGTCATCCATTAATTACATCACACGTTTAGGGGGAGGGAGGGCGTCAAGAAAATGTGACATGTTGTGACAAGGGGGAGGGGGGAGTCATAAACTTTGTGACGTCACTTTAACTTCATCAGTAACCGAAAATGTATTTAAATTATTTTATACGCTAATTATCATTTAAATAACAAGGTTTTGAAACGATAATCATTTTTATTCGTTTAATTTTATTTCTTAATTAGTTTTGAGTTATAAAATTACTAATATTTCTTTTGTCAGAAATATTTTGATAAAATATTAAATAAATATTTGCCGATTTGGTTGAAGAAATGTGACGTCACACCAGGGGGGAGGGGTTTGCCAAATGTGACCAAGTGTGACAAGGAGGGGGGGAGGGGTAAAAAAAACCTAGAAATTCGTGTGACGTAATTAATGGATGACCCCTAATTGGGTATGTCATACCCCGCCTAAGTAACCCACAGTGTCTCGGGTAAAGAAAATAGTCTCAATGTGTACAATTATTATTCTATTAAAAAACATACTTACCTAACTAAAGTAACAATGATAAGTATAATATAATATCTTTTATTTACATAACTAAATGTAAAAACTTTTTACTTCGGTAGCGAGTACATTACCACATAGAACTCACTGAAATGATTTGCACCTTCTGTCAAACATCTTATTCTTTGATATTTCTTTTTCTTAAAAGTTTTACGCTTCGCGCCATATTCACTGTTTGCCGTCGTGTTATGGTGGTATCACTGATTTACCAAATTCACGCGCAAGTGACAAACACTAGCCGTCTCTTTTTTACTTAGGTATTATTTTAATTGTGCCGTCTCTTTTACGCATTTGCGTATGAAGTTGTAAACAAATTGTAACTAACGCTGCCGTGACGTTGGCAGCATTGGTTGGCATCATTTTTTTCGCTTGATATGTTAGTGTATGGCATATCTACTTATCTAGTATAAAAGATCATAGGGTACAGAAAGCAAGTCTTCTAGCGCTGGTTCTTAGATATATTTCATCAAAATCGGTTCAACCGTCTGCTCACCTGCCTCCCGCCGACCCGGCCGGTGACGAAGTCAGGGCTGTTGTCCAACACCAGATAATCCTCATGTTTCCTGGTGTCGCCCTCTCGTATCTCCTCGATCTGCACGCAGGTTTCTAATGACAAGATGGCGTTCACTTGGCCTAGGCGCCGGCGCAGGTCATTGACATCGACTAGAAGTAATAATTGCATTCCATCAAAGATACATTGATTGAGTAAGATGCTTAACATTTAAGACAATTTCTTGCTTCAAATTTGACAGGTAAACGAGATGGCGCTGTACAGCTCCATAGATTTTGCGATAACTCTAATTGTTAAAAGAGTGTAGGAAATAGAGTTGATTTTGCGTTGTTGGAAAATTGAACGAAACAAAGCAAAAGCGACTCTGTTCCAATTAGAATAGGATTTAAATTTCATCGAACTGACGAGGTACTAAAGGTAGGACCTTGGGCCTTAGGAGGGTCTACTGAAACTAACCGTGAATTTTTCAAAACTGTTAAAAATAAAGAATGTTGAAATTGGAAAACTTTGTTCCTCTTAAAGGGCCCACTGATTAACAGTCCGCCGGACGGTATCGGCCTGTCAGTTGTTCGGAACTGTCAAAATTTTGTTCTAACTGACAGGCCGATACCGTCCGGCGGACTGTTAATCAGTGGGCCCCTTTAGAGGCCACTTCGCCCACGCCTAGCTACGCCACTGGATTCAACTTACAATTAGTACTGGTTTTATTTATCAGATATCTGACGACGCCCTGCGGCCACTTGCGTTGCTTGTAAAACTCCTCGTTCTCCTTTGATAACGTCACGGTCTTGGGGATCCTGAAACGGTCAAGGCTTTAGTGACAGAATAAATAATAGTACAGAAAGGAAACATCCTACGGAACAGAAGTTTGACAGCGATACAGGGTCGAATCATGATATATTTTTCTAACTTATGGCACTACATCCCTTTCGGCTATTTAGGGTTGTCAAAATTCAAGTCATTATCTTATCTGTGGTCGTGCACGCAAAGGTACCTACCTCAAGCTGTGCCAACCCTTAAGAGCTGCTGTAGGGCTACCGCCAATACCGAAAATCGTCAATTGCGGGCATTTTTCTCTGTCACTCTAATTACGCCTTCATTGGAGTAAAAGAGTAAGATCCCCGCAATTTGCGAATTTCGGTTTTCGCGGTAGCCCCTCTGTTTCCCACTGACGTCCAGTTTTTTGCGGGTACGGTTTTTGGCAGGATCCCGTTTTCTGTAGTTTGCATGCAGGATCCCGCAAACAGAATCCTCGTGTGAAAGTTACTATATTAGCACCTATACGACTAAAACGGGATCCTGCAAAAAACCGTACCCGCAAAAAACTGGACGTCAGTGGGAAACAGCTCTAATAATTGCTCGGAGCAATGCTGAGCCGAACGGAACCGAAAAAGCCGGAACGCTCTAGTTTCCTTATCCCTGGTTATGTAATATATTATTGCAGATGACTGTACAGGGTACAGTTAAGCTTACCTTTTGACAGGTTTCCGTTTCTTCACGAAAGACTCCACGTCAGAGGGTGCTTCGTCACTTGGCTCATCATTTAACCCCCTGGTCTCTTTTAATGGCTTTTTCTGTTTATCATTTCTGTGGAGAAAAAAAAATATTACAAGCCATATACATTACAGATGTAGTGCATAATTATTATCACGGAAACGTACGAACGTGTCTTGCTATTTCAGTTAGTCTCGGCAAAGAGAATTAAGTAGTATAGAGTGCTACTAGCTCTCTTCATAGTCAGTTTTTAACCTCACTTAAAAACTATTAACGTCGCCGGTACCTTTAGTTACTTACTAAGAAACTAGATGGCGTCACTGATCAGGATGAAGCTCTATAGGCATTCTTTGGTCTCGGTACAAAAAGTACTGACCGAGGTTGACTGAAGTAGCCTGAGAAATACGAACGTTTCCGAGTAAATACGATGGAAAACAATTATTTAACTACATACAGATAACTACAGAGTCTGGCTAGCCAACTTTGTCAGTAAAAAAAGGCGAGAAATTCAAATTTTCTATGGGTTGCTTACCCTTCGCGCGATTTTTTAAATTTGTGCTTTTTTTTCTACTGACGGAAATGGCTTGACAGACGTTATATAATGAATGAGTAATAATCGCACTAATCGTCCTGCAAAAATCTCGTAGAGCTAAACCAAGAAAAGTCTGCAGCGATTTTGATAGCCCACGCAGTGCAAGTGTGATTTACACGTCATAATTTCATAGAAGTTTGACGTCTAAAATAACACTTGCACTGCGTGTGCTATTAAAATTGCTGCAGACTTTTCTTGGACGAACTCTAGTGCTTTAATGAACTCATTTTAATTTCTCACCTATCATCGCTCTTTTCTTCACTTTCCTCGTTATCATCGGAATATTCTTCAAATGTCTCTACAGAAACTTTCTTCATCGGTTGTTCTCGGGGTTTCGTGCGTTCTCTACCATCACAATCGCATTTTAGGCTCAAATTTTAGGTCCTATAGGTACTCTCTATCTTTAGGTATTTAAATAAAAGTAAACAAAATGTACCCTCAAATGGCTCCTTATGCCAGATGAAAACATTACATGATCAAGTAAAGTCAGGTCGTTCAGTGACAGATCCAGGCGGTTTTGTATTTGGCTGGTTAACCAATAAATGTTATAACTACCCGCAAATGTACAAATTGTTTGTTTATTTAAAAAAAAAACCTAAAGATACACATTATAATGTTCTGAATTATAAAATTAATTTATTCATAAAAACAAAGAAATGAACATAGGTACATACATGATAAAACTTACTATTAGTGTCCGACCGAAGGTTCCGTTTCGGTTTCGGTTTCGGCCAGTTTCGGCCAAAAAATCATGTTTCGGCTGTATTTTCGGTTTCGGCCAAAAAACGGCCGAACCTTTCGGCCGGGCCGAAACTTACGAAATGGTACTTCGGACAAAGACCAAAAGTTGGGGAATAAGTAGGACAACAATATTAATACATACCTACATATGCTGATTCATGTATAGGTACAGAAATTAATTGGTTTATTATAAAACACAATTCCACTAATGAGAGCGCCACTGGACGGTCGACGCAGTCTTAAGAGGCTGTCAATACCTATAACGCGCACACTGACTAATTGTATCGGAGTGAATGAGATAGCACTGTCGCACGTAGCCGTTGGCCGAGTATCAGCTCGGCCCGAGTCGAACGATGTCTTTTTCGCTCTTATTCACTCACTTATTCAGTCATTTTTCTATCTAATGGCAAATTTTAAGCGAGGCTAAAGGCTAACGCAACTAGTGCCGCAAAGTTGATTTTCTCAATAGTTAATATTTTGCGAAGCTAAACAGCTGACAATTGATTAAAACGAAGAAAAAACCCTTAAAAGTGTCCCCAGTACAGTTTTTCATACGACTGCTCGACCTTAGCCTCACTTTTTACCTCAATTTACCATTGGTTTGTGTTCCATCATGTCCTCTACTTCAGCTTAGCCTTTGGCCTCGCTGCGCCATGCTCGGCCTGCGGTCTCGCTTTTTAATACAATGGACATTGGTTGGAGTCTGTGCTTAACTACTTATCCTGAAGCCTGAAGCACGGCTTTGACTTCGCATGAAAGTTCGCCTCACTAGGGCACTTCGGACTTTTAGGCCCAGGTGAAGATCGGTACCCAGCCTTGCGATATTGTTAACCAAAAATTTCGCGCTCGCTGCGCTCGCGTTTTTTGTTGGTTTTTTGGTTGACCCTGTATCTACATGTTAGCTTGACTGGTGAATGAATAGAGTTAGACCAAGAAAATTCTGCAATGATTTTGATAGCATACGCAGTGCTACTAGTGCAAATGTTATTTATACGTCATAATTTCATAGAAGTTTTGACGTTTAAAGTAACACTTGCACTACATGTGTTATCACATGTATATGTGAATAAAAGCGGTTTTATGACATTTTTTCAACGATTTTAACAAGTCTACAAAAGTTTCGGTTTCGGTTTCGGTTTCGGCCGAATCTAGAGCCAAAGCCGAACATTCGGTTTCGGTTTCGGTTTCGGCAAAAAAAACATGTTTCGGTCAAACACTAAGATACGTGAAAAAAACTACAGATAAAAAATTAGGCCCAGAGCGCCGTCAACGGGCAAGGTGCCCAGAAGGCTGGCCGTATTTCCCCGCTGTATGGCGATACTAATACGCTGGGCGAAATAGTGGCCAGCCCTCTGGTCACCTGAGTCGCCTCGCAGGATAGGTATGGCGTTCATAGGGTTAAGTTAAAAATTGAACATTTCTTGCTTTTTGTTCTACTTTACTTACCTATCATTATTCTTTGGCTTACGTGACTTCTTACCCTCGAAGTCATGGTTTTCTTCAGGATCAACCAACGGCCGTTTTTTCTTTCTCTTACCCCTTTTTACAAAGAACAACACGTTAATAATCACTACAACTTATAAAACAAAGTCCCCTCCGCGCCTGTCTGTTTGTATGTTCGCGATAAACTCAAAACCTACTGAACAAATTTTCAAGTGGTTTTCACATATCAACCGAGGGATTCTTGAGGCAGGTTATGTATATAATTTGTTAAGGTTGACCCGTGCGAAGCCGGGGCGGGTCGCTAGTATCAATATCCGACAAGGTTCACGATGACGCGCCGCACCAGGGCTCGGAACCGGTTTTTTTGAAAAACTCGAATAAACCCAATATTTTTAATTATTTTATGCTCTTTACGTAGGACTGAATTATATATTTAGGTAACAACTACGTATTATACGATTGTTCCATTAAAAATTAAATAATAAACAAAAGAACACTTTAATACCGGTATTTTTTGTTTGAAGAAAAAAACGGTTCCGAGCCTTGCGCCGCAGACGATCTGTCCAGTGACGGATTTGCACTTTGCCGCCCTAGGCCCCAGGCCCTGTAGCCGCCCCTTTCTCAGCACCCATCATAACTATTGACTACATTTTGAGTTATTTCTTGTTATCATCAGCGAATTTTTTGTTACAATCAGCCGCCTCTAATATATTGCCGCCCTAGGCCCGGGCCTACTTGGCCTTAGGGCTAATCTGCCACTGGATCCGTGGCGTTCAAAAGGTTATAAATAAGCTCACCATTCCTCGCTACTCTGCGTTTCATCTTCCTCGGTCTCCTCAGAGTATCTTCGGGGATTCTCGTTCGACTTACTCTTCTGTCTTCGCCTCTTACCCTCCCTTCCATCAAACATATTATCAGTACAAAACTAGAGGACTGTCCGACACAAAAGGCACGAGAGACTCTTAAAGGCCTTTACAATTTTCCTAGAGTTATACCAAGAAAGTCTGCAGCGATTTTGAGCCCACGCAGTGCAAGTGTTATTTAATACGTCATAATTTCATAGAAGTTTGACGTTTAAAATAACACTTGCACTGCGTGGGCTATCAAAATCGCTGCAGACTTTTCTTGGTATTACTCTAACATACATACGATATACAGTCAAAGAATTTAATTTCCTACCCATTTTGTACTACACAATGACAATAGTATGAGGTCTCTAGCGACTTTCATATTGATTGTCACTGTGACAATAGTATGAGGTCTCTAGCGACTTTCATATTGATTGTCACTGTGACAATAGTATGAGGTCTCTAGCGACTTTCATATTGATTATCACTGTGACAATAGTATGAGGTCTCTAGCGACTTTCATATTGATTGTCACTGTGACAATAGTATGAGGTCTCTAGCGACTTTCATATTGATTGTCACTGTGACAATAGTATGAGGTCTCTAGCGACTTTCATATTGATTGTCACTGTGACAATAGTATGAGGTCTCTAGCGACTTTCATATTGATTGTCACTGTGACAATAGTATGAGGTCTCTAGCGACTTTCATATTGATTGTCACTGTGACAATAGTATGAGGTCTCTAGCGACTTTCATATTGATTATCACTGTGACAATAGTATGAGGTCTCTAGCGACTTTCATATTGATTGTCACTGTGACAATAGTATGAGGTCTCTAGCGACTTTCATATTGATTGTCACTGTGACAAAGTACGAAATGGGTCGGATTTTAAATTAAATAATTTAAAATCCGACCCATTTGACTGTATGATATCAGACTTCGGACATATTTAGGGTCCTAATTTACAAAGCTTAGGTAAAACAAGCACATCGGGCAAAATAAAATGTGACTTTGATCGCTTAGGTTTATAGTCTCTTATCTAGACTATTATGCCTCTTCGATTGAAGGGTAAAATTTATAAAACCATCATAAGACCTGTCGTCATGTATGGATCAGAGTGTTGGGCCCTAAAGGTGACGGATGAAAAGAGGTTGCATGTAGCGGAGATGAGAATGTTAAGATGGATGTGTGGTGTGACAAGAATGGATAGGATAAGGAATGAGTATATAAGAGGAAGCCTAAAAGTTGCACCCATAGTAGAAAAAGTAAGAGCGAATCGCCTAGCGTGGTACGGGCATGTGATGCGGAGGAATGAAAGTCATGTGACGAAAAAGGTATTACGAATGAATGTGGAGGGAAGTAACGGGAGAGGAAGACCCAGAAAAGGGTGGATGGACTGTGTGAGAGATGATATGAAGCGAACGCAAGTGAATGATGAGATGACGGGCGAGAGAGAGGTATGGAAGAAAAAGACATGCTGCGCCGACCCCAAATGAATGGGATAAGGGCAAGCGAATGATGATGATCTAGACTATTTTTGGCGTTTACCTAAGACTTTCTGGTAGATAATTAGATATTGTAAATCGTAACTAGATTTAGATTATATTGCAAAAAGCGTGCCTCATTCCTATTCAGTATTCACTTTAAATAACTGATACAGTGAACACAAAAAACATTCTTGAATGTTTCTATGATCTCCAATTAATTATAATCTGTTTTTATATCCTAAATACTAAAATTATAGTTCGATTTACCAATGTACTGTACAGTGCCAATTTATTACCGAATATCCCAATCGAACTATCAGTTTATTTAAAGTTTATTATCTGGAATATGCAAAACAGAGTTGAACTATCCATAATCATACCTAACCACTTTTAAACTCAATGTCTCTACCAACTGTTATTTATCTGCAACTTTAATCCAGCACACCATCTTCAAAGTGAGACCAAAACCACCATATAATAAAGCTTCTTTTCTCTGATTAAACCTAATACTTGCAATAGTACCTAATATACTTCATTGACTAGATACAAAGAGAATTTAGTATAGGTAGAGGCAGATTGTCAAAGTAGGTAATTTTTGTAGCCACAGTAAATTTACTGCCATCTTTCGCCCGCCTGACAAAACTTTAAGAACGCCATTTGACTTTGATCCTTTGTTCTTTCACTGATATGTGTTTTTGTTAATTATGTTAAATGTCAAAAAGTGTCACCATCTTCACGAGCATAGGCTGCCATAGTGGCGTTCTAAAAGTTTTGGCAGGCGGGCGAAAGATGGGTGTAAATTGATTGTGGCTACAAAAATTACTTTGACAATCCGCCTCTATACCAAATTCTCTTTGCTAGATATAAAGACAGCCTTACTTAGAAATAAAACTAATATTATACATGAATGATTTATTGATTTAAATCTCACCTGTTCGGTTCAGTGACCTCGCGTATGGACCGTTTCATGCGCTCTCCGCCATCCTTCGAGCTTTTGGAGTCATCTTCTGCATCTTTTGTATCATTTTGAGACTTCGGGGCCTCTTGTGCCCTCAAGTAATACGGCGTCCGGTCATAAGGACGCTTCGGAAGACCTCCTTCATGCTTAGTAGACTGTAGAATAATTGGTCGGTGCTTGGTGCTTGCATATCGATTGTAGATATTAGTTGAATAGTAATTCTTTTGACAACCTCCGCATCTCTGTCTTTGATATTTTTCAATAGAATCTGACTCGGCGCAGAAGGAGGTTAAATTACTAACAGCATGGTCTACCATATCCTGCGCGTAGTCCGCTACGAGCTGTATAATTCCATGAATGTCTACAGGCACTCCTGCCGATCTTAGGACATCTTTAGACGCATTGCAGTATTTCCCTCTAGCATTTATCAACGCTTTGTTTGACAGCTTAAAGACTTCTTCAACAATTTTTTGGACATCAGCTTCAATGTCCAAGTTTTTCAAAGTGCCTTGTATTTCTTTAGGTACATTTGTCTCCGGTGGAGGAGTTATGTCAGGATTTACCCTTAAGCTTCTGGTGGTTTCTAAGTCTACAGATCTTTTCTTTCTGACTAGAGGGACGCCAGGGTACATGTGGCATAGTTCTATCTTCTCTTGGCGATCTCGTTCCCTGCACTCTGCGCCGTATATGATCTCTATCTTGCGAAAGTCCAGCTCGCTCGGACCGTCCCATTTTTGCCTCGTGTCACGATCCTTTAAAGAGAGTTTCGCTCGTACACTCGTTTACATTAAAATGTGATCATGACTCAAACAACACGCATTAAAATATTTTCTAAATGAATAATTTTTAGAAAAAAAATAAGGACAAAAAATACATAATTTAATTTGTACCCAGGCACAACCCAATCAAAGTGTCGCATTGCGTATGTTTTGTCCCTCACGGACGCATGCGTATACCACTTCTATAGGATCCTACCATCTATGGATTGATCATGGCTTACCATGATGGCGCCATCTGTTGAATACTTCGACCGGCTAACGCCATTGTAATTACCTTAAATATGATGGTCCTGTGTCCGTTCTTACTATAGTCCCTGTCCCCGAAGTGCATCACACTGTTCACGTCGTAGGGTAAAGCGCGGAGGGCCGCTGGCAGCGCTATGTCTTTGGTGAACAGCGGGATAGCGTCTAAAACAAAAATAACATATACCTAACAGTAGCTATTACCAGGCGTGGCTCACTCCGCGATTTCGTCGCTCTGCAACAGGTAGCTACGTGGGCCATACTGAAAGTTTCTGGATTCTGATATATGAGAAGACTTATTTTTTCTAAGTGGCCAGTCCAGGAATTTTCAGTATGCCCTAAGTACAAGTACATCCGTCCCACGCCAATTTCCTTATAGTTCGTTTTTTAGGGTTCCGCACCCAAAGGGTAAAACGGAACCCTATTACTAAGACTCCGCTGTCCGTCCGTCCGTCCGTCCGTCTGTCACCAGGCTGTATCTCACGAACCGTGATAGCTAGACAGTTGAAATTTTCACAGATGATGTATTTCTGTTGCCGCTATAACAACAAATACTAAAAAGTACGGAACCCTCGGTGGGCGAGTCCGACTCGCACTAAGGGTTCCGTACCATAATGCAAAAAACGGCAAAAAAAACGGTCACCCATCCAAGTACTGACTCCGCCCGACGTTGCTTTAACTTCGGTCAAAAATCACGTTTGTTGTATGGGAGCCCCACTTAAATCTTTATTTTATTCTGTTTTTAGTATTTGTTGTTATAGCGGCAACAGAAATACATCATCTGTGTAAATTTCAACTGTCTAGCTATCACGGTTCGTGAGATACAGCCTGGTGACAGTGACAGACGGACGGACGGACGGACGGACGTACGGACAGCGGAGTCTTAGTAATAGGGACCCGTTTTACCCTTTGGGTACGGAACCCTAATTAGTAATAGGGTCCCGTTTTACCCTTTGGGTACGGAACCCTAAAAACGCTTTTTAAAAATCAATAACTATTACTTAGGTACTTATGAAAGCAGATCGAAGAATATAAATTATCGTATTAGATTCATAATTGTTACATATTTGCCGTGACTTATTTTTAAAACGTGTTTTTCAAATTAAAAGACACATCAAGATTGTTTACCTTTTTTCTAATGCTATAAAAAAAACCGGGCAAGTGCGAGTCGGACTCGCGCACGAAGGGTTCCGTACCATAATGCAAAAAAAAAAAAACGAAAAAAAAAAACGGTCACCCATCCAAGTACTGACCACTCCCGACGTTGCTTAACTTTGGTCAAAAATCACGTTTGTTGTATGGGAGCCCCATTTAAATCTTTATTTTATTCTGTTTTTAGTATTTGTTGTTATAGCGGCAACAGAAATACATCATCTGTGAAAATTTCAACTGTCTAGCTATCACGGTTCGTGAGATACAGCCTGGTGACAGACGGACGGACGGACGGACGGACGGACGGACAGCGAAGTCTTAGTAATAGGGTCCCGTTTTACCCTTTGGGTACGGAACCCTAAAAACGAACTATAGTAATGGGGTCCCGTTTTACCCTTTGGGTACGGAACCCTAAAAATAGGTAAAATCAAAAATGCAAAATGTACACAATAACCTTTTATTTATGTAGACGTGTGAGTGTGACGTTCATAGTTGACAAAACTAAAATTTGATCCAACGATATTGACAACTTGACAGGTTGGCGTCACCCATACGAGTCATACGACTAACTAAATACTAAATATAGGTTCCGGAACCTATATTTAATGGCTCACGATCGTGCGCCTGGTACCATATCTACCTCAATTTACTTACATCTATGCATGTACATAAGTAGTAAGTAACATTTTATTACATAGGATTACCTGTTATTTATAGTTCCTTTATAATATAACAACATAATCTTAACAAACAGAATTATCTTATCTTTTAGGAGCGTTTACAAATAGTCAAGTATTAAGAGACTTTGACATCTGATTAGCATGACCATGACATATACCGGGTGTGGCCTGTAACATGAGCAAAAAATTAAACTGTAGGCTGTACTCCTCATACTGACCAACATTTGTTCAGCTACTTTTAAAAATAACTTGTGGTTTGATTTTTAATACACTTTAAAGTTTATTCTAAGACGCAATGTATTGCGAATTTTGTTATGTTTAAGGCGTGACAAGCAACGTCAATCACAATGATATGGCGTGGCGATGGCGTCCATTGAAGATAATATTTATTTTGTATGAAAAATAGGGAGTCTAAATACTTACTTCATAATTTTTAAAAGTTGTTGAACAAAAGTGTCACCGTTTGAGGAGTACAATCTATGTTTTAATTCTTTGCTCGTGTTACAGGCCACACCCGGTATATAGGCAAGGTAGGTATTACGCATATGAATATTATGCACTGTGTATGAAGTAGCTTATTCCCTTTTTAGTATATACTTTAAACTACCAGTCGTTATACTCTTTGCAGAGCGTCGTGGTCAGCTGCTAATACCAGGCACAGATGTTACTAGTTGTAATTTCTCGCCATTTTCCGCGGTTGGTGATCATTCTGACAAATTCGTTCAAGGGTCATTCCCAGGGCCGTCTTCAAAGGAAGTTAAATAAATAAATTAATTAAATTAAAAAAGGGGCCCACTGATTAACAGTCCGCCGGACGATATCGGCCTGTCAGTTAGAACAAAATTTTGACAGTTCCGAACAACTGAGAGGCCGATACCGTCCAGCGGACTGTTAATCAGTGGGTCCCTTAAGGATGACTCACGTTAGACCGGGCCGTGTCCGGGCCGGAGCTACCGGCGCATCGTTTTCTATGGAAAGCATCACGTGATCGCCTGTCATGTCATAGAAAAGTAAGCTCCGGAAGCTCCGGCTCGGACACGGCCCGGTCTAACGTGAGTCATCCTTTAAACTATGCTGGGGCCCATAGGCACATAAAAATTTGGAGCCCTTTTAATTTGGAAAGTAAAGAAATCAAATTAAACTAACATTTTTCTACTATGATCTTCTATTTATTATGAGTAATCAAATATACTGTCCTTCGGGGCCCCCTTTGGTTTGGGGCCCTGGGTACGGGCCCCGTGTGCCGTTAATATGGTAAAGACGGTACTGGTCATTCCATGGCAGATTTGATCTGGTCAGTCCTGTCAGTCCATCACATTAGGTGGCCTTTTATGCGGTCTTGTTCCGTTTGCTCTACCCTGCACCACTAGACGCTCTATGGAGTCACTGTTTCGCACCGAGAGGTGACCGAAAAAACTGACTAATACTACAAACCATGGTTAATAACAAAAGAACTATCCCGGGAAAAGTTAAAAAAAAAACCTTACAATGTTGTAACTTTGTGCAAAAGACATAAAGTGAGAATAGGTACAGCCGTAGGCTCCTCAGGAGGCGACCCGGCAGCACCAGCGATGTCCAGATGAGTATACTTGACGTTCTTATCCTCTAGACCCCCTACTTTAATCAGAAACCCGGCGGCGAGCTGATGATGACGAGCCTTCGCGTCCATGTCCACTTGAATCAAATCATCGCCTTTGCATTTACCATCGTTGACTGATAGATCTTCTGGCCTGATCACGGACACTTCTATGCCTTCTGCGACCCTAGTACCGCTAAACTGAAGTCGGTTGGAATGGTTCGTCGCTCTAGCAGCGTAGTTATCCATTGCAGCTACATATCCTCCGTAACAAGCTCTAGCATGCCCTGTCAATGTCGCTATAGTGTAGATATGTGGATTTATATGTTTATTAGCGACTTCGCCCAGCTTGAAAAGTGCATCAGCCATGGCAAATCGGCCTTCCGCGTCTGTGTTCGTCACTCTAACAGTTTTACCGCTTTTGGAGACTAGTAATTCATCAGCCACGTAGGAGTCTGCCCCAATAGAGTTCCTGCAGAGACAAAGGGTCCCGATGACCTTTAGATGTGGTGGTTTAAGTATGGAGCAGGCCTTTAGGAACCCAGCTACGGCTGCTGCTCCGCTTTTGTCTCTAGACATGCCAGCCATTTTGCCTGATATTTTGATGTCAGCTCCGCCTGTATCGTAAGTTACTCCTTTACCAACCAACATTAGAGTTTCAGTGACTCGTCTAGCTTCGTTTGAAGGAGTGTATACTATTTGTAGCACACAAGGCTTATGCCTTTCTACGCGACTGGAAGCTCGAGAAACGGCCGCCAAAAGCGGGAACTCCTCTTTAATGTATTTCTCATCATCATGGACAGTTATAACTACGTTACTGCAACCAGCGAAGGTCTTTTTTACATAATCAACTATTTTTACTGGTGACATCCTTTCGGGATCTCCCCCTGCGATATCTCTAGCGACAATCCTGGCTGTTTCCAAAGCAATAGCGTTGCTTACAACCTTTTTAAATGAGTCCGTGTGTTTCTCTTCGGCATAGAACCCGATCTTGTAGAAGTTATTAATTTCTCCGCGTTCAACTACGTGTAGAGGTTGGTACAAAGCTTCAAAGGCACCGAGGATTGATACCAGCTGTCCATCAGGATAGTCTACACAATAAGGTATAATTAATAGTGGTTTCTTGATGCCGGTGCTTAATGCTCTCAAAACTCCTTTCTTTGCCGCTTCCTTCAAAACTCTCACATCATGATATGGTGTAATCTTTCCAGTAGGTGCCAAAATGAGTCTTTTACCACTGACATGCTCACAGTTCCAAAGGGTACACTCCTTATATACATGCTTGTCCAATTTAGTTATTTCTTTGACAAAACTGCCGATGTCTCTTGTTAGGAGTACATTCTTTTCTTCCGGATATAAGATGAGTATGACACCATCGTAGTCGATTGACTGGACGTTGGTTTCAATAAATATATTCGTATCTAACTTATATGGGCTCAGCGCCATGTCTTTTCTTTGAAACGACTTCGAAACAACTGATATCTGTTGTTAATTATTAAAAATAAATTATGTTGGTGATAACTTTGTCACGATCTAGTTATTATCAGTGACTGCAAGATATGTTTGATATAGATATTGAAAACCAACTTATTTCTGCATTTGTTCCAATACTGGTTTCACAATAACCAATTAAAACTGCTTTAAAAATTAGCTGCAAACTTATCTTTGTGTTGCTTAACGGATCTACAGCGAAATGTTAATAGTAGACTACATGTTGTTTGTCAAATATACCTGATATGGAAATACAATCACATGATAAAGCCCTATAATTACAATGATATGTGTACTTTGGTTGCACTGACAATGTTTTTATGTACAGTCAGCGTCATATAGTAGGTAGCATCCAAAGTATTCAAATAGTTCGGTAAGCCATACAAAATATATGGTGTATCGAACTATTTTGAATAAGGTCACTGTGGGGAAGACCGGCATACTTTTTTTTTCACTTTGGTGTGATCTAGTTCCGTTAATTATTCACGTACGTTACCGCTTGTAATCGCATACGATGAAGAATTTAATAATTAATAGTTTAGCTTTAGTGACAGATCATTTCAAACACAAATTAAGCAAAAACAATAGTAAGTATTTTTTTAAATTCGGCGAGTAGACGGACTTCCCGTGCAGTTTAAGGGAAGTGCGTCTAGTTATGATATCAGTCAATCTATGGGTGCGTATATGTTCGTAGTCAAATTGCTAAAAAGAACAAATCAAGACAATGAAAAGTGTACTTTGAACTTGTTAATATAGGGCAGTGGTTCCTAACCTGGGGGTAATTACCCCCGTGGGGGTAAAACTAGCATTTTACGGGGGTAATAAGCTAACCTAATATAACAATACAACAAACGTACACGTTTTAGTTTTTATTACCATTGGGAGGAGGGGTAAAATCAGGTTCCCTAGTTAGTCATAGGGGTGACCGGACTGAAAAGGTTAGGAACCACTGATATAGGGAATAAACACCATTTTTCTAATACAAATTCAAGTCCAATATACTGCGAAAATGGGGTGGTAAACATTTTTTGGTAAATAATTACACGTAATTATTTTTTTGATTTCCGAAATAAAAGATCAATAGTAATTTTAAAACCAATTTTAATCGTTTCTTTTAATTTACTGAGATCAAAATTTAATAAAGTAACATCATGCGCAAAGTCAGGAGGATTTTTTGATACCTTATCAAATCGTTATAATATTAAAGTCGCAAAAACAGTTGGTAATCTCTGATTTAACGAAAGTTATATGACGGACTTGCCTTGTACATAATAGACGGACTTTCCAACTTAGTCAAATTTTAATGTGATAAATGGAATGGTGGAACGTATAATTACAAAACTAAGCAAATTTCTGATATTTTAAACATAGAATAAAGACAGCTGGTTCTTATGCTACCTACGTAGTTACTTTCTGATGCACAATCTTTTCAAAAACTATTTTTAACAATTTTTTTTCGAACGGCTGTCACACTAAACTTCGAGTTCAAAACACGCAATGACTTGTTTAGGTGGATTTGCTCTGAAGTTGGTTGTCACAGCGCCATCTGTTTTACAGAGACGGAACTAGCGCGAACAACTGGTTAAACGACTGGACTCCAAAGCGGCATACGCCTTCAAATTCAAAAGTTATAACGTGTTGACGGACTTGCCTTGTAGACGGACTTGCCCACAGTGACCTTACTTTGGATGCTACCTACTATATGACGCTGACTGTACCCCTAATGTAAATTTCATTCGATGGCGTGACGTGACGTACGCGTTTGCGTTAAGTGTTATTTTGTATGGGATTTTTGGGAAAACGCCTCGCTTGGCGCGCTGTGCAAAATCCCATACAAATATAGACATAACGCAAACGCGAACGCGCCTCACGCTAAGACCGGCTATAGGCTGAGGGTGTTCCAGCTTCGATCGCGCCACTACGTGCACTTCAACTCGTTTGTGGTGCGCGTGCCGCGACCGCTTCAGGGGACCATCGAGTGCGCCGACTTCTGGCCGAAGGGTTTCGGAGGTTCCGGGGCAAACTACCGAATCCGACACAAGAACAGCCGATTCAACGGAGCCACGCCGTTTTGTCGCATAAATAGTGTTTAGTTTTCAAGTTTATAAAATACATATCATCCATTAATTACATCGCACGTTTAGGGGGAGGGAGGGGGTCAAGAAAATGTGACATGTGACAAGGGGGAGGAGGAGTCACAAACTTTGTGACGTCACTTTAACTTCATCAGTAACCGAAAATTTATTTAAATTATTTTTTCGCTATACATAACAAGTTTTTGAAACGATAATCGTTTTTATTCGTTTAATTTTATTTCTTAATCAGTTTTGGGTTATAAAATTACTAATATTTCTTTTATCAAAAATATTACGATAAAATATTAAATAAATATTTGCCGATTTCGTTGAAGAAATGTGACGTCACACCAGGGGGGAGGGGTAAAAAACCTAGAAATTCGTGTGACGTAATTAATGGATGACCCCTATGTATGTAGTAGTAGTAAACTCCTTATTGTACATAAAGACATATTAAAAATAGATACAATTAGTAAGAAGTACAAAGGCGAACTTATCCCTTTGAGGGATCTCTTCCGAGTAGATGAGAGGAGAAAATGAAAAGAGGGTGACAAATGCAGCAAAATGTACAACAAGGTACCAGAAAGATAAAGGATATAAATA
Source organism: Cydia splendana (assembly GCF_910591565.1). NCBI lineage: Eukaryota > Metazoa > Arthropoda > Insecta > Lepidoptera > Tortricidae > Cydia > Cydia splendana. The sequence goes on from NC_085983.1 coordinate 7,894,501, forward strand.
CATACAAAATTTATGTATGTGTGTATGTTAGTCTATAAGGTATTTGTAATATGGGCCTTTTGTTGTGGCTGTCAATAATAACATGTAGAACTCACGTTGTTCTATATTTTCGAACTGCACGTCGATGTAGCTGTCTCGGGACTGTCGGTTGTGCTCGAAGGGGAGCCCTAGGGCTCTCAACACGATGCGATCCATCCACGGGGATTGTAAGCAGTCATAGCCAAGGGTCACGATCTAAAACGAACACGGAGGAAGTGAGAAAACTTAAATTAAGTTATAAGTCATATTAATATGACTTATAAAAGTTATTGAGTCTTACCTAATAAATTCACTACATAGTTATTACACGCGCGACGCGCGGTTTGCATTAGGTACCTATATCTCTGTTGCACTTGTAAATTTAGACGTAAGTGTGACAGGTAGGCATCACGAACGTGGTTCGTGGTTGCGCCAATGGTGAAGCAATGGTGCGTCGAGCAGCAGCCATATAGGCGTTTACATTCTCGTGTGAGCCACGAGCCGAGCCACGAGACGCGAGTGTAAGCGGGGGGCTCGTGGCTAGCCTCGCGCGCGCCTGAGGGGCTACCGCGAAAATCGAAGTTCGCAAATTGCGGGCATTTTTCTCTGTCACTCTAATTAAGCCTTCATTGGAGTAAATAAAAGAGACAGATCCCCGCAATTTGCGAATTTTGGTTTTCGCGGTAGCACCTCTGGCTCGCGTGGAGGAGTGGTTTTTGGGCACGAGTCAAATGGGCTCGCGATGGGCTCGCGCGGGACGGGCGCTTGCGTTTACACTCGCGTTCGGCTTGTCATTCAGTTACAAACCTTATGCCCTGCCGTTAGTGTTTAAAATCGATTAGCTCGACGAGCTAACGAGACAGGAGACGAGCCACGAGCCGAGCCACGAGGCGAGAGTGTAATCATTAGCTCGACGGGCTTACGCGCTCGAGGCGAGCCACGAAACGCGCCGCGAACCGAGCCACGAGCCGCGAATCTAAATCGTTGGCTAGAACGGATGCTCGGGAGACGCTAGTGTGGTGGCGCTTACATGTGGCTCCTCCTTCGAGTGTCCGTGCAGGTGTATCTCGCACTTCCTCGTGCCGCGCGGGTTCTCGAAGGTGAGCACGTGCTCACGGTCGGTCGGCGGCACCATCACCGGCGCGAACTTCAGACACGTCTTGAACGCGATGAGGGAGAGGGACGTCATTATAATCAGCGCCTGCTCGTTGTCTATGGAAAAATCGTGATTATTAATAGTAGCAAAGAGAATAAAGTCTATAGAGACGGATTGTCATAGTAAATTATGTAGCCACTGTAAATTTACTGCCATCTTTCGACAGAACATAAAACTGTTAGAACGCCATTTGACTTTGATCCTTATTCTTTCAGTGATATGTGTTAACTTATAAATATTAATATTCACGCCATCTACTCGACTATAGGCCAAAGGTATAGTTCCATGTTTTCGAGCGATGGCGCCACAACCTTCAGCCTATGCTCGAGTAGATGGCGTGAATATTAATATTTAAAAAGTTAACACATATCAGTTAAAGAATAAGTATCAAAATCAAATGGCGTTCAAACAGGTTTAATCTTCTGTCGAAAGATGGCAGTAAATGAACTGTAGCTACATAATTTACCATGACAGTAACTCTCTTCTTCAAATCCTCTTTGATAGTAGCAAATAGAATAAAGTCTATAGAGACGGATTGTCAAAGTAAATTATGTAGCCACTGTAAATTTACTGCCATCTTTCGACAGAACATAAAACTGTTAGAACGCCATTTGACTTTGATCCTTATTCTTTCAGTGATATGTGTTAACTTATAAATATTAATATTCACGCCATCTACTCGACTATAGGCCAAAGGTATAGTTCCATGTTTTCGAGCGATGGCGCCACAACCTTCAGCCTATGCTCGAGTAGATGGCGTGAATATTAATATTTATAAAGTTAACACATATCAGTTAAAGAATAAGTATCAAAATCAAATGGCGTTCAAACAGGTTTAATCTTCTGTCGAAAGATGGCAGTAAATGAACTGTAGCTACATAATTTACCATGACAGTAACTCTCTTCTTCAAATCCTCTTTGATAGTAGCAAAAAGAATAGATAGTATAGAGGGGTCCTGTCATTGAGAATTTTGTAGTCACTGTAAATTTACTGCCATCTATCGACACACGACTAAAACTCAAAATGAAAACGTATAGAGTTATCAAAACATGTATATATATGGATAAATGATTTTATTATTTTTATATCATTTTGATCCATGTTCATTCACTGATATCTATGTGTTAAAATTGTTAAATATGAAACGGTGTCGTCACGCCATCTAGCCGAGGATAGGCTAAAGGTGTGTGCGCCATCTATTCGAGAATGACTTTTGCTTCAATTCCGAGGCACGTTTTTTCCTTAGACTTTATTCGTCTTATAGTAGTAACACACTATCGCACCGCACCAAAGTCATTGTGCGACGCACCGATAAGTAAGAGCGAGAAAGAGATATTGCTTTCTCGCTGTTACTTATGGATGCGTCGCACAATGACCTTGGTGCGGTGCGATAGTGTGTTACGGCCTTAATACTTTGACCGACAGTCTGTATCTTTAGGTATTTAAATAAAAGTAAACAATAGATATTTGTTTTCCAAGGGGGCAAAGTTGTTATTAAACAAAATTTGCCCCCGAGTGAAACACAACATTTTTTTCACCTCAGCAGCTCGACAAGGGTACTTTGCTTCTTAAAAACAGTGAGCAAAATGCGATTTTGCTCACTAAGTCATTTTGTCTCAATCAGTGAGCAAAATCGCATTTTGCTCACTGAGTGAGACAAAATGTCATTCAAGTGACCTTTATAGTCAAATGCCATTTCAACATGCGGGGTCTAATACAAGTTCGATATACTTGGGTTCTATTATCTCTGTCCCCCTAATAGCATTTTCTTGTAGGGATTTTGTTGGGCCTTTGTTTACGTATTAGTTGGGCAACCGTTATATTTGGCCGTACGATTTGCTGGAGGGCCCTCGACAAAGGCCCTCCCGAAGATTCCCAACAGAGGGCCATAACAGTAATTTTTTCGTTGGGCCTATTTAAATAAATCATACAATTATTCAACGGTGGTGGTTTTGGTTGGGCCGTGGTTGGGCCTATACACATTTGTTTGATGGTTGGTTAATTGTTACATTTGGCCGTACGATTTGCTGGAGGGCCCTCGACAAAGGCCCTCCCGAAGATTTCCAACAGAGGGCCATTAGAGTAATTTTATCGTTGGGCCTATTTAAATAAATCATACAATTATTCAACGGTGGTGGTTTTGGTTGGGCCGTGGTTGGGCCTATACACATTTGTTTGATGGTTGGTTAATTGTTACATTTGGCCGTATGGCTTGCTGTAGGGCCAACTGCAAAAAAAAAAAAAAGGGCAATTTTTTCGTTGTGCTTCTGTTTGCAAATTCAAGAATTACCCAACGGCAAGTCAGGTAGGTCGGTAGGTAGTCGTGCACCAGGTTGAAGGCCCAACACAGCTTGTCCCACAAAGGGCCAACATTGTAACTTTAACGTTGGGCCTTGTGTAGGATTCTTACAATACTACCGTAGGTAAATAGTTGTGTAATTTATATTATAGTGTGCCTACAGTCTAATTATGTAATGGGCTTTTGTTTACGAGTCCTACAGTTACCCTACGTTAAGTAAGTGGTTGTGTAATACGACGTTGGGCCTTTGCTGATAAATATTACAATTACACTACGGTAGACAACTAGGCATTGGTTGTATCCACATGAAGGCCCTAGGCTAGGCAGCAGTTGTTGTTAATCTTCTCTGTATCGTTCCAATTTTAGTATATGTACTGCCGAAGCAAGTACACTTACTATACACTCTAATTTGTATATATACTAACCGCACTTCGAAACTTCGTAAGCGAGATTTATGTTTTTTGAGATTTAAATTGAAAAAATGTGGGTAAAATACAATTTTTTAAATTTATGTATAAATTTTATAGTTATAGCTATTAGATTTATAAGTTACTTTAAAAAAATATTATGATTATATCCGGAATAATCGAGAAAATAACTATAACTTCGATGTTTGGAGACAGTAACGCCATCTAGTGACGCCACAAGCAAAATCAACTGGTATTGTTGGGCATCAGTACCACAGCCAATGTTGGTAAATGCGATATTTGTGCTCACTGGGCCAACGAATGTTATCGTTGTTTAGCCACCGGTACCAAAATACACAAAGGCCCATTGTTAGGCGTCAGTGCCACAGCCAATGTTGGTAAATACGATATTTGTTATCATTGGGCTAACGAATGTTATCGTTGTTTAGCGAACGGTAGCAAAATACACAAAGGCCCATTGTTGGGCCTCAATGCTACAGCCAATGTTGGTAAATGCGATATTTGTCGTCATTGGGCCATCGGATGATATCTTTGACTAGCCAATGTTACCAAAATACACAAAGGCCCATTGTTGGGCATCCGTGCCACAGCCAATGTTGGTAAATGCGGTATTCGTCACCATTGGGCCAACGAATGTTATCGTTGTTTAGCGAACGGTAGCAAAATACACAAAGGCCCATTGTTGGGCCTCAATGCTACAGCCAATGTTGGTAAATGCGATATTTGTCGTAATTGGGCCATCGGATGATATCGTTGATTAGCCAACGTTACCAAAATAAACAAAGGCTCATTGTTGGGCATCAGTGCCACAGTCAATGTTGGTAAATGCGATATTTGTCATCATTGGGCCATCGAATGATATCGTTGATTAGCCAACGTTACCAAAATACACAAAGGCCCATTGTTGGGCATCAATGCTACAGTCAATGTTGGTAAATGCGATATTTGTCGTCATTGGGCCATCGGATGATATCGTTGATTAGCCAACGTTACCAAAATAAACAAAGGCCCGTTGTTGGGCATCAATGCTACAGCCAATGTTGGTAAATGTGATATTTGTCGTCATTGGGCCATCGGATGATATCGTTGATTAGCCAACGTTACCAAAATAAACAAAGGCCCATTGTTGGGCATCAGTGCCACAGCCAATGTTGGTAAATGCGATTTTTGTCATCATTGGGCCATCGGATGATATCGTTGATTAGCCAACGTTACCAAAATACACAAAGGCCCATTGTTGGGCATGAATGCTACAGCCAATGTTGGTAAAAGCGATATTTGTCGTCATTGGGCCATCGGATGATATCGTCGATTAGCCAACGTTACCAAAATAAACAAAGGCCCATTGTTGGGTATCAGTGCCACAGCCAATGTTGGTAAATGCGATATTTGTCATCATTGGGCCATCGGATGATATCCTTGACTAGCCAACGTTACCAAAATACACAAAGGCCCATTGTTGGGCATCCGTGCCACAGCCAATGTTGGTAAATGCGGTATTCGTCACCATTGGGCCAACGAATGTTATCGTTGTTTAGCGAACGGTTGCAAAATACACAAAGGCCCATTGTTGGGCATCACTGCCACTGCCAATGTTGGTAAATGCGATATATGTCATCATTGGGCCAACGAATATTATCGTTGTTTAGCCAACGGTACCAAAATACACAAAGGCCCATTGTTGGGCATCTGTGCCACAGCGAATGTTGGTAAATGCGATGGTGGGCCAATACAAAATTAATGTTGGCTACGGAACGAACCTCATCCCAACGTTTTCCCTACCGTTGGCACCGTAGGCCCCAACGAAAATGCTACTAGGGCCCTCTAGGTATGTTCTCACTGCTTAGGGTGAAAAATTTTGTGTACTACACGAGATCAAAGTTATTTACATCTCGTGCGCTTTTGAATCCCTTACTACGCTCAAGATTCTAAATTAGATTCTATTATAGAATCTTTCGCTTGCACGGGACTCAAAATAAGCACTCGAAGAAATATCAAACTTTGATCTCTTGTTGTACAAATAACTATTACCACACCAACCACAAGCAAATATTAAATGTAAAATATCAAACAAAATCAAATTCAAATGAATGTTATTAAATATTTATCATCGAAAATCATCATTTAAAAATAAATTCTACCAGCAAACATAAGAAAACTCAAAATTTGCATTTGATTACTTTGCCTCACATGTGAATTACTGATAGCAAAGTGCAACTTTGCTATCCGTTGTTGAAGTGCAAAGTAAGCCTTTCCGAGCTGGTGTTGTGGAAACAATTTTTACATTTTCGGGTAGTTATAACATTTATTGATTAACCAACCAAATACAAAAACCGCCTGGACCTGGTTAAGGAGCCATGTGAGGGTAGATTTTGTTTACTTTTATTTAAATACCTAAAGATACCTACAGACTATACGTTTGTTAGTAGAATATTTTATTATTATTTTGAATCAATCCGAAACGTCTGCGAACGATGCTATTAAATTTATTCTAGAGTCTGTTCGGAAAGAGATGAGACGTGGAATGTATTGGGCCCCATACATTCCACGACTCTACTCTTTCCGAAAGACTCTTTGTCATTTAATTAAATTGTCAAAAATTAGACAGACCAAGCTAAGTAAAGCAGCCATTTTGGTAGCGCAGACTGTGCAAGTGTTATTGACCGAAGCGAAGCGAAGGTCTACGTTTTGACTCGGGCATTTTGCTTTCGTATGTCCGGATGTTCTCCTCTACAGGTCGCAATTCTTAACCGATTCTCGTGAAATTTTGTGACCGAATTTTATGACTAAATAATTTTTTTTTGTCAATCCGGTTTTTGGAAATTTTTAAAAATGGCGGAGTCGTGATACCTGGCGCCTAAACAAATAGTCGTATCGATATCATAAGAGTTTTTTCTTTTTGAGACATGTTTACAGAGTTAATAGCAAAAAATGCAGAAAAAAATTATCGCTGGTTTAGGCGGTATTTAGATATTTAGTTTTGTATTTCCGGATGTTCTCCTCTACAGGTCGCAATTCTTAACCGATTCTCATGAAATTTTGTGACCAGATTCTAAGACTAAATATTTTTTTTTGTCAATCCGGTTTTTGGAAACTTTTAAAAATGGCGGAGTCGTGATACCTGTCGCCTAAACAAATAGTCGTATCGATATCATAAGAGTTTTTTCTTTTTGATATATGTTTATAGATGAAATGGCCAAAAATTCAGAAAATTTGTATCGCTGGTTTCGGCGGTATTTAGATATTTAGTTTTTACTTGAGAATGAGTAGCTAAATTTCGTCAGCTTTAGTAAGAACTATCATGGCGCATTTTGCAAACGTTCGCTTTTTTGTTTGCATAGGGAGGTCCCTGGTTCCATCCCCAGTAATTGTATGCTGCTACATAACTTTTTGTATTTTTTTATACTTAAATTTCGTACCAATTGTTGTTTTTTATTTTATTTTTACGTACGGCTCCGAAACGTGGTCTTTCACTATCGGCCTCATCTCAAAACTCAAAGTCGCTCAACGAGCTATGGAGAGGGCTATGCTCGGAGTTTCTCTACGTGATCGAATCAGAAATGAGGAGATCCGTAGACGAACTAAAGTCACCGACATAGCCCACCGGATTAGCAAGCTGAAGTGGCAATGGGCAGGCCACATTGCACGCAGAGAAGATGGCCGATGGGGTCGAAAAGTGCTCGAGTGGAGACCACGGACTAGCAAACGCAGCGTAGGACGTCCACCCACAAGATGGACAGACGATCTTGTTAAGGTCGCCGGAAGACGCTGGATGCGGGTCGCTTCCAACCGGCACGTATGGAGGTCCAAGGGGGAGGCCTATGTTCAGCAGTGGACGTCTTATGGCTGAGATGATGATGATGATGATGAAAAAACTAAACGCTGTCAGCCAATAACTCTAACCTACCTATCTCTGGGAGCAGATTCGTTTTTAGGGTCATCAAAAAAAAAAAACCCTAACCTACCTATCTCTGGGAGCAGTTTCGTTTTTAGGGTCATCAAAAAAAAGATCATGTACGGACAAGAACGAGTGAAATGCACGATAACTAAATGACATCAGTTAGATGTCTTTCTGATATCAGTGTAAGTTTGAATTGGCCTGTTAGCCAAACATTGTTTCGTATGTCCATATGTTCTACTCTACAGGTCGCATATCTAAACCAATTCCCGAATTTTGTAAGCAATTGATAGTTAAGTTTTTATGGTCAAATTAGATTCTCTAAATTCTTCAAAACAACGAAACCATACATTTATTCAGTTTTAAACTCTGCTCGCGAGGTCTACAGCTCACAGAGCCACTAGTTTTAACGTCATAATTTCATAGAAGTTTCGCCCATAGCACATTACCACAAGATATTTGGAGGATGCATGACTTACCAAAATGTCCGGTATTGATGTAGAACGGTACGGACCCATTCGGCCAGGCCACGAAGTTTGGAGGAGTGACTGTAAAATAATGACTGTTTGTAACAGGGATGTTGCGGATGCCGATTTTTTGACATCCGCGGATGCGATTTTTAAAGGCTCACATCCGCGGATGCGGATGCGGATGTCAAGATAGGTACATAAAAAAAACGTCAAATATTACATTTTAGTAATTTTTATTTAAAAAAACCGGCCATGCGAGTCGGACTCGCGTTCCAAGGGTTCCGTACATTAAGTCCCACTCACGCTTGACTGCTCATTTCTAATAGGTTTATTTGGCTAATGACTAAATTAACTAGCAATCTAGCACTTACGCCGATGCTAAGACGTTCCTGTACCGACCTGTTCCACATCCGCATCCGCATTGAACTCCGCATCGATTTTATGCGGTTGCGGATGTTCTAAATAATGCGGACGCGGTTGCGGATGCGGATGCGGATATTCGCAACATCCCTGGGTTTGTAAAATTACAAGTTGTTAGTGTCCGACATGTGTCCGATGTCCGAGCGACAATGTTGTAGGCAGGGGGAGCAGAGGGGGGGCAGGAGGGGCATCTGCTATTATATATGTTGTACGCCCTTGCCGACCGAAATCGAAGATTCGATTTAAGCCCCTGCTACACGGCAGCCAACAAGCCTACTAACCGTCTGACCTTGGTCTGTCCTTGGTGTGTGGGTCCGTCTGAGTTGTCTGGCTAGACGGTGGCAAACCACAGTGTGTTCAGAACTCGCGGACGGACAACACGTATTGCAAGCGCACAAAATGGCCCCTAACCTTTCAGAAAGTTGGCGTGGCATTAGTACCTACTCAGTGGCGTATGGCCCTAAGGGCGGCGTATGCCACCCCTGGCGGATTGCATTTTGTTTTTCTTCCTTCATTTCTGGGGCGGCAAAACTTATTGGCCGGGGCGCCAAATTTCATATGAACCTACCTACTCATACTAGTGCAATGACAAAAAAATAAGTTTTTGGCAAAAAAATAATATTTGGTACAAGCTTTTATCGCTGACTGTACTTTTCTTTCCAGAGGCATCTAATACTCGTCGAGACAATTCTAAAAACCCCAAACACAATTAGGTCGCGTTGTTCTATCACAGGGTTCCTATGGCCACCTCCTGTCTCCATCATCAGATCAGCTCTATGGTACCATAATAATGCATTGTCACCCGACTTATATATGTATGCAAATTTTCAGCTCCATCGGAAACTAGAAATCTAATCTAATCTAATTTAACTTGCAAGATTTGACCCATAAAAACATATTTACATACTTACATTAGATATATATATTGCAAGTTAATAAAAAGTTTGTAAAAAAAGAAAAGGGTATATGAATGAAACGCTGGCTCAAAAAACGGCATTAGTTGAGTCATTTCAACTTCATGAATTCGCTGGACTACCCTACGGGGACATACATAACTTTCTGAGAATGAAGAGGAAAGTATTTGATGAATTATTAGAAATGCTACTGAGTACCCATGGCATGGCTATTAACCACACGAGCGCACACGGCGCGTTCTTCAAGCGAAATGGCCTAGTGCGGTCGGCGTCGGGCGGCTACACGGTTCCGGACCGACCGCTCAGACCGCGGTCGCTGGCGCGCGCTCGCATGCCAAGGGCGTCCGGAGGTCAAACGAAATTTTGTTGGTAACAACTGTCTACACGGTCCGGGACAGACCAAGGCCACGCGGTTTGGGGGCTTGTCGGCTGCCGTGTAGCAGGGGCTTTAGACTCTGTTTCGGCAGAAACCGATAACCTTCATAGACGTGTTAAAATCGTTGAATAAAATGTCGGTGGCCTTCTCTTTAGGGTTACGTACCCAAAGGGTAAACAACGGGACCCTATTATACCTAATATAATATATAATACTAAGACTCCTCTGTCCGTCTGTCTGTCACCAGGCCGTATCTCACGAACCGTGATAGCTAGACAGATGAAATTTTCACAGATGAGTATTTCTGTTGCCGCTATAACAACTATTGAAGATTATGCCTTACAAAAACGTCTTAATATGTACACAGCTTAATACTCTTTGGTGAATTATTTATCTATGGCTAGCTGTCACACACATATGTACTCGTTCATTCCGATTTCTGCTCTGATCTAGAAGCCATCTTATTTAAGTAATTTGTGTCGTCCTCTTAGATATACATATCCTATCCTAAGTTATCTAAATAATCATCAACATATTTATTTATCAACTGACGAAAGATTTTGTATGCTTTATATATAAAATATAAAGCTGCATAAATTTGGAGGACACGACTTTCATTTCTCCGCCCTCAACGCATCCCTGCCTAAGATTGGTAAGAACCTCGGTATCCTCTAGCACCCAGAGTGCAATAGGTTATACGGTCCCAGCAAAAAGGCCGAGAAAGAGGAAGGCAAGGCGGAGAAGAGAAGACACAAATCAGTAAGTCACAACATAACCTACACACTATGTCCGAGACCAACACGTGCAACGTGACTCCTGTCTCCGGGGCGCAGATTGAACGTTTGGCCGGCCCCCAGAACTATTTCTCATGGAAGTTCGCCGTCCGCATGGCGCTCATGCATGACGGATTATGGGAAATTGTGGAAAACGGGCCGACAGCAGGCGACGCTCGTGACCAGCGCGCGCTTGCCCGAATCTGCCTCTATATCAAGCCGTGTATGTACCAATATGTGAGAAATGCCAAGACTGCCAAAGACGCTTGGAAATGCTTAGCGGACGTATTCGAAGACTCCGGCTTGGTTCGTCGAGTTTTACTCCTACGACAACTTCATCGGATCGATTACGGTACGTTCTCCACTATGTCAGAGTACATTGAAGCCACAACTACGCTAGTCCAACAATTGGCTGACATCGGCAAGACTATTGAAGACAAGGAGGTTGCGGAAATACTGCTCAGCGGGCTTTCTTCAGAGTATGATTCCCTCGTGTCCAACCTGGAGACCATGAACTTGACGAGTACGCTGACCAGTGAAGTGGTGCGTGCTAGGCTTCTGCAGGAGGAGTCCAGGAGGTCTTCGTCGGATGAGGGAACTGCACTTGCATCAATGAAAAGGACGCAATCCAGGTGTCATTATTGCAAGAAACCGGGTCATATGAAGAAGAATTGCTTTAAGAGGAAACGAGAACGGAGGGGCTCTCCGATGTTTGTGGAGCAGGCTCTTTCTGCAACGGCTCTGGCGGTCGTTCCCAGCGATGTGATGTGTGTAGATTCAGGCGCGTCAGTGAACATTTTTAACAAAAAGGACTACTTTATTAGCTTCAAACCAGGTACTAGTTATATTATAGCGGCTAGTAAACATAAAATGAAATGTTTTGGAAAAGGTGATGTCCTTGTAGATGAAAAATTACTGTTAAAAAATGTAATGTACGTGCCGGATTGCTTAAATAATTTAATTTCAGTAAGTGAATTAATTAAAAATGATCATGTTGTGACATTTCATAAAGATGGCTGTGATATAGATCTCAATGGTAAACGTATAGCAGCAGCTGAGTTAGTAAATGGTACTTATTGGTTGTTTAGGGATAGTGATTCGCGCAAATGGGAGAGTTCAAGGTCCTTGCAGAGGCAAGAAGCCTTGAGCTCCACAGTAACTGATGAGGAGCTTTTGCACTATCGATTAGGACATATCAACACTAAAGATCTAAATAGTATTAGGGATAGGGTGCCTAACCTTTTTAAATTACAGAATCAGCAGGCTGACAAGTGCGTGCCTTGTTTGGAGGGCAAGCTGCCTTCCAAACCATTTCCCAAGGCCTCCAGCACAACTGTTGACCAGCCCCTAGCCCTAATCCACACTGATGTGTGTGGTCCGCTCCCCGTCAGCTTGGGTGGCGCGAGATATCTCCTGACAATCACGGATCACTACTCAAGAAAGTCCTTCGGGTTCCTTTTGAAGAGAAAATCAGAGGTGAGTGACCATTTCATAGAGTTTGTAACCATGGTAGAGAGGCAGCGAGGCTTACCTGTACGTTGTGTTAGATCTGATAATGGTAAAGAATTCATAAACACTAAGCTTTCAATGTTTTTTAAAAGTAAAGGGATTGTGCATCAAACTACTGTACCATATTGTCCTCAGCAAAATGCGGTGGCAGAACGCCTTAACCGCAGTTTAATGAATAAAACTAGGTGCATGCTACAGCATTCAGGTCTGGACCGCCGCTTCTGGGGAGAGGCAGTGACAACTGCCATATACCTTAAAAACAGGTCTCCCACAGCAGCCTTGGATGGCAGGATTCCGGAGGAGGTGTGGACTGGGTCGAAGCTGGACCTCAGTCACCTGCGCGTTTTTGGATGCATGGCATATGCTAAGGTACAGGATGTAAAGCAAAAGAAGCTGGATGCAAAGTGTAAGCCCTATGTGTTTGTTGGATATTCAGAAACCTCTAAGGGCTACAGATTGGCTGACTGTGATGACCCTAGTAAGGTTATTATATCCAGGGATGTTGAATTCTTAGAGCACAGATTTTACAATTTTAATCGGGATGACAATAATAACAATTTTAATTTTGAATTTCATAATGAATTTAATTTTACAGATAATGATATTCATAATAGTGTGAATGAGAGTAGCACAGATATATGTAGCAGGAATGAGAGTACTGTGACAGCTTTAGGGAACAGGAATGATAGTACTGTGTCAGACACAGGCAGCACTGGTGCGAGTGCTGATCCTGATGTCGCCAACATGAATGAGAGTAATGTTGGGGATGTTTGTGTGAATGAGAGTAACACTAGGGGCAAAAGCGATATTGCCAAGGTTAACCATTCTGATGGGAATGACAGTACCATGAATGAGAATGATGTCGTGAATGATAGTAACGATTTCAGTTATATACAAAATGAACATGATTATTCGTTAACATTTCCAGGTTCGGGAGACGAAAACTACTGCACGGTGAGCGAGGATGACTCTCTCGCTGACAGTCCCGCTGGTGAGGCGGACAGGTCACCGGGCGCGGGCTCTGCTCCAGGGGAAGCTGTGACGCAGACACCTGCCCCGCCGTCGACATCTGCAGGGCGTCCTGTGCGTAGTACTCGGTCTGTACTCCCTAAAAGGTATTGTGATACGGATTGGTCGCTAACGGCCACTACTGATTCGGAACCAACTTCATTTAAAGAGGCCATGTCTAGTCCTAATGCCACTGAGTGGCACAAGGCTATGAAAGATGAGTATGACTCTTTAATGTCAAATAAAGTGTGGAAGTTGGTTGACAGGCCGAAAAATACCAATATTGTCAAGTGCAAATGGGTTTATAAAGTGAAGAACGACGCGGCTGGTAATTTTGTTCGTTATAAAGCTCGCTTGGTAGCGAGAGGTTTCACTCAAAAAGAAGGTATAGATTTTCATGATACTTACAGCCCAGTCGTTCGCCACTCGACAATTAGGATATTGTTTAGCCTGGCAAATGAGCTTGATCTCAATATTGATCACGTAGACGTAACCACAGCATTTTTGAATGGCAATTTAGATGAAGTTATTTACATGGAGCAGCCAGAAGGTTTTAGTTCAAATAATGATAAGGTTTGTCTCTTGCAAAAGAGTATTTATGGACTAAAACAGTCTAGCCGTATGTGGAATGCGCGTATACACAAGGTCTTAAGTGATAATGGTTTTATGCAATGCAAAAGTGAACCTTGTGTATATACCATGAAGACACAGAATGATTTTATAATTATTGCTCTCTATGTAGATGACTGTTATTTATTTTACCCCAAGGATAGCCAATGTAAAAATAAATTATTGGAGTTATTAGAATCAGAATTTGATATTAAAAATCTGGGTCCAATTCAGAATTATCTTGGCATCCGTGTTACTCGGGATAGGAAAATTGGAACACTGACTTTAGATCAGTCTGTTTACATCAAAAATATTTTAAAAAGATTTAACATGTTAGATTGTAAGCCAGTGTCCACTCCTATGGTTCTCAATAATAAGTTACTGAAAGAAAATGTCACCTTGCAGGACGAGCAATACAAGTATAGAGAGTTGATAGGCTCCCTCATGTACCTGTCTGTTTGTACTCGTCCTGACATTGCATTTACCTGTAGCCAACTGAGTCAGTTTAATAACTGCTTTGGAAAAACGCATTGGTTAGCTGCTAAACGTTTGCTTAGGTATCTGGCTGGCACAATTAATTACGGTTTACATTATGTAAAAAGTGATCAATTGGTATTAAATGCATATACCGACGCCGATTGGGCCAATGATTGTTACGATAGGAAATCATATACAGGGTTTGTAATTAAACTTGGATCGAATGTAATTAATTGGGAATCTAGGAAGCAACAATCAGTTTCCCTTAGCTCAACTGAAAGTGAATACATGTCTATAGCTGATGTATCCAAAGATCTCTGTTTTGTAAAGCAACTTTTAACTGAATTATTACCAGATGTAAAGGTGCATATCATTGTGTATAACGATAATCAGAGTGCTCACAGAATTATTGAAAATAAAGATATTAGTCACAAAAGAACAAAACACATTGATGTGCGCTATCATTTTATTAAGGATTTAGTTCAGAAAGGTTTTATGACTGTTAAATATCTATGTACAGAGAAAATGATTGCAGATGTACTAACAAAGTGTTTAAATTCAAAACAACATTGTATGTTTAGGCATCATTTATGTGTTAGGCCTTGTTAATTTTTTTTTTGTTTTTGCTAGTAGGTACTGTTGCATTTTGGATACTAACTGTGATATTGAACTGTAATGTATGTAATATTTTTGTAGGCATGTTATGAACTGTGATAGGCATGTAATAGGGATGTGATAAATATGTTTTGCTACTTGTTATGAATATGTTTTGTAATAGGCATGTAATAAGGATAAGGACTGTGATATGTTTGCAACTTATGTTTAATGTCGTGTAATGGTTAAAAATGATGTAATATAGAGCATAGTTGTAACCTTTTCATATTAAGTTTTTGAAGTCAAGGGGAAGTATTGAAGATTATGCCTTACAAAAACGTCTTAATATGTACACAGCTTAATACTCTTTGGTGAATTATTTATCTATGGCTAGCTGTCACACACATATGTACTCGTTCATTCCGATTTCTGCTCTGATCTAGAAGCCATCTTATTTAAGTAATTTGTGTCGTCCTCTTAGATATACATATCCTATCCTAAGTTATCTAAATAATCATCAACATATTTATTTATCAACTGACGAAAGATTTTGTATGCTTTATATATAAAATATAAAGCTGCATAAATTTGGAGGACACGACTTTCATTTCTCCGCCCTCAACGCATCCCTGCCTAAGATTGGTAAGAACCTCGGTATCCTCTAGCACCCAGAGTGCAATAACAACAAATACTAAAAAGTACGGAACCCTCGGTGGGCGAGTCCGATTCGCACTTATTCGGTTTTTTTTTCCCATACAAACATCCTTTTTACGGTTCCGTACGGTTTTATACCTTTAAACGAGCAATTCTTGTTTATTTATATATTTCGGGATCTCGGAAACGGCTCTAACGATTTCGATGAAATTTGCTATATAGGGGTTTTCGGGGGCGAAAAATTGATCTACCTAAGGTCTGGGGAAACGCGCATTTTTGATTTTTTATATGTTTTCCGAGCAAAGCTCGGTCTCCCAGATATTATTAAGTATGGATATGGATAATGGATAGATATATGACTTACTCGGAGGTACTGTTTGCGCGAATTGCTTATCTATAATATCTATATCGCACAATACAAAATTAATATAATAAAATAAAACTAATATTTTGAAGCCTCTGCGCTCCATATTGGCCGGTCAATAATAATAACAATTTTATTGCTAACTGTATTTTACATTTATTGATGTGTGAAGAAACACTTGATAATGAAAATGGAAACGTTACTAAACCGATAAGCTTTATTTGGAGTTCCTTATTTTCATGCGAGATTATACGAAATTCATCATCATCATCATTTTAGCCATCAGTTGCCCACTACTAAGAATAGGCACCTTCGTGCCCCACTTGTCCTGGTCCTGTAGGGCTATGATGGTCGGCTCTTTATCATTTTTGTCACCGTCACAGAATAAATAATAGTACTAGCATAAGTACTAGGTAGGTACAGAAGACTCACTCTCTAACAAAACGCGTCTGTTACGATCAGGACAGATATGGCCGCTAGGTGGCGACAGCGCCACGCGCGGCTTATGGCTAACCACCAAAATTGGTGTGGAACGGATGTACTTTTAGCTACTTACCTGTAGCAAAGCGACGAAGTGAGCCACGCCTGCCACTACTAAGAATAGGCCTCTTCGTGCCCGCCGCTTGTCCCGGTCCTGTAGGGCTAAGATGGTCGGCTCTTTATCATTTTTGTCACCGTTTTGCCTGTCACGTTAAGGGGCCGGTATATGACGTTTTCGATTTAGACCTCACTTTGTAACCATAATTTGTTCAATAAGTGTTTAATAATTGTATTAAATTACACGTAAATTTGTTCACGAAGAAACCGTGTACCGACTCTTTGTGCCATTATATTTTTAATTTGCTGTTATTCTCTACAAATCGACACTAAAAGTATCAAAAAATCAAAATATGGAGTTCCGTTCGAGACAGAAGCAAAACAATTTTGTCTTTGACAGTAATTGAATTATTGTATGATTCTGAAAGCTAGATAATTCAGCTACCAATTTATTATCGATTTATATTTTTACTCACAAAGACAACACAGAAATTCAATCTCAAATGTAAACTTTCGAACAATTTCCATACATTGACGACATCACTCAAAATTCTTCTTCAAGTCAGATGCCCGTTGGGGCTACACCGGAGCACACGTGTACTTCTTCAAATGAAAATGACAGGTTGATTTTCTTGCTTTTGACAATTATATTGACATTAAATCATATACGCACACGAGAAAGTATACCAGTAGATAAATTGTATTTCAAAAAATAGGGTACATAAATATCTGCCTTCGTCTCATTTAAATTTGATTTGCTGTTATAATGGTTGAAAACCGCAGTAAACTATCTTAAAACAATACGATTACAGTCGAATTTAAGTATTATGTTCCTTCAAAACTCGCTTAAAATGAAAAAAGTTTAAAGACTCATCTTTACTGATTGGGATAATTTTTTATTATGCTGGTATCATTTTGCGTCAGTTTAAAAACGTATTTGACTTCTGTACGTCAATGAATTTTGATGACAATTGTAATCTTGTATTATATTATACAAGTTTTATCTTAAAATATTGCCTATTAACAGGAAGAGTTATGTAATTCGTATAAGTAATACCTGAAAGTCTTGTACCTAGATCTGTAATACCATGGATTGCGACGAATAAATGATAATGATTATGCCGTTCGTTCCGTCTATATGTATAATGCGTGTACGTGCTGTTCTCTGAAAGTACTAGCGAGTTTTTGCGGCTTTGGAGACCGAGATGAAGCTTACAGGCCAATGGCGCTCTAGTTATTGTTATGTATACCTATGTATCGAATGTTTTATAAATTACCTATAAAAAGCAATGTTTTATTTCGATTAGGTCTACATTTTGTGCATATTGCATATCTGAAGTATTTTCGTACTAAACTTGAAACTTTCGTTGAAACTAAATAAAATAATTATTCTAAATGTACAGTCGCCTGCAATTTATGTTACACAACGAAGGCCGCAAAAATATCTGACACGATCTTATTTGTAGAACCATAAGAACATGTCACATATTTTTGCGGCGTTCGAAGAGTAGGTACCGTCATTATCACCAACTTTGCCCGCTTTTTTTTTAAAACGAATTTCTCAAAAAACATCACATATGACTTTTTTTGCTCAGCACGTCCATTGTGATCAAACGCATCAGTTTATTTGAAAAAAATATATTTTTTACCCATTTTTTTGCGTTTTAGAGGGCGGGCAAAGATATCCGGGGTTTTCGCCAACATTGCCCACGTCAATTTGGTATTCAAATACAGCTCGTATGATGATGATGTCTAAGGATCACTTAAAGGTTTTGGGCAATCCTACCATTCCCTGTTAATAACTTAGCGATAAGTGTAAATACTTTAAAATAAATTTGCTGGGCAATGTTGCCTACCCGTTTTTGCCCATTTCCAAATAAGGCTCGCCTAAGCATTTTACAAAGGCTAGGGTTGTCACTTTTGAGAAAATCTGTTACAATAGTTTAATGGCCAAAAATATGATTTTTGTTGTGTTTTTCATTCGTTAACGGGATAAAACATCTAAATAAAGGATAATAAGACAAATTAAATACAGTATATATTTATAAACTTATTTTAGTGTACAAACATAACCTTCTTTTACTTGCGAAGTTGGGTAAATTAGATGAAAGTGACAACCCTAATCCGTTTTGGTGGTGGGCAATGTTGGTATGGATGCCAAATTACCGGATTACTTTGCCCACCGCTAAAACTTTTGTGTATTTAGGCCTTTTTAGTTTAAATCTCAATAGACATAATCTATGCTTCATGTGTTATAACTCAAACCCGGAAATATTTGTCAAAGGGTTCTCAATTTTTTCTACTTGCATTTATTATTTATAAATTTTTTGCCCGCCGAAATATACCCTATATTAGACAACTCGCTCAAATCAAAATTCCCAAGTCAAGTTATGCACAAGTTTGGTATATAGTTTTGTCAGAAATATAACCTATATTCTACTAAAAATAGCAGGGTGGCCATAATTATTATATTTTTTCTACATTAACGAATTTGTTTAAAATTGTCGTTTTGGGCAAAGTTTCCCTGGAGGCAAAGTTGGCGCTAATGACGTAACATATTATTGCAGGTGACTGTACATAAATGTTTCGGTGATTTTGAGATTATTTTTCAGGTTAGTTTACTAACAATCAAGTTATGCAGATACCGATTTCGTGAACGTATAAGTAGTAAGGTACCGCTATTGTTTAGCGATACCGATTATTTTTTAAGGTAAAACTATACCGGTTGAAATATAAAGATATTAAAATTACAGCAGGGACAACCATTTTTTATAGGTGTACCTAAACCATCATTGGCCGAGCGTTAGCAAAGGTCTCCGTTTCAGCTTGGGCAAAAATGCTTTTGTATGTTCTCCTTTGCAGATCACATTTCTCAACTGATTCTCGTGAAAATTTGTAAGCAGGTTCGATAGAACTATTCTGTTTCGCTTTATCCGCCAAAATGGAATTGCCACCCTGCTGAAACTTTATTTATTTAAATTCCTATTGAATGGATTTTGCACCTTATGAAAAACCGTGTAGAGTAGTAAATAACATTTTACATCTGACTTAATGACATCTTGTTTTATTCGCTTTAATTGTACAAAACGCGTATCTCGACAAAGCAATATTAGGTAGTAAAACAGTCAACAATCAAATGAATTAAATAGGTACGTCACGTGTGACATGAACAGACAAGGAAAGCAAGATTAAATGCATTGTTTCTCTTTCATCTTTCAATGGAACGCTTTTACCCTCAAAGGAGGCTAGTGGTCAATACTAAACTAAAAGTCCAATCTTAAAAAAACATGATGGGTCACTGACCTGTCCCAGTAAAGTGAGGTAGTGTGCGTGAAGTGAGCTTGTGTGTGAAATGGGGTAAATTGACAGAATCTGAAATTTTACCCACCGCTACCGTCGCCTTAAGTGGCGGATTTGCCCTAACTGTAGGCCCGGGCCTAGGGCGGAAAGATATTTAGGGGCGGTAAATTGTGACAAAAAATTCACCGATGATAACAAGAAATAACTCAAAATGTAGTCAATATGATGGGAGCGGTAAAAGAGCGTGCGACTTTCAATCCGGAGGTCGCGGGTTCAAACTCCGGCTCGTACCAATGAGTTTTTCAGAACTTATATACGAAATATCAGTTGATATTTACCAGTCGCTTTTCGGTGAAGGAAAACATCGTGAGGAAACCGGGCTAATCCCAATAAGGCCTAGTTTCCCCTCTGGGTTGGAAGGTCAGATGGCAGTCGCTTCCGTAAAAACTAATGCCTACGTCAATTCTTGGGATTAGTTGTCAAGCGGACCCCAGGCTCCCATGAGCCATGGCTATAAATGCCGGGATAACGCGAGGAAGAAGTAGTCAATATGATGGGTGCTGAGAAAGGGGCGGCTACAGGGCCTGGGGCCTAGGGCGGCAAAGACTGCAAATCCGCCACTGGTCACGTTCTAACAAATATGTTAGTGCGAAAGTGACGCATGGCATGACAGGTGATAATAAGTGTTCCGTGAACAAAGTTTTGTACGGAACATTAAAAATGCGACCATGATACCGCCAGGGCTAGACTCATCCAGAAGTGCCCCGTGATATTTCGAATGTGATGTGGTGGATGCACCCAACGGACGCGGACGCCAGGCGCTTCTTTCATCCGGCGGCTACCAATCCGTCAACATTTTGGTCCTCCTGCCTGCCTGCCATCACTGCCTAGAAACAAGTCTCGACCAATATAAAGTTAACCACATGTCATGAGTGCCATTTGTTATATGTCACGCAGACGCCAACGTCGTTGATGTAAGTGGTATGGCACTTTACTAATTCCTAACACTTTTGAACCCGTTAAGTCCCGCGCACCGTCCCGTCCCGATATGGTGTATTCCCGTTAAATCCCACGTGACGATTTATATGAAGCGCCTATTTCCATCTGTGTCCGGCGGGGAGCCGGTGACAAATAGGATTACACCCCCGATATCGCATCACGCAATTTCAAACAAAATATATGTAAAACCAGGCCTAAGATAGACGTTTATCAGGGGGGCTAGCCAAGATGACAATTGTTGACAGAAGCCAATCGAAAGTTAATGCATGAAAATAGTCCCGTGATGTTTCGTAGCGTAACTTTTTCTTAACACTTACCTAGGCGTAATCGAACAGAGTAGTACTATTATTTATTCTGTGACAGAGTACAAAAAGTAGAAGACACATATACGACTATGCGTAAAGCAATTGTGTGTCAGGTGCAATTTGGTCGTGGTCTTCATGCAGGCGCTCAAGTAGTTTGTGTACTTTCATCACCTGGCACTACTTTTCCCCCAAATAAAACGCATGGCATTGTTATATTTGAATTAAATACATAATTACCTCTTCATTCCTCTTCGAGTTCAGTTTCAGTTTTTCATAACGCTCGAACACACTTAAATCTAACAAACTTTTACATTCATTACATTCTTAGATTTTCATTCACACACTTTCCACTCCCTTCTCACAACAAGCTTACAAACACACTAGTTCACACTCCTCTTTCTTTCCTAATTCCTATTCTTATGTTTAATATATTTATAATTTTTTATCACTGGTAACTCGTGATGATCATGACCCCCGCGATACAGGCCATGCCTAGTGCGGGGTTCACTGTAACGTGCTTGTTTAACTTTTACTGTCAATAAAAATATTGTTATTGTTATTAATTAGCTATTATATCACACCAAACTCAGAGCTCTATAAATTGCACACCTTCAATTGATTTTACAACCCCTTTGTTGCCCATCCACTCTCACACCCACCGCTGAACAGCTGCCAGGCGCCGGATTAATTAATAATGATAGTATGGCACACTAACTAGAGGGATGTCGTTGCTCTATAAATTGCATAACCTATTTCCGTAGCTAGCTCACCGGCTAAAATAAAATGATACAAAAACACTAAATTACAATTTATTATTACAAATTCTACACTTTCTCAGGCAGGCCCAAAAGTTTCCGGACCGAAGATCCATATTGTTTCAACGTGGCATCACTTTCACCCCCATTCATCAAGTTTGACAACGCTTCAACGTATCCAGGACCATTCGGGATCTTCGAAACATCAAAATTGTTATAATCATCTTCAGATAAATTAACCTCCTCATTATTTGATCTTAAATGCCAATTAATCAAATTCTTCTTAGATTTATTTATGTTAAAATCGTAATATTCCATATCTGATTCAGTTTTAGTCGTCTCCCAGTCTTCAACATTCCATGACTCATGATAGAGTGCCGTTAAAAGATAGTTAACGTAATCCAAGTTTTGTTTGCGGAGCGGACATCGGTCAGCGGTGATTGTGATTAAGTCTGTCTTGTCATCATAGCGGTCTCCAACGAGCCGGAGGAACTTGTCCCGCGCATGCTTGTCCAAGTTTAATGAAGACAGCTTTATTCTTAGAGTGACTATCCTAGCCAATGGGTTACGGATCGACGGACTAGCATGGCAATAATCAGAGGTTATAATCTCTTGAGGATAATGCTTTTCAATGGCTTCTTCGCAGTTCAGTTGTTTCGGCCATTCGGTACAGAAGCTTTTGATGGCTTCACATTGAGCTTTGATGACAGGTGGAGTAAGGTGGAGGAAGTTAGGTATCTTCATGAGTTCTGCGTTAGCCTTCTTGCCCGGTGGCGCCATTCCTTTGGGCACGTAGCCCTGCCGAAGCGGCAGAGGCACTGACGACGGGTGAAAGGTTTTTGGACCTGGCCAGACGTTACCCCAGTTCTGAAATAAGTTTATTCAAATTAAAGAATATTTTGCCATCCACAGTTAAAATGTACTCAGTTTGAGTGACCATTTTGTCGAAATAAGAAAATAGATTCAACTATGTAAGGTTAGGTTACATTTATGAACTTTTTATTCAAATACCTGGTCAGTGGCCATCCTATCTCCTCTATCAGGCTGCACATCGGCTCTCCGGGCAACTTTACGCTGCTGTCTTTGCGTTTTCCGCATAATATCTAAAACTCTAAACTCTTCCTCCTCTTCATCCTTTTTTAAGGTTACATCGGCTGCAGTGGAACTCGACCGCCATATTTTCGCGTTAAATACAGTTACAAGCTTGTTAGGCTTGTAATACTTAATAAATACGCTCATGTTTAAGCTTATTTTCAACAAATTCTATTGTTATTATAGATGTGCCATTTTTATTAGGTTATGGTTATGATCGGCCATTTTTTTTTAATGGCCCATGGCTGGTGTTGCTTGCCTCTACTTACATACATAAACACTTTCATAACTCTTTTCCATACAATATAATGTACATTTATTTATTCATAATTTACTCATCAATCTCATCATATAAACCTATTGAATAATAAATGAAACACTAAATATTATATAACTGTGATTTTATTTTTTCTTCTATGCAACACTCGTCTGCCAAACTTGAATGAAAGAGTATAGTATACATAGACATTCTATACATTCTTGTTACAAAAAGTAAACGTTTGAATCTTATGGAGTGTCCAAGTCGTGATAGAAACGTTAATTCAGTCTAAAAAATCTGTTTCTAAATTGTGATCTACATACGTTATCATACATATTATGTAGTTTCAAAACGTATAGTACTTTCTCGCCAACTACCCGCGTGGAGTCACCTCAATTACTATGCGACTGAAATAAGATGCATTATTTGTTACCTGTCACATTGGCGCTAGTATCAACGCAAATATTCCGGAAAAGAAAGAGAGATCCGATTATTTCTTCCGATAACTACGGACAATAGAAACAAATTCGGTTAAACCATAACAAATGTCATTCACTTCACAAGTTCACAAAAAGCTGTATTGCGTGTACTTATTTGAGAATTTCGTTAAATATTCTCTCTAAATCTCACGGTAAATTGTTTGAGAAACAAATATGAGTGATTAAAAATGACTGAAAACAATCGAAAAAGGTGCAGAAAATCTAAACTAGTGCCGAGGGAATGTGTGGACTACGTCGAAGATGAATCGGTTTTGCAGGTAGGCCATTTTGTAAGAATGCAGTATGTGGGTACGCGAAATAATTGCTGTGACACATGTTATTTTACCATACGGATTTGAATGATTTTTTTATTAAGAATGGTTTATGTTTGAAAATCAGTAGTATCGGTACCCCCATTTATACGTAACTTTTAAATAAATTACTACATTCACAAAGATATGCCAAGTACTCGGATGTGGGTAGACGTCATAGATTCAAGTTACGATGTACATTATTTTATTAAATAAAGTACATTGTAAGCATGTATGAGGCATTATAACATCTAACATTTAACACAATTCGTATTATTAGCATTGTATATCGTTATTTTTCTTAATAAATTAACGATTTTAAGTTTTACACTACACGCTTATTACGCATGCGTGATGGAAAACACGTATATACCTTCTAAATTTTCTAATTTTTTCGTGAGCTTTCATGATCAAAGATATTTATGGAATTCCTGAGTATATCACATTGAAGACGAAAATGAAGTATTTTATTTACTATGCCAAATTCAACTGATAGGTACCTTTGCATTGTTAAATTTAGTTGTATAATAGTAGGTTTTCTGTAGCAGCCCTTGGTACATTTAGAGCAAGCTAATCTAAATTAGAGACTGATTATGGTTTAAATAATATATTAACTATTGTTTTATTTATAGCCTTATATCAGAATACATATTATACTATATCTATAGTTTTCCTTAATCTACAATAACCGATTCTGTGTGCCTTTGGGCAAAGGCCTCCCCCAATCTTCTCCACTCCTCCTTATTTTGCACTAATCTGGTCCATGTTTTAGTCCTTCCAGCCATGTCTTCGATTACATCGGACCATCTTTTAAATTGCCTACCTGTTTTTTTTTTATATCCTCTAGGATACCATAGTGTTACAATTTTGCTCCATTTATCTCCTCCTCTTTTTATTTACCAATGCTGCTTTTTATTTACCTTGCAATTTTTTTTAATTTTATGACATTTATTTTATTTTCTTTATTGGAGAAACAACAGAAATACAGAAATAGGGTATGTGGGCACCTGTGGCTCTGCTTAGGTGATATATCCAAACACATTTATAAACTATTCCGTGTCTATATTCCAGGAGCCCGCCCAAAAGAAGCTCCTTCTTGAAAAAATCAAGAAAGAACCAGAAGACTACATCCCACATGAACAGAATCCACATAAATTCTCTGTGGAAGTGGAAATCGAGGGCATGGACACTGCAGCCCCCGACGAAGATGCTCCCGACTACATGAAGTACCTCTTCAGTCTGTCCAAAGAATCAGAAGAAGCGGAGAACACACAAAACTTAGATTTCGCTGATAATAGTTTACTATTAGAACAAAAACTTACCATACCAGTGCCCGAGGAAGAGAAAAATTGCAATGTAGACGTGAAGAAATTGCAGAAAATGCTAGTTATACTGCACAGGAAGTACCCGAAGGAGCTAGAAGTTGTGATGCATTGCAGGAATCAATGGGGGCGGGCGTTCCATGAGAAATCTCCTACTGAATTCAAGAAAACTCCTAAAGAAATCCTCTTACAAGATGTAATTGGTAGATGGAAGCAGTGGACCATAGTTACTAGAGCTAGAGAGAGTCCCTACTGCTATAAATGCTATATTTGCGACAATGGTTGGTGGACATACACGGACTTTGCTACACATATAAATCAGCATACAACATGTAAACTGCAAATTCAAACTAGAAACTTAGAGTGTGATATAGTTGCGTATGAAGGCGACACACCGGGTGTTAAAGACGTCGAAATACATGGCAAATGCACTAAATGCGCTAAAACTTATAACCACCATTTGACTAATAAGAGAGCAACGGACGCATATTACTATTGCAACTATTGCGATGAGAGATTCCAAACATGTAGAACTTTAACTAAGCATGAAGGCGGGTGTCCTAGAAACCCTATAAGAGTCTTAGCTATCTCAAAAGCTGGGAAAGAATACTCATTCTCCGATTTCTCCTGCAATGTATGTAAGACTCTCTTCTTAAGTAACCCGGACTTGGAAGAGCATATGATCATATGCCACAAAGTCCGTTCAGACGAGCCTATAGTCACCGTGTTCAAGGCATGCAAAGATTGTGAGCAGGTCTACTATAACTTCTACTTCCATGTGTGTTTGAAGAAAAACTTTGTCACCGAATGCAAGCATTGCTTTAGAAAGTTTCAGAACAGACAAGTGCTTGAACATCATTATAAGATGTGGGACAAAATAGCGCAGTGTAGGATATGCGATAAATATTTGGTGAAAAGTTGCATGGCAGCGGAGCACTATGCGTTGCATAGCGAAGAGTTTCTGCTGATGCATCGGTGTCTGGTGTGTAAGAAGATCAAGGTGTTTTCGAGCGATGAGGCGATGAGGAATCACGTCAATAAGTATCATAAGAGGTTTGATGCGCGGCGGCCGAAAACTGATAAGGTAAGCACACAGTTGATGACATATCATTTGAATATTTGATTAGTTGTGATTGACTATAAAAAAATACGGGGTGGATATTTTAAATGAGGCACGGAGAGCAGCTATCCTGTGCTGGAGACCTTCGCTATCTAACTTTTAAATGCCGGCCGGGAAATTATTAGCATTTACAGACGAAGATTTGACAATCGCGCGAGTTTTTATAATCAATGTTTTTGCGTTAGCTGCTCCCTTCTTAAACATAACCCTATAGGCCTATACCATAAAAAAAAGAACTTATAAAAAACCCGACAAGTGTGAGTCGCACGCCCCCACCGAGGGTTCCGTACTTTTTAGTATTTGTTGTTATAGCGGCAACAGAAATACATCAAGTGAAAACTTCAACTGTCTAGCTATCACGGTTCATGAGTTACAGCCTGGTGACAGACAGACGGACAGTGGAGTCTTAGTAATAGGATCCCGTTTTTACCCTTTGGGTACAGAACCCTAAAAATGTGTTAAAAAAGGTTTGTTTTTAATTGCAGATAATTATGCCGACAATAATGCTGCAGCAGTGTATGGTCGACCAAGTGAAGAAAAGCAAGTTAAATATTATTTATTTATAAAAAATATAATAATTTTTACGTATTATACCCGCGGCCCGCCATCTCCTTTTCGGTCTGCCTTTACGCCGGCGGCTAACCGTGGTTACCTTTCATACTATATATGTTTTCTATATGTAAAAACTCTGTAACGCAGCATTTCCCAACTATGGGTCGCGAATATTGAGTGGGCCCTGGAACTTGCTAAACAGAAGTTGCTAAGCAGGAGAGGTGTTCAAAATTACCTTGGCACGCTCTTATTCTCTTAACAATAAAGTCGCGTCAAAATCATTTTGGATACCTCGCCCGCTTAGCAACTTCTGCTCACTGTACCTATAATCTGACATTTCATATTTTTCAGATCCTCCGAAGCCCGTGGTAAAATCCACCACTGCTAAAGCGACGAGTAAGGAGGGCTTCAAACTTACTCGAGGCGAGACTGTACCACGTAAGCACATCTAATGTTTATCTTAAGAAAAAAAAATTAACACATTCACTGCCGGCGATGTCGGGGTTGGTTCCATAGTAAAAGTTACCCAGTATAATTCCAAAACCTCCCTGGCAACGGGAATGCAGTTTTTTTAGCCACCCTGTATATAAGCGCTGGTGGCCTAGCGGTAAGAGCGTGCGACTTTAAATCGCGGCTCAAATCCCGGCTCGTACCAATGAGTTTTTCGGAACTTATGTGCGAAATATCATTTTGATAGTACCAGTCGCTTTTCGGTGAAGAAAAACATCGTGAGGAAACCGGAATAATCCCAGTAAGTCCTAGTTTCCCCTCTGGGTTAGAAGGTCAGATGGCAGTCGCTTTCGTAAAAACTAGTGCCTACGTCAATTGTTGGGATTAGTTGTCAAGCGGACCCCAGGCTCCCATGAGTCGTGGCAAAATGCCGGGATAACACGAGGAAGAAGAAGAATAGGCCGCTTATAATATCACAGTACGACCTATTTTGTAAAATAAATTTGTCTTTACAGAAGTTCGAGTTTACGTGCCAATACATAAAAACAAGCTTAATCTAACAAATGATGAATCTCAAATGATAAATACTACAATAGCTCACGACGACACAATCACTATGAGACCAGACGCTTCGCCTGAAGAAATCACTCCCGTACAGATAAAACAAGAAAAAGAAGATATAACTGTAACTATACCAGCACTTGTACCTATAAATATAACAGTACCACCTGAAAAAGTAACAGAAATCAGTGAAAAGGTTATTAAACTAGAAAAAATGGATATCAATGAAGAAAAGATAACAGGAGCTCCAAGCGCTCCAAATCCAGTTAATAAGGAAAACGAAGATAATACAGAAAAAGAAGTTAGCAAAGAAAAAGAAGTTAGCAAAGAAAAAGAAGTTAGCAAAGAAAAAGAAGTTATAGAAGAATATGAGGATCGCAAAGACATGATTAACATAATGGCAGAATTGACAGAATTTCTTGATATCAAACCTGATGTTATCAAAGAGGAAAAACTATCTGATGACGAAGCCGCGCAAGCTACGAAACAACTCACCAATTTACTACAAATGTCTAACACGGAAACTGATATTTCAAAGGTTTTCAAAGCTTCAAGCGCTTTTGCTGAAGAAATAACAGATAACTCTGAACATTCTACAGTTTTCCAGATATCTAAAACAGTGTTAGAAACAGTGAAACAAGAGAAATACGTAGTGCTGGATGAAGACCCAATAGCGGTGAGCCCTAACGCTTCAAGTCAAAGTGTCAGTGAAACAGATTTAAGCTCTTTAAATTTAGAGCCAGAAGTTATTCTTAAAGCTGGTTATAGAAAGAGGAAAACCTACAAATGTAACAAGTGTGATTTCTCAGGATTCCACAGGGAATATAAGGAGCATATTAATAATCATTGCAGCACACCTATTGCTCAAGAATTCGTCTCTGATGTCTACTATACTTGCACGAAATGCGATCGAGGATTTTCTACTTTAAAAAAGTATGCTTTGCATTTTGATAAGCATGGATACCGTTATATGTCTTGCCCGCAATGCGGTCAAGATTTCGAAAGTGTGACTAAATTAATGCCACATTTAAACAGTCATTTAAAGACACAATTCTTTAAGCTGCAGGTTATAAAAAGCTGTGAAGACGTTGATAATTGTAAAGTGTATGAGTGTAAGAATTGTAAGGAGACGGTGGGTCAGGAGAAGTGGTTCGAGCACTGGGAGAGGCACCTGCAGCTGCTGGAGCCAGCGGAGAAGGTTCCGCAGGAGACTATAAAGATTGGAGAACACGGGGAACGTTCTCTAAATGCGGGCTCGCTTAAGGAAGTCTTAGGTATGTTCGCTTATTATAGCATAATGAACCGTATGAGCAATAAAATAAGGTTATTTTAGGGTTCCGTAGCCAAAGGGTAAAAATGGAACCTTTTTGCTAAGACTCCGCTGTCGGTCTGTCTGTCTGTCCATCCGTCTGTCTGTCACCAGGCTGTATCTCATGAACCGTAATAGCTACAGTTGTAATTTTCACAGATGATGTATTTCTGTTGCCGCTATAACAACAAATACTGAAATTGAAAGTCTACAAAATACTAAAAAAAATTTAAGTAGGGCCCCCATACAACTAACGTGATTTTTTTGCCGTTTTTAGGGTTCCGTACCTCAAAAGGAAAAAACGGAACCATTATAGGATCACTCGTGCGTAGTGATGGGCAGTTCTCGAGAAGTTTCGGAAACAAGAGAATATCGCGAGAACCTTCTCGAGAAATTTCTCTCGAAAGGAAATTTCCGAGAAAGTACTTTAAATATAATAAAAATTAGATTAATTGTTTTTGTATGTGTTGATATTGGTAATTTATATGTATTCGCAACACATTTTAGTTCTTCTAAAACCTTTAAAGGCAAAATTCTCTTCGTTCTCGAGAAATTTCTTGAAAATGTTCTCCAGAGAACTTTCTCGGGTTCATTCAGTACCGTTTAAATGGTAAATAGTTAATAAATAAAACACATTTTTGTTAAACAGGTAATTCGCAACTCGTGTCGATTTAAAACATTCCCTTCGGTCGTGTTTTAATTATTTATCACCACTCGTTGAGAATTTTCTAATTTTTCAC
Organism: Cydia splendana; assembly: GCF_910591565.1. Classification (NCBI taxonomy): domain Eukaryota; kingdom Metazoa; phylum Arthropoda; class Insecta; order Lepidoptera; family Tortricidae; genus Cydia; species Cydia splendana. The sequence continues at coordinate 7,924,560 of NC_085983.1, forward strand.
TTCGTACTACTTTTGTATCGTAATATACTATTATGAATTAGCTACTGGAAAAACACATTAAAAGTTACTGTACGATCTAGCTATCGTACAGCGTAAGTATAGCATACACTGTAGCAATGCCTTTAGGCAAATATGCGCACACGCGCGACCTAGATTATTTATTCAACTGTATTCCCATTAAGTACCAAAATCAGTGCATTAAAGACTATGGTTAACAACAAACGTGTGTGGGTTATTTGTGCATTCCTGGCATTCTGACAGTACCGTCACCTGGCGCGTACAGTTACCTCATTAAATGTATTCCCTGTAATATGGGCTCATCGAAACACTCCAGATTGATTAATCACTTCAGGTTCTTTCTTTCCTAATTCGTGTTTTACTTCAACCGGACTTTTTTCGCAATTTATCATATATTGTGATATTTTTGCATCTATACACTGCATCAAAAAATGAACACACGTCTTTGATACATCCATCGTCCGACAAAGTTCTAAAGTAGGTACCTACTCAAACAGTTTACCTTTTTAATTTTAATTTATTAACACGTTTAATTTGTCACAACCGTCCACTTTCTTAGCATTGATGACACTGAGAGAAAAAAGCATATGGAAAAATATTCTATTCCCTATTCAAAAATTACCTAGATAATAAAAAAAAACACATGCAAATAAAACAATGGAGTATTATTGGCGATAAGCGTTATGTACAGAGTACACGAAAGTTTGGCGGCTTTCTTTTGTTTTATAAACTAGGTACCTGAGATAGTTCATGACTATCATGACATGACCATGATTATCTGCCAAATATTTCAAATCTGTTTTATTAAATATTTACCGTTCATTTAATTATTGAGTAGAAATTAGTCATTTTGTATTAACTCCATAATATTATATTTTATTACAGTTTGTCAAAACAGTTTTCAAGTTCTTTAATATGAAACATTTTTTGTTTATTATTGCACAACTAGCTTCTGCCCGCGACTTCGTCTGCGTGATGATGATGATGATTGATAAAAACTTCTTTCTCGGGTCCCAATTTATCTCCATACCAAATTTTGTCCAAATCGGTCCAGCGGTTTAAGCGTGAAGTGGTAACAGACACACCTATTTCGCATTTATGTATAATAATATCGGTATGGATTGGCTGTTTTACATGAACGCCAAATGTAGTCGAGAACAATTTCAAGAAATTTCTCGGGAACAAAATTAAATCATCGCTTAGAACGTTCATTTCATTTGGCAGAAATCAACTTATCAAGCCAACAGCTGTATATAACATAAATCCAGACTATTTGAGCTTCTAAACAATAATACTCGAAATAACCAGTATTTTTTCTTAAATATTCAATCCGGAAATTTTCTCTTGGAAAGCTTCTATGGAGAATGTTCCCGAGAAATTTCTCGAGAACAAAGAGAAGTTGGCCTTTAGTATCGTCTAATTGGTTTGAATACCTTACGCATAGTTATTAATCACTAACAGTTATAAATTAAAAAAATATGAAATTTGATATTGTTTTGATTATATGTACTTTCTCAGAAATTTCCGTCCAAGAGAAATTTCTCGAGAATCGCTGAGAATTTCCAAGGGAAGGAATTCTCGAGAACGAGAAATTTCTCACCGGCACATCACTACTCGTGCGTCTGTCTGTCTGTCCAACCATTTAATTCACGTTCCACATAAAAAAAAATACATTGTTAAAAATTGAGTAATGTACGGAACCCTTGGAACGCGACTCCGACTCGCACTAGTCTGGTTTTTTTTTTGCGTAATGGTACGGAACCCTTCCACGTCCGACTCGCACTTGTCAGGTTTTTAATTATCTTCTCCAATTACCAGAGACTCTCACCAAACAATACACCAACGAGAACCGCCGCGCGAAATCCTGCATCGTCTGTGCCCGAGTCTTCGAGCGGAAGAACGACACAAAACGCCATCTTATTGAGCATCTTCTAGAAGATGCTTACGCCAACATACTCACCAACCAGATGCTCAAATGCCAGATATGCGGAGACCTACACAAGAAACCGGATAATTACAAGAAGCATATGAGAGATCATGCGAATTTACCTATATATAAATGTGGGTTATGTAATAAGACGTTCAGTGATTCGAGTAATTTCACTAAACATAAGAAGATACATAATTTGAAGGCGTATATATGTGATATTTGCAGCAAGAAGTTCCAAGCGAAGGCTTCTCTGGAGAAACATATACAGGTTAGTTATAATATGGTATTATACTGTATTTAAAATAAATTATTTTACACCATGCATGAAATAAAGCACCAGATAATTGTTAGAAAAACACAGGAGTTAATTTTAAACACAAGTTATATTTAATAAATCGGATAGAAATATAAAAAGTTGGTGAGTTGACCGTGACGTCACGATGTAATGTTTCATATAAATTCCATATTAGCAAATCGTTTTGACAGTTCTAAAAAGTAACTGATTTGACTAGTAGGAAAATACCCTATTTATAACAGTTACTAGTCGGTAGTACCCCACATATGAATCGGGAGGTCCCGGGTTCAGATCCTGGTAAGGGCATTTATTTGTGGGTTTATAACAAATATTTGTTCCTCAGTTGTGGATGTTTTTAGGGTTCCGTACCTCAAAAGGAAAAAACGGAACCCTTATAGGATCACTCGAATGGTTCTAGAATGACAGTTAAAATGGACAGATAGGGTAGAAGATTGGACAAACTGTCATTTTCCAGGGAAGAAAAATATACAGAGTGGCAAAAAATAACTGCATTCCCGTTGCCAGGGAGGTTTTGGGATTATACTGAGCAACTTTTACTATGGGACCAACCCCGATATCGCGAAAAAAAAAATACCCTCCCATAGAAAATGGACCAGCCAAAATGTATGAAACACCCAACACTTTTTTTTCGCGATTTCGTGGTTGGACCCATAACTCCCATAGTAAAAGATGCTCACTATAATCCCAAAACCTCCCTGGCAACGGTAATGCAGTTATTTTTTAGCCACCGTGTATATCGGTCTGCTACTGTCGACCACCAATGAACAGCTGCCAGACACCCACTAATTGGTCGTGTTATTGCACTTGCAGATGCACATGGAAACAGACCCGATAACGTGCGACCAGTGCCAGCGCGTGTTCCACGATCGCTCCTTCTATAACCGCCACTACCGCCAGCACCACGACAAGATACTCACCAAGTTCAGGTATGTGGCCTTTTAACACTTTCACTGCCCAATATCCACCTTCGTCATCGAAGGTACCTTCAAACCTTCAAGAAAAGAGCGTACTCCCATCTTAAACGCCGGCAACGCGCTTGCAACCCTTCTGGTGTTGCGGCTGGCCATGGGCGGCGGCAATCGCTTACCATCAGGTGATCCGTCTGCTCGTTGGCCTCCTATATCATTAAAAAAAAACCGGGCAAGTGCGAGTCGGACTCGCGCACGAAGGGTTCCGTACCATAGTGAAAAAAAAAACGGAAAAAATGCAAAAAAAAAACGGTCACCCATCCAAGTACTGACCACGCCCGACGTTGCTTAACTTTGGTCAAAAATCACGTTTGTTGTATGGGAGCCCCATTTAAATCTTTATTTTATTCTGTTTTTAGTATTTGTTGTTATAGCGGCAACAGAAATACATCATCTGTGAAAATTTCAACTGTCTAGCTATCACGGTTCGTGTGATACAGCCTGGTGACAGACAGACGGACGGACGGACGGACAGCAAAGTCTTAGTAATAGGGTCCCGTTTTACCTTTTGGGTACGGAACCCTAAAAAGGTAGGATCCTATAGCAGTGCTATACGCGACATACGCGTGCCTCCGTGAGGGACAAAACATACGCAATGCGACGCTATGATTGGTCGAATTTATTTGTTGCCCACCATAATACTTACAAAATTTACGGTGGGGAATAAAAAAAATGTGAGACTGTGACATGGAAAAACAATAATAGCGCTTTCGCTGCTACTCCTACTGAAAGATACATAAGACTATCCCGTTCGGTCATTTCCCGCCACCCCTCGTGCCAGATCCAGTTATATACTAGATTCATGATCAGGGCCGTCTTAAACTATGCTGGGGCCCCGGGGCACATAAGAATTTGGGCCCTTTTGGAAAGTAAATGAAAGCGAATTAAACTAACATTTTTCTAGTATGATTTTCTATTTATTATGGGTAATCAAATATCCTGTTACTGTCTGTCCTTCGGGGCCCCCTGAGGATGGGGGCCCTGGGCACGGGCCCCGTGGCCCTTATGGTAAAGACGGTACTGATCATGACCTTCGTACATTCGGACAAGGTTCGCGATACGCGTGGCGTTCAGCAGGGGTGCCTTTGTGTGACATAAAGGTTTCAGTCATAATGTATTGTTTGTCATATTATCTTTAGTCCTAAAACTGATACCGTTAACTTTTCAGGATTTTCGTAAGGTTATCCTATATATAGGTTAGGTTAGGTTTGTTTCGTGGCAATCCTGAAAAGTTACGCGTTTCTGTTCCAAACAAATTATGACATAAAACTTTATGGGAAACAAGAGACCCCGTCCAGCACTAGGTCTGCCATCTTGTGGCCTGAATCGGAAACATAAACATGTACATTCGCCATCAGATATATCGGAGCGGCCAAGGTGCTCACAAAAATCTGAACACGCCTCTATTGTCAGGGCGTTAGAGTGCGTGTTCAGATATTGTGAACACCATGGCCGCTCCGATATATCTGATGGCGACTGTACATTGACATTTCACGCCAAAGCAAGTGCTGCCCTCTACAGTTCACGTACGTATTTTTGTGTATTGTACATATATGTATAACTTAATAACTATTTGGTATTAGGTAAATAGCGCTTACTATTTCAGCAGTAGGTATATAGAGTAACTAGCGGCTCGACCCGGCTTCGCACGGGTTAACAAATTATACACCTAAACCTTCTTCAAGAATCACTTTATTGATAGTTGAAAACCGTATGAAAATCCGTTCAGAAGTTTTTGAGTTTATCGCGAACAAACAGACACGCGGCGGGGGACTCTGTTTTATAAGGTGTAGTGATATAGAACGTGTATACTTGTGTCCTAAAATTTAATTGTTATACCTTTAAACGAGTAATTCTTATATATTAATTTATTTATATATATTTTGGGGATCTCGGAAACGGCTCAAAAGATTTCTATGAAATTTAGGGGTCGAAAAATCGGTCGAGCTTGGTCTTATGTCTGGGAAAACGCGCATTTTTGAGTTTTTTTATGTTTTTATGTCTCCCAGATATTTTTATAATAATCGGGATAGATTTTAACTGTTCACATCTTTTTTTAGATGCATGCTCTGCCGGGAGAAGTTCTCGTCGCTCCGCGAGAAATGGGACCACCTGTGGGAAGTGCACAAACAGCGCAAGGAGAAGGCAGACTGCCCCATATGCGGCGTCTCCTACAGGAAGTTCATCGATGTGAAAAAACACGCTATTCAGGTGGGTGGGATATATTGTAATTATATAAAATACTATAAATAATAATAAATAAATAAATAAACATTATAGGGACATTCTTACACAAATTTACTAAGCCCCACGGTAAGCTCAAGAAGGCTTGTGTTGTGGGTACTCAGACAACGATATATATAATATATAAATACTTAAATACATAGAAAACAACCATGACTCAGGAACAAATATCTGTATCATCATACAAATAAATGCCCTTACCAGGATTCGAACCCGGGACCATCGGCTTCATAGGCAGGGTCACTACCCACTAGGCCAGTGTAGTGTATAGAGACGGATTGTCAAAGTAAATGATGTAGCCACTGTAAATTTACTGCCATCTTTCGGCAGAACATAAAACTGTTAGAACGCCATTTGAATTTGATCCTTATACTTTCACTAATATGTGTTAACTTGTTAAATATTAATACTAACGCCATCTACTCGACTGTAGGCTAAAGGTATGGTGCAATTTTTTCGAGCGATGGCGCCATAACCTTCAGCCTACTCTCGAGTAGATGGCGTTAATATTAATATTTAACAAGTTAATACATCACTGAAATAATAATGATCAAAGCCAAATGGCGTTCTAGCAGTTTTAATCGTCTGTCGAAAGATGGCAGAAAATGTACTGTAGCTATAGATGGTCAAGCAAATCTTGTCAGTAGAAAAAGGCGCCAAATTCAAATTTTCTATGAGACGATATCCCTTCGCGCCTAAGTTTTTCAAATTTGCCGCCTTTTTCTACTGACAAGATCTGCTTGACCAACAATACATAATTTACCATGACAGTAACTCTCTATTTCAAATTGTCTTTGCTATAATTATATTAACCAGTACAAATTATTTTCAGGTACACGGCAAGTCCATCACTCTCTCCAGTCTGTGGAGTTTGCTCAGTAAGATTAGGGGTACAGAAAGCTTGGGGTTGTTGGAGGGGAAAGGGGAGGGGAGCAAGGGTCAGGAGGTCAAGGAGGAAGCCAGTAGTGATGATGATTGTTTGTTGATAGAGGAGGAGCACGAGACTTTAGTTGTTTATGACTAAGTTTATATGACTTGTATAGGTGTTGAGGTACAGATGTATAGGGACCGTGCGGGTTGGCGGGTCTGCCATCTTGTGGCCTGAATCGGAAACATAGGTGCACATGTACATTGCCAAAGAAAGTGCTACCATCTACCGTTGTCGTACGTTTTCTTGTGTATAGTAGGTTCTGCCATCTTGTGGGCTACATCGGAAGCATGAACTTCACATTTACGCCTCGCGCCAAAAATCTGACGGCTCCTGTGCTGCCCTCTATAGTTCATGCACGCTCCCTATATATAAACTATGTATGGAAATTGTCTTATTATGTGACTGTTTGAAAAATGGTATCGAAATCAGTTTAGTATTATCTTGACATGAATTGATGAACGAATGTTTTTGTAAAGTATTTTTTTATTGTTCAAACTTTAAGTTTGTGGTAGTTAAGTATTTTAGTACCAGTAATTTAGAAATTAAACGTAAATAGTAGGGAATGCAAATCGGTTATTTTCGGTTATTTTTTGTATGGAAATTACGTAATTGTACGGTTATTAACCGAAACCGCGGTTATTTCCATACAAAAAATAACCGATTTGCATTCCCTAGTAAATACCTACTTGTAATTAAATTGTCGATGTTTTCCGCCTAGAAGGTGTATTGTATGATCTTAATAATCTAATGATCATACAAGAATTATTGAAACATACTAAAATTCTATCTTTTTTGGAACGCTAGACGCCAATATATTATGTTTTTGGCAAAACTCATTTGTGTAGAATATGGAATAATGTGTGTAAAATTATTATTAAGTACTTTAAATTATAAGTGATTTTGAAAAACTAACCGGACTAAGATGTTTTTTACTGAACCTCCTTTTTTATAGGTCCGTACCGTATAATTATATTATTTACTGTAGTCGTTTAAAAAAGGTACCCCTTTTATTTTAATTTGCATGCTTTTTTAATGTAATCTGCTGGAATACTTTCATAGGGTAAATTGTCAATTTTTACTGGCCATTGTCTAATAACTGGCCACCTTATATACTAAAAATGAATTTTATTCGCCTATAAACAGAATTCGTTTTAGGATAAGGGGTATAAGGTGACTAGTTATTGAAGGCTAGCCTGTTATTGAAACCTTAAACTAAAATGAATTCTGTTTATAGGTGAATAGAATTCGTTTTAAGTATAAGGTGACTAGTTATTAACCGGTGGTCAGTAATTAACGATTTACCCTAGTATGTGCCCAGGAATACTTTAAACTTATACGGTTATTGAATGTTGAGAGATTTGTGAATGAATATTAACTCACATTTATAGACGGGTCTATCGCAAATTTTACCGACGTTTCACGTTTCACGAAGTCGTGGTCGCGGCTAACCTGTGGCTGTGTAACCTGTGTCGAAACGTCGGTAAATAAAGGTAATAAAATAAATTCGCGATAGACCCGTCTATATATAAATGTGAGTTAATATTTGTGAATTAATCTTATGGTTTTAAGTTCATAGGGTTTTGAAAATTGTTGTAAGTATTTTTTTAGTATTAGTGGCATATTTTGAATGATTTCTGTAAATTCTGTTATGAATTTGACCTCAGGATTGTAGTCAATGATTTTTATACGGACATGCGAGTTGTTACATAAAATTATGTACGATCTGTTATATTATGAAGGTCAATAAATGTATACTTTTCTTAACTTGTGTTTTTTTAAGTAGCCAACTATAGGTAACTACCACGTGTATCTCAGGTGGTCCATACGGGCAATAAGAATGGGGCCATTACAGCGGTGTGACACCGCTACAACGCGATTGGTTGATGAGTTCGCATCACGCGCGCAATTGGTCGCAACTTGTTGCGTTAGACTGCATCATTGGCTCGAATTCGTGAGTGACACCGCTGAACTAGTATCATTTTTAGTGCCTGTAAGGCCCGTCCAGAGATATACGTCACTGATACTTTTAGATTTTTTATCAAAAAACGCTACTAATAGGTACTTAAGCATTTTTGGGGCTGTGGGCACAACATATTAAGGTTTCTAAGACATCGGTTACACGCTAATTTTGGCGTCAGTTCAGTCACAAGTCTTATTAGAGTTTTGACTGATGCCAGAATGATGTAAAATGGACACGGTTACACGATCAGTCCAGACTGACAACAGAGTGATAAGATTATGACAAAGTCGCCGTTTGGACACAGAAAGCAACAGTCATTTAGTCTTGTCTAATATGGTGACTGACGCGAGAATGACACAAACAGGTTACACGATCAGTCTCCTATCAGTTTTCTGTCATTCAAAATGGACTGGCGAATATTATCTAAAATATTAAATTTTCATCAGTCCAGACCATCAGTCCGAGTGTCACACGATAATTCTCTCGTCATTCTGACCAGAATGATGGACTGAACTGACGCCAGAATTAGCGTGTAACCGATGTCTAAGAATCAAAATGCCGTCCAACATATTATTTATATTTATTCTTCTATATTTCATGTCATAGCTACACCCACTGAACGAAACATACTACCTATATACTTTAAAAAGGACATTACAATGCTGAAAAAAGTTCAGCGAAGAGCAACTAAAATGGTTGCTTCATTGAAAGACAAACCGTATGAAGAACGGCTTCAAGAATTAGGTCTTACAACATTAGAGGACAGAAGGAAGCGAGGCGATCTTATTGAGACTTACAAAATCTTGTCCGGACACTACAATGTTCCAAATATTAAAGACCTATACACATCAAGCCAGAATGTAAGGTTGAGAGGACACTCTAAAAAAATTGTCAAACCTCCGTGTGCTAGTAACCCTAGAAAACACTTCCTGCCGAATCGTGTGGTAAATGTGTGGAAGTCTCTACCAGAAACTGTTGTTAGTGCACCATCGGTCAACACTTTCAAAAATAGACTAGATACACAATTTAGAACTTTAAAAAGTGCAAAATAAAATACAAGTGCTTCGATATACACGCATCAGCTCTAAGAGCTGCTAGTGTATCAAATAAAATAATAAAGTTGGGAAATTCTAGTCTCATGTTTAAAATCTGTAATTTACTACCCAACGATCCCGCTTGAACGTCAAACTTCTATGAAATTATGACGTATACCTAAATAACACTTGCACTGCGTGTGCTATCAAAATCGTTGCAGACTTTTCTTGGTCTAACTCTAGTTTGTGATCGATAGATGTTTTTATATCAAAGGCGCTCGACTTCACCATAAATCAAAAATTAGAAATTGTCTACGTGTGGACTGGACTGATAAGATTGACGCCAATTTCTTTTCGGATCGACTTGGTCAATGGGGTGGGCCGGTCGAAGTATTTAGCAGATGGCGCCAGCATAGCTTGCCCTGTCAATCCCTAGAATTGTGTCAATTTGTTTTTTAAATGGAATTTTATGCCCTGGATGCCAGCCTTTTAAGCTAAATCTCATAGTAAAAGGGGCAAGCTATGATGGCGCCATCTATACAAACCTTTCAGTTATGATGGCGCCATCTATACAAAACAGTTGCTAACCCCATTTGATCATCCCGTCTGGACGGATCTTTATGTTACGGGTGTCGTAAGATAAATATTATATTTATGTTAAGATACAACATAAAGGCCATTTGCCAATCACAAGGTAGTAATAATAAAGTTTTACGTTTAGGTAACGAAATAAAACGACGCAATGCTTTTATTATTAATTTATTTTATCAATATAATAATAATATGTATATAATGTATAACTTACAGCCATATGGAGCGTCGGCGACGGCGATACGAAACAAAATCAAACAAGATACCGAAAACATTGCGAAAATTCCAATAAAAAACTTACACCATCATTCGTAGCCCGCCGAAGCAAGCGTCGAAATCTAAATTTATCAATTACTATGCTGACTACAGGACTACCGCAGAGTTGAAAAACCGACTCAGTTTCCAATAATTGTCAGGTATTTTCGAACAGAAAGTATCCATACCAACCAGTTTATTCAGTGGTTATCAGATATATCGGAGCGGCCGAGGCGATCAAAAATATCTGAACACGCCTTGACAATAGAGGCGTTTTTTAGATATTTTACTCGCAAATATTGGCCTTGGCCGCTTCGGTATATCTGATGGCGGATGTACAAGCAAATTAAATCTGTCACGACAGTATTTTTGGTTGTCAAGCCAAGCGAAACTCAACACGGTTTGAAGGCGAGTTAATCTTAACTATATACGACTCCCCGTGTTACTTGAGTGATATAAGGCTTTCAGACTGATGACTTTACGCAAGTACAAAGGTTTAGGTCAATGTATAATTGTATATGCAGCTTCGCTAGATGGCTCTGACGCGTCGTAAGATCACCAGCATAAACTAAAAGAGTCTACAAAATGATCTGAACACAAGTACAAATATTTTGTAGACCAGATCCGCTAAGCTAATTCTGCAGCTGACCGTACTTTCCGTATTGCAACTTTTTAACAACAGCTTTTGATTCAAAATCTAATGGAATTGACCACTGAGAAAACCAGCTTGTACGGAATACCATCCGTACCTCAGCGACTACTCTATATTACAACCAAATTGAATTTAAAATGAAAAACAACGAGCGACCGGCTCCGACCTTAATGTACAATATCACTTAAAGTTACAGCAACATATTTTTTTTTTTGTATATTTTCCATTTATACAATAATCCTATGATTTAACATCAGCATTTTACGTCGTCTCCTTTGGCGTACTTACGAAAAAAAAAATAGCAACAATTAAAAACAACTTAACAATAATGTCATAAGACTTAAGTGTAGACTTTGATTTCGGACGAGTCTCTATTCAAAACTCATGCATGCATATAAATCATAAACACTACTTTTTTTAATTCGTGTTCTGTCAAAAAATCTTTTACTAATAGTCTAGCTGTGTTTAGAGACCTCGTCCAAAAAGTCTAGGTCTTACGCAGGACCGCTTCAAACTATGTTTTAGTCGTACTTTACTTGGTCAAAACTAAGCTAAAATACCATCGGGGGACGGCAACTCAAAGAAATGCTGCCGGCAGGGGTCTTGAACTTTCGTCTTTCAAACTTAAATTTGACAATGCTTTCCCGGGTGCAAGTTTAATCCCAAGCGTAACAAAAGGTAAAACCTTATTAGCCTTTCGCTTTTATTCTTACAACTTACGCTGAATAACTCGAAATCCAATCAATATGAATCAATTTATAGTCTAAAACTAGATTTAAATTCGAATAGACTCATCTCATTCAGTGTAAGAATAGTTGTCAAATTTGCACCACGCAAATCTATGTCTAAGTTAGCATAATATACGCTGTCGTGTATAGAAGACAATCTGAGTATATGCTGTCGTATATATACGACAGTATCGCTCAAGAATCATGCCGACAGCCATTTTCGACACAGAAATCGACAAAATAAACTAACAGTGCATACAGCTAACATTATTATTGCTAAAAATACGCGGTAATTTGGAACAAACATTACGAAATTGCATAAACGATTCCTGTGTCATTTTATTACGATATAGGAACTATTATATAAGTAATGTAGAAGCGATCGAAGCTGTCTTTACGACATACAACTATATACGAATAAGTATTACTCTCCGGTATTGTTTTTAGAATAATAATCAAAGGCACATTCATATAAATTTACGAACGCCCGATGACAAGTCTTTGTACGAATTTCGACCTTAAACTAAACAGGTTAAGGTTGTAATCACTATTTCATGTCAATAATTTATATATATGACCCAGTAGCGTTTTAAGGCCACCCCTCACTAGCGTCTTTTGAGCGTCTGCGTCTAGTCAGCGCTATGGACAAGGGTATCGCTGCGCAGTTGCGTCGAGCAGCATCCATAGAGTGGACTAGACGCCGACACTCGAGAGACGCTAATGTGGCCCTTAATGCAAATGATACGCATGTAGTGATCAAATCATACTAAGTTAAAATCATAACTAATTGGTAATTAGAATTTGATTTTACGGGGAACAACCGTTAACCTAAAAAAACATAATAAGAATGTGTTGAAATATTTTCTAAAAACAACACCGGAGTTTGGTGCGCTAGTTGTGAGTCGAAACTGAAACATGTACCCGTTTTACGGGAAAAGTATTATCGTCGAAAACTAAACGCACCTGCCGCAAACTTTTACAATTGGTGCCGTGACCAGGATATCAAAGTAAGCATCGTTTTCACTGTGTTTGCGACTGAATGTAAATCGTCACTCTGAATACTTATATTGGACACAGTAATTGCGCGAATTCTTCTGACATTTCTGACAATATCGCTCGACATTCGAGACTACACAGGGTTAAATTGTATTCACCAGCCATACTCCGCATAGTGAATTTATAGGTCATACTGAACAACTTTTATTATGGGACCAATGTCGAAAAGGCGAAAAAAAACTTGTCTGTCACATAGTCAGCGGTATCACATTAGCCGGAATGTATGAAACAGTCATTTTTTTTCACGATTTCTGCATTGGTTCCACAATAAAAGTTGTTCAGTATGGAATGGACCTATAAATTCACTACGCAGAGTATGGGGTGGTAAATAAAATTTCACTCCGAAGAACGACGTGCGACGTTACCAGACATGTAAAACCATTGCATTTTGATGTCAAGCTGTATCATGTCAAAAATTAATAGAGTTTTGACATGTGTCAGATAATTACCAAGTATCCTGGCTATTCTAAAGCGACAAACAATTCAGTAGTGAATGCCTTTTTATAAAATTGTAATCGTCAAGTTTGCGGCAATGGAAAAATAAAAACTATGTTTAAAAAGCACACTTATTAACTAAGAAAAAACGCACACTGGATTTTAGTGCTCTCTACAGTTTTTTTTTAAGTATCCGGGATTTCGAGTGCATTATCCAAGATGAATAATTTAAAAACCTATTTATTTGAATTGATGTGCTAACATCCGTAACTTTATTGAAAGATTTACTACAAACACGTACAGACCTAGTGTATAATTATTTTCCATCGTATTTTCACGACGTACGAACGTGTCTTGCTATTTCAGTCAGTCTCGGTACAAAAAGTACTGAGGTTGACTGAAGTGGCATGACAAATACGAACGTTTCCGAGAAAATACGATGGAAAACAATTATGCACTACATCTGCGTTGTTTTGGCCTATACTAAATTTATCTAGAATAATTTTAACCTTGTTATCAACCCCAAAATTAGTCTATTAGTGATAACAGCCAATGAATCTAACATACGCTGACATCATTATAAAAATATTTATCAACTAAATGTGGAATTACATCAATTCCAAGTGCCTTGCATGCAAGTTCTATGACTATTTCAAAGCTAGAAATTATATTAAGATTATTTTTAAAGGCACCAATCGAAACTATTGACTTGTATTAAATTTATTAACAAGATGTTTTTCAAACTTTAGCGAAATTTTGCAAGGTGCATAAAAAGGTCATAATGATCAACTTTTACTATGAGACCAACCCCGAAATGAACAAAAATGTATGTCTCAGCCAAAATGTATGAAAGAGACAATATTTTTTTCGCAATTTCTGTGTTTGTACCACAGTAAAAACTGCTCAGTATGACATTTAAACCGACCCCACAAAATATGACTAAGTGCCACTTGCACCATCCCACTAGCCCGGGGTTAACCGGTTAAATCTGGAGTTACCATGGTTACCAGTACAATATGACTGTTGGTTAACGGTTTAACCGCTTAACCCCGGGTTAGTGGGCTAGTGCAAGTAGCCCGAGTGTTGGAGAAACACCCTATATTACAAGTATGTCAACTTTTCAAAAACAAGTCATGACGCACGTCATTCATGTCGGATGACGCACTCGCACCGTCACGTCATTTTCGTCGTTCAAGTTTATTGAGCAAGTTAATTATTACGATACAAAAAAAAACGAAATTACTAGCATACGAAAACTTTTTACTGACAAGCATAAAAATGCAGAAAACAAGTGACGGCCGATAACTAACAATTACCTATTATTTGTGACGTTCTCTAGTAAAAGGTGCATCATTGTCGCTTGTCATAAGGACAGGTTATTCGTATTAAGATACGAGCGAATTTCATCTTCAGGTTAGCGACGACCTTTTGCTTGTGAACGTCACATTTTAGCATCTCTACAATAACATACTTTTATCTAAGTCCTATTTCATTCAAATAAGGCAGACAGAGTCAAAACCGAGTGTTATATTTTCATATAGATTAAAAAAAATACTCGCGCTAGAACGGTCCGGGTCCGGGCCGAGTCGTCTGACAATTCATTTTCTATAGAAAGCATCACGTGATCACCCGTCATAGAAAAAGAAGTGTCGGACGTCTCGGACCGGGCGCGGACCGTTCTAGGGCGAGTCATTGTTTTAATCTATATGAAAATATAACACACGGTTTTGACTCTGTCTGCCTTATTTGCATGAGAAAAAGACTAAGATAAAAATGTGTTTATAGTATGTGTAGTATTTTATAATTGCTTGTCAGCAGTTGAAATCAAATGCTAGTAAAACACCAATTAAACAATATATATTTCATAAAATGCTTCGTTTGAACGTTCAATTGGCATTATATATAATATAATATAAAATAGCACGATTACAATATTTAACAGTTTTTTTTATTATTATTATATACACACGCATTTCATCTCAATGCTATCTCATATTATATGCGGAGTTTACAGTAATGTGTGCTGTGTTGTGTCATAAATGATAAGTGGCAGTATACGACAGACCCGGAACGAACTGACAGACATACATACATTTCTGAACTGTGCAGTATGAACTTATTCAAAATAATCCGAGTTTAGTATTCTTTGTGTCAAATACAAAACCATAGAGAAAAAAATACATAGAGTGCTCACTCCATACATCACTTTTGGTACCAAAACGACTATTATTTTCGTAGTCGACATCTAGCATCGAATAGCAGAATTATCAGTACCGCTACTTGATACTAGAAGCACTCTATTCTTACTATATTTCTCTATGAGAAAACAGACCTATTTTGAGGTCATTTTATAAGTCAAAAAATTTAATTCTCATACCATTTCGGACCTTGTCACAGTGACAATTAATATAGTCGCAAACGACCTCATACTATGGTCATTGTGACAAGTTATGGAATGTTACTGAAATTATATTCCTTGACTATACATATTTTTAATTTGGAATTATTTTATGTTAGTTCTACTCAGAATCATGAGCTCTTTCGATCCTAATAGGAAAAAAAAAATATCCCAAAATCTCCATGCATTTTTCGTTTCTTCCATTCCGTTACCGTCGGAACGGAATAAAAATAAAAATCTAAAGACACTTTTTTTTCTTATTAGGATCGAAAGAGCTCGTGATTCTAAGTAGAAATACCAAAAATAAAAACAAATTAGATAAAAAGGAACTTTAACTGAAATGGCCTTTTTAAAGTCATATAATTTCTTGTTAGGCCGCCTAAGCTAACTCTGCACCAACTTTAACATGAAAAAGTATGCAAGCGTTCCCACAAACGTCAAATTATGAAAATATGTCGTTTATAATGGCTTTTCTACTATGTCCCATCAAATTCGGTGCATACTTAGCTTGGACCGGCTCTAGTCTGCATTATCAGTTAAGAAATGTTTGCAAATTAACATACAGTCAACGGTAAAAATATGGGTGTAGACAACTTACTCAAAAATATGTCCCATAGTTCTTAATTCACTGACATAACAGTTATGGGACACATTTTTGAAATGATTTGTACACCCACATTTTTACCGTTGACTGTACAACATGTTCACCCGGGACCCGCAAAACTCATAGTCAAATATACATCAGAAATTCACACATTTTCAAAACCAGAGCTTACATAAAAGCCTACACCGCTTTACACACGCAAGCCAGTCTTGAGTTAATTTACAATTTCGTTTCTCAAAAAAAAAGGACTATATTTTTTTTATCTAGTTTTGATTAGACTATCGGCGAAATATCAACGACTGTACATTTTACATTGCCTAAGAGAACCTACGAATTAACTGCCCGATTCGAACTTTCAGATACGTCAATTAATAGATCCAGAAACGATATGGATTAGATGTGTCAGTGTCAAAAGTGACGTTTTTGGTTGAAGTAACGTCACATTTGACAATAACATTCTAATCCATATCGTTCCTAGATCTATTAATTGACGTGTCTTAAAGTTAAAATCGGGCCGATAGTGTCAGAATCAAAACTGACACTCAATGTTGCCATGGCAAAAAAAATCCTTAACTACACAAGCGAACAAAAAAACTTAACTATTTTTTTATATATATTATTAATTATATACTAGGAAAATGAATATAACTAAGATGACTGCAATTTGAAGGTCGGCTCGAATATGTTACAATGTCAAAAATATAATATATGTTTGTTAATATGTAGCTTACACTATAAGCCGTGACGCGCGTTAGTCGCG
This sequence comes from Cydia splendana, assembly GCF_910591565.1. Taxonomy (NCBI): domain Eukaryota; kingdom Metazoa; phylum Arthropoda; class Insecta; order Lepidoptera; family Tortricidae; genus Cydia; species Cydia splendana. The sequence continues at coordinate 7,941,440 of NC_085983.1, forward strand.
CGGTTGTCGCGCGTCTGTCGCGCGTTAGTCGCGCGGTTGTCGCGCGTTTGTCGCGTAGCGTTGTTTATTGTCGATGCGTACAAGCTGCAACAAGTAAAACGCACATATTAATAACATTTATGGCGAATTTACTTTTTTTTAGAAAAGCAAACAACTCTTGGATTACTCAGAATCGCGAGGACTATTGATTAAAACTATTTAAAACTAAGAAAAAAGTGTCCTTAATTTTTCTTACTAATTTTGGATTTGAGTTTGCATACGCAAAATTGTAATAAAAATATGTAAATTTTTTTCGGGTCCTTTTTTATATATCAATAATTTTCATGATTCCCAGTAGAAAAAACTGAAAGGTTGATATTTTATCGTGTCGTCCGCGGCGGAACGTTGTTGGTCGAATTCATTATAGTTCACTAAACTGTTTTGTAATGAAGTCATTATAATGGGATCCCATAGTGAAAGTACGCGATTATAATTCACGAACTTTGAATTCTTTCAACCATTAAAGTGAACGAGTAGAATAATATAACTCACCTAGGCTCTATACACCATTTCGCCTGCAACCCAGCGTCCTCGCCGCGATAACCCGGCAACACTACACTCATATAATAACACTAAATCGACTGTGTGTCTATGCACTATATAATAGTCAGTAACAAATGCATTGGGTCGTGTGCGCACTGTGTGTGTGCGCGGGATCACTGCGGGGCGGCGGCGGCGGCGGCGGGAGGCGCGGAGTCGGGTTTGCTCTTGGGCGGCGCTGTGGAACATATACAATATGTGAATATATAAGATACATAATTGGAACCACTTAAGGCTTAAACATACAAGAAAGAAATCAAGCCAGTGCAAGTCTATATCGAGTTCTATAATGTAGTAAATAGACTCAATTTTACTTTACTGAAAATTTAACAAAACAAAATGATTTTCATCGAACTAAAGGAGTAATAGGCAAGAAAGACCGTGACTCTTACGAGTTTACTTACTTTTGTGAATAACTGTATTTACTTACATATTATGTTTACAATAATATATTCATAACACATGTAACGAGAAAATTGATTTATATTAGTTTTTTCAAAAACTAGATAAATGAATGGGTACTCCACACAGAACGAGCTGCCTCGCGAGGCGTCTGTGGACTTTTTTGGCGGCCAAAGGATTAACTGTAGAGATGCCCCGAATAGTGGTTTTGGCCGAATACCGAATATTCGGCCGCTCTTTCGGCCTAAGCGCCGAATATTCGGCAAAATGGCCGAATAGGCCGAATACCGAATAGCTGCCGAATATTCGTGGCATCTCTAGTTAACTGTGGAGTTAAGGTTTAGGTTGGCAGTGATGTAGAGGATGGTGTGTGTAAGTGTGTGTGTGTTTGTGAGAGAGTGTGTGAGTGTGTGTGTGTGTGTGTGTGTGTTACTCACGTCTCGGGCGCGCGTTGGCGACGACGCTCTGCGAGCCGCAGGAGCCGGCGCGGCCGCGGTTATTGTTGCTATTGTTGGCCGGCGCTGGTCGGCTGGAACCATAATATGATAAATGTTACGATTACATTTGTGGGTATTTTAGGAATTCTCAGTCCCATATAAGTGTGTTTCAATTTATATGCAGGGTGACCAAAAAATAAGTGCATTCCCGTTGCCAGGGAGGTTTTGGGATTATACTGAGCAACTTTCACTGTGCGACCAACACCGAAATCGCGAAAAAAAATTTAGCCTCCCATAGAAAATGGACCGTCCAAAATGTATGAATCAGCCAAAATTTTATTCGCAATTTCGGGTTGGTCCCATAGTAAAAGTTGCTCAGTATAATCCCAAAACCTCCCTGGCAACGGGAGGTATCGTCTTGGGTCGTCCCATTCGTTTTTCGTCACGTTCTTAAATTAGTCCTATTCTGCTTTCGTCACTCATTCTACATTGAAAGCCACCGACGATTGTGACGAATGTAGAATGAGTGACGAAAGCAGAAAAGGACTAATTTAAGAAAGTGACGAAAAACGAATGGGACGACCCAAGACGATACCCAACGGGAATGCAGTTATTTTTTGGCCACCGTGTATACCATATAATCATATTTTTATGTTGCTGGATTCGTCGATCTATGAACTCAAACGGCCGTTTTAACTTTGGACGCATAGGTTGACGAATCCAGCAACATAAAAACTAGTCTGATGTATTCAAAAGGTACTTAAATACAAAATACAGTACGTAGCGGCCCCCTTTATTCAATACTAGTATATTAAATACAGTGGCGCTAGTGTGCACGTTGATGGGCTCTTATTTTTAACGTCAAAGACGGATTAATCCGTCACAGACCACAGAGTAACATAGATCTAAGCGCATATGCATAAAGTTCAATTAAGTTTTGACACTTCGGTGACGTGGTGTCCGAGTGACAGCTTGTGTGTTTAACACGGCGTCGAATAGGTTAACAATTGTCAATGGTTTGCATAGATGGCGCCATCATAGCTCGAGCCCCCTTATTCCGCATTCCTTTTTCTGGCAACCGGGGCATAAAATTCCATTAAAAAAAAAAAACACATAATTCTAGGTATTGACGCTGGCGCTGGCGCCATCCGCTAAGCATTTCGACCGGCAAATTCCATTCGAAAGAGAGCTTATTAGGTACAAAGGACCTACCGACATGTTTCCTCTCTGTCGCACTAGAAAATTCGTAGGTAAGTCTGACAGGGAGGGAACACGTCGAATGTGGTTCGCGGTAGGCCCGCTGATTATATTAAATGAAGGTAATAGTTACCTGAAGGGCCTCGCGGCGTGGTTGCGCTCGCTCTCGGACACGGAGCGGTGGCGGTCGTAGGCGCGCGCGTGCGGCCCGCGGCCCGGGGCCCGCGGGCCCTGCGCCGCCAGCAGCTCGTTCAGCTGCGGCTGCACACAACACATACAATACATTAATACTTTAATCGCAGAATAAGTAATGAAACTTCACGGACTACACGAACCAAACGGACAGACGGACAACGGAGTCTTAGTAATAGAGTCCCGTTTTTACCCTTTGGCTACGGAACCCTAAAAACATAGACAGCTATTATTTTTCAAAACTATTTAATAAATCTCATAGAAACATAAAAAGTAACTCACGTTGCCCGTAGTCCGTGACGTCATTGTGTAATGTTTCATGTGAATTCCATATCAGCAAATCGTTTTGACAGTTCTAAACAAGAAACTAATTTAACTAGTAGGAGAATACCCTATTGATGTCAACATGCCACCCCGGATAGCCGTGTCGTATTATGAATACCCATCTACTTAAAAATACAGGAAACCTACCTCCAGCACGCGGAAGTCCTCGATGCTCTTGTACTTGGCGAGGTAGCCCTGCAGCTTGGGCTCCACCTGTAGGGCTCCGGCGTGCTTGTAGTACTTCAGGAACGCCCAGAACTGCCCCAGCCCATGGTTGACCCTTACGTACAGTGCACAACACATGTCCTACCTCCAGCACGCGGAAGTCCTCGATGCTCTTGAACTTGGCGAGGTAGCCCTGCAGCTTGGGCTCCACCTGTAGGGCTCCGGCGTGCTTGTAGTACTTCAGGAACGCCCAGAACTGCCCCAGCCCATGGTTGACCCTTACGTACAGTGCACAACACATGTCCTACCTCCAGCACGCGGAAGTCCTCGATGCTCTTGAACTTGGCGAGGTAGCCCTGCAGCTTGGGCTCCACCTGTAGGGCTCCGGCGTGCTTGTAGTACTTCAGGAACGCCCAGAACTGCCCCAGCCCATGGTTGAGTCTTACGTACAGTGCACAATACATGTCCTACCTCCAGCACGCGGAAGTCCTCGATGCTCTTGAACTTGGCGAGGTAGCCCTGCAGCTTGGGCTCCACCTGTAGGGCTCCGGCGTGCTTGTAGTACTTCAGGAACGCCCAGAACTTCTCCAGACCGTACAGTTGACCTGCACAACACATTAGAATTAAATTAAATGTTCAACCATTTGTCAGATTACGAAAAAAATACTTCGTGACAAGAGCGCTGGGGGTCTAGCGCTAGCTCTTACCGCTAGACTCTAGCGGTAAGAGCGTGTGACTTTCAATCCGAAGGTCGCGTGTTCAAACCCCGGCTCGTACCAATGAGTTTTTCGGAATTTATGTACGAAATATCATCTGATATTTACCAGTCGCTTTTCGGTGAAGGAAAACATCGTGAGGAAACCGGATTAATCGCAGCAACACCTAGTTTCCCCTCTGGGTTGAAAGGTCAGATGGCAGTCGCTTTAGAAAAAACTAGTGCCTACGTCAATTCTCGGGATTAGTTGCCAAGCGGACCCCAGGCCATGAGCCGTGGCCTGGGGTCCGCTTGGCAATGGCAAAAAAGCCAGATTAACGCGAGGAAGATGATGACTTCGTGACAAGCAAATTTAACAAATAAGCTCTATAGAGCAAAAATTGTCGGAAGAAAAGTGCGCCTTTTAATGTGCACTTTTCATCGTGCACACTAGCGCCACTGCTAATCGTGATTATTTAAATATAACGACAGGTTGTTGATGTCAACTTGAGCCAGTCTCCTCCGAGACCACGGGGACAACGCCGTCCTCGAAACGTCGGAGGTAAATCTTAAAACTTAAATACGCGATTATTTATTTATTTATTTAAAATTTAAGTCAGGCAACAAGGCCCATATTACAAATACCTTACAGACTAACATACATATATATTTTATAAACTTAAAAACTAAACACTATTTATGCGACAAAACGGCGTGGCTCCGTTAAGTCCCGTTGTGTAGTTTGATAATGTTTAATAATCGTGAAAGTTTAAATCAGTGTTTTATAACGACAGGTATTTAATTAAAAAAGGGGGCCGCTACGTACTGTATTGTATATTTAAGTACCTTTTGAATACATCAAACTAGTTTTTATGTTGCTGGATTCGTCGAACTAGGACCTCAAAACAAAATCGGCGGTTTTAACTTTGGACGCATAGATTGACGAATCCGGCAACATAAAAACTAGTTTGATGTATTCAAAAGGTACTTAAATACACAATACAGTACGTAGCGGCCCCCTTTTTGTGTGACAATAAATGGTTTCTAATTCTTATTCTATAGTCTGTATCTTTAGGTATTTAAAAAACAGTAAACAAAATCTACCCTCAAATAGCTTCTTAAGCCAGGTTGAGGGTAGATGAAAACATTACACGATCAAATAATGTAGGTTAAAGTCAGGTCGTTCAGTGACAGATCCAGGTGGTTTTGTATTTGGTTGGTTTCATTAAATGTTATAACTATCCGAAAATGTAACAATTATTTGTATACTTTTATTTAAGTACCTAAAGATACGGAGTATAGTTTGGAATCGTAAAGTAACCAGGTCTAACCTCGCTCGTAGTCGGTGGCGGTCTCCTGCTGGAAGTGCTGGTAGAGCTCGGGGCGGAACTTGCGCTCCAGCCCGTACGAGTAGAACCGGAAGAGGCACTCCAGACCGTACCGGAAGCCGGCGGCGGCGTCCTCGTTCGCTAGCGTCCTGGAATATTCAATTGTTTTTTTACTTATCATAAAAAAAACTCGTATCTTATTCTGTCAATCAATACTTACAAGAGAGTCGAGAGACAGTGATTCGACGGAGCAGTAAGCAATTTTTTTTGGATTGATACTTTTTACATTAGGCCAAAGGTTATGGCGCCATCGCTCGAAAATATTGCACCATACCTTTGGCCTACCGTCGAGTAAATGGCATTACTATGAATATTTAACAACTTAACACGTATCAGTGAAATAATAAGGATCAAATTCAAATGGCGTTCTAATAGTATTAATCTGCTGTCGAAAGATGACAGTAAATTTACAGTGGCTACATAATTTACTTTGACAATCCGACTCCATTTAAAAATTCTCTTTGCTTGATGTTTAAAATTTAAAATGAATTGAAATTGTTCGCTTTTTTAAGAGAGCTTTAATGAAATAAGAACTGACCTGAATTCGTTATACATGGTCCTGTTGAAGTGGTCCCTGAGGAAGAAGGACCAGAATCTGAACAGCGTGTTCATCTCCTGCGACTGCCCGATGCCCAGCTTCTTGCGCTCTGTGGAAACGTAACTTATTAGCATTTTTACTAGTGTCCGACCGAAATTCGGCCGTAAACTTCCGAAACATGATTTTTTCGGCCGTAGTTTCGGATCGCCAAAAAACGGCCGAACCTTTTGCCCAGGCCTAAACTTAAGGGGCCGGCGTGTCAAACACAAAAGCAGTCACCCGGACGCCACGTCACCGAAGTGTCAAAACTGAAATTGAACTTTATGCATATGCACGTAGGTCTATGTTGCTCTGTGGTCTGTGACCGATTAATCAGTCTTTGGCTTTGAACCTGCGGTGCGGATATATCGGTCATTGGCGTCCAAAAGGTTATGGAGAAACTTTAGGTAAATTTTACAGTCGGCTGTCAAACTATCTATATCAAAATTGCGCTGTCATAATTTCATTTCATTTATTTTATAATGTACTTAGGGCACCCTGAAAATTCCTGGAACTGGCCACTTAGAAAAAACAAGTCGTCTCATATATCAGAATCCAGAAACTTTCAGTATGGCCCACGTAATATTAGCATTAACAGCATTAGCATTATTGGACACTTTGTGTGCGTGACCTTGACTCTGTTGCTGATACAGTCAGCAGCAGAAGTTGCTGAGCGGGCCAGGTGTTCAAAATGATCTTGACGCGACTTTATTGTTAAGAGAATAAGAGCGTGCCAAGGTAATTTTGAACACCTCGCCCGCATAGCAACTTCTGCTGCTGACTGTACCCATAGCTTGGGCAAGAAGGATGGAAGTTCACCTTTGAGACAGCGCGAGTGGTACTTGTGGTAGGCCTGCTGGGTGAAGTGGTTCTCGCGGAGCAGGCCGTGGCTCGGGTGGTGGAAGGTCGGCAGCGATTGTGGCACGGACCCGCAAGAGGACCCCAGCGTCGGTGACGTGCCCAATGATGAACTGGAACATTTTACATTAATATTATGTTAACGTTGAAAATCATCTGGATTAAGAGCTCATTTAGACGGCGCGCTAACTCGCATACGATTTTAGTTACATTGCGGACCATTGAGGTTACATCAATTCAGCCGACCGATCAAATAACGCAATGCAATGAAACTCGCATGCGAGTTCTCGCGCCGGGTAAATGAGCCCTTAGTATTGGCTGTAACCTGTAGGCTTAGCATGAGTGCGTGGCGACGGTATTTTCCGTGCGAGATAGACTACGCGTAGGGACGCGTGTCTTTCTAACTGAGAGAGGGCTCTCAGTTAGAAAGACACGGGTACTCTGTCACGACGCACTCGTGCTAAGCCTACTGAAGCTATGACCTAGACTCCTGGACACGAAGGTATAAAAAATGGAACATAAAAATGTATAAGAATATTTTTGACGTCACTAATTGGTAGTTTTAAGACTTTTAAGCAGCGCCGCAAACTGCATTGGGGAGGATTATGCTGAGAAGGAGTCTTATTTTAGCGTTCATTGTTTTTTTTTATAAAATAAATAAATATTATAGGACATCCTTACACAGATAGACTAAGTCCCACAGTAAGCTCAAGAAGGCTTGTGTTGTGGGTACTCAGACAACGATATATATGTCGCAGTCAAAAGTGTGAACTGGTCAAAAGAACTTTTAACCGACAAAAACAGGCAAAACTGCTTTTGACTGAGCATGTTGCTCAAAAGTAGTTTTACCTAAAAATCATTGGTTAATAGTAATTGTGACTGTTACTATCAGTCAAAAGTACTCCCAGAAATAGGTAGGTTAGGGTTATTTTTTTTTGCTACGCCCTAAAAACGAAACTGTTCCCAGAGATAGGTAGGTTAGGGTTATTTTTTTTTTGCTACGCCCTAAAAACGAAACTGCTGCCAGAAATAGGTATGATTTTCAGGTAAAACTACTTTTGATCAACATGCTCAGTCAAAAGCAGTTTTGCCTGTTTTTGTCGGTTAAAAGTTCTTTTGACCAGTTCACACTTTTGACTGCAACATATATAATATAATAGTTAAATGGAACAAATATCTGTGTCATCTCACAAATATATGCCCTTACTGGTATTTGAACCCAGGACCATCGGCTTCACAGGCAGGGTCACTACCCATTCCGCCAGACCGGTCGCCGATTGCGGGTGTTTGTATTTCTTGTGTTCTAGTTATGGTCACTCACCCGGTGCTGTGTGTCCTGGCGCGGTGTTCGCGGATGTCCATGATCCAGCCGACGTGGTGCTCCACGGGCGGGTTGAGGCTGTGCCTGGTCTTGTGCTTGCGGCTCGTGCTGAAATTTACAATCGAAACATAAATATAGGCCACTAGACTTGATGCCTCAGAAAGCTCAATCAAGCTTGGGCTATGGGTATAGTCTGTCCATTTGTAGCTGGCCCGAACTGTTAATCCTTTTGAAGTATATTAAGATGCACTGGCTATCCAGGAACTTCTAAAAAGGAGAGAAAGCACAAGACACGTCCACTTGGTAACAACCATTTATTGAAAGAGAGCGATGATATGTAGGTATACATTAATCTGTCGCCGAGAATTGGTTCTACCCTCTTACATAATTATACTCATATATAACACCTTTGTCTATTGTTAAGTAAAACCGCACGTGCTACTTACCTGCAAAAAAGGGTCATAATTATTCTAATTGGCACCTGAGCGCGGGCTAGTCCAACGCTCAAAAAACCAGTGTAGGTGCGCTCTCCGATAACGCGCTTTCGTTACGCATCTGGATGACACATTTTAGACTGGTTCGACTCGCCAGCACTCAGTAACCATAGAGAATTACGCGACCCTTTTTTTTACAGGGGCCTGCTACAAATCGACGATATCGTCAGTTGACAAGCAAAACTCACTAATTACCATCACAAGTTCATAGCCATAGTGAACCGTATTAATACAATAATAAGGTTAATTTTTGTTGAATATTTTTTTTGTAAGTAGTGAATTTTGCTTGTCACCTGAGGATAAGTGACGAATCGTAGGAAACATCTACTAAACCTTGTACGATACATGTGCGACTAGGTAATATCGACACTCGTTGCGAATTTCCTATTTTTAGCAATAGTATCTTAACGTACTACACAATGACAATTGGCAGGGTCGCCATGTTAAGTGAAATATAGATTGTAAATATGACTTTAATTTGGATATTGTTACTAAAGGCTAGAATACATATACCTAGTATTAATGTAAGTAAGAATGTGTTTTACGTAGCGCACTGTAACGTTTAGGGATGATCATCTAACTGTATAGGGTACATACATAACATCGGTGGCGTGTGGGTCCTTGTTGGCGGCGTAGAACCGGGCCGTGCGGCGCGGCCTCTTCGCTTTGCTGCCTTGGTCCTGTTGCTCCACCTGCAAGATTTATATTCTAACGTGAGTACAGAATATAAATGAAATTACAGCTCCTGCCTTCATAGCCTCCTGAGACCCAGAAGCAATTGTTTTGTTTTTGAAATTGGAACCCCTTAGTTACACAATAAAAGTTCAAAATAGATTTTGGAATATGTACAAAAAATAGGGTATTTTCCTACTAGTCAAATCAGTTACTTTTTTAGAACTGTCAAAACGATTTGCTAATATGGTATTTATATGAAACATTACATCGTGACGTCACGGTCAACTCATCTACTTATTACATTTCTATCCGATTTATTAAATAGAACTTGTGTTTTTCTAATAATTATCTGGTGCTTAATTTCATGCATGGTGTAAAATAATTTATTTCAAATACAGTATAATACCATATTGTACGCAGGAACTTAGGAGGATAGGATCAAATTTAATATCATTAGTCATATGTAGAAGCGTTGTAAAGTTTGTGATAAAATCTCCTGCCTCGAGTTTCACAGCGAATTATCAACAGCCAACTTTGTCGCTTCTAAAGTGTATTCATGCTTACGTGTCTTATCATGTAAACAAACAAACCTCAAATCCATAGACAATCTAGACATCGTAATGTCAAATGTTTTTGAGGTTATCCGTTCGTTACTGCGATTATTAATGAAAATCTTATTAGAAATTATATTTTTCAGTGGTTATTTGCTTGATTTAAATACTTTGTGAGTTTCTTTAAGTATACAACAACATTTTATAGTCTGTCAACCTGGATACGTCAGTAGCAATGTAAAGCAAACTAAAATATGGTATCCCTAGGAAACTAACAAAAAGTAGCAATGCACATCGAACAACGATGTAATGTAAACAAAACAGTTCCACAGATAAGATATAAATGACACGCGATTTTCGAACAATTCAAACGTAGTGTTGCTAGCCCGCGATTATTCAAATTTGCCGCCTTTTTCTACTGACAAGATTTGCGAAAAGTGTGATAATGTCTTCGAGAACTGTTTGTTTACATGATAGGACAAGTAAGGATGAATACACTTTAAATAGTGTAAAGTTATTTGAGTAGTTTACCATCTGCGGCCTCGGCGGTGGCGGCGGCGGCTGGTCGGGGTTGGAATGCCGCTCGTTGGGCTGCGTGGCCTCGAACTGTTCGCGGGATATCAGCGACACGGTGCGGTAGTGCGAGCCCAGGCTGCCATGAGACTGTTTAAAGAAAAATAAATAAATAAATAAGTCTGAATCAAGAAGATTTTACACAAAACACTTTCTCTGCGCGCTAGGGAAGCATGCGGTGAAGCAGCATCCACCTTGACACTTTTCAGTGTTGCCCTATGGTTGACTGGTAGAGAATACCTATAGTGGCATTAAGTCCGCCTGTTGTACTCTTTTTTTATGTGCAATTAACTTTAAAATAAATAAATAAGTGCCTCACTGCTTCGTGCGCCAATTTCTTCGTAAGGCGGTTCTTTTGTATGACACGTATTCCCACAAACGAATTTTACTAAAATGGTAATTAGAAAAAACTTTCATACGATAATTTGAAATAATATGACATCTATAAAGGCCTAGAATAAAACTACAATAAGGTAAGTACCCCTATTAACGAGCCCATTAAAATCGGCAGTGATTACCGCGGTATATACAAAAAGGCGTTTTAAAAGAAAGCCAATTTACTTTTTTTAAATTTAAGTACACACAAATAAAGCCTTCTCTTTTGACTATCGAATAAGTATAGCACTAGTAAAGAAACACTAAGTAAATAATTCGAAAACCGTAAACTAACTCATCGGGGGCGCATTATTTGAATGCTCCATACTAACGCGCAACACCTCAAGTAAGCAAACGCGTATTTTATTTAGTGATTTTCATAGTAATGGTGAATATTATAGAAAGACTAAGACTTTATATCTATTCAGAATTATGATATTTATGGTTCCCAAATACTCAATTTGTAAATATTTGCTTGCCAATAGTAAAAAATTGGATTTTCAAAACCTCGGTGTTGGGTTCCATTTTTTGGTGTGGTTCCTAATTTCGAGGTATACCTCGGTAATAGCGGAAACGGTATTTTAAGTTCAAATGGTTGTATATTCATATGTAGATACACATTTCCATAACTCTTGATGTTATTGAAATATTTAACCATCTATAAAGCTAAAGAGCTGTTAACGTGGTATGAAATCTATTCAAGAACTCTTAATTTTGACTACAGTTTTAAGTACTTAACTGGAGGTTTTCTTAGAAACCATTATATGAGAATCTTGTTTAAATATTGATATAAAAACAAAAGCATGGTTGTCAAGTCTGTTTTACAATGTTTTGTAATATTTAGAATCTTCCATTTTGACTGTATTCAAAATATACACGATCTTTATTTATTTTTATTACTCGTAAATGAGTTTTGCAATAATGTGAATTAAACCGTTTAGCGATGGTTACAAAAGACATCACTCGGTAATAAGATGTATGGGAACCTAATACCGGCTCGCCTACAACTTTGGTAGGAAATAAATAGGTTCATAATATAATTATCATAAAACCTATTGTATTATTTTAATTAGAACATATAATACACAAACATACAATATTAAATTATTTTAACGTCGTAACGCGGCAAGTGTGATGGGCACCTTTGCACCCGCTACAACTCGCGGAAGTCTTTTAGATTAAAATATTTTAATATTTAGATATATTTATGTTCTTTTTGTATGATTTTATATACCATTAACCTTTTGTATAAATAAATTCTTTTTATTTATTTTAATATTTGATTTCCCATATCTTGTATATTTGGATGTTGATGGGCATTTATTTGTGTGTTGAACACAGATACTTTTTCCTAAGTCATGGGTGTTTTTTATGTATATAAGTAATTAAGTACGTATTTATCTATATAAGTAGGTATGTATATCGTCGTCTTGTATCCATAGTACAAGCTTTGCATAGTTTGGGGCTATGTCGGTCTGTGTAAGATGTCCCCTTATATAGACCGCCTTTTTAATTTCTACAATTTCTTGTCCGCCTATAATTTATTAATAGGTATTATGTAGATACTCGTATACAGCATGTATTTTTGATACGACCACATATTTATTATCTAAGTGTAGTTAGTAGGTGTAGGCTCAAAGGAATTAATTTTCATAATTATGTTTTACTAAAAATCCTATTATTTATTTAAAGAAAATCCAAAGAAAAAATGAATTTAATCTGATGATTGGAAAACAGATTAAATATAATCCCTATTATTTATTTAACTACTATTGTCAAATAAATATAAGTATGTATATAAATAAGGAACTAAAAATGCGATGGGTTTATCTACCCTCGTAAAAAGGAACACGTATCCGCGGTATTTGGGTAACAATTATCAATTACCACGGTAATAGGCGATTTCAACGTTTTGGTTTTAATAAATATTTTTTTCTATATAATTGGCCAAGACAAGTCCAAAAACCAATGAAATATAAATTTCAATATACAAACTATCATAAAAAAATATGTCTTTGTTCATACAGAGCCAGCTTATATTTCATTTTTAGCTGTCTTTGTAAAAGTTGCTTAACCCCCTCGTTAATAGGGGTACTTACCTTATACTTGCAAATTGATATGTGCATTTCTAGCCGTAAAAGTGCGTGGCGAATTTATCCATGAATTCATTCATAATTTCTGCATGCAATTTCGCAGCTCACTGTACATAAAGTATTGTAAATATGTACTAACCGAAGTATAATCCGTGTCGTTCCACAAGTCCTCCTCGTACCGTCTCAATCCGTCAGTTATGACCTGTAATTAAAATAAACGATTGAATTAATTTGTTGATTAAGACCTGGCGGTCGTGGCCGTCGTGCTAGACCGCGCGGCCGCCCGTCTGCGTCACGATCAGCAGCCGGCCCACGTGGCGGTACAGCTGAGTGTGTTGTACCTGTTCGAGATCTTGTGAGATCTTGGTGCGGGTGTTCCAGTCGCCCTGGCGGTCGTGGCCGTCGTGCTTGACCGCGCGGCCGCCCGTCTGCGTCACGATCAGCAGCCGGCCCACGTCGCGGTACAGCTGAGTGTGTTGTACCTGTTAGAGATCTTGCGAGATCTTGGTGCGGGTGTTCCAGTCGCCCTGGCGGTCGTGGCCGTCGTGCTTGACCGCGCGGCCGCCCGTCTGCGTCACGATCAGCAGCCGGCCCACGTGGCGGTACAGCTGAGTGTGTTGTACCTGTTCGAGATCTTGCGAGATCTTGGTGCGGGTGTTCCAGTCGCCCTGGCGGTCGTGGCCGTCGTGCTTGACCGCGCGGCCGCCCGTTTGCGTCACGATAAGCAGCCGGCCCACGTGGCGGTACAGCTGAGTGTGTTGTACCTGTTCGAGATCTTGTGAGATCTTGGTGCGGGTGTTCCAGTCGCCCTGGCGGTCGTGCCCGTCATGTTTGACCGCGCGGCCGCCCGTCTGCATCACGATCAGCAGCCGGCCCACGTCGCGGTACAGCTGAGTGTTGTACCTGTTCGAGATCTTGTGAGATCTTGGTGCGGGTGTTCCAGTCGCCCTGGCGGTCGTGCCCGTCATGTTTGACCGCGCGGCCGCCCGTCTGCGTCACGATCAGCAGCCGGCCCACGTCGCGGTCCGACAGCTCGAAGTCCGATTCGGAATCCGACCTGAACATACAATAATTGGGTTAAAATTGAGAGCAGAGTACAATAACAACTTGAGTTAGATGGAAGTAAGTTGTCCGTAAACTGCGCGGCCCTCTGAAACCTTTACGCTCAAATCTAAAGATATACGCACACAGGGGTTTCTATTGTTTCCCAAAAAGTCATAATGTATTGTTTGTTCGCATTTTCGTTAGTCATAATTTGTTTTTCTCAGAAACGCGTAACTTTTCAGGATTGCCATAAAACAAACCTAACCTATATATAGGATAACCTTACGAAAATCCTGAAAAGTTTACGGTTTCAGTTTTTGGACTAATGATAATATGACAAACAATACATTATGACTTACTTTATGGGAAACAAACGGACCCCACGCACACAGGCTTGTGTGTGTTTTGCGTCTGGAAGGATAATCTCTGCATAAGTATAATAACACTTGGTCATAATTATGTCATATGGTAACTATGATATTAATAACTGTTGAACATCTTAATTAAGCCTATTTGTATTATCCTCAATTAATTCATATTATTTTAATATCGGTCTTTTCAACAACTCCACAGAATTTCTTGTGCATCGTAGGGCCTACCATCTTGTGGCCTAAATCGTCAAGTTTACCTTGACATGTTTTTTGGAGGTGTTCCAGTAGATACTGACCAGGCGTCTCCGTCGGTGAAGGTGTTGTGCCTGGGCGGCGGCAGGTCGAGCTCCTCGTCGAGCTGGAAGTGAAGCTCCTCGCGCTGCGGGGCCTCGTCGGCGGGTGCGGGCGCGGGCGCCGGCGCCGAGCGCTCGCGGCTGCCGGCCTTCGTCCTCCGTTTCACCTGCCATCAACATCAAACATATGAAAACCGAGGAGAAAATGCTTATGACAGCCGTTCGGCAAACAGGTTTAGGGGAATAACTGTCGACCCTCTCGATAAGGCGATGAATCACGAAATAAAATGCTTATTTAAGTCTGATCCCCACAGAAAACCAGCGCCACGGTTTGCCGCGGCATTATGCTGAGTGGGGATCATATTTTAGCGTCCAAATGTGTTTTATGTCTGCATGCTTTTCTTTTTTTCATGTACTATGTTGTGGCGTTAAAATAGTTGTATTTCTTTTTTCTTCTTCTTCTTCTTCTTCTATTAAACGGGTCCACAAAGAATGAGCCGCCCCGCGAGGAAATTGCCGCGCGAAGCAGCTCGGTCTATGCAGTTGTGCCTCGGCCGAAGCTAACTCACTCGCGGCCGCAATACCTCGGCCGTGCACGTCTCCACCGACTGACCTGCTTCGCGCGGCAATTTCCCCGCGAGGCGGCTTGTTCTGTGTGGACCCGCCTATTTATGACATTCAGGTGTTAGGTGGATCAAAATGAGGACAAAAAATCGTTGTTTGATGTTCTATGCGAGTCACAAGTCACAAGATCTCGTCGAGGGCGAACTATTAGTTAAAATAGTTAAATCAAACACTATACGTACCTCGGTCCACACGTCGGGGCCGCTTCTCTCGGAGCTGGGGCTGCCGGCTCCAGAGGTTTGTCTCGATTCGCCTTCCGGTTTCTCGCTAGGTTCTTCTATTAAATAAAACATGTCATTAAAAAAAGCAACCAACAAAAAGTATGTTTTAGTTAGAGTAACTGTTACATAAAATTTATTTAGTCTAAAAATGATTTTCCTAAGGCCCTTCGCCGACTTGAGCGGATGCAAGCCCGCGGGAACCATAATAGGTAAAATCCGTCGCACGCGTCCGCGCCAGTTAGCGTTGCTCATACTATTTTTCGTTCTACCGCTCACGCGGCGAAGGACCTAAAATAAATTCAGCCCCTTCTTATCCAGACACGAGAGCGTTTGAAAAAGCGCAATGTTTCAATTAATTTCACGATCTCTAGGGCTTTAACATGTTTGGCGCCGTGTCAAACACAAAAGCTCAGACGCAACGTGACCGAAGTGTCAAAACTGGAATTGAACTTTATGAATATGCACGTAGGTTTATGTTGCTCTGTGACGGATTAATCCGTCTTCGGCGTTGGACCTATGGTGCGGATATATAGTCTGTCAAGCAAAGTATGTCATTAGCAATGGCAACACTCAAAGAGCAGTATTGCGCTTGCTTGAGCAGTAGGCACCTTGACTTTGCTTAAGTTCATGCACAATCTTATTTAATATATCGGTATTTAATGGTGACACCAGAAATTTCTCTCGATATTGCAACGATTCATAATGTAAACAAACAAGATGGCTGTCATTCACGATCCACATTCAACAGATAAAACACAGATGACACGCGATTCTGGAATTATTCGAAAACAGTGCTAGCCCGCGATTTTTCAAATTTGCCGCCTTTTGCTACTGACAAGATTGGCTTGACCAAGTATATCTGTCATTAGCGTCAAAAAGGTTAAGAGTGAGTTACCTGTCTTGCGCTGTGGCACGAACTCGGCCACGTCGGGGTTGAGGGGGTCGTGCGCCGGCGGCGAGCCCGCGCCGCGCGTCCGGAACATCCTGCACCAAGGACACAATACCGTTGTAGACACATGTTACCTTAGTTTGAAAATTTGCAATTTATCACAATCAATTGGAAACATATTAACTCACATTTATAGACGGTTCTAACGCGAAATTTATTCAATTACCTTCAATCAGTGAAACCTGTGTCGAAACGTCGGTAAATAAAGGTAATTGAATAAAGTTAGACCCGTCTATAAATGTGAGTTAATATGTGTTCAAAACGCGAAAGTTTTAAATATTATAATAAATTTAAAAACTTAAACAATGTAATGGAATAATAAAAAATACAAGATCTCAAAGTTTCAAAAATTATTTTCTTTTTTACTATGTATATGTACGTATTAACTTATGGCGATACTGACCTGAATTAGCTAATAATCATTTCTTTATCTGTCATTTTGACTTGTATGTATTTTTAAGAAAGGGATAAAACTTAATTTAAATAAATCGGGCCCGTAAAGTTTTATGAATAAGGGGGTTGATGGTTAAAGGGCAATTTATATGAGGGTTTCCCGCCCCGAATAATTACGTAGGTAACCGGAGAATAGGCGGGTCCTCACAGAATGAGCAGCCTCGCAAGGAAATTGCCTCGCGGAGCAGCTCGGTTCGTGTAGACGTGCCTCGGGCGAAGCAAACGCACTCGCGGCCGCAATGCCTCGTGCGAGGCACGTCTCGACAGACCGAGATGATTCGCGAGGCAAATTCCTCGCAAGGCGACTCTTTCTGTGTGGACCCGTCTTATAGTTTTTTTAGGAAAGTAATTCTTTACGCCACCGACTTATACTGAAATACGAGGACATAATCGATCGATGTATTTAGCAGAAGGCGCCAGCATAGCTTGCCCTGTCAATCCCTAGAATGGTGTCAAATATTTATTTTTTGATTTTACTCCACTGGGTTTGTTGAAATTGTGTCAAATTAAATGGAGTTTTATGCCCTGGATGCCAGCCCTTTAAGCCAAATCTCATAGAAAAAGAGGCAAGCTATGATGCCGCCATCTATGCAAACCGTTGACAGTTGCCAACCCCATTTAAAAAGTAGTAAGGGTAAATTATAGTCGACATAATCGATCGATGTATTTAGCAGAAGGCGCCAGCATAGCTTGCCCTGTCAATCCCTAGAATTGTGTTAAATATTTATTTTTTGATTTTACTCCACTGGGTTTGTTGAAATTGTGTCAAATTAAATGGAGTTTTATGCCCTGGATGCCAGCCCTTTAAGCCAAATCTCATAGAAAAAGAGGCAAGCTATGATGCCGCCATCTATGCAAACCGTTGACAGTTGCCAACCCCATTAAAAAGTAGTAAGGGTAAAATATAGTCTGTATCTTTAGGTATTTCAAAAAGAGTAAACAAAATCTACCCTCAAATGGCTCCTTAAGCCAGTTGAGGGTAGATGAAAACATTACATGATCAAATAATGTAGGTTAAAGTCGTTCAGTGACGAATCCAGGTGGTTTTGTATTTGGTCGGTTAACCAATAAATGTTATAACTACCCGAAAATGTACAAATTGTTTGTTTACATTTATTGAAATACCTAAAGATACAGAGTATAGATATGGAAGCGCTGGTAGCCTAGCGGTAAGAGCGTGCGACTTTCAATCCGGAGGTCGCGGGTTCAAACCCCGGCTCGTACCAATGAGTTTTTCGGAACTTATATATGTACGAAATATCATTTGATATTTGCCAGTCGCTTTTCGGTGAAGGAAAACATCGTGAGGAAACCGGTCTAATTCCCAATAAGGCCTAGTTTCCCCTCTGGGTTGGAAGGTTAGATGGCAGTCTGGTGCCTACGTCAAATCATGGGATTAGTTGTCAAGCGGACCCCAGGCTCCCATGAGCCGTGGCATAATGCCGGGATAACGCGAGGAAGAAGAAGAGAGACAGAGTATAGATATGAATGTACCTGGGCAGCGGCGGCGGCGGCACGGCCCGCAGCAGGCTGGACACGGGCGCCACCAGCGGGCCGCCCATCGTGGCCAGCGGGAAGATGCCCACCATCTGCTTCTTACGGCTGCAATACATCACACATTTTATTAACTAGTAGTTAGCCCCCAACTGAGAACTCGCGGTTCGCCAAAAAGATCAATTGAATGCAGTGCTACTTAGTCGTCAAAGGATCGAAAACCGCGTGCGGTTTATTGCAAGATCTGTGGAGCCCTTAATTGATATATTTAAGTCACGATAGAGATTAAAATAAACTGTATCTGTGGTAAGCCGTAATCTTTCTTGTCAAAAACTAATATTATGTTTATTTTATTTCGTTTTTATCTTGCCAATTATTTTAAAATCTTAAATTAAAAAACAATATCATAAATGTGTAAACCGAGCACTTTCATTTGTTACCAAACTCGACCATACTTTCTTGCAATTAAAATGACCAGAATAGCAAGACCCCTCACTACTAGCTTTTTAGCCTCTTGATCGAGCCTGCTCAAAATTTAATGACTAAAATATAATGCCCACAACTATACGTTCACGCAATTTCATTTAAATTAGAACAAATTTACTTAAGTTATTGTTGTTCAATGGCGGGACGTGCCCCTAGCCAGCCGTGTGTTCCAAGTTGAATGTAAAATAAAATATACTCTTACCGTTTCTCCCCCGGCTTGTCCTCTCCCTCGTTCTGCAGCGGCGGGTCCTCGTTGTCCCGCTTGTCGTCCTTATCCTCCGTCTCGCTCTCTTTAGCTTCCTTCTCTTTCGTTTCCTCAGCGGCCTTCTCAGTTTCTGGAGAGGGCTCTGGTTTGATTTCAGGCGCTAGTTCTGGTTTTTTAGTCTGTGGAATGATGTTAGGTTAATGAGTTTTCGGAACTTATGTACGAAATATCATTTGATACTTACCAGTCGCTTTTCGGTGAAGGAAAACATCGTGAGGAATCCGGACTAATCCAAATAAGGCCCAGCTTTCCCTCTAGGTTGGAAGGTCAGACGGCAGTCGCTTTCGTAAAAACTAGTGTCTACGTCAATTCTTGGGATTAGTTGTCAAGCTGCCCCCAGGCTCCCATGAGCCGTGGCAAAAGGCCGGGATAACGCGAGGAAGAATAAATCCCTAAGGGCTGATTTAGACGATGCGAGAACTCGCATGCGAGTTTCATACCTTTGAGGGTTTTGATCGGTCGCTTGAATTGGGCGTAATCAACAGTCTGCAATGTAACTAAAATAGCATGCGAGTTCGCGCGCCGTCTAAATCAGCCCTAATGGGGTGAAAATGGGTTGAAAATTACAACGACATCTAGCGGAAGTATCTTACACTTACCTCAAACTTCTCCGCCTGCCCACCTATACTGGGCGCTTTCTGCGCTTCCTTCTCTTCCACGCTCTTCTGCGCCTCCTCTTCTACGCTCTTCTGCGCCTCCTTCTCTTCTACGCTCTTCTGCGCTTCCTTTGGCTGATTGTCCTCTTTCTGTTTGTCGTCGGGGGACCTCTTGTCTGTGTCCTCATTCATCATTATGTCGAGTAGAGGCCATTTTGTCGGCTCGAACGCTGTTCGGACCTGTGACAAAAAATACGTTTTATTTGGCATGTCAAGAATAATAAAAACCGGCCAAGTGCGAGTGAGACTCGCGCACGAAGGGTTCCGTACCATTACGCAAAAAATGGCAAATACATCAACGTTTGTTGTACGGGAGCCACACTTAAATATTTATTTTATTCTGTATTTAGTATTTGTTGTTATAGCGGCAACAGAAATGCATCATCTGTGAAAATTTCAACTGTCTAGCTATCACAGTTCATAAGATACAGCCTAGTGACAAACAGACGGACGGACAGACAGTCAGACAGACGGACAGTGGAGTCTCAGTAATAAGGTCCCGTTTTTCCCTTTGGGTACGAAACTCTAATAAGTTTAAATTGGCTATAGGAACACAGGAGCCTTGTTTTTTTACGCAAAATTATCGTCTGGTGTTAGCGCTCGCACGCGGTGGAAGGAGGCGATGTGAGGGGGACGGTGGCGCCATCTCGTGTTACCTTGAACCCGTTGACGAGCTGCAGCTTGTCGGAGTCGCGGATGGCGTCCAGCACGAGCGCCACGTCTGGTGTCAGCGCTCGCACGCGGTGGAAGGAGGCGATGTGAGGGGGACGGTGGCGCCATCTCGTGTTACCTTGAACCCGTTGACGAGCTGCAGCTTGTCGGAGTCGCGGATGGCGTCCAGCACGAGCGCCACGTCTGGTGTCAGCGCTCGCACGCGGTGGAAGGAGGCGATGTGAGGGGGACGGTGGCGCCATCTCGTGTTACCTTGAACCCGTTGACGAGCTGCAGCTTGTCGGAGTCGCGGATGGCGTCCAGCACGAGCGCCACGTCTGGTGTCAGCGCTCGCACGCGGTGGAAGGAGGCGATGTGACGGGGACGGTGGCGCCATCTCGTGTTACCTTGAACCCGTTGACGAGCTGCAGCTTATCGGAGTCGCGGATGGCGTCCAGCACGAGCGCCACGTCTGGTGTCAGCGCTCGCACGCGGTGGAAGGAGGGGATGTGAGGGGGACGGTGGCGCCATCTCGTGTTACCTTGAACCCGTTGACGAGCTGCAGATTGTCGGAGTCGCGGATGGCGTCCAGCACGAGCGCCATGTCTGGTGTCAGCGCTCGCACGCGGTGGAAGGAGGCGATGTGACGGGGACGGTGGCGCCATCTCGTGTTACCTTGAACCCGTTGACGAGCTGCAGCTTGTCGGAGTCGCGGATGGCGTCCAGCACGAGCGCCACGTCTGGTGTCAGCGCTCGCACGCGGTGGAAGGAGGCGATGTGACGGGGACGGTGGCGCCATCTCGTGTTACCTTGAACCCGTTGACGAGCTGCAGCTTGTCGGAGTCGCGGATGGCGTCCAGCACGAGCGCCACGTCTGGTGTCAGCGCTCGCACGCGGTGGAAGGAGGCGATGTGAGGGGGACGGTGGCGCCATCTCGTGTTACCTTGAACCCGTTGACGAGCTGCAGCTTGTCGGAGTCGCGGATGGCGTCCAGCACGAGCGCCACGTCTGGTGTCAGCGCTCGCACGCGGTGGAAGGAGGCGATGAGCGTGACGGGAATGGTGCCGTCGGCGGCCATCTTGCGGCGGAGGAAGAAGTCGCGCGCTAAGTTGTCAGGGCTGAAGTAGTATTCGCTGTGGAAATAATATTGGTCAGTTGCTGATATTTTAATAATAAATTTCTTTTTCTACGTGAGTTAGTTGGGATGGAAATGAACTATTCAAATTGTAATAACACTTTTGGTAGTTATGAAATAGTCTTTTATTTTCGGATGCCATATTTGTTGTTTTTTGAGCCAACTGAAAACATTCATAGCCAGTGGTATTCTTTAGACTGTAGAGCAGAAGAGTGTCATTTTGCGAGCCCCTTGCGGATCTTCTAGTTTTTCAAAAAAGTTTCTTTAGATAGAACAAATTAATTTTCGGAAAACTGGACATTTTTACTATTTTTTCCTATAACTCGCTCTACGTTTAGAATACTACTGTCTATGACTGTTTTCTATAGTCTAGATATGGACAGTACCTAGTTTTTCGGCCAGGATTGCAAAGTATAAGTACTCACATCTGCTTCTTAATGAGGTCTTTCAACGTTGCTTGGTCAAGTCCTAGTCCGTAGGGCGCGCTGGTAGCATGAGCGGCACCGTAGTAGAAGGCCTGCGCCAGCGGGGCCGCCAGCGGCGGCGGCGGGAGCCCTATGCCCCCGTAGTGCAGCACCAGACCCTGTGCGACTGCCGGTTGAGCCACGCGGAGCTGGGACGTGGAGGGGGGAATTGTGAATGATGATGATAGTGAACTGTGATCCGAATTTATGACTAACGTTTGATCATTCAATTCAGAATAAGAAAATATTAATTACATAATAAGAAATATTCAGATCAAAAGTTCTTGTACACATTAACCCATTTCAAATAGAGTAGAGAATACATGAAATTTTACTTAGTACAACAAAGACTGAACAAAGGAATAAAATACCGTGTTCTTTTGTAATTAGGTAATAACCTACCATGTATGTTATGGAAATGAAGTGTTTATCAATACTTTTTCCGGAAAATAAAGACTACAGATGTAGTGAATAATTGTTTTCCTTCGTATTCTCACGGAAACGTACGAACGTGTCTTGCTATTTCAGTCAGTCTCGGTACAAAAAGTACTGAGGTTGACTGAAGTAGCACGAACGTTTCCGAGAAACTAAGGAAAACAATTACGCACTACACCTGTCTGTGTGTCTGTTTATTTTCTTATTTGACATAAATGTTGTGAAATAGATTTCAAATACTGTTATAAAAACAACTGATGGATTGATTAAAAACAAGTAAAAGAGGGAAGTGAAAATCTCCATCTCTTTTTTATTCCATGTATTCTCTACTAATGAACATCATGTAATGAAAGGATCATCCATCAATTAGTAAATGATCCCAATGCCATCAAATATATATGGTACATTTCATATGTAAATTAATAGACTTATCATATTTATATTAGTATAGTCCCGTGAAAGAATTTGATTTGTTTTGAGCACCACTCGTAAGATGAAATATAAAGCTAATAAACATGCAAATTTCTAATACAAATCAGGAATTTTTAAAATGCATAAAATACCGTTAAGGTATATTGGAAAATAAGAATTACTTTACGAGTAAGCTTACTGATTAGCATCACAATTATTTCTTACATAAGGCCATATATTACACAAGAGTGTTACTTACTAGTGCTACATAATTATTGAATTATTATTGTAAATTCTAAGGTACTGACTATTTAGATTTACATCATCTGCTATGAGGTTATTAAATTATTCAGTGTAGTCACCAAGGGGTCATCCATTAATTACGTCACACGTTTAGGGAGAGGGAGGGGGTCAAGAAAATGTGACATGTTGTGACATGGGGGAGGGGGGAGTCACAAACATTGTGATGTCACTTTAAGTTCATCAGTAACCGAAAATTAATTTATATTTTTTTATTCGCTGTACAGTTAAATAATGAGATTTTGGATGTAACTTTCGTTGTGTTATAAAATTACTAATATTTATATATCAAAAATATTTTTTTATTAAAAAAATAATGCCGAGTTAATATTGTCGATTTCGTTGAAAACAAAATTGCCTAAAATGTGACGTCACACCAGGGGGGGAGGGGTTTGCAAAATGTGACCAAGTGTGACAAGGAGGGGGGAGGGGTAAAAAAACCTAGAAATTCGTGTGACGTAATTAATGGATGATCCCCAAACAATTTATATTTTTATAAAACAGATACTACACTTAAACGCGTCGCAAATCGTGTTATCAAAATAACATTTTAAAAAGCGAGGCGCGTTTACAATAAACTACTGTTTTAATGTAAATAAAAAAACAACCTTTTTTTTAACCCTCCTCTGCGAGGTGAATATGTAGGGATCTAAATGCATATTCAACTCATAGAATATAGCGAAGGGTTAAAAAGACAGTCTCTAACTATATGATAGAATGAAAAATAATAAATATTAACAAAATACATATATTATTTTTATGCATAGGTACAGGTAGATTAACGAAAGCTGGCACCTTGGAGGATATAACCAAATGGAGACGCCTTGTCTGTAATTTTCTGTACAAAATAGTCTGCCGATTTTTGCAGGGGAGAGGGGCACGTTAAATGTATACGTAACGTAAAAATAGCCATCTCAGATAAACGTCAGTCCATAGTCCATACAATGTGTATGACCATTGGCCGCCTATTTTCGACAGAGGGGAACACCTGTTAATGGCTTCTTCTTCTTCTAAATCGGGCCCTCACTGCTGAGGATCGTGACTCCGCTTGCTAATTTTTCCTATGGCAGCTCTCCACTTCCCCCTGTCGGTTGCTTTGTGGAAAGCGTTGCTTAGTGTGATGTCCATCTGGGCGGATATTTGGTCACACCATCTCGTTGGACTTGATCCTCTAGGCCGTCTGGTTATATGCTGGTTAACGGCTACTCCATTTGGTTATATCCTCTAAGGCTGGCACTAATGGAATGAACGAACCTTCCATTGTATGAATGATACCTGTATCGGTATACAGTCAGATCCACCATTTTATTGGTTAATGTGATACAATATGCAGATAGATATATTCATTTACTCATACATTCCATGCGGTACAGCTTTCGTGAATCAACCTGTACATTAGTAAAGATGATTAAAATAGATACAATAATGTCATAAAAATAAATATGAAAAACGTTAAAAGCTTAGGTTATGTTTTTGAGGTTAAGCACGTGGTATGTGTTGCAAACAAAAATCAAATTAAACCAAGTGTTATTATTAGGCAGGTCCACACAGAATGAGCCGCCTCGCGAGGAAACTACCGCTCGGAGCAGCTCGGTCCGTGTAGACGTGCCTCGGCCGCATTGCCTCGAACAAGGCATATCCTCCTGACACCTGGCGTCCTTTACAAAGTGCTAAATCAATCGTACTCGAAAGGCCGACCATTTTTGAACTTCTTATATCGACAATGGACGACCGACCTACAGGTAGCCTCAATTCCCGAGTGTTTGTTTTTTCCCGCAAAAAAATTATTTGTCACGTGATTGCTCGCAGCCAATGAAATTTAAGCAATGGCGATAGTTTGTCCTTGAAGTTCGATAGAGATATCCTACCTATTGGCCGCCATTCTTGTAACGCGTGCTCAGGAGTTTGGAACGATGGCGGCACGTGGCCGACGCAGTAAGTAAAACTTAAAATGTTTTTGTTAAATTCACTTGTTTTAATGTAGGGTTGTTGTAGAATAGCAAATTAGTAAACATTTTTTTGAAATTACGTACTTTTGTGTGGTAATAAAGAATAATGAAGTAAATAAATCGTCGTAAAAATATTAAACCTATAGAAAGGCACATCGTTCGTAGTTTATGTTTTAAGTTTGTGAAATTGATCTTACGTAAATCACTTTCGGCACTTATACCTAAAGTAGTGAATATATTATTTTCAGCGTTACGAGACCGCGATATTACAGAACTTCTTAATAACTCCGAATTGGAAGATTCGAGTGAAGATGAAGATTTCACTGAGGAGGTATACGCTTTCATAAATGATCGATCTTCAGCTGAGGAAGACTCGAGCGACAGCGACAGTTACGACAGCGATGATGGCAATGTACCAAGAGGTCGAGGTCGTTCTCGTAGCCTCGGTAGAGCTACTGGACGTCGAGATCGGGGCAGACGACGTTCTGGATGTCGGGTTCGTATACGTGGTGGCACTCGCAGTCAAGGTCCAAGTCGGCCACAAGATGTTGCTTCATGGAAACGAGATAAGTTCGACGTTGATTTGCCAGGTTTGTCCTCACTATCTTACTTGCCATCCATTCAAGATCCATCAAACATCAACGAGTATGTGGAGGAATACCTGGATGATGAATTGTACAACTTAATTGTAGAAAAGTGTAACCAGAAATGTTAATTATAGTAAGGCACTTGCAATTACATTGCTCTTGTTCGCAAATAAAGATTTTAGCTAGATACCTACTTAGAGATGTTAAGTTTTTGACTGACTATATTTATACAAATAAAAAATATGATTGTTTAGTACTTAATGTGTAACATTACATTAAATTTTCTTAAAATGTTAAATAATTTGTTTCATTTTATACACGTAACCTACTTATGCCTTAATGACCTAAAGTCCTTTATAAAGGACAAAAAATACCAAAACAAAAATATGCTCAATGTCTTAATCCAATAATATTAAAACGCCTTTGTTTTAGTGAAAACTCAGGAAACACATTAGTTTAGGTTTTATTCAACATGCGAGGTCTCGGACTTTCCAACAGGAATAGTTTAATGCTTTGTAAAGTACATTCGGTCATAGTGACAAGTTATTTCAGTTAAATGCTCGGTGTCAGGAGGATATATAAAATACTGGAATAACCCATGCGTGAAGTGGTGGTACCCAAAAATGATATAGTGAAGCCAAATGGTTTGGATTGGGACATGTTTAGGTATGTGCATTCTCCTTTCAGTGGTAAAATTTCGCATATAGTAATTTTATCTAGTAGTTCACAAAGAAAAATACTAAAAATAGTAACTTCAACTGATCATTTGGTGGCTTATTTATATTGATATATCATGAAGGAAAAATAGTTATTAGCTAGGTCTTAAGAAACTTAACTAGATAAAAATTACTTTATGCATATTTCACCTTTCATTGTGAAGGAAAATGTATATACCAAGGACAAACCTACTCAGCTATTAGGTTTGCCCCAACAAAATAATGTCTTCGGAGTACAGTCAAAAACTGGTGTATAATTTGACATACATCTTGGAGTAAAATTTAGTCCATATTTACTTACTCTCAGGTAAAAGTTTGAATATGTATACAATTTATAAATAACAAGTTTGTGAACTTACTCAAAAAAATATTAACATTTTAAACATAAAGCCTTTATATGGTCGTAAAATCTCAATCAGCATATTTATTCCTCTAAATATTTATTAATCAGTATATAGTAATAGCATTATTTTGATCGAAAGGAAAAATTATAAAAAAATATCCAATTGGTCAACAAAAACAATGACAGAGTCAGATATCACTACTGTTTCATTAAAAAAAATAAAAATGAAACTCATATCATTTTAGATTCGTGTGTTGATTGTTAAGGCTTTACTACATAGTGTAGCAAAATCAAAAGTTCCAAGGTCATGCTAACCTTGATCGGTCCTATCGTGGCAACCCATAGTCTACACCAGCGGTCTCCAAACTTTTTCTCCAACCTTAGCTTCGTGGTCCGGACTGTATGGACTTTGGTATTTTTCACGGGCATAAACGGCAGGCTCGCGGGCCGTATCCGAGTTTGGAAAGCACCGGTCTACTCTGGAAGCTTTGTTGTCCGAGTAGCCTAGCGTCAGTGCACAGACAAGACATCCTCCAGACTGACCATAGTAGCGCTACCCCCTCCGCCACAAATATACGGTAGTTATACTCCATTTTCGAGTCAAAGTGTCTTTGTGTGACGTCCGTGTCTTTGAACGGACCAATCACGGCACGGGACCTCGCTCACCTCGTCCCCCGCACCCCAGTAATTTTGGCAGCATCGGTTTCATGAAATAATTGCTCTAAATTCCGTCTAGAGGATTCCTAGTCTATGCGTGAGTGTTACCTGCTGCAGGTCGTGGTGGTAGTCGTGGTGGAAGACGTGCACGGGCGCGGGCAGCGCGGAGGCGGGGCGCGGCGGCGCGCGCCGGCCCCCGCGCGCCGCGCCCCGCGCGCCCCCCGCCCCCGCCCCCGCCCCCCCGGCGCCGCGCGCGCGCAGCGACCCGCGACGCTCCTCGCCGTTCAGGGACACCGTGTCTACAAGATACAACAAATTTATTGATAAAAATCAATGTTTTACAAGTCGGACAAACTTTAGGTAGATCTGTGGAGGAATACATCATCATCATCATCATTTCAACCTATATACGTCCCCCTGCTGGGCCCAGGCCTCCTCTCATGCGCGAGAGGGCTTGGGCTACAGTCCCCACGCTAGCCCAATGCGGATTGGGGACTTCACATACACCATTGAATTTCTTCACGGTTTCCTCGCGATGTTTTCCTTCACCGAAAAGCTAGTGGTAAATATCAAATGATATTTCGTACATAAGTTCCGAAAAACTCATTGGTACGAGCCAGGGTTTGAACCCGCGACCTCCGGATTAAAAGTCGGACGTCATATCCACTCGGCCACCACCGCTGTGGAGGAATTGTTCAATGTCAATTGTACATACTACTGTAATAAGGTTTAGATTTCTTTGATAGTCGATACTAGAGATGCCACGAATATTCAACAACTATTCGGTATTCGGCCTATTCGGCCACTTTGCCGAGTAAGGAAATATAAAATAAAATAAATGTTATAGGACATTTTTTACACAAATCGACTAAGCCCCACGGTAAGCTCAAAAAGACTTGTGTTGTGGGTACTCAGACAACGATATATATATAATATATAAATACTTAAATACATAGAAAACAACCATGACTCAGGAACAAATATCTGTATCATCATACAAATAAATGCCCTTACCGGGATTCGAACCCGTAACCATCGGCTTCGTAGGCAGGGTCACTACCCACTAGGCCAGACCGGTCGTTATTCGGCCTTCGATTCATTCGGCCGAATGTTGCCTACTATTCGGCCGAATACCGAATATCTGTTGCACCTACCTAAAAATAAAAAAATAAAAAAAAACTAGGTATATTTAATATGTAAAATGTATTTTTGGAAAGTGGTTAAATACGAAGGCAAGTTTTTGAGCATATGTTGATTCCAAAATATTTTATTATTATCATGGGTCTGATTTGATTGACTCTAACTACATTCATTAATTCTGGTCTACATAAAAATATATCTTAGCAAACGTTGTGCTTTGTCGGCGAACAGTTTTCGTAATAATTGTGACTCAAAATGTTCGCATGTCATGCCGAATATTCGGTATTCGGCCGAGAGGGGGGCCGAATATTCGGTATTCGGCCAAATTCACTATTCGGGGCATCTCTAGTCGATACTGTACGGCGCAAGATATAGCCCGAAACGATAGTGGATTACACGAGCCCACGTCATCACTCATCAGCTCATCACTGCGATATGTTGCCAGTGGAATATCATCATATCACACTACTGACACAATGTTTTTCAAACTCGCTAGGTAGGAGACAGCTGTGTCAACTGTTTCAATACAATTTTGCAAGATTTGGCATTTTTAACAAGCTTTTATTTGATCGACCTGTATGTAACTAACTATGTAATGGAATCTAAGGTAACTAATTTAATCATCTTCCAAGGATCGTAGTGTCATGAAAATTGGCAGCTGTATGTAGTTCTGATGACAATACAATAATATGGTACTGTCGAACTGATCTGATGATGGAGACAGGAGGTGGCCATAGGAACTCCGTGATGAAACAACGCAACCTAATTGTGTTAGGAGTTTTTAGAATTGTCTCGATGAGTATTAGTTGTCTGTCGTAAGAAAAGTACAATCAGCGATAAAAGCTTGTACCAAAAATGAATTTTTTGCCAAAAACTCATTAAGTTATACATTATATGGAGATGGCACCTGTCATCCTACCCTTCGAGAGTGAAAAATATTACAACATGATACTGATGTTAATTTGTGAATCCTAAGAAACTATTATTTTATTTCCTTAAATCATAACGATAATTCGTGTTACACTTGGTACCTAACAAAGAGTAATCCTCCTAAGGCCCAAGATTCTACCTATAGTACATATTCAGTTCGATGAAATTTAAATCATATTCAATTGGAACAGAGTCGCATTTGTTTAATTTCTTTAAATTTTCAAACAAAACCATAATCAACTCTATTCCCTGCACTAAAGGTTCAAATTTCAGTGGCATATTCTGGATTGTTCATTTGTATGGCTGGGCCTTAGAAGGCTATAGTTTGTTGAAGTATAAAGTTTATGAAAAAAAAACGGGTTGCACTCCGAGAGTGCCGGCAGAAGTGAAAACTCAATGACATTGTAACAGTTTTTCGATCAGGTCACGTGTACGTCTTACGTCTTACGCTGTCGCGAGTTTAACATTTTTTCCCCATCACAAAAAGTGCACAGCGCCGCTAAAGAAGTTTTCACTTCAAAAAGGTGTCGCAGAATTTCGACAGCCAAACTGTATTGACAAACGTAAACTTTTGATAACCAGATTCAGCTATTTGTCTTGGATTTTACACTTTTTTTCTACTATAATTAGCCTTTGCTTAGCGATAAGGAATCAGTGTGACATTACATTAGTTCCATCCACCGCAAGTGCGCAAAATAATCTAAAACTAGCGGCTCAATTACGCCACTCTCCGCCATTTTGGAATTTATCCAAAACGCTCGGTCAATCATATGAGTAATACAAAATAAATGTTAGAAATGTATCTCCAAAAGTAAACAAACGTGTATAAACACATTTGTTTATTATACCTTTAAAGAAATACTGTTCCCGTATTGCGTAACCCAATGTCTCTATTGAAAAGAGAAAAGAGGCCTAAAATACGGGACTTGCCATGGAAAAAATTATCTAAATAACAATAATCTTTGATTCGCTGCCAAATTCCATAAACTTTTATATTAAAGGAAAAATGGAAAATTCACGGGTTCTGTGAATTTTCCATTTATCAGCAACACTCGACCTTGTGGTCTTTCGGAACACTGGTTCGATCGCTCAACTATACAACTGCGCTACCGAGGCTTATCAGATGCATGCGAATTTTTCCATTCTTTCCTTTTTAGGGTTCCGTACCCAAAGGGTAAAACGGGACCCTATTACTAAGACTTCGCTGTCCGTCCGTCCGTCCGTCCGTCCGTCCGTCCGTCTGTCACCAGGGTGTATCTCACGAACCGTGATAGCTAGACAGTTGAAATTTTCACAGATGATGTATTTCTGTTGCCGCTATAACAACAAATACTAAAAACAGAATAAAATAAAGATTTAAATGGGGCTCCCATACAACAAACGTGATTTTTGACCAAAGTTAAGCAACGTCGGGAGTGGTCAGTATTTGGATGGGTGACCGTTTTTTTTTTGCTTTTTTTTTTGTTTTTTTTTTTTGCATTATGGTACGGAACCCTTCGTGCGCGAGTCCGACTCGCACTTGCCCGGTTTTTTGTTTATACCTTATATACAAGCCCGACCAGTAATATATGATCATTGTCAAGAGGGCGCTGTTATTCTCATGTACAGTCGCCATCAGATATATCGGAGCGGCCAAGGTGTTCACAATATCTGAACACGCGCTCTAACGCCCTGACAATAGAGGCGTGTTCCGATATGTGTGAGCACCTTGGCCGCTCCGATATATCTGATGGCGACTGTACCGGGTGGCAGTTCAGTATAATATGAAAAAAATTGTTCCAGTGAAATTCCGCAACATGGCGCGTGATCATATATTCCTGGTCAGGCTTTACATTCCCTAGCCCTGCACTGCCCTTTCTTTTTCATAGACTAGACTAGACATGGAAGAGAACAGTCTCACACCTGAGGATGCCGAAGATCGGGCAAAGTGGAGAAGATTGAGCAGGAAAGCGGACCCTGGCGCTAGGCCGGGAAAACGCTAGGTTGGAGAAGAAGACTATAGTTATTTACCTACATAGTATAGATAGTTATTTATTTTTCTCAAAAATGGACGGCAAAGTCGACTTTGCCGTTTAAAAAATTGGTCGCGAAGCGCGGAGTTTATGGTCAGTCGAAAATTAAAAAGTTAAAAACATTGCAGTCTCGATTTTGGGACTGCAATGTTGCATACAAATTCCATTATTTGTCGTGTTCCAAACTTTTTAAAAGATAAAATGGCCATATCAAATGAAGGCACAGGCCCATTAAACAGCCAAACAGATGATTAGTACTTATAATTATAATGTTGGTACCGCGACTATTTAGCCGTCTCAAATAGGTTGGCGTATTTTCGGCAGAAAAATACACTTTTATTTTTTAATTAAAAAAATAAAAGGCGGCAAAGCTAATTATTTCAATTGATTCTACTTTTTTCTTTGAAAATATATACGTGAGAACGTTGCTTCTGTGAAATATTTCTATTATATTTATATTTCTTGCACCATTTTTGAGAAAAGCACTATATATGACTCGGCTGGAAGGCTACTTGCTGGCTTCGGATTCATTTAAACGGACTCCCAAGGTCGTCCGTTTAATACGAATCCTCAGCCTGCAAGTAGCTACTTCCGAGCCTCGACAATAATGTACTATTGCTTACCATTATCAGGCCTGGCGGCGTGCGGCGGACCGTGCTTGCCCGGCCGCGCCGCCTTAACGTCTATGTCGAGGGGCACCCATTTGTGCTTGCCGGACTTGTGTGGACCTTTACCACCTCCTGAAACAAATAGTACATTTTATAGTAAGGTATGTCAATATTTACGACGCTCGAAATGTAACTGTGCTCATCGCACAAATGAATGCCCTTACCGGGATTTGAACCCAGGACCATCGGCCAATATAAATATGACATTTATATTGGCACCTCCGCACAAAATCTATCCAGAGCTAAAGTCAGAGCACACCGCCTGCGTGTGCATATATGTGCACGTGTGCGTCCGCTAAAATGTTGGAGCTGTGACCCAAGAGGTGCGCCGTCTCTCATAAGGTCCGTCCGTATATTATAGTCTATAATGTCTATATCTTTAGGTATTTAAATAAAAGTAAACAAACAATTGGTACACTTTCGGGTAGTTGTAATATAACATTTATTGGTTAACCGAGCAATTACAAAGCCGCCTGGATCTGTCACTGAACGACCTGACTTTAACCTACATTATTTGATCGTGTAATGTTTTCATCTACCCTCAACTAGCATAAGGATCCATTTGAGGGTAGATTTTGTTTACTTTTATTTAAATACCTAAAGATACAGAGTATAAAGTCATGTGCACGTGTGCGTCCGCTAAATTGTTGGAGCTGTGACACAACACAAGAGGTGCGCCGTCTCTCATAAGGATCCGTCCGTATATTATACTCTGTATCTTTAGGTATTTAAATATAAGTAAACAAACAATTGGAACACGCTCGGGTAGTTATAATATAACCATACGTCTTTATCGCGGGGGCAACAACGATTTGACAGTAGTGATAGATTATGACAAATAAATAATAACAGAAGTGACAGTCCTATCGAGTAACGTAAAACAAAAACAAAACCCACACTCTCCACACTCTGTGTATGTACCTATGAGTTCAAAATGTAGCAGAATCGAATTTAGATAAACATTTTGGTCATCTATTACTAAAATCACATAGAATACTTTCAGAAGTAAATACTGATATAAATAATTAAATACATTGGTGACTTATTTTTCAAGTTGACACGTTGACTTATAGATATACGTTTACAAAGTGAAATACGAGATTAATTGACCTTTTTTAGTGAAAACTTTATGAAGAACATCTTAGAGGTTTAAATGTGTAGGCAGTATATTCCACTTTTAGAAAACAGACGTTCTGTTAGTGTTCTTTGACTGGCTTGTTTTTGCTCCAGCGATAACGACGTATGGTTATAACATTTATTGGTTAACCGAGCAATTACAAAACCGCCTGGTTCTGTAACTGAACGACCAGACTTTTACCCACATTATTAGATCGTGTAATGTTTTCATCTACCCTCAACTAGCATAAGGATCCATTTGAGGGTAGATTTTGTTTACTTTTATTTAAATACCTAAATATACAGAGTATAGAACGCGCACAAATCCGATGTAAACTTTAATTTTGACGGACTCTTAACATACCTGCGGCCTTAGACTTGTCGTGGTGCTTGTCGTGGTTCTTGTCGTGGTTCTTGTCGTGGTTCTGCTGGTGGTTCTGTGTGGGCTCCACCTTCTCCACCTTGGTCTGGTGCTCTTCTAGCGGCTTGCGTTCCTGGTCCTAGAAGAAATTGGCTTCGTCATACTAAATGCAAGTTTAAATGTGAATTCTTTTGGCAGGGTCGTCATGTGGTGGGGATAGGTTAGTGATTAGGCGGGTCCACACACAACGAGCCGCCTCGCGAGGATATTGCCGCGCGAAGCAGTCGGTCTGTGTAGACGTGCTTCGGCCGTTTTGCCTCGGGCGAGACACGATTCTATCGACCGAGCTGCTTCGCGCGACAATTTCCTCGCGAGGCGGCTCGTTGTCTGTGGACCCGCCTATTCAAACAACGATCCTTTTGTTATGTCTACTAAACCAGTAACAGTCAACAATTGTTTTGTGACACACATCTATTGCTGACTGACTGACTACTTATTTTCATTTGCATGTATATCAATTACACCTTTCTAATTAACCTAAAATCGATGTGTTTTTGTTTTTCCATCGAGGAGCTCCGTTTGCTACCTTCCGACTGTATCATCAATTCATCAGATCAGTTCCAAATAACCTCGTAAGTCCGCGTGTACTCGTACAAGTACAAATTAAATTCGAGTTTTGAACTCATATAGAAATAAAAGAAAGTTCCAAATTCAAAAGCGCCAAAATTGCCCTGGGTCTTACGAGGTAAGGAAGTATTTAAAACCAAAATATTACTTTGCTAATCCGCGAAAAGATAACGTACTAGTCAATCAGTGCTAACCCGTTATACTTACATACTTGCGTATTTTTTACATGCAATTAATGTTCCCACCCTCCCACCGCAGAAATAAATACGCAAATAAATATAACAAACCACCACCAAAAGAATATTACTCGACACGTGTTTCGCCTCTCTACGAGGCATACTCAGGAGTTGTTGACGGTCTGACGCCCGGCAACGGAATAAACGGAATAATAAATATGGATTTCCGCAAAGTAACGCCTGATTCTATTCACTGTAAGGAAGTAAAAGTAATCCATCAGCTGAATCGGACACCAGTACGGCTACCACCAGTTTTGACATTGACAGATTAGGTCGCGTCTACGTAAATTACTTTCTATACATCTCGCTTGCACTAATATGCGAGTACGAGCGAGATGCATAGAAAGTAAGTTACTTAAACGTGAGTGAATATGTCAATGTTAAAACTGGTGGTAGTGCTTCAGGAGAGTACTCACCGCGTTACCGTTGTGGTGCGATGTTTCGGCCTCAGACGGCGGGGGGGTCGAGTGGCACCGCGCCGCGCCGGCCACCGCCGCGCCTAGCGTCGGCCAGTCGCCGATGTCCGTGAAGTCTGATGCCTGTGGACAATCAATGACGTACTTAAGACATTTACGTTTGTAGGATCTAATATGTGGGAGAAATGGGCCTACAACGTATGCGAGTTTATTTTGATAAACACTAGAAGACGCCATGTTTAGATCTTGCTCACCAAATAGCCCTATACGGCCCGACCGCGACTTCGGGAGGCGGCGGCAGCACCGCGATCCGACTTTTTGTTCCCAGCGTTTCCACCTACGGCCGCTTCGCGTAGACGTGGCCGGACCGTTATTACTCGCAGAGTTTGACTCAAGAAAGATTAACACATCAAAACCTTCCCCAGAATGAGCCGCCTCGCGAGAAAATTGCCGCGCAAAGCAGCTCGATCCGTGTTGACGTGCCTCTCTCGAACCAAACGCCGTGCACCACGATTTCTCAGGCGAGGCACTTCTACACAGGCCGAGTTGCCTCGCGCGGCATCTAGTCCAGTCTAGGACTCTTAGACCAACAAGTGGGGTCGTTACCTGTCCATACTGCTCGACCTTGGCCCAGCTCCGGCGACTCCTGCTCTTGCGTCTGGCTGATATGCCAGCTGTCATGCTAACGTGACACCTGTCACTCGTGCTTTCACTTTCACTGTGATCTCATGTTTATGATTTCGATTTTTTCACCGTTAGCACTAAGTATACAATTTTGATTTAAGTTCTAATGTCACATTTGGATTGGCATCATAGTTTTGACACTTGCTTGAGTTTTTGATTTGAGAATATAAGATAAAAGGCAATCATTATAAGCTTTTATTTAGTTTCACCTGACCGTTGTCTGTCTGTCTGTCTGTGTGTAATCAAATCTTGCAAGTTAAATTTAATCCACTTCCCGGTTTCCGATTGAGCTGAAATTTTGCATGCATGTATAAATCGGATGACAATCGAGCTGATCTGATGACGGAGACAGGAGGTGGCCATAGGAACTCTGTGATGAAACAACGTAACCTAATTGTGTTAGGGTTTTTTAGAATTGTCTCGATGAGTATTAGTTGTCTGTCGTAAGAAAAGTACAGTCAGCGATAAAAGCTTGTACCAAAAATGAAATTTTTGCCAAAAACTTATTTTAGTCAATAGATAAAATGAGGCCAGAATTAAACTCAATGATTAAATTTAACAACCACAATATAACTTATTGACTGGTAATAGTGGTAATAAATAAACTGTTAACACATTCATTGCCAGCCAGTCAAACAAGACGTCCGCGCCAGGCCACAACAATTTCGTCATATAAAGCATCAGTAGTACCACGATCCCGACTATCGGGTCGTCCGTCCTGGGAACGAAATCATAAAATACCCGATAGTCGGTTATGGGCTTTTGTTTTGAGATACGGACAAATTGCAACAATTAATTTTGAATGTATGTACTTTATTTTCGAATCCCTATTATAGGAATTATATATTCTACATGTAAAAGCAATCTGAGCAAGCAATCTGCAATGACGACCGGTCTGGCCTAGTGGGTAGTGACCCTGCCTGTGAAGCCGATGGTCCTGGGTTCGAATCCCAGTAAGGGCATTTATTTGTGTGATGACACAGACATTTGTTCCTGAGTCATGGTTGTTTTCTATGTATTTAAGTATTTATATATTATATATATCGTTGTCTGAGTACCCTCAACACAAGCCTTTTGAGCTTACTGGGGGACTTGATCAATCTGTGTAAGAATGTCCTATAATATTTATTTATTATTTAATCACTCGTCCGTCTGTAAGAAATGTCCATATAAATTGACCCGTCTCCGTTGCTTGAGTGTATAAACCTGACCCGTTTCCATTGTTCATGGGTATAAATATAAACCTTGCAAGTTCCGCATAGATTTTGTTTTATTACATTACAATGAAGTTAATATTCCGTTTCACAAATGTCGTAGTGTCAGATTAAGAGCCCGGTTGATATTTAAGACGGGTTAATAAACGAACCGGTCGCCCTTCCGGCACGAAATAATGTCACACCTGATTTAGTGTAACCATGGCGAAATGTTAAATAGTAAGTCGTCAGACTGAGACGCATTCTTACGTATTTTTAATTAATTTATGCAATATGCAATGATACTATACTGGGTGACATTTTTGATCGAGCGTTAGCGAAGGTCTCCGTTCTGACTCGGGCATTTTGCTTTCGTATGTCCGGATGTTAAAACAAGTAACCGTTAATAGTACATTTCGATGCTAGTGCGGAACATTTCCGCACGTGTATCGAACGACGTTTTTTAATACAGTTGCGAAAAAATAAGTAAAACATTGTTAATCGTACACTAAACAAAAGTGGTAACAGTGACAGCTCGCTTAGACGTCGTCTTTAAGTATATTATATCTATGGGCGTTTGGCAGCTATTCCGTTCCATTCAGACACCTTATTAAGAACGGAATTTTCAATATTAAATATTAAAAAATAAACGTGTTATAATGATGAAGAGGTAAGTATTAAAATATGAAATATGTATATTTTTCATATTCTTACATTAACAGTAGGTTTTTATGCTGATTACGACGTTTAAAGGAAACTAATATTAACACTCATCAATAAGTAGTCGTGAATTGGAACAAGTATAAATTTAAAAAAATTGGAAAAGTAAAAAGCACTAGTTCGACATAACCAACTTTCCGCACGCTAAACAGCTACGTAAACAGCGTTTTTACGTCTTTCCATCGAAGAGTTCCTTTGGCTACCTTCCGACTGCATCATCAGACCAGCTCCATGTTAGCATATTATTGCATTGTCATCGGAAATACGGAAGTATGCGAAATATCAGCTCAATGAGGTATCGTCTTGGGTCGGCCCATTCGTTTTTCGTCAAGTTCATAAATTAGTCCTATTCTGCTTTCATCACGCATTCTACATTGAAAGCCACCGACGATTGTGACGAATGTAGAATGGGTGACGAAAGCAGAATAGGACTAATTTAAGAACTTAACGAAAAACTAATGGGACGACCCAAGACGATACCCTCAATGAGACACCCGGAAGTGGTTCAAATTTAAGTTACAAGATTTGAAGCACCATATATGTAATTATTGCTCACCGATTTACTTTTATTTTAGCATGTATTCTCATGAATTTTACATTTCAATGTAAAATTTCTTTTGAGAAATAAAGTTCTTTAAGCTTAAGCATAATTATGTACACGGTGGCCAAAAATGTAAATGCATTCCCGTTGCCAGGGAGGTTTTGGGATTATACTGAGCAACTTTTACCACAAATCCCATATATATATGGGACCAACCCCGAAATCGCGAAAAAAAATTGGCTATAATTTCATACATTTTGGATGGTCCATTTTCTATGGGAGGGTATATTTAGGTACAAAGGGACATACGCAGTGAAGCTAAATAAAAGTGTGTAAAAAGGTATTGCTTTACTACGAGGCATCGCCAGGGGTCACGCATTGACTTGAATAAAATGAGGTTTCGAATTGTGTATAGTCAGCAGCAAAAGTTGCTAAGCGGGCCATGTGTTCAAAATGATCTTGACGCGACTTTATTGTTAAGAGAATAAGAGCGTGTCAAGGTAATTTTGAACACCTCGCCCGCTTAGCAACTTCTGCTGCTGACTACAGGCGCCATCAGATATATCGGAGCGGCCAAGGTGCTCACAAATATCGGAACACGCCTCTATTGTCAGGGCGTTAGAGCGCGTGTTCAGATATTGTGAACACCTTGGCCGCTCCGATATATCTGATGGCGACTGTACATATTTATAACTGACACAGTAACGGCTCCGTATCAAATCGCGATTAATAAGAATTTCGTTATCTAAATAGCAAAGAAAATAAAATAATGTCGGGAACATTCTCGAATTATTGTAGAAATGGACCCGTACATAATCAATTAAATACATCAATTCCATATAACACATATTGCGTTACGGCCTTGAAATTAATTAGGTATCCACATATTTTAGAGCATATCGTCGCTATACTTACTCAACCTCATATCTGCAACAATCATTTGATGGAAATGTCGCTTTTCTTTCATTCGGAATACGGGTGTTTTTGTCATCAAATGAGTGTTGCAGATACGAGGTTGAGTAAGTATAGCGGCGATATATGGTAAACAAGTACCAACCGCGCGTATAATATTATATTAGCAAATATTTTTGCACTTGTAGCTCTAATACACGGCAAAACTTAACGCGGAAAAATTATAACTGGCCTATACCTACTTGAACGATTACAATAATTTATATACAAGTTACTTTATAAATTAATATCTGGGAGACCGAGCTTTGCTCGGAAAACATATAAAAACTCAAAAATGTGCGTTTTCCCAGAAATAAGACCTAGGATAGATCAGTTTTTCGCCCCCATATAGCAAATTTCATCGAAATCGAGCAGCCCGAAATATACAGGGTGACCTTAGCCATTGGACAAACCCTGAAATCCCACGTAGGGTTACTTCTCAGAAATGCTCTAAGGGTAATATTTTTTTAATTAGAACAAAAGATAAAAAAATAAATTATCAAACAAAAGTTATTTCCAATAATCGACAACAAAAAGAAACATACTGTATTAATCATTGGCAGTGCTTTTGACAATTTATTTGAAAATGTGCGGCAATGATGATATTTGTCAAAAGTCAGAATCTTATTGATGTCATAAATAAAAAACCGGGCAAGTGCGAGTCGGACTCGCGCACGAAGGGTTCCGTACCATAATGCAAAAAAAAAAAAACAGAAAAGAAGCAAAAAAAAAACGGTCACCCATCCAAATACTGACCACTCCCGACGTTGCTTAACATTGGTCAAAAATCACGTTTGTTGTATGGGAGCCCCATTTAAATCTTTATTTTATTCTGTTTTTAATATTTGTTGTTATAGCGGCAACAGAAATACATCATCTGTGAAAATTTCAACTGTCTAGCTATCACGGTTCGTGAGATACAGCCTGGTGACAGACGGACGGACGGACGGACGGACGGACAGCGAAGTCTTAGTAATAGGGTCCCGTTTTACCCTTTGGGTACGGAACCCTAAAAAGATAATCAAAACGGTCGAAGAAGGTTTCATACTATTTATTACCTCAGGAGCTACTAACAAATACAGATTGCTCCAAAGTAAAAAAATCGTAATTTGTTAATTTATTCGTAACCTCTACACCGATTGTTATGATACTTTGTATACTGGTTCTAAATACCCTAATGCATATGTACATTTCGGCTTTGTCCAATGGCTAGGGACACCCTGTATAAATATACAAGAATTGCTGCTCGGGATTGCAAGTCGCACGCTCTTACCGCTAGGCCACCAGCACTTCAGCGCTTATTATTTCTGTACTAAAACAGTCTATAAAAACTTAAACATCTCGCCAACAAGGAATTCAATTTAAAACTATCAAACAATATCGCGATTACGCGATAATAAAAAAAACAAGGTCGACCACGTCACTCGTCACTGATTAAATACATTTGCACTTGGAAACGAAAATATTTCATCGGAT
This sequence comes from Cydia splendana, assembly GCF_910591565.1. Classification (NCBI taxonomy): domain Eukaryota; kingdom Metazoa; phylum Arthropoda; class Insecta; order Lepidoptera; family Tortricidae; genus Cydia; species Cydia splendana. Next base: position 7,981,910 of record NC_085983.1, read on the forward strand.
TAGAAAAGAAAGAAAATACATTTATTTAACGCCACAACATATTACATAAGGTGCGGCGGGGCAATTCCGACTGCGGATAATTTCAACTAATCGAAATATCATCCATGTTTGTACATTATTAACTAGAGTGCCATCAAAGAACCTGGGCACACTTCTCTCTACGAACACCGTTAGGATTTCTTTGTGTTTGCGCTTGGGGGTGGCTTGTGTGGCTCCTCATCTGTGCCAGTGCGGTGCAAACGTGACGCGTTTTGGTGTCCACGGCCTATCTTGTGCGAGAAGTGTCGGCCGTCTTTCACGACACGCGAGCCTAAATGACATCCCCCGCCGAGCTCTTGTCAGTGTCACGGCTGGGGTGCCGGCGGTTCTGGAACCGTCTGGTTTGGCCCGCGATGATGGTAAAACACCGGACGGCATGACCCTCGTTCCCTGGAAGATAGGAAGGCCTTTAGTTTGGGATGCCACATGCGTGGACACCCTTGCGCCGTCCCATCTTCCAGGAACATCTAACAGAGCTGGTGCGGCCGCCAACGCGGCTGAACACCTCAAGCGGCGCAAATATGCAGCCATTGATTCTGGCTGGCCAGTATATTTAAGCGTTTTCCAAAAAAAAATGTACATTTCATTCATGTCTTCAAAATATTGACTTCTTGGGCTCATTTTACTTAGAATCATTTGTAATACACTCACGCCTCATACATGAAAAAATGTGTCCCAAGATTTCCTTTCCAGATCGTCACATTTTTGTATGAAAAGTTTTTTATTCGTATGAACGTGACGCACTGGAAAAATACTTTTTCATACAAAATTTTGAGACACATTTTTTCATGTATTAGGCGTGAATGTACAAATGATTCTGAGTAAAATGTCCCCAAGGAGTCAATATTTTGAAGATATGAATGAAATGCACACTTTTTTTTTGGAAAACGCATAAATATACGTCATAAGTTTATGGAAGTTTGACGTTTAAAATAACACTTGGACTGCGTATGCTATCAGAATCGTTGTAGACTTATCTTGGTCTAACTCTACGTAGTATTTTTTTAATGCCTAAACCCTCGCATCTTAATACTGAACCAATACTCAGATAAAACCATTATTTTATATATGTATCTGTTATTTACTCAACCCTAGTTGCCATGCCAACCGTGACTTAATATTCTCACTAAAACACCAATTTTAAACACTTTCACACACTATTCGTATTAACAATCGCACTACGCACTTTGTAAATAAATTATAGCGTCGCCGTATGACATTACATTATGAAATAACCTCAAAACTGTGTGGAAAAACATGGCCGCCTCGTGGCGAACACGTTGCGCGCGCCGGTACCGCCGTCCCGCTCTAACGCGCGCTGTGTTTGTTGCTGTCTCATTCCTTAGGGTGTTTTTATAGGAACACTTTCGAGTTTATTGAATCTGTGAGGAATGTTTGATTATTGTTTAATTTAATGGCATCATGTTACGTTATATTGGCTGATAAGGTTGGCAATAAAAAATGTTGTATTATAAATTTAAAATCAACACATTTTGCAAAATAATAATCGAGTTTTTAAGTACCTATATCTGACACTTGAAAGCATGGTATAATAATATACTCCGCCTGGTATTCTATTCCGAGATTCGCGTATGACCTAACTGACACGGGCCTACGTCATCATGCTGTTTACAGGTTCTCAAACTTTAAAATGTGGGAGAATTTTAACCAACGGTGAAAATTATTTTAACGGCATTAATTTAAAGTTATTCATGTAGAAACATAGTAAAATAAAACAAATCTAATGTATTAAATTATTTATTTGTATTTATTATACAAAAGGTTAATGGTACATAAATAATCATACAAAAGTAACTTAAATATATCTAAATATTAAAATATTTATATGTATTAAATTAAACTTTATTTATCTATACAAGACAAACGTTTAAAAAACTAATTCAGAGTTACACATTAATTACCAAGCTTACGACGTGAAAAGTTTGGAAAACACTGCGACTGCTGACACTGAGCGAGAAGGAAATAACAATTAACACGCGTTCGACAAGGATGACGGTCAGGGCATGAAGTTATCTAGATCCGAATTGTCAAATGTGACAGCGCTATCCTGTGTTGCCAGTAATGTAAACAGAATTACCCGAACGTCTGAAATTTCTTTCGTGAATCGGAAGATATTGCTAACGAATAATTAAAAATGACGTGTTATTGTAAAATTTAAGATAAAATACATTATAAATGAAAATTATAAAATTATAAAGAAATATTTTAACTTATTAACCATAGGTATAATGTACCCATGTAACATGTTATGTTGAAATAAAGTGGCAATGTTATTGTGACGTAGCCCGTGACACTCTGGGAATAGAAGACCATGTTTTATTAGACCATGACTTGAAAGTACTTAGCTGATAATTTCTTTTTTTTTTCCTCTTTCAATATAAAGCCAAACAAAACAAGATTTCATCCACTTTGCTGGTACCGTAAAAGTATAAAACTTTGCTCTTTAACATAACTTTGCCCACCGCGTCACTTAAAAGTAGTTACAGATTCACTTTCTTCTGAACTGTGACGCGGTGAGCAAACTTATGTTAAAGGGCAAAGTTTTATTCTTTACGGTACTAGCTGGCTAGAATTTATTTTCATTTGATACTACTAACCGGCGCCGGTCCTTCACCGTCAACGCAAGCTCCTGATGAAACTCCTCGGTACGGAGTGAAACATGTCGAGCGTTTTTCGACTTAAAATACGTGAGTGACCCGTTCTTAATATTATTTAATACGTCTGTGAATCACGGAAGTTCTGTTATATAAATATTCTTCTAGTCTAAATTCTCTTTGGTTAAACTTAGCTACGTTACATAATCGAATAAATTTACGTTTTTGCCCCACCTACTTTTTAGGGTTCCGTACCCAAAGGGTAAAACGGGACCCTATTACTAAGACTCCGCTGTCCGTCCGTCCGTCCGTCCGTCTGTCACCAGGCTGTATCTCACGAACCGTGATAGCTAGACAGTTGAAATTTTCACAGATGATGTATTTCTGTTGCCGCTATAACAACAAATACTAAAAACAGAATAAAATAAAGATTTAAGTGGGGCTCCCATACAACAAACGTGATTTTTCACCGAAGTTAAGCAACGTCGGGCGGGGTCAGTACTTGGATGGGTGACAGTTTTTTTTTGCCGTTTTTTGCAATATGGTACGGAACCCTTCGTGCGCGAGTCCGACTCGCACTTGCCCGGTTTTTTATTAAATTCTCTGTTTCCGCTACCCAAACGCTGTCAGGAAGAGATCGCTATTTAGGGGTTTTTTCTTCAAGTTGTATCTTTTACTGAGGTGTGCGAAATTGCCAATAAAGAGTATTCTATCTTCGTATTTTTCTTTTATCTAAATTCTTTATAATATCTGGGCGACTGAGCTTTGATGCTCGGAAAACATATAAAAACTCAAAAATGCGCGTTTTACCAGAGATAAGACCTAGCTAGATCGTTTTTTCGCCCCCGAAAACCCCCATGCTATATATAGCAAATTTCATCGAAATCGTTAGAACCGTTTCCGAAATCCTTGAAATATATAAATAATTAAATATACAAGATATGCTCATTTATTTAAAGGTATAAGATTAGAATAAATCTGCCGTGGCAAAAATGCTGGGACTAGATGAGGAATAGAATAAACTTGACAATGACATACACTAGTCTCGTATATATTTGAAATGACAATGAATGAACTAGAACAGTTGAAGACGCGATACATTCACATGTAAAACATGTTTACAGTCTGTCATGTCACATTAACATTACAATAACGGCATTTCTCATAACATTCACAATCGGCTGGGTTTAGCAAGACAAGGACAGAGCTATTGGAATAAAGGTGAGATTACACTAATGTAAAAAAAACAGAAATAAAAGAAGCCTAAGTAATAAATAATAATAGTACATTGTGCAACATGGGGCGTAAGTTAAACATTGCAAACGAGAGTAAGTTAAATCGCGACGGCTTGCCGGAGCGATTTATAGACTCGAGTTTGCAATATTATTACGCCCCGAGTTACACACAATGTTTTTCATCACACTTGCGATACAAAAATTAAGTATAAAGACAAAAAAACTGTTAATTATGGCACTAGAAACTTCATAACTCCTGCTAAATCTGAGTGTAATTCCACATTTACTGAGCGAGTGTGATGAAATGAAAATAAGAGAGAACAAATAGAACAATACCGTTTACAAATAGCAGAAGTTACGGGGTCAAAAACACTGTATTCATGTAGTGTATTCAATTTAAAAAAAAAACTGTTACAGACGGACAGACATAGAAGTACTGATGTGCAGTGAAAGTTTCAAAAATTGTGAAATTTCCACATAGATATTTTTTAAATTTGTATAGGTTTCGAAATGAAACTTTCCTTTGTTTTCTGAAATTTCCGGGAACTTTTCCAACTAATTGGAAAGTTAAAGGGCTGGCATCCAAGGCATAAAATTCCATAAAAAAAAAATTGACACAATTCTAGGGATTGCCAGGACAAGCTATGCTGGCGCCATCTGCTAAATACTTCGACCGGTCAATCCCATTAATACCCTAGTTATTTATAGTTCGTTTTATTTAGCATTAGAAAGAAGGTAAGCGATCTTGACGTCTTTTAATTGAAAAACGCTTTTTAAAAAACAATAACTATTACTTATGAAAGCAGAAGAATATAAATGATCGTATTAGATTCATAATTGTTACATATTTGTCGTGACTTATTTTTAAAAAGCGTTTTTCAATTAAAAGACACGCCAAGATCACTTTCCTTGTTTCTAATGCTAAAAAAAACGAACATAAATATCACCAACGAAATCTACCTAAATAATCAAGATGACATTGTAGCCACACCTTTACATCTGCGAGTATACCCGTCCCTCTCGCCCCTTTACATCTGCGAGTATACCCGTCCCCCTCGCCCAAGGCCGCTAACTGCTTAGCGCACATTTTTAATTTCCGTCTGTTGCGACGCCTCACTTATTATTATGCAGTCTGTAGACGTTCCATATTCCATATACAGGGTGAGACAAGAGACAATCATTCGGGCCGAAATAAAAATGACGATTACGTATAAGTAACGCATATTTGGATTTTGTTACAATTTAGACTTACAAAGAGGGGTAAAGTATATATAGTTTTTAGGTTTCCACAATTTATTCTACTACCTACCTATTGTCGCCAGACCTATTTACCTATGACAATTTGATGTTAATAAAGCAAAAAGTCATTTCAATACAAGGATTTAAAAAGCGAATTAAAGAAAGAGATTTTAAAAGTAATACGTCATTTGGCTCAATAAACCATTTTTTACATCAGCATCGTTCTATAACCGTTGTAGTTAACTTTATAATAGGAGAGTTTACGACATTGGCTCTTGTCCAAGACCATTTTCGAAACCTAGAGCACACATAACTTCTTATTGACCAGTATAAGTTAGTCATATTATATCTTTACCCATCACGGAACAAACAAAATGTATGAACACCCAAGCCAGATTTTTTTCGCGATTTCTGGGTTGGTCCCATAGTAAAAGTTGCTCAGTATAATCCCAAAACCTCCCTGGCAACGGGAATGCAGTTATTTTTAAGCCACCCTGTAATGAATGTACTGCGTTATTAAGATATTGCAAGTCTTATGTCAATTTAAATGTACATTTTTGTTTTGTTTTGTTGACGATTAACTTTTTCCCCTGTGACTTGACAAGACACGCAAGAATCAAAAGGGCACCGATTCAGTTTATAAAAGACCCCTGACCAGACGTTGCGTCACTTCCACGTGACCTTTGCAAAGCTTGCTCTAACGTAACATCACACAGACAGTGGGTGACCTTGAACTCTAACGTATCTACTGTAGGTATAGCCTTAGGGTTCCCCCACATGTGTCGACGCGGAATCGGCAAAATCCGATAGGAAAAATCTTTATGTCCGCGTAATAAGGGGCCATCCAAGGGGCGGGGAGGTCAAGAAAATGTGACATGTTGTGACAAGGGGGATGGGGGGCAGTGTTGTCACATACAATTTTGTCTAAGTGGTAGAACACGATGCAAAAATTGGTAGAAATAGGTAGAATTTAAAATGAAAAATAGGTAGATCTACCTACTTAGCTTTAGTCAGACAAAAAAGGCGCTAAATTCAAATTTTGTATGAAATATCGATCCTTCTTGATTATATTTTTAAATTTGCCCCATTTTTCTACTGAAACGCTAGCTTGTCAGAGTACAATTATTAAAAATGTATTAAAAATATTTATGAACAAGCAAATCAAGCAAATCTTGTCAGAAGAAAAAGGCACGAAATTCAAATTTTCTATGAGACGATATCCCTTCGCGCCTACATTTTTCAAATTTGCCGCGTAAGTAACGTTTTGTTACACGCATGGAGGAAAATTGCTTATACCGTAATATTTTGATAAAAATAGGTAGATTTGACGTCGAAGGTGGTAGATAGGTAGGACGCAGGTAAAATAGGTAGATCTACCTAAAAATTGGTAGATGTGACAACACTGATGGGGGTCACAAACTATGTGATCACTTTAACTTATTTAATTCGCTGTACAGTTAAATAACAAATTTTCGGAACAATAATAATTTTTATTCGTTTTATTTCCTTTCCTAATCAGTTTTGGGTTATAAAATTACTAATATTTCTTTTGTCCTACTTAATTCGCTTTGCCGATTTGCCGATTTCTTTGTAAAAATGTGACATCATACCAGGGGGGGAGGGGTTTGCCAAATGTGACCAAGTGTGACAATTAAAACCTAGAAATTTGTGTGATGTAATTAATGCATGATCCCTTATAACTTTGCACCGACTAGAACAGAACAAAGTGAGGGAGTGTCATTATAATATTCTCATATAATTTTGACATTGCCGGACTTTGTCATTGCAAATGGCTCGCAATCCGGCGCTAAATACATATTTATATCACGTATCTACATGTGGTAACCACTGCAGTGCATTATCCTGTAAACGGAGCGGCAGCTGACGTTTACGACGCTTTATGTCACACTCAGAGAAACTGATAATAAAAAGTCTCTTGTAGACTCGTGGTCTATTAGCGAGACAGAATAAAGAATGACGAGAATGAAAAGTGGCACAATAGCAGTACATTATACAATCGCCATTAGATATATCGGAGCGGCCAAGGTGATCACAAATAGCTGAACACACCTTTATTTTCAAGGCCTTAGAGTCTAAACTAACTAACTAACTATTTTGGCTCAGCGATCCAAAGAGAATCTTGGCCTCCGAAACGAGAGCGTGCCACCTGTCCCGATCCTGCGCAACTTCCTGCCAGTTACTGACGCGAAGCTGAAGCAGATCGGCCGCCACACTGTCTTCCCAGCGATCCCTGGGCCGACCCACCGGACGACTACCAGTCGGTCGTCCCAAGAACGCCTTCTTGACAGCCCGATCCTCTCCCATTCTGAGTAGGTGACCGAACCAGCGAAGTCTGTGCGTTTTCGTTTCGCCGACGATATTGCGTTAGAGTCCGTGTTCAGATATTTTTGAGCACCTCGGGCGCTCCGATATATCTGATGGCAACTGTATTGGCGAGCTGTTCAAGCGTCGCCTTTCCCCATAGACCTTCACCCGGCCCTGGCATACTACTCTCGCTTCCTTCACATTCGTCATATCTGTGGCATAAAGTGTCTGGCTAAATATAGCGCTAGACTTCGCCCGCGGCATCGCTGCCGTAGTTGATATGAACTTTTAAGCTCTGCACACGTGCCTATAGACGTGCACGTGCACGCACACCGCTTGCGTGACGTGCACTTCTATGCACACGCTCTCTATTTTCAATCTAGTGACGGCGCCAATTTTTGGTATTAGTCTAATTAATTCGCTCTATTTTTTTACAAGCTTTTTATTATCTTGCAATGTAGGTACCTAACTATGTATGTACCTATGTACGGGTCAAATCTTGCAATGAATTATACTGTGTCAAAAAAATTCAATTTGATTGTTCTCCAAAATATAGTTCAGCCTCCATGCAATGTAACATTCGCTATCACTTTGATAAGGCTATATATAGCGGATACGTCAGAGTTCAAGGTCGGACCTACTATGTTAGTATGTTTAACAAAGATTAAGCAGCTTGACAAGCATATGTAATCATGTAGAGTCAGCAGCAGAAGTTGCTAAGCGGGCCAGGTGGTCAAAATGATCTTGACGCGACTTTATTGTTAAGGGAATAAGAGTGTGTCAATGTAATCTTGAACACCTCGCCCGCTCAGCAACTTCTACTGCTCTGTACTAATAAAGGTAAGAGGGATAGGTGGGCACTTCTTCGGACGAAGTCGCGGGCAGCAACTAGGGCTTGTGCACAAATCACTCGAGGTTCAATAGGGGGTGGGGGGGTCACGAAATATCACGATAGATCACGTTGGGGGAGGGGGGTATAAGGAAACCTCACGTGTATTTTTCTACAGTGAACGAAACTAGGAAACAAAACCTACCACATAAGTATATCCACTTTTTCTCAGTTTCGTTAAACATAAATCTTCACTCTGCACTTTAAAATAGCGAGTCTATTTAACGAAAATATTAAAATAAAAAAGATTTTCGATGTACAATACAAATAGTATCATAAAATTAGGTCAAATGAAAAAAAATCAAAAAAATACACGTGAGGTTGTGTGAGGGGGGTAGCTAAAAATCTCACCAAATATCAACACCTCGCGTGATTTGTGCACAACCCCTAAGAGAATAAGAGCGTGTCAAGATAATTTTGAACACCTCGCCCGCTTAGCAACTTCTGCTGCTCTGTACTAAGGTAAGAGGGATAGGTGGGCACTTCTTCGGACGAAGTCGCGGGCAGAAGCCAGTGAGTGATATAAATGAACTGTATCATTTGACTGAACTCACTCACTCTTCAACTCAGTGCAGATTCAACTCGCTCATTTCGCTCAGTAACTCATCTATCTCAGTGTTCCTTGCTCGCTCTTGCCCACTCATGATTCGAATGAGCCGGCCGAGCGTGACGAGCGAGTGACCTAGTGAGACGTTGCGAATAGGTTTCGGAGCGGTTCGGAAGAATTCGGAGGGCGTCGGGAAAACATGGCGGGCTCGTATCGCGTGATTCGCCATCTTGGTCGCACTTATGTCATCTAATTGATTGACATTTGACATCTCCCTCTAGATCTCTACTCACTCGTGAACAATATAGCTTACAGATCCACTGAGCGAAATGAACTAAATGAGCGAAATGAGTGATACATATCACCGTGAGCGAAAGATATGAATCAATCTTTTCAACTCAGTGAAGCGTTATGCGAATCTCTAGAAGCCAGTGTGGAACAAAATGTTGCGTATACGTATTAGTCGGTACATCCTCGCGGCCATTGTGGAAGTAACAATGAGCGCGTGCGTCACTCGAGCAAAGTAAACATAAGGTTATTATCATGAAAAAACGTTAGTAGGTATGTTGAAATTAACATAACAACGGCAAAAGCTTAAGTTAAGCGATCAATGGGGGGGTAATTACATTACAAACTTAGTCGTTAAGGGTGCATTCGGGTAAATTCGATAGAGGAATATTTTTGAAAATATCTACTAAACTAGACCAGTGGGGAGACACTCCCGACTTCGGGCAAACTCGGCTCCGTTCGGCTCAGCATTGCTCCGAGCAATTATTAGGGCTGACACAACTTGACGTTCCTTTCCGTGCACGACCACAGATAATATAATTATTCTCATTTCGTGCTGGTAAACTTTAACGCTTACCAATTTTATTAATATTTGTAGTTTTTAGTTATACGCGATCTTGTATATGTATGTAAGTAATTTTAGTTTTAAGTTTATCACGAATAAAATACTTGATTCTGATTCTGAATTACTTGAATTTTGACAACCCTAAATAGTCGAAAGGGATACGGCCATAAGTTAGAAAGGGATATCATGATTCGACCCTGAATCGCTGTCAAACTTCGGTTTTGTAGGAAGTGTCCTTTCTGTACGGTAGTTGTTGTTGTTGTTGTTGTCTGTCCTAGGGCACCCCGGAGGTGCATAGGGCCTCCACAAGATCCTTCCACGCCTTCCTGTCTAGAGCAACCGTCTTGGCCTCGTTCCAGCTCAGTCCTACGGCTGTCAGCTCGTTCTCTACGCTGCGCCTCCAGGTGTGTACAGGGCGTTTGCGGGCTCGCTTCCCGCCCTGAGGCCGCCACTCGAACGCGATACTGGCGTTGTTCGTATCCCCTCTTCGCAGGGTATGACCGATCCATCTCCACTTCCGCAGCGCTACTTCTTGGACGATCGGAGGTTGTCGGCACATACTCCACAAATCCTCATTTCTTATAGTCTTCGGCCAGAATATGCGGAGGATCGACCGGAGGGACTTATTGACAAACACTTGTAGCTTGTGTGTCAGCCCTTTTGTCACTCTCCACGTCTCACAGCCGAAGAGCAGCACGGACTTGACGATGGATTCGAAGAGGGAAATTTTTACGCGGCGAGTGAGAACGTTTGAGTCCCAGACAGGCTTGAGTTGAGCAAATGCAGCTTTTGCCTTCTTGATTCTGCTCTCGACGTCTTCGTCTGCACCTCCCCGACATGTTAGTGTACTGCCGAGATATACAAACTTGGAGACTGATTCAAGGCGATCGTTTTTGAGCAATAAAGGATCCGTACAATCTGATTTTACTCGCATGTTGACAGTCTTCCGTCGGTTGATTCGCAGGCCCATGGCTTCAGCTTCCTCTTGAAGGCTCTCAAGTTTCGCTTTAAGATGGGCTAACGATGGCGAAATCAGCACGATGTCATCGGCGTAATCAAGATCATCCAGTTCCTTAGTACCCCAGTTAATGCCTCTTGGTGTTTCGATCACTTTCCTCATCACGTCGTCGAGAAGAATTATGAATAACAGCGGTGACAGGAGGCATCCTTGCTTCACACCGGCAGTTACACTTATAGGCGCTCCCATTTCCTTTTCATGTATCACCCTGCATGAGCTCCCTTCGTACAAGGAGCGGATTATGCGGATGATACACTCGGGTATACCCCTGCGACGAAGGCTGGACCACAGCGCGCTCCACTTCATGGTGTCGAAGGCTTTCTCAAAGTCCACAAAGGCTAGGAACAGCTCCGACTGCCATTCGACACATTGTTCAATAAGGATGCGTAGGGTATTGGTGTGGTCTGTGCAGGAGCGACCAGGGCGGAAACCTGCTTGCTCGTCTCTCAGCGTCTCTGCCACTCTTGGAGCAATGCGATTTAGCAGAATCTTAGCTAGTACTTTTGCGGCAGTAGGTAGGAGCGTTATGCCGCGCCAGTTGTCGCATTGCGATAGATCCCCCTTCTTTGGGACTTTCACCAGGAGACTTTGCTTCCACTCATCGGGTACTCGTCCAGCTTCCCAGATACGGGTCAATAGGGGAAACAGCAGAGTTGCAGACGTCGCAGTATCGACCTTTAACATGTCTACGTGGATGTTGTCAATGCCCGGCGCTCTCCCTGGTTTCAGGGACTTCACCGCTACCAACACTTCTTCGAAGGAGGGTGGTGCCGTCGGCACACGCAAAAGCTCGTCTGGGAGGTCGGTACTGGAATGCTGACTGTCTGGGGATTGGGCTTGCTCCAGCAGGCTCGAGAAGTGCTCGGTCCACCTTTTCAGCTGCTCGCTCGAAGTACACAGGAGACTGCCGTCTTTACCTTTCAGCGGTTTCTTCGCTGCACGTGTCCGACGGCCGCTAAGTCGGCGCGTGACGTCGTACAGCTCGCGCATGTCGCTGCGGCGTGCGGCGGTGTTGGCGCGCTCCGCCAGCTCGTCTGCGGCTCTGCGGCGGTCTCTGCGCGCGAGTTTCCTGATCCTCGAACGGAGAGTGCTGTATCGATCCCGGAGACTGGATGTTTCTGGTTCGGTAGAAGATTGTATCTGCATATTTATTCGGTGCCTATCTTCTATAAGTTGCCATAACTCTGCCGACATCCAGCTCTCCCTTGTCGGGAGTGAGTATCCGAGCACCTCCTCACCGGCTCTCGTATACGCGGTGCGAATGCGGTCCCAGGTTTCGTCCAACTGCTCATCTTCAAGTTCCTCTAGAAGGTCGTACTGATTCCTGAGACAAAGGCGAAACTTCTCCCGCCATTCTGGGTTCCGGAGTTTTCGTACTTCGAAACTTTTAGAGATCTTCTCGGACTTGCGGCGTGGGATCGCCAGTTTGAGACGCACTTCAGCGACGACTAGGTGGTGGTCGCTGTCCAAGTCGGCTCCACGGCGGTTCCGCACGTCCAGCAATGAGGACCTCCAAGTACGGCTGATCGCAACATGGTCAATTTGGTTGCGCGTTACGCCGTCGGGGGAATTCCACGTAGTCTTGTGGCACTCCTTGTGCTTGAATAGTGTGCCACCCACTACGAGGCTCCTTGCCGAACACAGCTCGCCGAAAAGTTCTCCGTTCTCGTTTATGTTTCCGGTGGCTCCATGCGGGCCCATGTAGTGCTCTCTTCCCTCATCGTCGCTGCCCAACTTCGCGTTGAAGTCGCCCATCAAAATCACAATGTCTTGTTTGCGAACGCTTCTGAGTGTGGCCTCAAGTTGACCATAAAAGGCGGCTTTCGACTAGTCAGTGGCGTCGTTCGTCGGAGCGTAACACTGTACGACGCTGATCTTACGGGCCCGAGAGTCAAACCGCGCCAAAATGATGCGCTCCGAAATCGGCTTCCAGTTCAGCAGGCTTTTCTTAGCACAGCGGCTGAGGAGAAGACCAACTCCATATTCCCGGCGTGCGCTCTCGTCTTCCTTGCCGCTAAACAGTAGTGTGGTGCCAAAATCTGCCTCTACTTCGCCAAACCCGTTCCATCTCGTCTCGCTCAATCCTAAGATGTGGACGCTGTAGTCCCTCATTACTTTAGCTACCTGGGGCAGCCTTTCAGGTCGAGCCATGGTTCTGACATTCCAGCATCCAATCCGTGTCCGTTGTTTCATGCCAAGGGTCGTCGTTAAAAAGGGGGTCCGGTTTCTTTCTTCTTGTGTAGGTTTCATAATCTATTTGGTTTAAGGGCGTGCAGGTGATTAGCCCACAGCACCCCGATCACGATGATGGGGCTGCCATCTTTGCGTTCGTGCCCGTAGAGCCAGACTTTTAGGGGGTACCCCAAGGCTTCTGGTAGCCTGTATGGTTTCATACGGAGTGACCTTCTCCGGCCTGTTGGTCCGCGGGAACTATTTTATTTCATTCCTACCCTGCTACTGTGAAGTAGGCGGGCATGCCCCTATCCGCCACCTGGGGACGCGTCTTCTAGGAGTGAGGCTCTCCCGAAGTACGGTAGTACTATTATTTATTCCTTGACTAGACTATGGATCAGACTAGACTATGGGTCCACGATTAAGGTGTATAAATGCACACATATTTATAAGCCTGACTATACATAGGTATTTATAAAAGTATGATCTAAATCTCTCTAGCCCTAGGGCCTAGCCCTTTTTAGGGTTCCGTACCCAAAGGGTAAAAACGGGACCATATTACTAAGATTCCGCTGTCCGTCTGTCCGTCCGTCCGTCTGTTTGTCTGTCACCAGGCTGTATCTCATGAACCGTGATAGCTAGACAGTTGAAATTTTCACAGATGGTGTATTTCTGTTGCCGCTATAAGAAATACTAAAAACCGAATATAATAAATATTTAAGTGGGGCTCCCATACAACAAACGTGATTTTTTTGACGTTTTTGTGTAATGGTACGGAACCCATCGGACTCGCCGACTCGCACTTGACCGGTTTTTATTAATTTACAATTGCCTGACACACCTGCATAACGTTTTTTAACGGCATTAAAATTCCTCATAAAAAGGTACCATAGGGCGATTTGCACAAACAACACGCAAAGGTGAATTTTACGTATTTAACAAACGGCGCGTGTACCCGTACCATGAGTGCGTTGACAGTGTCAAAACTGACATAATACGCTAACGCTCGCACTAATAGGGAACGTGCATGAACTGTAGACGGCAGCACAGGCACCCCCTGTTTATTGGCACCAAATAGAAATGTCTAGTTTTAGCTTCCAATGTAGGCCACAAGATGGCAGTACACAATGCACAAGAAAACGTACGTGAACGCACTTGCTTTGGCATGAAGTGTCAATGTATAGTTTTTATTTCCGATTCAGGCCACAAGATGGCAGTCCCTCCATCGCGCACGGTCCCTATATCGTCGCTATACTTACTCAACCTCATATCTGCAACAATCATTTGATGGAAATGTCGCTTTTCTTTCATTCGGAATACGGGTGTTTTTGTCATCAAATGAGTGTTGCAGATACGAGGTTGAGTAAGTATAGCGGCGATATGTATCCAGTCCAGTTCGAATATGAGCCGAATTCTATGTCTAAAATGTGACACCACTTGTCTGTATTTTGTAGCATGGTCACAGAATAAATAATAGTACTAGGTACAGAAGACTCGCTCTCTAACAAAACGCGTCTGTTACGATCAGAATGGCCGCTAGGTGGCGACAGCGCCACGCGCGGCTTATGGCTAGCCACCAAAATTGGTGTGCAACGGATGTACTTGTAGCTACCTGTAGCAAAGCGACGAAATCGCGAAGCGAGCCACGCCTGGTATTGGCCTTAAAGTCGACATTATAAGTTTAACCGTTACGATTGCGTAACAAGTAATGTAAAACATTTATTGGCCTTCAAATAGGGTATTGCGAAATGTAATAGACTAATGTTCATAACATTAATTTAGTGTATGAATTAGTGCTAACCGGTTTATAAATACGTTGTACTAAACTACTAACTGACGAAGCACTGGTGGCCTATCGGTAAGAGCGTGCGACTTTCAATCCGGAGGTCGCGGGTTCAAACCCCGGCTCGTACCAATGAGTTTTCGGAACTTATGTACGAAATATCATTCGATATTTGCCAAGTCGCTTTTCGGTGAAGGAAAACATCGTGAGGAAACCGGACTAATCCCAATAAGGCCTAGTTTCCCCTCTGGGTTGGAAGGTCAGATGGCAGTCGCTTTCGTAAAAACTAGTGCCTACGTCAAATCATGGGATTAGTTGTCAAGCGGACCCCAGGCTCCCATGAGCCGTGGCAAAATGCCGGGATAACGCGAGGAAGAAGACTAAACTACTTACTGACCAGCGTTGAAACTATATCTAAGCAAAAGGTTAGGAACAGAATCCCTTGTGTAAATCAATTCGATAGCGTGAAGACCGTGACGAGAATAGACTTTAGTCTATTTTTGTATAGGATTTTGAACAGCGCGCCAAGCGGGAGGTTTTGGAAACTCAAAATCCCATACAAATTGACACTTAACGCAAACGCGTACGTCACGTCACGCTATGGAATGAAATTTACACTAGGAGTACTGAAAAGAAGATATCAGAGCGAGTAGAAGTTTATCATACTTGCAAAACTATTGCGGCTATTTGGGTGTTAAAGGACCCTGGGCTGGGCAACTTTGTATGGAGCCCGGACCCAACGCCAACAGAAATTAGAGTATTATTTATTATTGTGGTGTTGTGGGCCTTTGAGTGTCGCATCGACCAGCATTGATCTATTGTGACGGCCCTTTAAAGTTCATTACTAATGCCCGTTGCATCCAGAAAGTTCCAGATTCTTTGGGCCGTAATGTTCTGTACCTCATAGGGTTGCACTACGTGTCGCCCTAGGTAGGTACTTCTTTTTGACATTAGTGGTCCACAAGAGCAGAGAATGTGCATTGCAGTCTCCTCTGACTCCGACTCTGAGAGTAAGGTCATTAGATAGGTATTTCTATGTACTTCATTTTTTTCTATCGGCACCAATCGGAATTCCTTTGCAGAACTGAGATATTGGTATTTTAGCCAAAATGTCGTCACCCTTATTACCTAGGCAATAGAGTCCAAGTAAGTAAATTAATTGCTGCAGGGTAGATGTTCGCTCGCCGCCGCGCGCCGGGCGAGCACACTGAATGATTTGCCGCGCTCGCCCGGCGGTGGACTCTATTGCCTAGGTAATAAGGGTGACGACATTTTGACTAATATACCAAATTCTCAGTTCTGCAATGGAATTCCGCTTGGTGCCCATAGAACGAAATGAAGTACAGAAAAATACCTATCTAATGACCTAACTCTCAACTCTATTTTGACGCATAGTCCTTTGTAACGATCCATATAAAATGTATGTGAAAATGCGTTACAAAACTGACATTTTATATATTTGGGACACATTTTTTTTTCTTTTTAAATCGATAGCCCTCATGATTCTGAGCAGAAATAACCCAAAAGTTGACAGATTTTTGAAAAAAAAGTAAATGGTACACTTTAATTCAGCGGTCGGCAACCTTTTAGCAGCCAAGGGCCACATGTAGTTAACGAAGTTGACGCGGGCCGCACTTTGGTAATATTTGTGACTTTATCAGACATTGTCGTTTGTCAATATTACATATAAAATAGCCAGGGAGGCTCGCGGGCCGCAAGCGAGAGGTTCGCGGGCCGCATGCGACCGCTGCCCATACATTTCTTTCATTTTTTTGCAAGAAAGTTACAATAAAACAACTAAAGAAAATATGTAAACGATCAAGACTATTTATGATAGTACAGTCAACTGTAAAAATATGGGTGTAGCCAACTTATTCAAAAATATGCCCCGTAGTTCTTAATTCGCTGACATAAGAGCTATGCGACATATTTTTGAGATGATTAGTGCACCCATATTTGTACACTTGACTGTACAGTCGACGTCAAATATATGTTTACATTTTTCGCCTTATTACAAAGGGGTAAGGTGCAAAAGTGTAAACATATTTTTGACGTCGACTGTATCATCGCCCACACTGTTAACTGACATTTCGTAAACCTTATTACAAAATTGACGACCGGTCTGGCCTAGTGGGTAGTGATCCTGCCTATGAAGCCGATGGTCCCGGGTTCGAATCCTGGTAAGGGCATTTCCTTGTATGATGATACAGATATTTGTTCCTGAGTCATGGTTGTTTTCTATGTATTTAAGTATTTATATATTATATATATCGTTGTCTGAGTACCCACAACACAAGCTTTCTTGAGCTTACCGTGGGGCTTAGTCAATTTGTGTAAAAATTTAATGTCCTTAATATTTATATTATATTATATATAGAAAGCTTAAGGTCCACCGATGGACAAGAGTGTTGCTGATTGTATTAAACTCCAGAGACTAAATGTACATTACAATGTACATAATCGCGCAATCTAATTGGAACCTATAAATCGTAAAAACAGATGTCAATCACAATGAAAAAAACAACGATGATCAAACTCTGGCCAACGTGGGACTCGAACCCACATCCTTGGATTTGCCGGTCCAACGCGTAAAATGCGTTACCAATTCTTGATCTTCCGTCAATCAACGCGAATTTAGTCATTGCAACTGTGACGTAACTAGCGACATCTGCATTTCAAGGTTCACAACCTTTTGACCACCTCTGAGGACATGCGTTGGCGCATTAGTTACCCCCCGACCACACAACAACATGGTAATGTTATACATATATATAACGTCCCACAATAAAAAAGGAAAAATATATTTACATCTAATTTGAACCTTTCATGAACCACATAAAGTAGCTTATCCTTTGTTTCATTGCTTTTTAAAACAAACGAAATTCGTTCCTATTTACTTGTAGAATAAGGTTCAATTTGAAAACTTTTTATGCTGGGTCTTACGAGGTTAAATCCGTTAAATCCCGTTGTATTGTAGATTGTAGACCAGTATCCAATAATATAGAATGTTTGAGTTTGGTTGCACGCCAACACTATTTATACACAAAGCTTGTCTAGTCACGGTTGAAGGGTTCCCATATGGCTCCTATATACACGTTGGGCCATCATACTGGCCCACTCATTGACGTATATGTGACGTTATCTATGAAAAGGGACCTTGTTGTCGATGGCGCTTACGCCATTACTAACGATGCTTCGATATAAAAACAATGCCGCACCACGCTGTGCGGTGTACGCGCCATCGACAATAAGGTCCCTTTTCATAGATAATGCCCCATATATGCCTTACGGACACTAAAAACGGTACTAGTTCAGTGGTGTCTCTCACGAATTCCAGCCAATCGTGCAGTCTAATGCAACTAGTTGCGACCAATAGCGCGCGTGATGCGAACTCATCAACAAATCGCGTTGTAGCGGTGTCACACCGCTGTAATGGCCCCTGTCATGCCTCATTATTATTGCCCGTAAGGCCAGTCTAGTATCTATGTCAATGGGCCCACTAAGTTGGGCCAGCGTGTAGAGAGGGCAGTGGTGTCGGATGGCTTATACACGGTGGCTAAAAAATAACTGCGTTCCCGTTGCCAGGGAGGTTTTGGGATTATACTGAGCAACTTTTACTATGGGACCAACCCCGAAATCGCGAAAAAAAAGTACCCTCCCATAGTAAATAGACCAGCCAAAATGTATGAAATAGCCAAATTTTTTTTACTGCCATCCAAGTCTGGCAATAGTGGCAATTCTCAAACACAAGAGTTTATACAGAGCAAATCAATCATCTTTCTTTAGTTTGGCCAAAAATGAGTAGTTTATATCTGTGTTACGTTACCAACGGACGCACGAGGTACTGAGGCGTTACGTTTTAATGACTACGTGAAAATACGGCAATTATATTAACGAGCGAGAATAATGAATGTCCGACAGACGGGCGTTTGTTAAACTCTAATCTACACCTATGTGCTGGATTGACCAACAAATAAATGCCCTTACCGGGATTCGAACCCGGGACCATCGGCTTCATAGGCAGGATCACTACCCAAGTACCCACTAGCACAGAATAAATAATAGTACTAGGTACAGAAGACTCACTCTCGAAAACGCGTCTGTTACGATCAGGACAGATATGGCCGCTAGGTGGCGACAGCGCCACGCGCGGCTTATGGCTAGCCACCAAAATTGGTGTGGAATGGATGTACTTTTAGCTACCTGTAGCAAAGCGACGAAATCGCGGAGTGAGCCACGCCTGCCACTAGACCAGACCAGTCGTCAAATGATAGTGAATCTAATAACTACAAATGTCTGGTTTAACCTGATAGTCCAGTTACGACTGAACTACTAATGTGTTCCTATGGCAATACGTGACATATTGTAATCTAGCCATTCTCAAAGTGTACTCCGCGGACCCCTAGGGCCCTACCAAAGAGAATTTGAAATAGAGAGTTACTGTCATGGTAAATTATGTAGCTACAGTACATTTACTGCCATCTTTCGACAAAAGATTAAAACTGTTAGAACGCCATTTGACTTTGATCATTAATCTTTCACTGATATGTGTTAACTTGTTAAATATTAATATTAACGCCATCTACTCGAGAGTAGGCTGAAGGTTATGGCGCCATCGCTCGAAAATATTGCACCATACCGTTGGCCTAGTATCGAGAAGATGGCATTAATATTTAACAAGTTAACACATATCAGTGAAAGAATAAGGATCAAAGTCAAATGGCGTTCTAAAAGTGTTAATCTTCTATCAAAAGATGGCAGTAAATTTACAGGGCTACATAATTGACTTTGACAGTCCGCCTCTATACATTCTATTCTCTTTGGCTCTACAAAGCCTCTGTGGGGGCTCCGCGAGAAAAAGCGACAACAAATCAATAACCAGCTCTTCTGTATCTCTGGTCCACAGTTAAATAGTGACAAACGATTTTTTTTATTTGGGGCTCCGTCAAATATTTCGCTATCCAAAAGGGTTCCGTCACCAAAAAAGTTTGAGAACCGCTGCTGTAATCAATGCAGGTTGTATTGCATTGAGATTCACACTAGCATGTGAACATACAGTTGCCATCAAATAAATCGGAGCGGCCAAGGTATCACAAATATCTAAACAAACACTCTGTTATAATACTTATAATATTTAAAACTTGCGTTTTGAACACATAACTTTGATTTAGCTCCTAGCCTAGTCGGTAGTGACCCTGCCTACGAAGCAGGAGTTCACGGGTTCGAATCCTGGTAAGGGCATTTATTTGTGTGTTTATCACAAATATTTGTATTTACATATAATTATATATATCGTCGTCTAGTACCCACAACACAAGCCTTATTGAGCTTACCGTGGGACTAAGATTGATCTGTGTAAAATTATCCTATAATATTTATTATTTAATTAATTCACAAACGTAATAAAATAATTTCGCGATAGACCCGTCTATAAATGTGAGTTAAAAACACTATGTTTTCAAAACATTATAGTGCATCATCGTTTGCTCGCGTTTCAATAGGCCTGTTGCAAGTAACAAAGAATCATGGAAATAATGGTTTCAACGAAACATATATGTTAATATGATTCTAAAAAATGGCCCAATCTCAGTATAAACTGAAGGATTATTAATATATTCAATAAAATAAAAGTGCAAAATTCTCCAATCGGCCATTTTTACTGAAACGCCAATCAGAAACGTTCCAAACAGTGACGTCATCAATCCATAACATATTTCTTAGAGCAACATAGACCGAAATCTATACGTGGGCACCAAAGAGTTCGAAAGGTGCAAAAAAAATGTTATTTCGCCACTAAACATTTATTACGTCCAAAAAATATTATTACACGATATAAAGTAGATATCTATTTGTTATTATTTAAATAAAATGCTAAATAATACGATATTTCAACAACAAACTTTTTTAATTATTTGGCTGAATGGAACTATCATTGCCATGTTGGCTGTCGTAACTAGAAAAAATAAAAAATTAAAAAGTAAAAGCGGCGTTCGGTGATTTTCACTCAAAATTTACATGTATCTAAATAATTCATCTTAAACTGCAACCGTGTGAGAGTTTTTGTGTAAAATGAGTTATTGTGATAAATTTTTGTAATGTATTTATCATCCCTAATCGTAATATATGGTGCTGAATTAACAATATCATTCGGATTCAAGGGAAATTCGTAACTGTAAGTATGTAAACAATATCTACCACCCTACCACCAACTAAATTATGACGTCACAAAAGGCATGCGAGGCGTTTTCGCGCGAAGTTTAAACTAGCTATAATAAAATGCAATTATCTATGTTAAATCTTATGAGTATAACTGAAATATAGTGTTTTTCAGAACTAATACAAGTGTACCGACGATATTAAAAGGGTTTTCAAAATTTGTCATCAGGCCTATTTTCAAGGCGATCATCTTCCTCGCATCTGTCCCGGCTTTTTGCCACGGGTTACGGGAATCTGGAGTCCACTTGGCAACTAATATTAAGAATTGGCGTAAGCACTAGTTTTTACGATAGCGACTGCTATCTGACCTTCCAACCCAGAGGGTAAACTAGACCTTATTTGGATTAGTCCGGTTTCCTCACGATGTTTTCCTTCACCGAAAAGCGACATAAATATCAAATGATATATCGTACGTAAGTTCCGAAAAAGTCATTGACACGAGCCGGGATTTGAACCCGCGACCTCTGGATTGAAAGTCGCACGCTCTTACCGCTAGGCTACCAGCGATTCACTTCAAGACTTTAAAGGGCATGTTCAGACATTTTATTATGTTGGACTTATTATGATGAAATTTAGCATGTAGACAACATTCATTATCTTTTTTATTACAACCCCAAAGGGTGAGGAGTATTGGCTACATAAGCGAAACCGCTGGCACAGCTAGTGTCACAATTAAAATAAAAACAAATATAACGGAGCGACATCGCTCCGCCGAAGCCGGATCGAGAATTCGAGATTAAAAAATACTTTTCACGCCAGAGAACACAACAGCATAAAACACCTCGACCGTAACTTCTATCGCATTTCGTAAGGATTATTGATGAAAACTCAGCGCTGCGCATTTAAAAACCATGAAACGGCCATCCAATTTGTGTCACCAGAACTAATATTGCTATAAAACTCACAAACACAACACAAAAACAAATCTGGATTCCAATGCGTGCACTATAAAACACCCAAACTTCGGACGCGACGGATTTGAAAATAGAAATGTTTGTTTTTTTAAAAGAATTAGTATTTGGGAAATTAAAAATGGCGCGCGGCGCGACCGTCTGTTGTGGCGCTGGGCGCTCGACTGGTAGTGATGTGACACGCCGACTGGTTTAACAATAAGTTAAGGATTACCGGTTTATTTTTATATAACCGGGACTTGTACTGAAGTAATAGGGATAATATAACCGGGACCAGACGAAAGCTAAGACACATTGTATCCCTCAAGAAAATAATGTAATTTAAATATATCAATGTAATATTTTCAGCCACTTAGCATAGGAATCTGATGGTTAGCCGGCTGGTATTTTTTTTCTTAAACAAAAAGAGGTACTTTTCATTACGGTACATACATGTCATTTGTTAATTAGAGCCATATTTATATTATACAATATGTCTTTGCATCTTAATGTGGTACATTTTGCGGAAAATGGCACATACAATCTCTTCTTTATAATCTAGGTTAAAACTGATTTGTATGTGACGAGTAAATACGTTAACTAATTGCGCTTTTAATCACCAACAGCACCAACGCAAAAAGAGGGGTGATATATCTATATATGTATATTATTAGGTTATATAAAAACTTTGTTCAATCGCTTGTGTGTTGGTTTGTTTTTTATTAATTATCTGTTACGAACCACCTAAACCTATCCCTATCTTATTATACGTTAAGCATTATATATTCATGTCATTAAACCTAAATCAGATATAAACTCACAATCAACATGTACATTAAATCGTCGAATTAATTTATTCAGATATACGTGTAGGATTAATTTAATTACATAAGTACAGTAAATGTAATAGTATATAATAAACATACGTGCGCTACATCGGGCCACGAACACTAAAGATTATTATTAAAAGTTATTACTTTAAGAGGCTCGATATTAAACATGATATCGAATTTCTTAACTTTGGAGGATTTTCAATGAGCAAATGCATTAAAATATACATTAATAATTAACAAACTTCAATTTCAAACATCACTTAACACATTCAATACCACTAAGTGCTACGGGTTACGCTCGTAGCGCGTAGCCACGGTTTCGTCGTAGGTAGCGCGTAGTCGCTACGAACAGTGTACCCGACAGTCGGGTTCTTGGTGTTGAATGTGTTAAGTATGATAATGAAGGTATGTACTTATTATTGTAGTCCTTAATACCATGATGATTGATTAAAACTATCCTATTTCCTCTATATTTGAAACAATGCCAAATTTAGTTTCGTTTATGTTTTATTTTCTTTATAATGTTAATAATAAAGAATCGGAGACGCGCATGTGACCCCCTGGAATTTCAGGCGGCCAGAGGCTCCGGTGAGCTTTGTATAAAAATGCAATTATATTTACGATGAACGCTAATAGGGCGTTAATGATAATTAACATAATTAAATGAAAATGTTATACATATGTGACAATCATAATGTTATGTGATAGACAGTTATTTATTGTATTTTTAACCTTTACAGATATGCAAGTATGACGTAATGTACAGCTGATAGACTATCTTTAACACTTGGCTAGCAATCACTAAGTGAATTGTGCAGTGAATGAATTTTATAGTAAAGAAGATCTCTTCTATAAGTATAGAAAAACCGGCCAAGCACGAGTCGGACTCGCCCACCGAGGGTTCCTTTTTAGTATTTGTTGTTATAGCGGCAACAGAAATACATCATCTGTGAAAATTTCAACTGTCTAGCTATCACGGTTCATGAGATACAGCCTGGTGACAGACGGACAGTGGTCTTAGTATAGGGTCCCGTTTTTAACCTTTGGGTACGGATCCTTAAAAATGGACAAGCACACAGATATTGAAATAGACGAAAATTAACCTTACAACTAAGAACATTAGCTTAAACATAAACAAAAATACCGTGAACTAGAAATTGAACCCAGGACATCGCGACCTGGAGATCGCTAGGTACTAAATAATTTACCAGGGTTTAAAAAATATGATATTATGTGAATTCGCATTAATATAATATTACCAGTAAATTAGTTTTATTGAATAATAATAAGAAATTAATTGAACTGCCATGAGAACAAGTTTCAATCATTATGATAGTATTCGCTTAATGAGTTTTCTCTTAAAAAAGAAATTAAAAGTTGAAGTTGTTAAATAACTTGCGGGAAATGAATAAAATTAGTAAATGTCGTTAAAACACAGCGACAGTAAATAAACATATGTGACGTTATCTATGAAAACGGACCTTATTGTCGATGGCGCTTACGCCATTAGTAACGATGCTCCGATATAAATACAAGGCCGAGCGACGCTGTGCGGCGTAAGCGCCATCGACAATAAGGTCCCTTTTCATAGATATTATAGAGAATGCCCCATGACTGACTGATTACTGACTAATTATCATTAAAATATCTTTTGGCATGTATCACCAAGTTTCTTAACTGCACTTCCCCCACTCCGGTATCATTATGAGTTTAATTAAATATAATTTATTGAATAATATATACGCAATTGCTTCTTTTACGGTAAATCTGCCGACAGTAATAATTATCAATATTTTTTTTAATAAATTAATGATTTAAACACTGGAATACATATACAGCGCATTATTTTATTATAAGTAATACTATCAGTCCTTCAATCGTAATAAATACAAAAAATGCTTCACTAACTTTTTTGACACAAGTGTAGAAAACAACTTTATCCAAGTACCCAAAAAAATCTACTATCAGAGTGACTCATAAGAAAAGTTCACTGAACTTATCAAAACGTTCAATTTAAAACCGATTCTCTTACTACTGAAAAAAAAGTTTACCTTTCCCCATAGAACGAAATCGATAAACAAATATCGCAAAAAATCGCTTGAGCGAGGTCCCATCACTATTCTGTAACAATTGACACGTATCGGGCATATTCCACAGTTGCTGTGAGCAACGCCTATCAGACCAGAGGGCCTTGTTGCCTCACTGTCGCACTTGTAAATTCGTACGTAAGTGTGACAGGGAGGCAACTCAGGCAAAACGTCGAACGTGGTTCGCGGTAGGCCCTCATAGCTGTACCACGAGTTAACACTTGACTTTTACGTTAGCGTCTGCGTAAACTCGATCCTAGTCCATCTCGCTCTGGCACTGATATATTGTTACGATAGAAAGGGAATGCGATCGAGATCACGCAGTCGCTAACGTAAATGTCAAATGCCAACTCGTGGTAGCCGTGATAGCGCATTCACATTGTCCTACCCTATACAGGATGTCCAGTAATAGGGTATTTTCCTACTAGTCAAATCAGTTACTTTTTTAGAACTGTCAAAACGATTTGCTAATATGGAATTTATATGAAACATCACGTCACGGTCAACTCACCTACTTTTCATATTTCTATCCGATTTATTAAATAGAACTTGTGTTTAAAAATAACTCCTATCTGTGTTTTTCTAATAATTATCTGGTGCTTTATTTCATGCATGGTGTAAAATAGTTTATTTTTAATACAGTATAATACCCTATTAACGGATAACCTTCTAACCCCCAACAGGGCACCATCGGCTATTCCAGAAAATGCACTTATAGGTCTAGTAAACGTTTCGTGGTAGGAGGTTGAGAAAATGAGATCTTCTAGTACAAATGTAGTGCATAATTATTTTCCATCGTATTTTATTTATTTATTTAAACTTTATTGCACAAAATACAAATAAAATGTACAAATGGCGGACTTTTTATCGGAAGCGTTCGTAACTTCGTATTCGTACTTGTCATGCTACTTCAGTCAACCTCAGTACTTTTTGTACCGAGACTGACTGAAATAGCAAGACACGTTCGTACGTTTCCGTGAAAATACGAAGAAAAATAATTATGCACTACATCTGTACCCAGAGTTAGACCAAGAAAAGTCTTGCAACGATTATGATAGCATATTCAGTGCAAGTGTTATATATACGTCATAATTTCATAGAAGTTTGACGTTTCAAATAACACTTGCACTACGTGTGCTATCAAAATCGTTGCAGACTTTTCTTGGGCTAACTCTAGGTATAGATGGTCAAGAAAATCTTGTCAGTAGAAAAAGGCGCGAAATTCAAATTTTCTATGGGACGATATCCTTTCGCGCCTACATTTTTCAAATTTGCCGCCTTTTTCTACTGACAAGATCTGCTTGACCCAGTATATTTTGTACCTGTGTCGGGAATCGAACCGGTTACCCGATAGCAACTAACAACGGAAGCGATTCGCCTCGCAACGAGGATGTTTTGCACAAACCGCATCGAAAACGGGCCAGCCGGCTCGTTAATTGTATTAATTAACTTTCATTACAATCATTATTATCGGCGAAGGAACTGGTATGTAAAACTGGTCTGAAGCGATCAAGTGTGAAGTCGAGGGTTGGTTTTTGATAATATTAACCGTTTTCCAAAAATGGAGGTTCTACACCCAGTTATAATGTTATTAACCCTTTGAAGCGCGACGAGCTCAAGGCACAGAATAAATAAAATAGTACTAGGTACAGATTTACAGAAGGTTCACTCTCTAACAAAACGAGTCTATTAAGGGGCCCACTGATTAACAGTCCGCCGGACGGTATCGGCCTGTCAGTTGTTCGGAACTGTCAAAATTTTGTTCTAAAGGGGCCCACTGATTAACAGTCCGCCGGACGGTATCGGCTTGTCAGTTGTTCGGAGCTGTCAAAATTTTGTTCTAACTGACAGGCCGATACCGTCCGGCGGACTGTTAATCAGCGGGCCCCGTAACTGACAGGCCGATACCGTCCGCGGACTGTTAATCAGCGGGCCCCTTTGGAACAAAATTTTGACAGTTCCGAACA
The DNA here is from genome assembly GCF_910591565.1 of Cydia splendana. NCBI lineage: Eukaryota > Metazoa > Arthropoda > Insecta > Lepidoptera > Tortricidae > Cydia > Cydia splendana. Next base: position 8,008,618 of record NC_085983.1, read on the forward strand.
ACTGACAGGCCGATACCGTCCGCACGCGCGCGCGCGAGCAGGCGTCCGTTCCGTAGTGGTGCGCGGCAACTACTACTACTAGACACCAAAATAGGTGTGGGCCGCGTGTACTTGTAGCGACGCGACGAAATCGCGGAGTGAGCCACGCCTGCCTAGGTCTGCAAATTCAAACAGCTGCAGGATCTTTTTGAGAGTAACTCCTGCCCCTCAGATACATATTACACTCTGTATCTTTAGTAGGGAATGCGGTACTGGTACTGTTCCCAGAACCGGGACTGACATTTCCGGTACTGGGAAAGAACCGGGATTTCCCGGTACTTCGGTACTTTTCGGTACCGAGTATTTAGTTATTTACTGTTGTATTTTTGTTAAAAGATGAATTACTTAAGTAAAACGGAAAACTAAGAATCAATTTTATGTAGTTCAGTTTTAAACACAACCTAGAAAAGAACGAAATAGTGAAGATCAACACTAGCAAAAAGTATGAAGTTTTCTTACTTTCTTCGTACACTATGTAATGCACAAGATCTATAAGAAAAAATGTTACAAACTACCTATAATTGAAATAATCAAGAAATGGAAAAGCAACAGTTTTGTAACCTTTCACTAAACAAGAAAAAATATAACTAAATTCGTAGTTCTTGACGAAGGTATCTTCTTTTTGTGTCATATACCTGGAGTAAAATTTTCCTGATTGTGCTGGGAGATTTTGGCAGGGATTGACCAGCTTCTTCAAACACCTGTCTTTAATTGAAAGATGTGATAAGCAGTTTAAAAGTAACTCCGACGATTGCAAGCATGCGACAAATTATGTCATATTTGTTATTTTTGTCAGATTCGATATAGATAGTCTGTAAGTACAGTCGCCATCAGATATATCGGAGCGGCCAAGGTGTTCACAATATCTGAACACGCGCTCTAACGCCCTGACAATAGAGGCGTGTTCCGATATTTGTGAGCACCTTGGCCGCTCCGATATATCTGATGGCGACTGTACTTAGTTATTTCTTGTACTGGGTCCTGGTTGTGGGTCTGGCTGCACGTTAAGGACAATTAAAATATGTTTTTTTAATGCTTGCGTAATCCTTTAGTTGATTCACCTAAAGTTTTTAAAACTATACTGAACTGTTTGTTTCTTTCTTTTTCACATAGGTAATGTAAGCGCGAATAATAACAAAATAACATCATTTAGACATCAATAAGTACGTTCGGATTAGCCCCCTAGTCTACTTCTTTGTTTTAATTCACATATATGTATATACGATCGAACTACAACAGCTACAATACTTATATGTACTTGTAAGTATTTATCCGAAAACTTGAGCATGACATGTCAGGGTAGTTATCGCTCCCGATGTAGGGTCGCCAACGTCTGTATCGTAGCAAATTACCGAGCGGAACTAACCTTAGGCAGTCGAGATTGCGGAGTGCTGGAGTCTGGGTGCTACGGAGATTACGCGCCAAATTTTAAATTAATTGAATGCGTTTTACTTTACTCATTTTTCCGTACCGAAAAGTACCGAAGAACCGGGATTTTCAATACCAGAACCGGTACCCAAAAAGTTTAAATTTGAACCGGGAATTCCCGGGAGCATTCCCTAATCTTTAGGTACTTAAATAAAAGTAAACAAATAATTTGTAAATCGGCTAGTTATACCATTTATTGATTAACCAACCAAATACAAAACCACCTGGATCTGTTACTGAACGACCTGACTGTAACCTGATTTTGTTTGCTCTTTTTAGGGTTCCGTACCCAAAGGGTAAAACGGGACCCTATTACTAAGACTTCGCTGTCCGTCCGTCCGTCCGTCCGTCCGTCCGTCCGTCCGTCCGTCCGTCCGTCCGTCCGTCCGTCCGTCCGTCCGTCTGTCACCAGGCTGTATCTCACGAACCGTGATAGCTAGACAGTTGAAATTTTCACAGATGATGTATTTCTGTTGCCGCTATAACAACAAATACTAAAAACAGAATAAAATAAAGATTTAAATGGGGCTCCCATACAACAAACGTGATTTTTGACCAAAGTTAAGCAACGTCGGGAGTGGTCAGTATTTGGATGGGTGACCGTTTTTTTTTTTTGCTTTTTTTTGTTTTTTTTTTTTTTTTTTTTGCATTATGGTACGGAACCCTTCGTGCGCGAGTCCGACTCGCACTTGCCCGATTTTTTAAATACCTAAAGATATAGACTATAGTTCGCGGACGTAATCTATAGGAATAGTGAGCATAAGGCTGACTGTGGCTTACCTTTTGGTTGACCTTCGGTATCTTCGGCGCCTTCACGATGGCAGGCTTGGGCGGCGCCACCGCTGGCTCTGTTGACAATACGCAGCTGTTACAATACAACACAGATAAGTTGCTAGTTTTATGAAGGCCACGCGAACTTATAGTTTATCTACACACATGTCATTAGTGCTCTATAATGCGTTCAGAAACCGTAGGAAATGACAAGCTTTATTACAACCAATTTTACTATGAGAACTTTCTTATCTGTGGTAGTAGGAAAATTTGTACTTTAATGTACATAACGTTATAGATTTTTGTAGGTTATGAGTTTAAATTTGGAACAGCAGTCAAAACTCAAGTAGGGCTCTATTCTAGTATCCATAGATATTAAAACAGTTATCGATACGAAACGTCACTTTAGTATGTTTTTTAAATATAAACCGCACGATATTTGATCTCGAGTGACATGAGAATAGGGACTTCATTCTTTTGTCTAGGAGAGGTCTAGGAATTAAAAAAAACTACGGATGTGTGACATGCGTGAAAAAAGTTTACATTCACCGCCATTTGACGTACAGTTTATCTTTTAGTTAGTTTTAAGTATGTGTTTAGATAAAGTAGTGTATGTAGCTGTACATAATTAGGCATTAAAACACTCGTGTGATCCTATTAAGAAACTCACTAACGTTCGTTTCTTAAACCCACACTCGTATTTTAATACCTCTCATTATGTAGCAGTCACATAAACTACTATTACGAGTAGAAGTAGACAGGGATCGTTTAGGTAGGAGTCCAGTACTGTTACCATCAGTTTGTCACTGACATAAACGCCGTCGAGAACGTAATTTACTTTCTATACATCCCGTTTGCACTAATATGCGAGTGCGAGCGAGATGTATGGAAAGTAAATTACGTTCTCGACGGCGTTTATGTCAGTGACAAACTGATGGTAACCGTACTGGCCTGGGGCCCGTAGTCTAATGAGCGTTTGGTGTTCAAAGGTTGTAAACCTTAGAATGCAGATGTCGCTAGTGACTTTGGGGGCTATTCATAAATTAGGGGGGGGGTCTGGACTTCGAAAGATGGTAGCATGACTTAGGAGGAAAGGGGGTCATTCGAAGCATGATTTTTGGATGATTTTAGGGAGGGGGGGATCAAAATCGACAAAAATCGATGACGTAATTTATGGACAGCCTCTTGTCACAGTTGTAATGACTAAATTCGCATTGATTGACGGATGGTCAGCTGGCGGAATTGATAACGCATTGGACCGGCAATCCAAGGATGTGGGTTCGAGTCCCACGTTGGCCACAGTTGAGCATCGTTGATTTTTTCATTGTGATTAACATCCTGTGTTTACAATTTATATATCGTTTGGTGGAAGTTGAATTTATTCTAATGGTAATGACATTCGAATTCTTGTAAGAGCTAATGTTTAAGGCAGGGGTCGGCAAACTTTTGAGAAGAGCCAACTGCAGTAAAAATCACCAGTTTAAGGAAGCTTAAAGAGCCACAAATGTCGTTTTCAGTGGTGAAAGTAGAACTCTCAAGGGTTAATTTTATGGGTGACGTAAAGAGCCGCAGTTTGTCGACCCCTAGTTACACTGGTTCTGTGGTAAGTGTCTAGTGGCGCCATCTGTTGGACACTGAATAATTCTAAAACCGCGCGAGCGTGTGGCATGCGCCCTCCTGCTGCGAATACAGTGGCGACTAACGGGTGAGTGCAGGCCTTATAAGAGGCCGCCCAATAGACTAAGTACAGACAGTATCTGCCCATAGGTTACCTGGTTGAACAATCGGCGCCGGTTGCGGCGGGGGCTGCGCCCTGCCCTGCTGCTGGGGCTGCAGCGGCGACCTCTTCTCTTCTAACGCCGGAGGCGCCGGCGGCGGGAACCCGGTGCTGCCCCCTCGCACCTGTGTGACGGAGCCTTGAGGCCTGTGTACAGATAGTATATCTGCCCATAGGTTACCTGGTTGAACAATCGGCGCCGGTTGCGGCGGGGGCTGCGCCCTGCCCTGCTGCTGGGGCTGCAACGGCGACCTCTTCTCTTCTAACGCCGGAGGCGCCGGCGGCGGGACTCCGGTGCTGCCCCCTCGCACCTGTGTGAAAAATATGGTTTGTTATATCACATTTGTAAACATCCTATCCTATGCAGGCCTGTGCACACCGGCTTGCGTGTGCGCGACATGCACTTGCGCTAAAATATTGGAGCCACACACGCACACGTCACGCAAGCGGTGTGCCGTCTCTCATAGAGATCTGTATACTACAATGCTGCGCGGCTCCAACATTTTAGCGCACGCCTCACGCACACGCAACTACGTACAGGCCTTAATTGTTTTCCATCGTATTTTCACGAAAACGTACGAACGTGTCTTGCTATTTCAGTCAGTCTCGGTACAAAAAATAGCATGACAAATACGAACGTTTCCGAGAAAATACTATGGAAAACAATTATGCACTACATCCCGCTATTGACAGTAATGAACTTAGAGGATTAGTAACTGGAGACGCCTTGGCTGTCATTTTCTGTACAAAACAGTATGCCGATTTTTGCGGAGGAGGGGACGTCAAATGTATTGCTATTTCTACATGATTTCTACGTAACGTACAAATAGCCATGTCAGTCCATACAAAAGTTTGCACAATTGTGCAATGTTTTCGGCAGAGGGGTAAGCTCTTAAAGGCGACGCCGGCTATCAGACTTTGGAACGGTCTCCCACTCTCTATCAGACAAGCGCAGACCAAATTCACATTCAAGCTCATACTGCGCAAGCATTTCCTTGACAAACTTTCTTCTTCGTCAACTTAATGATTCACACTAGGTATATAAATATGTATAGTATCTATGTAGGTTTATTTGTATTAAGTATATGTGTAAGTTTATCAACATACTTAAAATTCATATATGTATAGTTTTGGTTACAAATTCATTTACTTTAAAGACACTGCACCTACTTAATCTTTCTGGTTTGACCCATTGGTTGACTGGTAGAGAATGCCTTAAGGCATTAAGTCCGCCATTTGTACCTTCATGTATTGTGCAATAAAGATTAAAATAAATAAATAATAAATAAGGTAATGAACAATCAACGCCCTCTATATTGCAAGTAGAGAACTATCACAAGTTTCGGCAATGGGGTTGGCCGGTGGAAGTTTTTAGCAGATGGCGCCATCATAGCTTGCCCTGTCAATCCCTAGAATTGTGTCAAATTTTTGTTTTTTTAATACCCTGGATGCCAGCTCTTTAAGCCAAATCTCATAGAAAAAGGGGCAAGCTATGATGGCGCCATCTAGGCAAACCTTTGACAGTTGCCAACCCCATTCGATGCAGTTCCATACTTCAAGTCAATCATTATAGCTGCACCGAAATCGAGTTTTAGCAAACCAGTTTGCTTCTGTATCAAAAAAGTGGTTTAGCGCATGGTACTAGTGATGAGGTAAAAGCGGGAATAAAGGTAATAACACAGAAGAAATAATAGTACTACCGTACAGAAAGGACACTTCCTACAAAACCGAAGTTTGACAGCGATTCAGGGTCGAATCATGCATCTCTTTCTGCTATGGCACTATCCCTTTCGGCTATTTAGGGTTGTCAAAATTCAAGTGATTATCTTATCTGTGGTCGTGCACGCAAAAGGACGTCAAGTGGTGCCAACCCTAATAATTGCTCGGAGCAATGATGAGCCGAAAGGAGCCGAGTTTGCCTTTGCCGGAACGGAGCAGTGTCTCACCACTGCCTTAAGCCCGATTTAGACGATGCGAAAACTCGCATGCGAGTTTCATGCCATTGCGGGTTTGGATTGGTCGATTGAATTGGACGTAATCCACAGCACGCAATGTATATAACTAAAATCGCATGCGAGTTCGCGCGCCGTCTAAATCAGCCCTTAGTCGCCCCGATATATCTGATGGAGACTCTATGTCTCCAACCGCGCGCGAAAAAAGCGCTGGTAGCCTTCTAGCGGTAAGAGCGTGCGACTTGCAATCTGGAGGTCGCGGGTTCAAACCCCGGCTCGTACCAATGAGTTTTTCGGAACTTATGTACGAAATATCATTTGATATTTACCAGTCGCTTTTCGGTGAAGGAAAACATCGTGAGGAAACCGGACTAATCCCAATAAGGCCTAGTTTACCCTCTGGGTTGGAAGGTCAGATGGCAGTCGCTTTCGTAAAAACTAGTGCCTACGTCAAATCATGGGATTAGTTGTCAAGCGGACCCCAGGCTCCCATGAGCCGTGGCAGAATGCCGGGATAACGCGAGGAAGAAGACTCTATGTCTCCAACCCAAAATCGCTACCACGTTATCTTTGCACCACACCCACACTGCCACCTTGTATCGATTTGTGATTTCCAGTTCTACAGCCAAATAAGTTAAATGCATTCCAACTGAACTCTGTGTCTTATTAAATAAGATCTAAATTAGCTTGACCACCTACTACTGATTTAAGGAGTTGAGCAATTTTGTTGAAAAAAACTTAATTATTGTGACGTTAAAGGAAGTAGTGACGTTATGCTGACGTTCCGAGGCAAACTTTAAATAAAACGAGGAATTTCATACATTGACTCGTCTGTTCCTATCTCTATCGCACGCGCATATTGGGGTTGGCAACTGTCAAAGGTTTGCATAGATGGCGCCATCATAGATCGCCCCTTTTTAGGGTTCCGTACCCAAAGGGTAAAAACGGGACCCTAACTAAGACTCCGCTGCCCGTCCATCCGTCTCTCATCAGGCTGTATCTCACGAACCGTGATAGCTAGACAGTTGAAATTTTCACAGATGATGTATTTCTGTTGCCGCTATAACAACAAATACTAAAAAGTACGAAACCCTCGGTGGGCGAGTCCGACTCGCACTTGTCCGGTTTTTCTACGAGATTTGGCTTAAAGGGCTGCCATAAAATGCCATTACAAAAACAAAATTTTGACACATTTTTAGGGATTGACAGGACAAGACCGGCCAACCCCAACGCCATTAATATATTGCTGTCTCGCCAATCTGTAAGTTGGTTTTGGCTGCAAGTGCGAATTTTGAGTCCCGAGTAATTAATGTGTCCCGTACCCGCCAGGGCGGCGCCACAGAGCGAATATCACAATTCGGATTACGTCACGAACATATTATATTAATCCTTTACATTTACACTAGAGATGCCACGAATATTCGGCAACTATTCGGTATTCGGCCACTTTGCCGAATATTCGGTATTCGGCCGAATGTTGCCTACTATTCGGATTCGAATACCGAATATCTGTTGCACCTACCTAAAAAGAAAATTTACACAATAATAATAACCAAAAAGTAGATATATTTAATAATTAAAATGTATTCTTGGAAAGTTATTACAACACGAAGACCCTTTTTTGAGCATTTGTTGATTACAAAATATTTTATTTTTATCATGGGTCTGATTTGATTGACTCTAACTACATTCATTAATTCTGTTCAACATAAAATATATTTTAGTAAACGTTGTGCTTTGTCGGCAAACAGTTTTCACAATCATTTTATTGTGACTCAAAATGTTCGCATGATGGCAACCGGCGACCGAATATTCGGCGCTTCGGCCGAAAAAGGAGCCGAATATTCGGTATTCGGCCAAAATCACTATTCGGGGCATCTCTAATTTACACTCAACGCCCATGCAACGAGTAAGTCGTCGACCTGTTTAATATTGGGCAAAAAACGGCAACCATCTTGATTTTTTTATCAATGTAGACCGAAATGGCTGTACTATCTCGGTGTGGCCATAAAGAAAGCGATTTACGTGATGTTTTTTTTTTTTTGACGTGACAACGTCTTCTAAATCAATGAACACCGGTAGCATGCACGAAAAAGTGTCACGTTGTGGATAGATCTACATGGTAACGTTGTGGACAGATCTCCATGGTAATGTTGCTGCCAAAGTATGCAATTTTTCATCAATGTTTTCTTATGAAGTTATCACGCAAAATTATCGTCCGTAAACCGACTTTACAGACAACCATATTTTTTATTTACTTTTATCGGTGTGTAAATTTTATGTAGTTTTTAGGAAAAGCATACTGTGATTTTGACATAAAGGTACAATGGGAACCCGACCGCAGACACTATCAGGCGACGTGTCGCGGTGACACGACTGGTTTCTATGTATTTCTATGAAACACGACACGACACGGCAGACGACACAGTCCCACGCAGATCACTCGTGCGTGCCTCTCTCACTCTCACCAGCCGGGCTAGCACATGATTGGCGCGACAGTATCTAGCGGCGAGGTAGACTACCCGTCTTATTCTAACTAAGTTACTATCTTGCCGCGAGATACTGTCGCGCCAATCATGTGCGTGGCCTACAGGCGTGGCTCACTCCGCGATTTTGTCGCGTCGCTACAAGTACATGCGGCCCACACCAATTTTGGTGTCTAGCAGTAGTAGTGGCCACGCACCGCTATGGAACGGACGCCTGCTCGCGCTTTCGCCACCTTGCGGTCATATCTGTCGTAATAGACGCGTTTTGTAGAGTGAACCTTCTGTATCTAGTACTATTATTTATTCTGTGCTCTCTCTCTATCCATAAAGCTGAACTGTTTTATATATTCATTCATAAATATTACGCAAATCTCAAAAGGAATGCATTTCTATCGAGAGATTCAAATGTCAATGCCACTATGATTCTTATCGCCGATCTCATGGCCCCAGACCGCTCGCACAAAAACATTAAGACTCCTATAGAGTTTTTTACTGCTAGAATGGGAAAGAAACCGACTATAGAAGTATAGACTTCTCGCTCGCGCTTTACAGTCGTTCATCTGTGAAATTGCGACATTTGCGACGGAAACAATATAGGTTATAAATATTGAGTGGGCAAATTATGAATTAATATCTGGGAGACCGAGCTTTGCACGGAAAACATATAAAAACTAAAAATGCGCGTTTTCCTAGAGATAAGACCTAGCTCGATCGATTTTTCGCCCCCGAAAACCCCCATATACCAAATTTCATCGTAATCGTTAGAGCCGTTTCCGAGATCCCCGAAATACATCAATAAATACGCAATATACAAGAATTGCTCGTTTAAAGGTATTTATATTAGATTTAAGTAGGGCTCCCATACAACAAACGTGATTATTTTGCCGTTTTTTTTTTTGAAGTGAAAACTTCTTTTGCGGCGCTGTGCACTTTTTGTGATGGGGAAAAAATGTTAAACTCGCGACAGGTCACGTGACCGTAAGATTCGTAAGACGGACACGTGACCTGATCGAAAAACTGTTACAATGTCATTGAGTTTTCACTTCTGCCGGCACTCCCGGAATGCAACCCTTTTTTTTTAAATCATTATTACTTAAAGCAGCGGCTGCAATCGTATAAAATGTTATAAGTAAATCGTAACTAACTGATTATGTGGCCTTGGCGATACCGGCCTGATAACGGCCGCCTGCATCGACCATGTTGTTTACCGAGTTTGTAAAGTTACCTCCCAAGTCCTGAGTTCCTTTAAAAAGAACAAATTGCAATCGAATTTTGAACTATAATGGAATAAGAGAAGGTTCCAAATTCAAAACTGCAAGAATTACTCTGGGTCTTAGGAGGTTACTAAGGGCCTATGACAGGGGGGTGTCACTACGCAGTTTAGGTACATTTGGCCGGCGCAGCTGCCAGCTGCCACTCGACCGCACGATAGTCGTGTCACGTGGCGCTCGCACAAAGAAGATTCACGGTTCGTGCGCGGTTATAATTTTCAATTTTGTTGCAGGCGGCGAGTATAATAGGTATAATTTTATACCTAAACCTGACTTTTGTGAAGGAGTGAATTTTCTGTACGGTAGTCATATTAGTTATTCTGTGCCTATGATAGCGCTTTTATCATTGTGCACGAGCGGGACATCGCTAAGGTGTCCTTCTGAATCCCTAACAACGTTTGTCCTAAAGTCACTTGCCCTAACTGGTTTGTCCTAATGTGCACATGCCCTAACGATTATTTTCCATAATGTAATGGTTCTGAAAAATGGTTAGGTTAGAAGTTGCTGCCACAAAAGTGGGTTAGGTTAAATAGGTTAGAACTACGACCCTCGCAAAAAAGAAAAATTATGCTTAATAACGTTAGGATAAGTGTATCAATAATAGGGAACACCAAAATTAGGGTTTTTAGTGTTAGGACAACTGATCATTATGACAACCAATATTAGGGAATGCAAAGATAGGAGAAAAGACTTTAGGGATTCAGATATAGATCCGCTATGTAAGTGCGTAGTACTCGCTCACACGTCAAAATGACGTTTAGCTAGACTAGGTACAGGGACTAGGGACCGTGCGCGTTGGAGGGCCTGCCATCTTGTGGCCTGAATCGGAAACATAAACATGTACATTGCCAAAGTAAGTCCTGCCATCTACGTCTCGTACGTTTTCTTGTGCATAGTAGGTTCTGCCATCTTGTGGGCTACCTAAAGCATAAACTTCACATTTACGCCTCGCGCAAAAAATCTGACGGCTCCTGTGCTGCCCCCTATAGTTCATGTACGCTCCCTATAGGTACCTAATCCGCACTGAAACTGCTCGAAGGTCTTGCACGTCAAATAAATGACGGTGACGTCACAACCATACAATTATTCGCTATTATAGGTACTCCATATGTTTCCTAGGTTATGTAAATGTGTGAATTTAACACCTGGCCAAACAATGTGAACACGAAAAGTGATTTACATTTACACCAATGTGTCCAAGGTGACAGTGTTTAGCGAAAAGGATCTGTCATTACAATTTTGGCATTCAAGCAGGGGTGCGAAACTCCTGACTTCGGGCAAACTCGGCTCCGTTCGGCTCAGCATTGCTCCGAGCAATTATTAGGATTGACACAACTTGACGTCCCTTTCCCGTCCCCTCGCTTCCCGCTCTGGTATCAGTACCCGTGGGGAGACACTCCTCCTTTCGGGCGTTCTCGGCTTCGTTCGGCTCAGCATTGCTAGTATTGCTACGAGCAATTATTAGGGTTGGCACAACTTACGTCAAGTGCTTTGCGTGCACGACCACAGATAAGATAATGCCTTGAATTTTGACAACCCTAAGTAGCCGAAAGGGATAGTGCCATACATTAGAAAGGGACATCATGATTCGACCCTGAACCGCTGTCAAACTTCGGTTTTGTAGGAAGTTTCCTTTCTGTACGGTAGTACTATTACTTACGAGGGGCAAACTGAAAGTGTATAGAATAGAAAAAGCTGAAGTAATTAGGACGTTACTCTTTATTTTAATGCGTGCTTTATCTCTTTCTGACCACGCGTACAAATTCTCATTAGGATAGGATTACTCTGAAGCGCACACAGCTCATTCTTCCAATGCCTTTTTTGTATGGCGATTTTAGGTCCTCGGAGGTTTTGTATGAAATTCATGAGGTACCCATCGGGATTCAAGCTTTTTTGACACAAAATAATTTAAGCAAGATTTTTTTAACAGTGTCATATGAATACTGAGGGATATCAAAAACTACTGATATACAATTTTTTGCCAGTATTTTTTATTAACCGCACAACTGTGCGATGTAAACTTTTGACGTCACTCTTGAATGACATGCTTCTCTATGATCATCCGTTGAATAACTACAAAAGCGATTAAATGTGTAATTTAAAAAATAAACAGACGTACAAGAACTAGGCTTCATTATGAAACTATAACTGAAGCCTACTGTAACTCTGTTGTTGGCTGAGCCCACAATGAAAATCGTTATAAATAGTAATACGAAAAAATTCTTAGGTCGAAATTGGAATAACGCTCGACGTACAATTTCCAAATTGCCATCAATCCTGAAACACAGATAACGACCAAATTGCATATACCTCAAAAAAAGTATAAAGAGTTATATTTTCATAAATAATATGCCTCTTTTTGTTATATGATCTCTAAGTAGCCTTTTCTAAGAACTTTCAGAGTTGCCTACGTATTCTGTGATTTAAGTCAATGACTTTTTTGACAGTAAGTTCAGATTTCGTTGATCCGGCGTTTTTGTAAAAAAAAACACACATCGCGCCTGAAAGTAAAATCTAAAGTGCAGTAATCTGTTAACAAACAGCAGTTTTAATTTTGAAATGAAATGTGTTTTTCTGGCGACAAGCCAAATGTGAATGGACAAAAGTGGACCGTTTGCTACACGTTAAGGCTTGGCCACACACAGAGCGCGACGCAGCGCCGCGTCCGCGCCGCGTGATGCCGACGCGAAGCCTGGTCAAACAGGGCGCGCGCCGATCGCGCCGGCCTCACGCTCTCAACACGCCCTCAAGGCGCGCGTGAACGCGGCGCGGCCGCGCGGGAACGCGGCGCACCGCTCGCTGCCTACGTCCGATCCTACTGACGTGACCTTGCGCGACGCGGCGGGCCGCCGCGTTCGCTCGGCGCAGCGCTGCGCACGCGCCGCGCGGACGCAATGGGCCGCGCGGCGCGGGGCGCGACAGAAGCGGGGCGTGATACCGGCGGGACGCAGTCTGTTTGACGTCGGTAACCTGTTAGCATGTGCCGCGGTCGCGCGGCGTGGACGCGGCGCTGCGTCGCGCTCTGTATGTGGCCAAGCCTTTATTAATTTCTGGAGAACGGGGTATTAGCTTTTGGCAAAAGGGTCTCCTGAGCCCCTGAGCCTAGAAGAAATTGTAGAAAAATATTGAGGGCGCCACATTCTACGTAACTGTCACATTTTTGACGTAAAATGCTTAAACATGGCCATGCAGGCGTGGCCCGCGATTTCGTCGCTTTGCAACAGGTAGCTAAAAGTACATCCGTTCCAAACCAATCTTGGTGGCTAACCATAAGCCGCGCGTGGCGCTGTCGCCACCTAGCGGCCATATCTGTCCTGATCGTAACAGACGCGTTTTGTTAGAGAGTGAGTATTCAGTACCTAGTACTATTATTTATTCTGTGGCCATTGCAACAATTTAGTATGGAACTGTTTTAGTTCCATTTCACTAAATTTCTACTATTTTATTAAGAAAGTTTACCCTCCCATAGAAAATGGACCAGCCAAAATGTGTGAAACAGACAATATTTTTTTTGCGATTTCGGGGTTGGTTGCATAGTAAAAGTTGCTCAGTATAATCCCAAAACTCCCTGGGAACGGGAGTGCAGTTATTTTTAGCCACCGTGTCTACTTTAGCAGCAATTACAGTAAATGCTAATATGTTTCACCTCTATCCCAATAACGATTCACACAAACTTTTCCAATTTCAGTCTAGTCACTGGCATTTTGCCAAAGATGGCGGCTATGGACTTTACCAAACGAAAACGTCATAACGACCATAAGCCGGCCACTGAAGTTTATTCCCATCAGCTATTGCCATCTCACTCTAGCATATATGTTTATCTCACTCTAGCATATATGTGCATCTCATTCTTGCAGGATTGTAAACTGGGCCGGGTTTACTGAGCTTTATTGAGTGTGTGTGTAGTAGAAACCTACATATTACTAGACTTACTCTGGGGTTTTCAGTCAAGACTGTAACGCTGCAAAAAGGGCAAGTGTGGAAAGGGCCTTAGCAATCACACGCGTATTCCAAGGAATTAAAAAAAAGAACTGCCGATTCCTCGGGGCGCGAGCGCGGACTGAACTTTTAATTCTCTAGCTTTTGCCTGCGACTCCTGCGACTTAGTCTGCGTGGAATGAGTGCCAGCAGTTAAAGTACAGCGCCTGGATAAAATCTAAAGGCAATCATTTAGACCATATTATTCTTAATTGCTTACAATCAGGCAATTCATTAATTATCTTTTCCACCCCCTTTTCACCCTGTTTAGGAATGACTTCCGACATAAAACTATCCTATATCTATCCCCGGAACTCCAACTATCTCTATGCCTTTCAACTAAATCGGTTCAGCGGTTTAAGCGTGAAGAGGTAACACAGACAGACACACTTTCGTTTATATAGTGTTATTTTTCATTCGGGGCGGAACTTCAAAATTTAATGAGCAGATACATAAACACTGCACCGGTAATAATTAAAAACATAAATAATCATGATACCAGACAAAACACGTCACTAGCTGTTTACGCTGTTCATCCCGGATAAAAACTCTAAAATAACCCTAATGCAAGATAGTTAACACTTGTATACATAATACCAGGCCCCTATTTGGGTTACTATCAAAATTAACTTATCGCTAAACGACCATTTCAGCTAGATGACATAAAAGTAAAATACACATTCAGCATAGAGTCATTTCAGCTGGATGACATGAAAGAAGAATACTCAGTCAGCAAAGTGTCAATTTAGCTAGATGGCTAAGAATTACAATGACTAAGTAGGTAAACGTCTGGAAATATAAATAGTCCGTATGATTAGAATACCTAATAAGCCGGAAGTAAAATTATTTGATTGACGTGAACACAGAACGAGTTAGTAGCAAAACGTCTGCAAATGTAATGTGTCAATGTGTTTACAATACAAAGTATGCGCGGGAAGGTTTTAATTATCAAGTGTCATAACAAAATCAAGACGTTTTGCTAACGAGTCGTTTGGCGATTATTCCATTTAGTGACAAAGACATTACACAATACAGACTATTTAGCGTTTATGTCTATTAAGTAATAAAGACATTCGAAGATAAAGGATTTTTGCTGCTAGGTCATTTTAAATTGTAACATTCTAAGATTTGCTAAAGAGGCATTTAGCATTCATGTCTATGTTGTCACAAAGACATAACACAATCCAGACATTTCAGCTATATTGTCCTTTAGCGATAAGGTACATTTGATAGTAACCCTAACCCCCCCTATTTCACCAACGTGACAGGTGCGACAATTCGACAAGTCTCATTGTTGCTGACGTCACAGGCATCCATGGGCTACGGTTATCGCTTACCATCGGGCGGGCCGTATTCCTGTTTGTCACCATCATTGTATTATTTAAAAAAACTTTATTATATCGGCAAAAACAGGTATTTCTCTTGCGATGTTTATGATGACAATTGTCACAATATTTCAAAGAACTTTCGGTAATTCTGGACAGCAAATGAGTTCTGTGTCGGAATTTCGTGACAATTGTCGTATTTCTTGTGACAATTGTCATTAGCTTCGCAAAATAAGTACTTATTAACTGGCGATATAGCGGAGTTTTTTTTAATTAACATGTTGGTGGCAAACAACCACACCGCCCGTCTGAAGGTAAGCGGTTACCGTAGCCTATGGAGGCCTGTGGCGTCAGTAACAGTGATGTCGACAATTGTCGGACCTGTCACGTTGGTCAAATAGGGGCCAGACTTATCGACAATTTAAAATAAACCATAGGCGCTTATCACACTGGATGCGAGCGAGACAACACTATGCCACAGAATAAATAATAATAGTATACTAGGTACAGAAGACTCTCTCTAACAGAACGCGTCTGTTACGATCAGCACAGATATGGCCGCTAGGTGGCGACAGCGCCACGCGCGACTTATGGCTAGCCACCAAAATTGGTGTGGAACGGATGTACTTTTAGCTACCTGTTGCAAAGCGACGAAATCGCGGAGTGAGCCACGCCTGCCCAAGCTTCGTTCACTCAGTCTAATTTCAACCGTATCGCTAACGTAATAAGGTAGTAAACAGAATGAGTAGCAGTTCTATGTTTAGCGATCCCGTACATCAGTAATGTCAAGGTTACTGAGTGATGTAATATTTAGACTTAGTGCGAAATGCGAATTACGCGGGATTCTGATAAAGTTAAACGTTTCTTTAGGGTTCCGTACCCATACGTTAAAAACGGGACCCTATTACTAAGACTTCGCTGTCCGTCTGTCTGTCACCAGGCTGTAAAGGGATCCACTGATTAACAGTCCGCCGGACGGTATCGGCCTGTCAGTTAGAACAAAATTTTGACAGTTCCGAACAACTGACAGGCCGATACCGTCCGGCGGCCTGGTAATCAGTGGGCCCCTTAACTCAGGAACCGTGATACCTAGACAGTTGAAATTTTCACAGATGATATATTTCTGTTGCCGCTATAACAACAAATAGTCGGACTCGCGCACGAAGGGTTGTGAGATCTAGTCATACTTTTATAATTATTCTAGTTTTTCTACCTATTTACCTACTTAGATTATTAGAACAAGACAAGTAGTTCTTTGGGTCATCATTCCATTAGTTAACGTAACAAGTTATGCTAATCATTCTCGTGTTATGTCATTTTGTCTTTTTTTTATGTCCCACTGTCGGTCAAATGCCTTTCGGCGACTATCTGCCCGATTCGAATTCTAAGATACGTCAATGAATAGCTCTAGAAACGATATGGATTAGATCAGTGTCATAAGTGACGTCTTAGTTTGAAGAAACGTTTGGAAACTGACATATTTAATCCATATCGTTTCTAGATCTATTAACTGACGTATCTTAAAGTTCGAATCGGGCCGTATGTTATACTTTTTAATCGTTTTTTGTTACAAGATTGAAGCGATAAAGTGTCTCTTCGTATATGTAAAAAGGTATTACGCCTTTTATAACTTGATTTCGTAATAACGTGACACTAGTAGCTTGGTGTTTAAGTATACTAAACAAGTTTTTGGTAAAAACTAATTAATAATATAATTTAATTTTTTTTATTTTTTTTTATTAGCCTATAGGAGTGTCCCACTGCTGGGCAAAGGCCTCCCCTATTTCCCGCCATTTGGTCCTATCCGATGCACACTCCCACCACTCTTTACAAAATGTGTCAAGGTCGTCCCGCCATCTCCGTTTTGGTCTTCCTCTGCCCCGAGATCCGTCCTGTGGGACCCAGTCTGTAGCTAATTTGGTCCAGCGCTCCGGGTGCATTCGGCAGATGTGCCCTGCCCAGTCCCACTTTAGCTTGGCGGCCTTCCTGCCCACATCCACAATTTAATAATAAGGTAATTTTTGGTTCAAGCTTTTATCGCTGACTGTACTTTTCTTTCCACAGGCAACTGCAAATAAATGTCGGTTTGTTCTTCTTCCTCGCGTTGTCCCGGCATTTTGCCACGGCTCACGGGAGCCTAGGGTCCGCTTGATACTAATCCCAAGAATTGACGTAGGCACTAGTTTTTACGAAAGCGACTGCCATCTGACCTTCCAACCCAGAGGGGAAACTAGGCCTTATTAGGATTAGTCCGGTTTCCTCACGATGTTTTCCTTCACCGAAAAGCAACTGGTAAATATCACATGATATTTCGTACATAAGTTCCGAAAAACGCATTGGTACAGTCAACAACAGAGCTATGAATACAGGCAAAGTGCCAAAAATATGTATACACGACCTTAATGTACAGGCAATAAAGTACTGTATACACATTTTTGACACTTTGCCTGTATTCATAGCTCTGTTGTTGACTGTACGAGCCGGGGTTTGAACCCGCGGCCTCCGGATTGAAATGTCGGATTGAAAAAAAAATGTCGGTTTGTTATTTGGGATAACCGATTTATGTTAAAAATAAACTCGACGTAAACATACTAACCAAAACACTTCAAATCGTCGAACACCCATTGACGTAATAATACAATACTATGTTAGCATAAAGATTTAATAAGACATACGTAAGAATAGATACGTCACCAGTCTCCTTCGGAGACGCCATGTCTAAAATTTTCGGTACAAAATAGTCTGCCGTTTTTTGCGGGGGAGGGGCACATCAAATGTATAGGTACGTCATGTCAGATAAACGTCAGTCCATACATATGGTTGACATGTGGTTGACCATTGGCCGCCTTTTTTCGACAAACGCCTGTTAATGGCGGCTCCATTGTTAATTACTCCGAGCCAGTCTCGTACATTGTATGTTCGTTGTTGAACAAAGTTTTACAAACCTAGTTAACTTGGGGCTTGTGCACAAATCACGCGAGCCCATAACACGAGTAGATACTTTTACTCGGTTTCGTTAAACATAAATATCCACTCTGCACTTCAAAATAGCGAATATATTTAACGAAAATAGAAAAATAAACAAGATTTTCTATATACAATACTATATTTAAAAATTAGGTCGAAAGAAAAAAAATCTAAAAAATACACGTGAGGTTGTGTGGGGGAGGGGGGTAGCCAAAAACCTCACCAAATAGGGGGAGGGGGGTCAAAAAGTAGCCGAAAACACCTCGCGTGATTTGTGCACAACCCCTTTGTAGTTATTATTATGTCAATAATCAGCACATTCATCGGAAACGGTAGCTTTTCACACTTGCACTATACTCTGTATCTTTAGGTATTTAAATAAAAGTAAACAAACAATTTGTAAATTTTCGGGTAGTTATTATAAATTTTATTGGTTAACCAACAAAATGCGAAACCGCCTGAATCTGTATATTTATATAAGTAATAATATGTATATTTTTTATGGTTTTTCTCCAGGAAAGCGACATTTTGTGGAGTGGAACTGCTGATTAGAACATACGCATACTATTTTGTAAAACCGCTTGTCAAAAGTTCTACCAACAGAACATCACGTCAGTTAGATAGAATACTCTTTATTGGCACACCTCAGTAAAAAGATACAAAAGAAAAACAATTGATTAAATGTAGAGGCAGACAACAGGCGGTCTTATCGCTAAAGAGCGATCTCTTCCAGACAACGATTGGGCACAGAATAAATAATAGTACTACCGTACAGAAAGGACACTTCCTACAAAACCGAAGTTTGACAGCGATTCAGGGACGAATCACGCTATCCCTTTCTAATGTATGGATATATGGATACTCCCTTTCGGCTATTTAGGGTTGTCAAAATTCAAGTCATTATCTTATCTCTGGTTGTGCACGTAAAAGGACGTCAATTGGTGCCAACCCTAATAATTGCTCGGAGCAATGCTGAGCCGAACGGAGCCGAGTTCGATCGAAGTGAGGAGTGTCTCCCCACTGATAATACGCGCATAGTGTTGTCTCGCTCGCATCCAGTGTGATAACCGCCTATGGTATATTTTAGATTGTCGGTAAGTCTGCTATTATGTACACAAATGTTATAGACCGCGGGCCAGGAGCAAATATCGTCAGTCATGGCCTCCCGCTTGATGCTTTGTCAGATGATAGTTTAAAAAAAAAGTCATTTATTGTCGCAAAACATACAGTAACAGAAAAAAAAACAAGGAAAAAGAAAAAAGACACAATAAGCACATAAGTCCAATAGGATTGTTGACTGCTAGGATTGTTGATTGTTGAGTTTAGATGCTATCATGAATTAAAAAAATAGTCAGCCGGTTGTATCGCGGTGGAAAGACCGTCAGTTGATCATGTCCGCGGAGCCGAGTTTGCCCGAAGTCAGGAGCGTCTCCCCACTGCTTTGGGTAGCGAAACAGAGAAATTAATCGAGAATCAGATCAGATCTAACCTAACCTTACTCTTGGCCGCGCAGCCAACTACTGTCACGGGGTGTCAACAGTGAACATTATTATATTTAGCCGGATGGTTATTTTGAACGGTCTGTCAAGGCTGTCCGCATTGTTCGGCGTCACTATCATTATTAAAATTGATGCTCTCTAGTGCAATCGGTCGACCTGTTCGAAGATTAAAAACCGGCCAAGTGCGAGTCGGACTCGCGTTCCAAGGGTTCCGTATATTACACAATTTTTAACAATCAGTGCCGGATTAAGATATTTTGATGCCCTAAGCATTTCTAGGTGCCCCCTCTCCCTAGGGTCATCAAGATTACATTGATTTTTTGGTAAATTGAGAGAAGTTCATTGCCGCATTACAGCTGAGAATGGAAATCAGTCACATCATTTTATCACGAAAATTGACAGTGCCGCAGCAGTAATGCGGCAATGAACTTCTCTCAATTTACCAAAAAATCAATGTAATCTTGATGACCCTAGGGAGAGAAATCAGTCACATCATTTTATCACGGAAGTTGACAGTACTGCGCAGCAGTAACGTTGCAACAGAGTAATGTTGCTGCAGTCGCCACCCGAATGTCGCCTTTATCATACCTTATAAAGTTATTGAAAACGCGAGCGAAGCGAGCGCGAAAATTTTTCGATATAAAAACGCAATTTTAGTTTTAGTCCCAACCAGGCGCGAATCCAGGATTTCATACAGAGAAGGGATGGGACAGTTTTCTATCAGCCTAGCTTCGCATAGGGCTCGATATTTAAGGGTCTCAGCGAGGTTGTTTTCATGCATAAAATATGCAAGAAAGCAGAGCTTGGAATTGAATTGGCGAAGTGTGAGAAAGGCAGTAGGCCCAGCTGCGAAAGAGGAAAGCTTGGATTTGGATCCACGCCCAAGTGTAATTAAGGCAGAAGATCAACTTTGCCGTAAGGCAGAAGGCCTCGCATAAGACCTAACGCCGAACCGCAAAAGAGTGGGTTGAAATCGAATCTATGCATGTAATCACGACTCTTCTACTGCTACCGATTGTTTCCCAAAGAATTACGCGCCATTATTTATGCAAATTAGCTTTTGGACTGCTAAAAAAATCGTGTGGTAAAAACGATGTGTCTGTCCCTAATTTTAAAATTTGTTCACCTTTTTCAACCTGGCATTTTGGTGCCCTCCCTGAACGTGGTGCCGTAAGCACGTGCTTGTTTTGCTTATTGGTTACAAAGTCTTTATTAATTCAACCATTAAAGTCGACGAGTACAAAAAACTTTAAGCTAGCTCTCAATTTAACATTTTTTTTAAACATTATTTTTAATTTGACCTTACAATTACTCGTAAGTAGGTAAGGCCGTTAAATATTTAAAATGATTATCTTATCAGAAAATTATCACCAATTACTCTAAGAAAACTACTACTCTAAGTAATCCGGCACTGTTAACAATGTATTTTTTATGTGAAACGTGAGTGAAATCTCTTTAAAAAATCCGTAGGGGTCGGATTAAAAACTGTAATTAAGTCCGACTCACGCTTGACTGTACATTTCTAATAGGTTTTCCTGTCATCTATAGGTATAGACCTATTTTATGTATTTTTTTCAAAATTTTAGATCTAGTAGTTTCGGAGATAAGGGGGGGGGAATGGTCATTTTTTGCCTATTTTCTTGAATAACTTCTAAACTGTTGATACGAAAATTATAAAAAAAAATTATTTGAAATCCTTACAATAAGCTCTTTCATTTGATATGTAACATGATATAGTTTGAAAAATTTTTTTTTTCATTTTTTCATTTACCCCCCAAAAGTGGCCCCCATGTTTAAAATTCATTTGTTTACGTTACATGTCCGTATTCGGGTCACAAACTTACATATGTGTACCAAATTTCAACTTGATTGGTCCAGTAGTTCCGGAGAAAATCGGCTGTGACAGACGGACAGACAGACAGACAGACAGACAGACAGACAGACAGACGCACGAGTGATCCTATAAGGGTTCCGTTTTTTCCTTTTGAGGTACGGAACCCTAAAAACCGACCAAGTGCGAGTCGGAAAAAACGGCAATTAAATCACGTGTATGGGAGCCCCACTTAAATATTTCTTTTTAGTATTATTAATCTTATTTAAAGCTGCAACACGACTGATTAATTGACACGATTGTTCTCCCAGAAGGGGGTTCGTGGGGTATTTGACTATGGTACGGTCGTATAGAGGGTGGTCTCACGACCTCCAGAAAATTCCGACTTTTGGTCTACCGCTTCCGGTCAGAAAAATGTTCAACGGCCCGGCGTAACGGTGAAACCTAGGTGGGGGGTGCTCGACCAAATGTCATAGAGGGACCCTGGCAGTTTTTGAAGCCACCATTTTTTTTTCAAAATGGCCGACTTTTTTTTTTTAATTTTTTCAAGTTTGTCCTAGCGCGCTGAAATTTTGGTCACGGAATCTCGGGGTCCTCTAGATTCGTATGGGGAAAAAAATTTTCGAAAAAATCCAAGATGGCGGAAAAAATGGCCACTTTTATTTTGTATGGCAACTTTTAAACGGTGTGAGATAGGTGGGGGGTGCTCGACCGAATGTCATAGAGGGCCCCGAGACAAAACAAACTGCATTTAAAAATTTTCAAACGGGCCGACTTTTTTTTTTAATTTTTTCAAGTTGGTCTGAGCGCGCTGAGATTTTGCATGGCGAGAGATAGAGGCCTCTAGATTCCTATGAAAAAAAAAAAATTTGGAAAAAATCCACGATGGCGGAAATAATGGTCATTTTAATTTTGTATGGCAACTTTTAAACGGTGCGAGATGGGTGGGGGGTGCTCGACCAAATGTCATAGAGGCCCCCGAGACAAAACAAACTGCATTTAAAAAATTTCTAAATGGCCGACTTTTTTTTTTTTTTTTTTTTCAAGTTGGTCCGAGCGTGCTGAGATTTGGCATGCGGCGAGCTAGGGGGCCCAAGATTACCATGTGAAAAAAAAATTTTGGAAAAATCCAAAATGGCGGCGGACACGGGCAAAATTCAAATTTCCAAGTAGGTTAAGCGAGCCCGAAGGGCGAGCTTCAGGCCGGGAGGCCGAAGGCCGACCCCGCGGAGGGCCGTCAGGCCCGGAGCTTCACCCCGAATGTCCAAGCGTGCCCCACCCCCAGTAATTTTGGGCGAGGCCGAAGGCCGAGCTGCGGGAATGACCAACAAAGCAAAATCCTATACAAAAAGTGTGTTAAGCGAGCCCGAAGGGCGAGCTTCAGGCCGGGAGGCCGAAGGCCGACCCCGGCGGAGGGCCGAAGGCCCGGAGCCTCCACCCCGACTCCCAAAACGCGAGGCCGAAGGCCGAGCTGCGTGAATGCAGTTCCCCCAAGCGTTCTACAAAGTCAACTGTCTTGATAAGCGAAGCCGGCGGGCCGACGGCCCGACGGCGAAGCGTCGAGGCTCGCGAAGGCCGAAGGCCGAGCTCCGCGTAGGGCCGAAGGCCCGAAGCGTCACACGAGAGGGGGAAGTTGGAGCTTAAACACGACCCAATAGGAAAAGTGTCTTAGACAAGCGAAACGGCGGGCCGAAGGCCGAAGGCCGTAGGCCCGACGTGAGGTTGTCAAGACACTTTTACTATTGGGTCGTGTTTAAGCTCCAACTTCCCGCTTACCCCCCAAAGCAAAACCAACCCTCCAAGTGTTTTAATAAGCGAAGCGGCGGGCCGAAGGCCCGACGCTGAGCTTCGGAACCCAGCGAAGGCCGAAGGCCGAGCTCCGCGTAGGGCCGAAGGCCCGGAGCGTCCCTTTAGATTTCCCATGCACGCGAGGCCGAAGGCCGAGCTGCGGGAATGAAGTGCTCGCACGCGGATCTTTCCGTCCTAACAAAAGTAGAAATTCATTTCTCTTTCCCTTTGGAAAACAAAACTACGGCACCAACAACAGCACAAACAACAGCACCAACAACAACAACACATAAACAACAATACCAACAACAGTACAAACAACAACACGCGCACCGCGGGGCCCTCGGGCCCCGCGCACAGGGCAAAATCTAGTTAATCTTATTTAAAGCTGCAACACGACTGATTAATTGACACGATTGTTCTCCCAGAAGGGGGTTCGTGGGGTATTTGACTTTGGTACGGTCGTATAGAGGGCGGTCTGGTGACCTCCAGAAAATTCCGACTTTTGGTCTACCGCTTCCGGTCAGAAAAATGTTCAACGGCCTGGCGTAACGGTGAAACCTAGGTGGGGGGTGCTCGACCAAATGTCATAGAGGAACCCTGGCAGTTTTTGAAGCCACCATTTTTTTTTCAAAATGGCCGACTTTTTTTTTTTAATTTTTTCAAGTTTGTCCTAGCGCGCTGAAATTTTGGTCACGGAATCTCGGGGTCCTCTAGATTCGTATGGGAAAAAAAAATTTCGAAAAAATCCAAGATGGCGGAAAAAATGGCCACTTTTATTTTGTATGGCAACTTTTAAACGGTGCGAGATAGGTGGGGGGTGCTCGACCGAATGTCATAGAGGGCCCCGAGACAAAACAAACTGCATTTAAAAATTTTCAAACGGGCCGACTTTTTTTTTTTAATTTTTTCAAGTTGGTCCGAGCGCGCTGAGATTTGGCATGGCGAGAGATAGAGGCCTCTAGATTCCTATGAAAAAAAAAATTTTTGGAAAAAATCCACGATGGCGGAAATAATGGTCATTTTAATTTTGTATGGCAACTTTTAAACGGTGCGAGGTAGGTGGGGGGTGCTCGACCAAATGTCATAGAGGGCCCCGAGACAAAACAAACTGCATTTAAAAAATTTCAAAATGGCCGACTTTTTTTTTTTTTTTTTTTCAAGTTGGTCCGAGCGCGCTGAGATTTGGCATGCGGTGAGCTAGGGGACCCAAGATTACCATGTGAAAAAAATTTTTCGGAAAAATCCAAAATGGCGGCGGACACGGGCAAAATTAAAATTTCCAAGTGGGTTAAGCGAGCCCGAAGGGCGAGCTTCAGGCCGGGAGGCCGAAGGCCGACCCCGCGGAGGGCCGTCAGGCCCGGAGCTTCACCCCGAATGTCCAAGCGTACCCCACCCCCAGTAATTTTGGGCGAGGCCGAAGGCCGAGCTGCGGGAATGACCAACAAAGCAAAATCCTATACAAAAAGTGTGTTAAGCGAGCCCGAAGGGCGAGCTCCAGGCCGGGAGGCCGAAGGCCGACCCCGGCGGAGGGCCGAAGGCCCGGAGCCTCCAGCCCGACTCCCAAAACGCGAGGCCGAAGGCCGAGCTGCGTGAATGCAGTGCTTCCAAGCGTTCTACAAAGTCAACTGTCTTGATAAGCGAAGCCGGCGGGCCGAAGGCCCGACGGCGAAGCGTCGAGGCTCGCGAAGGCCGAAGGCCGAGCTCCGCGTAGGGCCGAAGGCCCGAAGCGTCACACGAGAGGGGGAAGTTGGAGCTTAAACACGACCCAATAGGAAAAGTGTCTTAGACAAGCGAAACGGCGGGCCGAAGGCCGAAGGCCGTAGGCCCGACGTGAGGTTGTCAAGACACTTTTACTATTGGGTCGTGTTTAAGCTCCAACTTCCCGCTTACCCCCCAAAGCAAAACCAACCCTCCAAGTGTTTTAATAAGCGAAGCGGCGGGCCGATGGCCCGACGCTGAGCTTCGAAACCCAGCGAAGGCCGAAGGCCGAGCTCCGCGTAGGGCCGAAGGCCCGGAGCGTCCCTTTAGATTTCCCATGCACGCGAGGCCGAAGGCCGAGCTGCGGGAATGATGTGCTCGCACGCGGATCTTTCCGTCCTAACAAAAGTAGAAATTCTTTTCTCTTTCCCTTTGGAAAACAAAACTACGGCACCAACAACAGCACAAACAACAGCACCAACAACATTACCAAAAACAACAGCACAAACAACAGTACCAACAACAAACAACACGCGCACCGCGGGGCCCTCGGGCCCCGCGCACAGGGCAAAATCTAGTTAATCTTATTTAAAGCTGCAACACGACTGATTAATTGACACGATTGTTCTCCCAGAAGGGGGTTCGTGGGGTATTTGACTTTGGTACGGTCGTATAGAGGGCGGTCTGGTGACCTCCAGAAAATTCCGACTTTTGGTCTACCGCTTCCGGTCAGAAAAATGTTCAACGGCCTGGCGTAACGGTGAAACCTAGGTGGGGGGTGCTCGACCAAATGTCATAGAGGAACCCTGGCAGTTTTTGAAGCCACCATTTTTTTTTCAAAATGGCCGACTTTTTTTTTTTAATTTTTTCAAGTTTGTCCTAGCGCGCTGAAATTTTGGTCACGGAATCTCGGGGTCCTCTAGATTCGTATGGGAAAAAAAAATTTCGAAAAAATCCAAGATGGCGGAAAAAATGGCCACTTTTATTTTGTATGGCAACTTTTAAACGGTGCGAGATAGGTGGGGGGTGCTCGACCGAATGTCATAGAGGGCCCCGAGACAAAACAAACTGCATTTAAAAATTTTCAAACGGGCCGACTTTTTTTTTTTAATTTTTTCAAGTTGGTCCGAGCGCGCTGAGATTTGGCATGGCGAGAGATAGAGGCCTCTAGATTCCTATGAAAAAAAAAATTTTTGGAAAAAATCCACGATGGCGGAAATAATGGTCATTTTAATTTTGTATGGCAACTTTTAAACGGTGCGAGGTAGGTGGGGGGTGCTCGACCAAATGTCATAGAGGGCCCCGAGACAAAACAAACTGCATTTAAAAATTTTCAAAATGGCCGACTTTTTTTTTTTTTTTTTTTCAAGTTGGTCCGAGCGCGCTGAGATTTGGCATGCGGTGAGCTAGGGGACCCAAGATTACCATGTGAAAAAAATTTTTCGGAAAAATCCAAAATGGCGGCGGACACGGGCAAAATTAAAATTTCCAAGTGGGTTAAGCGAGCCCGAAGGGCGAGCTTCAGGCCGGGAGGCCGAAGGCCGACCCCGCGGAGGGCCGTCAGGCCCGGAGCTTCACCCCGAATGTCCAAGCGTACCCCACCCCCAGTAATTTTGGGCGAGGCCGAAGGCCGAGCTGCGGGAATGACCAACAAAGCAAAATCCTATACAAAAAGTGTGTTAAGCGAGCCCGAAGGGCGAGCTCCAGGCCGGGAGGCCGAAGGCCGACCCCGGCGGAGGGCCGAAGGCCCGGAGCCTCCAGCCCGACTCCCAAAACGCGAGGCCGAAGGCCGAGCTGCGTGAATGCAGTGCTTCCAAGCGTTCTACAAAGTCAACTGTCTTGATAAGCGAAGCCGGCGGGCCGAAGGCCCGACGGCGAAGCGTCGAGGCTCGCGAAGGCCGAAGGCCGAGCTCCGCGTAGGGCCGAAGGCCCGAAGCGTCACACGAGAGGGGGAAGTTGGAGCTTAAACACGACCCAATAGGAAAAGTGTCTTAGACAAGCGAAACGGCGGGCCGAAGGCCGAAGGCCGTAGGCCCGACGTGAGGTTGTCAAGACACTTTTACTATTGGGTCGTGTTTAAGCTCCAACTTCCCGCTTACCTCCCAAAGCAAAACCAACCCTCCAAGTGTTTTAATAAGCGAAGCGGCGGGCCGAAGGCCCGACGCTGAGCTTCGGAACCCAGCGAAGGCCGAAGGCCGAGCTCAGCGTAGGGCCGAAGGCCCGGAGCGTCCCTTTAGATTTCCCATGCACGCGAGGCCGAAGGCCGAGCTGCGGGAATGAAGTGCTCGCACGCGGATCTTTCCGTCCTAACAAAAGTAGAAATTCATTTCTCTTTCCCTTTGGAAAACAAAACTACGGCACCAACAACAGCACAAACAACAGCACCAACAACATTACCAAAAACAACAGCACAAACAACAGTACCAACAACAAACAACACGCGCACCGCGGGGCCCTCGGGCCCCGCGCACAGGGCAAAATCTAGTTAATCTTATTTAAAGCCGCAATCCGATGATTGATTGACACGATTGTTCTCCCAGAAGGAGGTTCGTGGGGTATTTGACTATGGTACGGTCGTATAGAGGGTGGTCTCACGACCCCCAGAAAATTCCGACTTTTGGTCTACCGGATTCTGTCAGAAAAATGTTTGACGGCCCGGCCAAACGGTGAGAGGTAGGTGGGGGGTGCTCGACCAAATGTCATAGAGGGACCCTGGCAGTTTTTGACGCCGCCATTTTTTTTTCAATGTGGCCAACTTTTTTTTTTTAATTTTTTCAAGTTTGTCCTAGCGCGCTGAAATTTTGGTCACGGAATCTCGGGGTCCTCTAGATTCGTATGGGAAAAAAAAAATTCGAAAAAATCCAAGATGGCGGAAAAAATGGCCACTTTTATTTTGTATGGCAACTTTTAAACGGTGCGTGATAGGTGGGGGGTGCTCGACCAAATGTCATAGAGGACCCCGAGACAAAACAAACTGCATTTAAAAATTTTCAAACGGGCCGACTTTTTTTTTTTAATTTTTTCAAATTGGTCCGAGCGCGCTGAGATTTGGCATGGCGAGAGATAAAGGCCTCTAGATTCCTATGAAAAAAAAAAAATTTGGAAAAAATCCAAGATGGCGGAAATAATGGTCATTTTAATTTTGTATGGCAACTTTTAAACGGTGCGAGATGGGTGGGGGGTGCTCGACCAAATGTCATAGAGGGCCCCGAGACAAAACAAACTGCATTTAAAAATTTTCAAAATGGCCGACTTTTTTTTTTTTTTTTTTTCAAGTTGGTCCGAGCGTGCTGAGATTTGGCATGCGGCGAGCTAGGGGGGCCAAGATTACCATGTGAAAAAAAAATTTTGGAAAAATCCAAAATGGCGGCGGACACGGGCAAAATTCAAATTTCCAAGTAGGTTAAGCGAGCCCGAAGGGCGAGCTTCAGGCCGGGAGGCCGAAGGCCGACCCCGCGGAGGGCCGTCAGGCCCGGAGCTTCACCCCGAATGTCCAAGCGTGCCACACCCCCAGTAATTTTGGGCGAGGCCGAAGGCCGAGCTGCGGGAATGACGAACAAAGCAAAATCCTATACAAAAAGTGTGTTAAGCGAGCCCGAAGGGCGAGCTTCAGGCCGGGAGGCCGAAGGCCGACCCCGGCGGAGGGCCGAAGGCCCGGAGCCGCCACCCCGACTCCCAAAACGCGAGGCCGAAGGCCGAGCTGCGTAAATGCAGTTCCTCCAAGCGGTCTACAAAGTCAACTGTCTTGATAAGCGAAGCCGGCGGGCCGAAGGCCCGACGGCGAAGCGTCGAGGCTCGCGAAGGCCGAAGGCCGAGCTCCGCGTAGGGCCGAAGGCCCGAAGCGTCACACGAGAGGGGGAAGTTGGAGCTTAAACACGACCCAATAGGAAAAGTGTCTTAGACAAGCGAAACGGCGGGCCGTAGGCCGAAGGCCGTAGGCCCGACGTGAGCTTGTCAAGACACTTTTACTATTGGGTCGTGTTTAAGCTCCAACTTCCCGCTTAAGCCCCGAAGCAAAACCAACCCTCCCAAGTGTTTTAATAAGCGAAGCGGCGGGCCGAAGGCCCGACGCTGAGCTTCGAAACCCAGCGAAGGCCGAAGGCCGAGCTCCGCGTAGGGCCGAAGGCCCGGAGCGTCCCTTTAGATTTCCCATGCACGCGAGGCCGAAGGCCGAGCTGCGGGAATGATGTGCTCGCACGCGGATCTTTCCGTCCTAACAAAAGTAGAAATTCTTTTCTCTTTCCCTTTGGAAAACAAAACTACGGCACCAACAACAGCACAAACAACAGCACCAACAACAACAACACATAAACAATAGCCCAAACAACAGTACCAACAACAAACAACGAGGAGACCGCGGGGCCCTCGGGCCCCGCGCACAGGGCAAAATCTAGTTTGTTGTTATAGCGGCAACAGAAATACATCTGTGAAAATTTCAGCTGTCTAATAGCTATCACGGTTCATGAGATACAGCCTGGTGACAGACAGACAGCCGGACAGCGGAGTCTTAGTACATAATAGGGTGTTTGCCCTTTGGGTACGAAATCCTAAAAGGTAACATAAAGGTTCCGTCACACAGGCGGGTTTTCCGGGCTAGGCGTGAGTGTTTTATATGTAAAAGCGGCGCGCCCCGCTCACGCCCCGCCCGGAAAACACGCCTGTGTGACGAAGCCTTAAGACTACTCGCGGTCCCAAGTTCCAACACAAAGATGCTATCGTACCCGCTTATTTCAGTTGTTACATCTCATCGTCTAATTTCCTGGCCATATGACGCCCTCTAATTGCAACATCGTCTAAACTCTACACAGTCTAAACTATCAACTACTGCGAAACACGATAATCGAAATTTCGTTTATGTATGCCTCTCTATCACTCCTGTATTTCTATTCGGGCGATCTGAGGGCCTACCGGGAAACGATAATCGAAATTTCGTTTCTGCCTCTATATTCGAGCGATGGAGACTAAAGAGGCAGATAACGATTCTTCAGTTCTAACGATTTGCAAAACTTATTACAAAGATCTAACACTTTTGGTAAGATCGTAATCCGTATTCGCCGACGCAGATATAAACAAAATATTAACAAAGCAGGTCCGTCTAAAGAATGGGACGTTAGAGAAGTAATTTAAGAAACGTTACATAGTATAAACTGGTAGTTTGGCACACGTCCAAGCTTACTATACCGCTGCTGTGTCAGCTGTCAGTATTTTTGTCTGCATATAGAACTGACTGAGCGACGTTAAGTTAGCTGCAGATTCAAATAGAAAATACGGACTAGGGACTTCTATCAGTGGGGACAGACACTCCTGACTTCGGGCAAACTCGGCTCCGTTCCGCTCAGCATTGTTCAGAGCAATTATTAGGGTTGACACAACTTGACGGTATGCGTGCACAACCACAGATAAGGTAATGACTTGAATTTTGACAACCCTAAATAGCCGAAAAGGATAGTGACATCAGTAAGAAAGGAACAGCATCATTCGTCCCTGAATCGCTGTCTAACTTCGGTTTTGTAGGAAGTGTCCTTTCTGTACGGTAGTATATATTACTAATTCTGTGCTTCCATGATTGTATGGAATGTCTTCTATCATTTATGTCCAAGACAGCACTATGTCATCAAAAAATGCAAATTCATCTCCCGCGTGCCACAAAAGTATTGTTATATTTATCTTTTTTCTGATTTGGTTCGGAAATGCCGCATCTTCTTCTTCTACCTAGCGTTATCCCGACCTTTGCCAGGGTCCGCTTTCCTACTTGCTTTCCTCCACTTTGCGCGATCCTGGGCGTCGTCTCGTGTGAGCCCGTTCACGCTCATATCTGCTTTCACAACATCGAGCCATCGCTTTTTTAGTCTGCCTTGGGGTCGGGGGCCGTCGGAAATGCCATATAATGTAGCTTTTTATAGCTCTATCTTGGGTACTGCTCTCCCAAGTGCTCATCAAGATGTGACGGATGACCAAAATAGCGTGAGCCTGTGTTGCACCAAACCTGAGTTCCACTAGGTACAGAACTACAGACAGGGTACAGCATCAGCTCTATCTAGGGTACTGCTCTCCCAAGTGCTCGTCAAGATGTGACGGATGACCAAAATAGCGTGGGCCTATGTTGCACCGAACCTGAGTTCCACTAGGTACAGTCAGGGTACAGCATCAGCTCTATCTTGGGTACTGCTCTCCCAAGTGCTCGTCAAGATGTGACGGATGACCAAAATAGCGTGGGCCTATGTTGCACCAAACCTGAGTTCCATTAGGTACAGCCAGGGTTCAGCATCAGCTCTATCTTGGGTACTGCTCTCCCAAGTGCTCATCAAGATGTGACGGATAACCAAAATAGCGTGGGCCTATGTTGCACCAAACCTGACTTCCACTAGGTAGAGCCAGGGTTCAGCATTTGCTCAGATTTATGTATACTAAAACCTTCTCCAGGATGTAACAAACACTTTTCTGAAAACCGCATCAAAATCGGTTCAGCCAAACGCGAGATAATCGCGAAATACATACATACGGGTCAAACTGAGAACCTTTTTTTTTAAGGCGGTTAAAAATGTTTTTTTTTCTTCTATAAAATGACCTGTTTGATATTTCCTGTAGTAATGCAGTAAACTACGTATGAAGGTGTTCGATTAGATTAAAAAAACTATTTTATTAGGCAATAATTGCTTCTTTAGAAAGATAGGTGCGGGCGGGTTGTGAGCGCGGCGCTGGCGGGCCGCGAGCGTGATGTTGGCGCGACGGGCGCGTTCCGCCGGCGTCCGCAGAGCGCGATGCGGGCGGGACGCGAGCGGCCCGCCAGCGCCGCGCGCGCCGCTTTCATCGCGCCCCGCTCACGCCACGCTCGCAAAACGCCTATGTCTGACGGAGCCTTTACCTACAATTCTTCTAAATCTTGACAATTGTCAGAAACTTCGCAAAAGAAATATCTGTTTTTTTCCGATATAATAAAGTTTTTTTTAATAATACAATGATGGTGGCAAACAGGAATACGGCCCGCCCGATGGTAAGTGGTAACCGTAGCCCATGGATGCCTGTGACGTCAGCAACAGTGATTTTACAATTGTCGCACCTGTCACCGTGGTGAAATTGGGGCCAGCGTGCCTTACCGAATGTCTCCCTGCCTGCCAATGAGGGGCACCTTATAAATCTTATAATCGTAATTTGTGGCTTTCCATAACAGAAGGTTCATCATTATGCGTCAAGGGCGATTGGATTGGAATTTCTGATAGAAACGTCCCTTATTGCAAATGAAGCATAAGGATCCTTCTCTAGTGGAAAGCCACATTTAAACTTGTTCGCGCTTTTATCGTCTATCGTGACACACGTCACTCTTGCGCTTCCATACCTAAAGCACTACCACCAGTTTTAACATTGACATATTCACTCACGTTTAAGTAACTTACTTTCTATGCATCTCGCTCGTACTCGCATATTAGTGCAAGCGAGATGTATAGAAAGTAATTTACGTAGACGCGAGCTAATCTGTCAATGTCAAAACTGGTGGTAGCCGTACTAATACCTATTATAACGTGATGGCCACGTTAAAAACGCGACCACCACTGAGGCGCTTAGTTGTCGGCATAATTATATGAATGACTATAGCAACCCGCCCCGGCTTCGCACGGGTTAACAAATTATGCACCTAAACCTTCCTCAAGAATCATTGTATTGATAGGTGAAAACCGCATGAAAATCCGTTCAGTCGTTTTTGAGTTTATCGCGAACAAACACAGACAGACGCGGCGGGGGACTTTGTTTTATAAGGTGTCTTATCTTATCTTATTGTTTTCGGGGGCCCTTGCGGATACACTTCGACTCATAGGGATCTTTTGTGCAATTACCCCCTAGAGAAGATCCGTCAAGAATATTTATAAGGTGTAGTGATGTTTGTTTCACAAAAATGCTTCGTATCAAAAGCAAATATATAATCTTTGACGTTTGAACCTGTATTTTGTTCAAATCAATATATACATATGTCTTGAGGGCCACTGCATTAAGATGTACGGTCGAAATCACTAGACTTGATGAAAATCCCAACCAACTCGAGCATCTTGGCAACATAAGTGAAAATTAACATTAAATATAATATCATACACAATGTAGGCGTAATGGTACCGACCTCAGCTTTCGTTATAAATCTCAAAGCTGACTTTACGTTTGTGAAAATCATCGTGGTCAAATCCACATCAAGTACGGTGATCTCACTATTCTCACTGGACCGCAGAATAAATAATAGTACAGAAGACTCACTCTCTAACAAAACGCGTCTGTTACGATCAGGACAGATATGGCCGCTAGGTGGCGACATCGCCACGCGCGGCTTATCGCTAGCCACCAAAATTGGTGTGGAACGGATGTACTTTTAGCTACCTGTAGCAAAGCGACAAAATCGCGGAGTGAGCCACACCTGACTGGACATAATAATAAGGATGTTAGAGATGGCAATGATGACATAATGGTCACTTAGCTTGAACAGCTTACTGTGGAATAATAATAAGATTATCATAACTCATCACGGAAAAATTATCAATAAAATTGTGTAGTAAAGCACTGGTAGCCTAGCGAGAGCGTGCGACTTTCAATCCGGAGGTCACGGTTTCAAACCCGGGCTCGTACCAATGAGTTATTGAAACTTATGTACGAAATATCATTTTCACCTCAGCAGCTCGAACAAGGGTACTTTGCTTCTTAAAAACAGTGAGCAAAATGCGATTTTGCTCACTGAGTGAGACAAAATGACATTCAAGTGACCTTTATAGTCAAATGTCATTTCAACATGCGGGGTCTAATACAAGTTCGATATACTTGGGTTCTATTATCTCTGTCCCTCTAGGTATGTTCTCACTGCTTAGGGTGAAAAATTTTGTGTACTACACGAGATCAAAGTTATTTACATCTCGTGCTCTTTTGAATCCCTTACTACGCTCAAGATTCTAAATTAGATTCACTCGCTACGCTCGTGAATCTATTATAGAATCTTTCGCTTACACGGGACTCAAAATAAGCACTCGAAGAAATATCAAACTTTGATCTCTTGTTGTACAAATAACTATTGATATTTACGTGATGCTTTTCGGTGAAGGAAAACATCGTAAGGAAACCGGACTAATACCAATAATGCCTAGTTTCCCCTCTGGTTTGGATGGTCAGATGGCAGTCGCAACTGGTGCCTACGTCAGTTTATTTATTTATTTATTTATAGGTTCACCAACAGTTATTACATTGAAGCTTACATCTATACAAACAATGACAACATGCTGAATGTATAACTAATTACTGGTAAACACCACATGCAAGTAATTAAAAAAAGCAAAGTCAACAGCAGAGCCGGCACATTTAAACACCTTATTATTGTAGAATAAGGAGCAAAGCCCAACCATGATGTCAACTGGTTAAGTGAATAAACTAGATAAATATGGAATTAAAACTAAATATATTAATTACTAGTGAATAAATTTCTAATTTTGGTCAGAGAGTCAAAGTGAATATCGAATCTGTTGCTATATTTATTGATTAAATTGCTCAGGCGTGGTACCGGGGAGTTTGACCCTAACACAGTTCGGCGCTTAGGGCGAGACAGTGGTTTGATAGCAAAACGCGGTGTTCTTCTAGGCACTGAGAATCGAAAGCTACTCAAAAGTTGTGGACAATCTATGTTATTTCTTAAAAGCTTAGTGAGAAATTTTAAATCCAGTAGATCTCTACGGTTCTCAAGGGATAACATTTTAAAATGTTTTAACCTATCCTTATAAGAGAAAGATCTATTCGCAAGACCTACCGATCGAGACAAGTGCCACATAAATCTTTTTTGCAATCTTTCAATCCGAAGACAATGAGTTGCATAATGTGGTCGCCAGACGATACTACCATACTCTAAGTGACTGCGTACTAGACTATAATAGAGAAGTTTTTTGGTTTGTATCTTACGAAATACCTTTCCGTTTCTTATGACAAATCCTAACATACATGAAGCTTTTTTTACTATTGCATCGATGTGAGGAACGAACGTGAGTTTTGTGTCAAAAATAATTCCCAGGTCACGTATGGTTTGCACTTTAGGAAGACATTCGCCAGCAATATGATATGATGAAGAAACTGTATTGATTTTACGAGTAAAACTAATAGACGAGCATTTTTTGGCATTGAGAGACATACCATTTTCTGAACACCATTTGTTAAGTCTGTCAATGTCAGCCTGGAGAAGGACGACATCAGAAGGACAATTTACCACTCTAGCGAATTTGAGGTCGTCTGCATACATGAACGGGATGGAGTGATGAAGTTGGACGGGCAAATCATTTATAAATATATTGAATAATATAGGGCCAAGGTGGGAGCCTTGTGGAACGCCGGAAGGAATATTATAAGTCCGAGACGAAAAACCATTAATAACTACATAAAATGATCGGTTATGGAGATATGAGTCAATCCATTTTAGTAGGGGACCCGTAACGCCGTAGGAAGAAAGCTTCTGAATCAAGACCGTATGAGAAACTCGATCAAAGGCCTTACTAAAGTCAGTGTAGATAACATCGATCTGCTTATTAGTATCAACAGCCTTAGTGACATACTCAGAGAAGGAGACAAGATTGGTGGAAGTTGACCGTGAAGTGACGAAACCATGTTGGTGTTCGGTTATATACTGTTTGAAGTGACATTGAATAAAGGGACAAATAAGGGATTCAAAGATCTTGGCAAAAGTGCAAAGTATAGATATCGGTCTATAATTCTTTACTACACTAATATCATCGGCCTTGTGTATTGGGGTAACTTTAGCCCTTTTCCATATATCCGGAAAAATACCAGTTTCAAGCGATTCACGGTAAATAATATATAGCGGATAAGATAATGTTTTTGAACAATTAGATATAAAAAATGGGGGGATGCCGTCAGGGCCAGCTCCTTTAGCAGCATCTAGGTGTTTCAGTTTTTTATTAATCGAGTCAAGATTTAAAGGTACGTTATTAAGACATTCAGATGATCTTGTGATACTGGCCATATTGAGGTTATTGCTGTCATCCTCCCCGTAAACTGATGAAAAGTATTGAGCAAATAAATTACAGATCTCAGGTCCTTCCGAGCTTACAGTAACCCCATCTGTCATCGAAGCAGGAAAGCTACTCGCACCTCCTCGTTTTGCTTTTATGAAGGACCAGAAATATTTTGGATTATTATGTATGTTATTTTCAACGTGAGAAATATAGGAGTTATAGCAAGAAATTGCGTATGCATCACATCTTTTTCTAAGTAATTTTAATTCAATTAGGTCACGCGGATTATTAAATTTTTTGTAACGTTTTCTTGCACTATTCTTTTCTTTTAATAGTTTTATAAGAGTACAATTAAACCAGATAGGATATATATTCGAGTGTTTTTTTTTAGAAAAAGGGACCAGTAACATAATTGCGTCCTTAAGTACTTCATAGAACGTTGATACCATTTCATTAACATCTTCGCATTGACCAAATAATTCATCCCAGTTTTGACGATCTAAATGTTTATTTATGCTTTCATAATCAGCCTTACGAAAGTTTGGAATCAAGGGAAGATTGTTGCTCTTTAAATTATTGGTCTCGATTAAGGGAATAGTGATAACAATGGGCGGATGATGAGAGCCAGGATTAGAAAGAATCTCACTAGCATTGGAAACAGATGTAGTTATAATATCTGTCAAAACCAGATCGAGTGTTTTGCCGAAATTATTAAGAATGACATTACGCTGAACAAGGTTATTTAAATTTGCAAAATCGACTAACATCTCTTCTGTTACTGACAATCTAACGTTAAGTGATTGCTGATTATTCGGTTGTGCCCAGTTTATCCGTCCTAGATTAAAGTCTCCTATAAGAATAGTCGAGCTATCAATTGACTCCATGACCTCATTACAGTTTGAGAGGAAATAGTCTAAGGTAGTTTTCACAACAGGAGGAGGTAAGTATACAGCACATAAGGCAATTTTAGTCCTGGCACATGAGTTATGCATGGGGAGATCGAGAGTGACCCATAGATCTTCACAGTTTGTTTCCCAACTATACATTCTTACAGGCGCGAACCTTTTCAATACTGCTACAAGAACACCACCACCCTCCTTACAACTATCAAAGCCGGTTGACTCTCGATCCCTCCTGAATACAGTGTAACGGTCATCGAAAAGCTCATGTGACGAAACACTTTTGTTTAGCCAGGTTTCAGTCCAAACTATAACATCATAATTAGAACAGCAAACTTTGGTATAAACACTATGAGTTCTTGTGATTAGTCGTCAAGCGGACTCCAGGCTCCCATGAGCCGTGGCGAAATGCCGGGATAATGCGAGGAAGATGAAGAGTAGTGTGTGTAGTAAACCGGGTAGTTCTGATATAAAGATCGATAATTTAAAAGGAAAAGATTTCATTTATGGCCAATAACTTGTTTTTAATTAGTACAACTGTTACAAGTGTCGTAACGAAAGTGAGAAATTGTATCAAGTTCGTTACAATCTTGTAACCAGTTTTAAAAATGTAGGTCACAGTTGATGAAGTGGTTTTAGACCATTTTACAAAAATGTCTACTTTGTCGGGACGCGTATGGCAGCTACCTTGATAACCTGCAGAAAGTGCAAATATCTGTATCGTATAACGTTGAATTTAAAGCTTGCCAAATATAGGCTTCTTAGCTTTATCGTACGAGTTAAATAAAATAGCGTTACATACCCAACATTTATCTAAAATGGCCCAAGTGAGAATGGTAATGTGTTCCACACGTCGACACACTGCCAGACAGTAGGCTGTGCAGTGTTTCCTAAGGGAACTTTACTGTCCCCCTACATGTACCTGAAAGGCCAAAGGAGGCTCAACCAGGAAGAGTTCGGGGTATATTTTTTTTTAAATAGCTTTGAGATGGGGATCCTGTTCAGCATGTAGTTTGTGTAATTTGTGTTGTGTGTTATTTTTTATACTGAATCAGGCGTAGCTCACTCCGCGATTTCGTCGCTTTGCAACCTGGTAGCTACAAGTACATCAGTTCCACATCAATTTTGGTGGCTAGCCATAAGCCGCGCGTGGCGCTGTCGCCACCTAGCGGCCATATCTGTCCTGATCGTAACAGACGCGTTTTGTTAGAGAGTGAATCTTCTGTACCTAGTAGTCCTAGTACTATTATTTATTCTGTGACTCAAGATGTTACAAAAACGTATTTAATTACACAAACGGGTCTACCGCGATATAATTTCATTGTTTTTACCTTTAATTCCGACGTTTCAGCTGAGTTGCACCAGCTGTGGTCACGGAAAGACTGACGTCCCAACAAATGTCAACGGAGATATTAATAAAACACCACTAAACTACCCGAAATTAGTTTATAAAAATGTACCCGTTTGTGTAATTAAATATGTGTACAAAACGCGAGAGTTTAAAGTGTTATAAAAACGTATTTCTTCTTCTTTTGACACTTTTCTGGAATTCCCTTTTAACAATGGGCTAACGTGTAAGAAAGAGTGTTTAACCGATTTGATGGGATTTTCTACAGTAAAAGTTTGTGATACATTTAATTCACTAGTTCGGGCATAATTTTTTCAGGGTTTTTAGGGTTCAGTACCCAAAGGGTAAAAACGAGACCCTACTATGAAGACTCAGTCCGTCTGCCTGTCACCAGGCTGTATCTCATGATCCGTGATAGCTAGGCAGTTGAAATTTTCACACATGTATTTCTGTTGCCGATATAACAACAAATACTAGAAACAAAATATAATAAATATTTAAATAGGGCTCCCATACAACAATCCTTATTTATTTGCGGTTTTTTGCGTAGTGGCACGGAACCCTTCGTGCGCGAGTCCGACTCGCACTTGGCCGTTTTTTTTTAGTTTTGTAGAATTAAGTATTTCAGTGCTTTACTTTTCTGATGTTGGCTGTTCTGTTTCTTCCTTCTGTAAGTATTAACACATTCAGTGCCGAAACCCGACTATCGGGTATTTTATTATTTCGTTCCCAGGCCGGACGACCCGATAGTCGGGATCGCGGTACTACTGCTTTATATGACGAAATTCCTGTAACCTGGCGCAGACGTCTTGTTTGGCTGGGTGACAATGAATGTGTTAAGAAACATCAGATCATAGGATATTTCTCAGAAGATCTAGATCGAAGCCTTGAAATCGAAGGACGTCCACCTGCGCGCGCGCGTCATTATGATTTATGCCTTGTACCTAAATCTGGCTGTGATCCAGTGCCGCGTCACGTAATGTCAACGCCTCTGTGACGTCACAACCTTGGTGGTCATCTTATTTCTGTCATTCTATGTCTTGTGGTTAAAGGCTTGGCCACATACAGAGCGCGACGCAGCGCCGCGTCCGCGCCGCGTCCACGCCGCGCGACCGCGGCACATGCTAACAGGTTACCGACGTCAAACAGACTGCGTCCCGCCGGTATCACGCCCCGCTTCTGTCGCGCCCCGCGCCGCGCGGCCCCTTGCGTCCGCGCGGCGCGTTCGCAGCGCTGCGCCGAGCGAACGCGGCGGCCCGCCGCGTCGCGCAAGGTCACATCAGTAGGATCGGACGTTAGGCAGCGAGCGGTGCGCCGCGTTCCCGCGCGGCCGCGCCGCGTTCACGCGCGCCCTGAGGGCGTGTTGAGAGCGTGAGGCCGGCGCGATCGGCGCGCGCCCTGTTTGACCAGGCTTCGCGTCGGCATCACGCGGCGCGGACGCGGCGCTGCGTCGCGCTCTGTGTGTGGCCAAGCCTTTAGCGGTGGTCTGCTAGGAGTATAGAAGGTAGGGTCCTATAGAAGTGGTGTGTATCACTCAATTATGAGCCGATTTTAGGGTTCCGTACCAAAAGGGTAAAACGGGACCCTATTACTAAGACTCCGCTGTCCGTCCGTCCGTCCGACCATCCGTCCGTCTGTCACCAGGCTGTATCTCACGAACCGTGAAATTGAAACAGTTGAAATTTTCACAGATGATGTATTTCTGTTGCCGCTATAACAACAAATACTAAAAACATAATAAAATAAAGATTTAAGTGGGGCTCTCATACAACAAACGTGATTTTTGACCGAAGTTAAGCAACGTCGGGCGGGGTCAGTACTTGGATGGGTGACCGTTTTTATAGATAATGGTACGGAACCCTTCGTGCGCGAGTCCGACTCGCACTTGTCCGGTTTTTTTAACGCTGGGGATATGCGTGTACGCATGCCACTTACTAACTAATATATCAAATTACTTTATACCTTCAAGTCCTTCAACTAAAGTATTTCCCTAAGTTCGTATCCCATATTCGTGTTTAAATGCCGACTTTTTAACCTCATTAACATTATTTGGCTGTCTATTGTGTCCATTACCTCGGTCAATAGACATTCCATAGCCAAATCATTCTAACTCCATTGACAGTGCCAAATTATTAATCCTATGTAAGGATTTCTCAGGCATAAAAGTCATGTTTCGGCCGAAGATAACTTTTCGACCAAAAAAACTGCCGAATCTTTCGGCCGCGCGGAAACTTAAGGTTCCGTCACACAGGCGCGTTTTCCGGGCGGGGCGTGAGCGTTTTATATGTAAAAGCGCCCCGCCCGGTAAACGCGCCTGTGTGACGAAGCCTCTACAAAATTACACTTTCGAATCTCATTCGGCTACTTTTCTATAATACTAAGTGAATTCTAATTAGTATTTCTTAATATATAGAGATAGGAACAGGCGGGTCAGTGTACGACATTCCTTGTGCTAAGGGTCCTTATTTTAAACACACTCTTACTTGCAGAGGCGTGGAGTGTCATATAATTTTGCGCGCTGTGGGAAATAAAACCGGGCAAGTGCGAGTCGCGCACTAAGGGTTCCGTACCATAATGCATAAAACGGCAAAAAAAACGGTCACCCATCCAAGTACTGACCCCGCCCGACGTTGCTCAACTTCGGTCAAAAATCACGTTTGTTGTATGGGAGCCCCACTTAAATCTTTATTTTATTCTGTTTTTAGTATTTGTTGTTATAGCGGCAACAAAAATACATCATCTGTGAAAATTTCAACTGTTTCAATTTCACGGTTCGTGAGATACAGCCTGGTAGACGGACGGACAGCGGAGTCTTAGTAATAGGGTCCCGTTTTACCCTTTGGGTACGGAACCCTAATTATAATTAAACTTATTGAAGATGATTGTACTCTAGTGTTAGAGTTAGACCAAGACAAGTCTGCAACGATTTTGACAGCACACGCTTGCACTGCGTCAACAAGTCACTAAAGTGTCATTCTATGGAGCTTGCTAACTATGTAAACAAACCGCCATATTGAAATTGTCTCTGAATGATGAAATTGATGAATTTACTAGTGACTTTTGTTTACATAGTTAGCAAGTTCCATAGAATGACACTTTACAAAATAAATTCATAGAAGTTTGACGTTTAAAATATCAAAATCGTTGCAGACTTGTCTTGGTCTAGCTCTATTACCAGGCGTGGCTCACTCCGCGATTTCGTCGCTTTGCTAAGGTAGCTAAAAGTACATCCGTTCCACACCAATTTTGGTGGCTAGCCATAAGCCGCGCGTGGCGCTATCGCCACCTAGCGGCCATATCTGTCCTGATCGTAACAGACGCGTTTTGTTAGAGAGTGAGTCTTCTGTACCTAGTACTATTATTTATTCTGTGCTATTACTAAAATATTTTGTCTATGGTCTACGATCGGTGTGAAAACAAAAGTGCGAATGAGACAGTGAAAGTGGCTCACCGTAATAAGGAAGGCCGAATATTGCATAAATGTTTGAACTTCCGTTATCTGCGTCCTTCGCTTGAATCACACTTCGTATTATGTAACAAGCAATGTGCTAAAATAATGCTAAAAAAAACGTGTCACGTGCGTATTTTAGATTTTTTACACATTTGAAAAAACAATGACCAAGGGCCGCGTGCGTCTATAGTCTGTATCTTTGGGTATTTAAATAAAAGTAAACAATTTGTAAATTCTCGGGTAGATATAACATTTATTGGTTAACCAACCAAATACAAAACCGCCTGGATCAGTCACTGAACGACTTGACTTTAACCTACATTATTTGATCACGTAATGTTTTCATCTACATCTCTATCTTATGGAGCCATTTGAGGGTAGACTTTGTTTCATTCATCATTCATCATCACTTCAGCCTATATACGTCCCACTGCTGGGCACAGGCCTCCTCTCATGCGCGAGAGGGCTTGAGCTATAGTCCCCACGCTAGCCCAATGCGGATTGGGGACTTCACATACACCTTTGAATTTCTTCGCAGATGTATGCAGGTTTCCTCACGATGTTTTCCTTCACCGAAAAGCTAGTGGTAAATATCAAATGATATTTCGTACGTAAGTTCCGAAAAACTCATTGGTACGAGCCAGGATTTGAACCCGCGACCTCATATCCACTCTAGATTTTGTTTACTTTTATTTAAATACCTAAAGATACAGAGTATAGTCCGCGCCGTAAGAGTCGGACTAGGTATCGAGCATGGTCTAATAAAACATGGTCTTCTATTCCCAGAGTGACACAGGACTACGTCACAATAACATGGCCGCTATATATAGCGCTATCGCATATTATCATATAGCGCTGTCTCATGATAACGTAGGCCTGTGTCAGTTAGGTGACCTAGAAAAGACGGGAATAGAGTACCAGGCGGAGTATATTATTATACCATGGTATCGAGCACCAAGCGTTTCGTTTCGTTCCATCCAATGCAGGTACAAGATAGATAAATACAGATGTAGTGCATAATTGTTTTCCATCGTATTTTCTCGGAAACGTTCGTATTTGTCATGCTGCTTCAGTCAACCTCAGTACTTTTTGTACCGAGACTGACTGATATAGCAAGACACGTTCGTACGTTACCGTGAAAATACGATGGAAAATAATTATGCACTACATCCGTAGATGGATTCTCTCTATTGGCACCCTTCAGTAAAATATATTGATTTAGAAAAAACAATTTATTAAATATAGAGACATACAACAGGCGGTCTTATCGCTAAAGAGCGACCTCTTCCAGACAACCGTTGGGCAGCGGATACTGAGAATCTAATGAGAGGACCTGTACGGTGTCTGTCTGTATGTCACAAGCTTTTTTACGAGTAGCAGTAAAGCCGTAAATTAATTACGATAATCACCGGTAAATCCCGTGATTAGATATAATTATTTAATCTATTATTTTACAATAATCTTAATGATCTGATTATCGGTTGTATCTAACTAAATTAGTATTTAATGATTGGAAACCTCTTCCTTAAAAGTCGGTTTAAAATATTGTATAATTTAAGTTCATATGAAAGTAGAGTTGCCATATCCCACTGCTGGGCAAAGGCCTCTCCCCTTAATTTCCACGACTCCCGATTTGGTGTTTCCCCCGGGCCAGTTGTTCAGGAAGCTGTCCAGGTCATCCCGCCATCTCCGTTTGGGCCTACCGCGTAATTTACTACGAGGGTTGCACTGAAAATGTCGGGAATAGAGAAAACTGTCGCATCTAGACAGTCAATCTTTATTTTAATGCATACTTAAACTCAAACTGACCACGCATATAAATTTTCTTTTGAAAGTAATCATTCTGTAATGCACACGGCTCATAATCCCAAAGTCCTTTTTGTATGGCGATTTTGGGGCCTTAGTGGTTTTGTATGAAATTCGTGGAGTAGCCAACGGAATTGAAGTTTTTTTACATATATATATGTATAAAAGATTTTTTTACTGTTGTCATATGAATCTTTAGGAATGTCGAAATCTGCCGATATGCAACTTTTTTGGCAGTCTTTTTAATTAACAGCACAAATGCGATTTTAATTTTTGACGTCGCTTTGGAATGACATGCTTCTTTAAGATCACCCATGGGATAAAATGAAAGTGACTTTCATATTTAATTTTAACTGCAACCGAGCGTACGATGAACTCTAGTTCATAAAAAAATAACAGAAGCCCATTGTAACTTTTATTTGTTCGCTGAGGGCATATTGAAAACCGTTTAAAAATATGATCCGAAAAATCACTTGGCCAAAAATTCAAATAATGTTCGACATACAATTTTCAAATTGCCAGTAATTCTTAAATACAAATGACAACCAAATGGAATATACCTTAAAAGTTTTATAAAGAGTTACATTTTTATAAATTATATGCCTGTTTCTATTATGTTATTTCTAAGTGTCCCATTCCCGAATCTTTCAGTGCGACCCTCGTATGTAAGGGTAACATTCCATTTCTGACCGCACCTGCACTACTAGTACGAACGCGTCGATGTTATTGTCAATTTCCATAGTAAAATGAATGGTAGTGCTGCTGCCGTTAGAAATGGACTGTCACCTTATTTTACTTTGACACTTTTCCTCTATTTCAAATTCTCTTTGATATCACATATCACGAAAAGACTTGAAAATAGTCCAAATTTAAAGCAAATTTTTATCTTATCGTGCGTTATGAAACTTTATAGATAGGTGTAAGATATAATAGCGATAGCGACATAACCTCCAAGTCGGCCACATGCTTCCACATATGCGCACGCGTCTTATCAGCAGACAAGTTTTCGTGGCAAAAATTAAGGTTCCGTCACACAGGCGCGTTTTCCAGGCGGGGCGTGAGCGTTTTATATGTAAAAGCCCGCCCGCAAAACGCGCCTG
Organism: Cydia splendana; assembly: GCF_910591565.1. Taxonomy (NCBI): domain Eukaryota; kingdom Metazoa; phylum Arthropoda; class Insecta; order Lepidoptera; family Tortricidae; genus Cydia; species Cydia splendana. The sequence goes on from NC_085983.1 coordinate 8,053,017, forward strand.
TGTGACGGAGCCTTTAGTGTTTGAGAAACTAAACAGTTATCAACAGACATCGTAAATTTAGCATTTTTGGTGCAGCGGAGTGGTGTTAACGGAATTGGTATAGATAATACCAACTGAAATTAGGGAATGCAAATCGGTTATTTTCGGTTATTTTTTGTATGGAAATTGTCGGTTATTAACCGAAACCGCGGTTATTTCCATACAAAAAATAACCGATTTGCATTCCCTAACTGAAATGGTAAATTAAGGTAATTAACGCTAATTAATCATTAGGGTTGAAATTGTTTATACCAATTCCGTTAACATCACTCCGCTGCACCGAAAATGCAATAAAATTTACGATGTCTGGTTATCAATAAGTCAATTTGACCCACTTCCCGATTTCGGATTGAGCTGAAATTATGCATGACATAATGTTAATCGGATGACAATGCAACATTATGATGACATGGAGCTGATGATAATGGAGACAGAAGGCGGCCAAAGGCCATGGGAACTCTGTGATAAAACAAGGCGAACTAATTGTGTTTGGGGTTGTTAGAATTGTCTCGATGAGTATTAGTTGCCTGTGGAAAGAATACTTTTCTGCGATAAAAGCTTGTATTTACCAACAAATTAACTCTTGCCAAAAAAATATTTTAAGGCTCCGTCACACAGGCGCGTTTAGCGGGCGGGGCGCGCCGCTTTTACATATAAAACGCTCACGCCGCGCTCACGCCCCGCCCGGAAAAGGCGCCTGTGTGACGGAACCTTTATAGTTTGTTAAATAAAAACACGTCACAGATTTTCCAAAGTTTTGGCTGCTAGGCAAGTATAAAATTATCATATTTAAATTATTTTTCAGTGTAAAAATTTAAAAACATTGAGTATGTTGCTTGTTGAGTCAAATGACTTGCAAGAATGATCACTGACGTCTCATGGTGGAAATATTTAAGCTTGCAGTTATATATTTCCCAAGTGTGACAAAAATTTAGTACGAGTGGACAGTGAACAGCAGAAATAGGTACGCAGATGAGGTATTCAAAATTATATGAACTCAAGTCTAATCTATCCTCCTATTCCTTACTGATCTCCTTTAATCGGCCAGATTATAAGAAATCCTCAATAGGGCATTTGACTACTAGTCAAATCAGTTCCTTTTTTCAAACTGTGAAAACGATTTGCTACTACTACTATGGAATTTATATGAAACACTAGCATGTGACGTCACAATCAAATTACCTACTCTTTATAGTTTCATACGGGTTTTAAAATAGAAATTGTGTCTAAAAATAACTGCTGTCTACATTTCTCTATTAATCATCTGATGCTTTATTTCATGCATGGTGTAAAATAATTTATTTTAAATATAGTCAAATACTGTATTTAAGCATCATTGTCACTTTATAGCGCTAGAAATTATGCTTAGGGGCTGTCCATAAATTACGTCATCGATTTTTGACCCCCCTCCCCTATAATCATCCAAAAATCATGCTTCAAATGACCCCATTTCCTCTCACTTCATGCTACCGTCATCCGATGTCCAGACCCCCCCCCCCCCTAATTTGAAATGACGTCATTTATGAATAGCCCCTTAGGGAAAAAATATAAAAAGATGATGTTATATGGCTTGGAGGATATAGCCAAATGGAACCTTGTTTGTAATTTTCTGTACAAAACAGTCTGCCGATTTTTGCGGGGGAGGGGCACGTCAAATGTATACGTAACGTAAAAATAGCCATGTCAGATAAACGTCAGTCCATACAATGTGTACGACCATTGGACATAGAGTTTATAATTTTGTTTCGCAGTAAATAATATCTATAACTGAATGTAATCACAAATCACATACACATTCAAAAATAGTATGTAGATAAGAGTTCTAAATTTCAAATGGCCTGACAGTTAGTCAAAAAACCGGGCAAGTGCGAGTCGGACTCGCGCACGAAGGGTTCCGTACCATAATGCAAAAAAAAAAACAAAAAAAAAAAGCAAAAAAAAAAAAACGGTCACCCATCCAAATACTGACCACTCCCGACGTTGCTTAACTTTGGTCAAAAATCACGTTTGTTGTATGGGAGCCCCATTTAAATCTTTATTTTATTCTGTTTTTAGTATTTGTTGTTATAGCGGCAACAGAAATACATCATCTGTGAAAATTTCAACTGTCTAGCTATCACGGTTCATGAGATACAGCCTGGTGACAGACAGACGGACGGACGGACGGACGGACGGACGGACAGCGAAGTCTTAGCAATAGGGTCCCGTTTTACCCTTTGGGTACGGAACCCTAAAAAGCACCTTTATCAATTAAGCAAACTTTCAGTTCAATATAACTCTTAGAAATAGGACAAATGAACTAACACAATTTTCATAGGCGCTGGCGCACAAAATGAAAGTAATTTATCATCCTGTCACCTCACCTTACAATTATTTGACATATACACACAAACATACTTATGTTCACTTATTCATGCCGACTTGAACAAATTACCCTGTAAATAAGTTAATAGTCGCATAAAGCACAAACTTTGACTGCGTGGAACACAATATTTGGCAATAAACATCAAGTTCCTATGAAAATATGATGCTTATGACACTTCCACATTTTGCTACTGCAAAGTCAATGCACAGTCAGCTTAGATGAACTATAATATGTATGTTACTATCCACCTAACCTAAAGTAGTGTTTACATTGCATTTTTAGGTTAGGATTTAAATTATTTACACTAGGCATTTAGCTTTAAGATAAATATGCCTGGACAGTAATATAATAGTTATTTTGCACTCACCGAACATGACATAACCTTGAATTGCATTATTATTGAAACATCTTACATTTCAATACCATGCTGCACTTAAAACATGGGTGCAAAGGTTATATTTTTTTTACTTATATGAGATTGTTTGCACAATAACCAAAATATATATGGGGCATTATCTATGAAAAGGGACCTTATTCCGCGGCATTGTATTTATATTCATAAAATTACAAACTTTACATGTCAAAAGGGTTATTAATTAATTAGGTCAATTTCAATTAAATTACAATACATTAAAATAACATAATATAAAAATTATCAATACAATTCAAATAAATAAAATATTAAATTAAGTTACAATTAAATCATAATTATTATATTCTGACATGTCATAAAATGCATTTCTGGTCAGCCATTTTTTTAATTCGCAGTAGAATGTCAGGTCATTTTCAATATTGTTAATGGTGTCGGGTAGTTTATTATAGATACCTGGCCCCGCAACAGATACCGTTTTGTTGGATTTAGCAAGTCAACAACATGTTGAGTCCAACATATTTTTGTGTTTTTGTGTAATACATGCACTTTTAAATATTTTTATTGGAAATTGGTGTATGTTACTTCTAATATATTTAATTATGTAAAATAGGTATTGTGATGTGAGTGTCATTATGTTGCAATTTATGAAGAGTTGCCTAGCGGGGGCGGGGCATCGTTAATAATGGCGTAAGCGCCATCGACAATAAGGTCCCTTTTCATAGATAACGTCACATATTATAATTATAACCCTTTCCTCATCATATAGATCAAAATTAGTGTCACGTTATTTCTAATTGAGATAAAATTGAGACACAGCAAATAAAAAAGAAAATTGAATCCATAAAATACAGTAATTTAACGGCAATGAAATCAATAATGCTATTTAATTTTAGATTTTATGCCAAATTTTCAAGGATTAGTGATTTTTACTGCTTTCAAGGAAAAGGCCAACTTATTGTGGGTAATCAATAACTTCAATAAGACACTGATGCCATAAGCATGCAATTAGAATTCACCTTTATTGACAACCAACAATATGATTAATTTCGATTGAAAAGATCACATTTATTCTATGTAAGGGGAATTACCACACTTCATTTCGCCGCTACACTTACTCAACCTCGTATCTGCCACACTCATTTGATGACAAAAACACCCGTATTCCGAATGAAAGAAAAGCGCCATTTCCATCAAATGATTGTTGCAGATATGAGGTTGAGTAAGTATAGCGACGATTTGTAAACTTCGCACTGACTTGTACAAACAGCAACACTCCTCACTGTACATTGGTGCCTCGGTGGCCTTTATTACAAAAGGCGTAAGGTCCACCGATGTACAGTTAACAGTGTGGGCGATGGTACAGAACAAAGTGTGAGAGTCATATCATATCTTATCTTATACCTTTAAACAAGCAATTCATGTATATTTATATATTTCGGGGATCTTGGAAACGGCTCTAACGATTTCGATGAAATTTGGTATATTCCCCAAAGCCCCCCGCTTTGGGGAAAAATCGATCTAGCTTAGGTCTTATCTCTGGGAAAACGCGCATTCAGATATTTTTCAAACAAATTTGATATGAATGATGAATTGATGACTTTGCCACACTGTCCTTGCAAATGCCATGCATATTTAGCTTTGTGCCTCTATCATTTTCGTTTTTTGTTGACAGTAGTAGCACCTTCAGTTTGAGAATGCCATTGTTATGATATGAGTAGCGATAACAACAATTCTGCTTATTTTATAATTGAAAGAAAGGTCTAGCAGAGTCAACACTGACATTGGCAAATTCTGTACAAAGTTGCAGGAAGTAAAAGCCAGAATTAAAAAAAAAAGGATTACACTATGAATTGCAGACAGCTATTGGGAAAGATTAAATTGGGAAAAATGGAGCAAAATTGTAACACTATGGCACCCTAGAGCATGGTATAATAATATACTCCGCCTGGTACTCCATTCCCATCTTTTCTAGGTCACCTAACTGACACGGGCCTACGTCATCATGCGACAGCGCTATATGATAATATGCGATAGCGCTATATATAGCGGCCATGTTGTTGTGACGTAGGCCCGTGTCACTCTGGGAATGGAAGACCATGTTTTATTAGACTATGCCCTAGAGGACATAAAAGAAACAGAGGTCGGCAATTCAAAAGATGGTCCAATGAAATCAAAGACATGGCTGGAAGGACTAAAACATGGATGAGATTAGTGCAAAATAAGGAAGAGTGGAGAAGATTGGGGGAGGCCTTTGCCCAAAGGCACACAGAATCGGTTATCGTAGATTAAGGAAAACTATAGATATATTAGGTCCTTACCTATGAAATTGGCGTTTTTGTTCATAGATATAAGTCTGATCCTAGTTTTTTTTTTTTTACAAAAGTACATACACAATTACAATAAAACTACAATATGATTTCGCCAAACTGCTTGACAGCAATTAATTGTTATTTTTTATTGTTAAGTGTTCAGAATTAAGCCTTGAAAATAGGTCTTTTCATGTGCTGTCGGTTCGAGTATTAAAATTACTTATATTTTTCTAATGGTACCAATTTTCAAGAAATGGAGATATTGAAAACATACCTTAAAGGTGTCAAAAATTACTGGAAAAATTTTGTTTGGTTTGAATTAGCCATCAAAAAAATATCCGCAAAATTAATTGTATGGAAATTCGTGTTTCGTTGAAATTCTCCGAACAAAACGCCAATTTCATAGGTAATGACCTAATAGTATAAAATGTATTTCTGATATAAGGCTATAAATAAATAAATATATTGGGAAAGATTATCATGTCTTACTCTCAATCATGAAATGAATCAGTGCTACACGGTCATCCTCAAACTAAAAGGTTTCTAATGTCTAGTACTCTATAAGACTTTGCGGCCTTTTAGATTGAGAACGGCAGTATAATAGTTGCACTAACATTGTTATGATTACTGCGCCCATAATCTATAAGTGAATTTAATAACAAGTTAAAGCCCTTTGCTAATCATGATTCATATTTCACTGTATCCATGGTGGTAATAGTACAAGGTTCAGCTTTGTACGGCTATAGCCATAACTAAACTGAAACTAGATTGTTTTGTTCGACTTTTAACCTTTCATAGCCTTCTGAGACTATGAGATGCGAGCCAGTATTTTATTCTAGAAAAAAGTTCAAAATTTTAGTCAAACATCAACTAAATTTTTGTACATAATGACAGCCGGCTTCCAAAAGTAGTAAATAGTATGAAATGTTAGTGTTGCACAAGTATTGTACAGTTCGGCAATCATGAAATAAAGGGTTAAGTCTTATCAGAACGGCATTGTTCAATTTGTGGTTAGGATTTGCCAGTTGCATAATACCTGCATAACAACATGTTTGTTTACATGTTACTGACCTGCCAGGGGTTGACCTTTGGGATGGGTGCTTCTACAAACTTCTTAGGCTGATCATCGTCTTCTTGCTGCGGTTGGTCAGGGTTCGGCGGCGCCTGGGGGTCTGTGGGCGGCTGAGTCCCTGCCTTGTGCGGCCGCGGCGGCGCTCGGCGCTCCCGCTCGCGCCGCGGCTTGCCCGGCCTCCGCCCGTGCGCTATCACGGGCACGAAGCCCTCCTCCTCCTCCACTTCCACCTGCCGCACCACCACCTCCGGCACCTCCCCCGGCGGAGGCGCCTCAATGTTCTCCTTATTACTTTCGGCTCCCCGAAAGTTTAGCACGGATGCGTACGAGGGCCCGGCGCCCTCGACGGACACGCGCGCGGCCATGCCGCCGCAGCCGCTGCCCTCGTTATATAAGCCCGGGCGCGCGCTCCGCGCCGAACGACGATCACGAGCGCGCCTCCATGCTGCTCAACACGACGGCATGCTGCCGTCTGTACCGCAGATCGCGACCCGACTCCCCTACAGGACGTGACCCGATCGAACCCGCGGTGAAGGTCGAGATTTACTTTAACCACACGCGAGACTCTCGAGCGCGACACAAGAGCACACTGCTTGGAAATATTCAAGAAATCCTCGCGGCGCACCAGACTGACCCTGGATGGCCCGTATTTACATCGAAAAAATGCACTTCCGTCGTCGAGTTCCAACTTTTTTCCGACACTGAACGCTCCGCACGCACTTTATCTATCGATACCGAGTATAATTCACTTTGAAATCGGCTATTTAGAACAATAATTCACTAAAGAACCATATTTTGTTCATAATTCACACATGTGGTCGGACGCCCAAAAAGGGATTTTTCCGCAACACACACGGAACTTGCGGAAGGCTGTGACTTCTAATCTTACACCGACGACATTTCATCGCTAGATGGCGTTAAAACATAACTTTTTATTGCTACGTTCATTTTATCGTGCATTAATTATTTATTTGCGTCACCATACGTTAATTTGAAGTCTCATGTTTACCATCATTTTATTAATAAAGCTATTTTATGTTTACTTGCGTATCAAAACCAAATATATATAAAACATCAATAAATGTCCTTCATCATTTTGTGAAAAACCTTGGATTAGAACGCAGCATATAGAAAATCATTTTGGACCGATCATTCAATAGAGCAAAATGCGCAAATTATGGTGAAATATCTAACTATTTAGACTTAATTAATTATCTTCTACGTACTAAACACATAAAATAAAATACCTTTAGTCATCAAAACTCTTTTATTTAAATATTTCAATACATTCTTGTCGTGTGATTTGAATTGTCTATGGTAGTCTGTGAGAGCGCCTAATGCCTACTCAAAAAAAGAAATTCATTTCAAATAATACAAACTATTTCTTACTATATAAATAGATTCTGAACTTATATAGGAATTTAACTATATTAATATCCTTTAGAAAATATTAACTGCTATAGGTATTAGTAGGGCAGTACATACCCAAAAAATACCGACAGCTACTGCAATAGTGGTAAACGTCTTTGCAAGAACTCATCAAGTAGGGTAAGGGTGCACATACCCAACAACAAAATAAACAAAGAATTATAGCACATAAATGCGTACACATAGTTATTTTACTAACTACCACGCTCATGCCTGAGTATCCACATTCCGGGCAGACGATGGGACAAGGGCCGAAACCAAGATGTCGCAGTCGAGGTGGTGGAGGCATGGCATTATCTACGTATATGTCGAAAGCCGCGTTGTAATTCGGAGGTGGGCAATGTGGCACAAAGGATGGCGATGGTATAAATGTTCCCATCAATCTTGGTCTTCTCCTGACTGCCATTTGTCTCAAGACGTAGGAATAAGATGGAGGCGCACTTGTCAAGGAATCAGGGGGTGACAGATCGCCTGGTCTGGGACCAGCATTATTCTGCTTTACGTTCTGACCAAACACACTATACTGCGATTTAGCCATCATATTGCTTAAAACTGAAACATTCAATGTGTCGCTATTGGTCAAACAGGATAAAGCTTGGATGAACAAAGATTGAGGTACATTCTCGGCTTGGCGAAATGTCGCTGAATTTAATGATTTTAATGGCTGGGAAGAAATCGGTGATTGAATCTTAAGAGCACATCTTCGTGAGGCATGTGTGGCGGGTATTATTACAGACGGAGGTGCACTGATTAAAAGAAGAGGCACAGAATAATTCGCAGTGGTCACAGAAGCTCTTTCTTCGTTAATTGTCTCGGGACTTGAGTGACTGGTTGCACTTCTTGGGGATTGGACATCTGACGCTGCTTCTAAAGAATGCGAGGCAATTTCATGAGAAGTTATAGAGTCTGTGTTCGGTATTTGGAGTTCTATGTTTGGGGGTATAGGTCGGTCAATACCGTCGTCTCGACTGCTATTTGAAGTATTTGTCTCCATTTTTCTGCAAAAATAAAAGTTTTTAAATATTGATACGAAAAGCCGTGGAAAATATATTTATTTGAAGGTAGGGATAGGAAGCTGGTATTAGATGCTCTAGTATTAGGTAGTGGGAAGGTAAGTTGTAGTCAGGTTGTAGTAGATTTAGGTATTTATGCTGAATATTCAGCTTCAAGAACTAAAATACTTACGCATTTCGATGTTGGATCAGAAAGATTTATAGCTATCAATTTCGAGAGTAGAATCGTTAAAGAAAAGATAAATATTTACTTAATTGTAATTGTTTACAAATGAAATAGGTAATGACATATCTAAAATTATGACATTTACCTACTCAAATAATATGACAAAACATTTCTAAAGAAATAGGCTGAAAGACAAATTTGCCTTCGGCTCTGTGAAATGTCAGAAAATAAAATCTTTTTCTTTGTCTATTGTAAAGCTAAATACATGGAACAAGATTGATTTCACTTCAAAAATAATTTCCTTGAAGAGTTCGAAAGAATAATTTGTTAGTTGCTTTAATTACGGAAATATTACGTTTGCGAAAATGATGAATTAATTATTTTTAATATATTTGCATTTATAATTATTTGAATTTTCTATTTTATCATCTGGTAACTGTCCTTTAAAGGTTCTGTCAAAATTTTCCAGTTCCGGTCTTTTTACTCCTCCGTGGCATGGCGGACGGTCTGAGCCGCCGCATATAGTGTTTTTTGGAGGAAATTCTTCGCTAAATAGCGAAATGGTAAGTTTATTAACAAATTAAAGTGCATTGCCTACACTAAACTTGTAAAGTGGGCGAAATAAACAAGTGCAAGTGATATTTTTATAAGGCATTTCGATAGTGAGTGGTCCACGTGTTTGAGAGTTATTTCGTGTAAATATCATCAATCTAATAGTTTCTCACGGTTACTGATCGATAATTAAGTTGTGAAAGTGGTTAATTTTCAATAATGAAGACGGTTTACTGCCTTGCTTATCAGGAAAAAGGTAGTTTACGCCACGGCGTGATCACGGCACGAGACCCCAAAATTGAGTCGAATAAACGCTTGTTTTGGTCTATTTGGTGTAATAACGGGTCTAAATTGATATATTTTTAGTTTTATTCGAAATTCCAACAGTTTCATACGAAATTACAGTCCTGTTATACTTTGAGGTTGAGTCGAAAATTTTGAGGTTAGGTTAAGGTTTGCGTTTCATTACTTTTGTTACTTTCAGATATTTTGTAACAAAACAAAAGATGAACTATCTTTTGTTTTGTTACAAAATATCTGATACCATTGATCTTCAAGTTAAAATATATTTTCAATGAGCTATGGGTGTTGAGAACTCTGTATAGCATGTAAATAGTTGTTGTTGTCTAACCTTGCTCTTGTTATAAATGTTATAATAGCCACATAATGAAAACCAATCAAAACCTCAATTATTTTACAACTAACGTATTATTAAAGGATATTTATTCTAAATTCTACATTGAATTACCTCTACAATTGTAAAAATAATTTATTTTATCATAACTTTCATAACACATAACATCCTCAATCTTTATCAAAGGAGGTATATAATAGACAGTGTTACAGTTTACATAATAACATTTACATAATATTGTTAATATAAATATGTAAGGATATTGTTTATACCCCGAACTCTTCCTGGTTGAGCCTCCATTGGCCTTTCAGGTACATGTAGGGGGACAGTAAAGTTCCCTTAGGAAACACTGCACAGGCTACTGTCTGGCAGTGTGTCGACGTGTGGAACACATTACCACTCTACCTTTTCTTTAGTATGCCTCAAAATACAGAGTTACAGATAGATTCCAATTAATTCGGGAAGCTTAGAAACAAGAAATATTCCACAGCAATTAAAAGAAGGAAATTATTTTAGGAGATTTTAAAATTGAAAAAATGTTTCATTTGGATAATTTCACTTACCTGCAAATATTTTGTCACTATCAAAAATATTATTCCAGGCCTAACATCGCATACTAGCGTCTCCCTAGCATTGGTGTTTAGTTAACTCTATGACATCGGTTACATGCTAATTCTGGCGTCAGTTCAGTCCATCATTCTGGTCAGAATGATAAAAGAATTATCATGTAACACGCGGACTGATGGACTGATGGTCTGGACTGATGAAAATTTAAATTTTTAGACGACGAATATTAATTCGTCAGTCCATTTTGAATGACAGAAAACTGATAGGAGACTGATCGTGTAACCTGTTTGTGTCATTCTCGCGTCAGTCACCATATTAGACAAGACTAAATGACTGTGTTGCGTTCTGTGTCCAAACGGCGTCTGTTCAGTCTAGGGTTGCCAACCGTACTATATTATATAGTATTGTACTATATTTTGACTCTCTGTACTATATACTTTTGGAAAAATATATAGTACGCTAAAATACTATATTTCCGATTAAACGTATATTACACTCATGTTTAGTATTTTATCTGAAAGTACTATATTTTTTTGGAATGTACTATATTTTTATTCCTTATTCTGGAAAATACTATTATTCCACCAAAAAAAAGTTGGCAACCCTAGTTCAGTCTGTTGTCAGTCTGGACTGATCGTCTATCCATGTCCATTTTTCATCATTCTGGCTGAACTGACGCTAGAATCAGCGTGTAACCGATGTCTATGGCTGCTGCTCACCCAACATTGGTAAAACATGTCCTTATTAAAATATTTCTAAATTCCAGAGTCTATCAGTCGCCCGACCGCTTGTGTCAGTCTACTCCGAGAAGAGTGAGGTGGTCGCCGGGGCTGCCCTGCCGCTCCCGTTCGTGTTCAAGGCGCCCATCCGCCCGGACCTCGTCAACAATGTGCATGTGTCCATGTCTAAGAACGCGAGGCAGCCTTACAGCGTGAACAAGGAGGCTGGTATGTATAATTACAGTTTAAACTCCATATAACGTCACTCGATACACATTTCACTCCCTATAACATCGAAAATTTTTGCTCTAGTTGGTTTACTTTAATATTAATTACTATCTATTTAATGAAAACTCTATAACATCAAAAAGTTGCCGGTCCCTCGAGTGTCGCTATATAGAGTTTACACTGTATTATTATTTCTATGTCTTTCCATATCTCGGGACCATGGGGTCCTGGACCTTTGGGAGGCATGCGTAGGTAATACACCAGCTAGAACCAACTCACGGGAAAAAAGATAACCGTAAATCGGTCCCAGCTGGCGTAGGAGCTATTGTAAATACAGTGGAGAAGAGTACAGGTTATGGTGTTGAAGTTTTGCTGATCAAGAGATTGGGCTATTGCTGAGAGGTCCGGAAACCTGCCATAACAAAGTTCTACACGTTAACGAGGCGGTGACTTGCAGCTAACTAGATGGGCCCCTGAAACTGTCGTCGTAAAGACGATTATTATCTCGATCTGTAGAGGCGTAGTCGCTCAAGACATTACGGCTGCGAGTGCGTTTGCTTTGCCTGAGACACGTTTACACGGACCAATATCCTTCGCGCGGCGATTTCCTCGCAAGGCGCCCCGCCTAAAATTTTAACTTTGTGTTTTTAATTATTATATGAGTTAGGAGCTTTTAAAAAATTATAGGTAATTTGACATCACTTTTCCTGTTAAATAAAAAGTTCACATTCTAACTCAGGGGTCACCAATTAGTTTCTTCAGGGGTCCGGTTCTTGAAATAAAATGACCATCGCGGTCTGTTTCTCCTTGAGTTTAGTAAAAAGCAAAAAAATAAAATAGCTTGGCTCCATTTGGTGGCCCCTGTTCTAACTTAAGATGATATGCACTAAATGTCCACGTTCAGTGAGCTTTCTCCATGCTTCTGAGTGTTACTGCGGATTAGTGCAACAGCAACGTAGCGACATGGCGTTCTGGGTCCGCTCCGTAGCGGACACGGGTGCAGAGTTGTTACTACAGTTTTCTTTATTATTTTTATTATACATTTTCAGTTTTGCGATTAGAAACCAGTTAATAGGCCACTCAATACTCTAAATATTAGACAAGCTCCAAGTAAGTTTTCTTTTAAGCGATTGTTGCGTAAGCATTTGCTAAAACAAGAGTTCGAATAATATCCATCATTATTATATTTATAGTATGTATTGTATAAATATGTATATTTTATTTATTTATGTAGTTTATATGTATAGTTTGATTTTTTTATATTCACTGAATAGGTATACTTCTCTCTCTGCACCAATTGTAGATGTCTGTTTGGCCCTATGGTTGACTGGTAGAGAATGCCATTTGGCATTAAGTCCGCCATTTGTACATTTTTGTATATACTTTGTGCAATAAAGTTTAAATAAATAAATAAATAAATAGGCAAAGCAACATGGTCTGTGTAGATGTGCCTAGTCCACGGACGAGGCTCGTCTACACATACCAAGTTGCCTCGCGTGGCAATTTCTTTACGAGGCTAATACTCGTTACTCTAATATTCGTTAGGTTAGGATTAAACTCAATTAGCCTCGCAAATAAATGGCGAAGCAACTTGGTCTGTGTAGACATGCCTCGTCCGATGCACCGTGGCTAGGTATCCACCTACCACTTATTTATTTGATGAATGTGCTCATGATGTTCTTTTCTCCTCAGGTCACCAAACTAGCGCTGAGTCATGGGGTACCGGTCGCGCCGTAGCGCGTATCCCCCGTGTCCGTGGTGGTGGTACCCACAGGTAAGATACACCGTAGACTGGTAGAGAATGCCGTGTAGCAAACTGTTACTGTCTCCTCCATATCAATGTTTACGTCGAAATGAAATTTATAAACACAAAAAAAGCTTGTATAAATAGTTCAAACTTATTAAATATTCTTAATTGGAAAGAATGCATGTATGCAGTTTGAAATATAGATAGGCCTTCATTATGTGGCTCTACATAGGTTCATACTTAAATATTTAACAATCAAAATTTGTGGGGTTTGCACTAAATGTCCACGTTCAGTGAGCTTTCTCCATGCTTCTGAGTGTTACTGCGGATTAGTGCAACAGCAACGTAGCGACATGGCGTTCTGGGTCCGCTCTGTAGCGGACACGGGTGCAGAGTTGTTACTACAATTTCTAACAAAGTATGTTTTTTTAGGGCGTGATTGTTGTGATCTTGATGAAACACGTAGTAAAAGTGATTGTCTCATTAATAGGAATCATTTCAAATACTACTGCTAAATGTGTTAAATAATAGAAAATTTGCCTGCGGTCTGGGCGTTAGCGGGCAAGGGGGCGACGAGCGGTCGTTAAAGATCATTCATATATATTATTAGATCGATTTTCGAGTACTTAAATGTCGCTCGTCACTCTGCTTCTGCTGATATCCAGTCCTCGCCCTTAAGTTTACAATGAATTGACCGGGAACCATTGTTGACCGTATAATTTGTTTCGCAGATCGGGTCAGGGTGCGTTCGGTAACATGTGCCGCGGGGGGCGCATGTTCGCGCCCACGAAGCCGTGGCGGCGCTGGCACCGCCGCGTCAACCTGCGCCAGCGCCGCGCCGCCGTCGCCGCCGCCGTCGCCGCCGCCGGCGTGCCCGCGCTGGTGCAGGCCCGAGGTGACACACGTTACTCACTATTCACGAGACACGAGACTTATGGCTCATTTAGATGATGCCAAAACTCGCATGCGTGTTTCATTACATTGCGGGTTTTAATCGGTCGGTTGAATTGGACGTAACCAACCTAAGGGCTGATATAGACGGCGCGCGAACTTGCATGCGATTTTAGTTACATTGAGGACTATTGGTTAAATCCAATTCAGCCGACCAATCAAATACCGCAATGTAATGAAACTCGCATGCGAGTTCTCGCACCGTCTAAATCAGCCCTTAGGGTCGGTTGCACCAAACCGTATGTCACCGATAAAGAGTTCGTCTAATTTTATTGTATGGGAATTTGCATAGTTCTCTTCTGCATGACGTTGATCAGTCTGTCAAGTGTGGATGGTGCAACTGAGCGTTAGTCCGAGGATTGAACGCCAACGGGCAACAGGCTGCAGAACTGAATCAAATGTTTATACATTACGAACGGTGTTTATATACCGTTGGCTTCTCAAGATGGTCAGACGCTAGCGAGAGCAGGACAGCACTTCATCCACAAATACACTGAATGAACCTGTTCTGGACGCCAGCAGCAGTGTCGAAGACCGATAAAAGTATAAAATATTAGTGATCCCTCGAAAGCCTTACTCTTTCCGCCCGTGCGGTTCGAGTTACGAATGTCGAGGGTAGAGCGAACTTCCCTTAGGAAACACCAACTTGGACCCCAGTCCGTTGGTGTGTCGACGTGTGGAAGACACAATATTTTTATTAATAACATATTTCGGAATTAAAATCGGTGACCGTCTCGAAGTTTCTGGCAAGATTAAAGAGCACGATTTTTTTAATTAAAAATCTTTAACAAAACTCAAATAGTCTCACATCTTCCTAGCGAAGTGAGGGCTTATGGTCGTCTCATGTTTTGTATGTATGTTTCAAATGTATGTTATTAGGCTGGTCCACACAGAATGAGCCGCCTCGCGAGGAAATTGCCGCGCGAAGCAGCTCGGTCTGTGTAGACGTGTCTCGGCCGCATTGCCTCGGGCGAGGCACGTCTCCAACGACCGAACTGCTTCGCGCGGCAAATTCCTCGCGCGGCGGCTCGTTCTGTGGGGACCCGCCTATTAACTATACAGCTATTATCAGATAGATATAGATCAGATATTGTGATCATTGTTAGACTTGACAATGAGGGGTCTAGTGGTTAAGCAGTTGAGAGAAAAAAATGTGTGTATTTAAGTAATCACATCGCGAGGTATATGTGTGCAAACTACATACCAGTATTAGATGATTTGATTACTAAAACCTACTTTATTTGCAGGCCACATCATTGAGAAGGTCCCCGAGATGCCCCTGGTGGTGTCAGACAAGATCCAGGAGATCAATAAGACCAAGAACGCTGTGATCTTCCTCCGCCGCGTCAAGGCCTGGTCTGATGTTCTCAAGGTTAGTCCATACACCTCTACATCTTTCACTCTTGGAGTGACAGAGATATGAATTTGGATTTTAGAAGTTTACGGTAGACCTGTAACAGATTACTGCTGTTGCAGAAAATGGAACTGACTGCATAAGTGGCGCATTTTAGTTACCTATATTAACCATACCTATATTAAATGACCTGTCATCCAAAAATAGGCGGGTCCACACAGAACGAGCCGCCTCGCGAGGTAATTGCCGCGCGAAGCAACTCGGTCTGTGTAGACGTGCCTCTGCCGAGGTTTGTCGAAACAGACCGAACACTTGCCGTTTTGTGCGCGAGGAAATTGCCTCGCGCGTATACTCGCTCTATGTGGACCCGGCTATTGCAGTAAAAGGCGCCATCCAGCAAGTTAGTGGTCCCAGCACTTTCCTCTCCCAGATGTATATGTATTTCTGGGAGCTCAAGATTGTTGGAAGATGAAACTTCTTTTGACAACAATCGGATTGGATCATTTCTTCTCCGACATAGACTAGAGAAAACAATTCATTATTAAGGTGCAGTGAGTTCAGGCAGGCGTGGCTCACGGCGCGATTTCGTCGCGCCGCTACAAGTACATGCGGCCCACACTAAATTTGGTGTCTAGCAGTATTAGTTTCCGCGCAAAAAAAAAGGTCTTAATTATTCTATTTGGCACCTGAGCTCGGGCTAGTCCAACGCTCAAAAAACCAGTGTAGGTGCGCTCTCCGATTACGCGCCTTTGTTACGCATCTCGATGACATTTTAGACTGGTTCTGTAGCGTTCGACTCGCCGGCACTCGGTAACCGTAGTACTGAGTGCCGGCGAGTTGAACGGACCACACACATCCTAACAAAATATTTATCCATTAGTTCATTTTGAATCTTATTGCAATTTCCATAGGAGTTGTAATTCTAGGTAAAGTGAACTATTTTTTATGCAGGTGGTAGCACGAGCGGTTTTACTTAACAATAAACAAGGGATTAGCAGTCGGGCCCTATTATTTATTCTGTGGTTCAGGTCCTTCTCCAAACGCGACCCTCCTGTGCATTTGGAACAAATATAAAAGTTATAATTGATTGCGATCAAAAAGAACATTAGGATTGAACCGATTTTAGTTCCTTGATTTACCCTTAAAAATGATTATTTGTTTATGTTTATATTTAAAATGATTGTCAAGTGTACGTGTTTGCCAGGTCTACAAGTCGCAGCGCCTGCGCGCCGGCAAAGGCAAGATGCGCAACCGCCGCCGCGTGCAGAAACGCGGACCCCTCATCGTCTACCACAAGGACCAGGTACTTAAATACTACCATCATAGCCTAAGGGTGGTATTCCACTCCAATTGTCCAATTTCATTGCGTCTCACTCTCTCATTATGTTTAGCAAAATGTCAGACGCAATACACATTGGACAAAGAAATAGAATAGAATAAAAAAAGATTATTTGGTGTCAAAATAAAACTTAACCTAAAAATACATCTTATTAACACCAAAATGGATGCCACTAAGCATTTGCCGATGGCTAAAATACTTAGCCATGGCGCTGGTTTTCAGGGCAACCAGAGAGAAAAACACAATAAAACTAAACAAATAAAACCTAAAAAAAAAACTAAGCTAACAGGTGAGTATAAACTATAACCAGACAAAAAACAGTACAGTACCTACAATATGTGGAATACCACCCTAAGCCCTGTTTTATATCTGAGATACTAAAATGACAGTTCAATTGACCAATACGCGGGTCCACACAGAACGAGCTGCCTCGCGAGGAAATTGCCTCGCGAAGCAGCTTGTCAGTGTATGCGTGGCTCAGCCGTATCATAGAACATGCATTGCGTTTGATTCCTTCACTAATTATTGTTCCACTACCAGTATTTTTTGTATGATAAGGTAGAATATATAGTAATCCTAAGCAGGATTTTAAGTTTCTTTCTGTTGGTTGGTATAAAGCAAAGGAAGCCCTCGAAAGCCTTACTCTTTCCGCCAGTGCGGCTCGAGTTACGAATGTCGAGGGTAGAGCGAACTTCCCTTAGGAAACACCAACTTGGACCCCAGTCCGTTGGTGTGTCGACGTGTGGAAGACAAATATTTACTACTAACCCCCAAAACAGATACTTAGATTTTAATTTATTGCCACATGAAGTTAAAGAAAGTCGCCAAATATTGTTTTAATATGAAATAAAGTTATTCTTTATAAGGCAACTATGGACCATGTATGTATAGCTATAGTTCTGAAAACTGACTTAGGGGCTGTCCATAAATTACGTCATCGATTTTTGACACACACCCCTAGAGCATTTAATAACCGGAGTCGCCTGAGTTTACCCTTCTGCCAAAAACCTTGCACAATTACTTTTATATGGACTGACGTTTATCTGACATGTACGGTACGTACATTTGACGTGTCCCTCCCGCGCAAAATTTTGCAGCCTGTTTTGTACGGAAAATGTCGACAAGACGTCTTCAGTTACTACGCTCTAAGTGTGTTAAGGTTGAATTTTCATCAATAAAGATTTTAAATGAACTGTGGCATGATTCTTTACGACCCTCCAGACATCAATAGGGTATTTTCCTACTGGTCAAATCAGCTACTTTTTCAGAACTGTCAAAATGATTTGCTAATATGGAATTTATATGAAACATTACATCGTGACGTCACTGACGTCACGGTCAACTCACCTACTTTTTATAATTCTATCCGATTTATTAAATAGAACTTGTGTTTAAAAATAACTACTATCTGTGTTTATGTAATAATTATCTGGTGCTTTATTTCATACATGGTGTAAAATAATTTATTTTAAATACAGTATAATACCCTATTGTACCTTATATTCTCTATACTAAAGCGACATTTGTGTCCAGGGTCTGACCAAGGCGTTCCGCAACATCCCCGGCGTGGACCTGATCAACATCGACAAGCTAAACCTGCTGGCGCTGGCGCCCGGTGGTCACGTCGGTCGCTTCATCATCTGGACGCAGTCAGCCTTCGACCGTCTTGGTAAGTAATTAGTGATGTACCGACTATTTATTTGGCCGACTAGCCGACTAATCGGCTAGTCGGCCAGATATAGTTTCATCTAAGTTCGGTTCAGATGAACTTAAAAATCGTTTTACCCCCTTTCGTCGCGCTATTCATCATATTATAGTAACGCTAAAAAATAAAATAAAATCAATAAAAAAAATCTGAGGCGATTTAACGACAACCGAATCGACAATCGAACATAAGAAAGCGAACACACGGTCAATAATTCGAACAAAAGTTTTCGTAAGCACTTTAAATAGGAATTTGGGTAAAATAGGTGAAAAGCATATGGTAAATATTTGCTTGTTATTTCTTTTTGCCCTGTTTTTCTGGCACTTAGTGCGGACTAATCGGCCATTTTTGCCGTTGCCATTACAAATGTGGCCGGATAGGCGGCTTTCCCGAATAGTTGGTACATCCCTAGTCGTAATCTTCTTCTTCTCCAACCTAGCGTTCTCCCGGCCTAGCGTCAGGGTCCGCTTTCCTGCTCAATCTCCACTTTGCCCGGTCTTCGGCATCCTCAGGTGTGAGATTGTTCTCTTCCATGTCCGCTGTCACGACGTCCAGCCATCGCTTCTTAGGCCTACCGCGGCCTTCTTAGGCCGTATCTCGCAATCTATCACAATAATTATCATACGCTGTGCTATACTTCGTTTTTTAGGGTTCCGTACCCAAAGGGTAAAAACGGGACCCTATTACTAAGACTCCACTGTCCGTCTGTCTGTCTGTCGCCAGGCTGTATCTCATGAACCGTGATAGCTCGGCAGTTGAAATTTCACAGACGATGTCTTTCTGTTTCAAGAATTGACGTAGACACTTAATTTTTTCGTAAGCGACCGCCATTTGACCTTCCAACCCAGAGGGGAAACTAGGCCTTATTGGGATTAGTCCGGTTGCCTCATCATCCTTCACCGAAAAGCAACTGGTAAATAGCAATGATATTTCGTACATAAGTTGCGAAAAACTCATTGGTTACAAGCTGGTGGTTTGAACCCGCGACCTTCGGATTGAAAGTCGCACGCTCCTACCGCTAGGCCACCAGCGCTTCTACATATCTATTTTGGTCCTAATATTAATGAATCCATTTGTGCAGACGCCCTGTTCGGCTCATGGAAGACGCCTTCCAAGGACAAGAAGAACTTCAACCTGCCGCAGCCCAAGATGGCCAACACAGACTTGTCCCGCCTGCTCAAGTCCGAGGAGATCCGCAAGGTGCTGCGCGCGCCCAAGTATGTATCTATCATAGCCTCCTAAGGCCCAAGGTCCTACCTATAGTTCGTTTTTTTTAGCATTAGAAAGAACTTGAAAGAAGGTAAGCGATCTTGACATATCTTTTAATTGAAAAACGCGTTTTAAAAATCAGTAACTGTTACTTATGAAAGCAGAAGAATATAAATGATCGTATTAGAGTCATAATTGTTACATATATGCCGTAACTTATTTTTAAAATGTGTTTTTCCATTAAAAGACACATCAAGATTGTTTACCTTATTTCTAATGCTAAAAAAAAACGAACTATATGGTACATCTTCAGTTCAAGGAAATTTAAACCATATTTAATAGGAACAGAGATTTCTTTTGTTTCGTTATGTTCTTTTTTTTATGTTTGTACCATCACGGACACTGTTAACCTTTTCGACGCCGTGTCAAACACAAAAGCTGTCACGCTGACGCCACGTCACCGAAGTGTCAAAACTGAAATTGAACTTTATGCATATGCACGTAGGTCTATGTTGCTCTGTGGTCTGTGACCGATTAATCGGTCTTTGGCGTTGGACCTGCGGTGCGGATATATCGGTCATTGGCGTCCAAAAGGTTAACTGTCCATCGGTGGACCTTATTACAAGAGGCATAAGACTGTTGCTGTTTTGTATCTAAACTGAAAATCGTAATTCAAGACCAAAAAAAGTAAAACAATGTTGCCACTGTAATGATGATGTCCTCCCAGACGTATCCGTCGACGGCGACATCCTGACAAGTTTTTATTTATTTATTATGAGTATTACTTATTATTAAAAGGGATTTACTTAACTATTACGAGCAAGGGCGCGAGCGTGACTTGCAAATCCAAATTTGGTTTTGAAAGTCCGGCAGCACAAAACACAGTAGAGCTGTCCAGATGAGTTGTATGTGTAGTTGTAGGAGGGCTTGGGCCGATTTTTCGGAGCTGGCGTTTGGCGTCAAGATCTTCAAGCCGAGTGCGTTCGAAGTTATCAAGACCCGTATTGACAGCAGTTCGCCAGTCCGATCTCCGTGTTGCAAGCTCCTCCCACGTCTCGCATGATATGCCGGTGGCTGAGAGGTGGCGTTTTACGACATCCTTGTAGCGCAGGTACTGCCCGCCAGCCTTGCGTTTACCTGAGGCTAGCTCAGACTAAAACACTGCTTTAGGCAGTCTCGATGGGGCCATACGCACAAGGTGCCCACACCAACGCAATTGGCCTTTCATGAGCAGACACTCCATACCTGGTATACCCGTTCGACGTAAAACCTCCGAGTTTGGAACACGATCCTGCCACCTCACCCGTAATATTGCTCGTAACATTGTTTGTGAAATAGTAAACTCCTTTTTTATAAGTAAACACGTTAAGATAATTTATTTATTGGTAATTTTACTCCTACGATTTAAAAAAGTACTTTTATTTACTTATTTTTACATAAATACAAGACGCGCTAGTAAAAAGTGGCAACACTGTCTTACTTTTTTTGGTCTAGAATTACGATTTTCAGTTTATATAAGATCACGTTTAATATGATCTTTGCAACTTGGTTTCATACATGTTGTCACGGTTAACAGGCTTTTCCGATTAGACGGGCTCTGAGCGAAATTGCCGCGAGAAGCAGTTCAGTCTCAGACGTGCCTCGCCGAGGCAATGTGGCCGCGGCCCGTTTACACAAACCTAGCTGCTTCGCGCGCCAATTTTGTTGCGACGCGGCTCTTTCTGTGTGGACCAGCCTAATGAATTTAAATGATGATACTATTTTAATTTTTAACAAGTAGAAACGTCTGCGAACGATGCTATTAAGCTTAGAATAAATTTAAAAGTGGAAAAATTACTGTCTTGGTTGAGACTTGAATTGCCTCTGGATAGATACTACAGCGCTCTGCCTTCTGAGCCACCAAGACCTCATCCATAGCCAGTAAATCTTTCCACCATATGGGTCTAGGGGACCCTAGCGACATCTACCCTATCTATATATATACTCTGTATCTTTAGGTACTTAAATAAAAGTAAACAAATAATTTGTACATTAACATTTATTGAGTAACCATCCAAATACAAAACCACCTGGATCTGTCACTGAACGACCTTACTTTAGCCTACATTATTTGATTATGTAATGTTTTCATCTACCCTCAACTAGCTTAAGAAGCCATTTGAGGGTAGATTTTGTTTACTCTTTTTTAAATACCTAAAGATACAGACTTTTTTTCGTTACTAGTATGATGATACTCTCTTTCAGAGCATTGGGTTATGACAACCATGATTACTCACACGTTGACACTTTCTGACCGTACCTAGCACACATATAACCTTACACACCACCGGCACGCGATTCTAACCCCTATTCGGTTCCAGCAAGCGCGTAGTCCGCGCCACACGCAAGCTGAACCCGCTGACGAACACGCGCGCCATGCTGCGGCTTAACCCGTTCTCGGCGGTGCTGCGCCGCAAGGCGGTGCTCGACCAGCAGAGGCGGGCTAACCAGAAGGCGCTGTCGCTTGCTGAGAAGCGAGGCGTGAGTATCGCGTACAATACAGCAGTCTCGCTGAACTAAAATAGTTATTTACGATACAAGTGCGGAAAAGAGGAAATTCGACACGAGTTGCGAACTACCTTTTCGCACATGTATCGTACAACGTTTTACAGTACATAATGGCCCTTTAAATTTTTGACATAGACACGAAAAGTGCTATTAAGTATTACTGTTTTATTTTTATTGTTTTTAGATTATTATTATTGATATTTTGTTGTGACGATCTTTTTGTGAATGCATTTTATTTTGACATGTAAAATTTAATGTACATTTTCAATAAGAAATAAATGAATCTAATCTAATCTATTTTACGCACTAGTACCGGAAAATAGGGAAAATATGTACTGTAAAAACTTTTTAGAGTTCAGATATCATATGAAAGAGCTCGAATTGAACATTACATTACATTTTTTTTTTCATACTGAAAAGAAAAATTACTTCTGAAGGAAAAAAACTTGCAATTTTTTCTTACATCAAAAATCTAATAAAGTCTAAAATAATATTCTCTTTTACCTAAAACGAAAGGGGTTAAACGGGGGGTTATTAAGGTTAAAAATTAAACTTACCCAAAGGGTATAAACGAGACCCTATTACCAAAGACATATGTAACTTCGTATAAGACGAATAAAGTCTAAGGAAAAAACGTGCCTCGGAATTCAAGCAAAAGTCATTCTCGAATAGATGGCGCACACACCTTTAGCCTATCCTCGGCTAGATGGCGTGACGACACCGTTTCATATTTAACAATTTTAACACATAGATATCAGTGAATGAACAGGGATCAAAATGATATAAAAATAATAAAATCATTTATCCATATATATACATTTTATGATAACTTTATACGTTTTCATTTTGAGTTTTAGTCGTGTGTCGATAGATGGCAGTAAATTTACAGTGACTACAAAATTTACAATGACAGGACCCCTCTATACTATCTATTATTTTTGCTATTACTAAGAATCCACTGTCCATCCGTCTGTCTGTCACAGTCACAGTTGAAATTATCACAGATGATGTATTTCCGTTGCCGCTATAACAACAAATACTAAAAAGTACGGACGGAACACTGTGGGCGAGTCCGACTCGCACTTGCCCGGTTTTTTAAAATGATGATACTCTCTTATTCAGAGCATTGGGTTATGATAACCATGATTACTCAATCACGTTGACACTTCCTGATGATAATCCTATCATTATCATGTTAGATTATGATATGACTCTTCTACAAGTGTAGCTTGGTTTCAGATCAAGCTGTCCGCTGACGATGAGGCAGTCAAGGCACAAAAGCTGAGGGAGAAGAGGACGAAAGCTATCAAGGTGAGTCTCTTTCTACCGTTCGCTTTAGAACCACATGTCAACCTATAAAATCTACAAACCTTACTATAGTCTGTAATCTTTAGGTATTTAAAAAAAAAGTAAATTAATAATCGGTAGAGTTTCGGGTAGTTATAACATTTATTGGTTAACCAACCAATTACAAAACCGCCTGGATCTGTAACTGAACGACCTGACTTTAACCTTTATTTGATCATGTAATGTTTTCATCTACCCTCAACTGGCTTAAGGAGCCATTTGAGGGTAGATTTTGTTTACTTTTATTTAAATACCTAAAGATACAGAGCATGATAACTAGTATAAAAAGAATTTCCCTCGAAAGCCTTACTCTTCCCGCCCGTGCGGTTCGAGTTACGAATGTCGAGGGTAGAGCGAACTTCCCTTAGGAAACACCAACTTGGACGCCAGTCCGTTGGTGTGTCGACGTGTGGAAAACAAATAATTCATATTTTTACGTTAGTGAACTCTTTGAATGCTTTATGTCATAACATAAACATCACTCAAACGCCAAGATCCCGGGCGCAAGCGAGCTAATGTAAACCCTACTCGTTAGTGTGAAGGTTCGCCGCGTCCGCCATGACACCTATAGTGGTCCTTGGCGCGACGACTAGTAACGTGTTCTTGGCGTTCAAAAGGTTAACAAAGTATTTAGAGTCTGCGTCCTTCGTCAGTTACTGAACAGGCGGGTCCACACAGAACAAGCCGCCTCGCGAGGACATTGCCGCGCGAAGCAGCTTGGTCTATGTAGATGTGCCTCGCGCGGCGATTTGTTCGCAAGGCGGCTCGATGTGTGAACCCGCCTGATTTAAGTAAGGTGTGTGAAGATTCTGTCTAAGGGTGGTATTTCACCTATCCAATTTCTTCGTCCAATGTGTATGTGACTCACATTTTGCTTTCTTGAGAGAGTGAGACGCACTGACATTGGACAGGTGGAATACCACCCTAAGCTATACTCTGTATATTTAGGTATTTAAATAAAAGCATAGAGGTACAATATAGAGAGGAAACGGGGGACCAAATGACCGAACGAGATACACTTATAGAACTTTCAGTAGGAGTAGCAGAGAAAGCGATATTATTGCTTGTCCTTGTCACAGTCTCATTTTTTGTTTGTTCCCCATAAATGTATTATGGTTTATGGTGGGTAACAAATAACCCGACCGAATTACGTAGATTGTTTTTGGTATTGTTGTCAGGAATGTTAAAACTTGTTTTTAATATTGCCTCACGGAGGCACGCGTATACCACTTCTATAGGATGCTACCTTCTATGAATAAAAGTAAACAAAATCTACCCTCAAAGCCTGAGGGTAAATGAAAACATTTAGGTAAAGTACATAAAGGTTAAAGTCAGGTCGTTCAGTGACTGATCCAGGCGGTTTTGTATTTGGTTGGCTAACCAATAAATGTTATAACACATCATCATCATTAACTTAAGAGTTATTCTCTTGTCGGTGGAGTATCTTCCAGCTTTCCCTATCTTGCGCCAGCTCTTTGACTTTTTGATACGACACGACCCCTACTTTTTCTTTCACTTGCTCCAAAAAGCTGCGTCTGGGTTTTCCTCTTCCCCGCTTGCGTCCTATCCGCCCCTCCAGGATAGTTTTAAAGAAGTGGTCGTGTAACACATAACTACCTGAATATGTACAAATTGTTTGTTTCCTTTTTTTAAATACCTAAAGATACAGATTATAACTGCAGAAATCGGTGCAAGCGTGACTACCCCCATTGTTATCATTAATTTACTTTTTAAAGTAAAAGTATCTGTCTGTCCCAGGCCGCCGTAGCCAAGAAGCCCAAGAAGCCCGTGGCCAAGAAGACCGCGCCGCCGCCGCCGAAGAAGAAGGCCGCCAAGGACGACAAGAAAGCCAAGAAGCCCGCGGCCAAGCCGGCGCCCAAGAAGTGAATAAATTAAGTTTTATAGACCTACCATGTGTTTCATTTTTGACCATTTTTAGAATAAAATAGAGGGCGTATTCGAGGCAAATTAAAAGAAAACAACACGTAACACAACACTTTATCTTCAAAATGGCAAAAACTGAGCCCTAACCGTAGTGATTTAATTCTCTTTGGCCCTAACCAGCTGGTGAAAATATTTTTTTTAAATAATATCAGCATGTCATTAGATAGGTATTTAAAAATAACATTGAGGTTTCTTAAACCGTTTTTTGATTAATGTGAATACATGGGGAAAAAATCGCTCCGAAAAAAAAAAATTGTGTCCCCCCTTTCGCACTGTGTTCACGCCACGGAGCTTCGTGGTCTCGGAGTAATTAACAATGGAGCCGCCATTAACAGGCGTTCCCCTCTGTCGAAAATAGGTGGCCAATGGTCAACAACTTGTCAACCATATGTATGGACTGACGTTTATCTGACATGACGTACCTATACATTTGATGTGCCCCTCCCCCGCAAAAAACGGCAGACTATTTTGTACCGAAAATTTTAGACATGGCGTCTCCGTTGGTTATATCCTCTAAGTTCGTGGTAGATTGTTTGGAAAAAGAAGAGTCGTGAAATGTATTGGGCCCCATACATTCCACGTCTCTTTCCATAAAAACGTAGTGACTATAATTCTCTATGGGTTCATGCATGTCGCTTGCGCTCACGGACGTAGAGAGTAAACTGGATAGTGTACACTGGCCAAAAAGTGTGTCCACATGAGAGGTCAAACCTGAGCCCTCCATCTCTTTCTAATTAGGGTGACCATAAGTCATATGAATGTGGGATATTAGCATAAGATGGAATGTATAGTTTGGCCAGGATCTTTTCTCATTCGTGCATAATCAGAGAGAATCATACTGTATTTTCCCTAAGCTAGTATAATTGCCCCAGAAAAGAGATGGATATAGTTTTTTTTCTCTTCTGTAAAACGCTATACACAACCTTACTTAATTTAGTCGTTATAAAAGCTGTTACAGATGGGATGGGCGTATTGGATCTCGATCAATGCGATTATGGTTGATTGTGAGGAAGGTGGTCCGCCGTACGTCCATCGTACGTATTGGGTGAAAACCAGCGTAGTGTCTTACAGACACTGCTTATGCTGAGCGGCATCCTATTTGGTGTATGTTTACTGTATTGTTAACTTTATGTTGTACTTACCGTAATGTAGGTATGTTTTTGTACGCCAAATAAATATTTTCTATTTCTATTTATTTCTATCAAAGACAGCTATAAGAGAGAGCGAGACAGATATCCAGGGTCGGGTAAAACGTTGTAGTTGTACTTGGTAATTCGCAAATCGTATTGATTAAAAACGCTGCCTTCGGTCGTGTTTTAATTTATCGTGTTGTTGTGAATTTAATTCCTACTTTCAACACTTGCAACGCAAATAAATTTATATTATTACTATGCCCACTGGTTATCGATACTAGTCATTTTGTCAAGCCCTAGCGTAGCGTAACAATTTATGTTTTTACACGAAATTATCTTGATTATTGACTAAAATGATAAAATATTAGCACACGACGAAATAAAAACTTACATTTAACTGTGTAAACCGGCATTCTACACTATTTATGCTCTTCATAATTCATAATTGAACAAAATACCTATCACTATCAATATCATACTCATGGTGTGTTCATATACGTGATGACTTCCCTTTTGCATACTTTAACTATTCTTTAAGCGTAAGCGTCATCGTAGATCTGTAATTGAAACAAAATTTTCAAATTTGCCGCTTTTGTATACTGACGGAAATGTCGGCCCAACCTATATAGAATCGATTACATATATAATATAAATAGTTAGAATTAACGTTCCAGTAATTAAATATTATGTATAAATATGAGTCTGTAATGTCCAAGGACTGCGGATTTAATTTTTGGCAATTATGTAGCTCTCATTACGTGAACCGAATAATTAAACATGCCGAAATAAGTAAGTATATCTTTATTTACTTATTATTATACTATTTAGGTAAAGTTATTTTTACATTAAGTATGAAATAACAATTTTGTAAGACCGATCCAAATCGTACCGACATCATGGTCACCCTAATCGTCATCAAGTTGGGGATACCAATTAATATTCAAAGTTACTACAATTTCTACCATATTCAATTTACTGTTTTTTTTGTTGCGCACATACTTGGCTTAATCAGTTAATAATATTAACATCATAATAATTAACAAATTACTTAAAAGATATCAGAACTGTAATTGGAATATAGCACTAAAATAGTATAAGAAGGTAATGAATTTCAGCAGTATATTGATATAATTTCTACCACAATGGTATCTTTTTAACATTGGCAACTTGTGCGAGTGAGACACAGGGCTCGGGTTTTTCTATCTCATGTGGACCGTTTTCTCTAGTCTGGTACGAACAACATTCTGTCTCGGTGATAAGGTTCAAATTAGTATGGCAAAAAAAGTGACAACTCGCTCCAGTTTAAACAATATAACTTCATGCTTTTGTTTAGTGTACGCACGGACGTAGAGAGTAAACTGGATAGTGTACACTGGCCAAAAAGTGTGTCCACATGAGAGGTCAAACCTGAGCCCTCCATCTCTTTCTAATTAGGGTGACCATAAGTCATATGAATGTGGGATATTAGCATAAGATGGAATGTATAGTTTGGCCAGGATCTTTTCTCATTCGTGCATAATCAGAGAGAATCATACTGTATTTTCCCTATGCTAGTATAATTGCCCCAGAAAAGAGATGGATATAGTTTTTTTTCTCTTCTGTAAAACGCTTCACACAACCTTACTTAATTTAGTCGTTATAAAGCTTTTAGTCGTTATAAAAGCTGTTACAGATGGGATGGGCGTATTGGATCGCGATCAATGCGATTATGGTTGATTGTGAGGAAGGTGGTCCGCCGTACGTCCATCGTACGTATTGGGTGAAAACCAGCGTAGTGTCTTACAGACACTGCTTATGCTGAGCGGCATCCTATTTGGTGTATGTTTACTGTATTGTTAACTTTATGTTGTACTTACCGTAATGTAGGTATGTTTTTGTACGCCAAATAAATATTTTCTATTTCTATTTATTTCTATCAAAGACAGCTATAAGAGAGAGCGAGACAGATATCCAGGGTCGGGTAAAACGTTGTAGTTGTACTTGGTAATTCGCAAATCGTATTGATTAAAAACGCTGCCTTCGGTCGTGTTTTAATTTATCGTGTTGTTGTGAATTTAATTCCTACTTTCAACACTTGCAACGCAAATAAATTTATATTATGACTATGCCCACTGGTTATCGATACTAGTCATTTTGTCAAGCCCTAGCGTAGCGTAACAATTTATGTTTTTACACGAAATTATCTTGATTATTGACTAAAATGATAAAATATTAGCACACGACGAAATAAAAACTTACATTTAACTGTGTAAACCGGCATTCTACACTATTTATGCTCTTCATAATTCATAATTTAACAAAATACCTATCACTATCAATATCATACTCATGGTGTGTTCATATACGTGATGACTTCCCTTTTGCATACTTTAGCTATTCTTTAAGCGTAAGCGTCATCGTAGATCTGTAATTGAAACAAAATTTTCAAATTTGCCGCTTTTGTATACTGACGGAAATGTCGGCCCAACCTATATAGAATCGATTACATATATAATATAAATAGTTAGAATTAACGTTCCAGTAATTAAATATTATGTATAAATATGAGTCTGTAATGTCCAAGGACTGCGGATTTAATTTTTGGCAATTATGTAGCTCTCATTACGTGAACCGAATAATTAAACATGCCGAAATAAGTAAGTATATCTTTATTTATTTATTAGTATACTATTTAGGTAAAGTTATTTTTACATTAAGTATGAAATAACAATTTTGTAAGACCGATCCAAATCGTACCGACATCATGGTCACCCTAATCGTCATCAAGTTGGGGATACCAATTAATATTCAAAGTTACTACAATTTCTACCATATTCAATTTACTGTTTTTTTTGTTGCGCACATACTTGGCTTGATCAGTTAATAATATTAACATCATAATAATTAACAAATTACTTAAAAGATATCAGAACTGTAATTGGAATATAGCACTAAAATAGTATAAGAAGGTAATGAATTTCAGTAGTATATTGATATATTTTCTACCACAATGGTATCTTTTTAACATTGGCAACTTGTGCGAGTGAGACACAGGGCTCGGGTTTTTCTATCTCATGTGGACCGTTTTCTCTAGTCTGGTACGAACAACATTCTGTCTCGGTGATAAGGTTCAAATTAGTATGGCAAAAAAAGTGACAACTCGCTCCAGTTTAAACAATATAACTTCATGAGTGTACGATTAACACACATACAACTCCGTATGCCGCAATTCACTTTGCGACAATCGCGTCGCGAGCAGTCGCGGAAAAATGTGACAAATCACAATTTTAAAATCGCTGCGATTTTTTTGTCGCATATGCGCGCACTGCCATATAAACACATACGTTACATTTCTGCGACTAAATTATCGCGCGACAAAAAGTCGTGGTGCCAAGCGGCTTTACGCTTTTACGCACACATACACAGCCTGGGCGCATCAAAAAAGGCTACACTTGATTTGAAGTCCATCTTGTCAACAGTATGGTTGTCCTATTTTGACAAACGGCATTTTTAAAAGAGCGAGGAGAGAGAAATGATACTAGTTGCTGCGCCGTGAAAGAGAACAGAAAACGTTGGGCCCTTGGGATTGTGAGCGGCCATAGATATTGGACACAATGACGTCACTGTGTCATTCTATTCTGTCATTTCGTTGCAAACTTTGGTTGTTATCAAACGTTATCGCTCTACGAACTATTGCAATTGCTAATAAATGCATCTAAATATTATGTTGTGACCGGTATCCAGATAAGCCAAGGTAACTAAAGTTTGCTTTACTGTATTGTAGCATTAAGACACCTAAAATAAGGTATAGTTGAATAGAATTGCGTAGTTAGTAATAAGTGTGTGCACATGTCTGAACTTGTCAGATAACACCGATAACACAAACATTGTTGTATTTGTTGTGTGGAACTCGGGAGTGGCGGGACGTGCAATCAACCATTAGATTAAACTGAAAATATATTTCCTCATCTTCCTATTATTGTTCGATATTTACGGTAATATTTGTTTGTAGAATTATACAAATTATACGCCGGATCTACTAAAAACAGTTCTTATTGGCTTTAATTCGTATTTAGTTCATTGACTTGTTGATATTTTCATACTTACCTTATATCAATAATTTATGACGTACTAAAGTATTTGTACAAATTAAATTATTTTTTTTTAAATTTGTTTTTATCAAGTAGAAACACTACTATATAAAACATAAACTGAAATAAATGTCATATACTAAGAAAAAGTGACCAAGGCCTCTAGTGCCCCAGGCTGGAATCGAACCAGCGTCCTCTGCTATCACGGCAGGTGCCTAACAGCAGATAGCAGAAGACGCTGGTTCGATTCCAGCCTGGGGCACTAGAGGCCTTGGTCACTTTTTCTTAGTATATGACATTTATTTCAGTTTATAATTTATGACGTATTGGTGTTGTCTTGTTTGGACTCTCATTTTAACTCAGTGAGGTTACAAAGTAGTAACTTTACATAGTGTTGTAGGATCAATTCTGTACTTTGTTAGTGCAGAACTTACATACTGTTCTTGCATGAAGATCCTTTTGATTCTGCTTGAATCTATCTTTAAGATATTAACCCTTATTTCAACAACATCAAAATACTGGACATTACCTTTGACTATATTTTTGCATTATTTTTCTTACCAAAATCTAAAATTATTACAACCATGCAGTGCTTAGGAAATATGAACTCACAAACTTCCATGTGTGTATTGATTTAAGGGTTAAGCTGTTGTAGTTTGTAAACACACTCACTGTGGCACTGAGCCAAAAGACTGGCGAATTTACGAGTTACACAGTTTACAATTGCTTCAGTGAACATACATACATAGGAACTTAAATCCTTAATTTTTGCAATATTGTAGGCAGAAATATGCAAGGCATAAGAAACTTTTGTTGTATCAAAAAAAAAACACAGCGTACGTGACTTGGATATTTTGGCTCTAGCATATTGGGAGAATGTGTGCATTTATGTAAGTTCAAGTTCAAATATACTTTATTCATGTAGGGCTAGCAACAAGCACTTATGAAATGTACGTAAGTATTTGTAAACTATGGATCCCACATTGTTTTAACATTCAGGTAGTCTTGTGTGGTATAATAAGCTTTAGAAATAAGTTTACGCTTTACATAATTCTTAAATTTATTAATTGATAATTCACTGCTCGACACACTGGTCACCCACTGCCCTATCTAGATAAGATAAGATATAAGTACATATCTTGCAGGAGGATCAGTTAAAATGGAGAGTAAAATTTTATGTTAGCTAAAAATATATAAGTTTTTGGCAAAAATTAAATTTTTGGTACAAGCTTTTATCGCTGACTGTACTTTTCTTACGACAGACAACAAATACTCATCGAGACAATTCTAAAAACCCCAAACACAATTAGGTTGCGTTGTTTCATCACAGAGTTCCTATGGCCACCTCCTGTCTCCATCATCAGATCAGTTCCACAGTACCATATGTATTGTCATCAGTACGGTTACCATCAGTTTGTCACTGACATTAACGCCGTCGAGAACGTAATTTACTTTCTATACGTCCCGTTTGCACTAATATGCGCGTGCGAGCGAGATGTATAGAAAGTAAATTACGTTCTCGACGGCGTTTGTGTCAGTGACAAACTGATGGTAACCGTACAGAACTACATACAGCTGCCAATTTTCATGACGCTACGATCCTTCGAAGATGGTTAAATTAGTTACCTTAGATTCCATTACATAGTTAGTTACATACAGGTCGACCTAATAAAAGCTTGTTAAAAACAATTGTTAGGTTTATCGCAAAACACGGTAGTAAACGGTCGTTAGCACCTTCAATATTAGATTACACACTATACCCACAATACAAGCAGTGGCGTTATTTTGAAATTTTGCGCTTCGGGCCAACACGTTTCGCCGCCCTATAGTTCGTTTTTTTAACCGACTTCAATTTCATAGAAGGAGGAGGTTCTGTATTCGGTTGTGGCTATTTTTTTTTTCTATGTACGTTCACCGATTACTCCGACATCCGTAGTCCGATTTGTCCGATTTTTGTTTTCATTTTTTGTTTGAAAGGAGCTACCTCAGAGTTGGTCCCGTTTTAATTTGGTTCTGTTCTGATGATGGGATCCATGAGAAATTGAGGGAACTCCTCAATTTTTAAAGGCACATGCATGGTGTTTTCGGCGTTTTCTTAAGCAACTCGAGAATTTTCTCCCGAAAACCACCAATTTGATGAAGTAGACCTGATGATGATGATTATTTTGATGATAATGATGATGATTTCTTTAAATGTAAGTATGTTCAGCGATTACTCCGGCACCTGTGATCCGATTTGAGTAATTCTTTTTTTGTTTGGAAGAAGTTACCTCCAAGGTGTTTCCGTATTATTTTTGGTTCTGGTCTGATGATGGAATCCATGAGGAATTGAGGGAACTCCTCAATTTTTAAAGGCACGTGTTAAGTAATTTCGGGGTTTTCTAAAGTAACTCGAGCATTTGCTTCCGAAAACCACCAATTTGATGTACTGCAACTGTAGCCTTACCACGAGTTTGACATTGACATATTCGCTAACGTCTTATGCATCTAAATGTAACTTTTTATGCATCTCGCTCACACTAAGGTTAGTACGAGCGAGATGCATAGGAAGTAAGTTACACACATGCTAGCGAATATATCAATGTCAACTGATCGGGGGTTAGGGTTAGGAGTTAAGGGGTCAGGGATTAAGGGGTCGGGGAATGATGGTTGAAGGGTTGCTGGTTCAGGATCGAGGGGTTCCTGGATCAGGGGTTGATGTGCTGTGAGGTTGAGTGATCGGGGGGCTGAGGGATTGGGTCAGTGGCGGGGCGGGCGGATGGATTTAGTTGACAGGAATTATAATTTCCCAGACGGACTCGAGAAAATTCCTGTTTACATATTTACTAAAGTACACGAATTTAGTGTTAAACATGATCTTGTTTTTCATTCATGCGTCGCGCTCTTAACAATGCGTTAAAACTAAAAATGGTAAAATAAAAACTTTTTACAAAAAAAATTAAACCGACTTCAAAAAGGATGAAATAAAACATTATCCTTTTTTATGTCTATGCGTTACCAACTGATATGTTTGAAGTCGGTGCCAAGCCAAGTAGTAACAATACCAGACAAAAATAATCAGCTTTATGGCTATAAATCCCATTAGAACTGTTCTAATAACTATTATAAATGTGTAAAGAATTCTGTCTGCCTCTTTGTCGCCTTTTCATGGCTAAACAACTGAACCGCTTTAGGTGAAATTTGGCAAGAAGGTAAATTCCTTGAATTGTTTTATATTTTGAAATGTAGTCCTCTGGATAAGGGACGGGAAATAACTCAGTCCCAATCCCACACTTGCGTGCTATAGACTGTTCGAGCATTAGTAAGAAATGCTCTTTAAAAAATACGACGGCAAAAAAATGCATTTATATTTACACTAATGTGCCGACAAACATGGTACGGACTGCGCCAAGAAGGTTTGATCGTGTGTTCTGAGGTGTGTTCTTAGGTCCAGTCGACGTCAATGATATGTTTACACTTTTGCACCTTACTCCTTTGTAATAAGGCGAAAAGTGTGAACATATTTTTAACGTCGACTGTACCTACAGAAAGTACGTTCATTGTCGTCGTGTAAGGCAATCCAACGTAGGTAAATCCTTATCGAATCGCACCAAAGTCATGGTATGCTTCAAAATTTGGCTTGGCACCGACTTCAAACATATCAGTTGGTAACGCATAGACATAAAAAAGGATAATATTTTATTTCATCCTTTTTGAAGTCGGTTTAATTTTTTTTGTAAAAAGTTTTTATTTAGCATTAGAAATAAGGGGTCATCCATTAATTACGTCACACGTTTAGGGGGAGGGAGGGGTCAAGAAAATGTGACATATTGTGACATGGGGGAGGGGGGAGACACAAACTTTGTGACGTCACTTTAACTTCATCAGTAACCGAAATTTTTTTTTAAATTATTTTATTCGCTGTACATTTAAATAACAAGTTTTTAAAACGATAATCGTTTTTATTCTTTTAATTTTCTTCCCTAAGCAGTTTTGGGTTATAAAATTACTAATATTTATATCGTCAAAAATATTTTGATAAAATATTAATAATACTTAGGTACTTACTTAATTCGATTTGGCGATTTCGTAGAATAAATGTGACGTCACACTAGGGGGGAGGGGTTTGCCAAATGTGACCAAATGTGACAAGGGGGGGGAGGGGTCAAAAAACCTAGAAATTCGTGTGACGTAATTAATGGATGACCCCTAAATAAGGTAAACAATCTTGATGTGTCTTTTAATTGAAAAACACATATTAAAAATAAGTAACGGCAAATATGTAACAATTATGAATCTATTACGATCTTTTATATTCTTCTGCTTTCAAAAGTAATAGTTATTGATTTTTATAAAGCGTTTTTCAATTAAAAGACATGTCAAGATCGCTTACCTTCTTACAAGTTCTTTCTAATGCTAAAAAAAACGAACTTATAGAAGTCAAGGAAGAAAAACAAAATGCAATCTTCCAGGGGCGGCAGGGGCGGATTGGCGCCCCGGGCCATGGCCCGGATGGCCCTAGGGTATATACGCCCCTGTTATACAAGCCTTATTGAACTTATTGTGGTCCCACAATTCGTGTATTTGTGTAAGATTGTGATATTTTTTTTTTACGAAACATAATTGGTGCAAAATAGAAATAGGTCAAATTCAACATCTTATCTGAACAAAGTATGTAGTTACTTTGCAAAATAGAAATAGGTGCAATTGGTGCAAAATAGACATAGGTCAAATACAACAGTCAATATCTTATCTGAACAAGATTATTCTTATACAAAAGATTGTGTTGCTTGATATTGCTTGCTTAGATATTGAGAGATCATATCTCACAGGCCACAGCATAAATTGATATGATGTATGACTCGTTTGCCTCCTACAGGGTGTTCCAAACCTCGACGTCAAATTTTTTTTTAGATACCTCACGTCGTGGGCTATCAGAATATACCCCATATGTTAGCCGATGTTTCGTAGTTTTCGAGTTATGAATTTTTTAACCTTTGTTAAGAAATTCCGGGGTGAAGCTTGGCTTTGCTTTTATGCCTACTAATAAT
Organism: Cydia splendana; assembly: GCF_910591565.1. Taxonomy (NCBI): domain Eukaryota; kingdom Metazoa; phylum Arthropoda; class Insecta; order Lepidoptera; family Tortricidae; genus Cydia; species Cydia splendana. Next base: position 8,088,858 of record NC_085983.1, read on the forward strand.
TGTTTGTGGTATTTGCACTGATAACACGAAATAGCGATGGGGAAGTGACCCCATAAAATAACAGTAGGTACCTATTGATGATGACAGTCAACTGGAGCAGGTAAAAATGAACCCTTTGTAGATAACAAACCGCCGCGACATAGTTAAGATAATGAATAAGTTAAGCAAAATGATGCTTGGGGGCTGTCCATAAATTACGTCATCGATTTTTGACGATTTTTCCATTCACCTTTTAAAAATACTACGAACAATCAGCTAACATACATGGGGTGGGGTATATTCTGATAGCCCACGACGTGAGGAATTTAAAAAAAAATTTAGGATGTCGAGGTTTGGACCATATCATAAAAGGTAAAGTAACAGTTTTATATTTATAAACACACAGGTGCATTTCCCAAGTGGGTTCAACACATCTTTGTTGATTGAAATCATCCGACACTCAAAAGTGATTCTGAATTACCCGAATAGATATAGGTAGCGTGTTGAACTATAGGGGGCAGCATAGGTGCCATCAGATTTTTGGCGCTAGGCGTAAATGTGTAGCTTATGCTTCCTACGTAGCCCACAAGATGACAGAACATACTATGCATTAGAAAACGTACGAGAACGGTAGATGTAAGTAGTGTAGGGACGCCCGGCCGGAAGCAGGCGTTCCCATACTATTCTCCTCAAATATTCTTGTTTTCCTGCAGAACAGAAGGACATCTTTATTATCTTTAAGTTCGATATCCTTTAGTTCGTTTTCTTTCAGTGTGTCTCTGCCGAATGTATTATATCGCGGTGGGGCATACATACAACATTCTGCTAGTAAGTGCGAGCTAGTCTTCTTTTTACCACAATGTGGGCAGCAATTTCCATTCTCGACGAGATACGAGAGATTCACTTGCTTTGGCAATGTACATGTTTATGTTTCCGATTCAAACAAGATGGCAGACCCTCCAACGCGCACGGTCCCTATAAATGTATAACATTGTGTCTACAAATAAGTATTGTGGGCTCTTATCTATAGGACAGGAAGTAGGAGTCAATATAAATAGCTGTCCTTGAAACCATCAAGTGCTGCTTATCAGTTTGAGGACGGGATTCTATGTTATTAGAATGTGGCTTGGTGTGTTGTTCTAACTTAATACGAACAAGGAATATACTAAAACTACAAATAAATACAGCACAATACACCAATTAGTCAAAAATAAAAATAATTATTGTAATAAGATCTAGAATAAACCACCCTGAATCGTACCTGGGTCAAAGGTCCCCATTATTCCCGCTGCGTTCCCCCGCTGAACTGCAATGGAAACCTGCTGAACCAGATACGACCCAGAGCGAGGATCGCAGCCCCTCTCGCGCAAACGACGCCCCAATTCTCTAAAGAAAGCGCGAGCCTCTGACCAAGGAATTGGAATTAAATATTACTAAACAAAGTTAGTAAAGTAGTGGAGAGGGCTATGCTCGGAGTTTCTCTACGTGATCGAATCAGAAATGAGGAGATCCGTAGACGAACTAAAGTCACCGACATAGCCCACCGGATTAGCAAGCTGAAGTGGCAATGGGCAGGCCACATTGCACGCAGAGAAGATGGCCGATGGGGTCGAAAAGTGCTCGAGTGGAGACCACGGACTAGCAAGCGCAGCGTAGGGGACGTCCACCCACAAGATGGACAGACGATCTTGTTAAGGTCGCCGGAAGACGCTGGATGCGGGTCGCTTCCAACCGGCACGTATGGAGGTCCAAGGGGGAGGCCTATGTTCAGCAGTGGACGTCTTATGGCTGAGATGATGATGATGAAACAAAGTTAACCAGTTTATAATAAAACTAAACCTACCAGTTACATATCTAGGGATTACGGTAAATATTGTATGTTTATTATACATAATTTTCCAATGGGTCCAGTTTTTAACACTTGATTATTATGTATTAGGGCTTGTGCGCAAATCACGCGAGGTTCGATAGGGGGAGGGGGGGTCACGAAAAAATCACGATAGATCACGTTGGGGAAGGGGTTGTATAAGGAAACCTCACGTGTATTTTTCTACAGTGAACGAAACTAAGAAAAAAAAAACCTACTACATGAGTAGATACTTTTTCTTGGTTTCGTTAAACATAAATCTTCACACTGCACTTCAAAATAGCGAGTCTATTTAACGAAAATAGAAAATAAACAAGATTTTCTATATACAATATTATTTATCTTAAAATTAGGTCAAATTAAAAAAATTCAAAAAAATACACGTGAGGTTGTGTGGGGGGAGAGGGGTAGCCAAAAACCTCACCAAATATCACCGAGGGGGAGGGGGGATCAAAAAGTAGCCGAAAACACCTCGCGTGATTTGTGCACAACCCCTTAGGGCATTTTCACTTAAGAGTCATTAAAAGTATACCATTTACTTTTTTTCGAAAATCCATCAACTTTTAGGTTATTTCTACTCAGAATCACAAGGACTATCGATTTACGAAGAAAAAAAATTACAGTTTTGTAACGCATTTTCATATACCTACATTTTGTAGTGACCGTTACAGAACTGACACTCTAAATTTGTATGAAAAACTGGGGAAACTTTTTTTCTTTTCATTCAATAGTACTCGTGATTCTGAGTCTAAATAACCCAAAAGTTGATGGATTTTAGAAGAAAAGTAAACGGTGCCATTTTTTCGGAAAGCCCCCATTAACACCCTTACCTCGCACGGTCCAGAGGCAAGCGGGGTCAGCTCCAACTGCTCCAAGCCTTAACCAACCATGGACGTGCAATTTAGTTGCCGTTCAGTGACAAAACTAATATCTGTGCGAATAAATTATCCACATTTACAATTAAGATTATTTAAATCTCTTGATACTTTACTTTACGCATTAAGGTGGGCCCCTTCTTCGGAGCTGTCAAATTTTGCGTTTAACCCGTGGAGCGCCCTAAACAGACACGTGTGCTGGTAACTAGTATAGGAGTTCCATACTGGGGCGCTCCAGGGGTTAACTGACAGGCTGATATCGTCCGGCGAACTGGTAATCAGTGGGCCCCTTTATATATGCTTAGGGTAGAGTATCTATAAGACGGCCTGATGAAGTGTGCTTTTGGCGATAGCGTGCACCGCGGCACACAAGTATTCTGACCTTACTAGCTGGAAACTCATCACATGTGGTCATAATCCTCAACAATGAGAGAATGAAAAGAGATGAAGGATCTTCATTCGTTTTATAATGTGATGTCTCGTTTGTCCACAGCTCAAGATGGGTGCGTCGATGGAAGTGGAGCCGTGCGCCAAAGGCTCCGTCGCGGGACATGTCTTAATGGACGCCTTCGGTATGGTCCAGGGCTTGTCCCAACTGGCCAACTTACCTGACCCCCCCACAGACGCCATTCAGATGCTCCTCTCCAGCGTCCAATTCGAGCATACCGACCAACCAGGGACATCCAGCAATCATGCCTCAGAAAAACTAAATGGGAAACACAAAACTCAGGAAAAAGGAGAGAATACATATCGATGTGAACTTTGTCCTCTAACTTACGTCAGCAAAGGAAATTTGAAAAGACACGTTGAAAAACACCACCCGGTTAAACGTAGAAGGCTCGTGGAGACTGAAGTCTTTGAATGCGAAGAGTGTGATTACATGGGCGCTTCTCAAGCGGCACTTGAAACACATTTGAAAAAGCATAATAACTCTGCAGAAAAAACAAAGTCTCCGAGATCTAAGTGCGATTTTTGCGACAAAGAATGCGTCAGAATTTATGAGCATTATATCTCGACACATCGTATAGAATATCCCGAACAAATTATGTTTGAGAACGGGAACGTGCTGGTCCATTCTTCAATAAACCCAGACAAAGGGAAGGCTCCATGGTTTTTAAAAGAAAAAGAAAACAAAATGAGTCGATACACTGACGTCACCTGCCGCTTGTGCGAAGCGGAAACTGTGTTTAATAATCGAGAGTTTTTGGAAACCCATTATGAGATGACTCATATGGTTGACCCGAATATGTTAGAGAACCTTAAACACGTATTCAGGGCAGAGAAGGGGGCTCATTTGATCGATTTGCCTGCATCGCAGCCCCCAAAACGCAGGCAGTCTGATATAAGAACTCCAATTAAAAAGAAAGTGTCCATTGCAGGGAATGAAGATGAGCGTGGCAGCAAAGTTAACTCTAAAAGAAATGACGGAGCGAGCGAACTCGAACTGAGATTTCCTTGTCAAGAATGCGATCAAGTGTATGCCACGGAAGCGCTTTTAAATAAACATAAAAGCGAAATTCATGCTCCTAAAACAGGAAACAAGACAAAACATGAGAAGTATCCATGCTGTTTGTGCAGCAAAAACATTGTAGGCATTTATAAACACTACGGGAATGTACACATCATTGATAATCCTGAGCAAATTCTTTTTAACAACGGAAACGTGCTAGTGCGTACTGATATTGACACCAAATGTGGTCAGGCCCCGTGGTTTATAAGTCAAAAAGAAAAGGCGGAGAATAAATATACGCTGAACACTTGTAGATTGTGTGAGGCTGATTTTTCGGGCGCCGGCGTAAGCCTGGATAGACATTACTTGAAAGGACATAAAGTTGATCAGGATGCGTTGAAAAGGCTTGACAATCTTCGGTGCATGTTTAGAGCTGACAATGGGGCGCATTTGGCTGATTTGCCCACGAGCACTACGAAGGCCAAGCCCCAGCGGAGAGCTTCATCGTTCCAAAGCACATCTCGCCCAGGAAACTCTGAAAGCAAACGCAAATCTGGACCTAAAGCTGAACTTGATTCGAAAGCAGGGGAGAGAGAGCAAAATGTGTCTGGACTGATCATATATCAATGCGCGGAATGCGGAGTAGCCGCGACCACGTGCGATGCTTCCATCGAGCACGCTCAGCTCCACCACTTTCCTGGCTACAGGCCCATACCACGGACCTGTTCCGTCTGCCAATTCTCCTTCGAAGCCCAGTGCTTCGCTGACCACTCGTCGAACCATCTTAACAATAATGAGTACAAAATAGTAAAGTTCCATCCTTCTAAATTGCTGGACAATTGGTCTGACATGTTTGAAGGTTTGTCCGAAACTCACGCGGACAGAATTAAGTCTTCCAGTACTTATCAGCACACGAGACGGGTTAAAATGAACTCGGAAATGGCTTCAGGAATACCTCTGTATAAATGCGGCAAATGTGAGCTGTACATTCGTCCGAAAGAAGTTGAAGGGCACTGTCATAATAATATTTGTATGGACAATCAGACTCCAGGCCACTTTTGCTCGGATTGCGATATATACTTCTTCACTTCCGTAGCTCTGACGGAACATGAGAAAGACCATAAAGATTATGGACCCGATTTTTTTAGAACAGTTACTTTCAACTCTATGGAGGATGAAGTTATAAACAGAGCTTTGCAAAACATCCAAAAGACCTCAATTTCTAAGGAAACTTCCCGAGATAACATAGAATCACAGCAGAGGAATAGTGGGAAAGAGATAACAATTATTGGAAATACTGTGGTCAGTGCCTTTTGTGATTATTGTAGAAAATCGATCATATATTCAGAGTTTGAGGCTCATGCAGCCACTCACAATCAGAGCGCAGATGGTTCGCAATGTGAAGAGAATCAGAGAGCCGAAGAACCAAGTAGTGTAGAATCTAACGTTACAGGTCATTCAGGAGAAGTTGTCCCTCAAACTGACGTAAACGATGAAGAGAATCAGATGACTGAAGAAGTGTCACAAGAGCGAAATAATGTAGAGTCTAATGTTGAAGGTTATAACTCTGATATTACCCCTCAAGGTGACGTAAATGATAGAGTAACCAACGGAGGAGGTACAGTGGAGCCGTGGAATAGCGACACTGACTCCTGCCACAGCCGCTTAGCCCCTGTATCTTCCTTTGATGTTCGTGTAGAAGTTCATGTACAGAAACAAGAAGATGAATATACCAATAATTTTGAACTTCAAGATATTTTGGACGAGTTTAGTGAAGGAATGGGAAGTAATTTAAAACACGATATACAACTTCTGAGACTTGAGGTATGCGGCAACAGCATGACTTATATACCTGATGAAAACATGAATAATGAAGATTTGCTAGACGCAAAGAGTGAATCAACGGAACATGGAGAAACAAGTGACGATAATCAAGGTCAGGATATTAATGATAAAGATAAATTGATTGAAACAAATGAAAATCAAATTGAAAATGAAATAAATTCTAATACAACTAATGATGCAAATGAAAATGCAAACGAGTCGAATGATAATGATGATATTGTCATTGAAATAATTGATGATAGTGATAGTGATGATGAAGTAGAATTTGAAGCTAATCATCGAGAATCAGGTGCTAAACCATCGTCAAGGGCCATTTTATCTAGAATGTTGGCCAGTCCAAAGAAGAATAAGATTTAAGAGCAATTAATAATAAAATAAAATATAGTTCGTTTTTTTAGCATTAGAAAAAGAATACGCGATCTTGACGTGTCTTATTAATTAAAAACGCTTTTTAAAAATCAGTTCTATTACTTATGAAAGCAAAATAATGTAAATAATCGTATAAGATTCATAATTGTTACATATTTGCCGTGACTTATTTTTCAAAAAGACACGTCAAAACTGTTTATCTTTTTTCTAATGATAAAAAAACGAACTATAGGTTCGTTCGAAGAGAGTCACTTATTATTATTGTTTTAATGAATCTGATATTTGATGTCATACTGTGATAAATTTTGGCTAAAGGTGCTATTTTGCAAAATTGTACAATTTAGATTACAAATGTCGCAAAGGGACAAAAATATGTAAACAGGAACTTTAATCTCAAATGAGTAAAGTGTTCTTAGTGATTTTTGTTCCTTTATATATATTTATGGCATTGCTCGGCAGTACATATATTTATATTGGAAAAGTACATATAGTGCCGCCTTTAAAGTATTTATGTAATAAATAGAACCATAGAGTTTATTTTATAAGTACAGTCGCCATCAGATATATCGTAGCGGCCAAGGTGTTCACAATATCTGAACACGCGCTCTAACGCCCTGACAATAGAGGCGTGTTCCGATATTTGTGAGCACCTTGGCCGCTCCGATATATCTGATGGCGACTGAACTTCATACTTGTCATACAGTGTGTATCTATGTAGTGTTAATTGTTTTCCATCGTATTTTCACGGAAACGTACGAACGTGTCTTGCCATTTTAGTTAGTCTCTGTACAAATAGTACTGAGGTTGACTGAAGTAGCATGACAAATACAAACGTTTCCGAGAAAATACGATGGAAAACAATTATGCACTACATCTATACATTAAAATTTACAAGGCCTATACTGCGATCACCGAAAATCAGTCTCGTCTATTTGCCTCTCTATCGCTCCGTTGGTGCTTTGATTTTCGATTTTCGCTGGTACGTGGGCCATACTGAAAATTTCTGGATTCTGATCATGGTATAATAATATACTCCGCCTGGTACTCCATTTCCGTCTTTTCTAGGTCACCTAACTGACACGGGCCTACGTCATCATGCGACAGCGCTATATGATAATATGCGATAGCGCTATATATAGCGGCCATGTTGTTGTGACGTAGGCCCGTGTCACTCTGGGAATGGAAGACCATGTTTTATTAGACTATGGATTCTGATATGAGACAACTTATTTTTTCTCAGTGGCCAGTCCAGGAATTTTCAGTATGCCCTAAGTATAGGATCAGGGTGCCTAGCCAAAGTAGCCAAGATGCCAATCGTTTGTGCCTTAGCGTAGCTCTCTGTCGCACTAATATGGAAGAGTAATAGAGAGAGATTACCGTTTCATTCGTTACGGCGCTAACGATTGGAATCTTGGCTAGGCTCTCAGGGGTCAGCAAAGTAGGCGCTAATATTATATAAAGTTATAATAAAATCCAAACGGAGATTCCTTTTAAATTCTTTATAAACCTAGTAAGCCTCGTCAGAAGTTTGTGGCCCCTGATTTAGACATAGGATTTACCATTTTTAATACACGGTGGCCAAAATATAAGTGCATTCCCGTTGGCGGGGAGGTTTTGGGATTATATTGAGCCCAGTGGCGTAGCTAGCATGGGTGGCACCCGGTGCGGAAATTGTGGGTGTCACCCCAAAATTCAATCAAAATTGTAAAATATATTTAAAAAGAGTAATTGTAATTTATGTTAAATAGCTCAGGATTTACTCCATCGCTTTCATTTTACGATTTTTTATAGGTGGCAGGGTGGCACTACTGATGTTCACGGTCGGGTGTCACCCCTAAATGGGTGACACCCGGAGCGGATCGCCCCCGCCGCCTCCCCCTAGCTACGCCACTGACTGAGCCACTTTTACTATGGGACCAACCCCGAAATCGCAAAAATAATTTGGCTGTTTCGTACATTTTGGCTGGTCCATTTTCTATGGAAGGCTAAATTTTTTTTACGCGATTTCGGGGTTGGTCCCATAGTAAAAGTTGCTCAGTATAATCCCAAAACCTGACAACGTGAATGCACTTATTTTTTGGACATCCTGTATATTATGTATTTTTGAAAGATATTCTGTGTTATCTATTATTGTAGTTTATACAGGGTGAATTAATCACCAGCCATACTCTGCTATATCTTGGCTTTTTAATACATATGATTCTATGAGACAGCAATTTTTTTTTTCACGATTTTGGCATTGGTCCCATATTGAAAGGTTGTTCAGTATACACCTACCGAAGTCCCTACGCAGAGTATGGGTGGTGATTAAAATTTCAGCATCTAATGATATAAGACATAACATGCATTTGCTAGACAATGTATTTATTTTTATTACCTATTTGATTAGATAAGAATATTAGAAATATAAGTTTTTATCTTTATATCAATATGATATTTAGGAAGCATATTTCTCTTCGTAGGAATCTGTACATATGTATACTCTGTATCTTTAGGTATTTATATAAAAGTAAACAAAATCTACCCTCAAATGGCTCCTTAAGCCAGTTGAGGGTAGATGAAAACATTACATGATCAAATAATGTAGGTTGAAGTCAGGTCGTTCAGTGACTGATCCAGGCGGTTTTGTATTTGGTCGGTTAACCAATAAATGTTATAACTACCCGAAAATGTACAAATTGTTTGTTTACTTTTATTTAAATACTTAAAGATACAGAGTATAATGCATAATTGTGACGTTATCTATGAAAAGGGACCTTCATTAACGATGCTCCGATATAAATACAATGCCGCGCGACGCTGTGCGGCGTAAGCGCCATCGGCAATAAGGTCCCTCTTCATAGATAATGCCCCAATTGTTTTCCATCGTACTTTCTCGGAAACGTTCGTATTTGTCATGCTACTGTACTTTTTGTACCGAGACTGACTGAAATAGCAACACACGTTCGTACGTTTCCGTGAAAATACGATGGAAAATAATTATGCAGCTGCAACTGTACTATAATGCAACTGTACTATAAAGAAGTCAATTGCCTTCTATTATAGCAGGCCTCCGTCACACGCTCAAGGCCACGCGCTATATGCCTACCGCTCGGCGTATCGTCGACGATACAACCGACAGAGGGCCGCCGAACGCCCGCCTGAACGCTCGCACCGCACGTTTCCCGCGCTTACGCTTCGAAATGCCGAAACCACGTAAATATTGTGCAGTAAATGGGTGTAAAAGTCAAAAAACAAAGGAAAAAGCCTATAATAAAGATTCATCTTTTTATGGCGGGCTTCAGGTCCCACCTGAAACGTTTAAGAATTATATTGAAGGGTTAGAAAAAGTATTTTTAAATAATTTTGACGACGTAATAATTAATCGGCCTGGTAGCACCGTATTACAACTTTAAAAACCGTTGATTTTCCGTTGCTTTGCTCCTGAGTATTTATTAAAATTATTTACGCAATTTAGGATATTTACAACTATGAATTTAATAACAGAATTCCGAGAAGGGAAAAAAATATAAATCATTATATAAAACTAAAACATATTTGATTGACTAATAAAAAATATGGTTGATCCGCAACATTCGTTTTATTACAATAATCATCATAGGTAGATGCCTACAACCCTAGCGCATTCTTACGATGACGCGTTAGCACGTGACTCGCACGGCGGGCAACACAGTCTCGACTCTTTGTGCGCGTACTTATGGTACATTTCTTCTTGTCCTGAGCAGCAGGTATTATTATTAAGGTTTTGTAGGCTATTATAGCGTAGGTATTTTCGCTTTTGTTTGGGAATGAAGTATCTGTTACGTAGTAACTATTTATTAATCTGTGATTATAGCTCTAGCACTACTATTTACTCAGATGGTTGATCAGAAGTCATATAAAGCCGCTAAATACGATCACATTTAATAAGATTTCCCGCATAATACGCCATTTTACCATACTGAGGGCCTACCGCGAACAACCTTCGACGTGTTGCCTCTCTGTCGCACTTGTAAATTCGTACGTAAGTGTGACAGGGAGGCAACAGTCGGGAGTCAACGATTGCTCTGCGTGGGCTATCAAAATCGTTGCAGACTTATCTTGGTCTAACTCTAACAACCTAATGAACCGTCAGTTAAGTGGTAGAGCTGTAGTGAAAAAATATGTATGTTGTGTATGTATTTACGAAATCTGTTATATTAATACATTTTTCATTAAACAAAATATGTTTCATTAAATTGTCCCTGTACGGCACAACCCACTCGGCCATATAAAAGTGGGCAAAATTGTTGTTTAACCGCTTGTGCTAATATTGATACCTGAGCAAGCGAAAGATACCATAATTGAACCACGAGCGTAGTGAGTGTTTCGAAATGTGGCATCTTGAGCGTTGCGAGGGATTCAAAGGTTAAACAAATTTTGCCACCGAGTGAAACACAAAATTTTTCACCACACCAACCTCCACTTGTCTAGTCATCATCATCATATCAGCCAGAGGACGTCCACTGCTGGACATAGGCCTCCCCCAAAGAGTGCCACAATGACCGGTCTTGCGCCACCCGCATCCAGCGGACTCCCGCGACCTTTACCAGGTCGTCAGTCCACCTTGTGGGGGGTCTACCCACGCAGCGCCTTCCCACGGTCGCCACTCGAGAACCTTTCCGCCCCAACGGCCATCGGTTCTACGGGCAATGTGCCCCGCCCACTGCCACTTAAGTTTAGCGATTCGGAGGGCTACATCGGTTACTTTGGTTCTGCTGCGGATGGCCTCATTTCTGATGCGATCACGCAGAGAGACTCCAAGCATAGCCCTCTCCATTGCCCTTTGGGTGACTTTGAGCCTTCTTATGAGGTACACAGTGAGCGCCTTGTCTTGTACTCCGCCTTAATTATACTGTATTTAAAATAAATTAATTTACACCATGCATGAAATAAAGCACCAGATAATTATTAGAAAAACACAGGAGTTATTTTTAAACACAAGTTCTATTTAATAAATCGGATAGAAATTAGGGATGTACCGACTAGTCGGGAAAGCCGACTATCCGGCCACATTTGTAGTCGGCGATTAGTCGGCGACTAGTCGGCAAAAATGGCCGATTAGTCGGCACTTTATTAGTGAAAGAAAAACAGAAAAAAAGAAATCAAAAGTCAATATTTAACATATGTTTTCTGTCTATTTTACTAAAATACCTCTTCAGGGTGCATACAAAAACTTTTGTTCATATAATTGACCGTGTGATCGTTATAGTATGTTGGTGAGCTGGTGTTTTTTTCTACAGGTCGATCTCAACTGATTCTCGTGTAATTTCATGGTCAAGTTTTATAGTTAAATGATTCTATTATTATTCAGTTTTTGGTTTTCTTTTAATGGTGGAGCCATGGGGAACTGTTAATGTTATTGCAAAATTTAGATACGTAGACAGGGCACGTTGTTCGTAAAGACGCTGACCACAGGAGATAGGTTCTTAACTGGCGACTACTACGGGAAAGAGACCCTTGGAAATACCTCCTACAAGCTGTACTGACGGTCTGCTCAGGATCGCAAATAAAAAAAAGACAGAAATTGAACGAGGATTCTTAATTGTGATAGGTCTTTGAACCTGTAGAGAACACCTTTTAGCCAAGCTAATATGATGAATAGCGCAACCAAAGGAGCAAAACTATTGGTTTTCACCTGAACTATATCACCATATAGACTTGTTTAAATCGTATAAAACTGTAAATAAGTATGTACCTACTATTGTGTGCCCTTACAGGGTGTCGTGAACTGGCCTTTTAAATTTTAACACCTTATTATGTAGGTACATCACAATGCAATATTGAATAAATTACTAAATGACTAAACTTATACGAAACTAATGATCTGGCCGACTAGCCGACTAGTCGGCCGACTAATCGGCCATTCGAGCGCCGATTAGTCGGCTAGTCGGCCAGTCGGCCAAATCAATAGTCGGTACATCACTAATAGAAATATAAAAAGTAGGCGAGTTGACCGTGACGTCACGATGTAATGTTTCATATAAATTCCATATTAGCAAATCGTTTTGTCAGTTCTAAAAAAGTAACTGATTTGACTAGTAGGAAAATACCCTATTGTATAATCTTGGTGCAATAAAGTTTAACCACCTTATCCATAAACGCGCTACAAACTTCAATAGGGTATTATACTGTATTTAAAATAAATTAATTTACACCATGCATGAAATAAAGCACCAGATAATTATTAAAAAAACACAGGAGTTATTTTTAAACACAAGTTCGATTTAATAAATCGGATAGAAATATAAAAAGTAGTATAGGCGAGTTGACCGTGACGTCACGATGTAATGTTTCATATAAATTCCATATTATAATAGTTTGTCCTTATCTGTCATTTTGTTGACTTTTATGTAAGTAAGTAAATATCCTATTGCACCATAAAGTTAGAAAAATAAATACAAAAAGCGAAATACAAGCTTAAGACTAGGTAACAACAGGCGGTCTTATCGCTAAAAAGCGTCTCTTCCAGACCAACCTTTGGGTAGGGCTTTGTGTTGGGTTTGGGTTTAGTATTTGTAAGAAAGGGATAAAACATTAACTAAATTAGGCCCGTGAAGTTTCATGAATTAGGGGGTAAATGAATAAATCTTTGAGCAACACGGAAGGGAGGCGGCATTCGCACTATTTCCCCTCTGCCGAGGTACAAGATTAGCGCGTCAATCTAATCTAGCGCGGGTAATAAAACTAGTTGCACTTGGATTTTTCACTAGACCGAGTCCAGACGCGCGCGTAAACACTGCCGCACAAAAATGCCTGTTTGCTCGGTTTTTTGTTATAAAAAGAGGTCGGGGACATCAAATTTACAAAAAGAAAGTGTTACATTTCACATGTAATATTTTTTTTACATATCATACGTTTAATTACATTCAAACACAATGATTATATTTTAGTCTCATGTTGGATTTATCGATTTTGCTCGCTCAGTACAAATTGCGGATCGGTCGAGCGACAAATCCGACTTCTCATCTCTCAGAATACAATAACATACTTCAACGAAAATGTGTTAGTGTGCGTGTTGTGACACTTGTCACTCGTCCGTACACAAAAAGAGATCGAGGTTTGCAAGATTTGTCTTTGACGTGTGTCATTTTCTATGTATTTGTGTCGTCATTACAGATTGGATTTTGTATGTAAGTGTGTGAGAAGTGCGACTGTGTGCACCTTTCCCCCCGCGAAAAATGGCAGAAAGATTTGTACGGTGAGATATCGCTTGGGCCACTCCCTTCCGATCTGTCGGAAGCCGGTGTTGCTCGAAGGAATAAATAGTATAAATAAAACACCGTAATTTATTATCATTTGGTATATTTTGATTACTCAGGAAGGTACATATTAAAATATGGTCGTTTCAATCTTTAAACACATATTAAAAATATTTTATATACGTATACAGGGTGATCAATCCAAATGGGTCAGTATGGAGAAGTCAGAAACTATGAGAGATAGCGAAATCTGTTCTTAGGAACCATGGCTTCGATTTAAGATTTAATAATAATGGCATTCAATATTTTTTTAACCTCTCATACATAACCTGGTCAATATTCTTTATGTAATCGCGTGTACCAAGAAAACAAAAAGTTATTAAACTTATTAAGTGTTCCATTTTCAAATTTTAAATAAATTGGCACGCCCGCTGAACAAATGCGTTCTAATTTTAAATAAACGCAATTTGTAATACAAAATATCGATGCAGATAAGATATGCATAAGTGGTCTATTCAGATAAATGATTCATAACTTCGAGCAACACCGGCTTCCGACACATCGGAAGGGAGGGGCCCAAGCGATATCTCACCGTACAAATCTTTCTGCCATTTTTCGCGGGGGGAAAGGTGCACACAGTCGCACTTCTCACACACTTACATACAAAATCCAATCTGTAATGACGGCACAAATACATAGAAAATGACACACGTCAAAGACAAATCTTGCAAACCTCGATCTCTTTTTGTGTACGGACGAGTGACAAGTGTCACAACACGCACACTAACACATTTTCGTTGAAGTATGTTATTGTATTCTGAGAGATGAGAAGTCGGATTTGTCGCTCGACCGATCCGCAATTTGTACTGAGCGAGCAAAATCGATAAATCCAACATGAGACTAAAATATAATCATTGTGTTTGAATGTAATTAAACGTATGATATGTAAAAAAAAATATTACATGTGAAATGTAACACTTTCTTTTTGTAAATTTGATGTCCCCGACCTCTTTTTATAACAAAAAACGGAGCAAACAGGCATTTTTGTGCAGCAGTGTTCACGCGCGCGTCTGGACTCGGTCTAGTGAAAAATCCAAGTGCAACTAGTTTTATTACCCGCGCTAGATTAGATTGACGCGCTAATCTTGTACCTCGGCAGAGGGGAAATAGTGCGAATGCCGCCTCCCTTCCGTGTTGCTCGAAGATTCATAATGATGACCTATTCATATCAATGATAACATTTTGCAAGTTATTTAAATTGTGGGCATTTCAGTCTAATGTTTACGCCATGGTTCCTAAGAACAGATTTGGCTACCTCTCATATTAGTTTCTGACTTCTCCATATGTTACATCATACTGACCCATTTGGGTTGATCGCCCTGTATAAATATGAATATCGGTACATAATGTAATATCTTATAATAATGGTATTCTTATAATGAACAACGTTGAAAATCGGCATCACTTATATATCGTTAGAGGCCTACCGCAAACCACGTTCGACGTGTTGCCTCTCTGTCACACTTACGTACGAATTTACAAGTACGACAGAGAGGCAACACGTAGAACGTGGTTCGCGATAGGCCCTCAGGGGACAACTAAACCTCAGTAATTACTACCACAAATTAACCGGCCAACTCCATTAGTGAGTTCTGGTTGTCACCTCACGGTAAGACAAATAGTTTTCGCCCCTGATGGTCTACCGCCAAAACCGAAAAACGTTATCTATCTCACTCACACCAGTTACAATGTAGTAGATGTAGATCCATACTAATATTATAAAGGCGAAAGTATGTCTGTCTGTTACCTCTTCACGCTTAAGCCGCTGAACCGATTTAGTTGAAATTTGGTATAAAGATAGTTTAAGTCCCAGGGAAGACATAGGATAGGTTTTATGTCGGAAATCATCCCTGAAGAGAGTGCAAAGGGGGGTGGAATTGAAAGAGTTAACCTTTTGGACACCAATGACCGATATATCCGCACCGCAGGTCCAACGCCAAAGACGGATTAATCGGTCACAGACCACAGAGCAACATAGACCTACGTGCATATGCATAAAGTTCAATTTCAGTTTTGACACTTCGGTGACGTGGCGTCCGAGTGACAGCTTTTGTGTTTGACACGGCGTCGAAAAGGTTAATAAACAGGGAAGTCGTGATCGACGTGTTTAGCCCACGCGTGCAGACCGCCGATGACGTCGCGGATGCGTCCAGCGTCGTCCGGCAGAGCGTCCAGGACCAGCTTGGCTGCTATCTGCGAGTCGTTCCCGCGACGGCAGATGAATGTCACTGGAAATAATTAAATAAATAAATATTAGGACCGTTTTCGACGACCGGTCTGGCCTAGTGGGTAGTGACCCTGCCTGTGAAGCTGATGGTCCTGGGTTCGAATCCCAGTAAGGGCATTTATTTGTGTGATGACACAGATATTTGTTCCTGAGTCATGTTTGTGAGTTGTTTTCTATGTATTTAAGTATTTATATATTATATATATCGTTGTCTGAGTACCCACAACACAAGCCTTCTTGAGCTTACTGTGGGACTTGGTTAATCTGTGTAAAGAATGTCCTATAATATTTATTTATTTATTTTTATGTTTATTAGGGGACCTCTTACACAGACAAACCTAGCCCTAAGCACTAAGCAAAGCTTGTACTAT
Source organism: Cydia splendana (assembly GCF_910591565.1). NCBI lineage: Eukaryota > Metazoa > Arthropoda > Insecta > Lepidoptera > Tortricidae > Cydia > Cydia splendana. Next base: position 8,105,121 of record NC_085983.1, read on the forward strand.
GGGTGCTAGGCGACGATATACATACATACCTACTTATATACCCAGGAAACAGCCATGACTCAGGAACAAATATTTGTGTTCATCACATATATAAATGGCTTCACAGGCAGGGGTCACTACCCACTAGGCCAGACCGGTCGTCACAATTGTACTCGAATCGTCTTTTAAATTACAGAAAAATACGGGTCATTATCTTAAAATAACTGACAGATTACGACCACCTAACCTTGTCTTCTAGCCTAGTCGGTAGTGACCCTGCCTACGAAGCAGGAGTTCCCGGGTTCATATCTTCATATCCTGGTAAGGGCATTTATTTGTGTGTTTACCACGAATATATGTTCCTGAGTTATGGATGTTATCTATGTATCTAAGTATGTACCTATATCATCGCCTAGTATTATACTTTATATAGTATTAGCTTTGCTTAGTGTGGGGCTAGGCTGTGTAAGATTAACCCCAAACATTTATTTTTTATTTATAGATATATTGCCTGGGGAAACTTAGCTGAAGACCGTGATGGATGGCTCAAGCGTGTTGTGGAGGGGAGAAAGCTATGCGACCAAGCCTAGTTTAGTTTAATGCTTTAGATCAGGGGTCTCCAAACTTTTTTACTTGAGGGCCATATTGCGCCTCAGAATTTTCGCACGGGCCACCTGGTTGCTGCTGTTAGGGCTCAACGCCTGGGGGCTCCCGCGGGCCGGATTGGAACGCTGTCGGCGGGCCGGATTGGAACGCTTCGCGGGCCGGGGTTTGGAGAGCCCTGCTTAAGATAGCAGAAGGTGTCGCAGAAAGCAAACCGGGACTGGAACCTCAGGTGGCATGAGCTTTCTCTGCCAAAAATAAAACCTATTAACATGTTAACAGCTGTTGGATCTCCGAATAGTAATAAATAAATAAATAAATAAAAATGTGCGAGGTAATTTTAATTCGACTTGCGAATAAGCTTTTGTTTTAATTTTCAATCATAATTGTATATTTAATTTTAATTTTGATCTCAACTATAAATGTAAATCTAATTTTTATTTGACATGTAAATTGGCTTTACGAATAAATGAGTATGAGTATGAGTAAGAGCTAAACGAACAAAAAACAACGATTCGGGAGAGCGGAAAAAACGTTACTGAACAAGTGACCCAAAATATCAATACAATCATTGATGAAAAATTCGTAAAATGGGAAGAAAAGTACGATATTCTTAAGGAGAAAGTGGACACACAAGAAAAAAGGCTATATATGTATTTTAGAAAAACAGGCGAGGCAAAGAAACCTAATATTTTTCGGAATTGAAGAAAACAATTTACCATATTCTGAACAGGAGAACGCCATCATATCATTTATCGAAGAACACTTCAAAATTGAACTGGACCGCAGGGACATTCAGGCATTTAGAAGATTAGGCGTAAAAAAGGACAGACCCCGCCCCATAGGGGTAACATTCTCAACCCTTGGTACAAAAATCAATATTTTGAAAAACAAGAAAATGCTCAACAATACTGGATATTACATCACTGAGGACTTCCCACCAAACATCTTAGAAAAAAGGAGAGAATTACAAACTCAACTAAAAATGGAAAACGCGAACGGGAATAAAGCCTTCATCAAGTATGACAAATTAGTAATCGTTGGAAAATCAATAGACACAACATCCAACAAAAAAAGGAACCTCCAAATATCACCAGAGAACAATCAACGCCAGAATGACTATAGAACACAGGTTTCAAAGAAAAATAAAACCCAACCTATGCATTCACCATTACAAAGACCACAAAGTGTATCGGAGACAGTTCTAAAACCAGGAATATTAAATTATTTAGTTAATAAAAATCCAAACAACAAAGAAAAAGAAGACACGAACTTATAGAATTAGTACCCTACCCCTCCTCTACACAGAAATTACTTGACAAAAATCAAGACTAGAAAAAACAAAATACATCTTCCAACACGGCTGGTCACCGGGGAAGATTATGACCAAAACCCTCCAAAGAACAAAGGAACACACACCGAAGACAGATTGCAACATACAAAGTCAGAACACTTTCGTTAAGTATATGATTGATTAATAGAAATAGAAGAATCAAGAAAAGAAATCAATTTCAATTTCAATTTATTTATTTCATAAAGATAACAATGATCTTATTTTTGTTAGTACATACTTAAAAATAATGTTAGTACTTAAAAGCTAAATTCAACAACAACATAACAGTACAACAACAGTACATAACAGTATAATCAAGTACAACATAACAGGTATATCGGAAGTGCGAAGAGTAGGAAAGTCAACAGAAGAATACAAGAATCTCATAAGCGCAAGACCGAATTAAATAGGCATCTTTGGAGGAGGCCTTCACCCAAACTGGGGTTCTAGCAGAAACAACAATTAATCATACCTACCTAAATATAAATACTAAATTACTAACATACTAGAAATTAAGATGTTTCCAAAATGTTATATAATAAGTTACTGATAAACTAAATAACCTATACACTATTGTTTGATTTTATTTTGTTTTTTTTTCATGCAAGAAATAATAAAGGCTTTTTTTTTTTTTTTTATGAGGTCGTGCCGCTCCCGCATCTGCCTCCACAGTCAATAAACCCGTTGTCTAAACAGCAATGGATAAATCCTCTGCAATAGACGCAAAGGCCTGCGAACTGATAGATAAACTACGACTATAGTTTGCCAAACGAATTTTCCAGTACAGATGCGTGAAATTAAAAAATACTATCAATCAATCAATTTTAATTTGCCGCATGTGCTACTGATAACATGCTTGTGTCACAAAATAACTAATAGTAGTACCGTACAGAAAATTCACGCCTTCACAAAAGTCAGATTTAGGTATAAAATTATACCTATACTCGCCGCCTGCAACAAAATTGAAACTTATAACCGCGCATGAACCGTGAATCTTCTTTGCGCGAGCGCCACGTGACACGACTATCGTGCGGTCGATCGGCAGCCCACTGCCATACGCCTGCCGCTCCGGGCGGCGCGCCGGACAAATGTACCTAAACTGCGTAGTGACACCCCCCTGCTTGTGTTTTCAAGAGTATAAGTAACTTTGGGATTGTTACGGAGCCCCCCGTCAGCTGTTGGACCGATTTTTTAGAACGCCATATGACTTTGACCCATGATCTTTCACTGATATGTGTTAAATTTGTTGAATATCAAAGCCGCCGCCCTAGCCGAGTATATGCCAAAGGTGTGGAGCCATCTATTCGAGAATGACTTTTTCTTGATTTCCGAGGCAAGTTTTTTCCTAAGATTTTATTTATCTTATATTTATCTTTGATAATAGTATAGATAGGCTTACCTTGACCATCTCTCTGCCGTATTTCCTCCAGTAACTTGTCCAATACGTTCCCTCTAAGGGAATCTATAGGATAATTCACAGCGCCATCTATATGGCACATTGTGAACTCCGAAGTACTTCGCACGTCGACCAGGAGCGAGCAAGATAGAAGACAGGGCAGCTCGCTCGCGGAGATACGGTGCGAGGGAGGCAGGATCTTTAGGTCAAGGTCCTGGGAAGAAAAGAGAAAGGGTAATTGCTAACCAAACTAAAATTTGCATTGATTTAAATTATTTCGTACATATATAAGAAATTTTATTCATTACAAACTAGTACTTATACAGTATACAGGGTGACCATTGGCAAATGGTAGGGGAGACCGAGGTGAGTTTTGACAGAGGAGAGTTGTGACATTGTCGATTTTTTGGAATCTAATGACTGTTAGCGAGCTCGCAACAGTGTGCGTTTGTTAGCTCGTAACTTGAACTAACAAACGCGCGCTATTGCGACCTTGTTTTTTAGGGTTCCGTACCCAAAGGGTAAAACGGGACCCTATTACTAAGACTTCGCTGTCCGTCCGTCCGTCCGTCCGTCCGTCCGTCTGTCACCAGGCTGTATCTCACGAACCGTGATAGCTAGACAGTTGAAATTTTCACAGATGATGTATTTCTGTTGCCGCTATAACAACAAATACTAAAAACAGAATAAAATAAAGATTTAAATGGGGCTCCCATACAACAAACGTGATTTTTGACCAAAGTTAAGCAACGTCGGGAGTGGTCAGTACTTGGATGGGTGACCGTTATTTTTTCGCGTCTTTTAACCCCCAAGGCGTATCTTTACACCCCTTTGTTGTATCTAATCACCCCCTATGGCGTAACTATTCACCCCATATGCGTGTCCACTGACCCCTTTATCACGTAAAATTGCTTGTTATTAGTTTTTTGCAAAAAAATGCTTCATTATAGAGAAAATTACTGATATTATTTATTATTTAGGTACTACAGATACTATATTATCAGGTTAGCTAACTTTTACTTAGTTAATGTCAAAACATTTACCGCTAGAACAAAATTCAGACAGGCTATATTTCTTACCTCGGCGAGACCTTACTTTAGAGTAAAAAAAATCTAACTTTTAGGCAGTTTGATTAAGTTCTTTTGGTATCAATGTAGAGAATAAATAGTCTACTATATACGCATTCCAAAAAATCTAATTAATGAGATGTACATTTTTAAAATAACAACTTGAAAGAAAAAGTTCAAAATTTCTCTATTCACCCCGCGATTTCTGTTGACCCCGTTTTACGGTACAACAAAAGATAAAAAAATAAATTATCAAACAAAAGTTATTTCCAATAATCAACAACAAAAAGGCAGTTGCATCATCATCATAATCATTGGCAGTGCTTTTGACAATTTCTTTGAAAATGTGCGGCAATGATGACATTTGTCAAAAGTCAGAATCTTATTAGTGTCATAAATAAAAAAGATAATCAAAACGGTCGAAGAACGTTTCATACTATTTATTACCTCAGGAGCTACTAACACATACAGGTTGCTCCAAAGCATGGACTTTGGTTATGGTCCTTGCTCCAAAGTAAAAAAATCGTAATTTGTTAATTTCTTCGTAACCGCTACACCGATTGTTATGATACTTTGTATACTGGTTCTAAATACCCTAATGCATATGTACATTTCGGCTTTGTCCAATGGCTAGGGACACCCTGTATATGGCGCTACTAATAAATAATAATAATTTCGCAACTCGTGCCGATATAAAACACTCCCTTCGGTCGTGTTTAAATGTATCGCCACTCTTTGCCAATTTCCTATTTTTCATTCACACTTGTATTTTAATGTACTTACAAGACTTGTAGTTTTTAAGAGTGCGGAAATTTAAAAAAAATTGTCATGTTCTGCCGGCGTATTATGGATAGCTTTATCCATCTTTATCCACGTGATAAAATAACTGTCACTTTTTAACACCGTGGGATAGAAAGTGACGGACACCGTTTTATCACGCTGTCACGTAGACAAGAACGACCATCATATCTATACAGGTCAGTAGGTGTATGTTTAACCGAGTTTAACGATAGTTTAAATTCGAATATCCTGATTATTTAAAATAATATTTCATTTAAATGACCGGTCGTATCTTATTTTGACGACCGGTCTGGCCTAGTGGGTAGTAACCCTGCCGGTGAAGTCGATGGTCCTGGGTTCGAATCCCGGTAAGGGCATTTATTTGTGTGATGAATACAAATATTTGTTCCTGAGTCATGGGTGTTTTCTATGTATCTATATATATGTATATCGTCGCCTAGCAACCATAATACAAGCTTTGCTTAGTTTGGGGCTAGGTTGATCTGTGTAAGATGTCCCCTGATATGTATAAAAAACCGGCCAACTGCGAGTCGGACTCGCGCACGAAGGGTTCCGTACCATTACGCAAAAAACGGCAAAAAAATCACGTTTGTTGTATGGGAGCCCCACTTAAATATTTATTTTGTTTTGTTTTTAGTATTTTTTGTTATAGCGACAGAAATACATTATCTGTTAAAATTTCAACTGTCTAGCTATCACGGCTCATGAGTTACAGCCTGGTGACAGACAGACAGACGGACAGCGGAGTCTTAGTACCTAATAGGGTCCCGTTTTTACCCTTTTGGTACGGTACTCTAAAAAATACCTAAAGCTTATATGCCTCACCTACCTTAGTCGGTATAAATAAAAATAACATCTATACCTGACAGCCATTATCCATTCAATTCATTACGTCGTCGCATAATCGATCAACTGACATAAATTGGACTCAGTGGAACGTCTGATAAACCTCTCATCAATCAGAGTCTGATTTATCAATTTCGGTCGGAACGCGTAAAACAGATTACATTTTCTCTTTCGTATAGGCACAGAATAAATAATAGTACTATAGGTACAGAAGACTCTCTCCAACAAAACGCGTCTGTTACGATCAGGACAGATATGGCCGCTAGGTGGCGACAGCGCCACGGGCGTCACCAGAATTGGTGTGGAACGGATGTACTTTTAGCTACCTGTAGCAAAGCTACGAAATCGCGGAGTGAGCCACGCCTGGTATAGGTACTTATGCCATCACTACACGTTATAAAACAAAGTCCCCCGCCGCGTCTGTCTATTTGCATTTGTATGTTTGTCCGCGAGAAACTCAAAAAGTACTGAACGGATTTTCATGCGGTTTTCACCTATCAATAGAGTGATTCTTGAGGAAGGTTTAGGTGTATAATTTGTCAACCCGTGCGAAGCCGGGACGGGCCGCTAGTATTCTCTAAGAGCGAGCAGAAGGCCGGTTTTTGAATTCCGAGCGCTCTATTTCGACACTCGAAAATCTGTGGAAAACGGCGAAATGCTATTTTTGAAATTCGAACACCAGAAATTGACTACTCGTTTCCAATTATATTAAATTAAATGAAATAAGCCTTTAATCCATATAAGAGACACTTGTAAATACAGATTAGATATTTAGTTTGTGAGATGTACGTTGTTTATATTATAGAATGTATCTTAGTGTGGTGTGTCTGTCGGCAATAGGGTATTATACTGTATTTAAAATAAATTATTTTACACCATGCATGAAATAAAGCATCAGATAATTATAAGAAAAACACAGATAGGAGTTATTTTTAAACACAAGTTCTATTTAATAAATCGGATAGAAATATAAAAAGTAGGTGAGTTGACCGTGACGTCACGATGTAATGTTTCATATAAATTCCATATTAGAAAATCGTTTTGACAGTTCTTAAAAAGTAACTGATTTGACTAGTAGGAAAATACCCTATGTCGGCATAGGCCTCTTCCAACTCTCTCCAATACTGTCTGTCCAGTTATATTAGTAAAATTTAAATGTCTAGTATTGGAGATATCGTCAGGTGACAACCAAAACTCACTAATTACTAAAATATAATTACTTAAACAAAAATCGACCTTATTTTCGTACCAATATGTTTCACTATGGCTATGAACTTGTGGTGGTAATTAGCGAGTTTTGCACGAAATCGAGCATTCGAAATTCAAAAATCGGGTCCTTCTATACGAATAGGGTCAAATCAGTTTCTTTTTTCGAACTGTCAAAACGATTTTGCGATTTTACGAATAGGGTCGTCAAATCAGTTTCTTTTTAGGGTTCCGTACCCAAAGGGTAAAACGGGACCCTATTACTAAGACTTCGCTGTCCGTCCGTCCGTCCGTCCGTCTGTCACCAGGCTGTATCTCACGAACCGTGATAGCTAGACAGTTGAAATTTTCACAGATGATGTATTTCTGTTGCCGCTATAACAACAAATACTAAAAACAAAATAAAATAAAGATTTAAATGGGGCTCCCATACAACAAACGTGATTTTTGACCAAAGTTAAGCAACGTCGGGAGTGGTCAGTACTTGGATGGGTGACCGTTTTTTTTTTTGCTTTTTTTTGTTTTTTTTTTTTTTGCATTATGGTACGGAACCCTTCGTGCGCGAGTCCGACTCGCACTTGCCCGGTTTTTTTTTTCGAACTGTCGAAACGATTTTGCTACTATGGAATTTATATGAAACACTAGCATGTGACGTCACAATCAAATTACCTTTACTCTTTATAGTTTTATACGGGTTTTAAAATAAAAATTGTGTCTAAAAATAACTTCTGTCTCTATTAATCTTCTGGTGCTTTATTTCTTGCATGGTGTTAAATAATTTATTTTAAATACAGTCAAATACCCTATAATACGGGATTACGATATAGTTTCTTATATGCCATTTATTTCAGTTCATAGGTTTATTAGGCTAGATCACCGAGGTCCGATCCCTGCGGAAGGGTTCCCATAAGGCTGGTTGTGTTTCCCTTTGGATCCCTATGCAGGCCCTTGGGCAAGGAACGAGTGGTGAGTGGTGACCTCAATGATTTTTAACATTCTCAATAATTTAAAAGAAAACTACATATAATCAGTCATTTATAGTTTATATACAATTAAATACAATACGATATTTAAATTGATCAACAAGTGTCAAAAATATTTTGAGTTGTTGTTGTCCCGTGACCCAGGAGACAACGGTGTTGTCGCGTGACCCGGGAGACTACAGTAATACGGTATTTAAATAAATATAAATAAAGAAGGCATTATGTAGCAATCACTTAAACTACTATTTGTGACGTTCTACGGGAAAAAGGTACCTTATGGCGGCTGGCGCTTACGTCGCATATAGCACCGCAATTGTATTGGAGCGGCGATAATAATAGCGTAAGCGCCAACCGCCATAAGGTACCTTTACACGTGGGGCGTCACATTTTGCTTCACCATTGCGTAGTATAATTAATATTAATAACACTCTGCCCCAAATCCAAATTCAAATTGTCCAACTGATAACTACTGTTCATCACATTATGCTGACTCACTATATCACACACGTCACTCTCATTTTTGGGCTTAAAAATCTTCAAATTTTTTGCCAAAAACACTTTAGAAAACGTCTTTCTAGACGCCGGCACCAAACCTTTTAATTTCATATCTTTTACATAATGATTATATAATTGGTACTGATTTTTAACGCTACTTAGATCTACGTATAACAAATCACTGTACATAGGTGTAGATTTGCAATATGGACATTTAATTTCGACTTTAGGTAAACTATCTATGTATGTTTCTACGTTTAAAGCTTTTAGAGGCTTTTTGGGTTCTTTAGGTCTATCTTCTTTGACGAGCCAGCATCTGACCATAGCTTCTTTGATTCCTAGAGTGTTGAGAAAGGTGGTTCGGCAGACGGGCAGTTTTTGCTCGTTGTATACAAGGTGGTATAACTTGGAGTCGCCTTTTCTCGATATTTCGCCTTTGTGTTTCAGTCTTCTTCGTTTTGCGGGTATATTGTCCACTAGAGATCTGGAATAGATTTAATTCTATTATGCGAAATACAATAACGTTGATAAAAAATACATATATTTTGAATTAATTAATCAAATACCCCCCCCCCCCACAAGGTGGACTGACGACCTGGTAAAGGTCGTGGGAGTCCGCTGGATGCGGGTGGCGCAAGACCGGTCATTGTGGCACTCTTTGGGGGAGGCCTATGTCCAGCAGTCGTCAGCAACAGGACGTCCTCTGGCTGTTATGATGATGATGATTATGAATCAAATAGAAAGGCCTCATATAATAGGTAATGACGCCTTCGATTTTCTATCTCTGTCGCACGCGCATAATTATATTTCTGTCCCGCTCGCACAGCAGTGTCCTTGACCGCCGCCATTATGGGCGGCCGGCAATATAACTACGCGCGTGCGATAGAGATAGGAACACGCGGGTTAATGTACTAATGTAATGTGTTTAGTGTCCTTACTTTAATGCCAAGTCGCTAGTGGCCTCTAAGGCGTCATATGTGCGTTGCCTACCAACTCTCTCCTACAGTGTACGTATGCTCCCTTTTAAATAATGTAATTACATTATAAATACTTAATCATAATACCTATACATATATTAACACATTCATTGCCATTAAGTGCTACGGGTTACGCTCGTAGCACGTAGCCACGTTTTTGCCGTATGGAGCGCGTAGTCGCTACGAACAGTGTATCTGACAGTCGGGTTCTTGGCCCTGAATGTGTTAAGGTAGGGTGGTATTCCATCTGTACAATATCTTGGTCCAATGTGTATTTGCGTCTCACATTTTGCTTAATGAGGGACCGAGACGCAATGCACATTGGACAAAGAAATAGGACAGGTGGTATGGGTGGTATTCCGTACTAACCGTACAAAATTCTTCTTCCCCGCCCAATCCAACTCGTTCCAAAAATAATCAAATATCTTCATCCTAACATCCTCGCTAAAGCTAGGGCATTTCCTCGCCGTCCCTTTCTTACAGAAAGGCGACGAGCAGGACGGACCCATCTTTCTCTCCTGCTTTAACACGTCCTGGACCCATTTCGCTCTGTCCCTGTCTCTCCGGAAGCCAAAGTAGCTTTGGCCGGACATGCGTTTTTCTTTCTCTTCTTTTCTACGTTGCGATTTGATTTTGGCGTCGGCTTTTTTCTAAAAAAAAGAAAACATTGAATAAATTACGTCACAGTAGTAGAAAAATATTATTAACTTTTTAACTTGCAATAATGATGTCCCCTGGGTCACATACGAGTATGTAGATAATTGAAAAAAAAAAAACAAACAAAAATAATTATAATTATGATTTTAGTAGCATAATATTAGAAATATTATTAATATTAGATATATTAGAAAACAACCAAAACATAGAATATACCCTTGTTCATAAAAAAAAGCACCTGAATTGCTAAACTGTGTTCCATGTATCAACATTGTCTCTTGGGTCACGGAATATATAAAGAACAACAAAAACACTAGGGGAATAAAGGAACGTCTTTGATAATACAGATGTAGTTCATAATTGTTTTCCTTCGTATTTTCTCGGAAACGTTCGTATTTGTAATGCTACTTCAGTCAACCTCAGTACTTTTTGTACAGAGACTGACTGAAATAGCAAGACACATTCGTAAGTTTCCGTGAAATGCGATGGAAAATAATTATGTTAATGTACACGACTATATAGAAACAGGAAATTCAATACCGCGAATGTGATAGGACGAAAAACTATAAAATTATTTCATTTTAATATAAAAACTTACCTTTGACATTCGCGATTTTGAACATCTGCTTTGCACACACACACACACTAAATTAATATATTTACATGGTAAAATTAATATTTTGGTTTTAATATGATGTGCCATTTTAACTTAAAAACTGCCGAATTGTAAAAGATTTTAAAGTTAAAATGGCACATTATGCTGCGAGTTAACCGAAATATTCTATAATAAAATATGTTAACTGTTGATGAAGACCTTCTATGTAAATAAAACCGGCCAAGTGCGAGTCGGACTCGCGCACGAAGAGTTCCGTACCATTACGCAAAAAACGGCAAATTACGTTTGTTGTATGGGAGCCCCACTTAATTTTTTTTTTGTTTTTAGTATTTGTTGTTATAGCGGCAACAGAAATACAGCATCTGTGAAAATTTCAACTGTCTACTTATCTATAACGGTTCATGAGATACAGCTGGTGACAGACATACGGACGGACGGATAGACGGACAGCGGAGCCTTAGTAATAGGGTTCCGATTTTTACCCTTTGGGTACGGAACCTTAAAAAAGGATTAGACCAAGAAAAGTCTGCAACGACTTTGATAGCACGCAGTGCAAGTGTTATTTTAACCGTCAAGCTTCTATGAAATTATGACGTATAAATAACACTTGCACTGCGTGCTATCAAAATCTTTGCAGACTTATGTTGGTCTAACGCTATTATCTTTTTTAAATATTCTCAAAATAAATTCTCTTACTCTATAAAGCGCTCGTAGCCGGAACGTGATTGCGCGCACGAGGAAATTATTAAAAAAAAACGGGACAAGTGCGAGTCGGACTCGCCCACCGAGGATTCCGTACTTTTTAGGATTTGATGTTATAGCGGCAACAGAAATACATCATCTGTGAAAATTTCAACTGTCTAACTATCACGGTTCATGAGAGACAGCCTGGTGACAGACAGACAGGCGGACAGTGGAGTGTTAGTAATAGGGTCCCGTTTACCCTTTGGGTACGGAACCCTAAAAAATAATCGGGACACACGAGAGGTTAAAGTTTTTTTTTACATAGCTTCTACAAGTCATGGTATAATAATATACTCCGCCTGGTACTCTATTCCCGTCTTTTCTAGGTCACCTAACTGACACAAGCCTACGTCATCATGCGACAGCGCTATATGATAATATGCGATAGCGCTATATATAGCGGCCATGTTATTGTGACGTAGGCCTGTGTCACTCTGGGAATAGAAGACCGTGTTTTATTAGACCATGCTACAAGTAAACTTGTAGATTGTAAGATTGTAGTGTATTCATAGACCCCGTGCATGAACTATAGGGGGCAGCATAGGAGCCGTCAGATTTTTGGCGCGAGGCTTCGTGCACCTATGTTTACGATTCAGGCCACAAGATGGCAGACCTTCCAACGCGCACGGTCCCTATACGAACTTACGTTTGCCCAATTCTGCAAACTCCCGCGAGACAATAAAACAAAACACCTTACCTTATAAAACAAAGTCCCCCGCCGCGTCTGTCTGTTTGTGTGTATGTTCGCGATAGACTCAAAAACGACTTAACGGATTTTCATGCGGTTTACACCTATTAATAGAGTGATTCTTTAGGTATATCATTTGTTAAGGTTTTTGGAACCGGGATCTATATCTGAATCCCTAAAGTCTTTTCTCCTATCTTTGCATTCCCTAATATTGTTTGTTATAATGATCAGTTGTCCTAACACTAAAAACCCTAATTTTCTTTTCCCTAACCTAACTTAACCTATCCTAATGTTATTAAGCATATTTTCTTTTTTGCGAGGGTCGCAGTTCTAACCCTAACCTAACCTACTTTTGTGGCAGCAAGTTCTAAAACCTAACCATTTTTCAGAACCTTACATTATGGAAAATAATCGTTATGACAATTAATCGTTAGGGCATGTGCCCATTAGGACAAACCAGTTAGGGCAAGTGACTTTAGGACAAACGTTGTTAGGGATTCAGAATGACACCCTTGTAAGCGAAATTGGGACGGGTCGCTAGTAATTAATATAAACTACCTTATCTGAGGCCTTCGCCTTGCAGTAGGCCTCGTAGTCGATCAACCGAGTGATGGTCGGGGTGGCGGCGCACGCGGCGCACTCTGCGTTGCGCGGACGGAGTTTCACTGTACAAATCAAATCGAAAATCATCTGTCATATAATCCACATGGGTTTGTAACCCCGTATCCAAATCAGAGAGAGTAAACTGACAGTTGCAGACGTATTTCATTAGTTTACCGCGTTACTTTTTAAGATCAAATTAAATACACTAATGGACAAATTTAGCAAATTAAATACACTAAACGCAAAATAGTTATTTACGACACGAGTGCGGAAAAGAGGAAATTCGAAACGAGTGGCGATATATTTTAAATCGAAACTAGTTGCGAATTACCTATTCGCACGTGTATCGTACAACGTTTTACAGTACATATGGCCCTTTAAACTTTTGACATCGCACGAAAAGTGCTATTTTACGCACTATAGTTCGTTTTTTTTAGCATTAGAAAGAACTTGCAAGAAGGTAAGCGATCTTGACATGTCTTTTAATTGAAAAACGCTTTTTAAAAATCAAAAACTATTACTTATGAAAGCAGAAGAATATAAATGATCGTATTAGATTCATAATTGTTACATATTTGCCGTAACTTATTTTTAAAATGTGTTTTTCAATTAAAAGACACATCAAGATTGTTTACCTTTTTTCTAATGCTAAAAAAAACAAACTATAGTGGGGGAAAATAGAACCGTATGTACTGTAAAAGAAGTTTTATTACTAATTTTGTAAATTACTTTAGGTGCAGAGCTGTAATCCAGTAATTAAATCATTTTTTTGCGTTCCTATAAATTTGACCATGAGTATAATTAATAGAATCAGAAATCTTTGATTTCTATTCGCGGTGGGAGGCTTTAACAATGGGGTTGGCCGGTGGAAGTTTTTAGCAGATGGCGCCATCATAGCTTGCCCCGTCAATCCCTAGAATTGTGTCAAATTTTTGTTTTTTTAATACCCTGGATGCCAGCTCTTTAAGCCAAATCTCATAGAAAAAGGGGCAAGCTATGATGGCGCCATCTAGGCAAACCTTTGACAGTTGCCAACCCCATTAATTGCATGTAAAAAATACACAAGTAGTAGTCATACTTTTGTTTTAATTAACTTACGAGTAAGCTACTTTTATAGCGTGCGTGCGTGAATTGAAGGGGGCAGCATCGCTTATAGGCGTTATTTTTCGTGGCTCCATACCTTCTCAGTCATATTCTTACATAAATGTCTGAATAAAAAAAAATACAACTGCTGTGAGTTTCATCTCCCTACTTCTGGACATCAGTTTAGAAAAAGTAACTCACATTTATAGACGGGTCTAACGCGAATTTTATTCAATTAACTTTATTTACCGACGTTTCGACACAGGTTTCACTGGTCGTGGTCGCGGCTAACTGATGTCCCAGCAAAATGTCAAAACAGAGATTAGTGCAACTACCCGACAAAAAGTGTATGGAAAAGTTTGGGGTAGACATCACACTTTCAAACCACCCACTACACATAATGTTAATTATTGTCGATAGTCCGACACGCAACACTCACAATATCCACGCACACCCGCCGGGTTAGACCCGTCTATAAATGTGAGTTAATATGTGTTAAAACGCGAAAGTTTAAAAAAAACCGGGCAAGTGCGAGTCGGACTCGCGCACGAAGGGTTCCGTACCATAATGCAAAAAAAAAAACAAAAACAAAAAGCAAAAAAAAAAAACGGTCACCCATCCAAGTACTGACCACTCCCGACGTTGCTTAACTTTGGTCAAAAATCACGTTTGTTGTATGGGAGCCCCATTTAAATCTTTATTTTATTCTGTTTTTAGTATTTGTTGTTATAGCGGCAACAGAAATACATCATCTGTGAAAATTTCAACTGTCTAGCTATCACGGTTCGTGAGATACAGCCTGGTGACAGACGGACGGACGGACGGACGGACGGACGGACAGCGAAGTCTTAGTAATAGGGTCCCGTTTTACCCTTTGGGTACGGAACCCTAAAAAGTAAGTGTAGAAATATAGTTGACTTAGGCGCTGTCAGTCTGGTTAGTGGGTATTGTATTTTATAAACTGTTAATTGTACACCACACATAAATATATACCTAAGTACCGCACAGAATAGGGATCTCTTCCAGTTAACCTTTGAGTAAGTAACTTACCGGTTCGGAAGGTACAGTCATCGCCATCGAATATAAGCATACGCTCCACTAACAGCTTATTGTGAGGATATCCCACTATAAGCTTAATGGCCTCCAGCGCTTGTAGCACGCCTGAAACAAAATAATGGTACAATGTAGTGTACAATCGTTTTCCATCGTATTTTCTCGAGAACGTTCGTATTTGTCAGGCTACTTCAGAACCTCAGTACTTTTTGTACCGAGACTGACTGAAATAGCAAGACACGTTCGTACGCTTCCGTGAAAATACGATGGAAAATAATTATGCACTACTGCAAACTTGATACAGTATGTAGCTCACCTATTAGTCCGGGTACGGGCCCTGCCACCCCATTGGCAGAGCAACTGCCGACCGTTTCGGGGGGTGGGGGGGACGGGAAGAGGCATCTATAGCACGGGCCCTGGTACGCCTCCTGCTAAAACCACAATACAAAATAGGGGACTGTATTTAAAATAAATTAATTTACACCATGCATGAAATAAAGCACGAGAAGATTAATAGAGAAACGTAGACAGCAGTTATTTTTAGACACAATTTATATTTTAAAACCCGTATAAGACTATAAAGAGTAGGTAATTTGATTGTGACGTCACATGCTAGTGTTTCATATAAATTCCATAGTATCAAAATCGATTTGACAGTTCGAAAAAAGAAACTGATTTGACTAGTAGTCAAATATCTTATTTTTACAACAAAATTATGTAAACGGATTATATCGCGTATAATAAATTTAAAATGGAATGGAAAGGAAGCGCTGGTGGCCTAGCGGTAAGAGCGTGCGACGTTCAATCCGGAAGTCGCGAGTTCAAACCCCGGCTCGTACCAATGAGTTTTTCGGAACTTATGTACGAAATATCATTTGATATTTACGAGTCGCTTTTCGGTGAAGAAAAACATCGTGAGGAAACTGTGGTAATCCCAATAAGGCCTAGTTTCCCCTCTGGGTTGGAAGGTCAGATGGCAGTCGCTTCCGTAAAAACTAGTGTCTACGTCAATTCTTGTGATTAGTTGTCAAGCGGACCCCGACATGAGCCGTGGCAAAATGCCGGGATGACTCGAGGAAGAAGAATAATGAATTTGAAAAATATCACGACGTTTCGAATCCTTTACAGCGTTCGTGGTTAACGGGTGACTGAGGAAAAATATACACCCCTGTTAAAATGAACACTGTAAATGGTTCGAAAACTCCGTCTGTCTGTCTGTGACATCGCTAAATATCTTGGGAACTGCTTACGCTAATCGATTTGAAATTTGGAACAGTTAGAAACAAGGCTAATCCAAATACATTAAGAGTTTTTTAATTAGGGTTCCGTTCTCAAAGGGTAAAAACGGAAGCCTATTACTAAGACTTCGCTGTCCGTCTGTCTGTCACCAGGCTGAACCGATCTCATGAACCGTGATAGCTTAGGCAGTTGCAATTTTCACACATGATGTATTTCAGTTGTTACAACTTAAAAGTGCAATTTAGAAAATGTATAAGTATTATAATATCGAAACCTAAGTATAAGTCAGTAGTAATAATAACCAAAACTGTGAAATTGTGAACCATAAATTTTTGCTACACCCTTTCTAGGGTCCATGTATATAACATCTGTACTATGGTATGCAAATAAAGATCTCTTATCTCTTATCTCTTATCTCAGTTGCCGCTATAACAACAAATACTAAAAACAATAAAATAAATATTTAAGTGGGGCTTCCATACAACAAAAGTGATTTTTTTGCCGTTTTTTGCGTAATGGTACGGATATGGTGGTAAAAGCTCTTGAGTAGTTGACGGATCTTCTCCTGGGGGTAATTGCACAAAAGATCCCTATGGGTCGAAGTGTATCCACAAGGGCCCCCGAAAACAATAAGATAAGATAAGATAATGGTACGGAACCCTTCGTGCGCGAGTCTGACTCGCACTTGGTCGTTTTTTTTATTCAACATTCGTTTTTAGGGTTCCGTACCCAAAGGGTAAAACGGGACCCTATTACTAAGACTCCGCTGTCCGTCCGTCCGTCCGTCCGTCCGTCTGTCACCAGGCTGTATCTCACGAACCGTGATAGCTAGACAGTTGAAATTTTCACAGATGATGTATTTCTGTTGCCGCTATAACAACAAATACTAAAAAGTACGGAACCCTCGGTGGGCGAGTCCGACTCGCACTTGTCCGGTTTTTTTAAACCAGACGTTACGTTAAATATCCTTACACTGTAATATTACCTTTTCGTTGGGATCCTTCGGCGCTCGATATCCATACATCGTTAGCTGACCCTCCATTTTTAAGGCACTTCCGGATATAAGGGGCAACTGGAAATAAATTAATCAAAGCTATAGTTATTTTGTTTTACAAGGGAGCAAAGTTGTTGTTTAACCGCTCGTGCTAATATTGATACCCGAGCAAGCGAAAGATTCCAAAATTGAACCAGTGTAGTGTAGCGAGTGGAGCGAAAATGGAATCTTGAGCATTGCGAGGGTTAAACAAAATTTGCCCCCGAGTGTAACACAAAATTTTTCACCACACCAACCCGAAGCAAATATTAAATGTAAAATATCAAACAAAATCAAACCAAATCAAATTTAAATGAATGTTATTAAATATTTATCATCCAAAATCATCACTTTAAAGTCAATTCTACCAGCAAACATAAGAAATCAACTCAAAATTTGCATTTGATTACTTTGCCTCACATGTGAATTACTGATAGCAAAGTGCAACTTTGCTATCCGTTTTTGAAGTGAAAAGTAAGCCTTTCCGAGCTGGTGTGATGAAAAAGTATTTATTACTTTAATTCAATTGATGATAATAGAGAAACTACCTAATGATTTCAAGCCCTTTCAAGCCCTTTCAAGTAAGTATGTACAGTCACAGATTAAAATAATAGTAATACCGTACAGAAAGGACACTTCCCACAAAACCAAAGTTTCACAGCGATTCAAGGACGAATCATGCTGTCCCTTTCTAAAGTATCGCACTATCCCTTTCGGCTATTTAGGGTTGTCAAAATTCAAGCCATTATCTTATCTGTGGTCGTGCACGCAAAAGGACGTCAAGTGGTGCCAACCCTAATAACTGCTCGGAGCAATGCTGGGCCGAACGGAGCCGAGTTTGCCCGAAAGGAGGAGTGTCTCCCCACTGGTACAGTCGCATCAGATATATCGGAGTGGCCAAGGCGCTCACAAATATCTGAACACGCCTCTATTGTTAAGGCGTTAGAGTGCGTGTTCAGATGTTTTTGAGCACCTCGGTCGCTCCGATATATCCGATGGCGACTGTGCTACTTTTAATTAGGTGGAAGAGGTCAATCTTGACAACCGGTCTGGCCTAGTGGGTAGTGACCCGCCTGTGAAGCCGATGGTCCTGGGTTCGAATCCCGGTAAGGGCATTTATTTGTGTGATGAACACAAATATTTGTTCCTGAGTCATGGGTGTATTCTATGTATATAAGTATGTATATCGTCGTCTAGCAGCCATAGTACATGCTTTGCTTAGTTTGGGGCTAGGTTGATCTGTGTAAGAGGTCCCCTAATATTTATTTATTACTTTATTAGATTACTGACATTGACATAGATATATAGGGACTGGCTTTACGGGCAATAATAATGAGGCATGACAGGGGCCGGTACAGCGGTGTGAAACCTACAACGCGATTGGTTGACGAGTTCATTACGCGCGCTATTGGTCGCAACTAGTTGCGTTAGACTGATATATCTAGCGGATTGGCTGGAAACTGCACGATTGGCTGGAATTCGTGAGTAACACCGCTGAATTAGTACCATTTTTAGTGCCCCATTAGCTCGTCCTTAGATATTATACGTCCATGGTTACTGACCTTAGTAAGAGAGCATGCGTCGTTCAAAAGGTACCTAGTCGGTACATTGTCCGAGCAGTCCAGTACCATGTGGTACCGACCCACGATGTCCAGCGCGTTGGTAGAGGACAACTGCGTCTCGTGTGTGGTCACCGTTACGTTAGAGTTTATCCTGCAAAAAATATTTAAATTTGTCATAAGGGACCGTGCGCGTTGGAGGGTCTGCCATCTTGTGGCCTGAATCGGAAACATATATGCACATGTACATTGCCAAAGCAAGTGCTACCATCTACCGTTCTCGTCGGTACGCTTGTGCATAGTAGGTTCTGCCATCTTGTGGGCTACATCGGAAGCATAAACGACACATTTACGCCTCGCGCCAAAAATCTGACGGCTCCTATGCTGCCCCCTATAGTTCATGCACGGGGCCTATACAGTACAGTCTCGCTAATCCAGTGATCCCGGTAATCCGAACGGCCTAGACGCGGGCGCATTGCATTTATCCTCCTGAGACCCAGACACAATTGTTTTGTTTTTGAAATTGGAACCCTTAGTTACACAATAAAAGTTCAAAATAGATTTTGGAATATGTACAAAAAATTGTACGCAGGGACTTAGGAGGTTGTAGTAGGGTGACTACTATACTATTGACCCCTCCATACTAATTTCCCACTCATAACAAAGCAGAAAGAAACAAAGGAATAGTCTTATCAAAGAGAATAGAGTGTATAGAGGCGGATTGTCAAAGCAAATTATGTAGCCATTGTAAATTTACTGCCATCTTTCGACAGAAGATTAAAACTGTTAGAACGCCATTTCACTTTGCTCCTTATTTTTTCACTGATATGTGTTAACTTGTTAAATATTAATATTAACGCCATCTGGACTATAGTTGGGTGGTTTTTCGGTACACGAAATATTTTATTTAATATTAATTATTTTGTGGTGTGAGCTACGCCTTACCCTCACACGTGTATACCGCTCCATTATATACTGCTGCTACTTAGTTATTTTTGCAAGCAGTATCATTTCAACGTCCCACCTCACATGGCGACCCTGGCAGGATCGCCATGTAAGGTAGGGCGTTATAGGAGAACTCGATCGTACCTACTGAATATAGGTTTATTCTGTCTTAAGTAACAAGTACAAGCCATTATATACTAAGCTATGCACGTGTGTGAGTAAGGCGTAGTGCACACACTACAATAAACCTACCTCCTTAAAGCGGCAGCGGCTGACTGCACTTTGCTGGTGCCTTGATCTATTTCCCCGTGTAAAAGTTGCCGGTGTATGTTGGTCACATCCACTGTGTCGTAGTCCACAAGGCCTATTTCACCTGCAAATAATTAACCAGTAAATATTATAGGTATAGGATGATCTTATTGATCTTACACAAATCGACCTAATCCCACAGTCCACAAGAATCTTTAAGACCAAGTTCGGTCTGGGCAGACACATTCGGGCTCATAACAGGCGTAATCCGTAATTGCTGAGGTCACCGTCATCGAAATCATGAGGAGGACTATATATATAAGCTCAATAAGGCTTGTGTTGTGGGTACCAGATGACGATAAATATAATACACATTAAACCTATACATAGAAAACATCCATATCCATAACATATGCAGCGGGGCAGCTGCACCCTGCCCCCCGCACCGACTAGGAGCACCTTAGCAGCTAGCAGCGCCTGACCCTCCAACAGTCTGTCTGTATCTGCACACCATACGTACCAACAACGGCGCCTGCTAGGTACGCGGCAGCAGGGCACCCAAGTCCACCAGCTCCAACCAGGAGCACCTTAGCAGCTAGCAGCGTCTTACCCTCCATCAGGGTCTGTCTGTACCTGCACACCAACACCAGCGCCTGCTAGGTACGCGGCAGCAGGGCATCCAAGCCCGCCGGCTCCAACCAGGAGCACCTTAGCAGCTAGCAGCGCCTGACTCTCCATCAGGGTCTATCTGTATCTGTACACCATACGTACCAACACCAGCGCCTGCTAGGTACGCGGCAGCAGGGCACCCAAGTCCACTAGCTCCAACCAGGAGCACCTTAGCAGCTAGCTGCGCCTGACCCTCCATCAGTCTGTCTGTACCTGCACACCATACGTACCAACACCAGCGCCTGCTAGGTACGCGGCAGCAGGGCACCCAAGTCCTCCAGCTCCAACCAGGAGCACCTTAGCAGCTAGCAGCGCCTGACCCTCCATCAGGGTCTGTCTGTACCTGCACACCATACGTACCAACACCGGCGCCTGCTAGGTACGCGGCAGCCGGGCACCCAAGTCCACCAGCTCCGACCAGGAGCACCTTAGCAGCTAGCAGCGCCTGACCCTCTATCAAGGTCTGTCTGTATCTGTACACCATACGTACCAACACCGGCGCCTGCTAGGTACGCGGCAGCCGGGCACCCAAGTCCACCAGCTCCGACCAGGGGCACCTTAGCAGCCAGCAGAGCCTGACCCTCCATCAGGGTCTGTCTGTACCTGCACACCATACGTACCAACACCGGCGCCTGCTAGGTACGCGGCAGCCGGGCACCCAAGTCCACCAGCTCCGACCAGGAGCACCTTAGCAGCTAGCAGCGCCTGACCCTCTATCAGGGTCTGTCTGTATCTGTACACCATACGTACCAACACCGGCGCCTGCTAGGTACGCGGCAGCCGGGCACCCAAGTCCACCAGCTCCGACCAGGAGCACCTTAGCAGCCAGCAGAGCCTGACCCTCCATCAGGGTCTGTCTGTACCTGCACACCATACGTACCAACACCGGCGCCTGCTAGGTACGCGGCAGCCGGGCACCCAAGTCCACCAGCTCCAACCAGGAGCACCTTAGCAGCCAGCAGCGCCGCCTGCCCTTCTACACCAATCTCGGGCAGCAGGATTTGTCGACTGTACCTGTATTATGTCAAAGAACATTACAGTCGAGACATAGGCCCCGTGCATGAACTATAGGGGGCAGCATAGGAGCCTTCAGGTTTAAGACGCGAGGAGTAAATGTGTCGTTTATGCTTCCGGTGTAGCCCACAAGATGGCAGAACTTACTATGCACAAGGAAACATACCGACAAGAACAGTAGATGGTAGCACTTGTTTTGGCAATGTACATGTGTACATATGTTTCCGATTCAGGCCACAAGATGGCAGACCCTCTAACGCGCACGGTCCCTATAGAGCCTGAAGAAGAATTCTACGCGTTTTTACGAGAGAGCGCTAAAAAAACTTTCAAGTTTCTTAAGTCCCGAGTTGAGTCATTTATCGCAGCGCTTTTTAGGGTTCCGTACCCAAAGGGTAAAAACCGGACAAGTGCGAGTCGTACTCGCCCACCGAGGGTTCCGTACTTTTTAGTATTTGTTGTTATAGCGGCAACAGAAATACATCATCTGTGAAAATTTCAACTATCTGACTATCACGGTTCATGAGATACAGCCTGGTGACAGACGGACGGACGGACAGCGGAGTCTTAGTAATAGGGTCCCGTTTTTTACCCTTTGGGTACGGAAGCCTAAAAATGGGACCCTGTTACTAAGACTTCACTGTCCATCTGTCTGTCACCAGGCTGTATCTCATGAACCGTGATAGCTAGACAGTTGAAATTTTCACAGATGATGTATTTTTGTTGCCGCTATAACAACAAATACTAAAAACTACGGAACCCTGGGTGGGCGATTCCGACTCAGCCTTGTCCGGTTTTTAAAGTTCATTTATTTTAGACTGAGTGCGAGACTCGAGCCTCCAAATAAAGACTCCATCAACAATTTTGTAGGTTTTATGTAAATACTAGTAGCAGTAAAGAAAATAACCGTTATTGCATGGTTTACCTAATCAAATAACAGGAGAGATCTTGTTATGTTGTTTCGAGCGGGTGATGGGAGTAGAAGTCAAACACCTTATGTGTGATAGTATAAGAACGTATATTCTCTAAATGCCTGCCTATATATACACGTTAGGTTGCGCTGACACAAGCAATACGCGTTTATGTCGCAGTAAACCAAAGTGTTACTGCTAAACACTAAAAGTGGACAATCGCCATATTACACCTCCCCCGAAAGTTCTTCTCACCGCCGGGGTGGCAGAAGAAAAAATTTAAACGCATGTTACTTGTTTACAATTTTTTCTGAAATCAATAAAAAAAATGTTAATAAATTATATAGGTATAATGCAAACAATCTTTATTTAGCTTGACTTTATGTGTCGTATTAATGTCGTAGTCCTTGTAAAAAAATATCGTTATCTTTTAATAAGAAAATATTATCTTCACTTAAAATGTTATCATCTCTCAAACGTTAACTTATTAATTTACTTCCTTTTCTCATAAAATATAAATCTCGTTCTTTAAAAACATTTACCTACTCTTCATCTTTAAAACATTTACTATTCAACTCTAAAACATTTAAAAACATTTGGTATTCAACTTTAAAATATTCACTCTCGCTGTTTATAGTTATGGTACCCTATAAATCTCGTAATAAAAATAACTAATGCCGTATTAAGACGGAGTCCTAAGCTCCTAACATAATTAATGGGAATGGTTACCCAGGGCATGGTCACCCTATCGTCAATACATCATGGGCTACGCTCCCGTGCGTACCCGAACTTCATAACTACACGTGGGATTTGCTACCCGAGGGCATGGTCACCCTAAAACACAATAATAGCGGCATATCAGGCCAGGCTGTACGGCTCTGCCTGTACCTAGAGACACAAATACATTAAGACTTAAAAGTCTCCTACAACTTTCACGGAGGATACTGTATATCACACTATGATCAAGTACGAAGGACTAGTGCTCTAGCTATAAGGTCACATTGTACGAATGTGCCTATTAAACTCCTTAAAACTTCTCAAACTTGTACCGTACTGTAAGGTTTTTTATAAAATAAACACTTTTATTTAACTTCCAAAATTCAAAAAAAAATTATGTAATAAATCAAACTTTCGCTGTATATCAGGTGATCAGTCCGACACGTAGCTAAAGTATTAATCATTACTCAAAAACAATTAAATAATTTTATTGAATTGAGTTGTTTATTACTTAATCGTTATGCGATGTATCAAATTTCATTCATCGCTTATTAAAATATTCTAACTCGCGGCAAAGTCTCGCGGCCTAGTTAAGTTTTCTGTCGACGTGCGCACAACGTGTGGCACGCGCTGCAAATTGCAACATACATAATTGAGGACACTATTCGACACTTTTAATTTTTATATTATATTATGGCTTCTTATGAAAATTATTTATGCTCGAAACGAAATTGAGTTTAGCAACAACCTTTAATTGATTTAAATATGACTGCTACTGAATTGGAAAAAAAAATGCTGGCTTTTAGAGAAAATTAAATAAAATACTAAATTACACGTAGGATTTACATCCTATTGCTGAGTGGCTGGCCGTCCTCGGCTTCGTCTTCGTCCGGTCCGGTGCGAGTTCGCGACCGGCATTCTTGGCAGCTGTTGACGCGGCCTGGCGAGCTGGCACCTCCACGTGGCACTCGCTTGACGCTTCATATGGCTGGCTGGCTCTGCTTCCGATGATTATGGTGGGCCGGGATAACCCTGGACACCTCTTGGTTTGCGAGCCGGGAAACCCTGGACAACGCTCTTCGATCTTCGCTCTTCTTGATTTCTCTTCTTAACTTGATTTCCGTTTTTTGATGTTGGGTGGTTCTTCTTGTCTGTTGGTTCTTAATGCTGGTTGGTTCTGACTGCGTGGATTCTTGCGTTGAAAGTGTGATTGATTTTCTGGGTTGATCTTGACTGCGTTGGTTCTTCTCTTCTTTTGTAGTCTTGGTAGATTTTCCTTTTTAAGTGTTAGTTCCTTGGTTCGCTGGTCCGGGTCGCCATCAAATAACAAGATATAGTACTTGTTATATATGGTTTCGAGCGGTAGCAGGGAGTAGAAGTCAAACACCTTATGTGTGATAGTATAAGAACGTATATTCTCTAAATGCCTGCCTATATATACACGTTAGGTTGCGCTGACACAAGCAATACGCGTTTATGTCGCAGTAAACCAAAGTGTTACTGCTAAACACTAAAAGTGGACAATCGCCATATTACACTAATCCACATCATCCATTTTCAATTTTTGGTAAAAATTAGAGTTTTCTGAAAAGGACTCAAGTCTGTACAACAGACTCGGGACTCTAACAAGTTGAAAAGAACTCGAGTTTTCACTTAATTCATTTATTAAACTTTATTGCACAAAATGTATACAACAATGTACAAATGGCAAACTTAATGCCAAATGGCATTCTCTACCAGTCAACCATAAGGCCAAACAGAGATACCTTCAATTGGTACCTTACTTAATTATAATCGTATACATCGTAAATTTTAAAGCATTTTCGGTGTAACGGAGTGGTGTTAACGGAATTGGTATAAACAATTTCAACCCAATTATTAATTAGCGTTAATTACATTAACATTATTAACCTTAATTTACCATTTTAGTTGGAATTATCTATACCAAATTCCGTTAACACCATACCGCTGCATCAAAAATGCTATAAAATTAAAGATACCTATCTGATTATAATAATGTGAGAGTCTAAACCAAGTCAAAATTAACGCAGAAGACTCAAAATACCCTTAACCAACACTAGCCTACTTAGATTTTATTCTAGACACTTTGGGCCCTAGAAAACTTCGCTAAAACATTATATTATTATTAAAATATATTCTAAATCTTAAATATTGAATAACACCCATTACATCATCATCATATTAGCCAGTGGTCGTCCATTGGTGGACATAGGCCTCCCCCAAAGAGTGCCACAATGACCGGTCTTGCGCCAATCGCCAGGCCGCCACCACCCATTACAAGTTGTGGAATAGGCTAGATGACAACTTTTCATTTACGATATCAATCGATCAGGCCCCAATTTCACCACGGTGACAGGTGCGATAATTGTAAAATCACTGTTGCTGACGTCACAGGCATCCATGGGCTACGGTTACCACTTACCATCGGGCGGGCCGTATTCCTGTTTGCCACCATCATTGTATTATTAAAAAAAACGTTATTATATCGGAAAAAAAACAGATATTTCTTTTGCGAAGTTTCTGACAATTGTCAAGATTTAGAAGAATTGTAGGTAATTCTTGACAGGTAATGAGTTATATGTCGGAATTTCGTGACAATTGTAGTGTTTCTCGTGACAATTGTCATAAACTTAGCAAGAGAAATATCTGTTTTTTCCCGATATAATAAAGTTTTTTTTAATAAAACAATGATGGTGGCAAACAGGAATACGGCCCGCCCGATGGTAAGCGGTAACCGTAGCCCATGGATGCCTGTGACGTCAGCAACAGTGATGTTTTACAATTGTCGCACCTGTCACCGTGGTGAAATTGGAGCCAGGTTTGTTTTTAGGATCAAATGTCTATATGGGACCCATTGCAATAAAGCAAGTCAAAAGTCAGAAATGATAGTCAAAGTCTGACAATCGTACTTCACTCGCGAAACGCCCCTAACAAAACGATAAGTGACCGTGACGTCAAGGTCACTGAGAGTCCATCTTGAAGTATGGACTGTATTGAAAAAACAAGATAATTGCGTTTTTGTCGGTGAAATATTGCGTTTATGTACACAGTTGCCATACAATCTTTTTTTGGATAAAATTTAAGGAATCGAATGGTATCCTTACTTATTTTCTTCTTGGAAGTTAAAAAAAAAACTTAAATTTTGAAACTTTCAGTTCCTGTATTTTTGTATTATTTCCATATATTATTTTTATATCCACATTATTGTGATAAATTGCTCATTTGCTATCTATTTTACTAGGTTTTGTTATAAAATTCACCATGTGTCATCATCCCTATTATGCTTTAATGATATTTAAGGCAAAGTAATGCACTAAATGCGACTTTAGGGTACGTATTGGGTATTCCCAGTAGTTACCACTGGTAAGAACTTGGTGGTAACTAGTGGGAATAACCCGGCAACCTTGATAATGGGGTTTGGGTATAATTTACCTTTCTATTGCCCATCGGGGCAGACGTTCTACATGGGCCTGGCCATGAAACCCGTTGGGGTTGGCTTGCATCTGATTGTCTTGTGGCTTCTGCAACAAAAAAAGCATATTTTAATCAAAAGTAGCATTTATTTATGTATTTAATCTTTATTGCACAAAAGAAAAACTTATCATACAAAAGGCGGACTTAATGCCAAAAGCATTCTCTACTAGTTAAATTCTAGTACGGACTGGGCATATCCTTTTAAGTGGTAGTCGTCAGTACCAACTGATAATGTCATTTAAATTTAAAATAGACTTATAGACTTGCCTAAAGTCATATTAAGACTGTTAATAAGTACCTACTAACATTAAGGGTCTGCTGGGCTTCTTGGTGGAGTTGGGTTGGCAGGAATAGTGCCGCCATCCCATCACGCAAAATAGGCGCAATAATAGACGTCGAGTTGCGGAAAACAAGCCCGCGATAACCTATAAGTACCTACTATTGTTTGTCCCAAAGCTCGGATTTCCTAGGATAGCCGTCATATAGCGGCCGTCTCCATACTATTAAGGCATACTGCCAAACTTTCTACACCAGCAGTCTGTGGACCAACTATACCCAAAGAGCGTACAATACCCTTCGAATATTGTATAATAACCTGTTCCGGGCGATGGTGGGGCTTCCTCGTTACTGCAGCGCGTCAGGCATGTTTGCCGACGCGCACATTGATGACTTCTATGCGCTCATGCGCAACAAAGTCGCGTCGCTCATCAGACGGGTTAGGGGAAGCCCCAACAGTCTCCTACAGGTCGTGGCCGGGAGGCAGGACAGCGCCGGCTCGGCAGGTTTAACGAGCTGCATGCTCCGATTGTGCGTGCGCCTCGGTGAACCGCTCGCACGGCTGCCATGCAGGGCTTTTAGTTTTAGATTTTTTGTTATTAAATTAAGTAATACTAACTCATTTTAGTTGTAGTACCTATTAGTTTAGTATTAATAATTTTAGTTTTTTAATTTTAAGTTGTAATTTTAGTTTATATTTGTTATTTTAAGTACGTACTAACAATACTATGGACCTTGTTGTCTGAAAATAAACGCATTTTATTTTTATTTATTTATTTATTATATAATATGGTTAAATATTGATGTTGTAGTATTTGTATGGAGACAGCCGCTATATGACGGCACCGCTATCCTAGGAAACCAGAGCATAACAGGGTGCCATTCACTGCTACCTAAAGGTTGTCTAATAGAGTAACATGGCAAAGCTTGGAGGAGGCCTTTACCCAAACAGGGACCACAAAATTAGAAGAATAATATTTAAGTAATTTGAAATGAAAAATGAAAATTTGTGGAAATAAAAGGCAATATAATAAAAAAAAAAGGTTGTCTAGGACAGGGCTTGGAACCGGTTTTTTTTGTAAATCCCAAAATAGCCCTTCTGTTGCTGTATTGTTTTTGTACTGAGGTGTACAATAAAGAGTATTTCTATAGGTTTAAGTTTCAGTAGCAAATTATGGATTTTGTATGGCCAGGCCTAAATAAGCACATGCACACTAGGGGGAAACATGACATGGGGCGGTGCAGACTGTATGGAGGCAGAGTAGACGCCCTTGCACATCCTCACAGAGTGCCCTTGCCTAAGGCGCACTCATGACTTAATCCTGGGCAGACACATATTGCACCCGGAGGAGTTAAAGTCTCTCGAGATCAAAAAGATTCTGCAGCTGTTTGAAGTTGCAGGTTTGGATCGAGACTGTAGTAGGTGGCGATCACAATAGATCAGGGATGGTCACAGTGATACATAGGCTATGGACCCTTATATAGCCCCTAACAAGAAGGAAATTGACCAGGCCTTAGAAGGCCAGCAACAATAACACATACAATGCCTTCTGCCTTTAAAGGTTTGTACCATCCGTCTTTAATTTATCTATTACTGCAAATAAATGATTAGGTTATAGATATTCTCCTAATTTTCGTCACAATAACACCATTGCTAAGCATAACTTTAATTGTAGCTCAGTCGCCATCAGATATATCGGAGTAGCCAAGGTGCTCAAAAATATCTGAGCACACACTCTAACGCCTTGTAAATAGAGGCGTGTTCAGATATTTATGCGCGACTGTACTTACTGGTTCTCAAAAAGGAAACAATACGAACCGATAACCATTTCTTCTTAATTTCGCACAATTCGTTCTCTTTCTCGGCTAAAGTCTTGCGCAAGTCGGCTATTTCCCGCTCTAATATGCTTATACACTCCATTATGTGATCTAATTAAGCTTAAAATTAATAAATAATAAACATAAATTATTCTAAAATCCGCACGAGTTCGCTGCTTGTAGTTTGACAGCTGTCAATTTGACATTTGACACTTTCATTTTTTAAATATTTGAAACCTTTCCAATAGATGGTAGGATCCTATAGACGTGCTATACGCGTGCCTCCGTGAGGGACAAAACATACGCAATGCTACACTATGATTGGTCGAATTTATTTGTTGCCCCCATAATCCATACTAAATTTACGGTGGGGAATTAAAAAATATGGGACTGTGACAAGGACAAACAATAATAGCGCTTTCGCTGCTACTCCTACTGAAAGATATATAAGACTATCCCGTTCGGTCATTTCCCGCCACCCATCATGCCCGATCCAATTATACACTAGATTCATGCCCCAAACGCTTCCAAACTATTTAAGCGCTTAATTTCATCTTCATTACGTTCTTGTCAAATTCAACGCACGCTATTTAAAGCATGTCCCGAACATGAAATTTAATGCCAAACGCCGATTGAAATGTCATCGAACTTTGCTGCGGTACGGTTTTACATTTTTTGCTCGTAAACTTGTAAAGTTTTCCTACATTTCTACAAGGATTACGTGTTTTTAAGAACTTTTTTTCTCAATAATACAAGGCTCTAGGTTGTGTGCGTCTTGTTACGATGTTATATTTAATAATTTTCGTGTAAACAAGTGCATTACTCGGTAACCATGTAAAGTAAACGAAGGCCATTATTTTCTGTAAAACAATGGGTTTTCTATACATTGTTTAGTATAAACAAAGTGTTAGGTGGAACGTTTCTGTGGAAGGAGAGAAATAAAGCTACCAAGGTGAGCTTCGAATCACAGTACAAATTTTATATACGTTTGAATAAGGCATTTTGGGGTTATTTTTTTGTTATTAGTTTGTTTAAATGTTAATTTATACAAAGAGTAGTTTTACAGTTAAATCATTTGTTTGAAATTGTCTACTGAAAAGTAGTTATAAACTAAAAAATATTTGTAATGTGACTTAATTAGGTATTCAAGCAATATAAACTGTGAATTTTTTTTTCGTCCATCTGGACAGGGTAAAGCTCTAAGCCATACTGCCTTGTCATAAGTTTAACTGTGAATGAACATCAAATTGATTCATAAAGTCTGAGTTGTGCAAGGTGAGGTGTGTAAGAACCAGGGCTCGAACAATTCATGCGGATCACATTAACGGCCGTTCTGTAATGGGGTTGGCCGGTGGAAGTTTTTAGCAGATGGCGCCATCATAGCTTGCCCTGTCAATCCCTAGAATTGTGTCATATTTTTGTTTTTTTAATACCCTGGATGCCAGCCCTTTAAGCCAATTTTCATAGAAAAAGGGGCAAGCTATGATGGCGCCATCTAGGCAAACCTTTGACAGTTGCCAACCCCATTTCAGTAGATCATTGGAAAAACCAGGAATTGCTATTAAAGATTAACCACAATGCAAATTCTACTCAACACTGAAAACTTGGTTGACTGAGGCATTATCAGTTTTTTCAACTGCCTGCCTGCTTTACAAATATAGTTGGTCAAGCAGATCTTGTCAGTAGAAAAAGGCGGCAAATTTGAAAAATGTAGGCGTGAAAGGATATTGTCTCATAGAAAATTTGAATTTCGCGCCTTCTTCTACTGACAAGATTTGCTTTAGACCATCTACATGTATAATAATGGGTCGATCAACTATTTTTTTTTCTTTTAATGTTATTATTATGTTGTAATTCTGTCCCAACAGCCATAAGACAATAGTACAGTCAGCAGCAGAAGTTGCTAAGCGGGCCAGGTGCTCAAAATGATATTGACGCGACTTTATTGTTAAGATAATAAGAGCATAGTTTGCTAAAAAACTGCTGTACCATGTTCTAAAAACATGCTTAGTAGATGGTTCATTATGGAAAGGCCTTATAACCACCACAGAAATGCAAGTTTGGTTCATTTATATATGATTTTAAGAGTGACCCAGGAGACTGTAGCCATGGTAACAAGTGACAAGATAAAGTTGTTTAACCCTAATAATAATAAGCTTTTGCATAAAGTATACATATTTGACTCCCCAGATTGAGGTTGTCCAGAAATCATGTGATCATATTTGGCCTATTTTGGACCCCCCTTCCCCCTTGGTGATATTTGGTGATTTTAACGCAACCCCCCCTGCCACAAGATCACGTGATAATATTGATGTTTTTATTGGGTAAATACGCATATAAAATAGAGCGGATTATTTGATCTACTTAAAGTTTTGAGTAATATTGTTGTTTATTGTCTTTCCCGCTTTGAAAAAATAAATACACGTGATATCATCTCTGACCCCTCCCCCATCGTGATCGTTCATGATATTTTTCTTACCCTCACCCCCCCTCTAAACGATCACATGATTTCTGGACGACTCCAGATTCATTAAGAATATCTTTCTTGCTGATGGACTTGAGAGTATTCGCTCAAGAGGGTGATGAGCAATTAAGATAGGAGGCTGACGATATAGTTAACTTCTACAACATCTAGAATACAGTCCCGCAAATCACGCGGGATCCCGCGCTCGTAATCCCGCAACAAGCGGGACTGAAAAAAGGCGCGGGAAATACTACGAAATATGGAAGCCCTAAGTAGTCCTGACTGAGTTAATGAATTTTTCGGTCCTTTTTAGGGTTCCATACCTAAAGGATAAAAACAGGACCCTATTACTAAGACTCTGTTGTCTGTCTGTCTGTCCGTCCATCTGTCTGTCACCAGGCTGTATCTCATGAAGTCATGAACCGTGATAGCTAGACAGTTGAAATGTTCACAGATGATGTATTTCTGTTGCCGCTATAATGACAAATACTAAAAACAAAATAAAATAAATATTTAAGTGGGGCTCTCATACAACAATTTTTTTGCCGTTTTTTGCGTAATGGTACGGAACCCTTAGTGCGCGAGTCCGACTCGCACTTGGTTTTGATGAAAACTAATATTGTGGAACTTTATCAAGATGGCGGAAGGTAACTGGTCCCGGTTCACCGCGGCGGAGGGCGGGGCTCGGCTGGCGGCCGCGGCCCGCACCCGAAACACCATAGCGGCCGAGCTGGCGGCGTTCACGGCCACGCGGCTGCTGCATGAGGAGGCGCACGAGATCAGGGGGTGAGTGGAACGGAGACGGGAGGAGGCTGATGTAAGGCCTGTGCACACCGGATGCGTTTGGGTAGACATCCGCTTGTAGTATACAGATCCTTATGAGAGACGGCACACCGCTTGCGTGACGTGTGCGTGCACAGATCCAACGTATACGTCTCGTCTTCGCACACGCAGTTAGTGTTAGGTAGGACTCGAGTCCTTTGAGTCCTCTTCTTCAAGACTCAACTCAGTTTTTCAGACTCTTATAATTAAGTCTAAACTCGAGTTCTTTTAACTTGATAGAGACCCGAGTTTTTTGTAGACTTGAGTCCTTTTCAGAGAACTCGATTTTTTTACAAACATTTTCGAAATGTATTGTCTTTGAAATGCTTGTGGAGACTGGTCTGTTTAAGCTAACACAAGCTATTATACTTAGTAACTTTATTTTTATTAATTAATTACAGTGAGACGCCTCATTCTGCTCTCGTATGTTTCTTTTCTCTTAATGAATGTATTAATTATACAGGATATTGACTCTTGGAGACCCTATACATCTCTAAGGATAACTTGATAAACTATATAATCTTATAGTTCTGACACCTAGAGACATTTACACCTCTAAATATTATAGATTTTTTTTTTGTGTTTTGTATCTGTATTTTTTATGTAATTAGACATTAAGAGACCATATACATCTCTTAGTAATTGTAATACGTTAGATTGAATTGTTAGTTTTATTTTATAAAATTGTTGATGTTATTATTTTTGCTTGTAATTATGTAAATTCAATGATGACGTGTAAAAGTGCCCTTGTGGCCTATTTGCTTAATAAATGTTGATGTTTGATGATGTTTGATGTTTATGTATAATTTGTGGATTAGATACATAAATCATACAATAACGCCTAATTTATTGTTAGGTTTAGGAATAACCTATAAAATTGTTCACGGAGTCTTTATTCGGAGGCTCAAGTCATCTTAAAAAAGTACTCATGAAAGGACTCAACTCGGGACTTAAAAGACTCAGAAGTTTTTAAAGGACTCGAGTTCCTACTAACACTACACGCAGTCGGTGTGCTCTGGCCTTAATCTTGGCAGCGAAAGGTGCCCGCGCTTTGGCACTGGTGTGGCAGTGGTGCGGAGTGTTGTAAGCTCGAAACCCGGTTCTTATCAATTTGATTCATAGAATTTACATACGAAATATCCTTTTATAATTTACTGGTTGGTGAATTAATTAGTATGACAGTTAAATTCAATTGGTGTATTTATTTATTGCAGCCAATTCTCATCCGGGAAGCAGCGCTCCGTGTTCGTGACCCGCGCCTCGCGGGTCCCGTGTGCGGCGTACGAGCTCCGCATATTGACTGACCTGGCAGTGGCCAGCGCGAGTGTTTATGGAGATATTGAAGATTGGAGACAGGAGGTCGAGGTTAACGAGGTGAGGACAGTACCAGGCGTGGCTCACTCCGCGTCGCGTCGCTACAAGTACATGCGGCCCACACCAATTTTGGTGTCTAGAAGTAGTAGCTGCCGCGCACCGCTACGGAACGGACGCCTGCTCGCGCTTGTGCCGCCCTGTGGTCACCTGTCTGGCAGCTGTCGTAATAGACGCGTATTGTTAGAGAGTGAATCTTCTGTACCTAGTACTATTATTTATTCTGTGATAGTAGTCAGAATTATTACTGAGCAAGTACGAGTATAGAAGACAAGACAGATTGTATATGTATACATATAAATCTAAAATGGAAAAACAATTACAAAGGGCCGCGAGTAACGAGATGTTAGTTAGTGCTTCTGGGCATTTTCCGCAAATCGACAACCATTGTGCCTATTTTGCGTGAAACGAGGTACTCTACTACGCTACTCACGCGCTACTCTAGCCACCCCAGCTCCTCCATAAAGCCTAGCAATGTTCTCGGTACGAGGTGTTGTATGGAGAACAACCTCCATACAACAATTGTCTTTTAGATTTACTAGTTTCTGGCATCACGAATAATTGTTCCATCTTGTAAGAAAGTTGCACGAGACAAGGTAACGCAACTGTGTTCCAATTGAAACGAATAATATGAACTTAATTAGTATTTATGGTCGAGTTCACAAACATGTTTACAAGCCAACATTCCAAAAATATATATACAAGACCTTATTGTCGGTGCTCAGAAGATCACACGGTCGTTCACCAATAAGGTGGACCGATCAACTTAAAGACTCGTCATCCTTTGCTTTCTACACGGTTGTGGGAGACGCGCAGAAACCGGTGGAGGCAGATCATCCGCTCCAGATGCAACCCTGATACTGACCACGATCCTCAGACATGAGGAACCGATCAAAGAGAGAGATTGTCGGTGTCTAAGATGTTTGTGAAATGTTTATAAAATTGACAAAATTTAACATTTTACAATGTTTTATATTTATTTTGATTTTTTGATATGGATCCCTTTGTTTGACATAATTATTGAAAGTCATAATGTAATGATTGTCAGATTATTATTAGTCATAATTCTGAAACCGTTAACTTTTTATGATATTCTTATGGTTATCCTATAGATAGGTTAGGTTAGGTTTGTTTTATGGCAATCCTGAAAAGTTACGCGTTTCTGAGAAAAAACAAATTATGACCAACGAATATGCGGACAAACAATACATTATGACTTAAAACTATATGGGAAACAACAGAGACCCTTATTGATAACATATAACATAATATAATTATTACGGTCAACATCTACTTCTGTTGTTAAATATGGTGCAAGGAGAAAGAGGGAAGATATTTATTATTTAACTATGTACTTTAATTTTTAAATGTACATAGAGTTAGACCAAGACAAGTCTGCAACGATTTTGATAGCACACGCAGTGCAAGTGTTATTTTAAACGATTTCCATGAAATTATGACATTACAATTACACTTGCACTGCGTACGCTATCAAAATCGTTGCAGACTTTTCTTGGTCTAACTCTACCTATGTTATTATTTGGGTTACTATCTGATTCTGTTCTGTTTCCCAGGTGATAGTGTGCACT
The DNA here is from genome assembly GCF_910591565.1 of Cydia splendana. Classification (NCBI taxonomy): domain Eukaryota; kingdom Metazoa; phylum Arthropoda; class Insecta; order Lepidoptera; family Tortricidae; genus Cydia; species Cydia splendana. Next base: position 8,140,419 of record NC_085983.1, read on the forward strand.
TCTGCCGTGTTTCGTCAACTACTTGAAGACGGCGTCATCACCATGACCAGGGTAAACGTGCTAGTCGTTGACAGCTGTCATCTAGTGCACACCGACGCGGACTTGCAAACAGTAAGTTGAACAATCGTCAATACACACCCTCTATATAACACGCCTCTATATAATATTGTCTTCGGTTACCGCGATAGTTACTCATGAAATAAAACTATTGAAACGGATTATATCGCGTATATTGAATTCATACTACATCCCGACGTTTCGAACGCCTCTATAGTCAAGGGGTTAGTGTGTGTTCAGATCAGAGATGGGCAAAATTTATTCGAATGACGAATAAACATAACAAAATTATTCGCGAATGACGAATAACATTGGCGGATGATTATTCTTATTTGAATAAATTATTCGTGGAATAATTTATTCGTCGAATGAATTGCCACGAATATCGAATATGTCCGTTTATTGGAATGTCTTATTAACTTTTCTCGAAAAATAAAAACAACTTAAACATACCTGAAAGACTCTTGCTGCCATAGATAAAACATCCTTTTAGTCTCTGAAATCAAGTGTCGTCTATTGCACACCGACGCAGACTTGCAAACAGTAAGTTGTTCAGTCACTATCAGATATAACCAAAGAGAAAAGAGTGTATAGAGGCGGATTGTCAAAGTAAATTATGTAGCCACTGTAAATTTACTGCCATCTTTCGACAGAAGATTAAAACTGTTAGAACGCCATTTGACTTTGATCCTGATTCTTTCACTAGCTACATAATTTACCATGACAGTAACTCTCTATTTCAAATTCTCTTTGGTTTAGGTTTAGTTTTATTTATAGTTAAATTTAGCTTTCCTATTGTGTATCTGTAATCATGTTTCATGATTAATTTTATCTCATTAAAATCTGAGTTTCTTCAACAGATAATGGACCTGTACAAGTCAAGTCCGTCTCAGCCGCGGGTCCTCGGGCTGACGTACCCCCTCTTCCCCGCCAAGAGATCGGACCCTGTTGCTGAGAACACGCCTGATGAAAAGGAGGAATCATGTCTGTATATCAAATATTATTCAAATATATTATTATGTACTCCATTTCGGGTTTCACGGGCCTATAAATCCCGGTCTTTTGATAGGCTTGCGTGGGGATATAGATCCAACACGTAGAGGCCCCTTGGAGAGCTTTAATGTCATGTAGAACGCCTGCTGGAACCCGTTCACAGGCGCAACAATAGACACCCATGAACCGGTCGCAGCAGGCATTGGGACTATTGTAGAAAAAGTGAACAGTATACCGGTCTATGGATTAAAGTTTGGGTGGACAATGAGACTGGGCTATTGTAAAGAGGTCCGGACACCTGCCATAACAATGTTAACACCGTCATCGAGGCAGGCGGTGACTCGCCGCTGACTAGATGGGCCCCTGAAACTGCCGTCGTAAAGACGACCAGGAGCAACATCGGTGTGAGCGGCTCAGGGGTGTCGAGAGGTGTGCGCCGCTTTCTACCCAGTGGCTGTTACCAGCCACTGTGCCAACTCGCGTCTTATGCATCTTTCACTTCCACCCCTGGAGCATATATATAGCTCTAGCGACTCCTCTCTGGACGGCCAATGAAGGCAAACCAGAGCTGAGAGTCCTGCGGGTCCCCTTGGGGTCCACTCCGACCGACGAAGACACGCCGGAGACGGAGACCCTGACCGACTCTCGGGAGCACTCGGGTCCGTGGGGTCGTTACTCCCCAACAGCTCGCCACAAGCTGCCCCCTGCCCTTATTATGTATATTATTATGTATGCAATATTATTCAAAAGTATATCAATCTATAAGAACCTATATTGTGATATATATTATGTTGTAATTTTTTCAAACAGGTGCCAAACAAGTCACCGAAGGCAGCCTACAAGAGTTCGGTGTTTGTGACAACGTGGACGACTTCGAGATGTACTGCAAGTTGGAGTGGAACATCAGGAGGCTGGAGGAGAGGCTCTGTAGCCAGATGGATCTGGCTGAGGACATGGACGGTGGAAAAAGGTACGTTTTCGTTTTTGTTAACATGATTCGCAGGTGTATGGTTTGTGGCGAAGATGTAGAGATGTACAGCAAGCTCGAGTGGAACATCGGGAGGCTGGAGGAGAGGCTGTGCAGCCAGATGGATCTGGCTGAGGATGTGGACGGCGGGAAAAGGTATGTTTTTATACTTGTCAACATGTTTCGCAGTTGTATGGTTTGTCGCGACGATGTCGAGATGTAGAGCGAGCTCGAGTGGAACATCAGGAGGCTGGAGGAGAGGCTGTGCAGCCAGGTGGATCTGGCTGATGATATGGACGGCGGAAAAAGGTATAGTTTTATACTTGTCAACATGCTTCGCAGGTGTATGGTTTATCGACCGTGTGATCAATTGATCATGTGTAATCTTTAGTGATGTACCGACTATTGATTTGGCCGACTAGCCGACTAATCGGCGCTCGAATGGCCGATTAGTCGGCCGACTAGTCGGCTAGTCGGCCAGATCATTAGTTTCGTATAAGTTCTGGTGAAAAACAATAGTTTTGCTCCTTTGATTGCGCTATTCATCATATTAGCTTGACTAAAAGGTGTTCTCTACAGGTTCAAAGACCTTAATCACAAGAATCCTCGTTCAATTTCTGTCCTTCTTTTATTTTGCGATCCTGAGCAGACCGTCAGTACCTACAGCTTGTAGGAGTATTTTCAAGGCCCGTACGTAGTCGCCAGTTACGAATCTATCCCCTGTGGTCAGCGTCTTTACGAGCAACGTGCCCTGTCTAAGTCTCAAAATTTTGCAATAACATTAATAGTTCCCCATGGCTCCACCATAAAAAAAAACAAAAAATTAAAAATAATAAAATTATTTTATTATCGAACTTGCCCATGAAATTACACGAGAATCAGTTGAGTTCGACCTGTAGAGGAAAACACCAGCTCACCAACATACGATAACGATCAAACGGTCAATTATATGGAAAATAGTTTTCGTTTGCAGCCTGAATAAGTATTTTAGTAAAATAGACATAAAACATATGGTAAATATTGACTGCTGATTTCTTTTTTTTCTGTTTTTCTTTCACTAATAAAGTGCCGACTAATCGGCCATTTTTGCCGACTAGTCGCCGACTAATCGCCGACTACAAATGTGGCCGGATAGTCGACTTTCCCGACTAGTCGGCGACTAGTCGGTACATCCCTAGTAATCTTCTATCTATTTATCGTTATAATTAAAGCTTAAATTGAATAAATATTTGCCTGTGCCATCATCTTGTTGATCCTATCACTATAACATCTTCTTAGTTAAATAATTTGTTACCGTCAACCGGGGTTAATAGGGATAAAAACCGGAAATGACAATAACCTGATAATTTCTTCAAAACTACTAAAATCATAGTAGATATTGCATGACACAATAGTCACAATCAATGATAATCAGTCAATTTAAGTTCGGATTGTTTACTTTAATGACTTATCTGATATTTAAACGGAGTAAACTCCAAAGACGACTAGCTTGGACGGCAAAAGAATGGATAATATTAGGATAGAACAACTAATTTTACTTTAAATTTTTAACAAGCAGGAACGTCTGCTAACGATGCTATTAAGTTTAGAATTAAAATTGGAAAAATTAATGTCTCTAATATGACTTGGAATCCCGGTTGCCGTTTAAGAAGTGAAACACTCTTACGGTAGATGTCGCTAGGGTCCCCTTGACCCATATGGTGGGAAGATTTGCTGGCTATGGATGAGGTCTTGGTAGCAGAGCGCTGGAGTATCGATCCAGAGGCTGTGAGTGCAAGTCTCACCCAAGAAAGTAATTTTTCCACTTTTAAATTTATTCTAAGCTTAATTTTACTTTTGTTATAGGTTCACTGGCGCCCCCTGTAAGCCCAAAGAGCTGATAGTGGAATACGCCGTAAGCCGGCCCGTCTGCGCCGACTATGAGGAGTTGGAGACATTCATGAGAAACGCCTTGGACAATGTGACAGAGTTCTTAGAGGAGCACAGGTAAGCCTAGTGTGAAACTCCTCCCCGCAGGCAAACTCGGCTCCGTTCGGCTCAGCATTGCTCCGAGCAATTATTAGAGTTGACACAACTTGACGTCCCTTTGCGTGCACGACCACAGATAAGATAATGGCTTGAATATTGACAACCATAAATAGTCGGAAGGGACAGTGCCATATATTAGAAAGGGACAGCATGATTCGACCCTGAACCGCTGTCAAACTTCGGTTTTGTAGGAAGTTTCCTTTGTGTACGGTACTATTATTTATTCTGTAGCCAGGGCATCAGCAATGATCTAGAAATTCTAGAATAACTATAGGCACCGTGCGCGTTGGAGGATCTGCCATCTTGTGGCCTAAATCGGAAACATAAACTTGACATTGACACTTCACGTTAAGCAGGTGCTGCCCCCTACAGTTCACGCACGCTACCTTGCTCGTTATAGGTTCTGCCATCTTGTGGCATAAATTGGAAACTTAAGCTTGATATGTCCGTTTCGCGCCAATTAATAGGGGTCACTTGTGCTGCCCCCTACCCTGTTCATGCACGCTCCATATAGAGGTCTGAATAGGGATTAAACATCCCACGGCTTTTGTGCCGCGAGCAACTCATCTGTACAGCATAGTTTGACAACGCCAAATATTGTAATGCCGCGCAAGAGGTTAGACGTATAGAATTTTATTTTATCCTATCATAACTTTTCTTGACCTATAACTTTTTTAATAGCGGGAAATTGTGTATTGGGTAATTCAAATCTGGGGGGTATTTTTATGGGAAGGGATAACTGTCAGAGTATTATGTGCACCGTTATCGTAAGCCATGTTTGTACAATAGTGTATTTACTCATAAATTCGCCATTGGTTACACATTTCGCAGTTATATGGTTTGTACCCAGTGTGGCAACTTTGTTTTCAAAAGAGATTATTTCTTGACAGGTACGATCCCACGGAAATCTATGGCGAGGATTTATATGAGGAGTTTATGAATATCCCGAACCCGACAATTGACCCTAAGCTGATATTCAAGCAGTTTCACTACGTTTTGGACGAGCTGGGTAAGTTTTGTATGTATGTATGTAAACAGTTTATTGTACATAAGACAGGTTAGATTACAATGAAACAAAATATATATTATGTACAAAGGCGAACTTATCCCTATAAGGAATCTCTTCCTGTCAACCTTTGAGCAATTGAGAGTAAATTAAATAAAACATGATAGACAAACGAACACTATGTACAAAAAAAACTATGCTTCAATTATTACGCAAGTTTTTTTAAGCGTAAGGCTTTTATATTATTTTTAAAACACGAAGAGAACTTTGGGAAGTTTGGCGTTTTAAGGTTGTATGGAGATTGTATGGAGATGACACCAGTCAACGGTGACTGGTGTCATCTCCATACAATGTATAACCTTAAAACGCCAAACTTCCCAAAGTTCTCTTCGTGTTTTAAAAATAATATAAAAGCCTTCGTGTGTGAAAAATACTATAGTGTAACTTATATTTCGAACACACACACACCTCAGTTAAATAAATAGCTGCAGGAAAAACAATTGTTTAAAAATTTATAAAAGCAGACAACACGCGGTCAAGTTAATTTTTTTTTACAGGTCCATACGGCGCCGACAAAGCGGCATTTTCCCTGCTAACTAAATTAGAAAAACTCAAAATCAAAGTTCCATACGAAAGGCATTTCCTGCTACTCTGTCTATGTACTACAGTATTAGTTAAAATCCGGTGCTACGCTGATCTAATGTTCTCTAAATACTCTGAATTAGAAAGAATTACTACTTTTTCCACACCAAAAGTACTCAGATTTATTGAAATATTAGCTCAATTTGAAAATAATGACGGTGAAAATGATAAAACTGATGAAAAAGCCATAACTGATAAAAATAATGATGACAATCAAAGTGAAAACACAGATAATGTGACTAAAGATGATATTAATGATAAAATTACTTTAAATGGCTACACCACTATAAATAGTAATGAAGACGAAGAAAAGCGGAATGATAATAAAAAAAATACTAATGAAATTGACGTAGAAAAAGAGAATGATAGTAAAAAATTAACGAAAAAAATGTTAGACGATATAGAAGAATGCGATTTTGTAGCACTAAGCAATAAAATAGAGGATAAAGTTAACACTTACGAGGCTAACTTAAAAGAAATACACGATTTAAGTATAGATTTGAATAAACTTGATGTAAACAAAGAATCTAACACAAAAACTGATACAATTGAAGTTAAAACTGGAATGGATCTTACGGACCCCCGGTCGCTCCTGTTCCCTAGGCGGATACACAGGATCCGGGGTCGGGGCAGGGTCCAGAGGAACGTGGTACGGAACCAGCAGGCTCAGATGAACCCTGATGCGTTGTGTGGGATCGTGTTCATGAATGAACCTATTATGGCGAAGATTATGTTCCTCGTTGTTGTGGTGAGTACTGCAGGTTTTTTACTGTGTATAATATAACACTTTAAACTCTCGCGTTTTATACACATATCTAATTACACAAACGGGTCTACCGCGATAATTTCATTATTTTACCTTAAATTCCGACGTTTCAGCTAATTTACACCAGCTGTGGTCAATGTGTACAGTCAAGGTATAATATCGACACGGACGAAGTGCCAACAATATGTATACACGACCTTCTAGCTCATACATTGAGATACAAAGTGTCTGTTTGGTAAACCGGAGGCCTCTGAAACTTATCTCTGTAAAATAAATACAAAATAATTCGTAAGAATTGCTAATTTAACAAACTCACACTAGAGACAAACCATACCACTGCGAATGTGTCACCAACAAGTTCATTGTAACTTTTTAGAGCATGTATTGCAGGATCTATCTCGGTTCGACCCCGTCTGTCCGGTGAAGCGCGCAGTATGTTGCTTTTAGCAGTGCCGTGGCACCGCGGAGCTTATTTAAATAAATTACAGAGGGACAAACCATACAACTGCGAATGTGTAACTTACTAACAAGTTAATTGTATTGCAGGATTTGTCCCGGTTCGAACCCCGTCTGTCCGGTGTGAACGCGCAGTATGTAGCGTGCGGTGGCGCCGCGGATACCGCGGAGCTGAGGAGACATGCACGTGCACGCGAGGACGCGCTGAAAAAGTAAGTATATTTGATTAATTTTAGATTAGATTAGATTACATATACAGTGTAAACTCCATATAACGTCACTCGATATAACGTTTGACTCCCTATGACGTCGACATTTTTGGCTCTAGTTGGTTCACTATAATATTAATTTCTTTCTATTTAACGAAAGCTCTCTATAACGTCAAAAAATGTCCGGTCCCTTGAGTGACGCTATATAGAGTTCACACTATAGGGCGTGTATAGTTGCTTATTTCAGTGGTGAGCTGGACCGAAATTGACTCCTTTATCACACACTTACTTTTTAATTATTTACACTGAGCCACAGAATAAATAATAGTACTAGGTTCAGAAGATTCACTCTCTAACAAAACGCGTCTATTACGATAGATATCACCGCCAGGTGGCGCAAGCGCGAGCAGGCGTCCGTTCTGTAGCGGTGCGCGGCAACCACTATGGCTAGACACCAAAATTGGTGTGGACCGCATGTACTTGTATATAGCGACGCGACGAAATCGCGAATTGAGCCACGCCAGCCACGCCTGTCCGAGCGAAGTTAGTTTCCTATTGGAATATATCATGAAATCAAATCACAAAAAAAAACCGGACAAGTGCGAGTCGGACTCGCCCACCGAGGGTTCCGTACTTTTTAGTATTTGTTGTTATAGCGGCAACAGAAATACATAATCTGTGAACATTTCAACTGTCTAGCTATCACGGTTCATGAGATACGAGTACAGCCTGGTGACAGACGGACGGACGGACAGCGGAGTCTTAGTAATAGGGTCCCGTTTTTACCCTTTGGGTACGGAACCCTAAAAAGGCCCCTTCCCGGTGTTTTAGCGTCGCGACGTACGTGAGTTATTCATCCGTAGAGGGGCACCTAAACGTGTTGCTACTGTTGCTAGGCATTCAACTATCAGCAAATTTTAACTTCAGTTGTTTCACAATACTTTTTAGGGTTCCGTACCCAAAGGGTAAAACGGGACCCTATTACTAAGACTCCGCTGTCCGTCCGTCCGTCTGTCACCAGGCTGTATCTCACGGTGTCTCACAGTTGAAATTTTCACAGATGATGTTTTTCTGTTGCCGAATCACATACAAGTAAAAAACCGGATTTGTAACAACAAATACTAAAAAGTACGGAACCCTCGGTGGGCGAGTCCGACTCGCACTTGTCTGGTTTTTTACTTGTGTGTGATTCGGATCGAGATTCGTCCCATTCCGCTCACTAAATAGGGGGTATTACTGCAATGTTCTGCCGCCAGAGTGCAGCACTAAGCTAGCTAGTAAACCATAGAGTAACTTATACATACTGTGCCTTCAACTGTTTGTTTGACAAGTTTTCACAGACAATAAAATATGACATTGATGCATCAAGGCAGTTTAATTTAGTTATCTGCCTCGTTAGCGCTCGGAATATGCAAGAGTGATAGAGAGGTTAGATAACGAAACTTCGTTTTTTTTTCGCGGTAGGCCCCCAGATTGTGTTGGGTAGTGGCAGTGGAGCCTCCTACGCAGAGTTTCGCGTAATTGCAAAACCAAAGTATGGTGATTTAAAAAAGCTTTTATATTTCTCAGGTTTCGTATGCACGACTGTAACCTGCTGCTGGCGACGTCAGCTCTAGAGGAGGGCATTGACCTGCCGCGGTGCAATCTCGTGCTACGGTGGGACGTGCCGGCCTCGTGAGTACTTCACTAACATAACTGCACTGTATACTGCTGCTGGCTACGTCAGCTGTCGGTCATCGACCTTTTTTTTTTTTTTTTTTTTTTTTTTTTTTTTTTTTTTTTTTTTTTTTTTTTTTGACGGAGTGGGAATGCATTTACGCACAGTGTGTGGGACTCGCCGCTCCTTATCCCTCTCTTAGCGAGAGGGGGGGAGAATTTGGCCCAAAATACAGAGGGAGCCGGGGCCTCAGTGCCACGAATGTGGCGCGGCGGATGATACGGCTCAGCACACTCTGGAAGAGTGTAATCGCTGGGCCGTGGAAAGAGCTTCCCTCAGGGCAGCGACGGGGGTGGCGGACCTCTCGCTACACAGCATAATAGCGGTGATGCTGGGTAGCGAGAGGAAATGGAAAGCGGTGGCCTCCTTCTGCGAAGAAGTTATGTCGCAGAAGGAGGAGGCGGAGAGGGAGCGAGAAGCGGCTGCTGACGCGCTTCCTCTCCGACGCAGGCGGCAGGGTCGAAGGCGAGGAGCGTATGCTCGCCTCGAGCCCTAGTGGGGCCAGTGGGTACCGAACCCGCATCGCATCGCATCGGCCCCACACACGTCGTAGGGGTGGGGATCAAGCGTTTCTGATCCCCCCCTGCATTGTGAGGGTGCCCTGGCGATAAGCCGGGGCTGCCGGAGGGCGCCGTGGTGGAATGACCTCGATCCCAGTGCGCCCTCACGAACGGCAAAGAGGGTGAAACGCCGGAGTGGGTTTAGTGGGTAGGGTCGGTCATCGACCTGCCGCGGTGCAATCTCGTGCTACGGTGGGACGTGCCGGCCTCGTGAGTACTTTACTAATATAACTGCACTGTATACTGCTGCTGGCTACGTCAGCTGTCGGGCATTGACCTGCCGCGGTGCAATCTCGTGCTACGGTGGGACGTGCCGGCCTCGTGAGTACTTCACTAACATAACTGCACTGTATACTGCTGCTGGCTACGTCAGCTGTCGGGCATTGACCTGCCGCGGTGCAATCTCGTGCTACGGTGGGACGTGCCGGCCTCGTGAGTACTTTACTAATATAACTGCACTGTATACTGCTGCTGGCTACGTCAGCTGTCGGGCATAGACCTGCCGCGGTGCAATCTCGTGCTACGGTGGGACGTGCCGGCCTCGTGAGTACTTCACTAACATAACTGCACTGTATACTGCTGCTGGCTACGTCAGCTGTCGGGCATTGACCTGCCGCGGTGCAATCTCGTGCTACGGTGGGACGTGCCGGCCTCGTGAGTACTTCACTAACATAACTGCACTGTATACTGCTGCTGGCTACGTCAGCTGTCGGGCATTGACCTGCCGCGGTGCAATCTCGTGCTACGGTGGGACGTGCCGGCCTCGTGAGTACTTCACTAACATAACTGCACTGTATACTGCTGCTGGCTACGTCAGCTGTCGGGCATTGACCTGCCGCGGTGCAATCTCGTGCTACGGTGGGACGTGCCGGCCTCGTGAGTACTTCACTAACATAACTGCACTGTATACTGCTGCTGGCTACGTCAGCTGTCGGGCATTGACCTGCCGCGGTGCAATCTCGTGCTACGGTGGGACGTGCCGGCCTCGTGAGTACTTTACTAATATAACTGCACTGTATACTGCTGCTGGCTACGTCAGCTGTCGGGCATTGACCTGCCGCGGTGCAATCTCGTGCTACGGTGGGACGTGCCGGCCTCGTGAGTACTTCACTAACATAACTGCACTGTATACTGCTGCTGGCTACGTCAGCTGTCGGGCATTGACCTGCCGCGGTGCAATCTCGTGCTACGGTGGGACGTGCCGGCCTCGTGAGTACTTCACTAACATAACTGCACTGTATACTGCTGCTGGCTACGTCAGCTGTCGGGCATTGACCTGCCGCGGTGCAATCTCGTGCTACGGTGGGACGTGCCGGCCTCGTGGGTACTTCACTAACATAACTGCACTGTATACTGCTGCTGGCTACGTCAGCTGTCGGGCATCGACCTGCCGCGGTGCAATCTCGTGCTACGGTGGGACGTGCCGGCCTCGTGAGTACTTTACTAATATAACTGCACTGTATACTGCTGCCGGCTACGTCAGCTGTCGGGCATCGACCTGCCGCGGTGCAATCTCGTGCTACGGTGGGACGTGCCGGCCTCGTGAGTACTTTACTAATATAACTGCACTGTATACTGCTGCCGGCTACGTCAGCTGTCGGGCATCGACCTGCCGCGGTGCAATCTCGTGCTACGGTGGGACGTGCCGGCCTCGTGAGTACTTTACTAATATAACTGCACTGTATACTGCTGCTGGCTACGTCAGCTGTCGGTCATCGACCTGCCGCGGTGCAGTCTCGTGCTACGGTGGGACGTGCCGGCCTCGTGAGTTTTTAAATATACCTAGTTGTCGACTTGTTGTTTCAATTTCAACCCTTTCTCTTAAATCTATAAAAAACTACAAAATTTTGGTTGGGGCTAAACGCATTGACAAGTTGTTTCCACTTAAAAATTCATCCATATAAAAAATAGTTTTGTAAAATAATAAAATTACGTTTTAACGTTTCAAATAAAAACAAAATAGAACAGTTTTTACACAAATTGCCTAAGCCACACAGTAAGCTGAAGAAGGCTGTGTTGTGGGTACTCAGACAACGACATATATAATATATAAATACATTGAAAACAAACTTGACTCAAGAAATCTGTGCTCATCACACAAATAAATGCCCTTACCGGGATTTGAACCCGGGGCCATCGGCTTCATAGGCAGGGTCACTGCCCACTTGGACTGGTCTTATTTCAGCAATATTTTTGTACAGGTATCGTTCCCACGGGCTGTGCCGCGGCCGCGCGCGCGCGCCGCGCGCCTCGTGCGCGCTGCTGGCGCGCGCCGGGCTCGCGCAGGATCTGCTCCGACACGTCGCAGTCTACCGGGAGCTGGACCAGGTAGTAGATGAAGCGCTTTACTCGTATAGGATTCCTTATCCAAAATGACATAAAATAATAGTTATTTGTTTTACAAGGGGGCAAAGTTGTTGTTTAACCGCTCAATGGAATCGAGGGTTTCAAAGCACGAGGGTTAAACAAAATTTGCCCCCGAGTGAAAAACAAAATTTTTCACTGCACCGACTCGAAGCAAATATTAAATGTAAAATATCAAACAACATCAAATCCAAATGTATGTTTTTAAATATTTATCATCCAAAATCATCATTTAAAAGTCAATTCTACCAGCAAACATAAGAAAATAACTCAAAATTTGCATTTGATTACTTTGCCTCACATGTGAATAAAATGCAAATTTGCTATCCGTTTTTGAAGTGTAAAGTAATCCTTTCCGAGCTGGTGTGGTGAAAATAAATATAATAAATATTTAATTACACAAACGTGTCTACTGCGATATAATTTCATTGTTTTTACCTTAAATTCCGACGTTTCAGCTGAGTTGCACCAGCTGTGGTCACGGAAAGACTGACACAGCTGGTGCAACTCAGCTTGATCTAGAGGCGGATTGTCAAAGTAATTTTTGTAGCCACAGGAAATTTACTGCCATCTTTTGCCTGCCTACCAAAACTTATTGAAACTCCATTTGACTTTGATCCTTGTTCGTTCTCTGATATATGTTAAATTTGTTAAATGTCAAAAAAGTGTCGCCATCTACACGAGCATGCCATCTTTTCGAGCGATGGTTCTAAAAGTTTTGACAGGCGGGCGAAAGGTGGCCGTAAATTTACTGTGGCTACAAAAATTACTTTGACAATCCGCCTCTATACCATAGAGTAATATAAGTAAAGAAAGAGTAATAACTGCATACATCAGTTTTCTTACCAAAACGCATAGACTACGAAATAACGCGCGTTTTGGTGAGAAAACTGATGTATCGAGTTACCACTCTTTACTTAAATTACTCTATGTCTATACTAAATTCCCTTTGATATTAGTAAGAATGTAACCCTTAAAAAGTCTTAGATTTTATTTAAGATTATTTTCTAGATCATAAGCCGCAAATGCGGCTGCGGTATCCAGGACGAGCCGCCACAGCAAGAAGAAGATCACGCAGATGCCTTCACTGCGCTCGTGATTCCCTACTCTCCCTCAGCCAACCTAGAAAAAGATACAGAAGTTGATGTTGATAAGGAAAACGATTCAGTTAAGAAAATTAATGAAAATAATGATAAATATGATAATGAAATAACTAGTAAAGATATTGAAACTGTAAATGAAGAATATCTAGTCAAAAGCAAGAAAGGAACATCTATAGAGATAATTAGTCAAATAACTGAAGATAATATTATAAAAAATAATGAAGACGAATCAAATGCTGATTCAAAAGAAACGTCCACAGAAGATAGTGTAGAATCGAAAGTTAGTGAAATGAGGAATAGTGGGAACAGTGAACTGAATTTAGAGTGTAACAAGTGTAATAGAAAGAGGAGTGGTGTCGATAAAGAGTGCTGTAGTGAGGAGGCCAAGAAAGAGGATATAGCTAGTGTCGATCTTAGTTCCGCTATAGCTTTGATAAATAGGTAAGTTAATTATATAATATCTGGGAAACCGAGTTTTGCTCGGAAAACACACAAAACTCAAAAATGCGCGTTGCAACAGGCAAGGTGCCCAAAAGGCTGGCCGTATTTCCTCGCTGTATGGCGATACTAATACGCTGTGCGAAATAGGGGCCAGCCCTCTGGTCACCAGAAGCCTCTATTAGGCGCCCCTACAAGTCTTTGTACAGTCGACGCACATTTGGCCCCCATGACCCCAAAGTTTTAACGGTTACACTTACTTGAAATTTTAATCAATAATAATTGGCCGTATAATTAGCTTAGTAATTTCCTTATTTTCGATTTTTTCCTCATCTCATCTCAAATCTTTTTTAGATACTGCGGCAAACTGCCCTCCGACACATTCACCCGCCTCGCCCCATCGTACCGCACTGAGCGAGTCCACATACGGACCGCCTCGGGCGTGCAGCCCGCGTGGGTGTGCACTCTACGTCTGCCGCTCAACTGCCCCGTCAAATACAACATTGTGGTCAGTATCGCTGTAATCCCTACATCAGTGAGACTCGCTATAATCGCTACATTCGCCTCGCCCCTCATACCGCACCGAACGAGTCCACATACGAACCGCCTCGGGCGTGCAGCCCGCGTGGGTGTGCACTCTACGACTGCCGCTCAACTGCCCCGTCAAATACAACATTGTGGTCAGTATCGCTGTAATCCCTACATCAGTGAGACTCGCTATAATCGCTACATTCGCCTCGCCCCTCATACCGCACCGAACGAGTCCACATACGAACCGCCTCGGGCGTGCAGCCCGCGTGGGTGTGCACTCTACGACTGCCGCTCAACTGCCCCGTCAAATACAACATTGTGGTCAGTATCGCTGTAATCCCTACATCAGTGAGACTCGCTATAATCGCTACATTCGCCTCGCCCCTCATACCGCACCGAACGAGTCCACATACGAACCGCCTCGGGCGTGCAGCCCGCGTGGGTGTGCACTCTACGACTGCCGCTCAACTGCCCCGTCAAATACAACATTGTGGTCAGTATCGCTGTAATCGCTACATTAGTGAGACTCGCTATAATCGTTACATTCGCCTCGCCCCCTTATACTGCACCGTATGAGTCCACATACGAACCGCCACGGGCGTGCAGCCAGCCTGGGTGTGCACTCTACGACTGCCGCTCAACTGCCCCGTCAAATACAACATTGTGGTCAGTATCGCTATAATCGCTACATTAGTGAATTTCGCTATAATCGCTACATTAGTGAATTTCGCTATAATCGTTACATTAGCCTCGCCCCCTCATACCGTCAAATACATTGTGGTCAGTATATGGATAAGCTATAATATAAAGACGAACTTATCTTTAAAATGTACCTCTTCTAGCTAATGTCGATAACTTAGCCCCAAACTAAGCAAAGCTTGTACTATGGGTGCTAGGCGACGTTACATACTTGTATATATAGAAAACACCCATGACTCGGGAACAAATATTTGTGTTCATCACACAACTAAATGCCCTTACCGGAATTCGAACCCAGGACCATCGGCTTCACAGGCAGAGTCACTACCCGCTAGGCCAGACCGGTCGTCAAATTGAGAGGAAAACATCAAGATTTTGACAAAATTCTTGTAACGTGTGTCCTAGCGTAGTGCCTAAACTGCTGAGCAGATATTAATGAATGATGTGGTGATTCAATAGGCTACTTTAACCCAACTCCAAAAAAGTAGGCTCTCCACAAAATAGTAACTGTAGTCAGTTTAGTTGACCGTCAGCGAAGGTCTCCGTTTCGGCTTGGGCATATTTTCCCCTGCAAATCGAATTCCTCAACCGATTCTCGTGAAATTTTGTGAACATCAGGTTCTGTAGTTAAATAGTTTTTTTCAGTTGTTTTGTTTTTTGGAAAATGTTCAAAATGACGGTCATTGACCTAACATACTTACTTAAGGCCATAGACCCTATTTTTTTTAACATTTTTAAGTTTATTGCGAGGTATACAGCTCACATAGCCATTAATGTTAATATTTATACTTATATAACACTTTAAACTCTCGCGTTTTGTACACATATTTAATTACACAAACGGGTCTACCGCGATATAATTTCATTGACATTGAATTTCGTTGACATTTGTTGGGACGTCAGTCTTTCCGTGACCACAGCTGGTGCAACTCAGCTGAAACGTCGGAATTAAAGGTAAAAACAATGAATATATCGCGGTAGACCCGTTTGTGTAATTAAATATGAATATTTATACTTGTTATAGGGTCACCCAATGCCGACGCGAGTGCTGGCGCGCAGAATGGCGGCGTTGCAAGCGTGTAGGATACTACACAAGTCTGGAGAGCTCGACGATCATCTTATGCCTATAGGTAGTCACATGCTATAGCGGCATGTTGGCTATTATCACTACACGTTATGGTAGAAGAGCCGACTGCAAAATTTCGAACGGACTTGATACCGCGATGAAATGCACATTGGTTTCCCATAAAAGTGATGCTAAGTCCGCGATAGTCTGCCACGGCGGAACTTGCCGAAAGTACAAAAAAGAAGGCCACTTCCGGTGCGAAAAAGGGGAGCTGATTTAACCCATCTGATACTGAAATAATAGTTATGGCAGCAGTTAGAAATTTACATGTAGACCCAGAAAAGCGAAGTCTGTCAGTATTTTTTTTGCCGGAAGTGCTTGGGTTAGTTTAGGGGTCCCGATGACCATCGGTACCCCTTTGAGAGCGTCTGCCAAGCACTTCATAGCGGTATCAAGTCGGTTTAAAATTATGCAGTCGGCTCTTCTACCATTATAAAACGAAGTCCCCCGCCCGTCTGTCTTTTTGTATGTTCTCGATAAACTCCAAAACGACTAAACGGATTTCATGCGGTTTTCATCTATCAATAGAGTGATTCTTGAGGAAGGTTTAGGTGTATAATTTGTTAATCCGTACGAAGCCGGGGCGGGTTGCTAGTCATAAATGTTATAATAATATACTGCATACTACATTTTGTGGTAACTCTGGGTGCCATTAGTCTGAATGTTAATAGTTGACGTTTGACAATTCGTTTACACTAAAATATATGGCGCCGCACAGCGCATCTACTTCAGCTGTCAAATACGGGAGCATGAGCATCGGGAGTGATCGATATTAATTATATAAATTTTTTGCTAAAACAAAAAAAAAAACAAAGATTTTTTGCTGTATTAGTTCAGCTCTGTATTATATTTTATATTGATTTGATTAATTTGTAACATGTTGTTGTTATACTTTAGGCAAGGAGAACTTCAAGGCGGGCGAGTTAGAAGCTTGCGCCGAGGCCGATGCGAGGCCTGGAACCACGAAGAGACGCCAATACTATTATAAAAGGGTAACTATTATTTTACATAGTTTTTTCTTAAAATTCTTTGATTTGTGTCAAATTTGTGTAAAAGAAAGGAAAAAGTTATTGATTGTAAAGTATTTTTCAAACGCTGCCAGATCTCATTCTTATATTATAATTATAAATCGTATAGAGATGACACCTGTCACCGTACCCCTCGGATTTAAAAAATACTATAGAAGAATAAAATATGTTTGTGAATCTTAAAAAAACAAATAAAAAACAAACAAAAATGTCAGAAATCTGTTTTGTGTCAGAAAATTGTCAAATGTCAAGTTTTGACAACCAATGTTACCGCATAATTTATTGAGCCGTACAGCGACTTTCTATCTCAACTGTCAAATTCGATGTATGAATATTTTTAGAATACATATCGCTACTTTAAAAAAAAACTCGTATTTTGTTCTGTCAATCAGAAGAAAAAATGTAGTCTCAATCTATGGGATGCATACAGAGTTACTGCCTTTCTACTTTGAGTAGCAGTGTTAGATACGAGATTTTTTCAAAGTATTGACGTTATCTAATATTATCCATAATCCGTTATTGGGTCGATCAACTATTTCTTGTTGTTATTCTGTCCCATCAGCCAGGAGACAATAGTAGCATAGTTTCTTAGAAGAGCTGCTGTACCATGTTCTACAAACGTGCTTAGTAGATGTCCCATTATGGAAAGGCCTTATAACTACCAAAAAAATCAAGTTTGGTTCATTTAAATACGAAATAACTAGTATTTTAAGAGTGACCCAAGAGACCGTAACCATGGCAACTAGTGACTAGAAATGGTTGATTCACCCTATTGCTAAATTTCGGTATAAAATTATGTCTCATTGACATATACCTTTGAGATATTACAGGAATGCCTCTTATTTCAGACAGCTAGAGCCTTCACGAACTGCGAGCCCATTGTGGACACGACGGACGAACAGCTGGCAGAAGAGGCAGGCGGACACACAGAGCCAATTACCAGTAAGTTTACAGTACGATATTTTCTCAACACTCAAAAGTTATGGCACAGAATAAGTAATAGTATTATCATACAGAACGGCCACGCCCCGCCCCGCCCCGACTCGCATTACCTCGCCCCGCGACATGAATCTGGCGGACTTCTGGCGTCCTTTCAGTAAAGCGTCTTACCCACACATACACAATGACGCGTGTACAGACGTGCCGGGAACACATATAAACGCAAATGATTTTTGATGTATGGCGCGTCCGCCCTGTGGTTATGTAGTGAAGAAGTATGGAAGTGCCAATAGGAACGTCATATTTTCACTGCAAAGTCTGTCCAGAGTTAGCTTAGGGTGGTATTCCATCTGTCCAATTAGTATTGCGTCTCACATTTTGCTCAATGAGAGAGTGAGACGCAATGACATTGGACAAGACAGTAGCTAACTATGTATGTTTGTACAGGTCAAATCTTGCAAGTTAAATTTGACCCACTTCCCGGTATCCGATGAAGATGAAAATTTGCATACGTGTGTATGTCGGGTGACAATGCAATATTATGGTACCGTCGAGCTGATCTGATGATGGAGACAGGAGGTGGCCATAGGAACTCTGTGATGAAACAACGCAACCTAATTGTGTTAGGGGTTTTTAGAATTGTCTCGATCAGTATTAGTTGTCTGTGGGAAGAAAAGTACAGTCAGCGATAAAAGCTTGTACCAAAAATGAAATTTTTGCCAAAAACTTATTTATAATTAATAATAATTTAGCCTATATACGTCCCACTACTTACAAGCACGAGAGGGTTAATGCTATAGTCCACACGCTGGCCCAATGCGGGTTGGGGACTTCACATACACCTTTGAATTTCTTCGCGGCTGTATGCAGATTTCTCACGATGTTTTCCTTCACCGAAAAGCTAGTGGTAAATATCAAATGATATTCTGTACATAAGTTCCGAAAAACTCATTGGTACGAGCCGGGGTTTGAACCCGCGACCTCCGGATTGAAAGTCGGATGTCAGAACCACTCGGCCACCACCGCTTATTTTGTTACAGATTATTCTGAACACTTGTTACAGGTAGCAACGTGCTATACGCGATAGCTTGCACCCTCTGGTGCGCGCTACCCGAGCGATATAATACAAGAGGGAGGCGGCTCCACGCCCCACAGCTAGCGAGACAAGCGTGCGGTGTGCTCATGCGAGTACAACAACCGGACAGGTGACTAGAGAATGTTTGTTTACTCTCTCTATATTAGAGTGAGCGGGATAGCTTGCACCCTCTGGTGCGCGCTACCCGAACGATATAATACAAGAGGAAGGCGGCTCCACGCGCCACAGCTAGCGAGACAAGCGTGCGGTGTGCTCATGCGAGTACAACAACCGGACAGGTGACTAGAGAATGTTTGTTTACTCTCTCTATATTAGAGTGAGCGGGATAGCTTGCACCCTCTGGTGCGCGCTACCCGAACGATATAATACAAGAGGAAGGCGGCTCCACGCGCCACAGCTAGCGAGACAAGCGTGCGGTGTGCTCATGCGAGTACAACAACCGGACAGGTGACTAGAGAATGTTGGTTTACTCTCTCTATATTAGAGTGAGCGGGATAGCTTGCACCCTCTGGTGCGCGCTACCCGAACGATATAATACAAGAGGAAGGCGGCTCCACGCGCCACAGCTAGCGAGACAAGCGTGCGGTGTGCTCATGCGAGTACAACAACCGGACAGGTGACTAAAGAATGTTTGTTTATTCTCTCTATATTAGAGTGAGTGGGATAGCCTGCACCCTCTGGTGCGCGCTACCCGAACGATATAATACAAGAGGAAGGCGGCTCCACGCGCCACAGCTAGCGAGACAAGCGTGCGGTGTGCTCATGCGAGTACAACAACCGGACAGGTGACTAGAGAATGTTTGTTTACTCTCTCTATATTAGAGTGAGCGGGATAGCTTGCACCCTCTGGTGCGCGCTACCCGAACGATATAATACAAGAGGAAGGCGGCTCCACGCGCCACAGCTAGCAAGACAAGCGTGCGGTGTGCTCATGCGAGTACAACAACCGGACAGGTGACTAGAGAATGTTTGTTTACTCTCTCTATATTAGAGTGAGCGGGATAGCTTGCACCCTCTGGTGCGCGCTACCCGAACGATATAATACAAGAGGAAGGCGGCTCCACGCGCCACAGCTAGCGAGACAAGCGTGCGGTGTGCTCATGCGAGTACAACAACCGGACAGGTGACTAGAGAATGTTTGTTTACTCTCTCTATATTAGAGTGAGCGGGATAGCTTGCACCCTCTGGTGCGCGCTACCCGAGCGATATAATACAAGAGGAAGGCGGCTCCACGCGCCACAGCTAGCGAGACAAGCGTGCGGTGTGCTCATGCGAGTACAACAACCGGACAGGTGACTAGAGAATGTTTGTTTACTCTCTCTATATTAGAGTGAGCGGGATAGCTTGCACCCTCTGGTGCGCGCTACCCGAACGATATAATACAAGAGGAAGGCGGCTCCACGCGCCACAGCTAGCGAGACAAGCGTGCGGTGTGCTCATGCGAGTACAACAACCGGACAGGTGACTAGAGAATGTTTGTTTACTCTCTCTATATTAGAGTGAGCGGGATAGCTTGCACCCTCTGGTGCGCGCTACCCGAGCGATATAATACAAGAGGAAGGCGGCTCCACGCGCCACAGCTAGCGAGACAAGCGTGCGGTGTGCTCATGCGAGTACAACAACCGGACAGGTGACTAGAGCAAAATATGTATACTAGAGTTAGACCAAGAAAAAAAAATGCATTTATTTCAGACGACTAAATGTCCATAGTTTGTTAGTAACAAGAAAATACTTAAACGACTATATTAGTACCTAAACCTAAGTGAAGCGAGGACGAGTGCCTGATTAGGCCACTGTCCCCTCCCCGCTACTAAGCTCAGGAGGCTGTGGCGGCTGTCGCGGAAAAGTCTGCAGCGATTTTTATAGCATACACAGTGCAAGTGTTATTTCATATTTGAAATGTAAATAATGAATCGCATGACTTTTATAATGTTAATAATTAATGTGACATGTTATTTTTTAATATTTTTATCTTAATTTTATGTTATTAGTGCGATTAGACTTCAAATTTTGCATGATACACCAAGCAGGTTATGGTTGCACTAATTAATATGTTATTGTACACCTTTGTAAACCCATATTCAGCGAATTAATAAATACAAATATGTCATAATTTCATAGAGGTTTGACGTTTAACATAACACTTGCAACATAAGTTTGCTTGCAACTAGAATCAGCACGTGTTTCGCAGATTGCAAATCCCGTCGTTCCCGGTGTACACGCGTTCTGGCGAGGTGCGTGTGACCGTGGGCCCCGCCGCGCGCGCCGACACCAGGCTCAGCCCGCGCAGGAAGGAACTCATCACGAGGTATTGTACATTGTTTCATTTAATTTCGGATAACAATAAAATAGCTTAAATATAAAAAAAAAATCGGGCAAGTGCGAGTCGGACTCGCGCACGAAGGGTTCCGTACCACATAAAAAAAAAAAACAAAAAAAAAAGCAAAAAAAAACGGTCACCCATCCAAGTACTGACCACTCCCGACGTTGCTTAAATTTGGTCAAAAATCACGTTTGTTGTATGGGAGCCCCATTTAAATCTTTATTTTATTCTGTTTTTAGTATTTGTTGTTATAGCGGCAACAGAAATACATCATGTGTGAAAATTTCAACTGTCTAGCTATCACGGTTCGTGAGATACAGCCTGGTGACAGACGGACGGACGGACGGACGGACGGACGGACGGACGGACGGACGGACGGACGGACGGACGGACGGACAGCGAAGTCTTAGTAATAGGGTCCCGTTTTACCCTTTGGGTACGGAACCCTAAAAACGCTGGTGGCCTAGCGGTAAGAGCGTGCGACTTTCAATCCGGAGGTCGCGGGCTCAAACCGCGGCTCGTACCAATGAGTTTATCGGAACTTATGTACGAAATATCAGTTGATATTTACCAGTCGCCTTTCGGTGAAGGAAAACATCGTGAGGAAACCGGGCTAATCCCAATAAGGTCTAGTTTCCCCTCTGGGTTGGAAGGTCAGATGGCAGTCGCTTTCGTAAAAACTAGTGCCTACGTCAATTTTTGGGATTAGTTGTCAAAGCGGACCCAGGCTCCCATGAGCCGTGGCAAAATGGCACGATAACGCGAGGAAGAAGAGAATGAAAGAGCTTACAATTTTAAATTTTCGAGGTGTGTTATTTTTCTCTATCGTCGCAGGTTCATGCGTTTCGTGTTCGCCGACGTGCTGCGCGTGCGCCGCCGCGGCATGACGCTCGAGCCGGACGCCTGCACACACAACAACTACTACGTTGTGCCCACTGTTAAAGGTACGGATTTACTTTTATGAAAACTTCAAGATTTAGAAAGAGGAGGTGGGATTTATTTTGTATGTTTATTGCCTTAGACCTACTTAAACGATTTTATAATATCTTTTTGTTTCAAAGTTTATCATAAAAATCTTCAAAAACCTCTCACGTAATTAATGGACGTTCCCTAATTTCAAAACATTATTCTACGCAATCCTTCGCCCTTTTATTGTATTCGAAAGTTTTTTTTGTACATTTTTGACAATCTTTTTTGCGTTTTTGTAGTAAGATGGTTTATAATTGCGAAACCATTTTTTCTTGTTCACATCAGTGACATTCGGTGACTCATAACGTCTGTTGTCAAAGAGTAAAATCCCCAGTAAAATACATCAGTACCACTGAAAATCCGAAAATCTAAAATATGATTAAAATGTAACAGTAAACAACCCAGACGGCAGCACTAAAGTGGACATCGACTGGAAGTTTCTGGAGCAAATATACCAGTACACGGAAGAGAAGGCGCACGCTGAGCTGGAGAAACCGGTGCTGTGGACGGAAGAAGGGAAGAATGAAGAGAAACGGCCCGGGGAAGGCGAAGTATGGGCGAGAAAAGAGGATGATACTAAAGTAAGTATTTATATTATTAAGATCGTATTTATGTAGAAGCCGGTGCTATGGACGGAAGAAGGGAAGAACGAAGAAAAACGGCCCGGGGAACGCGAAGTATGGGCGAGGAAGGAGGATGATACTAAAGTAAGTATTTATATTATTACAGATTGTATTTATGTAGAAGCCGGTGCTATGGACGGAAGAAGGGAAGAACGAAGAAAAACGGATGGGGAAGGCGAAGTATGGGCGAGGAAGGAGGATGATACCAAAGTAAGTATTTATATTATTAAGATGGTATTTATGTAGAAGCCGGTGCTATGGACAAAAGAAGGGAAGAACGAAGAAAAACGGCATGGGGAAGGCGAAGTATGGGCGAGAAAAGAGTATGACACTAAAGTAAGAAATTACGTTTAAATTATTATTGTTTTTTATTAAACATGTAGATTGTAGAAGCCAGTAGTTTAGTAAGAAATATACCAGTACACGTATGAGAAAGCATACGCTGAGCTAGAGAAACCCGTTCTATGGACGGAAGAAGGGAAGAACGAAGAAAAATGGCCTGGGGATGGCGAAGTATGGGCGAGGAAGGAGGATGAAACTAAAGTAAAAAATTACGTTTAAATTATTTTTGTTTTTTATGAAACATGTACATAGAAGCCAGTAGTTTAGTAACAAATATATCAGTACACGGAAGAGAAAGCACACGCTGAGCTAGAGAAGCCGGTGATAGGGGCGGAAGAAGGGAAGAATGAAGAAAAACGGCCCGGAGAAGGCGAAGTATAGGCGAGGACAGAGGATGACGCTAAAGTAAGTATTAATATTATTAAGATGGTATTCATGTAGAAGCCGGTGCTATGGACGGAGGAAGGGAAGAACGAAGAAAAACGGCCTGGTGAAGGCGAAATATGGGCGAGGAGAGACGATGACACTAAAGTAAGTATTTATATTATTAAGATGGTATTCCTGTAGAAGCCTGCTATGGACAGAAGAAGGGAAGAACGAAGAAAAACGGCCCGGGGTAGGCGAAGTATGGGCGAGGAAACAGGATGGCACTAAAGTATAATATTAGATTTTTTCTACCCGTATATTTAAAAAAAATGTATTTTCTGTACTACACACTACACAGCTCTGGAGAGGACAAAAAATTATATAGTTTTTGTTTTCAGTCAGAAAACCAAGACAAGAGAAAAGTGAAGAAGATGGACAACCCACTGCTGAAGCCTGGCGAAATCTTCGTGTTTGACCCTGAAAAATACAGAGAGGCGGTCGTCACACCATGGTACCGGAACCAGGACCAACCCCAGGTACTGTAGTGTTTGTGCTATTGAGCTATAGTAGGGATGACGTAGTCTCGGGTTCACGGGTGGTGGGGCGACAGTCACGTGAGAGCTAGCGATGTGACGAGTCCACTTTTTTTCAATTCGAATCATTCGAACTGATTCGGCCGCTGATTCGAGTTGACTCGACTCGACGGTTCGCGACAAGGTCAACGGCCGCGGAGCCGCAAACTTGAGTTGAGACGGCGAGTCAAGCGGCAGTTGTTGTAAACAGAACCTTCAGGGCACCAAATGAAGGTTTATTTTTGAATGGCCATACTAGCAGTGAACTCGACTCGGGATGGCGATTCAAGCGGCAGTTGTTGTAAAAAGAACCTTCGGGCCATGGAATTAAGGTTTATTTTTGAATGGTCATAGTACCAGTCAACTCGAATTGAGACGGCGAATCAAGCGGCAGTTGTTGTAAAAAGAACCTTCGGGCTACCGAGTTAAGGTTTATTTTTGAATGGCCTTAGTAGCAGTGTGATAGCGTTGACTCGGCTCGAAGAGTTGGCGAATTGGCGATTCATTCGCCGAGTTAGCGGATCGGATACCAAGTTACCAGTTAGTTTAGTGGCCGAGTTGATTCGAATTGCGAATAGTCTTGATTCGAATCAACTCATCTGTAGGTTGATTCGGATTATTCGAATCAGATAACTCGACTCGCCCATCGCTAGTGAGAGCCGTTGGTGAGAGCGGACGTGTCGATCCTAGCTACTGGTGACGTAACGAGCCATATACTTGTCCCACTGTGTGTGTGAGTAGTACAGGTACCATCACGATGGTTGCACCATTTGGGGACAGTATCTATAGGTATTTAAATAAAAGTAAACATAATGTAGGTCGAGGTTAAGGAGGTGAGGACGTGCATAGTCAGGATGGCCGAGTCGTAGTATTCTTCTAGCTATACTCTGTATCTTTAGGTATTTAAATAAAAGTAAACAAAATCTACCCTCAAATGGTTTCTTAAGCCAGTTGATGGTAGATGAAAACATTACACGATCAAATGTAGGGTAAAGTCAGGTCGTTCAGTGACTGATCCAGGCGGTTTTGTATTTGGTTGGTTAACCAATAAATGTTATAACTACCCGAAAATGTACAAATTATTTGTTTACTTTTATTTAAACACCTAAAGATACAGAGTATAGGGTCCTAGCTAAATAGGGATGTTTCCTGAATTTAAAGTAAAAAGAAAGATGGGCATTTTCACATAAAAGTGTACTAATTACTTTTTTTTCAAAAATCTTCAAAAAGCTTCTCTGTTTGGCCTAAAGGTTGACTGGTAGAGAATGCCGTGTAGCATTAAGTCCGCCTTTTGTCACTGTATATTTTTTACTGTGCAATAAAGTTTAAAATAAATAAATAAAATAAAAATGTGTTCCAAAAAAATGACAGTTTTGTAACGCACTTTCACATGAATTTTGTATGGACCGTTAGGTACATAACTGACACCCAAAAATTGTATGAAAAACTGGGAACACTTTTTTTCTTTGTCTCATTCAATCAATAGTACTCGTGATTCTGAGTCTAAATAACCCAAAAGTTGATGGCTTTTTTTTTTAAAGGTACAATTTTTTCTGAAAACCCCCAGATAGATAGAATACTCTTTACATATTGTGTCACACCTCAGTAAAAGATACAGCTTAAAGAAAAACAATCGATTAAAAATAGAGACAGACAACAGGCAATGTTAGTAATAGACTTATCACTGAATCTTCTCTTCCAGTTCTTCCTAGTAGCCGAAATATGCTCCAATCTGACCCCGGACTCTGAGTTCCCGTCGGACACACATACAAGCTTCCGTGACTATTACAAAAGCAAATATGGCGTCACACTCACACAGCCGCACCAGCCTCTGTTGGACGTGGACCACACTAGTGCCAGGCTCAATCTGCTCACGCCCAGGTAAATAAGATAAAGATATGACAAAGATAAAGATAAGATTGAACCCAGACTCTGAGTTCCCGTCGGACACGCATACAAGCTTCTGCGACTATTACAAGAGCAAATATGGCGTCACACTCACACAGCCGCACCAGCCTCTGTTGGACGTGGACCACACTAGTGCCAGGCTCAATCTGCTCACGCCCAGGTAAATAAGATAAAGATAACATAAGGTAAGATAAAGATAAGATTGACCCCAGACTCTGAGTTCCCGTCGGACACACACACAAGCTTCCGTGACTATTACAAGAGCAAATATGGCGTTTCACTCACACAGCCGCAACAGCCTCTGTTGGACGTGGACCACACTAGTGCCAGGCTCAATCTGCTCACGCCCAGGTAAATAAGATAAAGATATGACAAAGATAGTTGTAAGATAAAGATAAGATTGATCCTAGATTCTAGTTTCCGTTCAACACACAAGCTTCGGAGACTATTCTTCTTCTTCCTCGCGTTGTCCCGGCATTTTGCCACGGCTCATGGGAGCCTGGGGTCCGCTTGACAACTAATCCCTAGAATTGGCGTAGGCACTAGCTTTTATGAAAGCGACTGCCATCTGACCTTCCAACCCAGAGGGTAAACTAGGCCTTATTGGGATTAGTCCGGTTTCCTCACGATGTTTTCCTTCACCGAAAAGCGACTGGTAAAATATCAAATGATATTTCGTACATAAGTTCTTAAAAACTCATTGGGATTTATTTTGAACCCGCGACCTCCGGAGCGCTTCGACATCTTATGCCATCTATATCAGTTTATAATTTGAATTATTTATTTTTAGATACGTCAACCGCAAGGGCGTAGCCCTGCCCGTGTCGTCAGAGCGCACTCGGCGCGCCAAACGCGACCGACTAGATCAGAAGCAGATATTAGTTCCAGAACTGTGCACCGTGCATCCCTTCGCGGCGCCACTGTGGTTCGCCACTGTCGCTCTCCCCTGCGTACTCTACAGGTCGGTTAAGGTTATCTACACACATATCATAAACCCATAAGCCCCCTATTCATAAAACTTAACGGCTTGTAACGCCTTGTAAATCAAATAACTATTGTTGGTCCCCAGAATCAACGCACTGCTAATAGCAGACGAGATACGTCGTGGCGTAGCGGCCGGGGTCGCTCTTGGGGTCCCAAGAGTGGGGCCGGGGTTCCAGTGGCCACCGCTTGACTTTGGATGGAGTCTGGCCGAGGTAAGACACTTTCTACTCAATGCTGAGGATCACAACATCATGTCCCTCTGTTGACGACCGGGCATAGACTAGGAATCCTCTAGACCGAGTTTAGAGAAATTATTTCATGCAACCGATGATGCCAAAAATGCGGAGGTGCGCGGGACGAGGTGAGCGAAGTCCCGTGCCGTGATTGGTCCGTTCAAAGACACGGACGTCACACAAAGACACTTTCGACTCGAACATGGAGTAAAATTACCGTATGCGTGGCAGAGGGGGTAGCGCGACTATGCTCAGTCTGGAGGATGTTTTGTCTGTGCGACCGGGTTTCTCCCTAGGCTTCTAAGACACTATATTACGGCAGTGGGAAGACACTGCTCCTTTCGGGCAAACGGCTCCACTCGGCTCAGCATTGCTCCGAGCAATTATTAGGGTTGGCACCACTTGACGTCGTTTTGCGTGCACGACCACAGATAAGATAATTACTTGAATTTTGACAACCCTAAATAGCCGAAAGGGATAGTGCCATACATTAGGAAGGGTCAGCATAATTCGTCCCTGAATCGCTGTCAAACTTCGGTTTTGTATTAAGTGTCCTTTCTGTACCGTAGTACTATTATTTATTCTGTGATTACGAATTAAATTTATGTTCTCTCTTAGACGTTTTACTAACACGTACTTCGTATAGTAAAGTTCCTGTGTAATGTTTTGACGGCAGTCACATTAAACCAATTTATTTATTTAATCGTATGGCTTATACAAAAATAGGCAGTTATATAAATGTCACAGAATAGAAATTACATTGCAATTAAAAATTGAATGAAATGTCAATATTCAGTGCGTTCAGCCACGCAATTGCGTCGGGTGTTAGGCGCAGCAGGTCTTCTGGTGGTCCCGAGTATGAGTGCAGAGGGCATCGCTGAATTATATGGTCCATAGTCTGGACTTCTTCGCCACACTCGCACATTGCAGAGTCTTTCCACCCCCATTTATGTAAAAAAAAAAAATAGACCCGTGCTGATATCAGAACTTTAACCCCAAAACATAAGACTTGCAATTTTTATTGATAGCAATAAAAAACAATTGATGAAATAATTTTATGTAGAAGGTAATTGCAGCGACTGTGACCCGTTCTCAGTCTTTTTAAGCGACACCACAATCTCCGGGGAAGGTTGAAACCTAATGGTTTAGAAGTCGGGTCTATGGTTTCCACGTGAGAGCCAGCCATTAAACCAATAGATAGGTAGGATAAGTTCGATAGCTTGCTTCAGATGCCCGAAGGCAAACTGTCCAGAAATAGGAGCCCCTTATAGCAGGGCTCCGTCGACTCAGGGCACGACACAATTTTCACGATTCACGATATGCCTAGGAATTTCATGATCTGCCTGATTTATATAACAAAGTAAAGTATAGTCAGCGATAAAAGCTTGTACCAAAAATGAATTTATTGCCAAAAACCATTGACATATAATATCTAAGGACGCGAGAATTCGCGCCAATCGTGCAGTCTAACGCAACTAGTTGCGACCAATCGCGCGCGTGATGCGAACTCATCAACCAATCGCGTTGTAGCGGTGTCACACCGCTGTACCGGCACAGTATAATAAATAGTACTAACGTACAGTATGGACACTCCCTGCCTCCCGTTGAAAGTGCCGCCCACCCGCTCTCGGTTACCTCACAGTTACCGGCTGGCAAGGACGCGACGACGCGGTGCGCAGAGCGGAGGCCACGTAAAATATTCAAATATTAAACAAATATTTACAAAACCTATCAGATCACACTGAAAACAACAAAATATCTATATGAACAAAAAATCATGTTTTCAAGTTACGTAATATTTTTGTGGCCTGAATTTCCTTACAAAAATTTTGTTACTTCGTTTAAACTGATTCAAAATAGGAAACTATTGTATAAATCGAGCTTAGATACCCACCTTACAGCATAATACGATTCTTATTTCTTCTTAATACGCGCAATGAGTTTTGAGTCATTGAGGTCATCGAACTTGACAACAAAATGGCGAGAACCCTAGCACGTCTTATCTCACTCACACAAGCAAGGTACGCGTCCACCTACACGAGCTTAGACTGTGTGCGTAGGAACGGGTTTGTTTCATACATTTGATCGCCAGTGTCCGAGGTGTGGTACTGGCCCCATTCATGTCCCATTCTTTTTAGATATTATGTCAATGCCAAAAACTTATTGAATATACCTATCTTAAATTCAGGTGCTAAGCGCTGATTGTGAGAAGAACGAAAAGAGGAAGGAAAACGAAGAGGAACCGAAGGACGAAGACGAAGTCGAACTGAGCGAGAGAGAACACGAGGAACAGAGAGAGACGGAAGAGCCCAAGGAGAAGACCATCAACGATATTCTGCAAGAGAAGGAGGATGCTGAGAGCGTAAGTTAAAAAAACCGGTCAAGTGCGACTCGGACTCGCGCACGAAGGGTTCCGTACCATTACGCAAAATCACGATTGTTGTATGATAGCCTCATTTGAATATTTATTTTATTCTGTTTTTAGTATTTGTTGTTATAGCGGCAACAGAAATACATCATGAGCTCAAAAAAAAACCACCGTTTTAATTTTGAACGCATAGATTGTCGAATCCAGCAACATAAAAACTAGTTTGATATATTCAAAAGATACTTAAATACAAATTAATACAGTACGTCGCGGCCCCTATTTTCAATATCTTTCGTTAAATTTAATAATCACGATTATTTAGCTGTGGCGCTAGTGAGCACGTTGATGGGCTCTTAACATTTATTTCACCTCCGTATTCGAGTTACCGAGGTTCCACCGTGTTGGTACGTTGCAGGGCTTCGAGATTGGCACGTGGGACAACAACATGGCGTCCTCCATCCCGGAGCCGCCGGAGTTCGATGAGTTTATGGAACCGCTGCCTCCTAACCTGACCTTCTGCACTTCCGCTTCCGGTGAGTACTGATCCACTAAAGGGGCCCACTGATTAACAGTCCGCCGGACGGTATCGGCCTGTCAGTTGTTCGGAACTATCAAAATTTTGTTCTAACTGACAGGCCGATACCGTCCGGCGGACTGTTAATCAGTGGGCCCCTTAAGGGCCACTTGCACCATCCACTAACCCGGGGTTAACCGGTTAAACCGTTAACCCAGTGTCAAATTGTACTGGTAACAATGTAAACGAAATGTGTGACGTTATCTATGAAAAGGGACCTTATTGTCGATGGCGCTTATGCCATTATTAACGATGCTCCGATATAGATACAATGCCGCGCGACGCTGTGCGACGTAAGCGCCATCGACAATAAGGTCCCTTTTGAAACCTTCAATGAGGAGAACTCCAGGAACAATGATAATTAATACACTTGGGTTTTAAAATCACTTCTTTTTTTATTCACTTCAATTCTCAATATTACACTTTTATAATTAAACCGAACGGGTCTAAGGTTAGACACGAAGTGCCCGTTCCGAGCTGGATAACGGCCTTTTATAACCTCTGGTAGCACCCCAACTGGTTCTATCCGAGTTGTATCTACCCTCAATATACCGACCGGTAGTGAACCAGTAATTGTATTGGAAAAAAGGGTAGGCGGGTTGTTACAGTCGGTCATCCTGCTCGAAACGAGTCCCCTCGTTTTTTTAATTATTAATATACTTTTAAGTTCAATACAAGTAATACCTTATAGCGGATGTGCAACTGTTAATGCTAATTATTTCTGATAAGAACGGTTTGAAAGCAATCATTTTACATGATTCATTAATTCCATTCTGTGTGCAATAATAACTTAAACATCAGTGATATTAATAATAAACACACAACCCACAGTACATACGTGTACGGAACATTAACCTTCGTATGCTGACAACAATTGTTATTGAATACTTAAAATGAGCTACAGATTTAATTTTTTTTTAGTCCAACAATTGGGACGGGCATGAGGCAGGATATACGAATACGAAAGGCTAATGTACCGTTCGACCAATGACACTGAAAAAAACGTAATGACAAAATAATTCAATTAATCTTAGAAAATTAAATTAGGTAATAAACTATCAGTTATCATAATCACTTGATTTTTTTTTTCTAGGGTTCATCTCTAATGACCCCGATTTATGAATATCATCTCTAATGATATTTCGCTCTTTATCTCTATAGATATGATTAGGCATCAGCAACTTAACAATCAGAGTTATATTATTATGTAAGTATATGAAGATCGACCAGTGAATGCGAACGCCTGGACCAACTATTTATCAAAACATTCCTCGTCACTTTCACTACTTGAAGAATAATCAACACCGTAACTCAACCAGGGAAATATTTTGTCTATAGCTACTACTCCTTCATATCGTCTACCCTTTCTGGTAAGAGGCGTGTCTTCCACGATGAAACGATCGTGTGGTAATACCTTTTTAATCTTGTAGGGACCTTGACATTTAGGCTCTAACTTCTTGGACTGACCTGACCCGGATGGTATGGCCCTAATTACTCGTACAAGATCGCCTACTTTATAAGACCTAGCAGGCTTCCGAGAGTGATCATAACGTCTTTTGTTTATCTCCTGGTGTTTTTGTATAGCCTGACTAGCCTCATTCCTAGCATCGCTTAGTGAGCTATCAATTACTCCACTCCCTATTTCGTCTGAAATTTGGTTTAAGATTCCTTGGGATGGGCCTGACGTTTTTCGCCCAAAAAGTAGTTCAGTTGGGGTCATTTTAGTAACTTCGTGTACAGTTGTATTTATACCAAGCTGTATCTCTTGTACGTACTCGTCCCATGACTCAGGATTCTTGTCATGTGTCATGGCTCCAAGTGCGGACAAGATCGTTCTGTTATATCTTTCCACCTGACCATTTGCGCGAGGTGTGGAAACTGAATTTAGCACATGTTTTATTCCTTTAGATTTGACATATTTTTCAAACTTCTTGCTCGTAAAGCTTGTACCCCGATCGGTAATTAGCCGTGTTGGAACGCCAAATAAATTAAAAAATGCTTGAAACACCTTGATGCTGGCTTTCGTTTTGGTAGAACGTACTGGTGTCAAGTTCACATATTTCGTAAACGAGTCAATGATTACTAAAATATAAGAGTTTTTCCTTTTACTTCGCACAAATGGTCCGAGGTGGTCAGCGTGGATTGTGTGGAAGGGTATTTCTACCTTCGGAATTGGGTGCAATAGACCTTCTTTTGCTCCTGAAGGGAGTTTATGATGAGCACAGGCTAAGCATGAAGACACATATTTTTTTATAAACTTGCGCATTTTAGGAAACCAGTAAAACGAGCGAATTCTTTCGAGGGTTTTTTCAAACCCAAAGTGACCAACGTCATCGTGATTTGACTTGAGTAACTGCCAGCGAACCCCTCGTGGTACTACCCAGCGTTCGGTCTTGTCGTCTAGAATTCTAAATACTTTGCCATTTTTAACCCTGTATTCTTTATATATTGATGCAACCTTAGCTGTTTCCGGATCCTCGAGAATATCTTTAATTCGCTTAATTTCTGCGTCCCCTAGCTGAACTGTGGTGATCCAGTCTTCGGAATTGACAGGTAGAACGTCAAGAATATGAGATTCAGCGCTATGTTCTATGATTGGATTCCTACTTAGACAATCCACATGAGACATTTTTGCTCCCGCACGATATTCAATATTGCAGTCATATTCCAAAAACTGGATCCACCACCTAGATATGCGCGGCACCAGATCTCTTTTCGTGAAGGTGGAACGCAAGGCATGACAATCTGTTATTATGGTGAACTTTATACCCAAGAGATAATTTCTAAATTTGTTAAGGGAATTTATCACCGCCAGCGTCTCCAATTCAAAGGAGTGATATTTTTGCTCGTCAGCGGTGGTCTGACGACTGAAGTAAGCCACTGGTCTAAACGGCATTGAGCCCTTTCGTTGCAATAAAATTCCAGCAAGGCCAACCTTACTAGCGTCCGTATGAAGCTGCGTTTCTGCGGTGTGATCATACAACGCTAATACTGGCCGCTGAATCAGATTGCGCTTTAAGGTCTCGAATGCTTTTGCTTCGTCATCAGTCCACCTCCAAGAAGCTTGCTTCTTCAGAAGGCCCGTCAATGGCCTCGCTATAGTAGCGAAGTCCTTGACAAACCGTCTGAAGAAACTGGCAAGTCCAAGAAATCTTCTAACCTCATGTTGATTACTTGGGGCTTTAAAGCTAGCAACTGCTAGTGTTTTTTGCGATCCCGGTCTGATCTCGCCATTGCTTACTTCAAAGCCCAAAAAGTCTATAGTTCTTTTGAAGAAATGGCATTTTTCTAGTTTTAATGTGAGACCGCTTTGTCGTAACGCAACTAAAACCTCTTCCAAGCGACTCATACCTTCGGCAACAGTTGTAGACGGAATAAGTATATCATCCATGTATACGATGGAATGTCTAATCTGAGCGTTATTAAGAACCTTGTGTATGAGTCGTTGGAATACTGCAGGTGCATTCGCTAGCCCGAACGGCATACGGTTATACTCGTATTGCCCGTCCGGGGTAACGAATGCAGTCTTCTCCTTAGATTCCTCAGCTATCGGTATTTGATGGTACCCGGATGCCAAGTCAAGGGTTGTAAAAATAGCCTGCCCTGATAATTGATCGAGGAGATCGTCTATCCTTGGCAAGGGATAATGATCCCTTTTTGTTTTGTTATTAAGTGCTCGATAGTCGACGCACAACCGTTTGTCGCCCGATTTTTTTTTGCACTAAAACGATGGGACTGGCGTATGGTGAACTTGATTCGCGAACTATATTGTTTTCTATCATTTCGCGCACCATTCCCCTAACTAATTCTCGCTCATGAAAAGATAGCCTATATGGCCTATACACAACTGGCTCGGAATCCTTTAACTGTATAACCATTTCAGTCTCCGTAGTATAACCCAAGTCGTGCATGCCCCAGGAGAAACAAGTCTTATATTTAACTAGTAAATCTTCTAAGCTCTTCTGGTCCTCTAAAGAAAGGTCCTTATCAGAATTTATAATAAATTTTGGGTTACACACATCTTCTGCTGCAAGATCAACTCTTACCTCTGACGCAAGATGTTTGGCCCGAGTTATTAGTGAACCTTTCTGTAGAGTCACAGGGTTTTCGCCTAATCCGTGTACTAGGACATGACATGTACCCTTAGTTAAATGATATTCCCCTGGCAGTAAGTAATACTCGGTAGTAGGGCCGCCTCGAACTGTACCAGGTATATAGATTGTGCCACTATATAGTCCCGGGGACTTTACACAAATCGATGTAAATGTACCTACTGGTATAATCGAATCACAAGAAGCAATTAGAGGAACCTTCATAACATCATCTTTCTCAACATTTTCAATTAAGACTTCGGTCGCAGTTTTTATAATACGCAAAGTAGGACGCTCGCTAAATGAATGCCCAACTAAAACTGGACTATTTATAAGGTGGTCATCTACTATGTAGAGCTCAACATTGGCCTCTACTACTTCTTGCACCCCCATTGTAACATACACGACACCTATTGGCAAATACGGCACGTTGCCTAACCCACGTAAGTATGGACTATTTACTGGAACCCATTTCAAGTTTAATTTCTCAGCATCGGATTTCCGAATTAATGTTGCCTCGCTCCCAAGATCTAGTTGCCCCAATATAAAATTATTATTTACTTTTATTGGCAACTTATACTTTTCACTCGTGTTAACAGTTTTACAAATATCACCGTAATCTTTATTAACACTTTCAGGTAACCCTAGCCCAAGATCAGGCTCAGAGTCCATCAAAACCTTCATGACAGCTTTTTCTTTTGTCTCCGAAGGTGGAGCCCTTTTCTTTTTACGACAATCTATTTCGGTATGTCCCATCAGGTTACAGTAAGTGCATTTTATCAACGGTTTAGGACATCTAAAGCTAGGATGTCCTTTTTGATTACAGTTAAAACAAGTTAGTTGGGATGAACTGTGAACAGGTTTTGATGAACTCGACTGATCATTAGTCTTTGTATTTGCTGACGTGTTTTGTGTTGAACTGCGTGTTTCCTTTCTATCGTTGTTATAACGCAAAGTTTTGAAGAATTCTAAGACGTATTCGGGTTTTTCGAATTTCGCTGCTTGTGCACCTACCCTAACATTCCTGTCATCTACCCCGTGAACTATGCAGTCGACAGCGTTCTTTCCGAAAATTTTGCAGCGGTTTAGTAAATTTACTTTAGCATAATAATACATTTCTAACGACTCTCCGAAACGAGCCCGTTTCTTCAACATCTCATTTAAAAGCTCTGCATAATTTTCGTTTGACGGAAAGGATTCCTTCAACAGTACCTTCCATTCAACCCAGGTGCGTTTGAGAGACGGTAGACCCTGGTACCAAACCTTTGCCTGTCCTACTAATTTAGGTAACGCATAGTGTACTACCTGCCTATCGGTCCAACCATAGATCTCAGCGCATTCATCTACTTTGTCTAGCCATACACTAATTGTTTGTTCTTTAGATAAGGGATCAAATTCGGGAATAACGTTATTGATGGTAGCAAAGCTTTCACGTTCACTGGGCCTATTTTTCATCATTTTAACTAGCTCATCAAGAAAAGAAGATGCCGAATCATACCTTGATCGCTCTTGGGGTGGGTCAAGCCTTGTTGTTGGTGGTTCACGTCGCTCGCTCTCACGTCGCTCGCTCTCACGTCGCTCGCTGTCACGTCGCTCGCGGTCACGTCGCTCGCTGTCATGTCGTCGTCGTTTCGCGCTCTCGTTCTCAAGCTGGCTCAATAAGGCTGCAACTCTTCTTTTCTGTGACTCCAGCTCCTCTTCTTGTTCCCGTAATCTCCTTAGCGGGCTGCGACTACGAGTACGTGGACGTCTCTGATGATCACTGCGTACCTCCTGATCCAAACGGCTGGGCCTCACAGGATTTCGCTCTGGAGTTTTCAGGCGCCGTTGTCTATGAGGCCTCAAGATGATGCTTTTAGCACGGCTTCTACTCTGGCGCTCATGATTGGTTTCGTCATCAGACTCCATTGCTGAAACTCATACATTATGTGTTAAAGTTCTGTAAATATTATATATATATTTTTAGGGGACTAAGTAATTATTATTTTAAAAAAAAACTAAGTAGCTTGTAATGTGATTATAAAAATCCCACATGTCCATCTCCAGGAAGTACCCTGGCAAGATAACCATATGTGACTAACTATAAACTTCCGGATTGACTCCGTTACGGTAAATATAGTTTGTTAGAAAGAACTTATGAGTAGAAACCTCAAGCATATTCAAATCCAGGGAGTACCCTGGCAAGATAAATATGCTTAATTAACCATATAAACCTCCGGAATTGCTCCGTTACGGTAAATATGGGTTGTTTAATAATAATACTAGCAAAAACTTTTATCGATAATATTATAATCTATTTATTTTAACTGTCCTAATGTAACTCATTTAATGAAAAATAACTGAAAAATAGAAAAAAAAAATTATGTACCTTATTTGTGAGCGTAGCCGTCTCACTTCTGAAGATGAAACCTTCAATGAGGAGAACTCCAGGAACAATGATAATTAATACACTTGGGTTTTAAAATCACTTCTTTTTTTATTCACTTCAATTCTCAATATTACACTTTTATAATTAAACCGAACGGGTCTAAGGTTAGACACGAAGTGCCCGTTCCGAGCTGGATAACGGCCTTTTATAACCTCTGGTAGCACCCCAACTGGTTCTATCCGAGTTGTATCTACCCTCAATATACCGACCGGTAGTGAACCAGTAATTGTATTGGAAAAAAGGGTAGGCGGGTTGTTACACTTTTCATAGATAATGTCCCATTTAGGATTTAGGAGCGCATCGCCTACGTGCCTTTTATGAGCAAGTGTGATACTGGGGCCCATTTCTCGAACGATATTAGACTAATATTATTAGTCCACGAACTGTCAAATCGTATGGGTTGTCATGACAACACACTAATAATGTTAGACTAATATCGTCTGAGAAATGGGCCCCTGATGAAAGATATTGTGCCACGGGCGGGACAGCTAAAGATGCACCACAGCTAAAGCCTTATTGATTGAGCCCACTGTGGATTGTGGAACTAGGTCGATTAGTGTAAGATTTTCCAAACTTTCCTGTATAATGTAATGTTTATATATGTTGTGTATAGGCGGTGCGAACTGGTGCGACCCAGTTCAGAAGCCGAAAAGCCAGTTCAACCCTTCGAGAACGTTCTCCATGGCTGACAGCGACTGTTCCTACATGTCGAGGTAAACCGTTTCACAACAAATACTACACTATAATGATACTACACTACACTACTACTACACTACCACTACTAAAACTACACTACCAATACTACTACTAATACTATGCTATGCTTGAGTCATGGTTGTAATCTTTGTATATAAGTATGTATTTATCTATAGAAGTATGTATATCGTCGCCTAGCACCCATAGTACAAGCTTTTCTTAGTTTGGGGCTAGGTTGATCTGTGTAAGATGTTCCCTAATATTTATGCAGGGGCGTATTTTAAATTTTGGCGCCCCGGGCCAATACGTTTCGCCGCCCTAGAAGTCAAGGAAGAAAAACAAAATGCAATCCGCCAGGGGCGGCATATGCCGCCCCCGGGGGTTGGCGCCCCGGGCCATGGCCCGGATGGCCCTAGGGTAAATACGCCCCTGTATTTATGTATTGAAGTGAAAACTTCTTTAGCGGCGCTGTGCACTTTTTGTGATGGGGAAAAATGTTAAACTCGCGACAGGTCACGTGACCTTAAGATTCGTAAGACGTAAGACGGACACGTGACCTGATCGAAAAACTGTTACAATGTCATTGAGTTTTCACTTCTGCCGGCACTCCCACTACTTGTGGCGGTAATCGAAGACGATATTATTTTCAGTGATTTTGACACGGACGATTCAGATCTGAACTCTGAAGACAGCGACGACACGGACACCAGTGGGTTCTGTAGCAGTAAGAGCAATGGTATGTTTTTATATTACTTATACTTTTATACTGCAGATGTAATTTTTTCTTAGATTTTATGCGACTTCTACTATTACAATAGGGTAATATACTGTCATCATCATCATCATCAGGCTATATTAGTCCACTGCTGGACATAGCCCTCCCCTAAACAGCGCCAAAGCGCCCTGCGAAAGGCTGCAGGCAGATGTTGGATGCGGCAAGCTGAAGAATATACTGTATTTAAAATAAATTATTTTACACCATGCATGAAATAAAGCACCAGATAATTATGAGAAAAACACAGATAGGAGTTATTTTTAAACACAAGTTCTATTTAATAAATCGGATAGAAATATAAAAAGTAGGTGAGTTGACCGTGACGTCACGATGTAATATTTCATATAAATTCCATATTAGCAAATCGTTTTGACAGTTCTAAAAAAGTAACTGATTTGACTAGTAGGAAAATACCCTATTGATCCCTACCGATGATGATAGGATCCTGAAGAAATCGAGGGAACCCTTCAAATGTTACAGACACATCAATTCTACTGTTATTTGGGTTTCTTTTTAGGTGGACTTATATCGACCGGGATATGAACCGTGATTACCTTTTGTATTGTATATCCCGGTCGATATAAGTCTAGTGACCGTAAATCATTCAAAACTGTTATTCTTTTTAGGTGGTTCAAGAACTTGCATGCAATATTCGATAGATTGATGACCACTCGTCCATTGACCAAATACCGTGGGTAACGAAAATTGCATGCAAGTTTTCGAACCGTTTAAAGTTCTAAGGGTTTTAAAATACCAAGACTGTCAAATGATGCTAATATTGTTATGTTTTTTTTTTCAATGATTACTCAAACAAAAATATGTGTCTTCAAAATACATTAGGCCAGTTGTTCCCAAAGTTAACTGGGCTCCGACCCACCTAACAAAAACTGCCAAATTCGGGACCCATCTCTTGGCCGTTTTAAAAAGACCAAAAAATATAATAGGGTATTTGACTGTATTTAAAATAAATTATTTTAAATCATGCATGAAATAAAGCACTAGAAGATGAATAGACAAACGTAGACAGCAGTTATTTTTAGATACAATTTCTATTTTTAAACCCGTATAAAACTATAAAGAGTAGGTAATTATGACGTCACATGCTAGTGTTTCATATAAATTCCATAGTAGCAAATCGTTTTGACAGTTTGAAAAAAGAAACTGATTTGACTAGTAGTCAAATACCCTATTGAATAATTTTACGGTTTAGACTCACTTGTTTTTAGTCACTCGCGTGACATGTTTCGGAGAGCCTAGATCTCCTTTCTCAAGCACTAACAGTGCGAGCAGCGTTCACGACGGCCGTGTATCGCGTACTGCGATGTTAGTATGTTTCACAACAGTTTAAATTCGATTAAATACCCTATTGGTGACACTGAGATTCCCTAGTAGCTTCAGGGCCCGCTCAATATTTGCTCGCGACTGACAAATGGGTCGCGACCCATAGTTTTTGAAATGCTGCATTAGCTAGCCATACACGTACGGATTTGGCCGCCGGATCTGCCTGAAAGATGTGTCTGACGGGCACATCCCGATCCGTTGGTTTTTAGCACGGACAGCCGACAGATATCCGGCGGACAAATCTGTGTCTATTTCTCGCCACACATTGACGGATGTGCCAGAGACATCTTTCAGGCAGATCCGGCGGGCAAATCCGTATGTGTATGGCTCGCTAATAGCGAATCTATTGTCTTATTATCAGAGGGCAGAATTGCTTATGGCAAAAAATCAAACGTCAATAGAGTTGGAACGTTGAATTTTATCGACTATCGAATAAACTGAAATTATATTCCTAGCGTAGGTATCTTTATTTATTTATTAACAAAACTAAACCTCAAATCCATAAGCAAACAATAATAGACTTCATATGAACATTATGGAATAACATTTAAATAAAAGACAATATAAAACGATAATTTTAAAAACTATTTAACTTAGTACTGCATTATTAAAACTAGCTAGTCAACTAGCTAATTAAAGAGGTTAATGTTAAAGTCAGAAATGTAAAAGGTGACTGAACTTATCGATAGCTGAAAAAGTCGATAAAATTCAACGTTCCAACTCTATTGACGTTTGATTTTTGCCATGAGCAATAGGGGATATTACTGCAATGTTCTGCCGCCAGAGTGCAGCACTACCGACTCAGTAAATTCATAGACTAACTTATACATATTGTGCCTTAAACTGTTTTTTGACAAGTTTTCACAGACAATAAAATATGACATTGATGCATCAAGGCTGTTTGTTAACAGGGGCCTACCGGTAAACGCGAAAATCGAAATTTAGTTTTCCGCCTCTTTATCGCTCGAATATGCAAGAGTGATAGAGAGATTTCGATTTACTTGTTTCGCGGTAGGCCATGTGATTGACGTGACGTGTGATGTGTCAATGTGGTTTGTTTACTGTATGTGCCACAAAGGTGCCAGCTACGCAGAGCTTTCCCTAATATTCCCTATTCCGCCCTCTGCTTATTATATGTTATTGTAATCTTTATCCTAATGTTTTGTTCAGCGGCAATGGGCGTCCGCATAGAATACAAGACGGCGCACGAGGCGGAGGCGGTGGACGTGGAGCGGCGCGCGGCGCGGCCGGCGCCGGCGCGCGACGCCGACGCCGACGCGCGGGACCGCGCCGCGCACGCGCGGGCCATGCGG
Source organism: Cydia splendana (assembly GCF_910591565.1). Lineage (NCBI taxonomy): Eukaryota > Metazoa > Arthropoda > Insecta > Lepidoptera > Tortricidae > Cydia > Cydia splendana. Next base: position 8,181,050 of record NC_085983.1, read on the forward strand.
GCTGGAGACGCGCCCACAGAGGTTACTCTATATTATAATAATACTGCCATCTGCCTTCCAACCCAGAGGGGAAACTAAGCCTTATTGGGATTAGTCATGTTTCCTCACGATGCTTTCCTTCATCGAAAAGCGACTGGTAAATATCAAATGATATCGAGCCGAGGTTTGAAGCCGCGACCTCCGGATTGAAAGTCGCACACTCTAACCGCTAGGCCACCAGCGCTTGATAATTCACTTGATAAGCGCAGTCTTATTATCACATGGCTTTATAATAGCAGTTTATGTGACTGTTATATAATTAAAGGCATTAATTTACAAATGTGGGTTTAAATATAAAACGAACGCAGTGAGACTTCTTTAATCATAATTTGTATGTACAATCAGCAGCAATAGTTGCTAAACGGGCGAGGTGTCCAAAATGATCTTGACGTGAGTTTATTGTTAAGAGGATAAGAGCGCGTCAAGGTAATTTTGAACACCTCGCCCGCTTAGCAACTTCTGACTGTACCATTGTTTCGTCTGCGTAACATTTTTGTATATGACACGGCGGTTAAAAGCTATCCTTTTTTCTTACAGTGCCTACAACAGTTCCAACAATCAGTCGCCGAACACGAGCAAGAAATCATCCAAAAAGGCCTTTTAATAACACAGGATCAGCCAATCACAGACGTCCTCCCCGACCCTTTGAAGGATTGCCGAAAACCCGAACCAATACCGGACGACGAAGTAAAAACCAGATTCGAGCAACTCTTCCCATACGAAAACGATTTTTTAAACATCGAAAACGGACCCATAACCTTAGAAGCGATCGAGAAGAACAAGCGATCGTTACTGGCTGAATTCAAAAACAGTTTATCAGAGGAAGAAATTAAAAAATATACCTGTTTCTCTATGACTGATGTTGACATTGATTCGCCAGAGTATATGAATGAGAAAGTTTCGAATATTGGCTTCGATACGATGGAGAGTTATGCGGAGAGAGTGAAGCGTATCGGTGTGAGGGAATTTAAACCGTATTATGATGATAGTAAGGGGCAGAATGGGAAGGAGTTCGATTTTGATTTCCAGCCGAATCTGGAGGGGCATCCTGGGCCGAGTCCTAGTGTTATTTTACAGGTATTTTATTTTACAATGACTTAGTGTCGGTTGCACCAAACCGTCTGTCACCGTTAAAGCGTTCGCTAATTTTTTTTGTATGGGAAATTACATAATTCACTGCTGTTTGACGTTAATCAGTCTGTTAAATGTGGTTGGTGCAACCGGGCCTTAATATACTGTGCTTATTGCTGAAAGTAGTTGCTTTATTTTAATTTTATTTATTTTATTTATTGAACACAATGTAAGCTTACAGTTTCAGACCAAATCACTTACATGCTAGGAAAACAGATACATTGTCAAAATAGTAAATATACATGCTAGTAATCAAGGATTAACATAACAATTAAAAACATACAAAAATATAAAATCATGCATAAAAATGTCATACAAATTAAAATAAGAAAATAAAATCAGAAATAGGATAAAAGAATAAAATAAACTAAATTACTACTTTGGCAATGTACATGTGTATGTTTCCGATTCAGGCCACAAGATGGCAGACCCTCCAACGCGACAACGCGTACGGTCCCTATCCGATTGCAATTCGTTATTTCGACTCGTACGGGTCAGGAGTCGAAATAACGAATCGCATGCATCGAATAGTCTAAATCTAGATCAGGTTTTTGGTTGAAAAATGCAGTGCAGTTACTTTATGTATTTTTTGTATAATATATTTCTTAGTTTCATATCGAACCTATAGACCGACAAGAAATTGTAGAAATTAAAAAGTGGCAACATCGTAGTGTCGTCCCTTTCAAATCAATCTAAGAAAACGGGACGACACTACGATGTTGCCAGTTTTTAATTTCTACAATTTCTTGTCGGTCTATATTTGAATGTCTTTTTTTCAGGCGCTTACAATGTCGAACGCGAACGACGGCATTAACCTTGAACGACTGGAAACCATCGGAGATAGTTTCCTGAAGTTCGCCATCACGGCGTACCTGTACTGCGCGCACCCTACCGTGCACGAGGGGAAACTGAGCCATATGAGGAGTAAACAGGTGAGATAGTGTTCACACTGGCCGATAGATGGCGCTTTATACTTGAACGACTGGAGTTCGCCATCACGGCTTACCTGTACTGCGCGCACCCTACCGTGCATGAGGGGAAACTGAGCCATATGAGGAGTAAACAGGTGAGATAGTGTTCACACTGGCCGATAGATGGCGCTTTATACTTGAACACTTGAACGACTGGAGTTCGCCATCACGGCTTACCTGTACTGCGCGCACCCTACCGTGCACGAGGGGAAACTGAGCCATATGAGGAGTAAACAGGTGAGATAGTGTTCACACTGGCCGATAGATGGCGCTTTATACTTGAACGACTGCAGTTCGCCATCACGGCTTACCTGTACTGCGCACACCCTACCGTGCACGAGGGGAAACTGAGCCATATGAGGAGTAAACAGGTGAGATAGTGTTCACACTGGCCGATAGATGGCGCTTTATACTTGAACGACTGCAGTTCGCCATCACGGCTTACCTGTACTGCGCACACCCTACCGTGCACGAGGGAAAACTGAGCCATATGAGGAGTAAACAGGTGAGATAGTGTGCACACTGGCCGATAGATGGCGCTTTATACTTGAACGACTGGAGTTCGCCATCACGGCTTACCTGTACTGCGCGCACCCTACCGTGCACGAGGGGAAACTGAGCCATATGAGGAGTAAACAGGTACACCCTACTGTAAGAAAGGTAAGAAGTATTCACATCGACCGGTAGATGGCGCTGTAGTGCTCTAAATCGCGCTATAGACATTTTCATAAACCCGTTTACTTGTTACCGGTAAAGGCAGAGGATCTCAATTTGTCGGGGTGTTTGGTTTTCATTGAAGATTCCCAAATTCTCGAAGACGGCTGAACCAATGGGTATATGGTAGGTCCCATTAAGTCTAGGAAAAATGGAGGGAACTCCTAAAACTGTATAGTTTTTCTTACATTTAATCTCGGATGGCGACATTTGGTAAAAACACACATTTGACATTGGGTGTATTTGATGAATATAGTCTGTTTGGAAAGAGAAGAGTCATGGAATATATACATTTCACAACTCCTCTCTTTCCGCACAGATTCTAAAAAGTATAATCAAAGAGAATAGAGTGTATAGAGGCGGATTGTCAAAGTAAATTATGTAGCCACTGTAAATTTACTGCCATCTTTCGACAGAAGATTAAAACTGTTAGAACGCCATTTGACTTTGATCCTATTTGATCTTATTCTTTCACTGATATGTGAAACACTAGGCCAAAGGTATGGTGCAATCTTTTCGAGCGATGGCGCCATAACCTTCAGCCTACTCTCGAGTAGCTGGCGTTAATATTCTAAATTAACAAGTTAACACATATCAGTGAACGAGTAATTTATTTAATATATTTATTTCGGATAACAAGATCCATACATTTTACATTACATATATAAATACCTAATACAATAAATTAAATTAAATTAAATAAAACTAATTCTTAAAGTACTTAACTAAATTTGCCCAACAGCACCTCTATGGTCCATGTGCATAGAGTTCCATTTGCGCACTATTGGACACTGTAAATTGTCTATAACAGTGTTCAGAAGGCTGCTGGGGCTGTCCCTAACACGGCGCATCAGGGAGGCCACTCTCTTGCGCATTATGGCTTGGAAGCCATCCACGCGCGCTTCGGCAAACATCCCCGACGCACTGCAAAATCGAGGCAACCCCAATAACATTCTGAACCCGTTATTATACTGAATGCGTAAGGCATTGAGAGATCTCTGCGTACACTTGACCCACAGGCTGCACGTATAAAAAGACTGACAAAATGCCCTAAAAAGAGTTATTTTGACGGTCTTCGTACAACGTGCAAACCTGCGAGCCAACATGTTGCTTCTCACCGCTAATGCCCTACGCTCCCGCTCCACATCAAGGTCGTCAGATAGGTCCTCGGTGACCCAGTGCCCCAGATACCTGAACTGAGTGACATTTTTTAACTCAGTTCCTCCAAGTTTTAGTGGTGGTATGTACTTCGGTTTTTTTGAACCCGCCTTAAACACGAGAAGCTCACTTTTCTTGGAGTTGTATCTGAGACCGTGGGTCTCCGCGTACCCCTCACAAATTCCAATCAATATCTCGAGGGCTCCGATCGATGGGCTCAGCAGAGCCATGTCATCAGCGTAGCTTATATTGTTCATTATTTTGCCACCAACTGAGCATCCAATGCCAGCTCTGCTGAGCTCCTCGATCAGGTTGTTGACGTACAGATTGAAAAGCCGCGGAGACGTCAACCCACCCTGTCTGACGCCGCATTCCAACCTGTACTCCTCTGAGTATGAACCGGCCCATCTTACACTGTTGTTCTGGTTCTGGTACCAATATTTCATGATGTAGACCAACTCTCTGGGTGTAGACGTCTCCCTCAAGAGCTTATCCCATAAAATATTGTAAGAAACAAGGTCGAACGCCTTCGACAAGTCCAAAAAACACGCGTATATCGGCGTATTTCGCGTAGTATAGTATTGAACCGTGTGCTTGAGCCGCAAAATTGCCGTTTCTGTAGAAAGCCCTGGCCTAAAACCGAATTGCGCCTCGTTCAGGTGTATATGGCGCGCAAATTGAAGATCAAGCAGACGGTCCAAAACTTTCGCCACTATGGTTGCCAACGAAATAGGCCGATAATTATTCTTGTCGGATGCATCACCCGTCCTGTTTTTTGGTATTGGTACTACTATGGTCTTCATAAGCTCTTGAGGAAGGTAAATATGGCCAATACACAAGTTGAAAAACATCCCCAACACCCTAGGCAGATGCGCACCAGCGAACCGCAGGTGTTCAACACTGAGGCTGTCGTGACCAGGTGACTTTCCCCTACTCATATCTCTAATCACTGTAGCTACTTGCTTGGCACTCACAAGTGTGTACGCACCCCCCACCACAGCCCCAATGCCAGACGACCCTGATGACATTATGCCTAAAGGAGACTCCACCTTAAAATGCTCTTTAAAGAGCTCCGCTATACATTTAGGCTCACACTGCCCTTCCACACTTGCAGGCACGCACGCCCCAGTTCCCAGCCTTTTTGTATGATTCCAGAAGCCCTTAAAGTCCTTAGTTGAGTGCCTAGTCGCTAAAATGTCCATCTTTATTTGTTCTTCGTTATCCTGGCACCATTTCAACTTAGACTTAAAGAGCCTCCTGGTTTCACACATTTTGTCATACACATTACCATTTCTAGGTCTTCCGTGTAATACCCATTCCTGAAAACTAAGTCGCGCCCTCCCGTGGGCCTCCTTTACATGTCTATTCCATCCTATTATTTTCCCACGCCCATGACGAGATTTTTTTGCATCATACCTGATTTCAGCTGACCGGGTCAGGATTTTAATAATAGAATAGTACAGTCTATCAATGATTAATCTGTGCTCAGTATTGGTGCAAATCGCATCTGCACACTGCAGACACTCCGCTGGAAATTCAATACACCTTAGGTTCTCTTCACATTCCTTATAGTAGGCGCTAATTTGAAAACTATCTCTTTCGCCCCACCTTACTTTGTTTACTACGTTGTCAAGGTAAACAACTTTTGGAGTAAGACAACCCAATCTACATTGAATTTCAAGCGGAAAATGATCTGACCAAAATATATCATGACATACCTTTATATCCATAATACATTGCGAAGCTGCCTCTGTTACCACACAGTGATCAAGCCACCTTCTGGAACCATGACTCTCGCTGATAAAGGTGTACGTATTCGAACTCAATCCTAACTTAACCACGTCGGCACAGAGCCACCTCCGCTCATTACAAAAACTCATTAATTCACTATAGAATAACTCGTTCGGGTGCGCGTTAAAATCACCGAGTATAAACACAGACTCGACTTCACAACTGTCAATTACTGCATTCAACTCGCTTAGCACCTCCGTAAAATCCGCTAAATTTTCCACACTGTTTGTAGGCATATATACCGAGAAAAATAACGCACTACGATCTCCCGCGCACACTTTAATGCCCGCTAACCGAACACTTTTACACGAGATTACAGACACCGACGTAAATACACCTTTTCGCCACATCAATGCAACGCCGCCATAAGGGCGCCCTCGTAGTATTCCCGCCGATGTATCGACGGCCGATTTGCTGGTAAATTCGAAGTCCTTGTCGATCGTTCCTATGAAGCCCTCCTCGTGAGGTAATAACCACGATTCTTGAAGAGCCAATATATGCGCTGTCTTACACAGTTGCCTCACTCCGTCTATGGATCTTTTAACAGACTTACAGTTAAAGCTTACTATTTTTGTTAATATATCCATATAACACACTTATGTATTTTTATGATTAGCCTCGGGAGCTCCATATCCACTCTTTAACTTATTGTCCACAAAACGACGACACCTGATATCCTCTGGCCACAGGTTCTCATCAAGAAACGTGTTTAATTTACTTTTAGGTATATACATTTTATAGGCTTTATATCCTTTTTGCCTCCTCATTTTTATAGACACTAAGTTAACGACCACTTGCGTTTTTTCCATTATGTAATCAGCAATGTCAGCTGTAGAAACACCACTATCTACATAAGTAATAAAGTAATGATCAAAGTCAAATGGCGTTCTAACAGTGTACAGTCTTATCACTGTACATGCATTTCGGAATCTACCTAATTAGCTGCACGTACATATCGTACATGGTATTACGTGATTATCATCCGTATTAGAGTCGCACGTTCTTCACGTCTTGTCGAACAGCAACTCTAATGGCGGAAACAAGATAGTCAACGATATAAAAACTGCTGTCCAGACAAGAGAGATATAGACGCATCTTAGGTTCCTGAGAAGGAGGGTCACCTTATTTACTTGTATCTTAACTTACAATATATCTACGTCATTACTACAAGTGCTCTTTGCTGTGCTGCTCACCACCAACCCACCTGAAGCATGGACCCTCGGGACCACATTCGGCCCCGAGGGTCCAGGCCACCTGAAGTTACTAGTGTAGCGGCTAACTGGCTGCTACATTAAAGGGTCCTTCGAACCTCTCCGTGTCCTGCGGCTTCAACAAAAGGTATTTAGTGTTTTTGTTGCTCTATTGCGGTAGCGAATCGGTTTGCTGGCTTCCCACAAGCGGGTTCCACCAGTGAATTGAGAAGGCGCATATATCGTATTTGGGGTGCAAAAGCATTAGTTACCTGTGGACCAGGGACATCGGACTGAACCAGCGCAATTACAGTCGTCGGGGTACAACGAATCAAGCCACAACTTTAACTAACTACAACTTCTAGCAACTTTAACTAACTACAACTTCAAGAAACTACTACAACTTCAAGCAACTTCAACTAACTACAACTTCTAGCAACTTTAACTAACTACAACTTCAAGAAACTACTACAACTTCAAGCAACTTCAACTAACTACAACTTCAAGCAACTTTAACTTCAAGCAACTTCAGCTTCAAGCAACTTCAACTAACTACAACTTCAAGCAACTTCAACTAACTACAACTTCAAGCAACTACAACTAACTACAACTTCAAGCAACTTCAACTTCAAGCAACTAACTACAACTTCAAGCAACTAACTACAACTTCAAGCAACTAACTACAACTTCAAGCGTCAACTAAACGTCAACTTCAAGCCAACTACAAGGAACTTTAACTTCAAGCAATTAGCTAAACTCAACTAAACTTTAAGCGTATCAACTGAAACTTCAACTTAAACTAACTACAAGCAACTAACTTCAAGCCTCTACGAACTATTGTTTACTGCATCAACGAACTTCAACTTCAAGCATCTATCACTACAAGTAAACTTCAAGCAATTAGCAAGCAACGGCAAGTAGTGTCAATTATACGGGCGTATTTTACGGGCGACATATACGGGAAAACTGAAGCTATCTATGAGTCAACCAAGAAGGATATTTTGGACCGATTGCGGTCTCAGAACCAGGAAAATATCAAGGGGAATAAGGTCGACTTTAACATAACAGAAGTGGACGAAGAATGCCAGGATGACGAAAGTAAGCTACGTGAGCTACTTAATAAGCAGGAGTGTAACTTTAAAGCAATCGATCGGGCCATGTCTAAAGTCGACATCAACGAAATTTCGCAGAAGTGGGAGTTAGAAGATCATCTGAGCATCTTGAAGTCGAAATGGGAACCCATTGACAAGCACCACTGGGAGTTAGATGCCATCCTGAAAGGCTCTAACGAACACTATTACAGTCTGTTCGTTAACATGGAGCACAAGTACGACGAGCTGAAAAGGAGATTGAATAGCAAGATCTGGTCGGTGGCTCATTATCAACATTCGGCCCCGAGGGTCCAGGTTCCTGAGTTCGCAGGGAACTATAGTCAATGGGTGTCATTTGAAGACCTTTTCCTGGAAACTATTCATAACAACCCTGCTATTAACAAGGCTCAGAAGATGCAGCATTTGAAAACTAAACTACGAGGCGAGGCTGAGAGATTAGTGCAGCATTTAACTATAAGCGCCGAAAACTATTCTTCCTGTTGGGAGCTGTTGACCCAACGATATGACAACAAGCGTCTGCAATTTACTTCATATGTCAACGCCATGCTGAATCTATCTGTCATTCATCATCCGGATGCGCACAGTTTAAAAAAAATGCACGATGTAATATTGGAGTGTCTCAACGGGCTGGCTAATATCGGCGTCGAAGTAACTACATGGGATCCGATGATCGTGCATCTTATGTCGCTAAAACTAGACACGTCTTCCTTCAATGATTATCTAAAGGAGCTTCAGAACCAGAGGGAATTGCCGGTTCTAGCCGATTTCTTATCTTTCTTGGAAAGTAGATTTATGGCATATGAAATTATGAAGAGTCAGAAGAAAGAAGAAACTAACTATACATCTAACTATCAGAAGCCAGCAATATCCAGTAAACCAACTTTCAACAAACCATGGCAAGCTAAGAAATCATTCAACTATAAACCGGAATTACCGAAAAGCTACCACACAACATATGGAAACTGTGCCTTATGTGAGGGGAATCACATTTTAATGCAATATCCGAGGTTTATTGACCTAGACTCGTTCCAACGTAATGCAACTGTTGCAAGGTTGCGCGTCTGCAAAAATTGCTTATACAGTCACGGAAGCGATGAGTGTAAGTCGGCAAAAACGTGCAAGGAGTGAAATATGCGTCATCATACACTTTTGCATAATCCGACGAAAAGAAACATGTCAGCTAACTACAATAAAGGTAATTCGTCGGGTCAGCGGCCGGCAGCTTCAAGTTCACGCCCATCTTGCAATCATTTATCGGGGGACGGGTCAGAGGCACTGCTAACTACGGTCCTGGTGAAGGTACAGGCAATCGACGGAACTTACGTCATTCTTCGGGCCCTTTTAGACCAATGCAGTCAAGTTAACTACCAAGGAACAAGCTTGGCGGCATTGTCTCTGGAGTTGGAGGATCCAAGGATTGTAAAGGACGGGTGCAATTGAATTGCAAATCTATCTATTCCGACTACGTTTTCGAAGCTAGAGCATTGGCTGTGAATAGGATAACTAATAGCTTGCCCAATTCTACGTTTGAAAGGAAGAGCTGGGCGCACTTAGAAAATTTAAAACTCGCCGATCCTGACTACAACGTATCCCGCAAGATTGACTTACTGCTCGGATCAGGTGTCTACGCTAGAGTCATCCTGGACGGGCTCCGTGGAGGTAATCAAGGACCTCCTAGTGCACAAGAGACTCAGCTTGGGTGGATCTTGAGCGGAGATCTCGAAACATTGAATTGTCATGTAACTATCTTAAACTTAGAAAGAAATAGCTAAATTCTGGGTGACTGAGGACGTTACACAGGATAGCTCGGACGTTATCGTGGACGACTACTGCGAAACTTACTACAGACAAACTGTTCAACGAGCGCCGGATGGGAAATACATCGTCCGGGTGCCGTTTCATCCCAACTGCGAGGAAAAGCTTGGAAATTCGAAAGCTGTGGCGATCTCGCAATTTCTTCAGCTAGAAAAAGGGCTTCAAAAGAAAGTGAGGATTTACGGGACTTCATCAAAGAGTATGCTGACATGGGGCACATGAAGCTCTCATCTCCAGGCAAATTCCCTGAGTATTATCTACCTCACCATGGAGTACTCCGGGACAGTTCCACAACTAAGCTGCGGGTAGTTTTTTAATGCTTCCCAAAATACAACTAGCGGCTATAGTCTAAACAGTTTGCAGTACAAAGGTCCTAATTTTCAAGAGGACATTCAAGGTCTCATTATGAAATGGAGGACTTATAGATATGCCTACACAGCGGACATAGCCAAGATGTACCGCTGTTAATGTATAGCCGAAGAACAACACTCCCTTCAAAAGATTATATGGTGTAACTCGCCTACTGAAAGGCTGCATTTATGTACAGTTTCTTACGGTACAAAGAGCGCGCCCTGATGGCGATCAGAACCTTGAAGCAATTGGCTATCGACGACGGGCACAAGTATCCCGCAGCAGCGAACGCATTACTTAACGAATTCTACGTTGATGATCTAATTAGTGGACGTCACTCGCTCGATGCAGCTAAGGAGCTTCAAACTGCACTTATAGAATTGCTGAATGGAGGAGGGATGAACTTAAGGAAGTGGTCTGCGAACCATCCCATGCTTCTGCAAAACTTAAGGGAGGATCAAGTTTCGACCTCCGAAGTCTGTGACTTTAAGAGCGAGCAGTCTACGAAAGCACTCGGGCTCTCGTGGAATCCCCATAGCGACACATTTACGTTTAGCTAGGACTTAGATGCAAGGAAAACTAAATCGCTAACTAAGCGGGTACTGTTATCCGAAATTTCAAGGTTATACGATCCCATAGGATTCTGGGCTCCGATAACGATCACAGCAAAACTACTCTTTCAACAAGTCTGGTTGGAGCAGCTTTCCTGGGAGGAGGAGCTGCCGAAGGATCTTCAAGGCAACTGAGCAAGGTTTAAAACTGAGCTAACACAAATAAAAAGTATTAAACTACAACGATGGGTCGGTACGACAGAGAACGCGATACATTTATTCGGTTTTTGCGACGCGAGCGAGAAGGCTTATTCGTGTGCAGTGTACACGAAAGCACTTAACGAACGAGGTGAACCGATTATCACCCTAGTCGCAGCAAAAACAAGAGTCGCACCTTTGGCTAATAAGAAATCCCTGCCGAAGTTGGAGCTGGCCGGAGCCTTACTCTTATCGCAGCTAGTCAAGAAGATAAGGGACGTATGAACGGGGTATTCCGTAACTATACATGCGTGGTGTGACTCTCAGCTAGCTTTGGCCTGGATACAAGGGGATATTTCGAAGTGGGAAAAATATGTAGCAAATCGTGTTGTGAAAATCAAGGAGATAATTCCAGCCGAGCGATGGAGCTACATTAAGTCCGAGCAAAATGCAGCGGACTGCGCATCACGGGGACTTTACCCTAGCAAACTTATTAACTTGCAACTTTGGTGGGACGGACCCGAGTTTTTTGAAGACATTCGACGGGCAAGGTGAAGGAAAAACTCCATCAACATTGTTTACAACAAACGTATGCACTATAGAAAAGGCAAAGAGTCCAACTTGGAAACATAGTAAATATATTGCATATGAATTATTACGCAAGTATAGTTCATTTAGCCGTGTTGTACGGGTCATTGCATGGATATTACGTTTCATAACAGCAGCTAGCAAAATAAAACCTGACGCTGCATATCTAACTACGAGTGAGCTGGCAAAGGCGACTGAACTTATTATAAAATGTGCGCAGCGCATGGATTTTGAAGACGGATATAAACAGCTATTGAAGAAACAATTGATCACGAAACAATCGAATCTGATCAAGCTTAATCCATACATGGATGATAAGGGTATCATCAGGCTTGGAGGTCGTCTAAGCAAGTCGAACTTGCCTCCCGGGATGAAGAACCCGATCATTTTGTCAAATAAGGGGCGAATTACTGAATTAATCATCGATCAAGCTCATGGAATGACGCTTCATGGAGGAACACGGTTAACTTTGTTCCATATCAGACAGCGATATTGGATCATAAGTGGGAACAGGACTGTAAAGGCACGGTTACGACACTGTGTGACGTGCCATCGATTTAAATCTAAGGAAAACTATCAACTTATGACCGACTTACGAAAGCAGCGAGTCACCCCTTCGAGGCCGTTTACGCACACCGGCGTTTATTTCACGGGGTCCGTAGAGATAAAACTAAATAAAGGAAGACTGCGGAACGAATTTCATCGGGTCAGCCAGGAAACTGAAGAATGAGTACAAGAGTTTTCAGCTTCTATTACCGCCTGAGTTTTTGACGAGATGGGGAAACTGGAAGTGCAGTGGCATTTTAATGCTCCTGCCTGGCCTACAGCCGGCGGTCTCTGGGAAAGGGCTGTAAGGTCGATGAAGCATCGCTTCAAACGAGTGTTAGGAGATCAAAAGCTAACGTACGAGCAGTTTTCTACTTTTCTAACCAGTATTGAAGCCTGTATGAACTCACGGCCGCTATGTCCCTTAACGGAGGACCCGGAGGAGTTTTATAACTGTATCACTTCCGGTCATTTCCTGACCGGGAGTTCAATTTTGTCGCTGCCGTTGTCGGATTACAGTGACGAAAAAACTATTGGTTTGCGGTGTCGATGGCAACTTATCGAACACATGCACCAGCACTTCTGAAAGACCTGGGCGAATGAAAACTTATCGCATCTTCAAACCAGGGGCAAACGGAATCAACCAACCAAGAACTTGAAAGAAGGATGATAATCTGCCGCCCGGTAAATGGGCAATGGGGCGGATGTTGGAGACTCACGCAGGCAGCGACGGCCGCGTAAGAGTGACAACCATAAAGACGAAGTCAGGGATCACGAAGCGTCCCATAGTCAAGCTATCACCGCTACCTATAGAATCTAACTGCGGAGGTGACAAGCAAGAAGAAAACAAGGAAGCGGAACTTAGCACGAGAAGATCAGCTCATCATCAAAGTAAACTCTCAAAGCCAACTCTGATGACGTTATTTACATCGTTAATAGCAATGTGTGTCTTAACTAACGAATGAGTCACACGCCGCCACCGCTGGCGGTAATACGGCACCGGCTCAGATTACAGCGTTTGAACCGGAGCGCCCCATTTATTATGATGCAATGGGCCAGCTACAAATAATGCACGACGAATAGACTCTCCTCATGTATTATAACTTAAGTAGCTATTGGCAGGCTGTCAGTCAGGTAGAAGGCTACCTGCACGAAACCGATAAATAATGCCAGAAAACTGACCCTCGCTATTGCAAAGCTACGATGGAGCAATTATACCATGAAATGGACTTTTGGAAGTTCTATAACTCGTTACTTCTGGCCCCGCATAAGCACATAAACGGAGCCTATTCGACGGAGTGGGTTACGCAGTCAACAGTTTGCTCGGGATCTTGGACCAGAGATTCGCGGACAAGTATCAAAATGATATAGAGGCTGTAAAGGACAACGAGAACTACCTACTCGAGTTTATTCAAAATCAAATCACTTTGCGAAGGTCGAGTCTACATTATAAATAGTGATGGCAACCAGTTATTTCAATTCGGCGTCATTGGGCACGCACTTGCTAATTAAAGGATGTTCAATACGCTAACGAACATCTACAAAGGACACATCGACGTGCATCCCGTCACGCCAGTCAACTTAGTTAAGCAACTCACAGCAATCGCCGGCAGGCTGCCGCGGACGCTATCCTATGCTATGCTTATATAAAGGAAGATATCAAGGATCTCTATAAGCTACTTTACGTCAAGGCGAGGGTGACAGACAGTTATTTCCTATTCGAAATTCACGTGCCACTCATCTCTGACGAAGATTTCGCATTCTTCAAGCCAATTATACCATTACCAGTGAGAGCTGCGGCGAGAGCTGCAATTATGAAAACAACTTCGAAATACATTGGCGTGAACTTCAGGAAAAACATTTATATTACCTTGACCGAGGAAATATTAAAATACTGCATACAGCAAAGGCCAGACAGCTACGTTTGCAGTAAGAATCTACTTGTCTACAACTTAAACAATAACAATGTCTCGTGCGAAGCAAAACTGCTGAGACGGCACTATACTACACTGTGTGATATAATAAACACGTCATGCAAGAACGAGTGGATTGAACTTCATGCGACAAATGCTTGGCGTGCAGTTTGTTGTGACACCTGCTCACTACGAATAATATGTATGGACGAAGTTACCACTCACACGATGACGTCGTCGGGGTTCGTTACGTTACCGCAAGGATATGCGGCGCAAGCATCGCACCGTACGATCCACTCCCATAACCAGTTTAATAGCAAAATTAAAATTGACTACGGTATCAACGTACCGGTGTTTAACGCTAACTCTTCAATAAATCGGATCGTGAATCTAACTCCCTACAAGGTATCAACCGCCGCTTTCGATGACGCAGCAGAAGCGGAAATCGATCGAAAGCTAACACTGCAGCATAGGCAGGAACAAGCCCTGCCGTCAACTGTCTCCAGTCATGATATGCATCAATATGCCATCAGCTACCTGCTGTTAGGAATAGCTCATTCGCCGTTTGGGCTGGGAAGCGACGTTTCCCGAAACTATGTGCGAAACGTACGTCACGAAGTCAATGCTCGCTCAAGTCTATTAAGCGACGTCATGTGGACATAGAAATGCAGCCTACTCCGGCAGCAAGGAATCTGCAACGTGGGAAGGAGGCGCAGCCGTCAGCCAGCCGAGAGGAACAGCGGCATCGGGACGACGCCGCAGCGGACATTGCCTTCGAATTTGATCGATAGCTTATTTTACTTTGGTTAACTTTACTTAATTACTTTGTACTTTACTTACGCACCTCTACTTACTTTGTAACGACTCTCTTTCTCAAGCTAACAATTTTCGCTTCGTTAGGGGTTGCCAATATGTACAGTCTTATCACTGTACATGCATTTCGGAATCTACCTAATTAGCTGCACGTACATATCGTACATGGTATTACGTGATTATCATCCGTATTAGAGTCGCACGTTCTTCACGTCTTGTCGAACAGCAACTCTAATGGCGGAAACAAGATAGTCAACGATATAAAAACTGCTGTCCAGACAAGAGAGATATAGACGCATCTTAGGTTCCTGAGAAGGAGGGTCACCTTATTTACTTGTATCTTAACTTACAATATATCTACGTCATTACTACAAGTGCTCTTTGCTGTGCTGCTCACCACCAACCCACCTGAAGCATGGACCCTCGGGACCACATTCGGCCCCGAGGGTCCAGGCCACCTGAAGTTACTAGTGTAGCGGCTAACTGGCTGCTACAAACAGTGTTAATCTTCTGTCGAAAGATGGCAGTAAATGTACTGTAGCTACATAATTTACCATGACAGTAACTCTCTATTTCAAATTCTCTTTGGTATAATGGTCTTCTGTCACCAGTATTTACAATACTTACTAGGAGATTCCAAGCATAGCTAATTGTGAATTGTGAAATGTTGTAATCCAAATAAACAGTTTTTTCATTTTCATTCATTTTTCATACTTTCACAGGTGTCAAACTTGAACCTGTACCGACTGGGCCTGCGCAAGCGTCTCGGCGCGCGAATGATCGCGTCCAAGTTCGAACCCCACGACAACTGGCTGCCGCCCTGCCACAAAGCCCCACCCGCGGCACACGCACCTGTAAGTAGTAGAAGTAGTAGTAGCAAAGAGAATAGATAGTATAGACAGCTATTGCCAAAGTAAATTTTGTAGTCACGGTACATTTACTGCAATCTATCGACACACGATTAAAACTTAAAATAAAATTGAAAATGTATAAATTAATCAAAATATGTTTACGGATAAATGATTTTTAATTTTTATTGTTCCATACTGACCCATGTTCTTTCACTGATATGTGTTAAAATTGTTAAATATCAAACGGTGTCGTCAACGCCATCTAGCCGAGAATAGGCCAAAGGTATGGCGCCATCTATTCGAGAATGACTTTTTCTTGATTTCCGAGGCACGTTTTTTTCTTAGACTTTATTTATCTTATACGGGGTTATATATATCTCTGGTAGTAGTAAGTAGTAAGTTAATAAGATAAGATAAGTATTAAACACTTTATTGATAAATGATAAAAAAAAATGTTAAAAGATAAATGTAAAAAGACTCAGTAGCATGTAAAAACACTTAATAGTAATGTTCAATAATTTTGATAGGGGTTGCTCCCCATGTCCCTTAGTTCTAATAATCTTAAAAATGTAAGATTAGTTCTAAGTTAATTGTATGTTAATTCTATTTTAAAAATAAACAGTAAAAAAAAAAATTTGTACAAAACAAGTACATAGGTAACACAGAGAGAATACAGTAAATGTGTACAAAGGCGAACTTATCCCGTTAAGGGATCTCTTCCAGCTAACCTTTAAGTAACTGTGAGATACATATGAAATGGTAGTCAAACTAAGATAAAATGTACATGACGGCGAGAATACCAAAGAAAACCGAAAAAGTAGTTAAGTAAGTATAACCAAAGATAATTTAGTGTAGAGGCGGATTGTCAAAGTAATATTTGTAGCCACAGTAAATTGTTTCACTGATATGTGTTAAATTTGTTGTTGTCCAAAAGTGTCGTCATCTACTCGAGAGTAGGCCAAAGGTATGCCATCTTTGTTTACATATTTCACCTTATTACAAAGGAGTAGGGTACAAAAGTGTAAACATATCTTTGACGTCGACTGTATATAGCCTAGTTTTTTGAGACCAGAAACGTACCAGTGCTAGAGTTAGACCAAAATATGTCTGCAACGATTTTGATAGCAGACGCAGTGAAATTGTTATTTATACGTCATAATTTCATATCAGCGGTGGTGGCCGCGTGGATATGACGTCCGACTTTCAATCCGGAGGTCGCGGGTTCAAATCCTGGCTCGTACCAATGAGTTTTTCGGAACTTATGTACGAAATATCATTTGATATTTACCACTAGCTTCTCGGTGAAGGAAAACGTAGTGAAGAAACCTGCATACATCTGCGAAGAAATTCAAAGGTGTATGTGAAGTCCCCAATCCGCATTGGGCTAGCGTGGGGACTATAGCCCAAGCCCTCTCGCGCATGAGCGGAGGCCTGTGCCCAGCAGTGGGACGTTTATAGGCTGAAATTATTATTATCTTTATTCATCATCCTTCTTAGGCTAGGGTTTTTATAATATGAATATAAAAGTAAAATATAAAAACACTTACAAAACAATAAAAAATACATATAAACACATTATAAAAAACCTAACCTAGGGTGCCGCCAGCAGCGGGGCAGGGCCCAAGCTGCCGGTGGTCAGGGCCGCAGAGAGAGGAACCGACGTACTATCCGCGCCGTGTCCAAGATCACCGCCTTCTGCATCTGACCCTTGATCCAACCACCCAGCGAGAGTCTCTCTAGGTGTTGGTCGAGACTCTTCGCTATGAGACCGTTCGCCGACACGACTATAGGAACAATGATCGACGAGTCAACATCCCACATGGCGGTAATCTCGTGAGCTAAGTCCAGGTACTTGCTGGACTTGTCCTTCTCGGCCTTCACGAGATTCTCATCATGGGGGATGGTGACGTCGGCGAGCACGGCCCGACGTTGCGATCGATCTATTATCACAATATCAGGCTTATTGGCTACAAATTATTATTATTATTATTTATGTTCATATAAGTGTGACGTTAAAAAAAACACTTGCACTGCGTGTGCTATCAAAATCGTTGCAGACTTTTCTAGGTCTCACTCTAGTGATTAATTAAGAAAGGGTATGGTTATGTTTATATCCTGTCTCACAGGTGGACTCGGAGGGTGTGCAGGAGGCCCCTCCGGCTGGCTGCTTCATCCCTTACAATCTCATCACGCAGCACAGCATCCCAGGTAACCCGTCGGCTTATTACGCTAATATAGAATTTATATGAAATATTACACAATGACGTCACGGTCAACTCACCTACTTTTTGTATTTCTATCCGATTTATTAAATATAACTTGTGTTTAAAAATAACTGTTATCTATGTTTTTCTAATAATTATCTAGTGCTTTATTTCATGCATGTGAAATAATCTTATTTAAATACAGTCAAATACCCTATTGAATCAGTGATATAGGTACCTATAAGAAAATATAATTGAATTTGTTTTGTTTTAAAATCTAACGAAATAACATAAAAGCAACTTAGTTTCATTTAATAATGGTTTAAATTTCAATGTAGGTAATTAGTAGTAAGTAGCCCTCTCGCGCATGAGAGGAGGCCTGTGCCCAGCAGTAGGACGTATTTAGGCTGATTATTATTATTATTTATATTTAATTAGTACTAGTATTGGGACGGTGGGGTGCTTGCTAAAGGTTAACCCCCTTATTCATAAAACTTTACGAGCCTAATTAAATTATGTTTTATCCTTTTCTTAAAAAGACATAAGTCAAAAAGACAGATAAAGACAAAATATTCATAGCTAATTCAGTTGCAACATGCGTTTAGTAATTACGCCATAAATCTTCAAATTTCACCACGTTAGCGGCTATTAAACGTCCTTAATTTACGTTAGTGCCTATTTTGTGCAGACAAATCAATAGCGGACTGCGTGGAAGCCCTAATCGGGGCGTACCTCCTGGAGTGCGGTCCCCGCGGAGCTCTGCTCTTCATGGCCTGGCTCGGGATCCGGGTGCTGCCACGACATGCTGTGCCAGTCACCGACCACGGCACCGTCGAGAAGCTAGAGGATTGGCAGGTAATGTGTGTGCGCCCCAAGTTTGTTACACAATATCTTAAGTGTTCGTTACACATTAGTACACACAGTACACATTAGTTTAGTAAAACAACAACCCAATGCAACAGATAAGAGTTACATTCGTATATTAGCATGTTTTTTTTTGTCCAACAGAAGAAACAGTCTGCCCGCAAAACACGGCGTGAGTCAGACTCAGAGTCATCAGACGAAGATGATGATGATGAACTTCCTCGGCCTGTCGGCTCGCTGGAGCCCTACAAAGAGAACGGACAATGGTTTCTGGTGAGTTCTATATTGTTTTACAATTCTGCGGTGATCACA
This sequence comes from Cydia splendana, assembly GCF_910591565.1. NCBI lineage: Eukaryota > Metazoa > Arthropoda > Insecta > Lepidoptera > Tortricidae > Cydia > Cydia splendana. Next base: position 8,200,162 of record NC_085983.1, read on the forward strand.
CGAGAGACACCATACAACTGCGAAGTATGTTACGAGCAAGACGTCAAGAGACAGACTCTAAAGCCATCATATGAAAACGACTTGGCCGGTCGGCTCGCTGGCGCCCTACAAAGAGAATCGGCAGTGGTTCCTGGTAAGTTAGTTGTTTTCCTGTACACCCGCTGTGATCACACGAGAGAGAAGTCACGCGACTGCGAAGTATGGGAATGCATAGTAGTTGTTTTGTTAAGTAGGTGTTATATGATAGTTCTATACGAATTTTCTTTGACGTTCGGACTCTGTATACCCATTATAGTTTTTGTCATTGTAATCCCAAGAAAACTACGGATTCTGTCATCTCATTACTTTGTTCAGCACGGGTATTTTCTTGCAGCCGATGTTTGGAGCGTTGCGGGCGCCGCCCTCGCCGTTGCTGCGCTATATCGCCGACCCCGAGGGCGAGCTAGCGCAGATGTTGTCCGGTAAGTCTTGCCACACGAGGGACAACCCATGCTGCACTGCGAAATATGCTACGTAGTGAGTCACTCCACACTACTCTGCTCCTGCGAGTTCTTCTACTTATAAGTTACTAAACTAAACTGCGAAATATGCTAGGAACAGAAACACTCACGCTGCACTGTAGCCATGTTGAGTGGATAACGCCCACCGTGCTACATACGTGTTTGTGGCTGTGATATATTGCCTAGCTGAATGCTGCCATTTAAGCCCTAGTTACTCAACACACGAGGGACAAACCATTCAACTGCGAAATATCCTTCAAGCTGTGAGTAACGCCACACTTCTACCATATTTCAAATTTTTTTTTCAGGCTATGACGCATTGGAGCGGACCCTTCAGTATCGGTTCAAAGATCGCTCGCTCCTACTGCAGGCGCTCACACACGCGTCACACCAGAGAAACAGACTTACCGACTGTTACCAGAGGCTAGAGTTTCTCGGTGACGCCATTTTGGGTAAGTTTTATCTTTACCTTTTGATTTGAAGTAGAGTAACCTTGGAACTTAGTTCGCGGCCCTAAGCACTATTTTTATTAAGCTTGCTTTAAATTCAGAAGTAAGTAAAACGTCAGACTTTTTATTACAAGATTTTAGATTTGGGTATTTTTTTTTATAGTGAGGTGGAGCTGCTGAATACTAGAAAATGATGGAATTGTAACAATAAACAGTATTGCATTGTGTCGGCTTTTAGGGTTCCGTACCCAAGGGGTAAAAACGGGACCCTATTACTAAGACTGCGCTGTCCATCTGTCTGTCACCAGGCTGTAACTCATGAACCGTGATAGCTAGACAGTTGAAATTTTCACAAATGGTGTATTTCTGTTGCCGCTACAATAATACATACTAAAAACAAAATAAAATAAATATTTAAGTGGGGCTCCCATACAACAAACGTGATTTTTTTGCCGTTTTTTGCGTAATGGTACGGAACCCTTTCGTGCGTGAGTCTGAATCGCACTTGTCCGGCTTTTCAAAGTTGCCGCTCTTTCCTACTGACGGAAATGGCTTGACAGAGTATAGTTTTAATGTCGTTTGTTCGCAGACTACCTAATAACGCGGCACCTGTACGAGGACCCGCGCCGGCACTCGCCCGGAGCCCTGACCGACCTGCGCTCGGCCCTCGTCAACAACACCATCTTCGCCACTCTAGCCGCCCGACACGGCTTCCACAAGTCAGTTACTAGGGGGTTCCTTGTATTTTTTCTTTTTTTTTCCTTTTTTTTACACAAATTGACTAAGCCCCACGGTAAGCTTAAGAAGGCTTGTGTTGTGGGTGCTCAGACAACGATATATACAATATATAAATACTTAAATACATAGAAAACAACCATGACTCAGGAACAAATATCTGTATCATCATACAAATAAATGCCCTTACCAGGATTCGAACCCGGGACCATCGGCTTCATAGGCAGGGTCATTACCCACTATGCCAGACCGGTCGTATTGTGTTGTAGTTCGGGCGATTTTCCGCAACTCGACGACTTGCGCCTATTTAGCGTGATAGGGGGTGGGCTAGTCCTACCAGCCCAGCTCCTCGAGGAATCCCACCAAACCTTTGATGTTGAGTAGGACCTCGGGGAAGTCTCTCGGGGATCCGAGATGTTTTGCCCTGTATGGGGCCACTCCGCTGCATTCCAACACCACGTGAGAGGCTGTTTCTTCCTTCTCCATGCATCTACGACAAGGGGTCCCTTTGTTTGATATAAAGTTTTATGTCATAATGTACTGTTTGTCCGCATTTTCGTTATTATTTGTTCGGTTCAGAAACGAGTAACTTTTCAGAATAGGGAGTATTACTGCAATGTTCTGCCACCAGAGCGCAGCACTAATTTGTTTAGTAAACCATAGAGTAACTTATACTAGGCCTTAAACAGTTTTTTGACAAGTTTTCACTATGACATTGATGCACCAAGGCGGTTTGTTTACAGGTGGCCTACCGCGAAACGCGATAATTGTAATTTCTTTATCTGCCTCTATATCGATCGAATAAGCAAGAGAGGCAGAAACCGAACTTTCGATTGTCGTGTTTCACGGTAGGCCATGTGATTGACCTAGTGACGCATGATGTGCCATTGATGATGTCAGTGAGGTTTGTTTACTGTATGTGCTAGTGGTGCACCTACGCAGAGTTTTGCCTAATATTCCCTATTGCCAAAAAATGAAAAAATGAATACACGTTTGTTTTGTTTTGTGTTAAATTCAGCTCGCGAAAAATGGTTAAGGGATGAAAAAACATCCTGTATGCTTTTATTTGGGGTATCAACTACACGACTGTTGATTATTGAATAGGGTATTTTCCTACTAGTCAAATCAGTTACTTTGTTAGAACTGTCAAAACGATTAGCTAATATGGAATTTATATGAAACAGTCACGGTCAACTCACCTACTTTTTATTTATATTTCTATCCGATTTATTAAATAGAACTTGTGTTTAAAAATGACTCCTATCCTATCTGTGTTTTTCTAATAATTATCTGGTGCTTTATTTCATGCATGGTGTAAAATAGTTTATTTTATTAAATACAGTATAATAAATACCCTATTGTTGTCACAGGTACTTCCGCCACATGTCACCCGGGCTGAACGAGGTGCTGACTCGCTACGTTAGGATACAGGAAGAAAACGGACACTCCATCAGCGAGGAGGTACATCCTCAACAATAAAAAATATAAATATAAATATAATATAAATATAAATATTATAGGACATTTCTTACACAAATTGACTAAGCCCCACGGTAAGCTCAAGAAGGCTTGTGTTGTGGGTACTCAGACAACGATATATATAATATATAAATACTTAAATACCTACATAGAAAACAACCATGACTCAGGAACAAATATCTGTATCATCATACAAATAAATGCCCTTACCAGGATTCGAACCCGGGACCATCGGCTTCATAGGCAGGGTCACTACCCACTGGGCCAGACCGGTCGTCAAAACATCTAAATAAAACAAATAAATAAAAAACATCTTTGGTTATACAGGGTGTCCCAGAACTACCACGTCACAGTGACACCGGAGTTAGCTCAACTCGAGAGGAACCTAACTAGCCTAACATGACCCTAGTAAAAGTTGCATGGTTTTCGAGTTATTAGAGAATTTTCCCCTTTGTTTTAAGATTTTTAGTACAAAGGGGAAAATTCATTTTTTTTCCGGTAATAACTCGAAATCCGTGCAACTTTTACTGGGGTCATGTTAGGCTGGTTATGTTCCTCTTGAGTTGACCTACCTCCGGCGTCACTGTGACGTGGTAGTTCTGGGGCATCCTGTATAAAATATGGAACGAAAAAATCTGGTCATGCATGATATAGTATCTTTTAAATGAATGTGGATTTTCAAGCAGTGCTTTTTTAATTTGTGGATATCAAACTACATAATAAAAATACAATCATAATAAATAACACGTCATGCTCCCTGGAAACCCCACTGTCTGTTTTGTGATTTATTGAAACGTAATGCTGATGTACACAATATGTACTGAATTAGTACATACTTAAAAAAAATTGTACCTCAATAGATCGAGAGTACAATTAACTCCATTCGGACTTGCTGTAGAGCATCTCCCCAGCAACCCCAAAATTTAATTAAAGAAAATTTACGTAAATACTTAGGTTTTAGCAAAAAAGACGCCTAAAAAAGATTGTACTGCAGTTTTTAACGTTGATCGAGTTAGCCATGGCTAGTTAAATTACCTAATTGTCGCCAGGACGCAAGCGCCTCCAGCCGACTTCTCAAACGTACGAAACTTTGTATTTTTATTAGTGACTATTGATTTGGCCGACTAGTCGGCTAGTCGGCCAGATCATTAGTTTCGTATAAGTTCAGGTGAAAAACAATAGTTTTGCTCCTTTGGTTGCGCTATTCATCATAATTTAGCTTGGCTTAAAGGTGTTCTCTACAGGTTCAAAGACCTATCACAAGAATCCTCGTTCAATTTCTGTCTTTAGTTCTTTTATTTTGCGATCCTGAGCAGACCGCCAGTACAGCTTGTAGGAGGTATTTCCAAGGCTCTATTTCCCGTACGTAGTCGCCAGTTAAGAACCTATCCCCTGTGGTCAGCGTCTTTACGAGCAACGTGCCCTGACTAAGTCTCTAAATTTTGCAATAACATTAGTAGTTCCTCATGGCTCCACCATTAAAAAAAACAAAAACTGAATAATAATAAAAAAACTATCGAACGTGATTATGAAATTACACGAGAATCAGTTGAGATCGACCTGTAGAGGAAAACACCAGCCCACCAACATACGATAACGAACAAAAGTTTTCGTATGCACCCTGAATAGGTATTTTAGTAAAATAAACATAAAACATATGGTAAATATTGACAGTTGATTTGTTTTTTTTTCTGTTTTTCTTTCACTAATAAAGCGCCGACTAATCGCCGACTACAAATGTGGCCGGATAGTCGGCTTTCCCGACTAGTCGGCGACTAGTCGGTACATCCCTAATTTTTATATAGGTACAATGAGATACACATATTTTATTTATGTTATGAACTTGGTTTCTGGTGAGAGTTCCAATGTTTTCTTGTCAACCAGCAATGGTGTAGTTGCATTGATCATAAACGTATGTACTTATTTTTAGTCGTGCCTACGTGTTTTTTACATGACGTTATTGAAGTATCTTGATAACGTTAAGAGCCCATCAACGTGCACACTAGCGCCACTGCTAAATAATCGTGATTATTTAAATTTAACGACAGGTATTTAAAAATGGGGGCCGCTACGTACTGTATTGTGTATGTAAGTACCTTTTGAATACGTCAAACTAGTTTTTATGTTGCTGGATTTGCCGATCTAGGAACTCAAAACATAAACGGCCGTTTTAACTTTGGACGCATAGATTGACGAATCCAGCAACATAAAAACTAGTTTAATGTATTCAAAAGGTACTTAAATACACAATACAGTACGTAGCGGCCCCCTTTTTTAAATACCTGTCGCTAAATTTAAATAATCACGATTATTTAGCAGTGGCGCTAGTGTGCACGTTGATGGGCTCTTAAAACGAAGATTAGGTAGGTAGTTTTATTTTTATTGCCAGGTTGTAGGTAGGTACTTATAGGAGTTATAATTCATAAAACCATATTTTTCATCTAATAATATTAAATAATAATATAAGTACCTACCTAGCAATAAAAAATAAAAGTACCTAATCTTCGTTTTAACGTTATCAACATACTTCAATAATGTCATGTAAGAAACACGTAGGTACGACTAAAAATAAGTACATACGTTTATGATCAATGCAACTACACCATTTCTGGTTGACAAGAAAACATTGGAACTCTCACCAGAAACCAAGTTCATAACATAAATAAAATGTGTGTATCTCATTGTACCTATATAAAAATACAAAGTTTCGTACGTTTGAGAAGTCGGCTGGAGGCGCTTGCGTCCTGGCGACAATTAGGTAATTTAACTAGCCATGGCTAACTCGATCAACGTTAAAAACTGCAGTACAATTTTTTTTAGGCGTCTTTTTTGCTAAAACCTAAGTATTTACGTAAATTTTCTTTAATTAAATTTTGGGGTTGCTGGGGAGATGCTCTACAGCAAGTCCGAATTGAGTTAATTGTACTCTCGATCTATTGAGGTACAATTTTTTTTAAGTATGTACTAATTCAGTACATATTGTGTACATCAGCATTACGTTTCAATAAATCACAAAACAGACAGTGGGGTTTCCAGGGAGCATGACGTTAAATAACGTTAAGTTATCTGTTTCAGCATTATTATATTCCATTCCGTACCTATATTTTGTTGAACAGCGTTTTCTGATAACGTTATTTTTAACAGTAGCTGATCAGTATGAGGAGTACAGCCTACAGTTATATTTTGTATCTCCTTGGATTTCACGGGCGTATAAATCCCGGTCTTTTGATAGTCTTGCGTGGGGATATAGATCCAACACGTAGAGGCTCTTTGGAGAGCTTTAATGTCTTGTAGAACACCTGCTGGAACCACAGGCGCAACAATAGACACCCATGAACCGGTCGCAGCAGTAGAAAAAGTGAATAGTATACCAGTCTATACACCGTGTTTTTATTGAATTCCGTTAACTTCGGGGTATGGTTAAGTACGTTTAAGAAAACTAAATGGCATAGGTAATTTTGAAAAAAAAAAAAAAATATTTTTGCTTTTCTTTTTCAGAAAAATTAATATTAAAAAGTAATTAAATGTAGCATATAGCGTTGTTGTAACACGGGCATTACATTTAACTAAACCAAACAATTGAAATCTGTGACATATCAATGTCAATTCAAACATCGATCGACCGAGATTTTACTTAAGTTTAGTAGCAAATGACATGAACTCATTCTAAACACTAATCAATATGTAAACCGGCCTTAAGGCAAGTGTACAAGCTTGTAGAGGCCTTATAGGAAAAAAAAAATTGATTATCTTCGAAATGGAGTTAATTAGAATATCGGTGTCTTTGGGAAAGTTACTTGATTTAAGCTCAGGTATGCACCCTTGAAATTAACGGAAATCAAAAAAAACACGGTGTAGATTGAAGTTTGGGTGGACAATGAGACTGGGCTATTGTAAAGAGCCCCGGACACCTGCCATAACAGTGTTAACACGCGTCATCTAGTTTTTTTTAATTATTATAACGTATTTGCAGCACTACCTGATTCACGAAGACGAGCTGGAGCAAGCCGAAGATGTGGAGGTCCCCAAGGCCCTAGGAGACCTCTTCGAGTCCATAGCGGGCGCCATATTTCTAGACTCCGGTAAGTAGCATACTTCGCAGCTGTATGATTTATCACATCATACCTACAAATACTTCGTACAGAGCTTCTAATGAGGTTTCAAGGTATAGCTGATGTGGAGGTCCCCAAGGCTCTAGGAGACCTCTTCGAGTCCATAGCGGGCGCCATATTTCTAGACTCCGGTAAGTAGCATACTTCGCAGCTGTATGATTTGTCATATTATATCTACAAATACTTCGTACAGAGCTTCTAATGAGGTTTCAAGGTATAGCTGATGTGGAGGTCCCCAAGGCTCTAGGAGACCTCTTCGAGTCCATAGCGGGCGCCATATTTCTAGACTCCGGTAAGTAGCATACTTCGCAGTTGTATGATTTGTCATATTATATCTACAAATACTTCGTACAGAGCTTCTAATGAGGTTTCAAGGTATAGCTGATGTGGATGTCCCCAAGGCTCTATGAGACCTCTTCGAGTCCATAGCGGGCGCCATATTTCTAGACTCCGGTAAGTAGCATACTTCGCAGCTATATGATTTTTCACATCATACCTACAAATACTTCGTACAGAGCTTCTAATGAGGTTTCAAGGTATAGCTGATGTGGAGGTCCCCAAGGCTCTATGAGACCTCTTCGAATCCATAGCGGGCGCCATATTTCTAGACTCCGGTAAGTAGCATACTTCGCAGCTGTATGATTTGTCACATCATACCTACAAATACTTCGTACAGAGCTTCTAATGAGGTTTCAAGGTATAGCTGATGTGGAGGTCCCCAAGGCTCTATGAGACCTCTTCGAGTCCATAGCGGGCGCCATATTTCTAGACTCCGGTAAGTAGCATACTTCGCAGCTATATGATTTTTCACATCATACCTACAAATACTTCGTACAGAGCTTCTAATGAGGTTTCAAGGTATAGCTGATGTGGAGGTCCCCGAGGCTCTATGAGACCTCTTCGAATCCATAGCGGGTGCCATATTTCTAGACCCCCTTGTAAAACAAATAACTATTTCAATGTTTTCGTTAAGAGGGATGACGACGCATGTTGAATTTTATAACAAAATCTTGTAAAATAATAATACAAAAATATAGGACCTAAAAGTTTCAAAACTTAAGTTTTTTTTGAACTTCCAAAAAGGAAATAAGTTAGGGTACCATTCGTGTCCTTACATTTTATCCAAAAAAAGATTGTATCGCAACTATATACATTTGATCCTAAAAACAAACCTGATCGATTGATACCATAAATAAAAATTTGTCATCTAGCCTATTGTTGTATGAATGATGTTTGTTGTTGGCAGGCATGTCGCTGGCGGCGGTGTGGGGCTCGTACGAGCAGCTGATGGGCGCCGAGCTGGAGGCGTTCTCGGCCGCCGCGCCCAAGTCGCCCGTGCGCGAGCTGCTCGAGGCGGAGCCCGACACCGCCAAGTTCGGGTAAGACTCCCCCCCCCAACTCATATAGTTCGTTTTTTAGCATTAGAAAAAGACTACGCGATCTTGACGCGTCTTTTGTTTGCGTCACGTGTGTGTTTTATTAAATCAATGTAAATTTATTTGTGTGTCGTTGGCGTACGTGGCGCCATCAACTTTAAATTAAGTCAGGTCCCCACAGAAAACCAGCGCCACGGATTGCCGCGGCATTATATTTATTTATTATATATTTTAGCGTCCAAATGTCTTTTATGTCTGCATGCCTTTCTTTTTTTCATGTACTTCTTTTTTCTTTGTTTCGTTAAAATAAATGTATTTCTTCTTATTCTACTTTTAATTGAAAAACGTTTTTTTTTTAAATCAGTAACTATTACTTATGAAAGCAAAAGAATGTAAATAATCGTATATGATTCATGAATGTTACATATTTGCCGTGACTTATTTTTCACAAGCGTTTTTCAATAAAAAGACACATCAAGATTGTTTACCTTTTTTTCTAATGCTAAAAAACCAACTAGTTATAACGTGAAAATCGACCAATAGCATTGGTTGTAATGGTTGTGTGGAGTGGAGAAGACAACCAATTCTATTGGTTAATGGGGTATGGGGTTGGCAACTGTCAAAGGTTTGCATAGATGGCGCCATCATAGCTTGCCCGTTTTTTTATGAAATTTGGCATCCAGGCCATAAAATTCCAATAAATAAAAACAAAACATTGACACAATTCTAGGACTTGACAGGGCAAGTTATGCTGGCGCCATCTGCTAAATACATCGACCGGCCAACCCCATTCCCGCACATCTCTCATCTCCGCCTCAGTGGAAAGGCAGCCTTACCCCCTTTCATAAAACTTTACGGGCCTGATTCATGAGTTCGGGGTTGGTCCCATAGTAAAAGTTGCTCAGTATAATCCCAAAACCTCCCTGGCAACGGGAAAGCAGTTATTTTTTAGGCACCGTGTATATACACGTTAGGTTGCGCTGCCACAAGCAATATGCGTTTATGTCACAGTAAACCAAAGTGTTACTGTTAAACACTGAAAGTGGCTAATGAGGGTTTCCGCGATCGAGTTTTTCACTAGATGACAGTACCGTGGCGAGAGGTCTAGCTGTCATAATCCACCAATCATGTTTAACCATGTTTTTTTTATTGGTGGATCTTGACAGCAGCTGTCAAAAAGACGTGAAAATCTCGATCGCGTAAACCCTAATTGCCTACACTAACCTCATGTTTTTATGATTACAGCAAACCAGAGCGTCTTGCCGACGGGAGGAGAGTCCGCGTGTGCGTGGAGGTGTTCGGTCGAGGGGCCTTCAAGGGCGTAGGGCGGAACTATCGGATCGCCAAGGGCACGGCTGCCAGATGCGCGCTAAGGCACCTTAAGAGGCATAAACAACATTGAAACTAGAGATGCAACGGATTTGTTTAGCCGGATACCGGATAATCGGCCTGACCATCGGCCGAATATTCGGTAGTCGGCCGCCGAATATTCGGCCGGCGGAACTATACCTACTTTTAGGTTTTCAAGGTGCGCATTGTGCAGGTTTTGGATCTGTTTCGTAGTGAACGTTCGCGCGGACTCATTTCTAGGTTCGAAATGAGTGCGCGTGCAAGTGAGTGAAATGTTTAAATTGTTTTAAAATAATAAACGAGTACGATTATGACCCTGACTGTTTCTTATTCCAATTTGTTTACTCCGAAATCAAGCAATGTTACTATCCGATATCCGGCCGGGTAGTAGGCCACTATCCGGTATCCGGCCGGATGTTAAAATAATGGCCGGATAGGCAGGATACCGGATAGTAACCGAATATCCGGTGCATCTCTAATTGAAACTTGTTTTAAGAGAGCGTAGAAACTTTCAAGACAGAAACTAGGTTCAAACTTCTGTGGCAAATTTTGCATTTTCCATTTGTATGGCTGGGAGGGGTAACATTATTATTTTTCTCGAAGTATTGGATTGAATGTAATTATAATAAAACTAATAATATTGTAACTTTTATAAATATTGCTGTAACTAATTTTTGTAACGTGTGCGTTTATATGAATATGAAATGTAAATAAATTGTGTAAAGTACTAAGAGTTTTATTTATCAACCGAGCGGAGCAAGGTCTTTGCGTAGACTCAGGTGTAGAACCACAGAATAAGTAATAGTACTACCGTACAGAAAAGAAACTTCCTACAAAACCGAAGTTTGACAGGGATTCATTTCATATGTATGGTACTATCCCTTTCGGCTATTTAGGATAGTGAAAATTCAGGTCATTATTATACACCGTGTTTTTATTGAATTCCGTTAACTTCGGGGTATGGTTAAGTACGTTTAAGAAAACTAAATGGCATAGTTAATTTTGAAAAAAATAATTTTTTTTTGCTTTTTTTTTCAGAAAAATTAATATTAAAAAGTAATTAAATGTAGCATATAGCGTTGTTGTAACACGGGCATTACATTTAACTAAACCAAACAATTGAAATCTGTGACATATCAATGTCAATTCGAACATCGATCGACCGAGATTTTACTTAAGTTTAGTAGCAAATGTATGAACTCATTCTAAACACTAATCAATATGTAAACCGGCCTTAAGGCAAGTGTACAAGCTTGTAGAGGCCTTATAGGAAAAAAAATAAAATATTGATTATCTTCGAAATGGAGTTAATTAGAATATCGTTGTCTTTGGGAAAGTTACTTGATTTAAGCTCAGGTATGCACCCTTGAAATTAACGGAAATAAAAAAAAACACGGTGTATATGTGGTCGTACACGCAAAGGGACCTCAAGTTGTGTCAACCCTAATAATTGCTCGGGGCAATACTGAGCCGAACGGAGCAGAGTTTGCCCGAAGTCAGGAGTTTCGCACCCCTGCTATAGTCTAGTTTCCGTGTATTTTTTCCATGGCATTAGCCTTGACTCACGCTAGAACGGCCTGGGTCCGGACCGGGCAACCGACACTTTGTTTTGACATCGGTGATTACGTGACGCTTACTATAGGAAACGAAGTGTCGGATGCCCCGGCCCGGACCCGGGCCGTTCTATTAAGTACCTATTATCACTTTTTTGACCTTTTAAAAAACTTAGGGTCTAGCAGTTTCTATAATAACCAAAAGTCCTGGAAATCGCTTGTATTTTTTATTTATTTAGGTAAGGGCAACATCTAAGCTTGACATGCTTGAACGTAAAACTTCGTCTTTTGTCTTTTTTTCCAACTCACAGCCAAGTGAGGATGCTGATTTTTAGGGTTCCGTACCCAAAGGGTAAAAACGGGACCCTATTACTAAGACTCCGCTGTCCGTCCGTCCGTCCGTTCATCCGTCTGTCACCAGGCTGTATCTCATGAACCGTGATAGATAGGCAGTTGAAATTTTCACAGATGATGTATTTCTGTTGCCGCTATAACAACAAATACTAAAAAGTACGGAACCCTCGGTGGGCGAGTCCGACTCGCACTTGTTTTTAGCAACTGCGCCGTTTGTCAAGGATTATATTACTAAAAGAAACATACAAAAAAGTTTAATAGTTTGTTTTAATAAATTAATTGCTTCACCCCGGAATTTTTTAACAAATTAAAAGTTAAAAAAATTCATAACTCAAAACTACGAAAAATCGGTTGTCATGCATGGTGTATATTCTGATAGCCCACGACGTGAGGAATCTAAAAAAAAATTTGTCCGTCAAGGTACGGACCATCCTGTATAAGAGGAGTAATAAGACCGGTGTATTGAGAGCGCACTATTCGCCAACAAATTGTATACAGTTTGGCCAAACTTTTGTATACCTAGTCATAAGTACATAGGTTTCTTTTTAATAAATAAATAAATGAGAAATGAACAGATAATACATAACATGAACAGATAAGAACTCATGATTATTAAAACTGGGAATCTTATCTGTGGGGGTCTGATAATTGCCAAACTAATGACAGTCAATCTAACCCCTGGGTATGCTGTCATAACAAACCCTCCCCCTAATTCGACACCGCGCTCATTTTTGAGTTATTGAGTTACGCTCTGCAATAATTGAGTTAGGGCAGGGGTTCCCAAACTGTGTGTCCCAACTATAGTTCGTTTTTTTAGCATTAGAAAAAGGTAAACAATTTTGACGTGTCTTTTTATTGAAAAACACTTTTGAAAAATAAGTCACAGCAAATATGTAACAATTATGAATCATATACGATTATTTACATTATTTTTCTTTCATAATAGTTACTGATTTAAAAAAATCGTTTTTCAATTAAAAGACACGTCAAGATCGCGTAGTCTGTTTCTAATGCTAAAAAAACGAACTATATACAATGTGCAAGTAAATAGTAGAACATTAAATTAAAAAACCGGGCAAGTGCGAGTCGGACTCGCGAACGAAGGGTTCCGTACCATAATGCAAAAAAAAAACGGAAAAAAATGCAAAAAGAAAACGGTCACCCATCCAAGTACTGACCACGCCCGACGTTGCTTAACTTTGGTAAAAAATCACGTTTGCTGTATGGGAGCCCCACTTAAATCTTTATTTTATTCTGTTTTTAGTATTTGTTGTTATAGCGGCAACAGAAATACATCATCTGTGAAAATTTCAACTGTCTAGCTATCACGGTTCGTGAGATACAGCCTGGTGACAGACGGACGGACGGACGGACGGACGGACGGACAGCGAAGTCTTAGTAATAGGGTCCCGTTTTACCCTTTGGGTACGGAACCCTAAAAATTAGGCTCACCAACTGAGCATTGGCAAAATGCCGGGCACAACCTCTAGGAAGAATAACGTAAAGTTTGCAGACACTTATACACTAGATATGTATTAGTTTGATTGATCTTATCCATTTAGAATTTAATTGCCATGAAGATTGAGTAATTTCAAGTAGGTACCTGTGTATCTCTCTACCTATATGTTTTTGTAAACTGTACCTGCCTGCGTGATGGGCATCTTGCCGAGGGGCCTTAGAAGGTAGGTTTTAGGGATTTTTATTTATTAGTTAGGTTTAGTTTAGTATTAGGTAAGTTTGTATTATAATATAACCTACACATATGTAAAAAACATGAATCTAGTATTCAACTGGATTCGGCATGAGTGGTAGGGGTAACTGACAGAACGGGATAGTCTTATGTATCTTTCAGTAGGAGTAGCAGCGAAAGCGCTATTATTGTTTGTCCTTGTCACAGTCTCACATATTTTTTGTTCCGCACCGTTTTTTTAGTATGTATTATGGTGGGCAACAAATAAATTGAAATGAAATGAAAATAATTTATTTGAAACAACACACTTAAAATTAATAGATGATAAGCATGTGATATAGTTATGCAATTGGTTGTCCCAAAGAGGATACCACTCAGCATAATTATGTCGGAGCACTTAGTGCAACGGCGCTGATTTTCAGTGGACCCTTAAACTTATAAAATTCGACCAATCATAGTGTCGCATTGCGTATGTTTTGTCCCTCACGGAGGCACGCGTATAGCACTTCTATAGGATCCTACCTTCTACGGTAAAAAATGATTTTCCAAAAAATATCGAACACGTAATAGCGTTTTGTCGTTGCGCTGAAGGGGCTCTATAACATGATAACAAAGATTGGGAACCCTTGGGCTAGGGACAATCACTCGATGGAGTTATCGTGTTAATGATCTGGATGATAGCCATACAATTTGATTTAGAGTGAAATTACTGCGGTAGGATAATTTTATAATTATCATTTAGAAGTGTATGTTATGTGTAGTCTCCATCGGATATATCGGAGCGGCCAAGGTGCAAGGCGCACTCTAACGCCTTGACAATAGAGGCGTGTTCAGATATTTGTGAGCGCGTTGACCGCTCTGATATATGTGATGGCGACTGTATACATATATTGTAGAGTGAACCGTATTTGTTCTTTGAAATAATGGGATTACGAAGTATATGGGAGTTTTCAGAAAAAATGGTAGCAATTACTTTTTTTCGAAAAACCATCAACTTTTGGGTTATTTAGACTAAGAATCACGAGTACTAGAATTGAATGAGACAAATACTTAATTAAGTAGAGTATGGTGGACTATATAACTAATATTGTAACAACTTATTGTAACCCATATTCCGCAAATAAACAATCATTCATTCATTCAAATAAAAAAAGTGTTCCCAGTTTTTCATACTAATTATTTGTAACGGTCCATACAAAATGTATGTGAAAATACGTTACAAAACTATCATTTTTTTGGGACAATTTTTTTGTTTTTATATCGATAGTCCATGTGATTCTGAGTAGAAATAACCCAAAAGTTGATGGATTTTCGAAAAAAAGTAAATGGTACACATTAAGTGAAAATGCACATTTACGTACTAAGTAGGTATATGAAATTACGAAGAATCCTTTGCAATCTTTGAGGTTTACACCCACAGTTATGATACTTACACCTATTATTTTGTTGGTGTGTAACACGTTTCACGTCAAAACAAACTTCTGCGAACCAATTACGAAGTTTTGCCTCTATCGCACTTGTAAATTCATACGTAAGTGCGACAGAGTAGTAAAACATCGTTCGTGGTTCCCTCTGTCCTCATATCTCTCTTATCTGTTATTTTAAAACCAACCGTAACATTAGCGTTTTAAAGTTCAAAATCACTTGCAGCATAACCCAACTCGCTCATTAGACATCAACAAATAAGTTCCGCAAAGGCGTATCTAAATTTACCAAGTAGTTGCAAATGTATCCCTATTTGTAACACATACGGTTCAAATTTAAATATCACGTTAGACTGCAAAGTGACTTAGAATTATATACAAGACCCTAGGAATTTATTTTCGATCTAATGATGGTAGTATTAGAGTTGAGATTGGTTTGAAGAGCAGTTTTGTAAGGAAGGGATATGAGTTTGACCAATAGAAGATATTAGGTATGGGGCGGGACTGAGGGCCTACCGCAAAGCCCGTTCGACGTCTTGCCTCCCTGTCACACTTACGTACGAATTTACAAGTGCGACAGAGAGGCAACACGTCGAACGGGTTTCGCGGTAGGCCCTTTGTTTTTAAGTTGTTATTTAAAATGTTGTAAGTGACACAATAGTGGGAGAAAAGGGGATGCTTATTTCCAAGTTCGTGTATAGATATAATTTTTTGAACTGAGCTTGTTCACTTACCTGTACTAACAATGGCATTGTATTATAAGAATCCTATTATCTGCTTTTGTTCTCGTAGGCGCCAAACAATTTACTTACAAAATAAGTTAGAAGTACAGTGTATGTATATTGAATTTTAAACCTTATTCCTTGTTGAATGGGGTTAAAATGGTCTAAAAAGATAATATCATATTCAATCTTTTGTAAAGTGAGTGTCGATGGTTGTTAAATGCAAAAAAAGTTATGTTAGCCATTATTTAGTTAGTGTATTTTGTAGTCTATTGTATAAAGAAATAGAGTCGTTAATCTATACTAACTTTTCAAGGCGGTTATAATCTGCTTTTACTACAAGGTGGTTATCCTAATTTGTGGTTTACCACTCAATGGTATTTGTATTCTTGAGACTCTTTGAGTAAACTAGCTCAGATCGTAAAATTCACACTATACTTACCAATTGTATGTTTTTGACAATATACAGGGACCTAATGTATCTCTGTAGGTACAGTCAACAGCAGAAGTTCCTAAGCAGGCGAGGTGTTCAAAATGATCTTGACGCGACTTTATTGTTAAGAGTACAGTGAAACCTGGTTAATTGGCACCTGGATAAATGGAATACCTCAATAATTGCAACCAAAGGTCCGGTCCCGGTCCCTTGAGACCAAAAGGCCTCTATAATTGAAATTTTGGAACCTCTATAATTGCAATTTAGATTTTAGTGCTTTTCGTAATTTTGCCTCTGTAATTGACCACATCGCAACTAAGACCTCTATAATTGACACTGTGCTAAAAAAATCCGTTATTTTTGCTCTTCTTTTTACCTCTATTATTGAAACGAGTCTTACTTATTACCTCTGTAATTGAAATAATGTAGTTGTAGACAGCAGAAACAACATTTTAATAGCAATGATCATTTTATTTATATCTGCACCCAGAATTCAATTTATTTATTGGGTATCTATCACAGCCTGTAGTAGGTGACATAGTTTTGATTGAATCAAAAACAAAGTATGCTTTTTACATTCTTATAAAACTTTCTTCTTTCTTCAAGGGAATTTTTTAAAACCCAAATGATAAGAAAATAAAGTAGTAATTATTAATTAATGTAGTGTAAAAGTGCAAGTATAGACAGAAGCAATATTTAGACCAGAAACCCAGAACGTAAGCGTGTAAATCTACTTTTAATGGTTATTTGCACCTCCATAAAAGAAATTTGTCAGAACGAAACCTCTATTAATGAAAACCTCTATAATTGACACAACGATTTTTTGAACCTCGTTAATTGACACGACCTGCTTAAATGAAAAACCTGGTTAATTGACAAAAAATGGCCGGTCCCTTGAGATTGCAATTATCCAGGTTCCACTGTATTTACACACACACACACAACCTTGACACGCTCTTATGAGCGTGTCAAGGTAATTGTGAACTTCTGCTGCTGACTGTGCATACAGTCTGGCCAAAAAATAAGTGCATTCCCGTTGCCAGGGAGGTTTTGGGATTATACCGAGCAACTTTTACTATGGAACCAACAAAAAAATTACCCTCCCATAGAAAATGGACCAGCCAAAACATGAAACAGCCATTTTTTTCGCGATTTCGGGGTTGGTCCCATAGTACCTAAAAGTTGCTCAGTATAATCCCAAAACCTCCCTGGCAACGGGAATGCACTTATTTTTTGGCCACCGTGTATAGCTGGTGGGCTCTGTATGTTATTAAAAGAATAGAATAGAATTGATTTATTCGTAAGCACAAACAATCGGTACAATACATTACATTATATAAAAGAAAACATAAAATAAGATTAAAGTGCCACGAAATGGTCCCATCTCAGCATGTTGCTGGTGGTTTCCAGCGCTGATCTTCCGATGAGACCATCAAGTGAGAAGAATCACGGGAGGTAACAGACAAGAAGAAAAAAGACATAGAAATAACATAACACTGTAACACTTATTCGGTTACGGAGGAAACGGATACCTCAAAAATTATGAACTTTTGACAGTCACATAAAATAAAATAACCTTTTATTATATTGTGTGCTACGAGTACCGTAAAACCTCCCAACTATACTTGGGGCATACTGAAAATTCCTGGAACTGGCTACTTAGAAAAAATAACGTCTCATATATCAGAATCCAAAAACTTTCAGTATGGCCCACGTAGTCCAAAGCTCCCAAACTCCCAACTGTAATCCAAAATTAACTGTATTTTTTTCGTTCAGGTGTGTCATTTACTGTATTTTTATTGTAGTTCCATCTATAAACATACCTTGTTTATAGATGGAAGAAAAAACTCGGAGTAAAAAAAAAAATATATTATAGGACATTTTTACATAAATTGACTAAGCCCCACGGTAAGCTCAAGAAGGCTTGTGTTGTGGGTACTCAGACGACGATATATATAATATATAAAATACTTAAATAGATAGAAAACAACCATGACTCAGGAATAAATATCTGTATCATCATATAAATAAATGCCCTTACCAGGATTCGAACCCGGGACCATCGGCTTCATAGGCAGGGTCACTATACCCGCTAGGCCAGACCGGTCGCCAACCAAAAGGAACATCGGTATAGATACTTAATTTCCTTTTGAACTTGTGGATCATTGTGCATCATAGTTGGGAGGTTTTACATCGATTATTCCCCTCCTTCTCACCGCCCATTGCTAATCACAAATGGCGCTTATTGCGTTTCGTTCCCGCATTCTATTAACTTAGTTATCTACGCCCCGCCTCCAGAGAGTGGGCCAAAAAACCAGCCAGTCCCGAGTTCGCGGTTGCCGCGTTACCTGTCAAACTGGCAGACAACCGCGGTACGATTTTCGAAAAAAATAAATAAAAAAAAGTTTAGTTCGTGTGTGAGTGGGTTTATAATTAATGAAAACTGGTGTTTTAAGATTTGAAAGTGATTGTGCTTTTATAGTGATGTGGTTGAGTTGGTGAATATATTTTTGTGCCAAGATTGTGCATTCAATCGAGGTAAGCAATTTTATTTAGTTTCATTTTCTTTTTATGTGTTTACTTATACGTAGGTACATACCTACTAGTACCTAATTAATTAATGGGATACCTAAAGGGTTACTACACTAAATTAATTACATATACCTATCATCGGACAATTTTACACAGATCGACCTAGTCTTATATAGGTACATAGAATAAATACTTATATTCATAGAAAACATTCATAACTCAGGATTCGAACTCGGGACCTCCTGCTTCGTAGGCAGGGGGCTATTCATAAAATACGTCATTTCAAATTAGGGGAGGGGAGGTCTGGACATCGGTGTCGTCATGATGGTAGCATGACGTAGGAGGAAACGGAGTAAAAGTAGGGGGGGTCAACAATTGTCAATTGACAAATGACGTAATTTATGGGCAGCCCCCAGGATCACTACCGACTAGGCTAGAAGGCCGCTAATTAATACAAAAATACTTATTACTTTGCTAATCCGCGAAATAATAACGTGCTAGTCAATCAGCGCTAACCCGAACACAAATATTGTCAGGTTTAAGCGAAAATAACGCTTAACGTGTCCAGCCGTATCTGACCGCGATAGTACAAAATAGCCATACATTAGACGTGCCCCTCCCCCGCAAAAATCGGCAGACTGTTTTGTACAGAAAATGACAACCAAGGCGTCTCCAGTTACTAAATGCTCTAAGCTGACAACCATTTATAATTATACTTTTCAGCACAAGAAAATATGTATTTATTACCTGGTTAAGGACATTTTGCTTTTTCATCTCCAATCTTTATTTTTTACGGTTCCGTACCTCAATAGGAAAAAACGCAACCCTTATAGGATCACTCGTGCGTCTGTCTGTCTGTCTGTCCGTCTGTCACAGCCTATTTTCTCGGAAACTATTGGATAAATTAAGTTGAAATTTGGTACACATAATGTAAATTAGTGACCCAAGATGGACATGTAACGTAAACAAATGAATTTTAAATATGGGGCCACTTTTGGGGGGTAAATGAGAAAGTAAAAAAAAAGTTTTTCAAACTATATCGAGCTCATTGTGAGAATGTCAAATATATATTTTTTTATAATTTTAAAATACATAGTTATTAAGGCAAATAGCCAAAAAATGACCATTCCATTCTCCCTTTATCTCCGAAACTACTGTCTAAGATTTTGAAAAAAATTGACAAAATAGTTCTTTACCTTTAGATGAGAGGAAAACCTTTTAGAAATGTGCAGTCAAGCGTATAGTTGAATTATCGAGAAGATGGAATTGCATTTGTAGTGGTTGTATGCTGATAGTACAAGAAAATAGAAAATTCAAATATAGAATGCCTGTAAACAAACAATACTACTACATATGCAATTCCACGCTCTCGATGATACGACTATAAGTCGTACTTAATGCACGGAACCCTTGAAACGCGAGTCCGACTCGCACTTGTTTATCTCCAATCTTCAATTTAACGAAACTAAACATGCACCAGTTCGTAGTTAGAACCCATGCGTATATAGGTATTATATGTACAATTTTAGTCTTGATTCAAATGAACTATTCCTCTAAAAACTATGCTGCCTAAAAATCTTTATGATCTAAACACTGACATAAGAAAATAATGGAAAAAAAACGTAAGCGTCACGTTCTCTCTTATAAAATACGTCTTTTTGGCTAAAACTGGATAAAATCACATATAATCTTGTCGTTTGAAGGAAATTAAACTTTAACGTCATAACCATAAAGTTCCGGTTCGTTGTGTCATGGACTGTCACACGTGTGAGCCACGTTTTATCAAATATTTGTGTGTTTACATTTGACATGTTGGCGGCCATAATATTGTTACTTCCTGGGATTTTAATACATACTAGCAACCCGCCTCGGCTTCGCACGGGTTAACAAATTATACACCTTCTTCAAGAATCACTCTATTGATAGGTGAAAACCGCATGAAAATCCGTTCAGTAGTTTTTGAGTTTATCGCGAACATACAAACACACAAACAGACAGACGCGGCGGGGACTTTGTTTTATTCGTATAAGGTGTAGTGATATGATTTTGAGTAAAACATTGTATAACCACACTCTGCTAGGCTGGCACAACAAATTCTGCCTCGGTCGTTGAAAGGCTCACACCTCACACATCTTTGCGTTTTTGAAGACCACGACACTGCTTACCCTGGGCTCATAACCTTCTTCTTAATCGGCGTCTTGATTGCTGAAGGTCGTGTCTAGTTTGAAGAGTTTCCTGCGCGATGTACCATGCTTTTCCAAGTGTTTCTGTCCTGCGGTCTTAATATAGCTTTAGGTATTGGCAAGCCGGTGATGGTGATCAAGTCTGACCACCGGGTAGGCGATCGACCGTGTCCTCGTTCCCCTTCGACCTTACGAACTACCATCAGCTTTTCTAAACTATCCGGGCTAGCTAGCAGTTTCAACACTACACATTCTAAGTTTCCTAGATTTTTGAAAACAAAAACACTTAACTATAGTATCTTATCTATCTTAAATCATAACCCTTTTGACTTTGTGGTAGTTGGGTAAAAAACTAAATGGATGGAGATGAACGCAGCTCTTGACTGATACCGTGGCGCCGTAGTTTATAGTTAGTATCTCAGCAGTCTCACTGTCTCAAGTGCCACTTGTAACTGGGCGTTTCTCAGAGATGACCTTCGGTGCCTGACTTCGGTGCCAAATTTTTTTTTTAACTTATTTGATATGCGACTTTATTTCCTAAAATCTAGCCTTAATATAAAAAATATTGGTAGTGGAGGCCTCCATTAGAACCTTATAGTTTTTAAGATATTTGAGATTTAAAAAACACCGAAATCATGTGCAGGCATTGAAATCAATTGGCGTCACCGAATTCAATAATGCATACACAAAAATCACATTTCAATTTTATATCTCAACCATATTACATTTTAATCATATTTTTCATTCTTATTTGATTATAAGCGATGTAACAAGGCTAATGATGTCGAAAGCTTACATAAATGTAATAGATATAGACCCAAGATTTTAAAGTAATCTAATTACGGCTTGTAAAACAACATCTCTAGAAGATATCCCACACTATTTGACTGTCCTCATATAATAGGGTGATGGGCGATGTATGGTCCTGGAACGAGTTTCACACATGTCGACCACAAATTCGCACATTAGTGCCATAAAGGAGAAGGTGTTTGTTTAACACAATCCGACCGCACACGCATCAAAAAGAAACTTATGTTACCTACACCCGATAAACAAGAAACTTTTGATCAATGCTCAAAAAATATATAAAGCAATGTGATGCAATACGGAAAACAAGTATTTTTGAATAACAGAGTTTTAAAGCGTGAACTCCATCAATTTAAAACTATTTGAAGTGGTCGACTAATGCCTGAAGATCTAATTACCCGTTAATTATTTGAGGGTGCTGGAGATCTCCAGCACCCTCAAACACTTGAGCTAATTTGTAACTCCTATATTTAGACATAAAGACATAAGACATTGAGGATTGTTAAAACATTTGCTATGTTCAATTTGGGTCTATGTCTAGGTCTCATTGCCTTTGAAGCGATCTCGACATTAGAAGGCCACTTTATTTTTAATCCCTTGTTCTGATCATCCTGTCCCTTGGGTGTGCATAGTACTTACATACACAAGTTATTGTAAAAGAAGTGGGATCTAATTGACTGCATTCATTTAACATGCCTGACACGTTTAAAGGTATCGAGGTGTAGGGCCTCAGGTGATACAGAGGACAATTAACATAATTTACTTCATTGGTTTGAAGAGAATATCAAGACAGAGAAAGAAACATTGGGTCTTCAAGTTTCAACACACGTCTGGTTTAAAAAACTACTCATAGTAAACTAGTGATCTTTTGTACCTATTATGACTTAATTTATTTACAAACATAATTTTACGTTTATACAACGTATCTTGCACTTTTTAAGTGTGATAAATTAGTACAACAAACTAGGTTACAAAGCAGGATTTGAATTCAGTGATCACTTTTTTGATATCGGTGGTCAAAAAATCCACCGAATCCAAGGAAATCAACACCAGCGATGTCAAAATTAATCGCTTTTTAGCAATTACAGAAATAGCATGGGTGATACAGAGGAGATGTAATAATGATGGATTTACGTACTTTCGAGGATTTCTTAATCACTTGCATAACGATAAATGCACTAAAACTTTCGGAGTAAATTGCACCACCGATCTCAAAAAAACATAGAACCAAACCCACCGAAGGACGGTGAAACCTTTAAAAAATCACTTTATTATACTGTGACTGTACCTCTGCTCTATTCAACGGTTAAGGCATAACTAAAGCATACTATGTTTGAGACACTGAGTTCCTGGTTTACAACTTTGAAGGAGTACCGACATGTTTTGCAAATTACACCGAAATCAGGCACTAGCCCGGGACACATCGTAAATTTGGTTTTATTCAATGAGTTGAGCAAACACATTATTGTGATATAAAGAATATGATAAGTTAACTAATACCCTATGCGTGAATACCCATAATAACTCCGATCTAATGCCCCATCTTGAGTAATAATTTTTTGTTTCATAAAATCTGGGTGCGGGACACTCCCACCGAACATCATTTTGGGCATTTGAATTTTTTTTTCTTGTATTATATAAATAATAAATAAATAATTTGATAGTGCCCCAGACAGAATATAGGCTGAAGATCATGCCTAAATTAATTCAGATTTATTGAGCAATAAATTCAATCATTTATTGCCCCGGACACGTAAAAATGGCCCTCCTGCGAAATGCCCAACTACTACTCGTGGTAGACATTAGGCTGCTGTAAATTACTTTTTAAACGCATTATTTTTGATTTTAGTCTTACTACTTTTAATTTTAACCTTACAAAATCAACCTAAATTATCCTAAGAAGGGACCGGAGTGATATTTATTTTTACAACACACCAATTCGTAAAGGCTCTCTTTATTCGTCAAAGACTGATGAGACAGTAAAGTTGCATTTTATCCACAAAAGTCCATAAATGTTTCTGTTTGGCCCAATGGTTGACTGGTAGAGAATGCCTTTTGGCATTAAGTCTGCCATTTGTATACTTATTATTAATTACATATTTGTGCAATAAAGTATATATAAATAAATAAAAGTGGCAGAGTAATTTTATGCAAATTTTGAGTTGTTTCCTCGTGTTGGCTGGTATGTACAACTGAATTTTAAGTGATGATTTTGAATAAATAAAAAATATATACCAGGAGATTTTTTATGTAGTTAGTTATAAACGGCGTTAGTTTACCTTAATAGTTATTTACAAGTGCGAAATACGCAGCGAGTGGTGAATTTTAAAACACGACCGAAAGGGAGTGTTTTCAATCGACATGAGTTGCGAATTAACTATTCGCCCGTGTATCGCTTTAAATTTTCGAGGTAGTTACGTAGTGTGCTTATTATAGCACCCGGTGTCGTAATGTAGCACCAGATGTACCGTACATTACGATACAAGGGCGAAAAGTAAGAAATTCGAATTACCTTTTCGCACTTGTTTCGTACAACGTTTTGCAGTACATATGTCCCTTTAAATTTTTGACATAGGCACGTATTGTCCTTAATCCCGCCCTAGGGCGGTAAAGTAGCACCATATGTACTGTAATAGTAGTTTGTTTGTTCACAGGATGTCGAGCTACGGTAGCATCTCTCCTTCGGACGAAGGTTTCGACCGATATGAGCCGCCCTTCTATTGTCCGCCTAGTCATCAAGGTAATGAAGAAATGAAAACATACAGACTTAAGGATGACTCACGTTAGATTGGGTCGGAGCTTCCGGAGCTTACTTTTCTATGACATGACAGGCGATCACGTGATGCTTTCCATAGAAAACGATGCGCTGGAAGCTCCGGCCCGGACACGGCCCGGTCTAACGTGAGTCGTCCTTTGAGTCGCACGAACCTAGCCGCCATACAAATTCATATAATCCAAGTATGTTCTCATTTTAAAACGACATCACAGAATAAATAATAGTACTAGTACAGAAGACTCACTCTCTAACAAAACGCGTCTGTTACGATCAGCACAGATATGGCCGCTAGGTGGCGACAGCGCCACGCGCGGCTTATGGCAAACCCCAAAATTGGGGCCGAACGGATGTACTTTTAGCTACCTGTAGCAAAGCGACGAAATCGCGGAGTGAGCCACGCCTGACGACATGCTTAAATTACATGAAACATGGTACAGATGTTGTGCATAATTGTTTTCCATCGTATTTTCACGGAAACGTTCGTATTTGTCTTGCTAATTCAGAACCTCAGTACTTTTTGTACCGAGACTGATGACTGAAATAGCCACGAGCCACGGCTCATGGGAGCCTGGGGTCCGCTTGACAACTAATCCCAAGAATTGACGTAGGCACTAGTTTTTACGAAAGCGACTGCCATCTGACCTTCCAACACAGAGGGTTTAACTATTAGGCCATATTGGGATTAGGTAGTCCGGTTTCCTCACGATGTCTTCCTTCGCCGAGAAGCGACTGGTATATCAAATGATGGTGGTGGTAATATCAAATGATATTTCGTACATGAGTTCCGAAAAACTCATTGGTACGAGCTGGGGTTGGAACCCGCGAACTCCAGATTGAAAGTCGCACGCTCTTACCGCTAGGCCACCAGCGCTCCACCACTAATATTGAGTTTTAACTGTTGTTGTAGGAAGCCCCATGGACGGCGGAGTGTACTGGCCCGGCGTCGAGCCCGAGTTCGACTCCCGGGACGTGTACCACGATAACCAGCACTACATCTCCAGGAGCTACGGTAAGACTGACATACATACATCATTACGTTTGGAACAGTCGCCTGCAATAACATGTTACACAACGAAGGCCGCAAAAATATCTGACACGATCTTATTTGTAGAGCCATAAGAGCGTGTCACATATTTTTGCGGCCTTCGAAGAGTAACATATTATTGCAGGTCGGTTACAGTCAGCAAAACACATTGATAATCAAGGGCTTACAGCTAACATCGAGCATTTTTAGGGTTCCGTACCCAAAGGGTAAAACGGGACCCTATTACTAAGACTTCGCTGACCGTCCGTCTGTCCGTCCGTCCGTCCGTCCGTCCGTCCGTCCGTCCGTCTGTCACCAGGCTGTATCTCACGAACCGTGATAGCTAGACAGTTGAAATTTTCACAGATGATGTATTTCTGTTGCCGCTATAACAACAAATACTAAAAACAGAATAAAATAAAGATTTAAATGGGGCTCCCATACAACAAACGTGATTTTTGACCAAAGTTAAGCAACGTCGGGAGTGGTCAGTATTTGGATAGGTGACCGTTTTTTTTTTTTTGCTTTTTTTTTGTTTTTTTTTTGCATTATGGTACGGAACCCTTCGTGCGCGAGTCCGACTCGCACTTGCCCGGTTTTTTTGAGCGACAGTGAGGCAGATATGTAAGTGTGGCAAGCCGTTTTCGCCAGTAAAAAACGCGGCTAAAAAATGTAGACGGGAAGGGTTGTCCGTCCATAAAAAAATTGGATTTTTAGACTTTTTCTACTGATAAAGTGGGTTTGCCAGAGTATAACGTTTTTCAATATTTGCGGTAGGCCCTCAGACATTGGGTTATATGGTTGTCGTTCAATATTATTTCCTGCAGTTGTATATAGAGGCATATATACCACGTGTCCCAAAATTCAACGATAAGCTGGCAGCAGAAGATGGACCTGCTCATGACTACTCGAGGAAAAAAAAGAAAAAATATAAGTATCTCAATGTATTATGGAATTACAAAAAAAATTAAAGTCGACACCCCTAGTGGTATTTTTAACGACCATGTCTACAATTTTCCAATTATAATTTTTTTCAATTTTTTTTATTATTTTTCCTGGAGTAGACAAATGAGCAGGTCCATCTCCTGGTGCCAGCTTATCGTTGAATTTTGGGACACGTTGTATATGTTTCTATTTGTTAAGTTATCAAAGAATGGTAAATAATTTTGACGCATAGTCTTATCCTTTGCTTTTGACGCTGACTGTACAAATTCAAATAAATCCTTAGGGCCCCACACTGGCAAACAACTAACCGCTGTTCCGCAGTTTGGCGAAATTTTAAAGTTGTTTTGTTTATTGTGTATGTTAGAACTAAAAAAAAGGCGTCTTTTTAGCGTCGTCGTCTAGTCGGCGTTGCGTCGAGCAGCAACCATAGAGTTGACTAGGCGCCGACGCTCGGTAGACGCTAGTGGGGTCCTAAAGACATCGGCCGTAGTCAACCTGTGTCTAAAGTAACCCCAAAACATGCTGTTTGACAGGTTACGACGACGTGAACATGTCAAATGACCCCTACGACGGCTTTCAGAACATACATCAGAACTACATGCAGAACAACACAGGTGAGCTGTCAACATAAAACATTTATTTACATACGATATTATTATATATACAGTGGTACTACTAAACGAAATTAATAACTAGCTTAAATCTAAAATAGGCCTTTGAGGCATTGTACCAAGGATGCTGGCGGCATTTCCTCGCTGTATCGCAATGCTGATACGTTGTGCGAGGTAGCCGCCAGCTCTTCGGTCACCAGTTACGTCAACCAGACGCTTCGCGATTTCTGCGAACAACTTATGTCAACATTCATACATTTCATTTTGGGACATTAAGGCGGGATTCCACCAGTGTGCGGCACTGTGCGGCACAAGCATTTTTTACTGAATATGCTTGTGCCGCACAGTGCCGCACACTGGTGGAATCCCACATTTATGCTACAGATGTAGTGCATAATTATTTTCCATTGTATTTTCACGGAAGCATACGAACATGTCTTGTTATTTCATTACAAAAAGTACTGAAGTAGCATGACAAATGAGTACGAACTTTTCCGAGAAAGTACGATGGATAACATTTATGCACTAATACATCTGTACCTCTTCTATTTCCATCTATTTGCTAGTGCTATCTAGGGATGGATATTAAACAGTCGTCAATAGTCAAGAACATTGAAGAAGAAGCCTTTACCTATTTATTTAATTTTTTACTCTTCCCCATTCGCTCAGTGTCAGCAGTCGCAGTGTTTTCCAAACTTTTCACGTCGTAAGCTTGGTAATTAATGTGTAACTGTGAATTAGTTTTTTAAACGTTTGTCTTGTATAGATAAATAAAGATTAATTTAATACATTAGATTTGTTTTATTTTACTATGTTTCTACATGAATAACTTAAAATTAATGCCGTTAAAATAATTTTCACCGTTGGTTAAAATTCTCCCACATTTCAAAGTTTGAGAACCTGTAAACAGCATGATGACGTAGGCGCGTGTCAGTTAGGTCATACGCGAATCTCGGAATGGAGTACCAGGCGGAGTATATTATTATACCATGCTCTTCCCAAGTTGAAACATGCGTGAGAATTTTCTCATAAGTAAATAACTAGGAATGGAGATTTTGGGAACGTTCTGAAACATGCACATTGCTGTCTGTCACATTGCTAAATATCTCGTTTTTAGGGTTCCGTACCAAAAAGGTACAAAACCTAACAAAATAAAAGGGAACCCTTATGGTGCGACTCTGTGCGTCTGTCACATCGCTAAATATCTCGAGAACTACTGAAGCTATCGATTTGAAATTTGGAATGTTTATGAACAACGCTAACACAAACACATTGGAAGTGTAATTTTTTTATTTATTTTTTATTAATTATGGAAAATACTAAAAACCCAATACAAAGAGGGGGCTAAAATTAAAAAGTCTAGTTACTAGGTCGAGTGGGATATCATTTGAAAGAGCTCAAACTGAACATTACAAAACATTTTTTTTTTCATAGTGAAAAATATTGACTTTTTTATACAGTGGACTGCGAGCTCCAGCTCCCCCGCTACCCCCGACCCTCCGGCCCCTCCTTCGTCCGCGTCGTCAAGCGCCGCAGCACGGCCAACAAGAAGGAGCGCCGGCGCACACAGAGCATCAACACTGCCTTCACGGATCTGAGGGAGTGTATACCCAACGTGCCGCCTGACACCAAGTTATCTAAGGTAAAGCTGGTATAGTCTGTCGATTTGTAGCTGGCCCCGAACTGCTAAGTCAACAAGAAGGAGCGCCGGCGCACACAGAGCATCAACACTGCCTTCACGGATCTGAGGGAGTGTATACCCAATGTGCCGCCTGACACCAAGTTATCTAAGGTAAAGCTGGTATAGTCTGTCGATTTGTAGCTGGCCCCGAACTGCTAAGTCAACAAGAAGGAGCGCCGGCGCACACAGAGCATCAACACTGCCTTCACGGATCTGAGGGAGTGTATACCTAACGTGCCGCCTGACACCAAGCTATCTAAGGTAAAGCTGGTATACTCTGTCGATTTGTAGCTGGCCCCGAACTGCTAAGCCAACAAGAAGGAGCGCCGGCGCACACAGAGCATCAACACCGCCTTTACGGATCTGAGGGAGTGTATACCCAATGTGCCGCCTGACACCAAGTTATCTAAGGTAAAGCTGGTATAGTCTGTCGATTTGTAGCTGGCGCTGAACTGCTAATCCTTTGTCTATTGTTGAGTAAAACCGCACGTGCAAAAAAGGGTCTTAATTATTCTAATTGGCACCTGAGCGCGGGCTAGTCCAACGCTTAAAAAACCAGTGTAGATGCGCTCTCCGATAACGCGCCTTCGTTACGTATCTCGATGACACATATTAGACTGATTCGATTCGACTCGCCAGCACTCAATAACCGTAGAGAATTACACGACCCTTTTTTTTACAGGTGCGGTTTTACTTAACAATAGACAAAGGATTAGCGGTTCGGGGCCAGTTACAAATCGACAGACTATAACAACGCCCACACTGTTCACTGTACATCGGTGTACCGCCTTTTGTAATTACGTATAAGGTCGACCTATAATAAAATAACGCACCTACAATTGGTGTTTTTATATACCAGATGGGTCAAAAACGTTCGGGAAAACTAGCGTCTTTCCTGGGGACAATACGATTAATGATTTGTGTAGGTAATTACATTTCACTGAGGCCTGTATCATACAGATTTTTAAAAGTAGAAGGTTGGATCATGCCTAGAAGGGTCGCTTACTTTTCTATGACGTGACAGGCGATCACGTTTTCCATAGAAAACAATGCGCCGGAAGCTCCGGCCCGGACACGGCTCGGTCTAACGTGAGTCATCCTTTAAAGTCGTGTATGGCGTGGTGATACTTATAGCATGGTCCCTGCGAATGAAACGAAGTCCGAAAATTTAAAGAGCCATATGTACTGTAAAACGTTGTACGATACACGTGTGAATAGGTAATTCGCAACTCGTGTAGATTTTAAACACTCCCTTCAGTCATGCTTTAAAATTTGCCACTTGTGAATTTCCTATTGTTCGTAACGTACTTGTATCGTAAATAACTATTTGTGGAGCCACCACTGTGCTGTCTCTTATAAGGCCCCAATTTTACTCTTTCCGTTAATATAATAAAAAGCTTACTCTCTGCAACTGCCGTCTGCCAAATGTTACTCTATTACATCCAAGTTATTGATCCTACTGTTTTTTAAAGGCTGACAAACACAAGTGCGTTTTTAGAAACAAAAAACACTGTAGGTACAATGTTCTATCAGATTTTTTTATTTTTTGGTAAAACGTCTTCTTGTGTTGTGTTTGTGTCTGTACTAGAGCTAGAGTCCGTCTAATCTAACTCTGCACCAACTTGGCAGCGTCAAATTCCTATGAAAAAATTACGTGAACAATGGCATTTTCACACTTTATCACTGCAAAGTCTGTGCAAAGTTGGCCTGTTCCTGTTGGCCTTTCACACACCTTATTTAAAGGTGTATAAAGCGCTTTAGACGAACTCCAGCGATTTTCTGTGTCTAATTATGACCTTATTAAATTGTAGAACGGGACTTAATCGCGTATATTAGTGTTAAGATTTACCTCCGACGTTTCGAGGATAACGTTGTCCCCGTGGTGTCGGAGAAGACTGGCTAAATCTCATATCGTTAGCGTTGTGTGTCTACAGAGTAACATCCCTAGTGCGCAAAAGGTTCAAACTGATAAACAAGACCAAGTGCGTAGTTCGAAAAACTCGCGCGGCTAGAAGATGTTGATGCCAACTTTAGCCAGTCTTCTCCGAGACCACGGGGACAACGCCCTCGAAACGTCGGAGGTAAATCTTAAAACTTAAATAAGTCCCGTTGTACAATTGAATAATGTGTAAAAATCGTGAAAGTTTCAATCAGTGATTATGACCTCTCTGGCAGACGGCAGTGCGGTCGGCGGGCGTGAACGCTGCGTTCTCGCTGCTGCGCGCACGAATCCCGCGCGTCGCGCCCGACACTAAGCTATCCAAGGTTGGTCAATATCAACCTTATTGTAATGAGATTTAAGTTCATATACGAATGATGCGAACGCAGCGTTTCCGCTTGATATGTTACGATCGTTAGCTAGATAATTAGCTTTTCACCTCAGCAGCTCGAACAAGGGTACTTTGCTTCTTAAAAACAGTGAGCAAAATGCGATTTTGCTCACTGAGTCATTTTGTCTCACTCAGTGAGCAAAATCGCATTTTGCTCACTGATTGCGTCTCACTCAGTGAGCAAAATGCGATTTTGCTCACTGAGTGAGACAAAATGACATTCAAGTGACCTTTATAGTCATTTCAACATGCGGGGTCTAATACAAGTTCGATATACTTGGGTTCTATTATCTCTGTCCCTCTAGGTATGTTCTCACTGCTTAGGGTGAAAAATTTTGTGTACTACACGAGATCAAAGTTATTTACATCTCGTGCGCTTTTGAATCCCTTACTACGCTCAAGATTCTAAATTAGATTCACTCGCTACGCTCGTGAATCTATTATAGAATCTTTCGCTTGCACGGGACTCAAAATAAGCACTCGAAGAAATATCAAACTTTGATCTCTTGTTGTACAAATAACTATTTCACGCCACTGCTCGGAAATATGGTAATAGATGGTCTAAACCAGCGGTCGGCAACCTTTTAGCAGCCAAGGGCCACATAGTAGTTAAGGAAGTAGACGCGGGCCGCACTTTTGTTTATATGTGTGACTTTATCAGTCATTGTTGTTTGACAATATTACATACAACATAGCCAAGGTGGCTCGCGGGCCGCAAGTGAGAGGTTCGCGGGCCGCTTGTCTAAACCTTGGCGTGAAAGTAGCGCTTTAGGCCTCTATTGATCTAACAACAAATAGCACGTCATTTTAGATAATTGCCGGCTAAGGACGTGAATGAATTCATTCAATATATCAAATGCCGCAATATAACGCAAATCCCATGCAATTATCGATGAGGTTTGTGTTGTGAAAACTTATTTTTGCTTATATATTTTTTTTTCTATTAAGTACCAATTTTTTAACACTTAAAACTCTCGCGTTTATCGGGGGTCTACCGCGATATAATTTCATTGTTTTTACCTTAAATTCCGACGTTTCAGCTGAGTGGTGACGGAAAGATGTCTTTCCGTGACCACAGCTGGTGCAACTCAGCTGAAACGTCGGAGTTTAAGGTAAAAACAATGAAATTATATCGCAGTAGACCCGTTTGTGTAAGTAAATATGTGGAGGTACCTATTTTTAGTTGCAATGCAATGCTCATTCAGCAGACGAGCGTTTTTAAAAACGTGTGCTCCCGATTAATGTTTTAATCACCCGCCACTAACATCCCCCTTCTTTTCAGATCAAAACGCTTCGGCTGGCCACCTCCTACATCTCTTACCTCCTCAAGGTCTTGGAGACGGACGGGGAGCCGGCTGGAGGCTTCAGAGCTGAGCTACATCACGCGCCACCGCGCCGGAGAGCTGATACACAGGTGACTTGATGATTTCATAGGTTCCGTACCCGGAGTAATATGGAAAAAGGTCCTCTCAAGGGGCTTAAGGTCTGGCAGACAGACGGGGAGCCGGCTGGAGGCTTCAGGGCTGAACATCGCAACTCGTGTTGATTTAAAACCCTTCAGTTGTGTTATAATATACATAGACATACACATGTACATATTATTTGTTATGTACATATGTAGGTATGTATTATTTATATTAGTTGTATGAGTTGTGTAAAAGTACTTACTTTGTTTGTTATCACAACATGTTGTTGCACCGCCTACAAGTTTTCTGCTCTGCCCGAAGGTTGACTGGTAGATAATGCCTTGTAGCATTAAGTTCGCCTTTTGTAGATTTGTATTTTCCTTGTGCAATAAATTTTAAATAAATAAATAATTTATCGCCGCTCGCTCGTTGCGAATTTCCTACTTTTTGCATGACAGTTACAAAATATTTTATTACTAAGGTAAACGTGCTAGTGCTCGACATGCTAATACCCAATAGATGACCCCTTGCTGTCACCTCTATTGACAATTTCAAATTTCAAAATTATTTATTTCATGTGATTTAGGTACACACATAGCAATACACAACAATAAACAATAAACTTACAAGAATTACACATAAACACAACATATACACATTAAAATTGACACAAGATATACAGTGCTAGCCAAACTCTTAATTTTTGCTACCACTGTATCACACTTGTAGGGGAATGTAGTCCCTCACAGTGGAGCATTATGGGACAGTCTGGTTTTTCCGCTATCATTCTCAAGATGGTGTTGGGACTGTCCCGCACCCGGCGCACCAGGGATGCGGCGCGCACACGCAAGGTCGCCTGAAAACAATCGACGCCCGCCTCAGCAAACATCCCTGATGCGCTACAGAAGCGAGGCAGTCCCATCATCACCCGGAACGCGTTATTATATTGGACTCGAAGGGCCCTATAAGCCCGTTGCGAATACTGAACCCAAAGGCTGCAGGTATACAGGGAAGTACAGAACGCTCTAAAGAGAGTGATCTTTACCCCCCTGGAGCAACCCGCAAACCTTCGTGCTATCATATTTGCCCGGACCGACAAGGCCCTTCGTTCCCTTTCAATATCTATGTCGTCCTTGAGGTCGGCCGCAACAACATGACCTAGATATTTAAATTGGGTTACTCGGTCCATTGGACTGCCATTAAGATATATTGCGGGAAACTCTGAAGACCTGTTGCGGCCGCTCTCAAAGACTACATATTGGCTCTTCTTCTCATTATATTTGAGACCGTGACTCACCGCATAGTCCTCACATATCTTGAGCAGCCTACGCATGCCACAGACCGAGGCGCTCAGCAGCACCATGTCGTCCGCGTAACTGATGTTGTTTACACAGACTCCGTCTATATGGCATCCGACATGGATGCTGCTGAGCTCCTCGATGAGTTCGTTCACATACATGTTGAAGAGTGTTGGTGAGCTCAAACCCCCCTGCCTCACCCCGCATTCCAACCTGTATTCGTCCGACAGCGCATTTGACCATCTAACGCAGTTGACCTGGTTTCCATACCAGTACCTAAACATACGTACTGTTTCCGGTGGTATACTGGTTTTCCTTAATTTTTCCCATAGTATGTCATAGGAAACCAGGTGAAATGCCCTAGAAAGGTCCAGGAAACATGCAATCACTGGGGTCTTGCTCTTGGTGTAATACTTGACAGTATGCTTCAGACACAGTATTGCAGATTCTGTAGACAAACGCGGTCGAAAGCCAAATTGGTTGTCATGTAGTTTTATATGCTCACTTAGCTGTGAATTAAGCACACTGTCAAATACTTTGGCTATAATCGTTGCCAGTGATATCGGTCTGTAATTGTTTTTGTCTGCCAAGTCCCCAGTTTTGTTTTTAACTACAGGAACCACGATAGTACGCATCATATCATTAGGCAGATATGAATGCCTCATACATATTGTAAAAAACATTGCCAATATCGTAGATATG
Organism: Cydia splendana; assembly: GCF_910591565.1. NCBI lineage: Eukaryota > Metazoa > Arthropoda > Insecta > Lepidoptera > Tortricidae > Cydia > Cydia splendana. The sequence continues at coordinate 8,234,634 of NC_085983.1, forward strand.
TGAGGACCAGCATTTTGGAGGTGCTCGATATTGAGACCGTCATGACCCGGGGATTTGCCTCTGGACATTGATTTAATTACTTTGTCAATATCCTTGACCGTAAACCCCGGGCCTGGTTTTTCATTGGAGGTCTCAGTCACAAGCCCCCCCATCAGCGATGGACCTAAGGGAGATTTCAAAAAGAAATGGTCTTTAAACAGGTTCGCGACACTTTTAGGCTCGCTTACGCCTTAAGTTTCAAGTGACTTAAGTTTCAAGACAATGACTTAAGTTTCAAGATGACATGTACTGGGATCGCGTCGAGCACCAGTATGTTTACCTTATGTACTTACTTACACAAAAAATGGGACTAGATGTTGTGTTACATAACATTAAAAAATCGGTTTTAGGATAGCTAATAGAGTCAGTCCATGAAAAGTCTGCAGCGGATTTGATAGCCCACGCAGTGCACGTGTTATTTTAAACGTCAAACTTCTATGATATTATGACGTATAAATGACACTTGCACTGCGTGGGCTATCAAATCCGCTGCAGACTTTTCATGGTCCTCCGACTCTAGCTATAGAACAAAAATTATTCCCTATTACTTAATTTCAGTTATATTTTCGGCTATGACTTTGTGGCACTGAGTAACTAGGTACGGGGCTAATTACTTTTTTCAGTGTGATTTAAAATTATTGTAACTATTATTCATTATCGAAGCTATTTGAAATAATCGACGTTACCGCACTCATGCTACATATAAGTATAAATCTGGCGCAGTAATTGAGAAGAGTGTTTCTCTCGGGAACCGTTATCTTGCACATGCGCGGCTCAAGTGTAGGCGGCGCCGCGACGGCGTCGCTGGGATTATGGTAGGTCATAGGTACACAGATTTTTTAACAAACGTTTGTCAGCTTCCTATATAAGTATATACACATTCCTGTACGGCTACCACCAGTTTTGACATTGACATAACGCTCACGTTTACGTAACTTACTTTCTATGCATCTCGCTCGTACTCGCATATGCGAGCAATAGTGGAAGCGAGATGTACAGAAAGTAAATTACGTAGACGTGAGCGTTATGTCAATGTTAAAACTGATGGTAGAGGCTCTGTAGTCTGTCTAAATCGGATGACCTGTGAAACCTGTAGATTTTTTAAACCTTTTAACCGTCATAGATTTTTTTATCGATCGTGTATCAGTTTTATCGAAATGACCCGATATTGAATTTCTTATATATCAGTCTCAGTGAAGTGCCGTGCGAAGATGATATGCTTGTACCTATAGCCATAGGCGGAAATACATTGGCCGTCTCAACCGCTCTTGACACAGCGTTGCAACAATCATCCGACGGGGATGCAGTGTAGCCATTGATGATGATGATTTATCATTCTACGGCAGTTAAAAGGTTAACTCTTTAACCTTTTAACTTCCTAAGGCGAAATTACGGGGTCTTCGAAGAAAAGACTTTCCAATTTTTCTTGTATGTTGAGCTACTAGAAGAGAGGGGGGTAAAACTTGGCTAAAATAAGAATAGATATAGGCCAAACAAAATAAGGGGAATTGTTCAAAGGGGCAAAATTAACGAAAATATTAAACAACTAGCTGTTGCCCGCGACTTCGTCCGCGTGGAATCTTATCTTCAACATTTTACATCTTTAGTACTATAATTTTCATACCCAAGCAATGTTGAAATTAAGTACTTTATTTTTTAGCAAGTTGTATGAAGTTTTAAGTCAAGTGAATTTTGATGTTGGTTGCTGAAATTACTTTTCTTGTATTCTCATAATAGGTGCCTATGCCCTTATACAAAGATTCAAGTTCCGCACTCACAAAATATCTGATCTTCATACAAACTTTCAACCCCTTTCTCACCACCTTGGGGGATGATTTTCAAAAATGCTTGAATTAGTTTTTATGTTTTTAGGGTTCCGTACCTCAAAAGGAAAAAACGGAACCCTTATAGGATCACTCGTGCGTCTGTCTGTCTGTCTGTCTGTCCGTCTGTCACAGCCGATTTTCTCCGGAACTACTGGACCAATCAAGTTGAAATTTGGTACACAATTTAGGGTGATTCACTTTTGTATGGAGAAAAAAAAGTTGTAATATTTTTCCTGACTTTGCTCACCAATGGAGTCTCCCCACACTAAAAACTATCTATTTCAATTTTCAAAAGAATCGAATAACGTTTAGAGGTTGCACAAGTTGAAAAGGTAGAGTGAGAACCCCATACATTGCGTGAAAATGAACTATGTTCTAAAATGACAAAATATAATGAACTGATACTAAAATCGAATGAGAAAACTGAATTTTGCGTCTAAAACACGATAAAAGCACTTTTCCTTTGGAAACAGGTGGAAAAACTGAAAAATCTTAATTAGAACATTTATCGAGTAACCAAAATCCAAGTTTACTACTAATTTTAAAATTTATTTATATGTAGAAGGTTCAGTATTACACTACTGTCTGCTTTGATGGTAGCCGCTTAAACCATTTTCTACCCTCCGATGTAGAGTCGTTAGTTATTTGAAAAATCTTTGTTGATGTTGTGCAACCTCTAAATGTTGACCGATTTTAATTTTTTTTAACGTATAATATTTTTTTATCAGTTAGAACAAGAATTCGAGCAAAGTCAGATGAAAATCGAAAATTCGGAAAAATGAAACTACACATATGTAAGTTTGTGACCCGAATACGGACATGTAACGTAAACAAATGAATTTTAAACATGGGGGCCACTTTTGGGGGGTAAATGAAGAAATGAAAAAAAAAATTTTTTTTAACTATATCATGTTACATATCAAATGAAAGAGCTTATTGTAAGGATTTCAAATAATTTTTTTTTATAATTTTTTAATCAACAGTTTAGAAGTTATTCAAGAAAATAGGCAAAAAATGACCATTCCCCCCCCCTTATCTCCGAAACTACTAGGTCTAAAATTTTGAAAAAAATACATAAAATAGGTCTATACCTATAGATGACAGGAAAACCTATTAGAAATGTACAGTCAAGCGTGAGTCGGACTTAATTACAGTTTTTAATCCGACCCCTACGGATTTTTTAAAGAGATTTCACTCACGTTTCACATAAAAAATACATTGTTAACAGTGCCGGATTACTTAGAGTAGTAGTTTTCTTAGAGTTATTGGTGATAATTTTCTGATAAGATAATCATTTTAAATATTTAACGGTCTTACCTACTTACGAGTAATTGTAAGGTCAAATTAAAAATAATGTTTAAAAAAAATGTTAAATTGAGAGCTAGCTTAAAGTTTTTTGTACTCGTCGACTTTAATGGTTGAATTAATAAAGACTTTGTAACCAATAAGCAAAACAAGCACGTGCTTAGGGCACCATGTTCAGGAGGGGCACCAAAATGCCAGGTTGAAAAAGGTGAACAAATTTTAAAATTAGGGACAGACACATCGTTTTTACCACACGATTTTTTTTAGCTGTCCAAAAGCTAATTTGCAAAAATAATGGCGCGTAATTCTTTGGGAAACAATCGGTAGCAGTAGAAGAGTCGTGATTACATGCATAGATTCGACTTCAACCCACTCTTTTGCGGTTCGGCGTTAGGTCTTATGCGAGGCCTTCTGCCTTAATTACACTTGGGCGTGGATCCAAATCCAAGCTTTCCTCTTTCGCAGCTAGGCCTACTGCCTTTCTCACACTTTCTCAAGCTCTGCTTTCTTGCATATTTTATGCATGAAAACAACCTCGAATATCGAAGCCTAAGAAATATCGAGCCCTATGCGAAGCTAGGCTGATAGAAAACTGTCCCATCCCTTCTCTGTATGAAATCCTGGATTCGCGCCTGGTTGGGACTAAAAGTAAAATTGCGTTTGTATATCGAAAAATTTTCGCGCTCGCTTCGCTCGCGTTTTCAATAACTTTATAAGATATGATAAAGGTGACATTCGGGTGGCGACTGCAGCAACATTACTCTGTTGCAACGTTACTGCTGCAGTACTGTCAACTTCCGTGATAAAATGATGTGACTGATTTCCATACTGAAAGTAAAAATTTACAACTGTCTATCATATTGCGTTTTTATATCGAAAAATTTCCGCGCTCGCTTCGCTCGCGGTTCTATTACTTTCTAAGCTATGATAAAGGTGACATTCGGGTGGCGACTGCAACAGCATTAGGTACTCTGTTGCAACATTACTGCTGCGGCACTGTCAATTTTCGTGATAAAATGATGTGACTGATTTCCATTCTCAGCTGTAACGCGGCAATGAACTTCTCTCAATTTACCAAAAAATCAATGTAATCTTGATGACCCAAGGGAGAGGGGGCACCTAGAAATCCTTAGGGCATCAACATATCTTAATCCGGCACTGATTGTTAAAAATTGTGTAATATACGGAACCCTTGGAACGCGAGTCCGACTCGCACTTGGCCGGTTTTTTAATTTAATACCTTTTTTTGCAAATAGTTCAAGTTCCTAGCTTAAAATTAAATTTGCACCCTCAGACGAACTTTCATCCCCTTTTTAACCCCCTTAGGGGTTGAATTTCCAAAAACGTTGCAATTACTTTTTTTTTGTAATCGGCTATTATGTCTTTCAAAGAAGTTTCAAAACCATTTGTATTGGAATCAAACTTTCAACCCCTTTTTAACCTTGTTAGGGGATGAATTTTACAAAACGCTGAAATTACTTTGCCTGTCTTCTAATAATATCCGTAAATACAAAGATTCAAGTCCCACACTCGAAAAAATGTTTGATATCCATACAAACATTCAACCCTTTTTTCACCACCTTAGGGGATGAATTTTCAAAAACGCTGAAATTAGTTTTCTTGTATTTTAATAATGTATCTTTTTACGAAGATTCAAATTCCTAGCTTAAAAGAAAACTTTAACCCCATACAAACTTTCATCCCCCTTTTAACCCCCTTAGGGGATGATTTTGAAAAATCCTTTCTTAGTGGACCCCTAGACCTTATAAGGAATCTAGTTACCAAATTTGGACTTTCTAGTCCCAGCGGTTTGGGCTGTGCGTTGATTTAAGTCAGTCAGTCAGTCAGTCAGATCTTTCACGTTTATATATATAGATAACAATATATTTCAAGAGGAAATCGTACCGGAAATTTTTCACCAACATTCCTATTTGACTGGGGCAGGCGTGGCTCACTCCGCGATTTCGTCGCTTTGCAACAGGTAGTTCCGTCCAAGTACATCCGTCCCACACCAATTTTGGTGGCTAGCCATAAGCCGCGCGTGGCGCTGCCGCCACCTAGCGGCCATATCTGTCCTGATCGTAACAGACGCGTTTTGTTAGAGAGTGAGTCTTCTGTGCTAGTACTATTATTTATTCTGTGACTGGGGTAGCAATCGCGAGAGTGCGCGAACCAGACGTCCCTGTTAATCTAATTTAATAACGAAACAAAACCACATGGCTACGGAACTTTATTGCCTATCGCCGTAATTATATCGCGTTTGGGCTATTTCACTCGTTGTGAAATGTATTTCTATCTCTCCTGTTCGGAAAATTCACTTATAATGTGGAAAATGGATTTTTCATTTCTCTTGCTCTGAAAGAGGGTCATTGTTGTTCTAAAAGGTGTGTAGAAAATGATATGTTTCTGCACTAGACCATTTTAGGTTCCAAGTACGATTTTTTTTTTTACGATCAGCAATTGAAATTTGGGTATAAATGGATTTTTTATACAATTTCTATTCTTATATTTGACTCCCCATTCCATAAATAACGATACTTTTGCCTAAATTGTTAATTGAAAGTACCCTAAAAATACTATGTATAAAAATGTATACTTAGTAATGTATTAATAAACACATGCATTTTACTTTCCTCGTATTCGAAATGAAAAGTAGAGTGTTTAACTCGGGTGATTGATTTCATCCCTTGGTTAACAATCTACTATTACGGTACCTACATATTTTACCGCCCTAGTGCGGTAATTAGCACTATACGTGCCTATATCGGAAATTTAAAGGGCCATATGTACTGTAAAACGTTGTACAATACACGTGCGAAAAGGTCACCAACTCGTTCCGATTAAAAACACTCCCTTCGTTCGTGTTTCAATTTATCGCCACTCGTTGCGAATTTCCTACTTTTCGCACTTATATCGTAAATATCGTAATGTACTATTTCCGCACTAGGGAGTTTCATTTTCCTACTACTTACATACACATATATTTAGGGCCAGAACTTGCTGCGAGGACAAACGCAATGCAACTAATTTGATAACACATTGCTAAATGGCTGACATCATAATACTAATACTATTTACTATGTATAAATTGGCATTTGGGTATTGGTTATGTGGAAAAATGTGGTTATAACAAAAAAAAAATCATCTCAAACTCTTATTTCATTAAAATTAAAGGAAGTTTCCATTGTGAAAATACCTACTACCTTATATTGCTGATAGGAAAGCTGTATATCTTTTAATCGGGTTCCAATGAAATCATACAGACATTGAAACTATTATTTTATTCGTTCACTGATGGAAGGTCATTGGCTAAATACGCACACATACATAGTTTACACAGTTGCATCTTAGTCAACATTCGTCAAGCAACCATTGCAATTGGATTATTGCACAAATGACGCAATTGATTAACAATAACCACATATTCTTTATTACCTCAACGATAAAAGGAAAGTAATCATATTCATATTTAATTAAACAAACACCGGTCTACCTCGAGATAATTTCATTGTTTTTATTTTAAAAACAATGAAATTATATCGCGGTACATCCGTTTGTGTAATTAAATATGTGTACAAAACGCTCGAGTTTAAAATGTTGTATAAGTAATAATATTATTCAACCGTAGTCAAAGAATTTTAGGTATTTCAAACTTCAAATCACTTTAATGCCAAAACATGATAGGATTGTATTTTGATAATATTAATTGCATGTAAAAATACGCAAGTAAGTATATAACGGGTAAGCACTGATTGACTAACACATAACGAGTATTAGATATTTCGTGGATTAGTAAAGTTATATATTTTTTTTATTAGGTACCTACTTAATGTGGATTTCGGCAAAGTAACGCCTGATTCTATTAAAGATCAAATTTATTATGAAAAGAAGGGACTCAAAATTACGTTAGCAAATAATTATTAAAGTAATGACGTAAGACACTATATTTAAAGAAGGGAAGCAGGGTATTCATTAATGATACTACTGTTGTATCGTTATCAATTAAAACAATAGTAAAATCTATCCAAAAATACGTCAATAGCTCCCAAAAGACCGATAACGAAACGGGAGCCATTTTTTCACACAACTTTTTCTAGACAACGGTCGTGCGCACACAGCCAACATGTGTAAGCAATTTCTAAACTGTTTGTGTAAAAAGTTTTTGTCTATAGATTTGGTTACACGTTTTTTTTATGCCTTGTTTATGAGGCGTGTAATCGTTTTAAAATTGGGGGCACGTGGCTTATTGGAACAGGGGTTTTGGTTGTTAGGTGATTTGATATGTTGCTTTCTGATAATTGAGATGTTTGTAGTAGGTAGTAGTTGGAAAAGTATGGCCTGTAAGAGCGAGCGTCTTTCAATCCGGAGGTCGCGGGTTCAAACCCCGGCTCGTAGGTACCAATGAGTTTTTCGCAACTATCATTTGATATTTACCAGTCGCTTTTCGTTGAAGGAAAATATCGTGAGGAAACCGGTCTAATCCCAATAGGGTCTAGTTTACCCTCTGGGTTGGAAGGTCAGATGGTTGCTTTCGTAAAAACTAGTTACGGTACACATTAATTTATATATGTCACAAAAATTATGCTATTAATTAAATAACTAAATAACTTCAAAAGAGATAGTAAAAGCCTACTTGATTAAGTAAAAGAAATTTTATTCTATTCTAATGTTGCTTCAGGCGGATGAGTTGCGTTCTTGCGCGCGACTCATACATCTTGCGCGACTTCAAGTAGGTATGGACTCGCGCGCAAGATTGCAACTCATGCTAACCGCCTGATGCAGTAATTAATTTAACAAATGACATAATGGCATATCGAATGCCAACATATGTTCATTGACGCATTTGATGACACACGCTCAATATGATATGCGTATTTTACTTTTGACAATGCTTGTAAAGCTGTGTTATTTAGTATTTGTGCTAAATAAATAAAGTTACAATTTCTCTGACGAAATGCATTGAGTAGGTAACATGCATAGTAACATGATTTTCTATGAATCGATATGAAGATACAGTGGTTCCAACAATATTCCTTCAGTGAAGCGAAAATTAGCGAATCTATTTTTTAACCCACTTTGATCCCGGTTGTTTTAAATAAAAAACACAAGTTGTTGTTTTGTTTTCACAAGTAACAGGTTTGCAATTTGTCCGAGTGCTTATGTATTTAAGTACCTATCCTTTATTTTTACTGTTAGTATTGTTAGCAGTTCTATATTCTAGATAAGTAAGTTTTGAGTTGTATAAAATTGAGTTTTTTATTATGGTATTTTTTATGTATAATTTTACTAATCTTCTAACTTGCGCTTGGTAGCCAGCTGTCACCCTTATTGTCTAGGCATTAGAGTTCAATAAGCATCAAATGAGTATAACTAGTTATGTACAAGTTGTTTTTTTTATGTCTGAACAAACTCTGAGGGGTGAATTGAAAATGTAGGTTATGTTGGACAAATTTTTATGGAGCCAACCCCGAAATCGTGAGAAAAAAAATCGGCTGCTATTTAACTGATCACCAGATTTAGTAAAATTTAATACCAAAAAAATATATTTTACCACCCTAAAATAATAAATGATCACCAAAATTATAACCCCATTCTAATGTGAACCCACTTTTTTATCAGCATTTCGTTTCTGTAAGGGTCGCAGTTCTAAGTTAGAACTGCGACCCTTACAGAAACGAAATGCTGATAAAAAAGTGGGTTAGGTTAGGTTGGAACTTCTAACCTAACCTAGTCCACTTATCTGATAGCAGTTCGGTTCTGTTAGGATCGCAGTTCTAACCTAACCTAACCCACTTTTATAGTAGCATTTTGTTTCTGTAAAGGTCGCAGTTCAAACCTAACCTAACCTAAATTTAAAATTGGAAAAATTACTGTCTTTTCCAATATGACTTGGAACTCCGGTAGCCGTTTAAGAAGTGTAACACTCTTGCAGTAGATGTCGCTAAGGCCCCCTTGACCTATAATATGGTGGAAAGATTTGCTGGCTATGGATGAGGTCTTGGTGGCTTAGATGGCAGCGCGCTGGAGTATCGATTCAGAGGCCGTGAGTTCAAATCTCACCCAAGACGGTAATTTTTCCACTTTTATTCTAAGCTTAATAGCATCGTTCGCATACGTTTCTGCTTGTTAAAAATTAAAATTAGCCTAACCTACTTTTCTAGTACCATTTCGATTGTGTAAGGGTCGCAGTGCTAACCTAACCTAACCCACTTAACTAATAGCAGTTCAAACTGATAGCGGTTTAATCTACTTTTCTAGTAGCATAACGAAATGCTACTAGAAAAGTAGGTTAGGTTAGGTAGGTATGCGGTGCGGGATACAGGGGGTTGAGCGGGAGGAGCAACTAAATTTTGGCATCACTTTACTATATTTGGTAATATGTATACATTTTTTGGTAATCATAGTGGTTTATTTAGGTGAAAATATCGCATTAATTTGGTCTTCAAGATTTGGTGATCATGTTTATTGTTTATTTATTTAAATACATCTGTAAACTACAGCTAACAAGCCAAAGCGTCACAAATATAAATATTATGTCAAGTATTATATAACTATTATTTCTAACAAACAGGTCTCCTATCAAACTTAAAAATAGCAGTAGTCACATTAGGATTTTTCTATTAATCTCTTACATTTTTCAATCAAAAAATACCATGTAGAGTGAAAGAGATCACATTGCGGGTCTACGTTGAGTACGGAGTTGAGCACAGAGAGTGCGGTCGGGAGCGGCCGATCATTAATGATTTTTGGTGATCATTCAATATATTTGGTATTTGAATACAATTTGAAGTGCAGTCGTAATTATAACGGTGGTACTTTTGTATTTTTAGGCCTTATTTTTTTGGTGTTCTGTAATTTTTTTTGGTAAGCATGATTTTTTTATTTAGGGTACCAAAGTATTTTTTGGTGGTCATTATATTTGTAGCCAAAAAAATCTACTGTTCCAGAGAAATCATTGACATGGCTCGCCGAAATATTTTTCTCCATAGTAAAAGGTATTCCTTTTGGAGTTGGCTCCATAGTAAAAGGTATTCAGCCCTCCTACCTATATACAGTACCGTCTTTACCATAAGGGCACACGGGGCCCGTGCCTAGGGCCCCCATCCTCGGGGGGCCCCGAAGGACAGACAGTAACAGTATATTTGATTACTCATAATAAATAGAAGATCGTAGTAGAAAAATGTTAGTTTAATTCGCTTTCTTTACTTTCCAAAAGGGCCCCAAATTCTTATGTGCCCAAGGGCTCCAGCATAGTTTAAGACGGCCCTGCCTATACCGGGTGTGGCCTGTAACACGAGCAAATAATTAAAACATAGATTGTACTACTCAAACGATGACACTTTTGTTCAACAACTTTTAAAAATTATGAAGCATTTAGAGTCCCTATTTTTCATACAAAATAAATATTATCTTCAATGGACGCCATCGCCACGCCATATCATTGTGATTGACGTTGCTTGTCACGCCTTAAACATAACAAAATTCGCAATACATTGCGTCCTAGAATAAATTTTAAAGTGTATTAAAAATCAAACCACAAGTTATTTTTAAAAGTTGCTGAACAAATATTGGTCAGTATGACGAGTACAGCCTACAGTCAAATTTTTTGCTCGTAGTACAGGCCACAGACTGTACATTCACCCCTCAGAATATCTTCAGACATCATCATCATCCTTTCCTAGCCGGTTTCGGCCTCGGCGACTGGGTATTTACTGGCTAGTGAGAGCGACGATCGTGAGCTCTCAGGTGGCTGACGTAGCCTATTTTTGCGGTGAATGTACGTCCACACTCACCGCAGGTCAGCACCCCTCCGACAAAATTGTAATTTATGACCGCAGGTGGTCGGGCCTTTAACTCGTCACGCTTCGCGTCGAGTTCCACTCGCCTCTGCTCTTCAAAGGCTTGCACTTTTGTACTTACTGTATGCCTCCACTTCGGCCGATCTTGTGCCGAAGTCTCCCAGTGCGATGGTTCAATGTCACATCTCCGCATGTGACGCTTCAGCACATCTTTGTAGCGCAAAAGTTGGCCGCCCTGTTTCCGCTTCAGACATAAGGACATAACGAAATCACTCTGTTATCTGTACGAGTACCTACACCAAGGTTTTATAATAAACAATCTCGCGTGCTTGACGCTGCGCAGACGCTGCAGGTACGGTCGTAAATCTATTAGTGGAAAACGGGAAATGTGGTCGGTGCTGTTCTTTACAATACATTCTTGGTTTTAATGTAGTGGCTTTAATAATAATTATAATAGCGAAGAGTCTCGACCAACATCTTGAGAGACTCTCGCTAGGTGGTTGGATCAAGGGTCAGATGCAGAAGGCAATGATCTTGGACACGGCGCGGATAGTCCGCCGGTTCCTCTCTCTGCAGCCCTGACCACCGGCACCCTAGGTTAGGTTTTTTATATGTGTTTATATGTATTTTTTATTGTTTTGTGTTTTTATACCTATTTTACTTTTATATTCATATTATAAATAACCTAACTTAAGACCAAAAATAAATAAAGAGAATTATAATATATTCTGGTAAAATAATAGCCGCAACACTGTATTTCGCTAAGATCCCCACGTCACAGGCTCAGCCTAGTGTGGGGATCACTGTACTGCCTCTCCTGTAATATTAATTTCTGAAATAAATTTATTTTGAATTTTTGAATTTTGAATTTGAATTAAACTTGCCCTGTTATAATATTTTTTAAACTCGAAGGGGAGAACGACACCTCGACACTTGTCATTTCTATATAATTTATAACCTAAAAACGCCAAATCTCGCAAAATTGAATTGAAACAATAGGTGTCATATATTCCACCCTTAGGGTTTGAAAAACATCAATAGTATGAGTTGGTTAAGTAGTTAGTTACGGCTCGATTCGGAAAATGAATTAGAGATTCGCTAGATATGAAATAGTAAAGATATGTGACGTTCCATGGCAAAAGGTACCTTATGGCGGCTGGCGCCGCGATTCGGGAAATAAATTAGATATGAAATAGTAAAGTTATGTGACGTTCCACGGCAAAAGGTACCTTACGGCGGCTGGCGTTTACGTCACATAGCGCCGCAATAATATTGGAGCGACGTTAATAATAGCGTAAGCGCCAACCGCCATAAGGTACCTTTACCCGTGGGACGTCACATATCTTTACTATATCGTATCTAGTTAATCTCTAATTCATTTCCCGAATCGCGCCGTTAGTGTTAGTGTGGGTGGAGATTGAGCTGAAACTTTGCATACGTATAAATTTAAAAAGTCTATGGAAATATAGTTTTAAAAAGTATATGCGATAGGCCTCCTCCTTGTTTTATATTTTTCTATTGCAAAACTTATCTAGTGACCTATGTAACATGCTGCTTTTGTTTCAGAGCACAGCAGAGAAGAGGGGGAACGGGCGAACGGGCTGGCCGCAGCACGTGTGGGCGCTAGAACTTAAAACAGAACAGAACCTGAAGACCTAGCTCTTGGTCTAGTACTAGACCCAGAGTTTGTGACAATTCCGACGTTACCTACTATAATCGCGTCTAAAGCAGACCACTGACGAGCCTTCCAAATGGATGCTGTTACAATGGATTCATCCAAATGGACGGCATCCTAATATTAAACATTGTACGTTTTTGACACTCACGGACCGATTTTGGATTGCAGCCACGCTATTTGGACTGTTGGAAGGCTCGTCAGTGGCCACCTTAATGAGGGTCCCTATGACAGTTTCTTCAAGTTTCATTTTGTAGGGATTAAGTGGGATTAATAAAAAAAATAATTGAAGAAATATGTTTATATACCATTTTTCTTACTAAAATTTTACATTCTAAATAAATCTATTTAATTTAATATCAAATGTTGTTGCCCAGTAGTTTTTTTATCTGTCATTTTTTGTGTTGTAATAAAAAATATTTAGTTTTACGACTACTTCAACACGTCGGGTAATTCCGAAAATCTCCCATAGAGGTCCCATCGCATTAGAATTCATTTTTGGAAATGTCCGGCATTCTGAACTTTTCGGGAATAATCAAAACCAAAATATTACTTTGCTAATCCGCGAAAAGATAACGTGCTAGTCAATCAGTGCTAACCCGTTATACTTAGGGTCGGTTGCACCAAACTGTTCGTATCGTTAAAGAGTTCGCTAAATTTTTATGTATGGAAAGTTTCATAATAAAGCGCCGGGGCGCGCCGGCTGATGTTGATCAGTCTGTCAAATGTGGTTGGTGCAACTGGCACTTACTTGCGTATTTTTTACATGCAATTACTTAATTTCCGCAAAGTAACGCCTGATTCTATTCACTATTTTCGGAAATACTCAAATACACCCTAGTTATTAAAAAACATACAGTTTTATTAGGAGTGCCGACGTGATCTGTCACTCAAAATATTTTTGAACAAAAAAAAAGGAATTGAGTTCACTTTCTGCCAAAAAACATTTAGCATGTTTTCACTTTAGTCACTTGCTATGTATTCGAAACGTACTTATGTTATTTATAAGCTATATAATAAGAAAATATGTATTAGTATTTTTCAAACAACTTAGTTACGGTGACAGGTGGCATTTCAATACAATAAGCGAGATTTTGCATTTATGGTTAAGTATACATTTTATAGAGATGACATCTGTCACCGAAACCAAGCTGATTGACAAATACTATAATTATGAAATGTTAAATTAAATATTATAGTTAATTATACATGTAAGTAGTTGAGTTTAAATTAATTAGTATTATAGTACCTATAGAGAAAAAAATACATAGAGTGCTCACTCCATACTTCAGTTTGAGTACCTAAAAGACTATTATTTTCGTAGGCGACATCTAGCATCGAGTAGCGGAATTATCAGTACCGCCACTTGACAATAGATGCTGCACCGACCGAAAAGTCTAATGCTCAACAATTTTCAGCTAATATTATCACCGGATTTACCTGAACTCTATTTTCAACTCCTTCTGCTTTTAATATTATACTTGGTCAAGCAGATCTTGTCAGTAGAAAAAGGCGGCAAATTTTAAAAATGTAGGGGCGAAGGGATATCGTCTCATAGAAAATTTGAATTTCGCGCCTTTTTCTACTGACAAGATTTGCTTGACCATCTATAGTTGTAAATTGTTGTTCAATACAATTTTCGTGAGTCGCGACACTAGAGAATTCTAGTACCTATCAACAAAAAGAATAGATAGTATAGAGGGGTCCTGTCATTGTAAATTTTGTAGTCACTGTGAATTTACTGCCATCTATCGACACACGACTAAAACTCAAAATGAAAACGTATAAAGTTATCAAAAAATGTATATATATGGATAAATTATTTTATTATTTTTATATCATTTTGATCCATGTTCATTCACTGATATCTATGTGTTAAAATTGTTAAATATGAAACGGTGTCGTCACGCCATCTAGCCGAGGATAGGCTAAAGGTGTGTGCGGCATCTATTCGAGAATGACTTTTACTTGAATTCCGAGGCACGTTTTTTCCTTAGACTTTATTCGTCTTATACGAAGTTACATATGTCTTTGCTATCAAGTAGCGGTACTGATAATTCCGCTACTCGATGCTAGATGTCGACTGCGAAAATAATAATCGTTTTGGTACCAAAACTGATGTATGGAGTGAGCACTCTATTCTTACTATATTTCTCTATGATAATCACACACACACGCACAGACACACACACGGCAAAAGTTACGACTTTGATTTTGTTTGTGTGCTGCATCTAAAAGATTATTTTACACTAAGGACGCTAAAGACGAAGAATATCGTACATTGACTCGACGTCCTATCTCTATCGTACGCAATGAATTATATTGCTGTCTCGCTCACACAGTGGCGTTGACCGCCGGCATCATGGGCGAGACAGCAATATAATTACGCGCGTGCGATAGAGATATGAAACGGCAGGTCAATGTATGAAATTCTTTGTGCTTATCGTCCTTACTTTAGATATAATAGAGTTAAAGTTTAAGAATGTGTACTCGTGTAGGTACAGTCAGCAGCAGAAGTTGCTGAGCGGGCGAGGTGTTCAAAATTACCTTGACGCGCTCTTATTCTCTTAACAATAAAGTCGCGTCAAGATCATTTTGAACACCTCGCCCGCTTAGCAACTATTGCTGCTGACTGTATGTGTATGTAATGTTGATGGGGACATTTATTACGTTTTTTTAATGTCTCGATGTAAATGTTTTACCAAAGAATCTCGCAATGATGTGCCAAAGAATAAAATAAAATACCTACTACTTAGTCATTGTTGTGTCTTATTAACCGATTTCCTTAGTAGACTAGTTCCACAATAATGCTTCAGCATAAAGGATGACTCACGTTAGACCGGGCCGTGTCCGGGCCGGAGCTTCCGGCGCTTACTTTTCTATGACATGACAGGCGATCACGTGATGCGTTCGATAGAAAACGATGCGCCGGAAGCTCCGGCCCGGACACGGCCCGGTCTAACGTGAGTCATCCTTAATGGTGATGATGATGATGATTGATAAAAACTACCCTAGCTATGTCCTTCCCCGTCGGTCAGACGATTTCCATGCCAAATTTCATCTAAATCGGTTCAGTGGTTTACGCACAAAGCGGGACAGTTACTTTCGCATTAATAATAAAATAATAAATGATAATAAATAAATATTATAGGACAATATTACACAAATTGACTTAGTTCCCCAGTAAGCTCAATAAGGCTTGTGTTGTGGGTACTTAGACAGCGATATATATGACGGAGGCACGGGCGACGGCAGTGGGCATAGTACCTCAATGTATTACTTCACAGCTAAATTAGTATGCTACCAGTGCATGAAATAAGCATTCGAACTCGTTAACCATACTAGCGCCTACTATATCTCAGTACTAAATGATAAAAAGAACCAATTATTATTCCGATGCTAACTGATTTGTTGTAAAATAAAAGATAACATCCTTTCAAAACAACACATCCTTTCTTTATTTCACAAAAGTAAGCTTCTAATGAAACATAAGAAATCAAAATAACACTTGGAATAAAACACTTAGCTAAATGGATAAAGAACGTTGAATTCTATAAGCTTTCAGAATAATTCTTCAGGTATAAGCCTTCAGGAACGTGGCGAGTTAGGCACGAGGTTGGCTAACGAGTACGTCCGATCTCTAGCGCGGTCCGATCAAGAAGAAACACCAGCGGCGGAGCCTCGCTGCTCCAGTGCTCCCGCCTCAACGTCAAGTTGGTCAACCTGCTTGACCAGTCTACCAACATAACGACAAAAATGACAACTCGTGCCTACGTTCACCCAAGAGAAACCTCTTGACGTTCCAAAGCCTTCTACCTGTCATCTTAGTTCAACAACACGCCAATAGATGGCGTTACTCTCTACGTTATGAATTTCGTTACAACTTCCAAACAGCAAACATTGCTAGTAGCCAAACATTGCTAATCACTTGTATAAAGGCGTCTAAAACTATGAACTGTCACGCTGCAATACGTCCTTCTGGAGTCACGCCCCGACATATATAATACTAGCGACCTGCCCCGGCTTCGCACAGGTTACACAAAATTTTAATAAAATATACACCTAAACCTTCTTCAAGAATCACTCTATTGATAGGTGAAAACCGCGTGAAAATCCGTTCAGTAGTTTTTGAGTTTATCGCGAACATAGGTATATCGGGTGGAACAGAACGAAGGATTTTTACGCAAACGGGGAATTGTTTAGGCTACGTACTTTATTTTTCACTTATTAATCACGTTAATATTTCTAACCGTTTTAGAGATACAATTTGTTAAACATGAATGCAAAAATCTTTATGTTTCAACCCTCTAGCAAGTAGATCCTATTGTATGACATGACATGTGTCAATTTAAAATGTAAATATCTTTGTAGGGTTGTCACTGATATAAAAATATTTCATTTTAGTGATTTTGTTTTACTTGTTACTTCAGCTTTACGATTATAATAAGTAACTCGATTGTAGATCACTTAGATAACATTATCCTTTCAGCTCAGTCTCTAGAAATGTTCCACCCTGTATACACAAAAACCGACAGACGTGGCGGGGGACTTTGTTTTATAAGGTAAGTATACAATACAATACAAATACAATAATACAAGGTATAGTGATATAAATAGACACCTATGACTCCGGAACAAATATTTGTGTTCATCACACAAATAAATGCCCTTACCGGGATTCGAACCCGGGACCATCGGCTTCACAGGCAGGGTCACTACCCACTAGGCCAGACCGGTCGTTGATGATAGTTTCCAGAGATTGCGGGTGATATGATGATATTGTTCGACTTCACCATAGTTTGCCATTATTTCTTTTTAAGGTTCCGTATTCAAAGGGCAAAAACGGGACCCTATTACTAAGACTTCACTGTCCGTCTGTCTGTCACCACGCTGTATCTCATGACCACTTTTGGGGCGTAAATGGGCAAATTAAAATATAATGTTTTTTAAACTATATCGTGTTACATAGCAAATGAAAGAGCTCATTTTGAGAATCTCAAATATATATTTTTTGTAATTTTAACATAAATAGTTTAGAAGTTATTTAAGAAAATAGCCAAAAAATTAGCTTTCCCCCCCTTTATCTCCGAAACTACTGGGTCTAAAATTTTTAAAAAATTAAAAAAATAGGTCTTTACCTATAGATGACAGGAAAACCTTTAGAAAAATGCAGTCAAGTGTGAGTCGGACTAATTACTTAGTTTTTGATCCGACCCCTACGGCCTTTTTAAAGGCTATTCACTCGCGTTTCACATATAAAAAATACATTGTTAAAAATTGGGTAATGTACGGAATCCTTGGAACGCGAGTCCGACTCGCACTTGCCCGGTTTTTATATTTTTGGCGGCCATTGCCTGCTGAAGTGCAGGTTCAGATCCCGTGCCACACCACATGGCCCTCGGCGGAAGCCACCGACGGATATAGACGTCTGTTTACTAAACCAATTACTAGGGCAAGTGTATTAAACATACAGGGTATTTATTAAATGGGTCAGTAAGATAATTTGCCAAGTTAATCATCATGGAGATCTATTTATTTGTATTTATCACAAATGTTTGTTCCTGAGTTTCTTAGGTTGGTTGGTTTCTTAGGTAGATAAATAATAAATATTTACTTAAAATGTAACTATTATTTTATAGGAGGCAAACGAACAGACGAAGCGCCTGAGGGTAAGAGATGACCGTCGTCCATGGATACCTAGGTAAAGGTATCTAAACCCGCCTTGGAAATAATATTTCGAGAAAACAATAGAAAATAAAAACATTAAAAACCAAACTTAGTATTTTTGAAACGTATGTAAAATACGTTTAAAAAAATTTTAAAGATCCTAGGGGTTATCATTTGAATATTTTATTGACCGAGCGAAAGCTAAGGTTTCAGCATGGGCACATGCTTTCGTCTATTCAGATGTTCTCGTCTACAGGTCACAATTCTCAACCGATTCTCGTGAAATTTTGTGAGAAGGTTCCATGATTAAACACTGATTTTTTTCGTGGATTCAGATTTTGGAAACTCTTAAAAATGGCGGAGACATACATTTAAATTATTCAGTTTAAAGTTATTTATTTATTTATTTATTTATTCTATACTTTATTGCACATAAAAAAGAGTACAACAGGCTGAATTAATTCCACTATAGGTATTCTCTACCAGTCAACCATAGGGCAAAATAGAAAGGCGTTAAGGTGCAAGCAAAGAGAATAGAGTGTATAGAGGCGGATTATCAAAGTAAATTATGTAGCCACTGTAATTTTACTGCCATCTTTCGAAGTTAGTTTGTTAAATATTGAAATTAACGACATCTACTCGACTATAGGCCAAAGGTTATGGCGCCATCGCTCAAAAATATTGTATCACACCTTTGGCCTACTCTCGACTAGATGGCGTTAATATTAATATTTAACAAGTTAACACATATCAGTGAAAGAATAATGAACAAAGTCAAATGGCGTTCTAACAGGTTTAATCTTCTGTCGAAAGATGGCAGGCAGTAAATTTACAGTGGCTACATAATTTACTTTGACCAAGTGCAAGTTATGGTCGTCACAGAGCCATTATAGTTTATTTAGTTACCTTTTTATATTGACTGTACCATCGTGTGCCGGATATTAGGGCAGACTGTACCTGTTTACAAGATTTCCTCGAGACGGGGGCCATGTGGCCCGTGCCGGCTACTGTGACCATCACGCCGTTTTCCCCGGGACATTCCTCAATTTGAATTGAGTCAGGCGTGGCTCACTCCGCGATTTCGTCGCTTTGCTACAGGTAGCTAAAAGTACATCCGTTCCACACCAATTTTGGTGGCTAGCCATAAGCCGCGCGTGGCGCTGTCGCCACCTAGCGGCCATATCTGTCCTGATCGTAACAGACGCGTTTTGTTAGAGAGTGAGTCTTCTGTACCTAGTACTATTATTTATTCTGCGATTGAGTTGAGTCTATCTAAGCTAACTTTGTACCGACTTGGATAAAACAGAGTGAGCTAGTGTCATTAGAAACGTCATATTTTCGAAGAAATTTAACATTATTGATGTCATTACAACACTTTGTCATTGCACTCATTGCAAATATATGCCATGTAGAGTTTGGTTTGACTCTATGCATTTTAGTGTCTATACTGTGAGCTTATGCGTAATTTTTAGTTGTGAGTAAACAGATTTTGGGACAAAATGTATGAGAAAGATTTTAAGCGTCATATTATATGACATCATAGTAGTCATGAGGTCATTCATATGATTACGAACTATGAGTGATGGATTATTTTGATATATTATAGTAAATATCACCAAAGCCACCAAAGTCCAATTAGTGCGGTCTCTCGTATTCCCTATATTACTGTATGGTGCTGAGACATGGACAGTGAAGGAGCGAGAGAGACAAAGAATCGACGTACTCGAAATGTGGTGTTGGAGACGAATGCTGCGAGTATCTTGGACACAACACCGTAGAAACGTCTCCATACTTGAAGAACTTAAGGTGAAAGAGAGGCTCTCAGCTACGGTCAGAGCGCGTATCCTCAGATACTTCGGACATGTGACGCGACGTGGAGAGCAGGCCATGGAGAGACTTGTTGTCCAGGGACGGGTCAATGGCTGTAGGTCAAGAGGACGTTCCCCAATGCGTTGGACGGATCAGATAAAAGCCCTTACCAACACCCCACTTAACACATGTGCCAGAGAAGCATCTGCCAGGGAGAACTGGCGTAGAATCGTTCGTCGATCAACGTGACCACGACTGCTCTGTCAAGAGTAATTCGACGGAGAAGAGAAGAGATTATAGTAGTAATAACTAAGTAACTAATTTGAACAGTCCAATTCCCTATCTATTTATTGTCTTCTGTTGTCCTATACAAACTCTTAAAAACTTTTACGGGACAGTCCCGCGGAATGCTCCTGTGGCATGGTCACCCTACTCCGTACAAAAATAACCTCCTAATTTATTTTATAGCGCTCTACGGGACCAGATCCAGACACTAACCTGCGTCTTTGAAGTTTTTACTCAGTTACACGGAAACAATTTATTTAATTCATCACAATTTAACTTTATATCAGAGCGCTGGTGGCCTAGCGGTAAGAGCGTGCGACTTTCAATCCGTAGGTCGCGGGTTCAAACCCCGGCTCGTACCAATGAGTTTTTCGGAGCTTATGTACGAAATATCATTTGATATTTACCAGTTGCTTTTCGGTGACGGAAAACATCGTGAGGAAACCGGATTAATCCCATAAGACCTAGTTTTCCCTATGGGTTGGAAGGTCAGATGGCAATCGCTTTCATAAAAATTAGTGCCTACGTCAAATCATGGGATTAGTTGTCAAGCGGACCCCAGGCTCCCATGAGCCGTGGCAAAAACGCCGGGATAACGCGAGGAAGAAGAAGAAAGACAATTCAACTTTATATCTGCACAAAATAGATCTATGTATAATAGGTAGGGTGACTGCTATAGTTATTGGTCACTATACATAGTAATTGGCCACTCCTAACAAATCAGAAAGAAACAAGCCAATTGAAGTCTTAGTGTTAAGAGTGGCCAATTACTATGTAGTGGCAAATAACTAGCCACCCTAGATTGAATCGAGTATTTATTGTTATTATTTTGTCCCGTCAGCCAGAAGACATTACTGACACAATTTATTAGAAGAGCCACGGTTGACTAATATTTTAGAATATCTAGATCGGTGACCCATACCACAAAAATGCATATTTGATTGATTTAAAATATTAAATGCCATAAAGGTTTTAGGGAGTTTTTTTTCTAGGAGATAGTATTAACCATACCCAACAAACAATTAAGCGACACTTAGCACTTATTTTATCACCTAAAGACATAGAACGGCTGTAGAATAGCTACATATTCTAAGCTTACAGGCTCTGGTGACATCAAGGTCTTTAAGAGGTCCATGTATAGCTTTAAGATCCACAGTAGCCGTGTTGGCCGCTATAATGCATCTTAAGCCGCTAGTGTTATAGCTCAAAGTGAATTCTACCACCTTAATATCTATATGAGTAATAAGAAGCTGCAATTTTCACTTAAGGTTCTAAACAGGTGATAAAAAGTCTTTTATAGCTCCGTGTATCATAATCGCTACTTAACTCTCTTGTATCACTTACAGCACAGACTACAGACGCCGCCATCCCATACATTAAAAATGCGACCGCCTAAAAGCGCATCGTTACCAGATGGCGTCACTGAAAATGCGCTATTGCCTATCATGGACACGAGATGGTGCTGTGTCACATCCAAATCATAGAACTCCTAACGACATCTATACATCTTCATTGAAAGTTAGTAGACATATGCCGTTGCCAACGATTAGGAATAATCAACAGATGTCGCTTTATAGTGAATTTAATAAATCATGAATCTAGTTTAAAACTGGATCAGGCATGAGTGGTGGAAGGAAATGACCGAACAGGATAGTCTTATGAATCTTTCAGTAGGAGTAAAGAGAGTTAGGGCACTTAAGGAGTACAGGGAGGGAAGGGAGAGGCAGGGTACAGAGAAATAGCGTAGCCAAACGGTATAACCATAAAATAATTTCGGAAAACGATACTGTGGTGATGATAATATTTATATATTATATGCTACATAAGTCTTGCCGAAACTATTTAAACCGGCTGAAAATAAATACCTGTCATAATAATTTTGCGCATGCTACCATTGGTGCATGGCAAAAGGATTAGACATTACTACTAGCGAAAGTCCGTGTATTTGCCACCATGTAGGGAATGCAATAACCGGCCAAACTTCATAACCGGTTTCGGTTACGGTTATGCCCGAAAAATAACCGAATATCGGTTATAATCGGTTACGGTTATTTTAGACGAAAAATTATAAATTTACAATGAAGTAATTAAAAAAATACAAAAATCTTTGTTTTAGTACCTACAGTATTAGGGAATGTGAGTAAAAGTCTTCGTTTTTTAATAAAACACACCAAATACAGTAAAAGTAAAATATGACCTTGAACGTGATACAATATTCAATAAAAATATTTCATTAATAAGGGAAGTAAATTTGATATATTTTTGTTATTAAAGTCCACGAATGACAAAAATTATAGTCACAGGCGTCACAGCCAACAATGGCAGGATTTTGTAGTCATTTGATGATAAAAACATACAATTTAAGTCATAAATAAATAACCGAAAATAACCGTAACCGGTTATTCGGTTATGAAATTTTGTCAAAATATTCGGTTATAACCGAATATTTCGGTTTCGGTTATAACCGATTTGCATTCCCTACCACCATGCCACTGGTACTTGAGCGTTTCTTTATATTTTTTTAATACAATTGCTCAAAAAGTTTAGTTTTTGTAGCTGCAAATTGTGTGTAAAGTTTGATTTTTTTACACTAGTGCAAAAAAGTAATCTGATTGATACTTTTTAAATAAATGAGTATTATGCGAGACCCGCTTATAAATGACCCACCTGAACAACGCGCGATTGGGCAAAAAGGAGTATTATTCGAGACCCAATAGTATTACTTGAACAACGCGCGATTGAATGAAGCCGTCGTTCGTACACTGTACTTAATATGTGACGTCCCACGGTCAAAGGTACCTTATGGCGGGTATGGAGTTATGCATACCCCAGTAATCTACAATAAGTAAGCTATCGATAACACAAAAGATCAATCTTCTAGGTTGCGTAGTTACAGAGATATGATTTTTTGAAAATAATGTTGTGAAATGAGCAACTTTACGATAGAGAAGTTTTAAGTTTAGCCGCCTAAAAAACTATGTTCCTGAAGTAAGTTACATAGTTGACTACAAATAATAATACCTTATATATCTGAGATTAAAAAAATATTGCGACTTGTTCTGTAATGCAAATAGAAACTTTTGATATCGACTGATTTATGTGTATACTAACCAATCTCTTGAAAATAAAGTTTTATTTCATTTTCACGATTGATTGCAATGAGCTCTCAAGATTTAAATTTTATCTATTAGAAAACGACACTGACAGACAGTTTAAGCAACAAACAATACCGATTTAGAGGTGAAAATGTATTTTCTGACTTTTTCATTTAAAATCACAAAATTGCATATTTTTACTTTTAATGTCACACACAATCAATTTTTCTGAGCACATATGAAAGAAATTCTGTCATTCAAATGAAATAAATCCTAAAACCCCAACTAAATACTATATTTAACCCCTTATGCCACTTTAAACTTACATAACAATAACAGTATTTGCTCCATACATTTACGAAAAGGTACCTTATGGAAATAAATCTAATAATACATCACTAGTAAATATCAATCATATTACAGTTTATCTTTTATGAATAGAAAATATTAATTTACATTAAACTGCCCCAAATTTAATTAGTTCTTCGTCATAATAATCTTAAAAAAGACCAATAATTTGTATGTAATGAAAAGGTACCTTGTGATTAAGTTACATGATGAGGCATGATGATGATGGAACAGTTAGGATAAACTAATAATATTTTGGTAATGGTATAAATCGTCTATTTCTTATCAATAATATATTTCGGTTTCTATTGAAGATAAGCGGCATTGAGGTTCAATGACCTCAGATATTCCATAAGGTAATGCGTCGGGTATTGGCATTTTTCAGCAAACCAATAGCTGATTTACTGCATGCGACCAAACCAAATGAAGATTATTCTAGTTAAGAAAGACTTGACGAGAGTAACTTTGGTATAATAGCAGACTACTTGGATTTGTGATGTCGGTCGATGTACGGTTATAATATTTGCGAGGCGCCCCAACCAGAACTGAAATTATCAAATTAGTTTTGCAGAATGCTAATACAGGAAATTGGTAGAGAACTACCAAACTTCTTTTCCCGTATTGACTAGTTTTTTTGGGAATTTTCAATCTTTTTTCCATAAGGTACCTTTTCTACTAAACTCTGAGACGACATTACTAGGCTTATAACTAACTTATAACAAAAATAAAAACAGGTAAATAAACGTTACGCATTAAGGTTTCAGATCAAACAATAAAAAAAAATTGAGCATTTTTTCACCTCTTTACAAAACATTTCATATCTCCGAAACTAGAAACCCTCATAAGGTACCTTTTCCCGTGGAACGTCACATATAAATGACCGTATACTGCCCTGCTTATTGTATGTGCAGTACTTGCATGAAAATCATCGTTTAAATAAAGAATTTATTCAAAGAGAACAAGATAAACAATTGCATAACTTTTTAACTGCGATTACTGCATATATTGTTAGCACGGCAGTATAAATGTATCAATATTGTTTTTTTACATAATTATATGTTCTGAATTAATAATCAATTTTTCTTCAATTGGCATATGCTTACAACAGTGACAACAGAATCCACATTGAAAAAAATGGCAATTAAAAGTAAAACTTTTTTATTCCCTTCCGCCTTTTTGCCACGAAAGCATAAGTTATTAAATAAAAATGTGTGATTCAGACGATTTTGGAGTTAATGGGATAAAATACCTCAATACATGCTCAATTCACTCTTTATCGTGACTTCTAAAAATTTACGATACAAGTTGCATTGCAATAACTATAAAAAAGTAACTGATTTGACTAGTTCGAAAATACCCTATTGTAACAATAGGATGCGACGTTGTCGAGTCAAACTTTCGCTTCGCAGCAGTTTGGCAACGTCGCGTCTTGCTTTTATTTTGTACCATTGCAACAGATTTGTACCATTGTATTTAGTACCTATACAAAGATATGTTTTCATAACGTTCCTTTTCAACTTCTACCATGGCAAAACCCGTACCTATCAAACCGGAAATTATTACAAAAGCATTTAATTTTTGTTTTTATAAACTTTTTCTGTTGTAATTAGAATAGGTAATAAATATATCTAATTTTGCTTATATCGACCAGGCAGGTGTTTGTATCACTAATTATGTGACCTTTAAGTATAGACAGACAACAGCGTGCACAGAAACGTCAAAAACGGCATAAAGTACTGATTATTGCTATTTTAAAATTAGTCCCCTACTTCAGGGTAATGTTATACGCCTGTTCCTTAAAAAAGCAGAAATGGACACTTGAGGCATTTCATTATTTTGGAATTTAAGTACTATATAATATTATTTGTAGTCTTTTGGAATATCATATTTTATTTGAACTAATAATATTGTATAATAATAAATCATAAGATGGACATGAGATGGACTCGAAACATGAACGAGAATGTCATGCGCGCCTATTATGGGGCTACAGAGGGGGGAACACAGCTATCCGCCTATCGTTCGAGAATACTGCCTCTGTTTCAGGCTCTTGAACCTACCATCAACGTGTCGGAGCAGCGATTATCGGATCAGGTGCGCGTCATTCAGCGGCTAAAACGCTTGGATGACGCGACACTTGATCGGCTTCGCCAGGAGGCTCTCTCTGCTCGCGCGGACTCCACCTCGGTGCGAGATCTGCCCGCCACGTCGCCGGATCCGGTGCCCGCACCCGACCTGGCACCGGGGGCGCCGCGGGTTGATTTCTATACCGACGAGGGGGACTTCGCGAGTCAGAATGTGAATACAACTGCTAATGAGCAACTGAGGAGGACTTTGGAAGAGGCGATTACGCAGTATCGCGTCACAACCAACTCTAGGCCCCGATTACCACGTCTGCCTATGAATAGACGCAATCTAGCGCTAATGGGAGCCCTAAACGCTTTACTAGAACCACATTTGCGGACTAGTAAAGATTTAGATGATACGCACTCGATCATGTACTGCGGAGCCATCGCGGCGTGCCGTGTTGCTCGCGTCAAGTTCCCGGACACTGAACGTGCACCTAGGACCGTCGGAGGTGTCCCTGCATGGCAAGCGCGGATCGAGCGACGTATCGGCTCGTTTAGGACTCTCATCGCAAAACTAATCTGCTTCAGGGGGGGCAACAATCGCCCCCGAGTAATGCGCTTTGTGAACCAGGCGTTCGCGGGGACGGATATCAGGCCCCGCGACTACATGGCCAATGTCACAGAGCGCATCGACTTTCTAAAGCAGAAAGTCTATGCATGGGCAAACCGTATTCGCCGCTACAGAGAGCGTGTGGATCGATTTCAGCAGAATCGCCTTTTTCAAAGTGACCAAAGGAAGGTGTACCGAAAGTGGGAGGAAGCCAACCTTCGTGCGCCCGACACGCAGCCGCCGGATGCTACTGCCATGACCGACTTCTGGCGTAGCATCTGGTCGGTGCCTGTCGGACACACCGAGGGGGGTTGGATGAGTGTTGTCGAGCGTGAGTGCGAGTCCATCGAACCTATGGGGGCAGTCACCACCAGCCCCGATGACGTCAGTTGTGCCATCCGCACGGCCCAGAACTGGAAAAGTCCTGGGCCGGATGGATTGCACAACTTCTGGCTAAAGTGGTTCCGATGCTCTCACTCGCGCTTGGCAGTACAATTTCAACAAGCCCTCGAGCTTGGTTCTCTCCCACCTTCCTTAACAACTGGTGTCACCTTCCTGCTCTATAAGTCCGGTAGTACCACGGAAGCGAAGAACTACAGACCCATCACATGCTTGCCTACACTCTACAAGCTCCTTACATCCATTTTGAGAGCAAAAATCAACGCGCACATTGTCGCAAACAATATTCTGGCTTCCGCTCAAAATGGATGTAGGGTTGGGTCCCGTGGTACTAAAGAGCTCCTCCTCATAGACATGACCATTTGCCAACAAATCCGGCGGAACAAGCGTGCCCTCTCAGCCGCTTGGATTGACTACAAGAAGGCCTATGATTCGGTGCCTCATTCATGGTTGGGGAGGGTCTTAGAGTTGTATAAAGTTGATGCAGCTTTGAGAGCCTTCCTAAGCGCGTGTATGAGACAGTGGACCACAGTCCTTCGTCAACCAGGAGGCGGGGGTGACCGCTCTGGCCCGCAGGATTTTATAAGGATTGAGCGAGGAATCTTTCAGGGCGACAGTCTGAGTCCCCTGTGGTTCTGCCTAGCTTTGAATCCCCTCAGCACCCTGCTGAAGGATTTGGGACTAGGTTGCCGGCTTCGGAGAGAGGGTGAAGTCATTTCTCACCTTCTGTACATGGATGACCTCAAATTATTTGCACCAAATAGCCAAGACTTGTTGGAGCTACTGAAAACCACCGAAGTCTTCAGTAGTGCCATCCACATGGAGTTTGGTGTCGATAAATGTGCGGTTATGCATGTACAGCGGGGGAGGGTTGTAAATTCAACAAATTTACAACTTTCTGAGACAATGTCTTTCAGATCTATCTCTGAATCAGAAACCTATAAATACCTTGGTATGTCACAGTCGTTGGGTATTGAGGACGAGGGTATTAGACGGTCGGTGAAGGAGCGCTTTTTCAGTCGGCTCACAAAAGTCCTTAACAGTCTTTTGTCAGGAGGCAACAAAGTGCGCGCCTTCAACGCCTGGGTAATGCCCCTACTCACATACTCCTTTGGCATACTAAGGTGGACTCAGACCGAGCTGGACGCCCTGGATCGGAGGGTCCGATCACTGCTCACCGCACATCGCATGCTACACCCACGCTCGTCAGTTATGAGATTGTACATCCCACGGAAGTGTGGAGGCCGAGGCTTCCTAAACGCCAAGGATCTCCACAACCACGAGGTGTACAATCTCAGGAACTATTTCCTTAACAACGAGTGTGGGATGCATCGTGATGTGGTGGCAGTAGATAGGAACCTCACGCCGCTTTCCTTGGCAAACGAGAACTGGCGCAAACCTGTGGTACTAAGTACTGCGGATCGCAAGGCGGCATGGGAGAGTAAGGTGCTACACGGGCGGTTCTACAAGGCCCTCACGGGACCCGATGTGGACCTGCTCGCGTCGGTGAACTGGTTACGATTCGGGGACCTCTTCGGAGAAACCGAGGGTTTTGCCTGTGCAATTGCGGACGAAGTGATGATGACGAACAACTATCGGAAATATATCCTGAAGGACGGTACGGTCGACATCTGTCGGGCATGCCGCCGTCCCGGAGAGTCACTCAGGCATATCATTTCCGGTTGCTCTCATCTTGCTAACGGCGAGTACTTGCACAGACATAATCTCGTAGCCAGGATTATTCACCAGCAACTTGCTCTTCTATATGACCTTGTGGACCGCGAAGTACCGTACTACAAGTACTTACCTGCGCCTGTTCTCGAGAATGGTCGTGCCACGCTCTATTGGGATCGATCTATCATCACTGACAGGACTATTGTAGCCAATAAGCCTGATATTGTGATAATAGATCGATCGCAACGTCGGGCCGTGCTCGTTGACATCACCATCCCCCATGATGAGAATCTCGTGAAGGCCGAGAAGGACAAGTCCAGTAAGTACCTAGACTTGGCTCACGAGATAACCGCCATGTGGGATGTTGATTCGACGATCATTGTCCCGATAGTCGTTTCAGTAAACGGTCTAATAGCGAAGAGTCTCGACCAACACCTTGAGAGACTCTCGCTAGGTGGTTGGATCAAGGGTCAGATGCAGAAGGCGGTGATCTTGGACACGGCGCGGATAGTCCGCCGGTTCCTCTCTCTGCAGCCCTGACCACCGGTAGCTTGGGCCTTGCCCCGCTGCTGGCGGCACCCTAGGTTAGGTTTTTTATAATGTGTTTATATTAATTTTTATGGTTTTGTAAGTGTTTTTATATTTTACTTTTATATTCATATTATAAAATAACCTAACTTAAGATGAGAAATGAATAAAGAGAATCATAAAAGCTCTATTTAGGGACAAGAAAGAACTTTCAACGGCAACACTAAAAATAAACTGTCACACACACAAAGTCGTCACGAACCGGCATCGCGTTTGATGCCTTTGCTTTGTTTCTGTTTATACAAACTTTTTAATTTTATATTATAGCTTCATTTGAAATATAGTACAAGTACGTAAATATAATACCTAGACGTGTCTTGCTTGGTGCAGTTACGTAGGTATGCTAAAAGGAACGTTGGAAGACCGATGCGGCGCTTTAAAGACTGCTAAGCGAGACATGTCTGCATTTGAAATCGACCACCATACCTGGGAAGCCTTAGCTAAAGACCGTGATGGATGGCGCAAGCGTGTAGTGGAGGGGAGAAGATTATGCGACCAAGCCTGGTTTAAGATAGCAGATAGCAGAAGGTGTCGCAGAAAGAAAGGACTGGAACCTCAGGTGGCATGAGCTTTCTCTGCCCAAAATGTGGGAGGTCGTGCCGCTCACGCATCGGCCTCCACAGTCACCAAACCCGTTGTCTAAACAGCAATGAATAAATCGTCTACAATAGACGGAAAGACCCGTGATGATGACGTGAATTGCCGATGTAGTAACGGAACACTACTAATCCTAAAATCTACATATTAATCTGACAGTGTCTACTGTTTGCCACTTCAGGTAAGTTTGTTTTGAATACAAAGGTTAATTAAATAATTTATCACCACACCAACTGGTAAAGGCTCTTGATTGTTCAAATACTAATGCGAAAATTGCATTTTTCCCACATGTGGGGCAAAGTAATCCGATCTAACTTTTCAGTTTCCTTATGTTAGCTGGTAGAATTTACTTTTAAATGATGATTTTGAATTATAAATTCTTTATAATGTTCATGTGGATTTGATTTTGTTGGTATTTTATAGTTGATATTTTCCCTGCGTTGGCGTGGTGATAAATTTTGTGTTTCATTAGGTGGCAATGTTTGTTTAACCCTCGTGCCTTGAATTCTCACAACGCTCAAGATTCTACTTCTCGAACCACTCGCTACCGTCATAGTTCAAATCTTCTGCTTGCTCGGGAAACAACATTAGCATGAGCGCCATGAGCGGTTAAATAACTGCTTTGCCCCCTTGTAAAACGAATAACTATTGTCAAGTTTTATTTTAACCCCCCATGCTAATATTGATTAGCGAAAGATTCCAAAGTATTTAGTGTTATTTTAAATAACACATGCACTGCATGGGCTATCAAAATCGCTGCAGACTTTTCTTGGTCTAAATATACAATGGTTAGTGTTTGCCACTTAATGCAAGTGAAAGTAAGCAAATGTATGTAATCAATTTGCAAACAGACTCCAATGTGAAGGCCAGCCACGCTTGCCCCGCAGCGACACCTTATTGTGACTGTGTATTAACTTTAGTGTGATATTACATTTTATATATAACAAATATGTTTCTGATTTCAGGACCCAGCCTCTAGCCACTAGAAGTAGCAATGTATGCAACAAGAGAGTGAAGATGAAATAGTCAATGCATCTCTGTACCACAAGTAAAATATTTTGAGTGGAAGATGGTTGAGATTGATTCCTGTATCGACGGACAGACACATGCTATGAAGATTCTCTTAAAAATAATAAAATACAATTAATAAATTCAATGTTTAACATGATAGTGACTTTATTTTGTCTACCCACCAATAACCAATTTGTTCAATGCTGGCGGGCAATGGCAATATACTTAAATATTTGATGTGGTTTGAGGCTCTATATTTTGACAAAGATGGCCAGCCACTAAAAAGTTTTAATCCTAGATTAGCCATTAGAGTGTGGCTACCAGTCTGATTTGTCAATTGTTATATAAGTACAGTCAGCGTCATATAGTAGGTAGCATCCACAGTATTCAAATAGTTCGGTACACCATATTATTTGTATGGCGTACTGAACTATTTGAATATACGACGCTGTCTGTACTTAATTTAAATATATAATGAAATAAATTGTATATTATTTCTACGGCCTCCTAGCTAGTCATTAGTGACAGTGACCCTGCTCTGCCTATGAAGTAGGAGGTCCCGGGTACAAATCCTCATAGGACATTTATTTGTTTTTTAATTGTGTGTGTATATATTAATGGTCTATTCCCATTTGTCCACACCTCTTGTATGGCTTTGATATGATCATAAAATATGTATAAGATAAGTATCTATTTACATTTACACATTGTATTATTGCTCTCATACATATACGGATATGTTTTTAGTGTCGGATGTCTCTTTTCTTTGAGCAAGTTTTTGTCACCTGCCCTGCTATTTAAACTGCTCAAGAATTTACAATGTTTTGTTACTAAGTATGTCGGTTAGTGTAAGGTGTAAGACTGTCCTATAATATATGTATATATGAGGACAATTTTGCAATGCGTAAGGTTAAGTAAATAAATGTACTAACAGCAACACTGCTAATTGTACATCGGTGGACTTTATTAGCTTAATACAAAAGGCATAAGGTCCACCAATGTACAATTAACAGTGTGGGTGATGGCACCATGTAGGTTTAATTTATTTTAATTATTATCACGTTTCTAAGAACAAAAATTATATTATTATTTAATAATGTTGATAGAGTTCGACCACAGAAACTTTGCAGCGCAATAGTCAGTAAACGTCATTCTCTATGGTATGTGTTTGTCAAAATCGTTTAGGTAAATATTCGTTGTGTTTTGTGATGAACGGGAAAAACATGGTGAAACCTTACAAAATCGGCGTGCGGGAATTACTTTTCCGCGTGACGAATAATTTTACACTAGTAAAAAATCAGCACTAGGCAATTCAAGCTCAAAAACGACAATGTTTACAAAATTTAGAGTTGATGACGGGTAAGTGGAATGAAACATTTTAATACTTGCACCATATCTAAAGTCAGACCGTAAAAAGTGTGCAGCGATTTTGATAGCCCACGCAGTGCAAGTGTCATTTTAAACGTCAAAGTTCTATGAAATTATGACGTATAAATAACACTTACGCTGCGTGGGCTATCAAATCGCTGCAGACTTTTATTGTTGCGACTATATTACATAAATAGATAATATATTATAATATTGGTTTAGACTAAGGTTTCACACCAAGTTGAACACACCTAGTAGGTATAGGCATTACCTTATGAACTTTCTCTAACATTTCGAAAAACCCATTGGTTCGAGGTGGGTTTTGAGATCGAAGTCCTCTAACCCACAACCTCCATCAGTGGCGTAGCTAGGGGGGGGCGGCGGGGGCGGCCCGCCCCGGGTGTCACCCATTTGGGGGGTGACACCCGACCGTGAACATCAGTAGTGCCATCTATAAAAATTCGTAAAACTGTGGCAGATTGCACAACCGCCATTAAGGAAATAATATACAACATGCCCACGAGGAACCCGAGAGATTTTGACAGAATATTCCTGATCATATTTAAAGACTAAAATGTCCTATATTTCATAGTCCAGTACCACCAGCATAGCAATGTACAAATTGCAGAACATTCCCAAAAAGCGGAAACGTTCTCGAGAATGTTCTCAGAACATGGAAATTATTGTTCCGCCTTCTTGGATTTTTTCCAAAAAAATGATTTTGTCATAGGTATCTAGAGGCCTCTATCTCCCGCCATGCCAAATCTCAGCGCGCTCGCACCAATATGAAAAAAATTAAAAAAAAAAACTCGGCCATTTTTTTTTAATGCAGTTTGTTTTATCTCGGGGCCCTCTATGACATTTGGTCGAGCACCCCCCACCTATCACGCACCGTTTAAAAGTTGCCATACTAAATAAAAGTGGCCAGTTTTCCCGCAATTGTAGTATTTTTCCAAAAAAACAATTTTTCATAGGTATTTAGGGGACTCCGAGATTCCGTGGCCAAAATTTCAGCGCGCTAGTGCAATTTAACTTGAAAAAATTAAAAAAAAAAATCGGCCATATTGAAAAAAAAAAACATGGCGGCGTCAAAAACTACCAGGGTCCCTCTATGACATTTGGTCGAGCACCCCCACCTAGGTCTGACCGTTTGGCCGGGCCGTCATACATTTTTCTGACCGGAAGCGGTAGACCAAAAGTCGGAATTTTCTGGGGGTAAGGATACTACACCTAAACTATCGTGAATATTCATGGTATAAACTACGATAAATAAATAAATTCTCGTTCTCGAGAACATTCTCAGAAGTTACCGAGAAATTCTCATGTGGAAAGTTTCGCAACTTTGGAAAGTTTTTTTTTTAATTATGTGATTGTTTCTGTAATTGACAAAAAAAAGTTAAAATTATTTTTGGGTGACAGTTTTACAAATTATAGCATTTACATTTTATGTACAAAAAATCGAAAAACGAGAAATTCTCATGTGGAAAGTTTCGCAAATTTGGAAAGTTTTTTTTTTAATTGTGAGATTATTTCTGTAATTGACAAAGAAAAGTAAAAATTATTTTTGGGTGTCAGTTTTACAAATTATAGCATTTACATTTTATGTACAAAAAATCGAAAAATAATTTTATTTTGGCGAAATTGACGTAAACTCTTTTAGTATTTTGTCCTTATTCTCAGAAATGCATGGTTAAAATCTCTCGGGGTTCCTGGTATGTAACAATAATATGTTGGTGCCTCGTAGGTTTTTTTATTCAGAAAGTTTTTTTTATTATGTGATTATATCTGTAATTGAGAAGCTATGTCACTTTCTAATTGTGTGACACTGGACTATTTGAAATTCATTGTGAAATGGGATTTTACAGAATCTCTTTGAAATCGCGCACTTGGCAAAAAAAAAGTTTTTAAATTTTTTTTTAACGTAAATTATTTGTATATCTTTCACGGGACAATGATGACTCGGACCTTTGGGAGGCGTGCGCGGAGCCCAAGCCAACATGTAGACCCTTATGACACTTATGAAATGTGGGTTACACCGAGCGGATGCTGTCCTTGCCCGTGTCATAGAACGCGCGCAGAGGCAACACCCGCCAGGGTGTGGACTATTGAGAGTTCATGGAATCTAAAATGAAAGCGATGGAGTAAATTGTGAGCTATGGAATATTAAACGTAATTTTATAATTGTAAAATATTAAACATATTTTACAATTGTAAAATATTAAACATATTTTACAATTGTAAAATATTAAACATATTAAACATATTTAACATATTTTACAATTTTGATTGAATTTTGGGGTGACACCCACAATTTCCGCCCCGGGTGCCACCCATGCTAGCTACGCCACTGACCTCCATGCTTATGCTTACGGCATGGGTGGCCTACTAGTTAAAGCTTAAATTTATTTTGAATGTATGTTTATTGTTTTAATGGTTTATTTCGTTTTTCCGAAATCCGAAGTTCGCGAATTGCGGGCAATTTCTCTGTCAATATAATTACGCCTTAATGGGAGTAAAAGAGAAAGATGCTCGCAATTTGCGAACGTTGGTGTTTGCGGTTGGCCCTCTGTACCTATTTACTGCTAGGCCGTCGCGGATATTACAAAAGCTCAATAATTTTGATGAAGCCAAATGTCATATTCTCACAAATATCTCAATATTTTTTTTTTTTATAGATAAAATAAAACATTTATTTACATACAATATATATACAGTGGTACTACTAAACGAAATTAATGACTAGCTTAAATCTAAAATAGGCCCTTGAGGCATTGTACCAAGGATGCTGGCGGCATTTCCTCGCTGTATCGCAATGCTGATTATATTATTTATCAACATTTAGTATATGTATACATATTAATAGTGACATATATTGTTGGAATTAAACTTATTTAACCATAAATGCACCGCTTAAATTTTTCATAGACGGTAAATATGGTAGAAATTTCACAAGTATCAAGACTATTTAATCCATTTTCTGTGGTGTTGTCGCATACTGATTTTTAAAAACTATTTTTTATCTAGCGCTGCAAAGTTTCTGTGGTCGAACTTTATGATCAAGATCATTAAGTATGAGGATTTACCATAGAGGTACAATCATATAGAGATGACACGGGGGAGGGGCCAAACGACCGATCGAGATGCACTTATGGAAATTTCAGTAGGAGTAGCAGAGAAAGCGGTATTATTGCTTGTCCTTGTCACAGTCGCACTTTTTGTTTGTTCCCCACCAAAAATTTAGTATGGTTTATGGTGGGCAACAAATAACCCGACCAAATTACGTAGATTGTTTTTGGTATGTTGTCA
Source organism: Cydia splendana (assembly GCF_910591565.1). Lineage (NCBI taxonomy): Eukaryota > Metazoa > Arthropoda > Insecta > Lepidoptera > Tortricidae > Cydia > Cydia splendana. The sequence goes on from NC_085983.1 coordinate 8,270,104, forward strand.
GGAATGTTAAAACGTGTTTTTAATATTGTCGCTTTGCATATGTTTTGTCCCTCACGGAGGCACGCGTATAGCTCATCTATGTAATACTAGGTCTATGGGATTTACTACAGTGACATCTATTGATAGTTTTTCTCAAACAATCGAGCTATTTAGTGTGTTACAACGGCAAGAAACTAACTGTCTAATAATGCGATAGATGGCGCTTAGAATAGTTCATGCCATTATTTATTTATTTTTTTCTGCGTCGATTTACTATGTGTAAATGGATGTTTTAAAAGGTTTTTGTTGTAATATAGTAAATAAATTAGAACTATACATGTTAATTTAAAAATTGGCAAGATTTCAAATGACACAAATATCTATTTAGGCCCAATGGTGCTCTGAGTGACATCTCTTGAATTTCTGTGGAACTAAGCGAGGCTTGCATGGGTCGGCGACTCTATATATATTTACTTTATGCTTACAGTCGAAAAGAGAAGTTATGAGTCACCATTATCGATCATGTAGTCGCAGACGAGCGTTATTCAATACCTTAGTACATCTTATACTGTTATTGGAGTCTTACTTAGAACCTAAGCCTATAGCGCCATGTTAAGATGACCGATGAATCAATAAGCAAAACAAAAACTATTAATTAGAACGTAAATACTTCATAAAAATCGATACTTTTACTCAATATTGACCTAATGTTAGTATTGTTATATTTAAAACCGGACTTCACGTATATTGAGTAATTTTTAGAAAATTAAATACGGTGGACCACAAATAAAGCAATATTATATTCAGATAAATATGCAAAGGATCAGAGGCCCATTAAAATTTTGTTAGTAATACATATAGTTTTTGACAGTGTAATTAATTTCGCGATCATAAATCCGCAGATAACTCCTGCATCAGTGAACTAAAATAATTATTTGCTTTTAATTATCCGCCATTACATTTCACTTCAAGCTGTCACAGAGCAAGCTTACGAATAATAATACAAAATGGAAACATCTGCAACCAAAGCAGATAGGGCTAAGGAAAAATGTGCAATTACCTTCTTGAGTGTTACAAATATTGACTTTAAATGCTAATGTACCATCTAAAGCTGAAAGTATCATCTATACGGCCCTACACTACTACTCAAGTAGTTAGTATTCGCTTATTTGGCACCCTTTTAAATCCTAAGTACTTAATCAACGCTATTACAACACTACTTTAGCGCTCTTCTACTACAACAGTTTGTAGTCAGCTATATGCAACCCATCTAGCTCCTAAAGAATTAATTAACACTATTGTAGCTCCACTATACCGCTCTTATGTCTCTTTTTTTATCCGCTAACCCTACTGTAGCACTGTTATAAATCTTATGGTGATAAAATTTGTGCCCAATCCGGGGTTAAAACGGGGTTATAGCCGGCTATAACTCCTATTTTTAGAGCACTAACAACACCTAAAGAGTAAATAGGCGCTTATATAAATCTCTTCTTACCCTTAAATTTAGCGCCTAATGTTAGTTGGGTAGTAACGAGTGATAAGAAAAAAATGATTTAAGTACCCAATAGGTAGTACAGTAGCAGCAGAAGTTGCTAATCGGGCGAGTGTTAAAAATTAGAGCCGCCATACACGGACTGCTCGAGCAGTAACCCAGTGATCAACATACACGGACTGCTTTTGCAGCTTGACCGCATGATGAAATTTCACCGCGCAGCCAAGCGCCCGAAGCAGTTGCAACTGCTTGAGCGGTTCGTGTATTGCGAATGACGATTTTGTATTGAAACTGCAGATCACCCAACGGCGACCGCTTGAAGCTGTTGGCACTGACTGCTCAAAGCAGTCCGTGTATGGCGGCCCTTACCTTGACACGCTCTTATTCTCTTAACAATAAAGTCGCGTCAAGATCATTTTGAACACCTCACCCGCTTAGCAACTTCTTCTGCGGGAGGGGGGGATTGACATGGTACACCAAGAATAAGCGGGCATCTCGCTCGTTTCTTCCCAGAACGTGCAGAATGTGGAATGACCTCAGTATTTCCTTTGCTATTTAATTAGGGTTCGCAACACTGAGAGAAAAATCATCACCAGGAATTAAATAACAGTTCTGTACTGAGGGAAAAAATGAAGTTTAGTAATAATTATGGAAGTTTCACTATTTCTGTAAAGTTTATTTATTTCTACAAACAGCTCAGTAATCCTAAATCTAATTTCAACAAACAGATAATAGAAACTGCAAGAACTAATAGAAATTGCAAAAGTCAATTTGTTCCTCTTAGTTGACTCTCCTTGTCCCCGGATTAAGTTTTTTTTTGTAATTCTAAGTGTGTTTTTGTTATACTTTTCTCTCAGTGAAGGGTCGGCAACGGTTACAAGTGGCTCCTGTGATGTTGCTTATGTCCATGGGCGACGATGACCGCTTCCCATCAGGCGGCTCGTCTGCTCGTTTGCTGACTATCACATAAATAAAAAATAAAGATTATCAGTTCGCCGGACGATATCAGCCTGTCAGTTGTTCGGAGCTGGCAAATTTTGCGTTTAACTGACAGGCTGATATAGTCCGGCGAACTGGTAATCAGTGGGCCCCTTAGCCCTTTTCCAGGCATAGTACGATTTATCGACCACATATACGCGCCACTAGAATTTCAACTTTAGCATTCCGATTTAAGATTCAAATTAGATTGCACTTTCGGGAAATTTGAGTTGTCTTCAAATGAATCATCAAAGCAGGATTAATTGGAATATATTTGGATTTTTCGAGAAAACCTTGTAGATTGGTGCGGCCTGGAATAGGGTTAATAATAGAGACAGACATAAAATAAATAATAATTGTTCAGAACAACAATTGACTTACAAAACAAAATATGCATAACAGATATTGTAAATAAATGCCATGTTGACTTTATGACAATTGACGTTATTTGCCATCGCTTTAGATTAAGTAGGTACTTTATTTATTCGAATTATAATAACTTAATAAACTGTTTATAAATTCCATTGTTACATTTCGTATAAAAAGCTATTGTAAAGGCCAGAAGGTGCACTCCAGTCAACACCCAGCGAAATGAAGACTGAAGTGGCATTCTTGGCTGTGGTGGTAAGTTTTTATTTTACTAATCTATAGATTAGATAGGTTTTTCGGCGGCAAAATCGAACCAGTGCTAGTGTTAATGAAATATCGACTCAAGTGTTATATTGTCGATAGCAAGCAATTATTAAATCATAATAACAAATGTAAGGGCAAATTGCCTAGCGTAGTTACGGGCATGTGATGCGGAGGGATGAAAGTCATGTGACGAGAAAGGTATTACCAGGTATTAATTACGAATGAATGTGGAGGGAACTACAAGGAAAGGAAAACCGAGGAAACGCTGGATGGACTGTGTGAGAGATGCTATGAAACGAACGCATGTGAATGATGAAATGACGGGCGACAGAGAGGTGTGGAAGAGAAAGACATGCTGCGCCGACCCCAAGTGAATGGGACAAGGGCAAGTGACTCATCCTTAAAGTAAACAATATTAATTAAGAGTGTTAGAGTTAGAACAAGATAATTCTGCAACGATTTTGACAACATAAGTGTTATATTGAACGTCAAACATCTTTAAAATTATGACATAAATAACACTTGCAGAGTGCGGAGAGGCAACATTAAGAACCATTTTTTTTACCGCCCTAAATACCTACATACATTTTTTTTCGCCGAATTTGTCCAAATGTCATATAACATTTTTTACTATTTATGATGACTTCAGAAATGCGTGGCTACTATCTGCTCGTTCCCACGGTGTATATGAAATGTAGTAAATTATGTTACATATATTGTATATCTTTATTGAAAACATTTATTGACATACAATATATATACAGTGGTACTACTAAACGAAATTAATAACTAGCTTAAATCTAAATAAAATAGGCCCTTGAGGCATTGTACCAAGGATGCTGGCGGCATTTCCTCGCTGTATCGCAATGCTGATACGTTGTGCGAGGTAGCCGCCATATCTTTATTTAAAAGATGATAAATATAAAACATTCCATGTGAATATTTCAGACTACGAGATTTTTTTATCTTTTAGAGCCCGATTTTCAGCTGTAAGATTTTAGTTTTTGAACTTTATTTTGTAAGTATTAATTCTACCATTTTTACCGATTGTTTTATATTAACTAATTTTATTCATGTTGATCATAAACGGGGCGGCAAATTTCTGGTCGCCCCCGAACCCGACACAAGACTAGACGATTCAACGGAGCCACACCGCCGTTTTGTCGCCTTGTAGCCGCCGCAGGTCAGGATCTCAACGACTCAAATAAAAAGCTTCGATTTGAAGTAAACTATTATAATTTTCAAAAGGTACTGGTTACACGGGCTTTCTTGACTAAACTGTTAGATGTAGAAGTGGTGTGGTTATTGTATGGAGGCTGATGGAAGAGTGATTTGCATAATTTGAAAGTACAAAATGGTGGTTTAGATTTAGGTGCCTCTAATTGGCCGCGATACAGGGTATGTGGAGCGCTCCTATTGGTGCTTTAGAAAAAGCTTCCAAATACTAGCCGCGCCCGACGGCTGCGTTTAGCTATTGCATTAGGTTTATACAAATAAAGGTTGCGTTCGCACCAGCCTAAATAGTGTTTCTAGTTTTTTAAGTTTATAAAAATGCATATACAATATATATGTTAGTCTATATCTGTAAGGTATTTGTAATATGGGCCTTGTTGCCTGATTTAAAATGATAAATAAAATATATGAAAAATATAAATATACGGCCACTTGGACATCAACATTTTTAAAGGAAACTAATTTTTTTATTATTAATACAATTAAGATTGAATCTTAAAGATAAAAGATAAAAGATTTTTATTCGTGACGATCACAAAACATGTAATCTTCAATAATCATATGAGATGTGGCCGTATTGAAGGCAGGCGGCGCTATAAGTTATAATTCAATTAAAATTATTGTATTCGTTTGTTTTTTCCAGGTTTCCGTGGCTGTTGTTGCATTCCCAAGTGAGTGTCTATTTCACCAAGTTAACCAAAGCAATGTGCAAGCCACAGAACATTCTAGAAACCTTCATGAGGAAACTCTCATGCAAGTTTCTTAAACGAGGGTTAGACTATAGTTCGTTTTTTTTAGCATTAGAAAGAACTTGAAAGAAGGTAAGCGATCTTGACATGTCTTTTAATTGAAAAACGCTTTTTAAAAATCAGTAACTATTACTTATGAAAGAAGAAGAATATAAATGATCGTATTAGGTTCATAATTGTTACATATTTGCCGTAACTTATTTTTAAAGTGTGTTTTTCAATTAAAAGACACATTAAGATTGTTTACCTTATTTTTAATGCTAAAAAAACGAACTACTTATAGCAAGAACTCGCATGCAATTTACGTTACATTGCGGACTACTAAGGTAAACTGCATTAAAAATTGTTATTTTTAATGTGGCTTTAATAATAATTATAATGTACTGTTAAAATATTAGCCGCAACATATCGGTATTCTGTATTTCTCTAAGATTCCTACGTTACAGGCTGAGCCTAGTGTGGGAATTACTGTACTGCCTCTCTTGGAATGCTAATTTCTTGAAATTCATATGTTTTGAATTTTGGATTTATTCGTGAAGTTTGGTCAGATACCGCAATGTAATGAAAATTAAAAAGTTCTTGCCACATTTAACATTTACGTCACTCGACGCCAATCAAAACTAAATGTAAGATGATTTGGCAATAAACGTGCAGAAAAAAATACCGAGAACATTTCATGGGACTTTGCAATTTATTTAAATTCTCTATAGCATTGCTAGGTTAACCCTACCTTTTTTTTTTTGACGCAGGGGTAAATGCATTTAGGCATCTCACCCCCAAAAAGGGGGGGGGGGGTTATGTGGGACTCGCTCCTCCTGCCGTAAGCTGCTGCTTAGCAGAGGGAGGGGAAGAGAATACCCACTAACATCCCCTGCGGCGTTGCCCGCGTTACCGTTACCTATTGGGGGACGCCACTGGTTCGCAGACCATTCCACCGTGTCGTCCCCCCGGCTGCCCCGGTTAGTATACCGGGGGCACCCTCACTCCAATCGAGGGAAGGATCAGCAACGCACTGACCCTACCCCCAGACGTCGAGAAGGCCCTTTAATGTGGATTCCCAGCCCACAGGCCCTACTGGGGGAGTAGGCGATTGATATACTGTAACCGCCTTCTCCCCATCCGTCTACGCCGGAGCGGGTGCGCATTTGCTCGCTCCTCGCGCTCCCGTTCCGCTACCTCTTTTTTCTGCAGCACCGCTTCGCAGAATTTTGAGACGGCATTCCACGATCTCTCGCTGCTCAACATGCTCGACACCACGCTGTGCAGAGAGAGATCATCCACCCCCAATATCGCCACCATTTCGTGGCGCGCTACGACCCAGCTTGGGCAATCCGCAAGGGTGTGCTGGGCAGTGTCGTCCTCTTCGCCACAGTGATGGCAAACTGTTGACGGTTCCCGCTGAATTTGGTACAGATAATGACCAAAGCAGCCAGGTTAACCCTACCTAACTCTACGCGTTGTATATGTATACTGTAGTCGTTTTAACCCTTTTCCAGGCCGCACCATTCTACAAGGTTTTCCCGAAAAATCCAAATATATTTTCCAATTAATCCAGCTTTGATGATTCATTTGAAGACAACTCAAATTTCCCGAAAGTGCAATCTAATTTTAATTTCACGCTCCCAAGATTTGACCCACACTAACTAACATACATACATACTAACCGGGCAAGTTAAATAAAAACTTGTAAAAAAGCGCGAAATTCAAACTTTTTATATGGAAGATAGATCCTTCGGACCTACATTTTCCAGTTGCCTTTATCTACTGACAAAGCTGGCTTGCCAAACTATATCACAGTCTTATTCTAATTGCTTGCGTCCCTGTTGAATAGAATATAAATATGTAACATATTAGAAAACTTTACAAAGAAGAAAGTGCTACGAAATGGCCTCATAATTATCATGTTTACTAAGCGCCCGGACGCGATGTCGTTAATCCCATGGAGAATGGGCCGCGCGCTGGTGTGGGAGTGGGACGCTACCTGCGCCGACACGTTGGCAGCGTCCTACATTCAAGCAACCAGCAGAAATGCCGGGGCAGCGGCGGACGCCCGAGAGCGGGTTAAGGCTTATAAATACAGCTGTCTCGGCGCCAACTACGAGTTCGTAGCTTTTGGCGTCGAGACACTCGGACCGTGGGGTAGAGGAGTGCGTGGGCTCCTGAGCTTGGTAAGCGGTTAAGGGAGGCACAGGCAACAGGGGACTCTCGCGCAGGCAGCTTTCTCGCGCAAAGGATTGCCATCACTATACAGCGCGGGAATGCTGCCTGCGCGATGGGCACCATGTTACAACCATGCCGAGGGGCCTAGGCTTATAAGGTAGGTTTTAGGGATTTTTATTTTTTTATTAGGTTTAGTTTTTAAAAAAATATTTTATAAGGTACTTAAGTATTAAGTTTGTATTATTTTCGTTAAATAAACGGTTTGTTTCATGTTTACTATTATGTCAGCATGTTTGTGTCGCAGTTTTGAGCTCCATTTCCTCAAATCCAAACGAATCTAGAGCTTTCAAAAGTCTTTGACCCACAGAGTACTTCAGGTTCATTCTGCACGTGAACTCTGAAGAATTCGCGCACGGTGCCCGGCTTGGCTCAAAAATGCAAGGAGCTCTTGCTTAAGCTGTTATAGTATTTTTAATTTTTAATACCTAACTCTTTCAGTCCCAACGGCAAACGAAAAACGCTGTCAATTTAATTCTAAATTTAAAACCTCAAGGCCGTTTTTGGCTGACATTTATATTCCTGGAACTCAAAGGGACCTAAATAATGAACAATTTTTTGCAGCTTCACCGGTCCTGCCGCCGTTGATCCCGCTCCCCGGACCGAAGTCATCAGTCACTAACTCGAGCAGGACCCACTCAGACAGCTGTCATGCTGCGTCTGCCCAGTCAGACAAAGGCTACTCCTCAATTGGACCAGATGGAACCAGGGTCAAATCGAATGAGAAGATTAGTAGTGCTGAAAAGAAGGACGGCCATCAGTATACCCACGGCGACCACGGGATTTCATCAGACCGCCATGGTGGCTATTCCAGCTCGGGCTTAGACGGAGACCATCGTCGCGAAAGCGAGGGCAAATCTGCAGCGATAGATAAAGAATTAATCACAAAAGATAAGAGGGGAACGCGTGTGCAGAAGGAAAAGGGAAGCAGTGCTTCAGATAAATCTGCTTACGACGTCGCTCACAAGGGATACAAGACCGTGGCCGATGGCAAGGGTGGATATAAAAGCGATACAAGCCATGAAAGGCATGTAGGAAAATCCGAAGGATCATCCGCAGCCAGTGACAAGGTTTTAAAGATTAATAAAAAAGATGGAACCGGGGTTACATCTAATAAGAAGGCTAGTAGTGCTGCAAAGAAGGAAAGCCATCAGTATACCCACGGCGACCACGGGATTTCATCAGACCGCCATGGTGGCTATTCCAGCTGGGGCTTAGACGGAGACCATCGTCGCGAAAGCGAGGGCAAATCTGCAGCGATAGATAAAGAATTAATCACAAAAGATAAGAGGGGAACGCGTGTGCAGAAGGAAAAGGGAAGCAGTGCTTCAGATAAATCTGCTTACGACGTCGCTCACCAGGGATACAAGACCGTGGCCGATGGCAAGGGTGGATATAAAAGCGATACAAGCCATGAAAGGCATGTAGGAAAATCCGAAGGATCATCCGCAGCCAGTGACAAGGTCTTAAAGATAATAAATAAAGATGGAACCGGAGTTAGATGGCATGATAAAAAAAGTAGTGCTGCAAAGAAGGACGGCCATCAGTATACCCACGGCGACCACGGGATTTCATCAGACGTCCATGGTGGCCACTCCAGCTGGGGCTTAGACGGAGACCATCGCCGCGAAAGCGAGGGCAAATCTGCAGCGATAGATAAAGAATTAATCACAAAAGATAAGAGGGGAACGCGTGTGCAGAAGGAAAAGGGAAGCAGTGCTTCAGATAAATCTGCTTACGACGTCGCTCACAAGGGATACAAGACCGTCGCCGATGGCAAGGGTGGATATAAAAGCGATACAAGCAATGAAAGGCATGTAGGAAAATCCGAAGGATCATCCGCAGCCAGTGACAAAGTTTTAAAGATTAATAAAAAAGATGGAACCGGGGTTACATCTAATAAAAAGGCTAGTAGTGCTGCAAAGAAGGAAAGCCATCAGTATACCCACGGCGACCACGGGATTTCATCAGACTGCCATGGTGGCTATTCCAGCTGGGGCTTAGACGGAGACCATCGTCGCGAAAGCGAGGGCAAATCTGCAGCGATAGATAAAGAATTAATCACAAAAGATAAGAGGGGAACGCGTGTGCAGAAGGAAAAGGGAAGCAGTGCTTCAGATAAATCTGCTTACGACGTCGCTCACAAGGGATACAAGACAGTCGCCGATGGCAAGGGTGGATATAAAAGCGATACAAGCAATGAAAGGCATGTAGGAAAATCCGAAGGATCATCCGCAGCCAGTGACAAAGTTTTAAAGATTAATAAAAAAGATGGAACCGGGGTTACATCTAATAAAAAGGCTAGTAGTGCTGCAAAGAAGGAAAGCCATCAGTATACCCACGGCGACCACGGGATTTCATCAGACCGCCATGGTGGCTATTCCAGCTGGGGCTTAGACGGAGACCATCGTCGCGAAAGCGAGGGCAAATCTGCAGCGATAGATAAAGAATTAATCACAAAAGATGCGAAGGGAACGCGTGTGCAGAAGGAAAAGGGAAGCAGTGCTTCAGATAAATCTGCTTACGACGTCGCTCACAAGGGATACAAGACCGTCGCCGATGGCAAGGGTGGATATAAAAGCGATACAAGCAATGAAAGGCATGTAGGAAAATCCGAAGGATCATCCGCAGCCAGTGACAAGGTCTTAAAGATAATAAATAAAGATGGAACCGGAGTTAGATGGCAGGATAAAAAAAGTAGTGCTGCAAAGAAGGAAAGCCATCAGTATACCCACGGCGACCACGGGATTTCATCAGACCGCCATGGTGGCTATTCCAGCTGGGGCTTAGACGGAGACCATCGTCGCGAAAGCGAGGGCAAATCTGCAGCGATAGATAAAGAATTAATCACAAAAGACAAGAGGGGAACGCGTGTGCAGAAGGAAAAGGGAAGCAGTGCTTCAGATAAATCTGCTTACGACGTCGCTCACCAGGGATACAAGACCGTGGCCGATGGCAAGGGTGGATATAAAAGCGATACAAGCCATGAAAGGCATGTAGGAAAATCCGAAGGATCATCCGCAGCCAGTGACAAGGTCTTAAAGATAATAAATAAAGATGGAACCGGAGTTAGATGGCATGATAAAAAAAGTAGTGCTGCAAAGAGGGACGGCCATCAGTATACCCACGGCGACCACGGGATTTCATCAGACGTCCATGGTGGCCACTCCAGCTGGGGCTTAGACGGAGACCATCGCCGCGAAAGCGAGGGCAAATCTGCAGCGATAGATAAAGAATTAATCACAAAAGATAAGAGGGGAACGCGTGTGCAGAAGGAAAAGGGAAGCAGTGCTTCAGATAAATCTGCTTACGACGTCGCTCACAAGGGATACAAGACCGTCGCCGATGGCAAGGGTGGATATAAAAGCGATACAAGCAATGAAAGGCATGTAGGAAAATCCGAAGGATCATCCGCAGCCAGTGACAAAGTTTTAAAGATTAATAAAAAAGATGGAACCGGGGTTACATCTAATAAAAAGGCTAGTAGTGCTGCAAAGAAGGAAAGCCATCAGTATACCCACGGCGACCACGGGATTTCATCAGACCGCCATGGTGGCTATTCCAGCTGGGGCTTAGACGGAGACCATCGTCGCGAAAGCGAGGGCAAATCTGCAGCGATAGATAAAGAATTAATCACAAAAGATAAGAGGGGAACGCGTGTGCAGAAGGAAAAGGGAAGCAGTGCTTCAGATAAATCTGCTTACGACATCGCTCACAAGGGATACAAGACAGTCGCCGATGGCAAGGGTGGATATAAAAGCGATACAAGCAATGAAAGGCATGTAGGAAAATCCGAAGGATCATCCGCAGCCAGTGACAAAGTTTTAAAGATTAATGAAAAAGATGGAACCGGGGTTACATCTAATAAAAAGGCTAGTAGTGCTGCAAAGAAGGAAAGCCATCAGTATACCCACGGCGACCACGGGATTTCATCAGACCGCCATGGTGGCTATTCCAGCTGGGGCTTAGACGGAGACCATCGTCGCGAAAGCGAGGGCAAATCTGCAGCGATAGATAAAGAATTAATCACAAAAGATGCGAAGGGAACGCGTGTGCAGAAGGAAAAGGGAAGCAGTGCTTCAGATAAATCTGCTTACGACGTCGCTCACAAGGGATACAAGACCGTCGCCGATGGCAAGGGTGGATATAAAAGCGATACAAGCAATGAAAGGCATGTAGGAAAATCCGAAGGATCATCCGCAGCCAGTGACAAGGTCTTAAAGATAATAAATAAAGATGGAACCGGAGTTAGATGGCAGGATAAAAAAAGTAGTGCTGCAAAGAAGGAAAGCCATCAGTATACCCACGGCGACCACGGGATTTCATCAGACCGCCATGGTGGCTATTCCAGCTGGGGCTTAGACGGAGACCATCGTCGCGAAAGCGAGGGCGAATCTGCAGCGATAGATAAAGAAATAATCACAAAAGATAAGAGGGGAACGCGTGTGCAGAAGGAAAAGGGAAGCAGTGCTTCAGATAAATCTGCTTACGACGTCGCTCACAAGGGATACAAGACAGTCGCCGATGGCAAGGGTGGATATAAAAGCGATACAAGCAATGAAAGGCATGTAGGAAAATCCGAAGGATCATCCGCAGCCAGTGACAAAGTTTTAAAGATTAATGAAAAAGATGGAACCGGGGTTACATCTAATAAAAAGGCTAGTAGTGCTGCAAAGAAGGAAAGCCATCAGTATACCCACGGCGACCACGGGATTTCATCAGACCGCCATGGTGGCTATTCCAGCTGGGGCTTAGACGGAGACCATCGTCGCGAAAGCGAGGGCAAATCTGCAGCGATAGATAAAGAATTAATCACAAAAGATGCGAAGGGAACGCGTGTGCAGAAGGAAAAGGGAAGCAGTGCTTCAGATAAATCTGCTTACGACGTCGCTCACAAGGGATACAAGACCGTCGCCGATGGCAAGGGTGGATATAAAAGCGATACAAGCAATGAAAGGCATGTAGGAAAATCCGAAGGATCATCCGCAGCCAGTGACAAGGTCTTAAAGATAATAAATAAAGATGGAACCGGAGTTAGATGGCAGGATAAAAAAAGTAGTGCTGCAAAGAAGGAAAGCCATCAGTATACCCACGTCGACCACGGGATTTCATCAGACCGCCATGGTGGCTATTCCAGCTGGGGCTTAGACGGAGACCATCGTCGCGAAAGCGAGGGCAAATCTGCAGCGATAGATAAAGAATTAATCACAAAAGATAAGAGGGGAACGCGTGTGCAGAAGGAAAAGGGAAGCAGTGCTTCAGATAAATCTGCTTACGACGTCGCTCACCAGGGATACAAGACCGTGGCCGATGGCAAGGGTGGATATAAAAGCGATACAAGCGATGAAAGGCATGTAGGAAAATCCGAAGGATCATCCGCAGCCAGTGACAAGGTCTTAAAGATAATAAATAAAGATGGAACCGGAGTTAGATGGCATGATAAAAAAAGTAGTGCTGCAAAGAAGGACGGCCATCAGTATACCCACGGCGACCACGGGATTTCATCAGACGTCCATGGTGGCCACTCCAGCTGGGGCTTAGACGGAGACCATCGCCGCGAAAGCGAGGGCAAATCTGCAGCGATAGATAAAGAATTAATCACAAAAGATAAGAGGGGAACGCGTGTGCAGAAGGAAAAGGGAAGCAGTGCTTCAGATAAATCTGCTTACGACGTCGCTCACAAGGGATACAAGACCGTCGCCGATGGCAAGGGTGGATATAAAAGCGATACAAGCAATGAAAGGCATGTAGGAAAATCCGAAGGATCATCCGCAGCCAGTGACAAAGTTTTAAAGATTAATAAAAAAGATGGAACCGGGGTTACATCTAATAAAAAGGCTAGTAGTGCTGCAAAGAAGGAAAGCCATCAGTATACCCACGGCGACCACGGGATTTCATCAGACCGCCATGGTGGCTATTCCAGCTGGGGCTTAGACGGAGACCATCGTCGCGAAAGCGAGGGCAAATCTGCAGCGATAGATAAAGAATTAATCACAAAAGATAAGAGGGGAACGCGTGTGCAGAAGGAAAAGGGAAGCAGTGCTTCAGATAAATCTGCTTACGACATCGCTCACAAGGGATACAAGACAGTCGCCGATGGCAAGGGTGGATATAAAAGCGATACAAGCAATGAAAGGCATGTAGGAAAATCCGAAGGATCATCCGCAGCCAGTGACAAAGTTTTAAAGATTAATAAAAAAGATGGAACCGGGGTTACATCTAATAAAAAGGCTAGTAGTGCTGCAAAGAAGGAAAGCCATCAGTATACCCACGGCGACCACGGGATTTCATCAGACCGCCATGGTGGCTATTCCAGCTGGGGCTTAGACGGAGACCATCGTCGCGAAAGCGAGGGCAAATCTGCAGCGATAGATAAAGAATTAATCACAAAAGATGCGAAGGGAACGCGTGTGCAGAAGGAAAAGGGAAGCAGTGCTTCAGATAAATCTGCTTACGACGTCGCTCACAAGGGATACAAGACCGTCGCCGATGGCAAGGGTGGATATAAAAGCGATACAAGCAATGAAAGGCATGTAGGAAAATCCGAAGGATCATCCGCAGCCAGTGACAAGGTCTTAAAGATAATAAATAAAGATGGAACCGGAGTTAGATGGCAGGATAAAAAAAGTAGTGCTGCAAAGAAGGAAAGCCATCAGTATACCCACGGCGACCACGGGATTTCATCAGACCGCCATGGTGGCTATTCCAGCTGGGGCTTAGACGGAGACCATCGTCGCGAAAGCGAGGGCGAATCTGCAGCGATAGATAAAGAATTAATCACAAAAGATAAGAGGGGAACGCGTGTGCAGAAGGAAAAGGGAAGCAGTGCTTCAGATAAATCTGCTTACGACGCCGCTCACAAGGGATACAAGACAGTCGCCGATGGCAAGGGTGGATATAAAAGCGATACAAGCAATGAAAGGCATGTAGGAAAATCCGAAGGATCATCCGCAGCCAGTGACAAAGTTTTAAAGATTAATGAAAAAGATGGAACCGGGGTTACATCTAATAAAAAGGCTAGTAGTGCTGCAAAGAAGGAAAGCCATCAGTATACCCACGGCGACCACGGGATTTCATCAGACCGCCATGGTGGCTATTCCAGCTGGGGCTTAGACGGAGACCATCGTCGCGAAAGCGAGGGCAAATCTGCAGCGATAGATAAAGAATTAATCACAAAAGACAAGAGGGGAACGCGTGTGCAGAAGGAAAAGGGAAGCAGTGCTTCAGATAAATCTGCTTACGACGTCGCTCACCAGGGATACAAGACCGTGGCCGATGGCAAGGGTGGATATAAAAGCGATACAAGCCATGAAAGGCATGTAGGAAAATCCGAAGGATCATCCGCAGCCAGTGACAAGGTCTTAAAGATAATAAATAAAGATGGAACCGGAGTTAGATGGCAGGATAAAAAAAGTAGTGCTGCAAAGAAGGAAAGCCATCAGTATACCCACGGCGACCACGGGATTTCATCAGACCGCCATGGTGGCTATTCCAGCTGGGGCTTAGACGGAGACCATCGTCGCGAAAGCGAGGGCAAATCTGCAGCGATAGATAAAGAATTAATCACAAAAGATAAGAGGGGAACGCGTGTGCAGAAGGAAAAGGGAAGCAGTGCTTCAGATAAATCTGCTTACGACGTCGCTCACCAGGGATACAAGACCGTGGCCGATGGCAAGGGTGGATATAAAAGCGATACAAGCCATGAAAGGCATGTAGGAAAATCCGAAGGATCATCCGCAGCCAGTGACAAGGTCTTAAAGATAATAAATAAAGATGGAACCGGAGTTAGATGGCATGATAAAAAAAGTAGTGCTGCAAAGAAGGACGGCCATCAGTATACCCACGGCGACCACGGGATTTCATCAGACGTCCATGGTGGCCACTCCAGCTGGGGCTTAGACGGAGACCATCGTCGCGAAAGCGAGGGCAAATCTGCAGCGATAGATAAAGAATTAATCACAAAAGATGCGAAGGGAACGCGTGTGCAGAAGGAAAAGGGAAGCAGTGCTTCAGATAAATCTGCTTACGAAGACGTTCACAAGGGATACAAGACCGTGGTCGACGGTAAGGGTGGATACGAAAGCGATAGACACATTGATAGGCAAGTAGGTAATTCGCAAGTTGTATCCGCATATATTGACAAGGTTGTGAAGATAATAAATAAGCACAATTCCTCGATCAGAGCTAAAGAGCAAGCCGAGAGTGCCTCTCGGGATAATAACAGTGAGAAATCACATTCGCAACAGAAAACTAAAATTAATGCTGATGGCTATGAATCTTCCAACACCTACTCTAAAGACTTGGCATCTGATCGTGCAGCGTCAAACTCCCATAAGAAAGAATATCAGTTATTAGGAAAGAAAGGAGAATCAGTTACAAAATCAGATGAGGGAGCAGGAGCGTCCAAAGAAACTCGAAATTCCGGTGATTACATTAACCAAAACACCTTCTCAAATAAAGATGGATCTGGCACCTATAATTCTGAAGGCACACATGCTTCTATTGATAAACAAGCATCAGACTCCCATGACAAGAAGTATGAATCTGTAGAGAAAAAGGGAAAATCAGTCACAACAGTAGACCAGGGAGACGGCGCGTCACGAGAAAATCAATATTCAGGTACTCATAATAACCAGGGCACTAGCACAGGCAACGACGGGTCCCACAATAGTTGGGGCTACGTAGGAAGAGATGCTGGTATATCTAAACAGGCTTCCGACTCTCATAACAAAGAGTACCAATCAGTGGGAGCAAAGGCCGAATCCGTCAAAATAGTACAAAAGGAAGCAGGTGCGTCGACAGAAAACCGCAATTCTGGTAACTACAATAACAACAACAAGTACGATGGTCCTAATGGGTCTGGTACCAACAGTAATAAAGGCAACTACGCTTCAGCAGATAAACAGGCATCAGATTCCCATGACGAGGAATATCAATCGGTAGGAAAATCGGGAGAATCAGTCAGAATTACCAACCAGAGAGCGGGCGCGTCCAAAGAAAGCGGCTACTCAGGCACCTACATTGGCCAAAGCGCTTATACAGGTCCTCAAGGTTCCGGTAAATCTAGTTCTGAAGGCACCAACGCTTCAGCCGATAAACAGGCTTCACAAACAGGCCACAACAAAGAATATCAATTCGTAGGGAAAGGCGGTGAATCCGTAAGAATAACTGGTACCGATTCAGCAGCTTCTAAACAAAGTGGAAACTCAGGTTCCTACAGTAACCAAATGACCAACAAAAACAATGATGGTAGCTCAAGTAGCTCGAGATCAACCGGCGACTACGCTTCGGCGAGTGACGCGGCGTCTAAGTCAGACGACAAGTCGTACGAGTCTGTAGGGAAAGATGGAAAGTACACTTACATTCGTAACACTGGTGACGCTGCTTCCGAAAGCAGCGGCACTTCGAGTAACAACAAAAACCAAGGCACTTCAAAGAACGCTGACGGTAGCTCAGAATCCTGGAATATTAAAGAGAACGCCGCGACGGCTCACAAAGCCGCATCTGACAGCAACAAGTCAGTTTTAATCGAGAAGAACCCGAACGGTTCCTCTAGACTGAAGACTTCAGAAACAGAAAACGCCAGTGTGGATGATGGCAGCTCTTCCAACAACCAGGCAAGCAGGACTTCCGTTGGAGCCGATGGTAGCAAGACTACCGTCAACTCTAAATCTTCAAATGCCAGCAAGACTTCTGCCTCATCTAGTTCTTCTAAAAAAGTGGAAGTCATTAAGGGCTAGAAGTATTAAATTAAAGATTATATTCTGTATCTATAGGTATTTAAATAAAAGTAAACAATTTGTAAATTTTCGGGTAGTTATGACATTTATTGGTTAACCAACCAATTACAAAACCGCCTGGATTTTTACACCTACATTATTTGATCGTGTAATGTTTTCATCTACCCTCAACTGGCTTAACGAGCCATTTAAGGGTAGATTTTGTTTACTTTCATTGAAATACCTAAAGATACAGAGTATAGTTGTTGTAACATATGTTTAGAGTTTTTTTATACTTATTATTGACTGTTCAAATATAATCCGGTTCACAATCGTCAAAAAACTTTCATTAGCTTATGGCAATAAAATTATGTTTTTAGGTTTGTTGTTTTAATAAAACCCTATGGTAGAATCCCCGTAATATCTTGCAACTACTTCTTTAAAATAAATGGCCATCATCAAATTTATGTGGCTTTCCAGTAGAGAAGGGTCCTTCTGCTTCATGTACAATAAATGCAGCTCGCGCGCACAATATCGCCTCGTGTGTAATGACCAACGTAGCACACTTGTATCATAATGTAGGTACTATTGTATTAAGTAGAAACGTCTGCAATCGATTGTCGAAAAAATCAAATCGTTTTTTTTCAGGACGTTTTGAAATTATCGTTTTTTTTTCGTATTTTTCATTTTTTTTAGGAAAGAAATGAAACTTTTTTTAACTAACGAAGGCGTCAAAGTCAATAGACATTTTCACAAACGATCGCCAGCCAGCATTTAGATAACAAAACACACGACTAAGCAGGTGTAGAGTCAGACCAAGAAAAGTCTGCAGCGGATTTGATGGCTCACGCAGTGCACGTGTTATTTTAAACGTCAAACTTCTATGAAAAAATGACGTATATATAACACGTAGACTGCGTGAGCTATCAAATCCGCTGCAGATTTTTCTTGGTCCGACTCTAGTATGGATTAAATATAAATGTAATGCAGTGGCTTAAGAATAACCTTCTCACCTCACCCTTAATTTAGATAAAACTAAAGTCATGCGTTTCGTCATTGCTAATTCATCGTTATCCTCTGAACCATTTACAATACAAGGCCACATATGTCAGTCTCCTTCAACTAACTGCCTATGTCCTTTACGGCTACCACCAGGTTTTCACATTGACATAACGCTCACGTTTACGTAACTTACTTTCTATGCATCTCGCTCGTACTGGCATATTAGTGCAAGCGAGATGTACAGAAAGTAAATTACGTAAACGTGAGCGTTATGTCAATGTCAAAACTGGTGGTAGCCATACTTCTCTTACTCTGACCTCTAGTATTAGGCACTTGTCCCACCGCCGACGATGAGCGATAAGCGAGTAGAACGATAAACTAGAAACGAGTGGGCGAGTGGCGAGAAGCGCGTGTTAGCTCCAATAGTTTTGTCGCTCGGCTATAGGCGAGTGTTCGAGTGCGACGGGCAATTACTCGTGTCACTCGCTCGGGCGGTGCAGCGTAGCCGAACACGCAGACTGATTGGTCTTGCAGCTGGAGTTCTAACTACGAAGCGAGCATCGCCGAGCGAGTACCGCTGAGCTAGTTTTATCTTATCGCGGCGACAAACTAGTAGAGCGAGTGTTCTCGCCGGCAGTGTGTCTCTTTTACTAACACAGGATCCTAATCTTTTGTTCGTTTCTTGGGCGAGAAAATCGCCGATAGTTAATCGCTTACTCGCTCTTGGTGGGACAAGTGCCTTAAGTATCTTGGAGTTGTCCTAGATCAAAATCTGAATTGGCACACCCATATAAACTCTGTGACAGCTCGAGTCAGTAGGAAGCTTATGTACGTCTTTAAGCAACTCCGTCATTCAACCGACTCCAAAATCCTAGTGATGGTGTATAAATCGTTGTGCCAAACTCTCCTCACGTATTGTTTACCACTCTGGGGAGACAACCATGATAGTAAAAAAATCTTCTTAGTAAAAAAACGTACATAGCGCTGCGAAAGTAAACCCTTTTGCTTGTTATGTACATGATATACTTACTAATAGCACCATTATTAAATTTATTCTGTGCTAATAGCCCCCGTTTAGCCTAATCTGACAGAATGGTAACTATGGAACCCTACACTGAGCATGGCCCGAAGTGCTCTTAGCCAATTTTTTTGTTAATAACTTTTGATTTTTTTATGTGGGAATAAACGCTTTGAATACATTTTTGTTGACATCATTCCGAATCCAATGAGGTATCACACTTATTTTTAGGAGTAGTATCTCTATTTTTCACCACTTTTAATTTTAGACTAGACTATTGTCTCAAATTGGGGTTTCTTATGTATTCCGATTCGGTGAAGGAAAACATCGTGAGGCGGTGAAGGAAAACATCGTGAGGAAACCTGCATACATCTGCGAAGAAATTCAAAGTGTAGTATCATGTCAACCTCAACCTATATACTTACGTACTTTACTCTATGATGTCAACTGTCAATGTCATCTGAACATTCAGAATAAAACTACAAGATTAATAAAATAAATATGTTTTAATATAACATTTTGGCGACGACGACGGAGCTATGACCGAACGCGTTGATCGTTTCCAATTCGATTCGTTCGATAACAAAACAGAAGACTGGGATTATTATATCCAGCGCTTCGAAATTGAACTACAAATTCACGGCTTCGACAAACAAACTTCTGAGGATAAACGAAAACAACTTCTTCTTTCTCGGATTGGACCTGCAGCCTTCAAGGTACTCGTAGATTACTATCGACCAGTTGTCGTTACTACGAAGTCGTACGATGACTTAAAGAAGGTGCTTAACGAATATTACGGCAAAAAAACGTACGTCCTCTCAGAAAGAGTCGCTTTTGCAACTAGACACAGAAAAGCAGAAGAATCAATCACACAATTCATCCTCGAGCTAAGATCATTAGCGGGATACTGCGAATTCGGAACCACCCTGGACGAACGTATAAGAGACCAACTGGTAATCGGCATCAATAACAGCACATGGCAGCAAGAACTAATTAAAGAACACCCAACAAACAGTGCTAAACTCTCCGATGTTATAGCCACAGCAAACAAGCTTGAACAAGCAGAACTACAGAGCCAACGTTTAACAAACAACCCCCAGATGGGTACTGAACAACAAACCGTTAACAAAATAAGGCCCAAAACACATCGGCCTACTCAACGACAAATTCCTAAAGTTAAAACATGTATGTTTTGCGGACGTGATTTTCACACGAACATGAACGACTGTCCGGCAAAAGGAAAACGATGTAATGCCTGCGGCAAAGAAAACCACTTTTCAAGCGTCTGCATAACCAGCGGTAGGCTCAAGTTACAACAGAACAATACCACTAGACAAATAACAAGGCAAACAGACAGCGACGATGACGATTTTGATGAACAGAGCATACACACATTTGCTGTGAAGAGACACAACAACCCAACTACAAAAATTATGATACCAACTCAACTCAACGCAAAAAGGGTCGAAATGCTATATGATCCAGGAGCAGTGCATTCCGTAATTGGAAAAAACCTATGGAATTCTATTGGACGTCCACCATTAAAGAAATGCAAGAACCTTGTGGCTTACACGGAAGTAGAAATTGAAACATTAGGAACATGCGAGATAACAGTTAATGCTTTTAACATTCAGAAGGTATTGACCGTTTACGTTACGCAACGAAACGATATTCCACTTTTTGGGCTGGATTGGTGCATAAGCTTCAAATTACCTATGCCCCCTGGAGCCAGGCTGTGCAATATAAAAACACCTGCAGCAGTAACCTCAAACCAGCACGACACAAAACATAACAACGCAGTACAGTACATCCTTCAAGAATTCAAGTCACTCTTTGACGGTAAACTTGGAACTATAAAAGGGCATAGTGCTAAGATTCACATACCTAACGACGTAACGCCCAAAACATTCCGACCTCGCCCGGTACCTCTCGCCTTACGTGAACAAGTGAACAGCGAACTACAACGACTAGTCCAAGAAGAAGTTATAGAACCAGTTGACACTATGTCGACTCCAATTGAATGGGCCTCCCCAATTGTCATTGCAATTAAGGCTAACGGAAGCATCCGCATTTGTGCCGACTTCAAAGTTACTATAAACCAACATGTCCAAACCGATGATTATCCACTTCCCAGATTTGAAGAGATTACATCAAAATTGTCTGGAGGACAACTGTTTACAAAGATCGACCTGAAAGATGCATACCTACAACTGATGATCCATCCAGAATCGCGAAAATACTTAACGATTTCAACACATAAGGGCTACTTTCGCTACAAACGCTTACCATTTGGAATTTCCTTTGCGCCGGCCGTTTTCCAAAGGACAATGCACCAGATCCTCAGTGGCATTGATGGTGTTGTTTGTTATCTTGACGACATTCTTATAACAGCCCATAACTTAGAAGAACATCTAACACGCGTAAAAACGGTACTCAAAAGGCTACAAGACGCCGGAGTGAAAAGCCAAGTAAATAAGTGCGCTTGGTTACAGGAAAGTGTCACCTTTCTAGGACATAAAATAGACGCCAGCGGTCTACACCCAACGGAAGAAAGAATCAATGCAATTAAGAACATGCCTATCCCGGCCAACACAACGGAACTCCGAGCACTACTAGGCTCGTTAACATATTATGGCCGTTTCATAGACAGCCTTCACATGAGATGCGCCCCATTGTACAGACATCTAAAAAAGAACCAAAGGTGGAACTGGACCGAAGAAGACACAAGAATAACGAACGAACTCAAAAACATCCTAACGTCATCAGACACGCTCGTACACTACGACGAAAGCAAACCGATATATCTCAGCAGTGACGCATCAGAGAAGGGAGTTGGTGCTGTTTTATTCCATAAAATCAACGAGACGATGAGACCCGTGGCGTATGCTTCGCGAACACTCTCCGACGTCGAACAACGATACTCGACTATCGACAGAGAAGCATTGGGAATCGTGTATGCCGTCACGAAATTCCACCAATATCTTTATGGTAGAAAGTTCATCCTGTTAACTGACCATAAACCCCTGGAAAGGATTTTCAGCCAAGATCGAGAAACACCCAAAATCGCTAGCAACCGGCTCCTTAGATGGGCCATGATCTTAAACAGCTATGAATATTCTATCCATTACCAGGCAGCACGAGAGAACACCCCCGCCGACGCACTATCAAGACTACCGATCGCATGCAACGACACAACACTGGAAGAAAGAACCGGGCTACCGCAATTCGCCCACTTACTACATCTAAGACTCGAAAACATTCCCGTAACAAAACACGAGCTACAAAAACAAACACTCAAAGACAACACGCTCAACATCATCAAAAATTATATCATAACGCATTGGCCAGATAAGAAAGACCTTTCCAACGAGCTACACACGTTTTATGAAAAAAGGGACCAGATATCATACGAAGACGGAATCTTACTTTGGAACGGGAGACTCGTCATACCAGAAACACTCCGACCCCAGATCCTGGAAATGCTACACGACGGCCATAACGGCATCACAGCTATGCAGTCACTGGCACGTCTTCACGTATATTGGCCAAACATCGACAAAGACATATTAACTTTCTCAAAAAGGTGCAGTCTATGTCAGCAGTCAAGAAGCAACACGAATGAAGCTCCGGTGTTTCCGTGGGGAATACCTGTGGAGCCTTGGCACAGGTTACATGTAGACTACGCGGGGCCATTCTTAGGTCACATGTGGTTAATAGTTATTGACGCCTATACGAAGTGGCTAGAGATTGTGCCAACGAACGTTACAACGACGAGGGCAACAGTGCAGAGATTAAAGAACATATTTGCTACATTTGGAACACCAAGATATATCGTAAGTGATAACGGACCGCAATTCACTTCAGAAGATTTTAACCATTTTTGCCAAGTTTCAGGCATCACACACATTAAAACAACACCCTATCACCCCAAAACGAACGGATTGGCGGAGCGCGCAGTGCGCACGTTTAAGGAGCGAATGCTAGCCAGTGGCAGAAGCCTTGACCTCCAGGAACGCCTTAACAGCTTCCTTCGAGGATACCGCAATACCCCACGACGCTCAACAGATCGATCGCCCTACGAAATGATGTTCGGAAGGCCAATACGCACTACTTTCGACCTGTGGAAGCCTGACGTAAGAGAGAACATGGAAAAGGCACGCCTCAAACAGATACTGAGACCTACCAACAAAGTAGTTGTGCCTCCGGTATATAAACCTGGCGATAAGGTTTGGATAAACAAACCTATCGGTAAGGGGTCTGACCCTGGAACAATCATTAAATGCAACGGACCTTACTCTTACGAAGTAGAACTCACGAACGGAGTACATAAACGCAAACATGCAGATCAGCTTCGCCTAAGATATGAACAAGTACCAAAGACGGCCATCGACACAAACCAACAAACATCTCGACATGTGCCCGAAACTAGACAACCCGAATCTGAACAAAACCCAAGGAGAACGATCAAGATCAAAAACTTTACATACTACAGACGTAACGTAGACACTCGAGAACAGAGTGGCGACCATGGCGAACAACCGGCCCCAGAAGCGCCCAACCGGGATCACCCAGACGGTCCCATGCCACCACCGGCACCTGTGGCCTCCACCAGCAGGGATACAGGCGGAGGAGCGGCCGAGCCGCCTGCGCCATCCTCATCATCTGCTCAGCCAGATCCACCCTCACCGCGCCGGTCGGGACGGAAGACGAAACCACCGTCACCGTCAATTTTTTTTAAGTAATCGAATATTTTTCAACATTTCGTGCGTATAGAGCTCGAAAAAGGCGTGGCCGGCAGTCGTGTGCTAGCTTTGAGACGAGGAGGCTGTGTCGCTCGTCGCTCCGTGCCTTCCTTGTATTCTGCATTGTAACATAGCGCCAGCTAGTGGTTTTGGTGGAACTTCGTTGTTTCTGTTATTTCTGTTAGTGTTAATTTCTTTTTAGAAATATTGAACATGATTTAATTTAATTATATAGTTTAATTACGAATAGAAATATTTGTATTTCACCTTTTTTCTTGATATTGTGTCGTTGGGTAATTAAACCTATATGTTTTAAAAGATAGCACAATATGACTGGCAACGTGCAGTTCGTGTTGTAAAGAGCACGAAATTTGAGATGGAAGGAAAATAGAATGAGAAGAAAAGACGGCATGGATTTGTGTCAGAACATATATACATATATTGATTGTTACAATAATTAAAATATATTAATATAAAACTTAGCGTGGAAATCCATTGTCGCTGTATATAGTTCCGGAGATACTTATTTTGGTTACTGGGTAAGTAATTCTCGCAATGTTGTGTTTTCACGGCAAACCGGCTAAATCCAAACTCGGTAAAGACTAAGTTATTTATTCTTTCCAGGGTTTAATATGTCGTGGCAAATGTTCCTTTCCTTTGCCATGTTGCTGAAGAAAGAGGTGCGTGCCCTTGAGCGTGGCAAGCTGATGTAAGAGACGGGTCTTCTCAAGATCGGGACGCCTTCATGGTCATTGTCACGAGTTCCGACCCAAATGCTATTTCTTGACCGCTGCAGACTTTTCTGTAAGTGTTATGATTCGGTTCAGTGTTTATGCGTCTCTCAGCAGTTGTGCACAAAGCTAAATCTCATGATATTTGTTATATTTTTTAGATCGTCTATCTCGTTCGTCTGGCGGAATGCAGAGGAGTTAACTTGGAGGAATTAACGTCGTCTGTGGCAGCAGGTATGTGTTGGCCCTTAGGTAGCCCATACTAAGCTCATAGTTTACTTGAAGTTCATGTTTTGTTTTGTCATAGATCGGTAACCTTTTGCTTTTGTCACATTTATAATGAATAACTTTAATATCATAACCAAGGTTTACTGTGATCTAATGGACAGTGTTACTTGCCAATTTAATGCTCAGGCGTAACTTTACGGGTTATAATTATCTGAATAAAATTTAACTAAACAACTAGTTTGTTGGTGGTTTATCCTAAGTGTAAGAATACAGATATTAATGAACCAACAGCTCTACCGTTAGCAGTCAGAGCTAGAAGATGTAATTTATAAGGTATGTAGGAGTTTTGAGAGAAGAAATAAAACAGCTATCAAGTGGACTCTTGTGTTTTCTTTCCTTTATGACATCCCTAGGTATTATGTAAGCAGCCGGGTACATTTTCATAGGTTTACAGGTTACAGCATGCTTGTGCTGAGCCCAAGTGCAATAAAATTGGAGTTATTGTGGCCAAAGATTAAATAACTGCAGAAAGTTGATTTGGTTGTGACGCGCTTTAGCGCGCGCAACACGGTATTTCGCAGCCTATTATTACGAACGTAATGACAATATTTCCACTTATGTTACGTTTTTAATAAAGTTCGATTCCTAAAAAATAATAATGAATTAATCATAATCAACATTGGCAATTTATATTGTAGGTATATCTATCTATGTTCTATCTAGGTATACAGTGTGGAAAGATAAGTCGGGCCCTGGAGGGAAACTACCTTAAATCCTTAAGCTGGCTCATTTTACTTAAAGGAGACATTCCTTTATTTTTGAAAAGAAATAAAACTGCATTTAAAGATTTTTCTTTTTTTCTTCAATTTGGCTTGTCAAAACAAATTTGAGTACTAAATATTATATTTTATGGATATTTTGTACGACAGACGAGTCTAAGACCTAATGTTTCTTGGAGAAATGTTATCATTAATTATTAACTGTATCGACTAGTAGAATAGAGTGTTTATTTTTTTGGAATTTTTAGTCGGTTCGAGTCCCGGGCGAGGCAAGCGAGTTTTAGAAAATCTTGGAATGCAGTTTTGTTTCTTTTTAAAAATAAAGGAATGTCTCCTTTAAGTAAAATGAGCCAGCTTAAGGATTTAAGGAAGTTTCCCTCCAGGGCCCGACTTATCTTTCCACACTGTATATATAAATGCAAGTGTCCTGACTGACTGACAGATTCATCAACGCAGAGCCGAAACTACAAAGGATAGAAAGTTGAAATTTGCACACCAGATTACATTTATAAAGTGTACAAGATATAAGAAGCTATTTTGAGAAATTCAACCCCTAAGGGGGTTAAAAAGGGGATGAAAGTTTGTATGGGGATCAAGTTTTATTTTAAGCTATGAATTTGAAACTTCGTAAAACGATATATTATTAAAATACAAGAAAACTAATTTCAGCGTTTATGAAAATTCATCCCCTAAGGTGGTGAAAAAGGGATTGAAAGTTTGTATGGATATCAAACATTTTATTCGATCGCGGGACTTGAATCTTTGTATTTGGGGATATTATGAGGAAAAGTAATTTCAGCGTTTTGTAAAATTCATCCCCTAACAGGGTTAAAAGGGGTTGAAAGTTTGAATCCATTACAAATGCCTTGAAACTTCTTAGAAATGCATAATAGACGATTACAAAAAATGTAATTGCAACGTTTTTGGAAATTCAACCCCTAAGTGGGTTAAAAAGGGGATGAAAGTTTGTTTTGGGGTGCACATTTTTTTTAAAGCTAGAAACTTGAAACTTTGTAAAAAGGTATTACTTAAATTAAAAAAACATGAAAACTAATTTAGTGAGAAAGGGGTTGAAAGGTTGTATGGAGATCAAATATTTTGTGAGTACGGAACTTGAATCTTTGTATGAATGATTGATGATGAATGATTTATTTATATTTGTCGTATTAACCATGAAATGTAAATTACGACCTCCACTAAATGCATGATCTACTCATACATCATCATGTTTGAAAACAAAATATACGCAAACAAAAGATATACGAGTATAGCGCCAACTGCGCGCCTCTGGGCTGTATCTTATTCTTTGAACCTCGTGGCGGTGCAGCGATACAAAATTCACGTACGATGGCAGTGAGCGGGGTAAGCGGGTGGTGCGGGGACAGAGCGCTTAGCTCCGCCCAGGCGCTCAAGGGCATTGGGCCTATCTATCGTCTTAACAGAAGCCCAAAAGTCCCGACTCAAGAATATGACTGTACTAAAAATCGCCATGTAAATAAAACTTAGCCAAATTCTAAAACTTGAATCTCATAAACGGCTTAGCCGATTTTGATGCAGTTTTCAATGTACGATAAGAAATATGTTTGATTTTATCATTTAGTGCTTTTTGTAGACTTTTCTCTATATGGAACACACTAGGTTTTAAATTTTTTTTACATTATTTTTGTATTGACATATTTTGTTTTAATTTTTTTACGACAAAGAAAGTCATTTTCTTACAATTGACACCAATTTTAACGAAATCGGAGGATTCGTAAAACTTGTACATTTTATTTTCTGCTTATAAGAGACCTCGCTTCACCTCGGCTTCTACTCTCTAAATCATAATTAGATTCCAAAAAAAGTAAAACAATGTTGCCACTTTTTACTAGCGCGTCTTGTATTTATGTAAAAATAAGTAAATGAAACTACTTTTTTAAATCGTAGGCTTAAAATTATCAATAAATAAATTATCTTAGCTTATTTATTTATAAAAAGGAATTTACTATTTTACTAACAAATTATTGCAGTGGCAACATTTTTTGGAATCTAATTATGATTTAGAGTTTAAGGTACGAAATTACCGGTTCTTCGAAAAAAATCGTTTTATTGAGCCTCCACTATCATCGTGCAAAGTGGCTTGCTTTCCTCTCAATATGCAGCTTTCGGGAAAAAAGCTTCATAACCAGTAAGACTACACGCACAGTGCCGAGTCGCATGGCACTTTCAGTCAAGAATTCTAACTTCAACTAACTGCCTATGTCCTTCTCTTACTCTGACCTCTAGTATCAGGCACTTGTCCCACCGCCGACGATGAGCGATAAGCGAGTAGAACGATAAACTAGAAACGAGTGGGCGAGCGGCGAGAAGCGAGTGTTAGCTCCAATAGTTTTGTCGCTCGGCTATAGGCGAGTGTTCGAGTGCGACGGGCAATTACTCGTGTCACTCGCTCGGGCGGTGCAGCGTAGCCGAACACGCAGACTGATTGGTCTTGCAGCTGGAGTTCTAACTACGAAGCGAGCATCGCCGAGCGAGTACCGCTGAGCTAGTTTTATCTTATCGCGGCGACAAACTAGTAGAGCGAGTGTTCTCGCCGGCAGTGTGTCTCTTTTACTAACACAGGATCCTAATCTTTTGTTCGTTTCTTGGGCGAGAAAATCGCCGATAGTTAATCGCTTACTCGCTCTTGGTGGGACAAGTGCCTTAAGTATCTTGGAGTTGTCCTAGATCAAAATCTGAATTGGCACACCCATATAAACTCTGTGACAGCTCGAGTCAGTAGGAAGCTTATGTACGTCTTTAAGCAACTCCGTCATTCAACCGACTCCAAAATCCTAGTGATGGTGTATAAATCGTTGTGCCAAACTCTCCTCACGTATTGTTTACCACTCTGGGGAGACAACCATGATAGTAAAAAAATCTTCTTAGTAAAAAAACGTACATAGCGCTGCGAAAGTAAACCCTTTTGCTTGTTATGTACATGATATACTTACTAATAGCACCATTATTAAATTTATTCTGTGCTAATAGCCCCCGTTTAGCCTAATCTGACAGAATGGTAACTATGGAACCCTACACTGAGCATGGCCCGAAGTGCTCTTAGCCAATTTTTTTGTTAATAACTTTTGATTTTTTTATGTGGGAATAAACGCTTTGAATACATTTTTGTTGACATCATTCCGAATCCAATGAGGTATCACACTTATTTTTAGGAGTAGTATCTCTATTTTTCACCACTTTTAATTTTAGACTAGACTATTGTCTCAAATTGGGGTTTCTTATGTATTCCGATTCGGTGAAGGAAAACATCGTGAGGCGGTGAAGGAAAACATCGTGAGGAAACCTGCATACATCTGCGAAGAAATTCAAAGGTGTATGTGAAGTCCCCAATCCGCATATCAATTTGCCGTGTAATAATTTTCTTGTACTTTGAACATTAATATATCCTGCTTATTAATCGAAAAATGAAATATGTACCTATACTTATGCGCCACGGCGACAATTATTCAAACTTCGATACGCGTGTGGAAATTTTGCAACTTGTTTGTTCACATGCGTTATGTCCAGGATACTTGTGTTAATCTAAGAATAAAATAATTATCATTCAACGTTGTAGTTTTATTTTGTAACTTTTTCCTTATCCAGAATTTCTCGTCGCTCAGCGACAATATTTTTTCGAATTCCGTAGATTCATTTCCAATGTGCTCGATAGTCGTGTGAGGCACGAAATCTGTGAATTTTTTTTAAGTAATCGAATATTTTTCAACATTTCGTGCGTATAGAGCTCGAAAAAGGCGTGGCCGGCAGTCGTGTGCTAGCTTTGAGACGAGGAGGCTGTGTCGCTCGTCGCTCCGTGCCTTCCTTGTATTCTGCATTGTAACATAGCGCCAGCTAGTGGTTTTGGTGGAACTTCGTTGTTTCTGTTATTTCTGTTAGTGTTAATTTCTTTTTAGAAATATTGAACATGATTCACTTAATTATATAGTTTAATTACGAATAGAAATATTTGTATTTCACCTTTTTTCTTGATATTGTGTCGTTGGGTAATTAAACCTATATGTTTTAAAAGATAGCACAATATGACTGGCAACGTGCAGTTCGTGTTGTAAAGAGCACGAAATTTGAGATGGAAGGAAAATAGAATGAGAAGAAAAGACGGCATGGATTTGTGTCAGAACATATATATATTGATTGTTACAATAATTAAAATATATTAATATAAAACTCAGCGTGGAAATCCATTGTCGCTGTATATAGTTCCGGAGATACTTATTTTGGTTACTGGGTAAGTAATTCTCGCAATGTTGTGTTTTCACGGCAAACCGGCTAAATCCAAACTCGGTAAAGACTAAGTTATTTATTCTTTCCAGGGTTTAATATGTCGTGGCAAATGTTCCTTTCCTTTGCCATGTTGCTGAAGAAAGAGGTGCGTGCCCTTGAGCGTGGCAAGCTGATGTAAGAGACGGGTCTTCTCAAGATCGGGACGCCTTCATGGTCATTGTCACGAGTTCCGACCCAAATGCTATTTCTTGACCGCTGCAGACTTTTCTGTAAGTGTTATGATTCGGTTCAGTGTTTATGCGTCTCTCAGCAGTTGTGCACAAAGATAAATCTCATGATATTTGTTATATTTTTTAGATCGTCTATCTCGTTCGTCTGGCGGAATGCAGAGGAGTTAACTTGGAGGAATTAACGTCGTCTGTGGCAGCAGGTATGTGTTGGCCCTTAGGTAGCCCATAGTAAGCTCATAGTTTACTTGAAGTTCATGTTTTGTTTTGTCATAGATCGGTAACCTTTTGCTTTTGTCACATTTATAATGAATAACTTTAATATCATAACCAAGGTTTACTGTGATCTAATGGACAGTGTTACTTGCCAATTTAATGCTCAGGCGTAACTTTACGGGTTATAATTATCTGAATAAAATTTAACTAAACAACTAGTTTGTTGGTGGTTTATCCTAAGTGTAAGAATACAGATATTAATGAACCAACAGCTCTACCGTTAGCAGTCAGAGCTAGAAGATGTAATTTATAAGGTATGTAGGAGTTTTGAGAGAAGAAATAAAACAGCTATCAAGTGGACTCTTGTGTTTTCTTTCCTTTATGACATCCCTAGGTATTATGTAAGCAGCCGGGTACATTTTCATAGGTTTACAGGTTACAGCATGCTTGTGCTGAGCCCAAGTGCAATAAAATTGGAGTTATTGTGGCCAAAGATTAAATAACTGCAGAAAGTTGATTTGGTTGTGACGCGCTTTAGCGCGCGCAACACGGTATTTCGCAGCCTATTATTACGAACGTAATGACAATATTTCCACTTATGTTACGTTTTTAATAAAGTTCGATTCCTAAAAAATAATAATGAATTAATCATAATCAACATTGGCAATTTATATTGTAGGTATATCTATCTATGTTCTATCTAGGTATACAGTGTGGAAAGATAAGTCGGGCCCTGGAGGGAAACTACCTTAAATCCTTAAGCTGGCTCATTTTACTTAAAGGAGACATTCCTTTATTTTTGAAAAGAAATAAAACTGCATTTAAAGATTTTTCTTTTTTTCTTCAATTTGGCTTGTCAAAACAAATTTGAGTACTAAATATTATATTTTATGGATATTTTGTACGACAGACAAGTCTAAGACCTAATGTTTCTTGGAGAAATGTTATCATTAATTATTAACTGTATCGACTAGTAGAATAGAGTGTTTATTTTTTTGGAATTTTTAGTCGGTTCGAGTCCCGGGCGCGGCAAGCGAGTTTTAGAAAATCTTGGAATGCAGTTTTGTTTCTTTTTAAAAATAAAGGAATGTCTCCTTTAAGTAAAATGAGCCAGCTTAAGGATTTAAGGAAGTTTCCCTCCAGGGCCCGACTTATCTTTCCACACTGTATATATAAATGCAAGTGTCCTGACTGACTGACAGATTCATCAACGCAGAGCCGAAACTACAAAGGATAGAAAGTTGAAATTTGCACACCAGATTACATTTATAAAGTGTACAAGATATAAGAAGCTATTTTGAGAAATTCAACCCCTAAGGGGGTTAAAAAGGGGATGAAAGTTTG
Source organism: Cydia splendana (assembly GCF_910591565.1). Classification (NCBI taxonomy): domain Eukaryota; kingdom Metazoa; phylum Arthropoda; class Insecta; order Lepidoptera; family Tortricidae; genus Cydia; species Cydia splendana. The sequence goes on from NC_085983.1 coordinate 8,301,651, forward strand.
TATGGGGATCAAGTTTTATTTTAAGCTATGAATTTGAAACTTCGTAAAACGATATATTATTAAAATACAAGAAAACTAATTTCAGCGTTTATGAAAATTCATCCCCTAAGGTGGTGAAAAAGGGATTGAAAGTTTGTATGGATATCAAACATTTTATTCGATCGCGGGACTTGAATCTTTGTATTTGGGGATATTATGAGGAAAAGTAATTTCAGCGTTTTGTAAAATTCATCCCCTAACAGGGTTAAAAGGGGTTGAAAGTTTGAATCCATTACAAATGCCTTGAAACTTCTTAGAAATGCATAATAGACGATTACAAAAAATGTAATTGCAACGTTTTTGGAAATTCAACCCCTAAGTGGGTTAAAAAGGGGATGAAAGTTTGTTTTGGGGTGCACATTTTTTTAAAAGCTAGAAACTTGAAACTTTGTAAAAAGGTATTACTTAAATTAAAAAAACATGAAAACTAATTTAGTGAGAAAGGGGTTGAAAGGTTGTATGGAGATCAAATATTTTGTGAGTACGGAACTTGAATCTTAGTATGAATGATTGATGATGAATGATTTATTTATATTTGTCGTATTAACCATGAAATGTAAATTACGACCTCCACTAAATGCATGATCTACTCATACATCATCATGTTTGAAAACAAAATATATGCAAACAAAAGATATACGAGTATAGCGCCAACTGCGCGCCTCTGGGCTGTATCTTATTCTTTGAACCTCGTGGCGGTGCAGCGATACAAAATTCACGTACGATGGCAGTGAGCGGGGTAAGCGGGTGGTGCGGGGACAGAGCGCTTAGCTCCGCCCAGGCGCTCAAGGGCATTGGGCCTATCTATCGTCTTAACAGAAGCCCAAAAGTCCCGACTCAAGAATATGACTGTACTAAAAATCGCCATGTAAATAAAACTTAGCCAAATTCTAAAACTTGAATCTCATAAACGGCTTAGCCGATTTTGATGCAGTTTTCAATGTACGATAAGAAATATGTTTGATTTTATCATTTAGTGCTTTTTGTAGACTTTTCTCTATATGGAACACACTAGGTTTTCAATTTTTTTTACATTATTTTTGTATTGACATATTTTGTTTTAATTTTTTTACGACAAAGAAAGTCATTTTCTTACAATTGACACCAAATTTAACGAAATCGGAGGATTCGTAAAACTTGTACATTTTATTTTCTGCTTATAAGAGACCTAGCTTCACCTCGGCTTCTTCTCTCTAAATCATAATTAGATTCCAAAATAAGTAAAACAATGTTGCCACTTTTTACTAGCGCGTCTTGTATTTATGTAAAAATAAGTAAATGAAACTACTTTTTTAAATCGTAGGCTTAAAATTATCAATAAATAAATTATCTTAGCTTATTTATTTATAAAAAGGAATTTACTATTTTACTAACAAATTATTGCAGTGGCAACATTTTTTGGAATCTAATTATGATTTAGAGTTTAAGGTACGAAATTACCGGTTCTTCGAAAAAAATTGTTTTATTGAGCCTCCACTATCATCGTGCAAAGTGGCTTGCTTTCCTCTCAATATGCAGCTTTCGGGAAAAAAGCTTCATAACCAGTAAGACTACACGCACAGTGCCGAGTCGCATGGCACTTTCAGTCAAGAATCCGAGGGTGACAGGGCCAACATATTATGAGCGTCTACGATCAAAATTGCGAACCGAACTATCGGACGAAACATTTGAACGCCAATTGAGACTCTTTTTATTGGATAATCAATCCATTATATTCTGTAAATGAATATATGAAAATGACATGTAATAATCCAAATTGAATGTTATTAATTTTTCTATTGACCTGTTTTTCATTTTATTTTATTTTGACGATCATTATGAGATATCCGTGCTTAGCTTAGCCATATTGACATTGTTTTTCTTTTATATTATTTGACATTGTTAATAATTTAGTTAATTAATCGATTGCTTATAATGGTTTTTAAATTGTGTATTGCTCGACATTTGTATAATTATAATCAATTGTTATTTTCCTACTTGACGATCATAATATAAATTCTTATAGATTAGTATAAAATAATCAGATATGTGAAAAATACTTTACAAAATACAAATACTTCCTTCCTTAATATACTATTTCAAATGCAAAATACAAAATAGTATTTGAATTTGTATTTCAAATACAAAATAGGTATTTTCAAAATACTTTTTAAAAATACAAATACTTTGCGATAAAAGGTACTCTGAACAGTGAATACCTAGTCTGAATTAAAAAGTTTACTCGGAATTTCCGAGTTGAAAAGACTCTCTTTATTCTTTGAAAACAGTGTGTCAATCAGTTGACAATTGTTTGCTCATATTAACCGGTGGGATGGATGATGGATTTTAAAGGGCAATTTTAAAAAGCATTAATTTAGATTTGTAATATTTTACAGCTAGTATAATGCCTCTCGTTGGTGTGATGAAAACGTCTCGTTTGTGTTTCACCAGGGCAGAAAAGTTTGTTCTCCTCTGGTACCTTGAAACCCTCGCAACACTCTAGATTCCACTTTTTTAACCACTCGCTACGCTTGTGGTCATGTGCGACGTTACTAGACAGATTCAACAGTTCCATGTTAAAAGAATGAGAGAGTTGCCAGAATTGTAACATCAGAAGAAATGTAACTCCTACCTACATTACCTACTATAAAGTATTTTGTATTTTGAAAATAGAAAATAGGTCCCAAAAACTATTTCAAATAAAATACAAAATAGTTTCCTTCTAAAGGTATTTAAATACAAAATAGGTATTTTGCATTTTGTATTTGCATTTTAAATACAAGGTATTTCAAATAAGTCACATCTCTGAAAGTAATTTATATTGTAATTTCATATTATGAAATAAATAAATCTAAATCTATCGACCACATATACGCGCCACTACAATTTCAACTTTAGCTTTCCGATTTAAGATTCAAATTAGATTGCACTTTCGGGAAATTTGAGTTGTCTTCAAATTAATCATCAAAGCTGGATTAATTGGAATATATTTGGATTTTTCGGGAAAACCTTGTAGATTGGTGCGGCCTGGAATAGGGTTAATAATAGAGACAGAACTAAAATAAATAATAATTGTTCAGAACAACAATTTACAAAACAAAATAGGTACCGTAAAATGGGGTGAGTAGGGTCAAAACTGAAATTCAAACCTCGATAACATTTTATTTTTACATATGAAAACTGAATGGTGTATATGGTGTAGTGTTCCGGACGTTTTTATTTTAGTTTTTATTTTATTTTGGGTAGTTCCATTTCATAACTTTGACGATAAAGAGGAAAACCCACCTCACCCCGTAGTGCCTCGTATTTGGGGTGAGAGGGGTTTTCATACAAAGGTGATTTTGGAAGATTGGTGGATCGATTTTTTTTTATTATGCGTATTACTATAGCTCCATTTTAAATTGGAATACATTATTTTTGTAGCAGTAGCCTTAAAATCCCTTCTCACCCCCCTCTCAAACCTCCTCTCCCCATTCATAACCCACCTCTCCCCGCGAAACCTACTCACCCCGTTTTACGGTATGCATAACAGATATTGTAAAGAAATGCCATGTTGACTTTATGACAAATACAATAAAATTGACGTTATTTGCCATCGCTTTAGATTAAGTACTTTATTTGATTTATAATAAGTTAAGTACTTACACTTGTTATTGTTTTTAAATTCCATTGTAATATTACGTATAAAAAGCTATTGTAAAGGCCAGAAGGTGCACTCCAGTCAACACCCAGCGAAATGAAGACAGAAGTGGCTTTCTTGGCTGTGGTGGTAAGTTTTTATTTTACTAATCTATAGATTCATAGACCGGTTTTTCGGGGGCAAAATCGAACCAGTGCTAGTGTTAATGAAATATCGACTCAAGTGTTATACAGTGTGGAAAGATAAGTCGGGCCCTGGAGGGAAACTACCTTAAATCCTTAAAATTAAGCTGGCTCATTTTACTTAAAGGAGACATTGCTTTATTTTTAAAAAGAAACAAAACTGCATTTAAAGTATTTTTCTTTTTTTCTTTAATTTGGCTTGTCTAAAAAAATCTTGAGTACTAAATATTACATTTTATGGATATTTTTTAAGACAGACGAGTGTAAGACCTAATGTTTCTTGGAGAAATGTTATCATTAACATTAACTGTATCGACTATTAGAATAAAATTGCGAGTGTTTATTTTTTGTAATTTTTATAAGTTGGTTCGAGTCCCGGGCGAGGCAAGCGAGTTTTAGAAAACGTTCTACTGACGGAAATGGCTTGACAGACTATAAATTGTTGCCATGTGTAAGCATTTTACGTCAAAAATGTGACAGCTACGCAGAAAGTGGCGCCCTCATTTATTAACCGACTTCCAAATCTCAAAAGAAGGAGATTCGATTGTAATTTTTTTTTTGTTTGTTACTCCATATCTCCGTCATTACTGGACCGATTTTGAAAATTATTTTTTTGATTGTATGTATATGCATACAGATTGGTCCCGTTTTTGTCAAAACCCAGTTCTGATGATGGTATCCATGAGGAATCGAGGGAACTCCTCAAATCTTAAAGGCATACATGTAGTGATTTATGTGTTTTATCAACAAATCAAGCATATACATTCAAAAAAGTGACATTTGATAAAGTGGAACTGCTGATGATGATCAGAACGGAACTCTTCAATGAAGCATAGTTCACGTTTGGCGATTTGTCCTCTTCGTTATGTTTGTTAAGCAAGTTAAGTTTTTAAGCCACATTTTTGTCAAGCTCGAGTTCTGATGATGGGATCCACGAGGAATCGAGGGAACTCCTCAAATCTTAAAGGCATGCGTATAGAGGTTTGTGTATTTTCATCAGAAAATCAAGAATTTACATTAAAAACTGTCGCATTTGATGAAGTGGAACTGCTGATGATGATCAGAACAGAACTCTTCAATGACTGCACGTTTGGCGATTTCGAATTTCAATTTTGACGGAGCTGGCCCTGGAGCCAGACCTGACCCGGATTCGGGCTCTTATCTGGACCTGAACCCGGACCTGGACCCGGACTTGGACCTGGACTTGGACCTGGACAAAGACCTAGACCTGGACCTCGACCTGGACCCGGTCCCGGACTCGGACCCGGACTCTGACCTTGACCCGGAAAACCAATGATACCTTAGCTAATTAAACCACTATGATTACCTACCATAAAATGTAGGTATAAAGTATAGTTAATGATGCCAAACTTACTAGCGCCTCCCGCTCAAACCCCCGTACACCGTACCGCACGCGCCGTTAAGTGCGTTAGGTTAGGTTTGAACTGCGATCCTCACAGGACCGAAAAAAAGTGGGTTAGGTTAGGTTAGAACTGCGAGCCTTACAGAAACGAAATGCTACTAGAAAAGTGGTTTTGGTTAGGTTCGAACTGCAATCCTCACAGAACCGAACTGCTATCAGAGAAGTGGGTACAGAAACGAAATGCTAGTAGAAAAGTGGTTTTGGTTAAGTTCGAACTGCAAGCCTCACAGAACCGAACTGCTATCAGAGAAGTGGATTCGTGAGGCTAAAACTGCGACCCTTACAGAAACGAAATGCTACCTACTAGAAAAGTGGATGGTTTTACCTCCTTTTCTACATAGTGCACCATCTATGTACAATAATCTTTCACCGGCCCCCATAGAAGTCGGTTTTTTTTTTCTTGAAAATTATTTTCTACTAATTTATGTCGAACTATACCAGTAAGTAGGTACAACAAAGTCAATCGCTCTATATAATTTTTGGCAAACCGCGAGTTTTCAGTTCGGGGCGAACTACTAGTACCTATTTATTGTTTCTTCTTCTTCCTCGCGTTATCCCGGCATTTTGCCACGGCTCATGGGAGCCTGGGGTCCGCTTGACAACTAATCCCATGATTTGACGTAGGCAGACTAGTTTTTACGAAAGCGACTGCCATCTGACCTTCCAACCCAGAGGGGAAACTAGGCCTTATTGGGATTAGTCCGGTTTCCTCACGATGTTTTCCTTCACCGAAAAGCGACTGGTAAATATCAAATGATATTTCGTACATAAGTTCCAAAAAACTCATTGGTACGAGCCGGGGTTTGAACCCGACACCTCCGGATTGCAAGTCGCACGCCCTTAAGGGGCCCACTGATTAACAGTCCGCCGCACGGTATCGGCCTGTCAGTTGTTCGGAACTGTCAAAATTTTGTTCTAACTGACAGGCCGATACCGTCCGGCGGACTGTTAATCAGTGGGCCCCTTTACCGCGAGGCCACCAGCGCTATTCGGTTAATAAATGTATACTTTTCTTAAGTTGTGTGTTTTAGAGTATATAGCTAATTATACCTATTTATTTTTTATTGTTTATTTTGTTTGTTTGTTTTTTTTTCAGGTTTTCGTGGCTGTTGGTGCATTTCCAAGTGAGTGTTTATGCAAGCAATAGGTATGCAAAGGTTACAGGACATTCTCAAAATTTCTGGAAACGTTCATAAGGAAATTCTCATGCAAGTTGTTTCTTTTTTTTTTTTTTTTTTTTTTATTGAGAAGTTCAACAGCGTTTACATTAAATAATATATAAAAAACATGAGAACTTATAGCATAGCCAATAACAGAACTTCCTGGAATTTATACATAATAAAAAATCATCTGTGGGTAGACTTGTAACTTGTGCTGTACAAGAATTGTAAATATAACTTAATTTGTAAGTCTTTAAGGTACAAGGAAAAAGAGAAAAATTTAATAATAACTGTAAACTGGAAAAAAAATCCTAAAATAGTAGGTATAGCTCTAATTTTGCGTAAACAATAAATAAAAAATAGTGTGTGTGTGTGTGTGTGTGTGTGTGTGTGTGTGTGTGTGTGTGTGTGTGTGTGTGTGTGTGTGTGTGTGTGTGTGTGTGTGTGTGTGTGTGTGTGTGTGTGTGTGTGTGTGTGTGTGTGTGTGTGTGTGTGTGTGTGTGTGTACGTTACATTGCGGACTACTAAGGTAAACTCAATGACGTATATCTAAGGATACCCTTACGGGCACTAAAAATGGTACAAGTTCACTCACGAATTCGAGCGTGTTGTAGCGGTGCCACACCGCTGTACTGGCCCCATTCATGCCCCATTCTTATTGCCCATAAGGCCAGTCCTGAGTTAAGGTTGACTCGCGCTAGACCGGGCCGTGCCCGGACCGAGGCTTCCGACATGTCATTTTCTATGACGGCTGATCGGTGATCACGTGGTGCTTTCCATAGAAAACGAAGCTCCGGCCCGGCCACGGCCCGGTCTAACGTGAGTCATCCTATTATACACCGTGTTTTTTTTTTATTTCCGTTCATTTCAAGGGTGCATTCCTGAGCTTAAATCAAGTACCTAACTTTCTCAAAGACACCGATATTCTAATTAACTCCATTTCGGAGATAATCAATAATCTATTTTTTTCCTATAAAGCCTCTACAAGCGTGTAAACTTGCCTTAGGGCCGGTTAACATATTGATTAGTTAGAATGAGTTCATACATTTGCTACTAAACTTAAGAACAATCTCGGTCCATCGATGTTCGAATTGACATTGATAAGTCACAGATTCAATTGTTTGGTTGAGTTAAATGTAATGCCCGTGTCACAACAACGCTATATGCTACATTTAATTACTTTTTAAACTTAATTATTTTTTACTATGCCATTTAGTTCTCTTAAACGTACTTAACCGTACCCCAAAGTTAACGGAATTCAATAAAAACACGGTGTTTATACGTCAATGGGTAAACTGCATTAATCATTATTATTTTTAGTGTAGTAGCTTTAATAATACATAATTATATTATAATATATTCTGTTAAAATAATAGCCGCAACATATCGGTCTGAGCCTAGTGTGGGGATCACTGTACTGCGTCTCTTCTCTTGGAACGCTAATTTCTTAAAATAAATATATTTTTCACCACACCAACTGGTAACGGCTCTCTTGGTCCTTCAAAAACCGACAGCAAAGTTGCATTTTATTCACATGTGAGACAAACTAATCAAATGCAAATTTTGAGTTGTTTTCTTATGTTTGCTGGTTGAATTGACTTATAAATGATGATTTTTAATGAAAATATTTAAAAATAACATTCATTTTGGATTTGATTTGGTTTGTGTTTGTTTGAAATGTTATCGTACAGTTAATATTTTCTTCGGTGAAAAATTTTGTGTTTCACTCGGGGGCAAATTTTGTTTAACCCTCGTGCTTTGAAACCCTCGCAACGCTCAAGATTCTATTTTTAGAACCATTCACTACGATCGTGGTTCAATTTTGGAATCTTTCGCTTGCTCGGGTATCAATATTAGCACGAGCGGTTAAACAACAACTTTGTCCCCTTGTAAAACAAATAACTACTTACTTATTGATTTTTTGAAGTTTGGTCAGATACCGCAATGTAATGAAAAATTGCATAAAAGTTCTTTCCAGTCTAAACTTTTTCTTCTTCTTCTTCTTCCTCGCGTTATCCCGGCATTTTGCCACGGTGACTGGTGGCTGGTGGTGACTGGTGAAGTGCCATCATTGTGGAAATCTGCCATAGTTACACCTCTGCCAAAGGTGGATAACCCTACTGAGCTCAAAGATCTTCGGCCTATAAGTATTTTACCTTTTCTTTCGAAAATATTAGAAAAAGCTGTTTATGAGCAGTTATATAAGTATGTAGAAACCAATAATATCCTACCTCAATTACAGTCAGGATTTCGTAGGGGTATGGGGACTGTAACCGCCCTTATTGACGTTCTTGACAATATTATTTATGGCCAGTGTTGTTGGATTTTTCTCGTGCGTTCGACTGCATAAATATTGACTTGCTTCTATCTAAGTTAATTTATTACGGTGTAGATTTAGGGTCACTCTCGTGGTTTAGAAGTTACCTTGCTGGGCGTATGCAGTCAGTTAAAATTGCTAAAAACGATGGCACTTTGTTGGTGTCTGACTCTAGACCCCTAAATCGCGGAGTCCCACAAGGCTCCATTCACGGGCCCTTACTGTTTATTATATATAGCGCTGACATCGTTAACATTATTGAGCATTGTCAATATCACTTGTATGCGGATGATGTTCAGATGTACTACACGGCCCGTCCTTGTGACTTCCCTGACTCAATTAATAAAATTAACGAAGACCTCGAAAGTATCTCCGCTTGGGCTGAACAAAACAGTCTGTTGCTAAACCCTATTAAGTCAAAGTTAATGATTTTGGGTAGTAAAACTCAAATTTCTCGAATCTTAGATGGTAGCCCTCAACTAAATATTAGAGGCTCATTAATAGAGCGAGTAGAGGAGGCCAGAAACCTGGGTATAATAATAGACAACCAGTTAAGGTTTGAAAAGCACATAGCGGAGCTAGCCAAATCATGTTTCTTTAGATTGAAAGTATTGTATCAAGTAAGAAACCTTCTAGATGAAAAAGTTCGCTTGACATTATGCGAATCGCTCGTATTGTCTAAGTTGTACTACGGCGATCTGGTGTACGGGCCTCGTCTGCAACAAAAGAGTCGTCGATTAATACAACGAGTTCAAAACGCGTGTTATCGATATTGCTACAAAGTTCCTCCAAGGAGCCATATCACACCGTTTTTGAACAAATCTTCGACTCTGAATATGGCATCACGTAGACATTTACATCTTGCTTGTCTTCTCTTTGGCGTTATAAATTGCAAGTCACCCGAATATCTATTCTCTAAAATAAATATTTCTTCTTTTCACAACCGACACGCCACAAGATCTACTCGACGTTGCATTTTAGAAGTACACCCTCATAGGACGATTGCCTTTACCGGTTGTTTCCGTTATCTCGCGACCAAATGCTGGAATGATATCCCTCCGCCTTTAAGACAACTTAAATCCAAAAAAACATTTAAAAACCACTTTAAAAAACTTCTTTTTGAAAAACAAACCGCTGGGATTCCATTCGGCTATTTGGTTGCAGATTTTAGGATATAACATGGTGAGGCTGGTGTAACACAACACACTGGGGAGACTTACACAGTACACACGGGTCAATTTTACCTACTATCTAAGTATTTCATCAAAAAATTATCACACGACATGCACATATCACACTTACACTGTACGATTGTTTTCGACGTACGTAAATACTTCTACATAAATATAATATTTGTTGTGACCTGGGTTCCGGCAGAAAATCAGTGCTTTGCTCGAAAGAGCGAAGCATATCACTGAGCCGTGACCCTTTTGTCCTGTTGCAACGCACACAGTTTGTACCTACCTACTTTTATAAAATTGTAACTGCTATTTTCTTTGTAACTCAATTTTCTTTGTTAGTGTAATAATTATTGTTTTTTCTTTCTGTTATGATGTGTTTAAATTTATATTGTGTGTCATTGCAGCTGTCAAATAAATGATTTATCTATCTATCTATCTACCACGGCTCATGGGAGCCTGATGAGGTCCGCTTGACAACTAATCCCAGGAATTGACGTAGGCACTAGTTTTTACGAAAGCGACTGCCATCTGACCTTCCAACCCAGAAGGGAAACTAGGCCTCATTGGAATTAGTCCGGTTTCCTCACGATGTTTTCCTTCACCGAAAAGCGACTGGTAAATATCAAATGATATTTCGTACATAAGTTCCGAAAAACTCATTGGTACGAACCGGGGTTTGAACCCGCGACCTCCGGATTGCAAGTTGCACGCTCTTACCGCTAAGCCACCAGCGCTTATAACACGCTTTCCAGTCTAAATCTCGCTTTATAATCTGTTTCATTTAACCTTTTTGACGCCAGGGACCGATATATCCGCACCGCAGGTTCAACGCCAAAGACCGATTAATCGGTCACAGACCCCAGAGCAACATAGAACTACGTGCATATGCATAAAGTTCAATTTCAGTTTTGACACTTCGGTGACGTGGCGTCTGAGTGACAGCTTTTGTGTTTGACACGGCGTCGAAAAGGTTAACATTTACCTACGTACTCGACGTCAATCATAACTAAATGTAAGAATGTTTGGCACTAAATGTGCAGAAAAAAATACTAATATACCTATTTTTTTTTATATTCTCTATAGCACATTGCTAGGTTAACCCAACCTAAGTGTGCGCGTTGTAGGTATACTGTAGTCGTTTTAAAGAGCGTCCGAGTGATATCCATATGCATGTCGTAGGCCGATCGTAAGATCAGGCAGATCGTAATGTTCCTGTGTAATGTTTTGACGATATAGTCACATTAAACCAATACATAGGTAGGATAGGTTCGTTAGGTTGCTTCAGATGCCCGAAGGGCAAACTGCCCAGAAATAGGAGCACCGCGTAGCGGGGCTCCGTCGACCCAGGGAACGAGTCAAAGATTTTCACGTTTCACGATATGCCTAGGAATTTCGCGATCTGCCTGATCTTACGATCGGCCGCCGACATGCATATACATATAGTCTGGCAAGCTAAATTTGTCAGTGGTAATTTGGCAAAAAAAACATTATTGGGACAAGCTTTTATCGCTGACTGTACTTTTCTTTCCACAGGCAACTAATACTCATCGTGACAATTCTAACAACCCCAAACACAATGAGTTTGCGTTGTTTTATCATAGCGTTCCCATGGCCACCTCCTGTCTCCATCATCAGATCAGCTCCATGTCATCATAATGTTAGATTGTCATCCGATTTACATATGTATGCAAAATTTCAGCTCAATCGGAATTTGCGAAGTGGGACAAATTTATCTTCCAAGATTTGACCCACACTAACTAACTAACATACGGAGTTATATATATCTCTGCTAACATATAATACATACATACTAACAGGGCAAGATAAACAAGAGCTTATAAAAAGGCTCCAAATTCAAAATTTATGTGGAAGAAGATCCTTCGGCCTACATTTTCCAAATATGTTGCCTTTATCTACTGACAAAGCTGGCTTGCCAGAATATATCCCAGTTTTATTCTAATTGCTTGCGTCCCAGTTGAATACAATACAATATAATAGAAATAGGAACATATTAGAAAAATTGACAAAGAAGAAAGTGCTACGAAATGTAGGTAATAATACTTTTAATTTTTAATAACTCCTTGAGTCCCCACGGCAAACGAAAAAGGCTGTCAATTTACTTCTAAATTTAAAACCTCTAGGCCGTTTTTGGCTGACATTTATATTCCTGGAACTCAAAGGGACCTAAATAATGAACAATTTTTTGCAGCTTCACCGGTCCTGCCGCCGTTGATCCCGCTCCCCGGACCGAAGTCTTCAATCACTCACTCGAGCAGGACCCACGCAGATAGCAGTCATGCTGCGTCTGCCCAGTCAGACAAAGGCTACTCCTCAATCGGACCAGATGGAACCAGGGTCACATCGAGTGAGAAGATTAGTAGTGCTGCAAAGAAGGACAGCCATCAGTATACCCACGGCGACCACGGGATTTCATCAGACGGCCATGGTGGCCACTCCAGGTGGGGCATAGACGGAGACCATCGCCACGAAAGGGAGGGCAAATCTGCAGCGATAGATAAAGAATTAATCGTAAAAGATAAGAGCGGAACGCGTGTGCAGAAGGAAAAGGGAAGCAGTGCTTCAGATAAATCTGCCTACGACGTCGCTCACAAGGGATACAAGACCGTGGCCGATGGCAAGGGTGGATATAAAAGCGATACAAGCGATGAAAGGCAAGTAGGAAAATCCGAAGGATCATCCGCAGCCAGTGACAAGGTCTTAAAGATAATAAATAAAGATGGAACCGGGGTTAGATCGCATGAAAAAAAAAGTAGTGCTGCAAAGAAGGACGGCCATCAGTATACCCACAGCGACCACGGGAGTTCATCAGACGGCCATGGTGGCCACTCCAGCTGGGGCTTAGACGGAGACCATCGCCATGAAAGCGAGGGCAAATCTGCAGCGATAGATAAAGATCTAATCATAAAAGATAAGAGCGGAACGCGTGTGCAGAAGGAAAAGGGAAGCAGTGCTTCAGATAAATCTGCTTACGACGTCGCTCACAAGGGACACAAGACCGTGGTCGATGGCAAGGGTGGATATAAAAGCGATACAAGCGATGAAAGGCAAGTAGGAAAATCCGAAGGATCATCCGCAGCCAGTGACAAGGTCTTAAAGATAATAAATAAAGATGGAACCGGGGTTAGATCGCATGAAATAAAAAGTAGTGCTGCAAAGAAGGACGGCCATCAGTATACCCACAGCGACCACGGGAGTTCATCAGACGGCCATGGTGGCCACTCCAGCTGGGGCTTAGACGGAGACCATCGCCATGAAAGCGAGGGCAAATCTGCAGCGATAGATAAAGATCTAATCATAAAAGATAAGAGCGGAACGCGTGTGCAGAAGGAAAAGGGAAGCAGTGCTTCAGATAAATCTGCTTACGACGTCGCTCACAAGGGGTACAAGACCGTGGTCGATGGCAAGGGTGGATATAAAAGCGATACAAGCGATGAAAGGCAAGTAGGAAAATCCGAAGGATCATCCGCAGCCAGTGACAAGGTCTTAAAGATAATAAATAAAGATGGAACCGGGGTTAGATCGCATGAAAAAAAAAGTAGTGCTGCAAAGAAGGACGGCCATCAGTATACCCACGGCGACCACGGGAGTTCATCAGACGGCCATGGTGGCCATTCCAGCTGGGGCTTAGACGGAGACCATCGCCATGAAAGCGAGGGCAAATCTGCAGCGATAGATAAAGATCTAATCATAAAAGATAAGAGCGGAACGCGTGTGCAGAAGGAAAAGGGAAGCAGTGCTTCAGATAAATCTGCTTACGACGTCGCTCACAAGGGATACAAGACCGTGGCCGATGGCAAGGGTGGATATAAAAGCGATACAAGCGATGAAAGGCAAGTAGGAAAATCCGAAGGATCATCCGCAGCCAGTGACAAGGTCTTAAAGATAATAAATAAAGATGGAACCGGGGTTAGATCGCATGAAAAAAAAAGTAGTGCTGCAAAGAAGGACGGCCATCAGTATACCCACAGCGACCACGGGAGTTCATCAGACGGCCATGGTGGCCACTCCAGCTGGGGCTTAGACGGAGACCATCGCCATGAAAGCGAGCGCAAATCTGCAGCGATAGATAAAGATCTAATCATAAAAGATAAGAGCGGAACGCGTGTGCAGAAGGAAAAGGGAAGCAGTGCTTCAGATAAATCTGCTTACGACGTCGCTCACAAGGGATACAAGACCGTGGCCGATGGCAAGGGTGGATATAAAAGCGATACAAGCGATGAAAGGCAAGTAGGAAAATCCGAAGGATCATCCGCAGCCAGTGACAAGGTCTTAAAGATAATAAATAAAGATGGAACCGGGGTTAGATCGCATGAAATAAAAAGTAGTGCTGCAAAGAAGGACGGCCATCAGTATACCCACAGCGACCACGGGAGTTCATCAGACGGCCATGGTGGCCACTCCAGCTGGGGCTTAGACGGAGACCATCGCCATGAAAGCGAAGGCAAATCTGCAGCGATAGATAAAGATCTAATCATAAAAGATAAGAGCGGAACGCGTGTGCAGAAGGAAAAGGGAAGCAGTGCTTCAGATAAATCTGCTTACGACGTCGCTCACAAGGGGTACAAGACCGTGGTCGATGGCAAGGGTGGATATAAAAGCGATACAAGCGATGAAAGGCAAGTAGGAAAATCCGAAGGATCATCCGCAGCCAGTGACAAGGTCTTAAAGATAATAAATAAAGATGGAACCGGGGTTAGATCGCATGAAAAAAAAAGTAGTGCTGCAAAGAAGGACGGCCATCAGTATACCCACGGCGACCACGGGAGTTCATCAGACGGCCATGGTGGCCATTCCAGCTGGGGCTTAGACGGAGACCATCGCCATGAAAGAGAGGGCAAATCTGCAGCGATAGGTAAAGATCTAATCATAAAAGATAAGAGCGGAACGCGTGTGCAGAAGGAAAAGGGAAGCAGTGCTTCAGATAAATCTGCTTACGACGTCGCTCACAAGGGGTACAAGACCGTGGTCGATGGCAAGGGTGGATATAAAAGCGATACAAGCGATGAAAGGCAAGTAGGAAAATCCGAAAGATCATCCGCAGCCAGTGACAAGGTCTTAAAGATAATAAATAAAGATGGAACCGGGGTTAGATCGCATGAAAAAAAAAGTAGTGCTGCAAAGAAGGACGGCCATCAGTATACCCACAGCGACCACGGGAGTTCATCAGACGGCCATGGTGGCCACTCCAGCTGGGGCTTAGACGGAGACCATCGCCATGAAAGCGAGGGCAAATCTGCAGCGATAGATAAAGATCTAATCATAAAAGATAAGAGCGGAACGCGTGTGCAGAAGGAAAAGGGAAGCAGTGCTTCAGATAAATCTGCTTACGATGTCGCTCACAAGGGATACAAGACCTTGGCCGATGGCAAGGGTGGATATAAAAGCGATACAAGCGATGAAAGGCAAGTAGGAAAATCCGAAGGATCATCCGCAGCCAGTGACAAGGTCTTAAAGATAATAAATAAAGATGGAACCGGGGTTAGATCGCATGAAATAAAAAGTAGTGCTGCAAAGAAGGACGGCCATCAGTATACCCACAGCGACCACGGGAGTTCATCAGACGGCCATGGTGGCCACTCCAGCTGGGGCTTAGACGGAGACCATCGCCATGAAAGCGAGGGCAAATCTGCAGCGATAGATAAAGATCTAATCATAAAAGATAAGAGCGGAACGCGTGTGCAGAAGGAAAAGGGAAGCAGTGCTTCAGATAAATCTGCTTACGACGTCGCTCACAAGGGGTACAAGACCGTGGTCGATGGCGAGGGTGGATATAAAAGCGATACAAGCGATGAAAGGCAAGTAGGAAAATCCGAAGGATCATCCGCAGCCAGTGACAAGGTCTTAAAGATAATAAATAAAGATGGAATCGGGGTTAGATCGCATGAAAAAAAAAGTAGTGCTGCAAAGAAGGACGGCCATCAGTATACCCACGGCGACCACGGGAGTTCATCAGACGGCCATGGTGGCCATTCCAGCTGGGGCTTAGACGGAGACCATCGCCATGAAAGCGAGGGCAAATCTGCAGCGATAGATAAAGATCTAATCATAAAAGATAAGAGCGGAACGCGTGTGCAGAAGGAAAAGGGAAGCAGTGCTTCAGATAAATCTGCTTACGACGTCGCTCACAAGGGATACAAGACCGTGGCCGATGGCAAGGGTGGATATAAAAGCGATACAAGCGATGAAAGGCAAGTAGGAAAATCCGAAGGATCATCCGCAGCCAGTGACAAGGTCTTAAAGATAATAAATAAAGATGGAACCGGGGTTAGATCGCATGAAAAAAAAAGTAGTGCTGCAAAGAAGGACGGCCATCAGTATACCCACAGCGACCACGGGAGTTCATCAGACGGCCATGGTGGCCACTCCAGCTGGGGCTTAGACGGAGACCATCGCTATGAAAGCGAGGGCAAATCTGCAGCGATAGATAAAGATCTAATCATAAAAGATAAGAGCGGAACGCGTGTGCAGAAGGAAAAGGGAAGCAGTGCTTCAGATAAATCTGCTTACGACGTCGCTCACAAGGGATACAAGACCGTGGCCGATGGCAAGGGTGGATATAAAAGCGATACAAGCGATGAAAGGCAAGTAGGAAAATCCGAAGGATCATCCGCAGCCAGTGACAAGGTCTTAAAGATAATAAATAAAGATGGAACCGGGGTTAGATCGCATGAAATAAAAAGTAGTGCTGCAAAGAAGGACGGCCATCAGTATACCCACAGCGACCACGGGAGTTCATCAGACGGCCATGGTGGCCACTCCAGCTGGGGCTTAGACGGAGACCATCGCCATGAAAGCGAGGGCAAATCTGCAGCGATAGATAAAGATCTAATCATAAAAGATAAGAGCGGAACGCGTGTGCAGAAGGAAAAGGGAAGCAGTGCTTCAGATAAATATGCTTACGACGTCGCTCACAAGGGGTACAAGACCGTGGTCGATGGCAAGGGTGGATATAAAAGCGATACAAGCGATGAAAGGCAAGTAGGAAAATCCGAAGGATCATCCGCAGCCAGTGACAAGGTCTTAAAGATAATAAATAAAGATGGAACCGGGGTTAGATCGCATGAAAAAAAAAGTAGTGCTGCAAAGAAGGACGGCCATCAGTATACCCACGGCGACCACGGGAGTTCATCAGACGGCCATGGTGGCCATTCCAGCTGGGGCTTAGACGGAGACCATCGCCATGAAAGAGAGGGCAAATCTGCAGCGATAGGTAAAGATCTAATCATAAAAGATAAGAGCGGAACGCGTGTGCAGAAGGAAAAGGGAAGCAGTGCTTCAGATAAATATGCTTACGACGTCGCTCACAAGGGATTCAAGACCGTGGCCGATGGCAAGGGTGGATATAAAAGCGATACAAGCGATGAAAGGCATGTAGGAAAATCCGAAGGATCATCCGCAGCCAGTGACAAGGTCTTAAAGATAATAAATAAAGATGGAACCGGGGTTAGATCGCATGAAAAAAAAAGTAGTGCTGCAAAGAAGGACGGCCATCAGTATACCCACAGCGACCACGGGAGTTCATCAGACGGCCATGGTGGCCACTCCAGCTGGGGCTTAGACGGAGACCATCGCCATGAAAGCGAGGGCAAATCTGCAGCGATAGATAAAGAATTACTCATAAAAGATGCGAAGGGAACGCGTGTGCAGAAGGAAAAGGGAAGCAGTGCTTCAGATAAATCTGCTTACGACGTCGCTCACAAGGGACACAAGACCGTGGTCGATGGCAAGGGTGGATACGAAAGCGATATAAGCGTTGATAAGCAAATAGGTAATTCCCAAGTTCTATCCGCATATATTAACAAGATTGTGAAGGTAATAAATAAGCACAATTCCTCGATCAGAGCCAAAGAGCAAGCCGAGTGTGCCTCTCGGGATAATAATGTAATGTAAAGCGTGGATGATGGCAGCTCTTCCAAAAACCAGTCAAGCCGGACTTCAGTTGGAGCCGATGGTAGCACGACTAGCGTCAACTCTAAATCTTCAAAAGCCAGCAAGAGTTCTGCCTCATCTAGTTCTTCTAAAAAAGTGGAAGTCATTAAGGGCTAGAAGTATTAAATTAAACATTAGGTGTTGTAACATTTGTTTAGAGTTTTTATACCTACTTATAATTGACTGTTCAAATATAACCCGGTTCACGATCGTAAAAAACTTCAACGTTCATTTGATAAAATTATTTGTTTTTGGCTTTTGTTGTTTTAATAAAACCCTATGGTAGTCCCAGTAATGTCATCTTACAACTATTGTATAGTAGAAACGTCTACAAACGATGGCATAAAGCTATTGAATGAAAAGTGGCAAAATTCACTGTCTCGGGTGACGCTCGGACTCCCGACTCTGAGGGCTTACCAGGGCCCACCGCGAACCAAGTTCGACGTGTTGCCTCCCTGTCGCACTTGTAAACTCGTACGTAAGTGTGACAGGGAGGCAACACGTCGAACGTGGTTCGCGGTAGGCCATCTGGATAACTAGCCCATCGCTCCGCCAACTAAGCTACCAAGACTTCACTCGAGGAGTGAATATTTAAACTTTCAATTTGCCTATTTCTAAGCTTTAGTGTGTCACCTATTGGGCATGAGCATGTCGAGATTGTCGAGCATTAGGACGTTTACCTTATGTAGCTATTTTATTTACTTGAAATCCTGACTTAAACCAGGGGTGCAAAACTCCTCCCTTCGGGCAAACTCGGCTCCGTTCGGCTCAGCATTCATTCATTCTTTTAAAATTATGGCTTCAGCCCATTGGGGCTATTTCGCCAGTATCAAGGTCGTAGTAGCAAGGTAATACGATTGAAATTGTACGGTTAGTACAAGACAGTGTACGGTGATTTAGCTCATGTAAAGCGATAGCGGGTTTTACAAGAAACACGTGGACAACCGGCCGTTGACTCCAAAATGATGGTTAAACGTGCTTCAAGATTAATTCTCCATTCACTGCATACTACCACATTAGTTTACTGTATAATAGGCTATCGATATTATACTTTAAACAATATTAATGAGCAAAAAACAAAGCAATTGATCACGACGCGTGACCATCAAGATGGCGCTCGAACCGGAAGTCGGCTCTGCATTGCTCCGAGCAATTAGTAGGGTTATCACAACTTGACGTCCCTTTGCGTGTACGACCACAGATAAGATAATGACTTGAATTTTGACAACCCTAAATAGCCGAAATGGATAGTGCCATAAGTTAGAAAGAATCATGATTCGACCCAGAATCGCTGTCAAACTTCGGTTTTGTATTAGGATTTGTCCTTTTTGTGCGATAGTACTATTACTTATTCTGTGGTTATACCGTAGAATGGAGATTTAAAAAATAAAAAAGAATAAAAAATATTTATTTATTTCGGACGATTCAATCCCACAGTTGTTAGTAACAAACTTAAACTAAAATGTTGGTAGGTCCAGTGCCTAACTAATGCACTGTCCCATATCCCTGCCACTACGGCCAGGCGGCTTAGCACGGTCGCGTTTTTATCCCTTGTCACCATGCCTGTCACGTTCTAACAAGTATGTAAGTGCGAAAGGGACGCGCATAGTGATAGTCGATAAAAATGGAACCGTGCTGAGCCCGCAGGAGACTGTGGCGGCTGTCGCGCACCCTGCGGAGCGTCGCGGCGCAGCGCTTGCGCAGCGTCGCGTGGAAACCGTCCACATGCGCGTCGGCGAACATGCCCGACGAGCTGCAGTATCGCGGCAGCCGCAACAGTACCCTGAACGCGTCGTTGACTTGCGCTGTACACCTGCTGAACCTTACGAGCTACCATATTAGCCCTAATAGCTAACGCCCTGCGCTCGCGTTCAATGTCCGCGTCGTCACGCAAAATGTCGGTGACCAAGTGCCCAAGATATTTGAAGGAATAAACCCACCTCAGCTGTTCGCCATTTAAACGAATGGGTGGGACGTACGCACTTGCTCCCCGCCTTAAAAACCATATATTCACTTATCGCGACATTATATCGTAAGTTATATTTTTGGGCATAGGACTCACACTTTTCAATTAGTATTCTTATACCACCGACCGATGGGCTAATTGTACGTTTTGCAAGCGATCGAGCACCCTCGCTACAATTGTTGCCAGAGAAGTAGGCCTATAGTTAGCACTATCCGAAATGTCACCCGTCTTATTTTTGACAATAGGTATTACAATCGTTTTTGTCATAAGCGGCGGTAGGTAAGAGTGACATATGCATAAGTTGTAAAACATCGCTAATACTCGAGGCAGGTGGGGACCGGCAAACTGCAGGTGCTCGATGCTCAAGTGGTCGTGACCGGGTGATTTACCCCTTTTCATAGATTTTATTATTTTACTTACGTCACAAACGCTAAACCGGGTCGGTGAGTCCCCGTCCAGTCTGCCAGCATCGGGCACCTGCAGCGGCTCGGCTCCGCCGACGGCGGTGGAAGAGCACTTCACATTAAACTGATCCATAAACACATTAGCAACACACTTGGGATCCGAGAAACCGTTCACACTTACAGACAGACCAGGCCTAGATTCCAACTTTTTTGTGCACTTCCAAAAGTTTCTCAAATCGTTATTTCTATGGTGAGTGGCAAGCTAATCCATTTTAATCTGTTCTTGATGCTTTTGGACCCACCTTAACCTCGATTTAAATACTTTCTGACTGTGACACATGACATCAAAAACAGATCCCCCCCTAGGCCTGCCGTACCAGACTCACTCCTGGAATCTAGCCCTCGCCTCTCTGTGCGCATCGCTAACATGCTTATTCCATCCTATTACCTTCTTTTTACCATTGCCTAGTCCGCTCGTGA
Organism: Cydia splendana; assembly: GCF_910591565.1. Taxonomy (NCBI): domain Eukaryota; kingdom Metazoa; phylum Arthropoda; class Insecta; order Lepidoptera; family Tortricidae; genus Cydia; species Cydia splendana. The sequence goes on from NC_085983.1 coordinate 8,322,372, forward strand.
CGGCCTTACTGTATGAAGAAGCTTCACATAGCGAGGATATTATTTTAAGGTACAGATTGTCAAGTATCTTGCAATGCTCATGGTTGTCCATACAGCATCCGTCACAGCAGTCCGAAAGCTCAGAAGGAAAATCAATAATCTTTAATAGTTCGTTACATTTATTCACATAATTATCAATTTCATGGGAAGTTCTCTCCCCCCAAACAACATACTTTTTATTCGAAATTACACTGTTATCCTTATTATTATTAGATTATTACATAATTATGTGCTTAGATTTAACCAAGTCTAGATTAGATTTGTAATGTAAAATGCCTTGATACGACAATTTATATGGACCTGTGTACCTGTGTAAGCGGCTACGGTGCGGACAACACAACAACGCCCGAGGTAAGAAATAGACGTGACGAAAAAGCAAAATCGAATTTTTGAGCGTCGAGAAGTCTTTGTTGTCAGTGGAAACGGGGAAAGACGCCCGAGGGCCTACCGCGAACTACGTTCGACGTTTTGCCTCTCTGTCGCACTTGTAAATTCGTACGTAAGTGTGACAGGGAGGCAACACGTCGAACGTGTTTGTGGTAATAGCGCCCCCTACGCAGAGTTTCGCGTAATATTCCCTATTCCGTTAGTAAAATTAACCTTCGGATTTTATAAAGATACATCGGGTATCGGCGGTAACACGCGAAGGTGATTTTGCTGTTCTGCTTTCTTATTAACTCACAATAGTAGTTGTTACAAGGGATCAAAATGATTATATTTCCGTCAAGGGCGTATTAAGTACATTGAATCTTGAACAAATGAAGCGATGGATTCAACAATTACAATTAAAAACGATATTAAAGAGAGAAAATAAATTCTAAGGTCCCCTTTTTATTAAATATTGATCCTAGCGAAAATTGAATAACCTTTTTTGTAGGAAATTTTATGTAAATTATTCATGTAATAAAACATTTTTTGCTATTGGCCATCGTTTACGAGTTATTTACGAATGACTAAACTTTCTCCCTTCAATATATTTTTTTAATATTGATTCTAGCGAAAAAAAGTGGCACTTATTTTATAAAAATCTGGAACAGATTATTTACGTAAAAGATAATTTTTGCTGTGAGCTACCGTTTACGAGTTATTTACGAAAAACAAAAAAAAATAAACGATTGTAGAACAAATTATAAGTAACTTTCCCACCTTAATATGAGATCACTCTGACCCACGCTTAATATTATTTTATATCTCCCATTTATCAACAGATTTGTATAATAAACTATATTTTTTTATAAACGTAATAGGTGTAGTTTTACGACTATATTTTTTGTTTTCAGATTCCTGCCAGATTAAAAACAATAGTAATTATAAAAAAATCGGAAATACGTTTTTAGTCTTTTCTACTTTATTCTTTTTTTTTGTTAGAAAGTGCATTGTTTTTGTTCCAAAAATAGATTCCTCGTCCTAAATGTATCCGAAAATGATATATCACATGCCCTAATTGGTGTAGTTTTAGAGAAATCTAGCTTCAAGTGAAGCGCGGCAGCGTCGAACTTCCCCCCTCCACCCCACTAAATGAGAGGTGGCTCTCTACGGCTCCCGGACACTCCCGGTCTGTATCTGCTCATGACCAGCTAAGAATCAACTGTGCCAAGTTTCAGCGCATAGTCTCAAAATGCAAGGTGTCATGCACTAATAAACGTGCTATATAGAGTTACGTTGATAATACCTGTCGTATATAGCTCTTAACCCTTTACCTACGGGCCCTTGAATCACTCCGTCACCGCCCAATACGGGCATGTTTTGGCGAAAGTCAGCGGTTAGGCATAATTTCACTTACTTGTAACTTTTGAAGTATTACAGCTACACACTTGAAACTTCACACACACAATAAGTATAAGGAGTGGTCATTCCTCCATACAAACGTACTCGACGTTTTCCTCTGTGGTTTTTGAAGCTAGAGCAATGATTTTTTCAACACAGATTAATATTGTCAAGATCTGTGTCGAACCGTTTTGCTTTTTTTGATATTTTAGTTTTTTAAGGCGCTAGAGCCCTTCAAAAATGGCCAAAATGGCCTAATTGACTATACCGCAATGAGAGGCGTGGTATTCAAAACTGATATCAATTAACCAAAAAAGCAAAACGGTTCGACACAGATAATTTCATAATCATTTAGATTTCCAAATTTGGTTACGATCGGTTAAGTTTTGGAGGAGGAAACAGTGGAGTACGAAACCTCGATTTTTGAGATTTTACGCAGGATTTTTCGCCTAAGCTGCAGTTGTCCTTATCGCACTAATTTTAAGAGCGAGGTTAAGTTTCTAAATACGTACACCGACAAAAAAGTGATGGGCAATAGTAAAAATTTAATGTCGATAATCTAGTGATGTGAGAAGTTATCGATAAACCAAAAAATAAGGTCAAAAACTAAAACCCGACTACTGCAAATCGCGCTCTAAAAAGTATGAAACAAGATAGAATTCTTATCTGAAATTATCATACAGGAAATATTAGAATATAAGAGTTAGAATTTTTGGGTGCGTATCATGATGAATACGAACTTTTGGTATAATTTCAGTTTACAAACGTTCAAAACGTATCTTATGTATAATGCACTAAATTTATATTTTCAATTAGTATAACATAAAAATAATATAACATACAATATACATACCGCTGTTTGGTATAACATACAAATAAACTAATTACATTTTAATATAACATTCATTATGCATATAAATTAAAATAATGAATAACATTATCGGTATCCGAACAAAACATCAGTAAAATTATTTGGATAGCTCAGTATTTCATAGGTCATCGTGTACTGTCTACTGTCAGAAAAGTAGGTAAGGTTAGGACTGTGACTCCCCAGAAAAAAAAACTGCTACCAGAAAAGTAGGTTAGGTTAGGTTAGAACTGTGACTCCCCAGGAAAAGAAACTGCTACCAGAAAAGTAGGTTAGGTTAGGTTAGAACTGTAACTCCCCAGAAAAAGAAACCGCTACCAGAAAAGTAGGTTAGGTTAGGTTAGAACTGTGACTCCCCAGAAAAAGAAACTGCTACCTGAAAAGTAGGTAAGGTTAGGTTAGAACTGTGACTCCCCAGAAAAAAAAACTACTAGCAGAAAAGTAGGTTAGGTTAGGTTAGAACTGTGACCCCTCAGAGAAAGAAACTGCTACCAGAAAAGTAGGTTAGGTTAGGTTAGAACTGTGACCCCTCAGAGAAAGAAACTGCTACCAGAAAAGTAGGTTAGGTTAGGTTAGAACTGCAACCCCTCTCAGAAAGAAACTGCTACCAGAAAAGTAGGTTAGGTTAAGTTAGAACTGTGACCCCTCACAGAAAAAACTGCTACCAGAAAAGTAGGTTAGGTTAGGTTAGGTTAGAACTGTGACCCCCCACAGAAAAAACTGCTACCAGAAAAGTAGGTTAGGTTAGGTTAGAACTGTGACCCCTCAGAGAAAGAAACTGCTACCAGAAAAGTATTAGGTTAGGTTAGAACTGTTACCCCCCAGAAAAATAAAAGGTTAGGTTTATTGCGTGGTATTTGTTTTGTATATTATATTACTTCAACGTTATACCTTTTTATACTTATCATAAACGATATTATATGTAAAGTTCATTATACATTATAAAATTATAGAATTCATTGTTATACGTATCGCATGTTATACTTATTGCACGTTATGCCATTCAAAATTATACTAATTGAATTTATATATTCTGAGCAATATATTATAGGTTTGTATACGTTCTATTACTTACCCAGAATTTTTTAAATAAAAAATACAACGTAATAATGAATTTGGCATTTATTTCAGTCTGTAACCAATATTGTCAACAATGTTAAAATAATACTTACACAAAACCCTTTAACGAACAACTAAAACTAAATACTAAATATAAAATATCTCTCCCAAGGGTTACATATCAGAATACCGAAAACTGATTTACCTAATGTTGAATCACCTATGCTTGATTCACCTATTTTTAAATTACCTATCAATCATTTTACCTAAACATTGACTGACCTAAGTTTATAATACCTAAGCTTAAATAACCTAATGGACGAAATACCTAATGCACGATATACCTAATGCACGTTTTACCTACTGCACGTTTCACCTAAAGCTATTGTACCTAATGCACGAATCACCTATAGCTGATATACCTAATGGACGATACACCTAAAGCTGATATACGATATACCTAATGAACGATGTACCTAAATTTGATTTATCTAATGGACGAAATACCTAAAACTGTTAAACCTATCGCACGAAATACCTAAAGTTGATATACTTCCTGCACGCATTACCTAATGCCGATATGCCTAATGCACGGAATACCTAAAGTCTATATACCTAGTACAAAATTCATATCATTTTGCCGAATGATCAAGTCGCAACCCAATAAATCGTATGATTTCCCAACCTTACAGTAGAAACTGTTTGTTTGGATAACAACTTAAAAATACACTTTTTGAAACGCTTCTTTTTAGGTAGTAGAATGATTTCTGAAGTCTAATACAAAATTGGTTATTTTATCTTATCAAAAACGTAATTATTGTAAGTTAGCATCATGACGATGAAATAAAAGTCGGTTTTGGCACTGTTTGGTCGCAGTTAACCTAACACGCTCCTCCTCGCTTTGCTCGTCGTCGCACCTATCTCGACTCTGGCAAATGACTAGACCTTATATTATAATAAAAAATAGTAAGTCAATTGAATGATTTGGCTAAAAAATTTATACCAAATGTTGTAAGTATGTCCTAATAATATTCTACTAAACAATAATTATATTTTTGATTTTAGGTACATATTTTGTTCACTAAGTGCATCGAGTTCAGGCATTTCGTGCATTAGGTGTATCGAATTTAGGTATTTCGTTCATTAGGTATGTTAACTTTAGGTAATTTGATCATTAGGTATACCGACTTTAGGTAATTCGTGCAGTACGTATGTTAACTTTAGGCAATTCGATCATTAGGAATACCGAGTTTAGGTATTTCGTGCATTAGGTATATCAACATTAGGTGTTTCATGTATTAGGTATATTAGCTTTAGGTATTTCGAGTATTAGGTGTTTCAACTTTAGGTAAATCGAGCATAGGTATTCTGAGCTTAGGTAAACCAATTGTAGGTGAAACGTGCAATAGGTAATTCGTTCATTAGGTGTTATGAGCTTAGGTTAATTGGTCATTAGGTATTTAAAAAAATAGGTGAAACGAGCATAGGTGATTCAACATTAGGTAAATCGATTTTCGGTATTCTGATATGTAACCCTCCCAAGCTACCTGCTTCTGGAATGGACCCTAGAATGCTGGCGGCGTTGCCCCTTTGAACCGCCAGACTCATAGTCTAATAAAACATGGTCTTCCATTCCCAGAGTGACACGGGGCTACGTCACAACAACATGGCCGCTATATATAGCGCTATCGCATATTATCATATAGCGCTGTCGCATGATGACGTAAGCGCGTGTCAGTTAGGTGACCTAGAAAAGACGGGAATGGAGTACCAGGCGGAGTATATTATTATACCATGGCCAGACTTAATCTTTGAGCCAAGAAGGAGCCCGCCCTGTGGTCGCCCGAGACGCCTATTAGCCTGACCGACACTTCCTTTATTAACTGTTTGGTGTCGGTCGACTATGGGCCCAGTGTGTTTCAATGGCGAGCGCCGCAAAATCGTATGTGTCCGTTAGGAACGCATATTTGCGGCGCTTTAGTGTCTGGGCAGCAGGTAGCAGGTAGCTTGGATCCAACTGGGGGATGTGAAGGTTATGTTCAGAATTTTACTAACGGTGTCCTTTAAAATTTGGTCGATGTTTGCAGTAATTATGGGGAATTTCCAAAGTGGGGCGCAGCGAAGGATGTACAAAAATTTGGGCGAAAAAAGGCATAGTCGTAAGATGTAGAGGGCCATGTGTGGGTTGATTTCATAAAAAAGTTTGGAACACTTAAAGAATTTTTCTATTTTGGAATTTATGCATAACGGGATGGATTCGTCTAAAATGGGGGCTCCTAAAAGTGTGAGGGTTTCGCGGGTTAAAATGGAAATATTTGGTGTGAGCTGGTTAATCTCGTTGATAATAGAGGATCGGGCATTGGGCGGAATGGCTTCTGAAATGAACATTTCACACACTTTAAAATTGATTGTAAGACCGATTTCTGCGAAGCGGTCGATTAAAGTTTTAAGGTCTGCCAACACAGACGACTTACTGCCACCGATGGTGCCGTCGTCTAAATACCATAGATTTAGGTCCGATGTGAGCTGAGTGATGACGGGGTGGATGGCTAGGCTGAAAATTGCGGGCCCTAGTGGGTCTCCTTGCTGACATCCTACACAAGAAAGTATTTCAAAATTGTATACATAAGCTATAAATATATTTTAATATATTTTACTATTTGTTTTTATATATTTTCAGAGATATTCAAAGGATCGCCGTGGTCGTATGTCACGATTATAAACTTTAAGGTAAAGTGGCATACGACCACGGCTATCCTCTGAATCTCTGTAAATATATAAAAAAAATGGGAATATATAAACGTCGCGCATGAGAGGAGGCCTGTGCCCAGCAGTGGGACGTATATAGGCTGAATTATTATTATTATATTATAGGGCTTGACATGGCACACCAAGAATAAGCGGGCATCTCGCTCGTGTCTTCGCAGAACGTGCAGAATGTGGAATGAGCTTCCTCCTGAGGTATTTCCTTTGCTATTTAATTAGGGTTCTCAAGGGTCGGCAACGCTTATAAGTGGCTCCTGTGATGTTGCTTATGTCCATGGGCGACGATGACCGCTTCCCAAGTAACACAAAAGTAGCTGAATATTGTTTGAATAATAGAGCATTCCGTACGTATGCTGAATAAGGTAGCTGTATAACGTCTGTATAAGCGCTTATACAGACGTTATACAGAAGGTTTGGGCGCAAAGTGGGCTAGCCCACGCCGCTTATTACTGAATAACAGTAATGTAATAGCTGTATAAGTGTGTGCCCACACATTGAATCGCTGAATAACACTTATATAGAGGCTGTCAAAAGCTTCTATACCGCTTTTAAACCAAAGTTATCCAGCTTTGTATAGAATGACTCAGTTAGTCACACGTTATGCAGCTTTTGGTTCAAAAGTGCATTGTTACAGAAAATATATTCAGCTATTTGTGTATGATTTGTCTTCCATTTTAATTTCTGAACTCGTGTCAAAGTGTAGTGTTTGAAGTGAATACAAAATAAGGAGGACATTACCCATATATTGATTTGATGTTTACATAACATCAATTTCATTGCGCATGCGACTTTACTGTTAATATATATATACATTTTATTTAAAATTTTAAAGCGCCGCGTTAATAATGCACTGTTTAGAAAGTAAATATAGAAAATGTAGTACTCCACTTTTAAATTTGTAATTTTTTTGCGGTGTTTATATGTTTTAGTGATAGAAAATGTACTTTAACAAGTTATGCTACGATAAAACTAGTTTTATAAATGAATATAAATGGGTTTTTCAGATCATTTTAAATTCCTATTTAATTTTAGAGGTTAGAATATGAGGAACCGTAATGGCGTCCGACTGTGCTGAATATAAGCTGCTGCCACAGCTATTATGTGCTAAATTTCTGAATAGGCATTCACATTATTCGCGTTACTAAGCTACATGTTAGATAATAATGGTTTTAGAACAAGTTTTGAATAACATCAGTATAATAGTAATTGTTTTCTCAATCTTAAAGCCTATTAGGGTTCTATACACAAATGGTAAAAACCACATAGATCCTCACTAGTTTGATGAGAAACATTTGATGAGAAACATTATAGGTATGTAACACGGGCAATATTCAATCCTACTTCCTACTAATATTATAAACGCGATATAATATTTAAGTTATATGATAAATCTGGGGGCACGGCAGATTACACAGTTATTTTTTCCGTTATCAGTTCCGACAAATATGTAGTAGGTAAAGGTACACGCAAAGATGTACGAAGTGAGTACGAAGATGTATATAGTATGAGTATGGTATGGTTACGAGTATGGTATGAATATGAATATGGTATAGGTGCGAAGGTGCGGGTATATTAGTAGCGGGTATCACGGGTATGAGTACAAGTATAGTTTGGTATGGGCTGTATTGTTTAGGTATGAGTACGAGTATAGTGTGGGATGGGTATGAGTAGACCCACTTGAAACCTAAAAACAGTCCGTTCAAAATCGACAGGAGAACCGATTTCGCTATATTTTAATGGGGGTGATTATTTTATTTTTCACATACCCAGTCCAGTCTACAAGTTTTTATTGCAACAATATACATAACTAGCATTTGCCACCTTGTTTGCAAACTAGCAACAACCTTAAATGGCCATTGGTAAACTTTATCTCGTTGCAGTAAGGTATGCAAATGGTCAGTTAACAGTGTTTACGATGGTAGCTAGCAATTGTTTTACGTCATTAAAACGACAATGCATCTTGTGTAAAATAACCAATCGAAGAGAATTGTTAAGAAAACTAAACCTCGATTTTTTAAATAATGGTTGGATTAAAGAATAAATACGCAAGATGCGTTCCAAATAAAATAAAAACACGCTCAAGCTCAAAGCAAACAGGCTCAAGTAGCACTGTTACCGTGTATAAACTTATAAAGCTACGGAACCCTCTCCACCGCGCATTTGTTGATACTAAGCAGTAGTTTGAATAGCGCTGCTCATTGCGTTCATTTTGCAGCTTTTAGCAAGAAAAGATAGTATATGTGTATTAAAATCGCTTTAACTTAAGTATAAGTGTTGTTTTAGTATTTAATATTCAGACGTTATGTCTATAAAAGCCATAACTAACCCATATATGCAGCTACTGAATAACAAATAATATGTGGATTTCATTACAGCTTCCAGTAATAGCGTCCACCTTTATTCAAAAACTAGCATTAAAACAGAAACTGCAACCGCTTTTATACAGTTGAAAGTCTTCACCGACGCTTCTTTTCAGCATTTAGTAGCCAGTATCACATTTTTCTTAATATTGTCTGCTTAATATCTCACGACACAAAATATATACAGCTAATTGCTGCTAATGCTGATATTATGCAGCTTTTAGTAACCACAAATGCTTTAAGCTGAATAATGTCTGACTAACTGTGTAAGAAATAAGTATTATTCAGCTTTAATATGCAAAACCGATACTATGCATAATTTATTCAGCATTTAGGCCCCACTAGGCCCACATATTTTCTTATTCCGAATTTAGTAATTTCCACCGCTTATACACAAAATTTATGCAATCTTAATTTGAATAAGATGATAATTTTACTCTATTATCCTGCTTGTGTGTTACTTGGGTTCCCATCAGGCGGCTCGTCTGCTCGTTTGCTGACTATCACATAAATAAAAAATAAAGATTACCAGTTCGCCGGACGATATCAGCCTGTCAGTTGTTCGGAGCTGGCAAATTTTGCGTTTAACTGACAGGCTGATATAGTCCGGCGAACTGGTAATCAGTGGGCCCCTTAGCCCTTTTCCAGGCATAGTACGATTTATCGACCACATGAATTTCAACGCGCAATCAACGCGCCACTAGAATTTCAACTTTAGCATTCCGATTTAAGATTCAAATTAGATTGCACTTTCGGGAAATTTGAGTTGTCTTCAAATGATCATCAAAGCTGGATTAATTGGAATATATTTGGATTTTTCGGGAAAACCTTGTAGATTGGTGCGGCCTGGAAAAGGGTTAATAATAGAGACAGACATAAAATAAATAATAATTGTAAAACAAAATAGGTACCGTAAAATGGGGTGAGTAGGGTCAAAACTGAAATTCAAACCTCGATAACATTTTATTTTTACATATGAAAACTGAATGGTGTATATGGTGTAGTGTTCCGGACGTTTGTATTTTAGTTTTTATTTTATTTTGGGTAGTTCCATTTCATAACTTTGACGATAAAGAGGAAAACCCACCTCACCCCGTAGTGCCTCGTATTTGGGGTGAGAGGGGTTTTCATACAAAGGTGATTTTGGAAGATTGGTGGATCGATTTTTTTTTATTATGCGTATTACTATAGCTCCATTTTAAATTGGAATACATTATTTTTGTAGCAGTAGCCTTAAAATCCCTTCTCACCCCCCTCTCAAACCTCCTCTCCCCATTCATAACCCACCTCTCCCCGCGAAACCTACTCACCCCGTTTTACGGTATGCATAACAGATATTGTAAAGAAATACCATGTTGACTTTATGACAAATACAATAAAATTGATGTTATTTGCCATCGCTTTAGATTAAGTACTTTATTTGATTTATAAGAAGTTAAGTACTTATGCTTGTTATTGTTTTTAATTCCATTGTTATATTACGTATAAAAAGCTATTGTAAGGGCCATAAGGTGCACTCCAGTCAACACCCAGCAAAATGAAGACAGAAGTGGCTTTCTTGGCTGTGGTGGTAAGTTTTTATTTTACTAATCTATATTCATAGACCGGTTTTTCGGGGACAAAATCGAACCAGTGCAGTTAATGAAATATCGACTCAAGTGTTATACAGTGTGGAAAGATAAGTCGGGCCCTGGAGGGAAACTACCTTAAATCCTGGCTCATTTTACTTAAAGGAGGCATTCCTTTTTTTTTTTTAAAGAAACAAAACTGCATTTAAAGTATTTTTTTTTCTTCAATTTGGCTTGTCTAAAAAAATCTTGAGTACTAAATATTACATTTTATGGATATTTTTTAAGACAGACGAGTGTAAGACCTAATGTTTCTTGGAGAAATGTTATCATTAACATTAACTGTATCGACTATTAGAATAAAATTGCGAGTGTTTATTTTTTGTAATTTTTAGTTGGTTCGAGTCCCGGGCGAGGCAAGCGAGTTTTAGAAAACGTTCTACTGACGGAAATGGCTTGACAGACTATAAATTGTTGCCATGTGTAAGCATTTTACATCAAAAATGTGACAGCTACGCAGAAAGTGGCGCCCTCATTTATTATCCGACTTCCAAATCTCAAAAGGAGGAGATTCGATTGTGATTTTTTTTTATGTTTGTTACTCCATAATCTCCGTCATTACTGGACCGATTTTGAAAAATTTTTTTTTAAATTGTATGTATATGCATACAGATTGGTCCCGTTTTTGTCAAAACCCAGTTCTGAAGATGGTATCCATGAGGAATCCAGGGAACTCCTCAAATCTTAAAGGCATACATGTAATGATTTATGTGTTTTATCAACAAATCAAGCATATACATTCAAAAAAGTGACATTTGATAAAGTGGAACTGCTGATGATGATCAGAACGGAACTCTTCAATGAAGCATAGTTCACGTTTGGCGATTTGTCCTCTTCGTTATGTTTGTTAAGCAAGTTAAGTTTTTAAGCCACATTTTTGTCAAGCTCGAGTTCTGATGATGGGATCCACGAGGAATCGAGGGAACTCCTCAAATCTTAAAGGCATGCGTATAGAGGTTTGTGTATTTTCATCAGAAAATCAAGAATTTACATTAAAACTGTAGCATTTGATGAAGTGGAACTGCTGATGATGATCAGAACAGAACTCTTCAATGACTACACGTTTGGCGATTTCGAATTTCAATTTTGACGGAGCTGGCCCTGGAGCCAGACCTGACCCGGATCCGGGCTCTTATCTGGACCTGAACCCGGACCTGGACCCGGACTTGGACCTGAACTTGGACCTGGACAAAGACCTAGACCTGGATCTCGACCTGGACCTGGTCCTGGACCTGGTCCTGGACCCGGAACTGGACCCGGACCCGGACTCGGACCCGGACTCAGACCTTGACCCGGAAAACCACTGATACGTTAGCTAAATAAACCACTATGATTAGCTACCATAAAATGTAGGTATAAAGTATAATGATGCCAAACTTACTAGCCCCTCCCGCTCAAACCCCCGTACACCGTACCGCACGCGCCGTTAAGTGGGTTAGGTTAGGTTTGAACTGCGATCCTCACAGAACCGAAAAAAAGTGGGTTAGGTTAGGTTAGAACTGCGAGCCTTACAGAAACGAAATGCTACTAGAAAAGTGGTTTTGGTTAGGTTCGAACTGCAATCCTCACAGAACCGAGCTGCTATCAGAGAAGTGGGTACAGAAACGAAATGCTACAAGAAAAGTGGTTTTGGTTAAGTTCGAACTGCAAGCCTCACAGAACCGAACTGCTATCAGAGAAGTGGATTCGTGAGGCTAAAACTGCGACCCTTACAGAAACGAAATGCTACCTACTAGAAAAGTGGATGGTTTTACCTCCTTTTCTACATAGAGCACCATCTATGAAAATTATTTTCTACTAATTTATGTCGAACTATACGAGTAAGTAGGTACAACAAAGTCAATCGCTCTATATAATTTTTGGCAAACCGCGAGTTTTCAGTTCGGGGCGAACTACTAGTACCTATTTATTGTTTCTTCTTCTTCCTCGCGTTATCCCGGCATTTTGCCACGGCTCATGGGAGCCTGGGGTCCGCTTGACAACTAATCCCAGGATTTGACGTAGGCACACTAGTTTTTACGAAAGCGACTGCCATCTGACCTTCCAACCCAGAGGGGAAACTAGGCCTTATTAGGATTAGTCCGGTTTCCTCACGATGTTTTCCTTCACCGAAAAGCGACTGGTAAATATCAAATGATATTTCGTACATAAGTTCCAAAAAACTCATTGGTACGAGCCGGGGTTTGAACCCGACACCTCCGGATTGCAAGTCGCACGCCCTTACCGCGAGGCCACCAGCGCTATTCGGTTAATAAATGTATACTTTTCTTAACTTGTGTTTTTTAGAGTATATATATAGCTAATTATACCTATTTATTTTTTATTGTTTATTTTGTTTGTTTGTTTTTTTTTCAGGTTTTCGTGGCTGTTGGTGCATTTCCAAGTGAGTGTTTATGCAAGCAATAGGTATGCAAAGGTTACAGGACATTCTCAAAATTTCTGGAAACGTTCATATTTAAGGAAATTCTCATGCAAGTTGTTTCTTAAACGAGGGTTAGACTAGCACTAGTCTATGGACTAGCAAGAACTTGCATGCAATTTACGTTACATTGCGGACTACTAAGGTAAACTCAATGACGTATATCTAAGGATACCCTTACGGGCACTAAAAATGGTACAAGTTCACTCACGAATTCGAGCGTGTTGTAGCGGTGCCACACCGCTGTACTGGCCCCATTCATGCCCCATTCTTATTGCCCATAAGGCCAGTCCTGAGTTAAGGTTGACTCGCGCTAGACCGGGCCGTGCCCGGACCGAGGCTTCCGACATGTCATTTTCTATGACGGCTGATCGGTGATCACGTGGTGCTTTCCATAGAAAACGAAGCTCCGGCCCGGCCACGGCCCGGTCTAACGTGAGTCATCCTATTATACACCGTGTTTTTTTTTTATTTCCGTTCATTTCAAGGGTGCATTCCTGAGCTTAAATCAAGTACCTAACTTTCTCAAAGACACCGATATTCTAATTAACTCCATTTCGGAGATAATCAATAATCTATTTTTTTCCTATAAAGCCTCTACAAGCGTGTAAACTTGCCTTAGGGCCGGTTTACATATTGATTAGTTAGAATGAGTTCATACATTTGCTACTAAACTTAAGAACAATCTCGGTCCATCGATGTTCGAATTGACATTGATAAGTCACAGATTCAATTGTTTGGTTGAGTTAAATGTAATGCCCGTGTCACAACAACGCTATATGCTACATTTAATTACTTTTTAAACTTAATTATTTTTTACTATGCCATTTAGTTCTCTTAAACGTACTTAACCGTACCCCGAAGTTAACGGAATTCAATAAAAACACGGTGTTTATACGTCAATGGGTAAACTGCATTAATCATTATTATTTTTAGTGTAGTAGCTTTAATAATACATAATTATATTATATGAGGGAGCGCTTGACAACTAATCCCAGGAATTGACGTAGGCACTAGTTTTTACGAAAGCGACTGCCATCTGACCTTCCAACCCAGAAGGGAAACTAGGCCTCATTGGGATTAGTCCGGTTTCCTCACGATGTTTTCCTTCACCGAAAAGCGACTGGTAAATATCAAATGATATTTCGTACATAAGTTCCGAAAAACTCATTGGTACGAGCCGGGGTTTGAACCCGCGACCTCCGGATTGCAAGTTGCACGCTCTTACCGCTAAGCCACCAGCGCTTATAACACGCTTTCCAGTCTAAATCTCGCTTTATAATCTGTTTCATTTAACCTTTTTGACGCCAGGGACCGATATATCCGCACCGCAGGTTCAACGCCAAAGACCGATTAATCGGTCACAGACCCCAGAGCAACATAGAACTACGTGCATATGCATAAAGTTCAATTTCAGTTTTGACACTTCGGTGACGTGGCGTCTGAGTGACAGCTTTTGTGTTTGACACGGCGTCGAAAAGGTTAACATTTACCTACGTACTCGACGTCAATCATAACTAAATGTAAGAATGTTTGGCACTAAATGTGCAGAAAAAAATACTAATACCTATTTTTTTTATATTCTCTATAGCACATTGCTAGGTTAACCCAACCTAAGTGTACGCGTTGTAGGTCATACTGTAGTCGTTTTAAAGAGCGTCGAGCGTCCGAGTGATATCCATATGCATGTCGTAGGCCGATCGTAAGATCAGGCAGATCGTAATGTTCCTGTGTAATGTTTTGACGATATAGTCACATTAAACCAATACATAGGTAGGATAGGTTCGTTAGGTTGCTTCAGATGCCCGAAGGGCAAACTGCCCAGAAATAGGAGCACCGCGTAGCGGGGCTCCGTCGACCCAGGGAACGAGTCAAAGATTTTCACGTTTCACGATATGCCTAGGAATTTCACGATCTGCCTGATCTTACGATCGGCCGCCGACATGCATATACATATAGTCTGGCAAGCTAAATTTGTCAGTGGAAATTTGGCAAAAAAAACATTATTGGGACAAGCTTTTATCGATGACTGTACTTTTCTTTCCACAGGCAACTAATACTCATCGTGACAATTCTAACAACCCCAAACACAATGAGTTTGCGTTGTTTTATCATAGCGTTCCCATGGCCACCTCCTGTCTCCATCATCAGATCAGCTCCATGTCATCATAATGTTAGATTGTCATCCGATTTACATATGTATGCAAAATATCAGCTCAATCGGAATTTGCGAAGTGGGACAAATTTATCTTCCAAGATTTGACCCACACTAACTAACTAACATATAATACATACATACTAACAGGGCAAGATAAACAAGAGCTTATAAATAACAAAAACCGGGCAAGTGCGAGTCGGACTCGCGCACGAAGGGTTCCGTACCATAATGCAAAAAAACAAAAACAAAAAAAAAAGCAAAAAAAAACGGTCACCCATCCAAGTACTGACCACTCCCGACGTTGCTTAACTTTGGTCAAAAATCACGTTTGTTGTATGGGAGCCCCATTTAAATCTTTATTGTATTCTGTTTTTAGTATTTGTATATTTGTTTATAGCGGCAACAGAAATACATCATCTGTGAAAATTTCAACTGTCTAGCTATCACGGTTCGTGAGATACAGCCTGGTGACAGACGGACGGACGGACGGACGGACGGACGGACGGACGGACGGACGGACGGACGGACGGACGGACGGACGGACGGACGGACAGCGAAGTCTTAGTAATAGGGTCCCGTTTTACCCTTTGGGTACGGAACCCTAAAAAGCTCCAAATTCAAAATTTATGTGGAAGAAGATCCTTCAGCCTACATTTTCCAAATATGTTGCCTTTATCTACTGACAAAGCTGGCTTGCCAGAATATATCCCAGTTTTATTCTAATTGCTTGCGTCCCAGTTGAATACAATACAATATAATAGAAATAGGAACATATTAGAAAAATTGACAAAGAAGAAAGTGCTACGAAATGCAGGTAATAATACTTTTAATTTTTAATAACTCCTTGAGTCCCAACGGCAAACGAAAAAGGCTGTCAATTTACTTCTAAATTTAAAACCTCTAGGCCGTTTTAGGCTGACATTTATATTCCTGGAACTCAAAGGGACCTAAATAATGAATAATTTTTTGCAGCTTCACCGGTCCTGCCGCCGTTGATCCCGCTCCCCGGACCGAAGTCTTCAATCACTCACTCGAGCAGGACCCACGCAGATAGCAGTCATGCTGCGTCTGCCCAGTCAGACAAAGGCTACTCCTCAATCGGACCAGATGGAACCAGGGTCACATCGAATGAGAAGATTAGTAGTGCTGCAAAGAAGGACAGCCATCAGTATACCCACGGCGACCACGGGATTTCATCAGACGGCCATGGTGGCCACTCCAGCTGGGGCTTAGACGGAGACCATCGCCACGAAAGGGAGGGCAAATCTGCAGCGATAGATAAATAATTAATCGTAAAAGATAAGAGCGGAACGCGTGTGCAGAAGGAAAAGGGAAGCAGTGCTTCAGATAAATCTGCTTACGACGTCGCTCACAAGGGATACAAGACCGTGGCCGATGGCAAGGGTGGATATAAAAGCGATACAAGCGATGAAAGGCAAGTAGGAAAATCCGAAGGATCATCCGCAGCCAGTGACAAGGTCTTAAAGATAATAAATAAAGATGGAACCGGGGTTAGATCGCATGAAAAAAAAAGTAGTGCTGCAAAGAAGGGCGGCCATCAGTATACCCACGGCGACCACGGGAGTTCATCAGACGGCCATGGTGGTCATTCCAGCTGGGGCTTAGACGGAGACCATCGCCATGAAAGAGAGGGCAAATCTGCAGCGATAGATAAAGAATTAATCGTAAAAGATAAGAGCGGAACGCGTGTGCAGAAGGAAAAGGGAAGCAGTGCTTCAGATAAATCTGCTTACGACGTCGCTCACAAGGGATACAAGACCGTGGCCGATGGCAAGGGTGGATATAAAAGCGATACAAGCGATGAAAGGCAAGTAGGAAAATCCGAAGGAGCATCCGCAGCCAGTGACAAGGTCTTAAAGATAATAAATAAAGATGGAACCGGGGTTAGATCGCATGAAAAAAAAAGTAGTGCTGCAAAGAAGGACGGCCATCAGTATACCCACAGCGACCACGGGAGTTCATCAGACGGCCATGGTGGCTACTCCAGCTGGGGCTTAGACGGAGACCATCGCCATGAAAGCGAGGGCAAATCTGCAGCGATAGATAAAGATCTAATCATAAAAGATAAGAGCGGAACGCGTGTGCAGAAAGAAAAGGGAAGCAGTGCTTCAGATAAATCTGCTTACGACGTCGCTCACAAGGGGTACAAGACCGTGGTCGATGGCAAGGGTGGATATAAAAGCGATACAAGCGATGAAAGGCAAGTAGGAAAATCCGAAGGATCATCCGCAGCCAGTGACAAGGTCTTAAAGGTAATAAATAAAGATGGAACCGGGGTTAGATCGCATGAAAAAAAAAGTAGTGCTGCAAAGAAGGACGGCCATCAGTATACCCACGGCGACCACGGGAGTTCATCAGACGGCCATGGTGGTCATTCCAGCTGGGGCTTAGACGGAGACCATCGCCATGAAAGAGAGGGCAAATCTGCAGCGATAGATAAAGAATTAATCGTAAAAGATAAGAGCGGAACGCGTGTGCAGAAGGAAAAGGGAAGCAGTGCTTCAGATAAATCTGCTTACGACGTCGCTCACAAGGGATACAAGACCGTGGCCGATGGCAAGGGTGGATATAAAAGCGATACAAGCGATGAAAGGCAAGTAGGAAAATCCGAAGGATCATCCGCAGCCAGTGACAAGGTCTTAAAGGTAATAAATAAAGATGGAACCGGGGTTAGATCGCATGAAAAAAAAAGTAGTGCTGCAAAGAAGGACGGCCATCAGTATACCCACGGCGACCACGGGAGTTCATCAGACGGCCATGGTGGTCATTCCAGCTGGGGCTTAGACGGAGACCATCGCCATGAAAGCGAGGGCAAATCTGCAGCGATAGATAAAGATCTAATCATAAAAGATAAGAGCGGAACGCGTGTGCAGAAGGAAAAGGGAAGCAGTGCTTCAGATAAATCTGCTTACGACGTCGCTCACAAGGGGTACAAGACCGTGGTCGATGGCAAGGGTGGATATAAAAGCGATACAAGCGATGAAAGGCAAGTAGGAAAATCCGAAGGATCATCCGCAGCCAGTGACAAGGTCTTAAAGGTAATAAATAAAGATGGAACCGGGGTTAGATCGCATGAAAAAAAAAGTAGTGCTGCAAAGAAGGACGGCCATCAGTATACCCACGGCGACCACGGGAGTTCATCAGACGGCCATGGTGGTCATTCCAGCTGGGGCTTAGACGGAGACCATCGCCATGAAAGAGAGGGCAAATCTGCAGCGATAGATAAAGAATTAATCGTAAAAGATAAGAGCGGAACGCGTGTGCAGAAGGAAAAGGGAAGCAGTGCTTCAGATAAATCTGCTTACGACGTCGCTCACAAGGGGTACAAGACCGTGGTCGATGGCAAGGGTGGATATAAAAGCGATACAAGCGATGAAAGGCAAGTAGGAAAATCCGAAGGATCATCCGCAGCCAGTGACAAGGTCTTAAAGGTAATAAATAAAGATGGAACCGGGGTTAGATCGCATGAAAAAAAAAGTAGTGCTGCAAAGAAGGACGGCCATCAGTATACCCACGGTGACCACGGGAGTTCATCAGACGGCCATGGTGGCCATTCCAGCTGGGGCTTAGACGGAGACCATCGCCATGAAAGAGAGGGCAAATCTGCAGCGATAGGTAAAGATCTAATCATAAAAGATAAGAGCGGAACGCGTGTGCAGAAGGAAAAGGGAAGCAGTGCTTCAGATAAATCTGCTTACGACGTCGCTCACAAGGGGTACAAGACCGTGGTCGATGGCAAGGGTGGATATAAAAGCGATACAAGCGATGAAAGGCAAGTAGGAAAATCCGAAGGATCATCCGCAGCCAGTGACAAGGTCTTAAAGGTAATAAATAAAGATGGAACCGGGGTTAGATCGCATGAAAAAAAAAGTAGTGCTGCAAAGAAGGACGGCCATCAGTATACCCACAGCGACCACGGGAGTTCATCAGACGGCCATGGTGGCTACTCCAGCTGGGGCTTAGACGGAGACCATCGCCATGAAAGCGAGGGCAAATCTGCAGCGATAGATAAAGATCTAATCATAAAAGATAAGAGCGGAACGCGTGTGCAGAAAGAAAAGGGAAGCAGTGCTTCAGATAAATCTGCTTACGACGTCGCTCACAAGGGGTACAAGACCGTGGTCGATGGCAAGGGTGGATATAAAAGCGATACAAGCGATGAAAGGCAAGTAGGAAAATCCGAAGGATCATCCGCAGCCAGTGACAAGGTCTTAAAGGTAATAAATAAAGATGGAACCGGGGTTAGATCGCATGAAAAAAAAAGTAGTGCTGCAAAGAAGGACGGCCATCAGTATACCCACGGCGACCACGGGAGTTCATCAGACGGCCATGGTGGTCATTCCAGCTGGGGCTTAGACGGAGACCATCGCCATGAAAGAGAGGGCAAATCTGCAGCGATAGATAAAGAATTAATCGTAAAAGATAAGAGCGGAACGCGTGTGCAGAAGGAAAAGGGAAGCAGTGCTTCAGATAAATCTGCTTACGACGTCGCTCACAAGGGATACAAGACCGTGGCCGATGGCAAGGGTGGATATAAAAGCGATACAAGCGATGAAAGGCAAGTAGGAAAATCCGAAGGATCATCCGCAGCCAGTGACAAGGTCTTAAAGGTAATAAATAAAGATGGAACCGGGGTTAGATCGCATGAAAAAAAAAGTAGTGCTGCAAAGAAGGACGGCCATCAGTATACCCACGGCGACCACGGGAGTTCATCAGACGGCCATGGTGGTCATTCCAGCTGGGGCTTAGACGGAGACCATCGCCATGAAAGCGAGGGCAAATCTGCAGCGATAGATAAAGATCTAATCATAAAAGATAAGAGCGGAACGCGTGTGCAGAAGGAAAAGGGAAGCAGTGCTTCAGATAAATCTGCTTACGACGTCGCTCACAAGGGGTACAAGACCGTGGTCGATGGCAAGGGTGGATATAAAAGCGATACAAGCGATGAAAGGCAAGTAGGAAAATCCGAAGGATCATCCGCAGCCAGTGACAAGGTCTTAAAGGTAATAAATAAAGATGGAACCGGGGTTAGATCGCATGAAAAAAAAAGTAGTGCTGCAAAGAAGGACGGCCATCAGTATACCCACGGCGACCACGGGAGTTCATCAGACGGCCATGGTGGTCATTCCAGCTGGGGCTTAGACGGAGACCATCGCCATGAAAGAGAGGGCAAATCTGCAGCGATAGATAAAGAATTAATCGTAAAAGATGCGAAGGGAACGCGTGTGCAGAAGGAAAAGGGAAGCAGTGCTTCAGATAAATCTGCTTACGACGTCGCTCACAAGGGACACAAGACCGTGGTCGATGGCAAGGGTGGATACGAAAGCGATATAAGCGTTGATAAGCAAATAGGTAATTCCCAAGTTCTATCCGCATATATTAACAAGATTGTGAAGGTAATAAATAAGCACAATTCCTCGATCAGAGCCAAAGAGCAAGCCGAGTGTGCCTCTCGGGATAATAATGTAATGTAAAGCGTGGATGATGGCAGCTCTTCCAAAAACCAGTCAAGCCGGACTTCAGTTTGAGCCGATGGTAGCACGGCTAGCGTCAACTCTAAATCTTCAAATGCCAGCAAGAGTTCTGCCTCATCTAGTTCTTCTAAAAAAGTGGAAGTCATTAAGGGCTAGAAGTATTAAATTAAACATTAGGTGTTGTAACATTTGTTTAGAGTTTTTATACCTACTTATAATTGACTGTTCAAATATAACCCGGTTCACGATCGTAAAAAACTTCAACGTTCATTTGATAAAATTATTTGTTTTTGGCTTTTGTTGTTTTACTAAAACCCTATGTTAGTCCCAGTAATGTTATCTTACAACTATTGTATAGTAGAAACGTCTACAAACGATGGCATAAAGCTATTGAATGAAAAGTGGCAAAATTCACTGTCTCGGGTGAGGCTCGGACTTCCGACTCTGAGGGCTTACCAGGGCCCACCGCGAACCAAGTTCGACGTGTTGCCTCCCTGTCGCACTTGTAAACTCGTACGTAAGTGTGACAGGGAGGCAACACGTCGAACGTGGTTCGCGGTAGGCCATCTGGATAACTAGCCCATCGCTCCGCCAACTAAGCTACCAAGACTTCACTCGAGGAGTGAATATTTAAACTTTCAATTTGCCTATTTCTAAGCTTTAGTGTGTCACCTATTGGGCATGAGCATGTCGAGATTGTCGAGCATTAGGACGTTTACCTTATGTACCTATTTTATTTACTTGAAATCCTGACTTAAACCAGGGGTGCAAAACTCCTCCCTTCGGGCAAACTCGGCTCCGTTCGGCTCAGCATTCATTCATTCTTTTAAAATTATGGCTTCAGCCCATTGGGCCTATTTCGCCAGTATCAAGGTCGTAGTAGCAGGGTAATACGATTGAAATTGTACGGTTAGTACAAGACAGTGTACGGTGATTTAGCTCATGTAAAGCGATAGCGGGCTTTACAAGAAACACGTGGACAACCGGCCGTTGACTCCAAAATGATGGTTAAACGTGCTTCAAGATTAATTCTCCATTCACTGCACACTACCACATTAGTTCACTGTATAATAGGCTATCGATATTACACTTTAAACAATATTAATGAGCAAAAAACAAAGCAATTGATCACGACGCGTGACCATCAAGATGGCGCTCGAACCGGAAGTCGGCTCAGCATTGCTCCGAGCAATTACTAGAGTTATCACAACTTGACGTCCCTTTGCGTGTACGACCACAGATAAGATAATGACTTGAATTTTGATAACCCTAAATAGCCGAAATGGATAGTGCCATAAGTTAGAAAGAATCATGATTCGACCCAGAATCGCTGTCAAACTTCGGTTTTGTAGGATTTGTCCTTTTTGTGCGATAGTACTATTACTTATTCTGTGGTTATACCGTAGAATGGAGATTTAAAAAATAAAAAAGAATAAAAAATATTTATTTATTTCGGACGATTCAATCCATAGTTGTTAGTAACAAACTTAAACTAAAATGTTGGTAGGTCCAGTGCCTAACTAATGCACTGTCCCATATCCCTGCCACTACGGCCAGGAGACTGTGGCGGCTGTCGCGCACCCTGCGGAGCGTCGCGGCGCAGCGCTTGCGCAGCGTCGCGTGGAAACCGTCCACATGCGCGTCGGCGAACATGCCCGACGAGCTGCAGTATCGCGGCAGCCGCAACAGTACCCTGAACGCGTCGTTGACTTGCGCTGTACACCTGCTGAACCTTACGAGCTACCATATTAGCCCTAATAGCTAACGCCCTGCGCTCGCGTTCAATGTCCGCGTCGTCACGCAAAATGTCGGTGACCAAGTGCCCAAGATATTTGAATGAATAAACCCTCCTCAGCTGTTAGCCATTCAAACGAATGGGTGGGACGTACGCACTTGCTCCCCGCCTTAAAAACCATATATTCACTTATCGCGACATTATATCGTAAGTTATATTTTTGGGCATAGGACTCACACTTTTCAATTAGTATTCTTATACCACCGACCGATGGGCTAATTGTACGTTTAGCAAGCGATCGAGCACCCTCGCTACAATTGTTGCCAGAGAAATAGGCCTATAGTTAGCACTATCCGAAATGTCACCCGTCTTATTTTTGACAATAGGTATTACAATCGTTTTTGTCATAAGCGGCGGTAGGTAAGAGTGACATATGCATAAGTTGTAAAACATCGCTAATACTCGAGGCAGGTGGGGACCGGCAAACTGCAGGTGCTCGATGCTCAAGTGGTCGTGACCGGGTGATTTACCCCTTTTCATAGATTTTATTATTTTACTTACGTCACAAACGCTAAACCGGGTCGGTGAGTCCCCGTCCAGTCTGCCAGCATCGGGCACCTGCAGCGGCTCGGCTCCGCCGACGGCGGTGGAAGAGCACTTCACATTAAACTGATCCATAAACACATTAGCAACACACTTGGGATCCGAGAAACCGTTCACACTTACAGACAGACCAGGCCTAGATTCCAACTTTTTTGTGCACTTCCAAAAGTTTCTAAAATCGTTATTTCTATGGTGAGTGGCAAGCTAATCCATTTTAATCTGTTCTTGATGCTTTTGGACCCACCTTAACCTCGATTTAAATACTTTCTGACTGTGACACATGACATCAAAAACAGATCCCCCCCTAGGCCTGCCGTACCAGACTCACTCCTGGAATCTAGCCCTCGCCTCTCTGTGCGCATCGCTAACATGCTTATTCCATCCTATTACCTTCTTTTTACCATTGCCTAGTCCGCTCGTGACGGCCTTACTGTATGAAGAAGCTTCACATAGCGAGGATATTATTTTAAGGTACAGATTGTCAAGTATCTTGCAATGCTCATGGTTGTCCATACAGCATCCGTCACAGCAGTCCGAAAGCTCAGAAGGAAAATCAATAATCTTTAATAGTTCGTTACATTTATTCACATAATTATCAATTTCATGGGAAGCAGGCGCGGATCCAGCCCTCAAAAAAGGTTGTGGTCACAGCCACTCCAAAATCGGCCAAGTGCGAGTAGGGGGTACCTGATGATTCCCCGACCAATAAATTCGCAGAGGGATCACAAGCGATTTATTTCAGTCTACGAGTATACACACTTAGCGCCACTTGCACCATCCCACTAACCCGGAGTTAACCCGTTAAACCGTTAACCCAGTGTCAAATTGTACTGGTAACCTTGGTATTCTTCTCATATCCTTGCAAATAATTAGGGCTCTGTATTCAGCTGGAGTACCTACCCTAATGATTCCCCGACCAATTTTTAGCAGATTGTCAATTTGCTTACGTTTCGCCGAAAATGGTTTCGTAGAGTCAATTATTCGTAGATGTAAGTTTTGGTCAACTAACTTTTGGTAGACTCTTGATTCACATATCATTCAGTTCGCTTCTGTGTAAATTAGCAGACCAATTATTAGAGTATTTTTCATTTGGTAGAGTAATCTTTTCATCAAGCAACCTTCAGCCGAGTAACGTTTTATAACTTTTTTTAAAGTTTTTGTCAAGTGGCACTCGATCACACTACATATAAGTATACTTAAGTGCTGTGGACGGTTTTACCTGTGGACACTAATACCGGTATTTAAGACGAAACAGGAGCAGAGTTTTAAATATTTTAGGTAAATATACCCGTCTCGCTAACGGAAGCGGCACCTAAAAGTAGTGCGATAAGGACAAGGCGAAAAATCCTGCGTAAAAATTTCAAAAATCGAGGTTTCGTACTCCTCTGTTTCCTTCTCCAAAACTTAACCAATCGTAACCAAATTTGGAAATCTAAATGATTATGAAATTATGAGTGTCGGACCGTTTTTCTTTTTTGGCTAACTGATATCAGTTTTGAATGCCACGCCTCTCATTGCGGCATAGTCAATTAGGCCATTTTGGCCATTTTTGAAGGGCTCTAGCGCCTTAAAAAACAAAAATATCAAAAAAAGCAAAACGGTCCGACACAGATATTGACAATATTAATCTGTGTTGAAAAAATCATTGCTCTAGCTTCAAAAACCACGGAGGAAAACGAGGAGTACGTTTGTATGGGGAAATGACCACTCCCGTTGGCTCTTAAAGAATTACTAACGATATGCTACCATCGTGGACTTAAAAAAATGCATTTTCTTATATTACTAACAATTAGTTATTCACCATATATATACCGGGTGTGGCCTGTAATGTGAGCAAAAAATTTAACTGTAGGATGTACTCCTCATACTGACCAACATTAGTTCAGCGACTTTTAAAAATAACTATTGGTTTGATTTTTAATACACTTTAAAGTTTATTCTAAGACGCAATGTATTGCGAATTTTGTTATGTTTAAGGCGTGACAAGCAACGTCAATCACAATGATATGGCGTGGCGATGGCGTCCATTGAAGATAATATTTATTTTGTATGAAAAATAGGGAGTCTAAATACTTCATAAATTTTAAAAGTTGTTGAACAAAAGTGTCACCGTTTGAGGAGTACAATCTATGTTTTAATTATTAGCTCGTGTTACAGGCCACACCCGGTAAATGTAGAGATTTTTTTGGTTCTGAAAAAAAATTATGTTAATAACTTGTAATTGTATATAATAAAAGTGTTATTATATTAATAACTAAATTTTATCCTCGTAATATAAATGTTTTTTGTGAATTCGGTAAATGATACAAGTGTGTAAAAAAATCACAAAATAAGCGTCAAGGTTTCATTGTTGTTTTCTACAGTTTTCGCATTTCGCCAGATGTTTAATTGATAACTAAATAGTATGGTTAATAAAAAGGAGGTAGAGTAGTGTACCTAAGATGGACACCGTGACTAACGAAAAATCAAGCTTTATTCGTCTAAAGCTTTGCGTACTAACGATGATTCCGACGTCTTTGTAGACCCGGCCTGGAGACAATATCAAGTCCAAAATAATTGCTGGAAAGTTGTACCAAGAATATTGACCATAGGTACAAACCCTGCCAAATATCATACAAAAATATCAATTTTAACATTTTTTTTATATCTCTGGTTCCTATTTAGCTAACGTGATAAAACTAGTCTGCAATTATATACTATTTAATAATTGTTTAAAATAAATAAATAAGTTTTTGACATTGTCAATAGTTTATGATTTATGAACAAAATAAGGCCAAAATCTGGATAATGTCCACATGTAGAGCACTTGCCCCTACACTTAAGTGTAGTCGGAAATTTACCAAAAATGGCATGCGATTTTTCGTAAGGTCTATGGAGCCCTTTCCATATCCATAATATCCATATAGACCTGCGCTCTAAAACTCCTATGACAGTCAATTAAAAGCTGAAATTATTTTAAGCAATTGTACATAAAATTCTGAATGTTTAAATTTAAGACTCCATAAGTTAACAATTTAAAAAATTGCTGTTTATTTTGTATCACTAATTTGAGTTGTCAGCTGATATAAATACTTATGACAGCTAAGAGTTCTATTTCACTAAGTACCTAGGTACCGTGTTTCGGCCAATGGTTAATTTACTCGGGCAATTTTGACGTTCACCAAACGATCATTGTACGAAAAGTAAATCTGCGTATCGATCAACTGACTACTCTGCGTAATTACCTATACCTAATGAAATTCTGCCAAATGTTCCTCTGCCAAAGCGTCTGCGAAACAAAAATCGGCGTAATTCTACTCAGGAAATCAATAGGGCATCCTATTAGGGTTGTGGGCATGCCCACCGTGCCCACAACGGTGGATCGGCGCCTGATGGGAAGTTCTCTCCCCCCAAACAACATACTTTTTATTCAAAATTACACTGTTATCCTTATTATTATTAGATTATTACATAATTATGTGCTTAGATTTAACCAAGTCTAGATTAGATTTGTAATGTAAAATGCCTTGATACGACAATTTATATGGACCTGTGTACCTGTGTAAGCGGCTACGGTGCGGACAACACAACAACGCCCGAGGTAAGAAATAGACGTGACGAAAAAGCAAAATCGAATTTTTGAGCGTCGAGAAGTCTTTGTTGTCAGTGGAAACGGGGAAAGACGCCCGAGGGCCTACCGCGAACTACGTTCGACGTTTTGCCTCTGTGTCGCACTTGTAAATTCGTACGTAAGTGTGACAGGGAGGCAACACGTCGAACGTGTTTGTGGTAATAGCGCCCCCTACGCAGAGTTTCGCGTAATATTCCCTATTCCGTTAGTAAAATTAACCTTCGGATTTTATAAAGATACATCGGGTATCGGCGGTAACACGCGAAGGTGATTTTGCTGTTCTGCTTTCTTATTAACTCACAATAGTAGTTGTTACAAGGGATCAAAATGATTATATTTCCGTCAAGGGCGTATTAAGTACATTGAATCTTGAACAAATGAAGCGATGGATTCAACAATTACAATTAAAAACGATATTAAAGAGAGAAAATAAATTCTAAGGCCCCCTTTTTATTAAATATTGATCCTAGCGAAAATTGAATAACCTTTTTTGTAGGAAATTTTATGTAAATTATTCATGTAATAAAACATTTTTTGCTATTGGCCATCGTTTACGAGTTATTTACGAATGACTAAACTTTCTCCCTTCAATATATTTTTTTAATATTGATTCTAGCGAAAAAAAGTGGCACTTATTTTATAAGAAATCTGGAACAGATTATTTACGTAAAAGATAATTTTTGCTGTGAGCTACCGTTTACGAGTTATTTACGAAAAACAAAAAAAAATAAACGATTGTAGAACAAATTATAAGTAACTTTCCCACCTTAATATGAGATCACTCTGACCCACGCTTAATATTATTTTATATCTCCCATTTATCAACAGATTTGTATAATAAACTATATTTTTTTATAAACGGAATAGGTGTAGTTTTACGACTATATTTTTTGTTTTCAGATTCCTGCCAGATTAAAAACAATAGTAATTATAAAAAAATCGGAAATACGTTTTTAGTCTTTACTACTTTATTCTTTTTTTTTGTTAGAAAGTGCATTGTTTTTGTTCCAAAAATAGATTCCTCGTCCTAAATTTATCCGAAAATGATATATCACATGCCCTAATTGGTGTAGTTTTAGAGAAATCTAGCTTCAAGTGAAGCGCGGCAGCGTCGAACTTCCCCCCTCCACCCCACTAAATGAGAGGTGGCTCTCTACGGCTCCCGGACACTCCCGGTCTGTATCTGCTCATGACCAGCTAAGAATCAACTGTGCCAAGTTTCAGCGCATAGTCTCAAAATGCAAGGTGTCATGCACTAATAAACGTGCTATATAGAGTTACGTTGATAATACCTGTCGTATATAGCTCTTAACCCTTTACCTACGGGCCCTTGAATCACTCCGTCACCTCCCAATACGGGCATGTTTTGGCGAAAGTCAGCGGTTAGGCATAATTTCACTTACTTGTAACTTTTGAAGTATTACAGCTACACACTTGAAACTTCACACACACAATAAGTATAAGGAGTGGTCATTCCTCCATACAAACGTACTCGACGTTTTCCTCTGTGGTTTTTGAAGCTAGAGCAATGATTTTTTCAACACAGATTAATATTGTCAAGATCTGTGTCGAACCGTTTTGCTTTTTTTGATATTTTAGTTTTTTAAGGCGCTAGAGCCCTTCAAAAATGGCCAAAATGGCCTAATTGACTATACCGCAATGAGAGGCGTGGTATTCAAAACTGATATCAATTAACCAAAAAAGCAAAACGGTTCGACACAGATAATTTCATAATCATTTAGATTTCCAAATTTGGTTATTTCCAAGTTTTGGAGGAGGAAACAGTGTAGTACGAAACCTCGATTTTTGAGATTTTTACGCAGGATTTTTCGCCTAAGCTGCAGTTGTCTTATTTTAAGAGCGAGGTTAAGTTTCTAAATACGTACACCGACAAAAAAGTGATGGGCAATAGTAAAAATTTAATGTCGATAATCTAGTGATGTGAGAAGTTATCGATAAACCAAAAAATAAGGTCAAAAACTAAAACCCGACTACTGCAAATCGCGCTCTAAAAAGTATGAAACAAGATAGAATTCTTATCTGAAATTATCATACAGGAAATATTAGAATATAAGAGTTAGAATTTTTGGGTGCGTATCATAATGAATACGAACTTTTGGTATAATTTCAGTTTACAAACGTTCAAAACGTATACTAATCTTATGTATAATGCACTAAATTTATATTTTCAATTAGTATAACATAAAAATAATATAACATACAATATACATACCGCTGTTTGGTATAACATACAAATAAACTAATTACATTTAATATAACATTCATTATGCATATAAATTAAAATAATGAATAACATTATCGGTATCCGAACAAAACATCAGTAAAATTATTTGGATAGCTCAGTATTTCATAGGTCATCGTGTACTGTCTACTGTCAGAAAAGTAGGTAAGGTTAGGACTGTGACTCCCCAGAAAAAAAAACTGCTACCAGAAAAGTAGGTTAGGTTAGGTTAGAACTGTGACTCCCCAGGAAAAGAAACTGCTACCAGAAAAGGAGGTTAGGTTAGGTTAGAACTGTAACTCCCCAGAAAAAGAAACCGCTACCAGAAAAGTAGGTTAGGTTAGGTTAGAACTGTGACTCCCCAGAAAAAGAAACTGCTACCAGAAAAGTAGGTTAGGCTAGGTTAGAACTGTGACCCCTCAGAGAAAGAAACTGCTACCAGAAAAGTAGGTTAGGTTAGGTTAGAACTGCAACCCCTCTCAGAAAGAAACTGCTTACCAGAAAAGTAGGTTAGGTTAGGTTAGAACTGTGACCCCTCACAGAAAAAACTGCTAACAGAAAAGTAGGTTAGGTTAGGTTAGAACTGTGACCCCTCAGAGAAAGAAACTGCTACCAGAAAAGTAGGTTAGGTTAGGTTAGAACTGCAACCCCTCTCAGAAAGAAACTGCTACCAGAAAAGTAGGTTAGGTTAGATTAGAACTGTGACCCCTCACAGAAAGAAACTGCTACCAGAAAAGTATTAGGTTAGGTTAGAACTGTTACCCCCCAGAAAAATAAAAGGTTAGGTTTATTGCGTGGTATTTGTTTTGTATATTATATTATTTCAACGTTATACCTTTTTATACTTATCATAAACGATATTATATGTAAAGTTCATTATACATTATAAAATTATAGAATTCATTGTTATACGTATCGCACGTTATACTTATTGCACGTTATGCCATTCAAAATTATACTAATTGAATTTATACATTCTGAGCAATATATTATAGGTTTGTATACGTTCTATTACTTACCCAGAATTTTTTAAATAAAAAATACAACGTAATAATGAATTTGGCATTTATTTCAGTCTGTAACCAATATTGTCAACAATGTTAAAATAATACTTACACAAAACCCTTAAATGAACAACTAAAACTAAATACTAAATATAAAATATCTCTCCCAAGCTACCTGCTTCTGGAATGGACCCTAGAATGCTGGCGGCGTTGCCCCTTTGAACCGCCAGACTTAATCTTTGAGCCAAGAAGGAGCCCGCCCTGTGGTCGCCCGAGACGCCTATTAGCCTGACCGACACTTCCTTTATTAACTGTTTGGTGTCGGTCGACCATGGGCCCAGTGTTTCAATGGCGAGCGCCGCAAAATCGTATGTGTCCGTTAGGAACGCATATTTGCGGCGCTTTAGTGTCTGGGCAGCAGGTAGCAGGTAGCTTGGATCCAACTGGGGGATGTGAAGGTTATGTTCAGAATTTTACTAACGGTGTTCTTTAAAATTTGGTCGATGTTTGCAGTAATTATGGGGAATTTCCAAAGTGGGGCGCAGCGAAGGATGTACAAAAATTTGGGCGAAAAAAGGCATAGTCGTAAGATGTAGAGGGCCATGTGTGGGTTGATTTCATAAAAAAGTTTGGAACACTTAAAGAATTTTTCTATTTTGGAATTTATGCATAACGGGATGGATTCGTCTAAAATGGGGGCTCCTAAAAGTGTGAGGGTTTCGCGGGTTAAAATGGAAATATTTGGTGTGAGCTGGTTAATCTCGTTGATAATAGAGGATCGGGCATTGGGCGGAATGGCTTCTGAAATGAACATTTCACACACTTTAAAATTGATTGTAAGACCGATTTCTGCGAAGCGGTCGATTAAAGTTTTAAGGTCTGCCAACACAGACGACTTACTGCCACCGATGGTGCCGTCGTCTAAATACCATAGATTTAGGTCCGATGTGAGCTGAGTGATGACGGGGTGGATGGCTAGGCTGAAAATTGCGGGCCCTAGTGGGTCTCCTTGCTGACATCCTACACAAGAAAGTATTTCAAAATTGTATACATAAGCTATAAATATATTTTAATATATTTTACTATTTGTTTTTATATATTTTCAGAGATATTCAAAGGATCGCCGTGGTCGTATGTCACGATTATAAACTTTAAGGTAAAGTGGCATACGACCACGGCTATCCTCTGAATCTCTGTAAATATATAAAAAAATGGGAATATATAAACGTCGCGCATGAGAGGAGGCCTGTGCCCAGCAGTGGGACGTATATAGGCTGAATTATTATTATTATATTATAGGGCTTGACATGGCACACCAAGAATAAGCGGGCATCTCGCTCGTGTCTTCGCAGAACGTGCAGAATGTGGAATGAGCTTCCTCCTGAGGTATTTCCTTTGCTATTTAATTAGGGTTCTCAAGGGTCGGCAACGCTTATAAGTGGCTCCTGTGATGTTGCTTATGTCCATGGGCGACGATGACCGCTTCCCAAGTAACACAAAAGTAGCTGAATATTGTTTGAATAATAGAGCATTCCGTACGTATGCTGAATAAGGTAGCTGTATAACGTCTGTATAAGCGCTTATACAGACGTTATACAGAAGGTTTGGTCGCAAAGTGGGCTAGCCCACGCCGCTTATTACTGAATAACAGTAATGTAATAGCTGTATAAGTGTGTGCCCACACATTGAATCGCTGAATAACACTTATATAGAGGCTGTCAAAAGCTTCTATACCGCTTTTAAACCAAAGTTATCCAGCTTTGTATAGAATGACTCAGTTAGTCACACGTTATGCAGCTTTTGGTTCAAAAGTGCATTGTTACAGAAAATATATTCAGCTATTTGTGTATGATTTGTCTTCCATTTTAATTTCTGAACTCGTGTCAAAGTGTAGTGTTTGAAGTGAATACAAAATAAGGAGGACATTACCCATATATTGATTTGATGTTTACATAACATCAATTTCATTGCGCATGCGACTTTACTGTTAAAATTTTAAAGCGCCGCGTTAATAATGCACTGTTTAGAAAGTAAATATAGAAAATGTAGTACTCCACTTTTAAATTTGTAATTTTTTTGCGGTGTTTATATGTTTTAGTGATAGAAAATGTACTTTAACAAGTTATGCTACGATAAAACTAGTTTTATAAATGAATATAAATGGGTTTTTCAGATCATTTTAAATTCCTATTTAATTTTAGAGGTTAGGATATGAGGAACCGTAATGGCGTCCGACTGTGCTGAATATAAGCTGCTGCCACAGCTATTATGTGCTAAATTTCTGAATAGGCATTCACATTATTCGCGTTACTAAGCTACATGTTAGATAATAATGGTTTTAGAACAAGTTTTGAATAACATCAGTATAATAGTAATTGTTTTCTCAATCTTAAAGCCTATTAGGGTTCTATACACAAATGGTAAAAACCACATAGATCCTCACTAGTTTGATGAGAAACATTATAGGTATGCAACACGGGCAATATTCAATCCTACTTCCTACTAATATTATAAACGCGATATAATATTTAAGTTATATGATAAATCTGGGGGCACGGCAGATTACACAGTTATTTTTTCCGTTATCAGTTCCGACAAATATGTAGTAGGTAAAGGTACACGCAAAGATGTACGAAGTGAGTACGAAGATGTATATAGTATGAGTATGGTATGGTTACGAGTATGGTATGAATATGAATATGGTATAGGTGCGAAGGTGCGGGTATATTAGTTGCGGGTATCACGGGTATGAGTACAAGTATAGTTTGGTATGGGCTGTATTGTTTAGGTATGAGTACGAGTATAGTGTGGGATGGGTATGAGTAGACCCACTTGAAACCTAAAAACAGTCCGTTCAAAATCGACAGGAGAACCGATTTCGCTATATTTTAATGGGGGTGATTATTTTATTTTTCACATACCCAGTCCAGTCTACAAGTTTTTATTGCAACAATATACATAACTAGCATTTGCCACCTTGTTTGCAAACTAGCAACAACCTTAAATGGCCATTGGTAAACTTTATCTCGTTGCAGTAAGGTATGCAAATGGTCAGTTAACAGTGTTTACGATGGTAGCTAGCAATTGTTCTACGTCATTAAAACGACAATGCATCTTGTGTAAAATAACCAATCGAAGAGAATTGTTAAGAAAACTAAACCTCGATTTTTTAAATAATGGTTGGATTAAAGAATAAATACGCAAGATGCGTTCCAAATAAAATAAAAACACGCTCAAGCTCAAAGCAAACAGGCTCAAGTAGCACTGTTACCGTGTATAAACTTATAAAGCTACGGAACCCTCTCCACCGCGCATTTGTTGATACTAAGCAGTAGTTTGAATAGCGCTGCTCATTGCGTTCATTTTGCAGCTTTTAGCAAGAAAAGATAGTATATGTGTATTAAAAGCGCTTTAACTTAAGTATAAGTGTTGTTTTAGTATTTAATATTCAGACGTTATGTCTATAAAAGCCATAACTAACCCATATATGCAGCTACTGAATAACAAATAATATGTGGATTTCATTACAGCTTCCAGTAATAGCGTCCACCTTTATTCAAAAACTAGCATTAAAACAGAAACTGCAACCGCTTTTATACAGTTGAAAGTCTTCACCGACGCTTCTTTTCAGCATTTAGTAGCCAGTATCACATTTTTCTTAATATTGTCTGCTTAATATCTCACGACACAAAATATATACAGCTAATTGCTGCTAATGCTGATATTATGCAGCTTTTAGTAACCACAAATGCTTTAAGCTGAATAATGTCTGACTAACTGTGTAAGAAATAAGTATTATTCAGCTTTAATATGCAAAACCGATACTATGCATAATTTATTCAGCATTTAGGCCCCACTAGGCCCACATATTTTCTTATTCCGAATTTAGTAATTTCCACCGCTTATACACAAAATTTATGCAATCTTAATTTGAATAAGATGATAATTTTACTCTATTATCCTGCTTGTGTGTTACTTGGGTTCCCATCAGGCGGCTCGTCTGCTCGTTTGCTGACTATCACATAAATAAAAAATAAAGATTACCAGTTCGCCGGACGATATCAGCCTGTCAGTTGTTCGGAGCTGGCAAATTTTGCGTTTAACTGACAGGCTGATATAGTCCGGCGAACTGGTAATCAGTGGGCCCCTTAGCCCTTTTCCAGGCATAGTACGATTTATCGACCACCACTAGAATTTCAACTTTAGCATTCCGATTTAAGATTCAAATTAGATTGCACTTTCGGGAAATTTGAGTTGTCTTCAAATTAATCATCAAAGCTAGATTAATTGGCATATATTTGGATTTTTCGGGAAAACCTTGTAGATTGGTGCGGCCTGGAATGGGGTTAATAATAGAGACAGACATAAAATAAATAATAATTGTAAAACAAAATAGGTACCGTAAAATGGGGTGAGTAGGGTCAAAACTGAAATTCAAACCTCGATAACATTTTATTTTTGGGTCAAACAGATCACTGTGTTATGTCTTTCCTGTAGACATACACAATAGTTAAGGGCTATAAAGGTTAATTTTCTTATTTAACCCTTATCCACGTGAAAAGGTCCTCCTTTTATTTAAAGAACTATGATAAAATCATTACTTACATGCCCACAAGCTGTTAACTATTGCCCACAGGAGAGAAAACTAGTGTGTTATCGCGAACAGCACATTTTTCTCTCCTGTGGGCAATAGTTAACAGCTTGTGGGCATGTAAGCAATGATTTTATCATGGTTCTCTAAATAAAAGGAGGACCTTTTCACGTGGATAGGGGTTAAATAAGAAAATTAACCTTTATAGCCCTTAACTCTAGTGTATGTCTACAGGAAAGACATAACACAGTGATCTGTTTGACCCTTTTACATATGAAAACTGAATGGTGTATATGGTGTAGTGTTCCGGACGTTTGTATTTTAGTTTTTATTTTATTTTGGGTAGTTCCATTTCATAACTTTGACGATAAAGAGGAAAACCCACCTCACCCCGTAGTGCCTCGTATTTGGGGTGAGAGGGGTTTTCATACAAAGGTGATTTTGGAAGATTGGTGGATCGATTTTTTTTTATTATGCGTATTACTATAGCTCCATTTTAAATTGGAATACATTATTTTTGTAGCAGTAGCCTTAGAATCCCTTCTCACCCCCCTCTCAAACCTCCTCTCCCCATTCATAACCCACCTCTCCCCGCGAAACCTACTCACCCCGTTTTACGGTATGCATAACAGATATTGTAAAGAAATGCCATGTTGACTTTATGACAAATACAATAAAATTGACGTTATTTGCCATCGCTTTAGATTAAGTACTTTATTTGATTTATAATAAGTTAAGTACTTATGCTTGTTATTGTTTTTAAATTCCATTGTAATATTACGTATAAAAAGCTATTGTAAGGGCCATAAGGTGCACTCCAGTCAACACCCAGCAAAATGAAGACAGAAGTGGCTTTCTTGGCTGTGGTGGTAAGTTTTTATTTTACTAATCTATAGATTCATAGACCGGTTTTTCGGGGACAAAATCGAACCAGTGCTAGTGTTAATGAAATATCGACTCAAGTGTTATACAGTGTGGAAAGATAAGTCGGGCCCTGGAGGGAAACTACCTTAAATCCTTAAAAGCTGGCTCATTTTACTTAAAGGAGACATTGCTTTATTTTTAAAAAGAAACAAAACTGCATTTAAAGTATTTTTCTTTTTTTCTTTAATTTGGCTTGTCTAAAAAATCTTGAATACTAAATATTAGATTTTATGGATATTTTGTACGACAGACGAGTCTAAGACCTAATGTTTCTTGGAGAAATGTTATCATTAACATTAACTGTATCGACTATTAGAATAAAATTGCGAGTGTTTATTTTTTGTAATTTTTAGTTGGTTCGAGTCCCGGGCGAGGCAAGCGAGTTTTAGAAAACGTTCTACTGACGGAAATGGCTTGACAGACTATAAATTGTTGCCATGTGTAAGCATTTTACATCAAAAATGTGACAGCTACGCAGAAAGTGGCGCCCTCATTTATTATCCGACTTCCAAATCTCAAAAGGAGGAGATTCGATTGTGATTTTTTTTTATGTTTGTTACTCCATATCTCCGTCATTACTGGACCGATTTTGAAAAAAATTTTTTTAAATTGTATGTATATGCATACAGATTGGTCCCGTTTTTGTCAAAACCCAGTTCTGATGATGGTATCCATGAGGAATCCAGGGAACTCCTCAAATCTTAAAGGCATACATGTAGTGATTTATGTGTTTTATCAACAAATCAAGCATATACATTCAAAAAAGTGACATTTGATAAAGTGGAACTGCTGATGATGATCAGAACGGAACTCTTCAATGAAGCATAGTTCACGTTTGGCGATTTGTCCTCTTCGTTATGTTTGTTAAGCAAGTTAAGTTTTTAAGCCACATTTTTGTCAAGCTCGAGTTCTGATGATGGGATCCACGAGGAATCGAGGGAACTCCTCAAATCTTAAAGGCATGCGTATAGAGGTTTGTGTATTTTCATCAGAAAATCAAGAATTTACATTAAAAACTGTCGCATTTGATGAAGTGGAACTGCTGATGATGATCAGAACAGAACTCTTCAATGACTGCACGTTTGGCGATTTCGAATTTCAATTTTGACGGAGCTGGCCCTGGAGCCAGACCTGACCCGGATTCGGGCTCTTATCTGGACCTGAACCCGGACCTGGACCCGGACTTGGACCTGGACTTGGACCTGGACAAAGACCTAGACCTGGACCTCGACCTGGACCTGGTCCTGGACCCGGAACTGGACCCGGTCCCGGACTCGGACCCGGACTCAGACCTTGACCCGGAAAACCAATGATACCTTAGCTAATTAAACCACTATGATTACCTACCATAAAATGTAGGTATAAAGTATAGTTAATGATGCCAAACTTACTAGCGCCTCCCGCTCAAACCCCCGTACACCGTACCGCACGCGCCGTTAAGTGCGTTAGGTTAGGTTTGAACTGCGATCCTCACAGGACCGAAAAAAAGTGGGTTAGGTTAGGTTAGAACTGCGAGCCTTACAGAAACGAAATGCTACTAGAAAAGTGGTTTTGGTTAGGTTCGAACTGCAATCCTCACAGAACCGAACTGCTATCAGAGAAGTGGGTACAGAAACGAAATGCTAGTAGAAAAGTGGTTTTGGTTAAGTTCGAACTGCAAGCCTCACAGAACCGAACTGCTATCAGAGAAGTGGATTCGTGAGGCTAAAACTGCGACCCTTACAGAAACGAAATGCTACCTACTAGAAAAGTGGATGGTTTTACCTCCTTTTCTACATAGTGCACCATCTATGTACAATAATCTTTCACCGGCCCCCATAGAAGTCGGTTTTTTTTTTCTTGAAAATTATTTTCTACTAATTTATGTCGAACTATACGAGTAAGTAGGTACAACAAAGTCAATCGCTCTATATAATTTTTGGCAAACCGCGAGTTTTCAGTTCGGGGCGAACTACTAGTACCTATTTATTGTTTCTTCTTCTTCCTCGCGTTATCCCGGCATTTTGCCACGGCTCATGGGAGCCTGGGGTCCGCTTGACAACTAATCCCATGATTTGACGTAGGCAGACTAGTTTTTACGAAAGCGACTGCCATCTGACCTTCCAACCCAGAGGGGAAACTAGGCCTTATTGGGATTAGTCCGGTTTCCTCACGATGTTTTCCTTCACCGAAAAGCGACTGGTAAATATCAAATGATATTTCGTACATAAGTTCCAAAAAACTCATTGGTACGAGCCGGGGTTTGAACCCGACACCTCCGGATTGCAAGTCGCACGCCCTTAAGGGGCCCACTGATTAACAGTCCGCCGCACGGTATCGGCCTGTCAGTTGTTCGGAACTGTCAAAATTTTGTTCTAACTGACAGGCCGATACCGTCCGGCGGACTGTTAATCAGTGGGCCCCTTTACCGCGAGGCCACCAGCGCTATTCGGTTAATAAATGTATACTTTTTATGTGCTCGTGTGTGTGTGTGTGTGTGTGTGTGTGTGTGTGTGTGTGTGTGTGTGTGTGTGTGTGTGTGTGTGTGTGTGTGTGTGTGTGTGTGTGTGTGTGTGTGTGTGTGTGTGTGTGTGTGTGTGTGTGTGTGTGTGTGTGTGTGTAAGTGGGTTTCTTAAACGAGGGTTAGAC
Source organism: Cydia splendana (assembly GCF_910591565.1). Lineage (NCBI taxonomy): Eukaryota > Metazoa > Arthropoda > Insecta > Lepidoptera > Tortricidae > Cydia > Cydia splendana. Next base: position 8,360,268 of record NC_085983.1, read on the forward strand.
TAGCACTAGTCTATGGACTAGCAAGAACTTGCATGCAATTTACGTTACATTGCGGACTACTAAGGTAAACTCAATGACGTATATCTAAGGATACCCTTACGGGCACTAAAAATGGTACAAGTTCACTCACGAATTCGAGCGTGTTGTAGCGGTGCCACACCGCTGTACTGGCCCCATTCATGCCCCATTCTTATTGCCCATAAGGCCAGTCCTGAGTTAAGGTTGACTCGCGCTAGACCGGGCCGTGCCCGGACCGAGGCTTCCGACATGTCATTTTCTATGACGGCTGATCGGTGATCACGTGGTGCTTTCCATAGAAAACGAAGCTCCGGCCCGGCCACGGCCCGGTCTAACGTGAGTCATCCTATTATACACCGTGTTTTTTTTTTCCGTTCATTTCAAGGGTGCATTCCTGAGCTTAAATCAAGTACCTAACTTTCTCAAAGACACCGATATTCTAATTAACTCCATTTCGGAGATAATCAATAATCTATTTTTTTCCTATAAAGCCTCTACAAGCGTGTAAACTTGCCTTAGGGCCGGTTTACATATTGATTAGTTAGAATGAGTTCATACATTTGCTACTAAACTTAAGAACAATCTCGGTCCATCGATGTTCGAATTGACATTGATAAGTCACAGATTCAATTGTTTGGTTGAGTTAAATGTAATGCCCGTGTCACAACAACGCTATATGCTACATTTAATTACTTTTTAAACTTAATTATTTTTTACTATGCCATTTAGTTCTCTTAAACGTACTTAACCGTACCCCGAAGTTAACGGAATTCAATAAAAACACGGTGTTTATACGTCAATGGGTAAACTGCATTAATCATTATTATTTTTAGTGTAGTAGCTTTAATAATACATAATTATATTATAATATATTCTGTTAAAATAATAGCCGCAACATATCGGTCTGAGCCTAGTGTGGGGATCACTGTACTGCGTCTCTTCTCTTGGAACGCTAATTTCTTAAAATAAATATATTTTTCACCACACCAACTGGTAAAGGCTCTCTTGGTCCTTCAAAAACCAATAGCAAAGTTGCATTTTATTCACATGTGAGACAAACTAATCAAATGCAAATTTTGAGTTGTTTTCTTATGTTTGCTGGTTGAATTGACTTATAAATGATGATTTTAAATGATAAATATTTAAAAATAACATTCATTTGGATTTGATTTGGTTTGTGTTTGTTTGAAATGTTATCGTACAGTTAATATTTTCTTCGGTGAAAAATTTTGTGTTTCACTCGGGGGCAAATTTTGTTTAACCCTCGTGCTTTGAAACCCTCGCAACGCTCAAGATTCTATTTTTAGAACCACTCGCTACGATCGTGGTTCAATTTTGGAATCTTTCGCTTGCTCGGGTATCAATATTAGCACGAGCTGTTAAACAACAACTTTGTCCCCTTGTAAAACAAATAACTACTTACATATTGAATTTTTGAAGTTTGGTCAGATCAGATACCGCAATGTAATGAAAAATTGCATAAAAGTTCTTTCCAGTCTAAACTTTTTCTTAAAAAAATATACCACTGTATATATTTTGTATGTAAATAAATGTTTTATTAAAAAAAAAAAAAAAAAAAAACTTTTTCTTCTTCTTCTTCTTCCTCGCGTTATCCCGGCATTTTGCCACGGCTCATGGGAGCCTGATGAGGTCCGCTTGACAACTAATCCCAGGAATTGACGTAGGCACTAGTTTTTACGAAAGCGACTGCCATCTGACCTTCCAACCCAGAAGGGAAACTAGGCCTCATTGGGATTAGTCCGGTTTCCTCACGATGTTTTCCTTCACCGAAAAGCGACTGGTAAATATCAAATGATATTTCGTACATAAGTTCCGAAAAACTCATTGGTACGAGCCGGGGTTTGAACCCGCGACCTCCGGATTGCAAGTTGCACGCTCTTACCGCTAAGCCACCAGCGCTTATAACACGCTTTCCAGTCTAAATCTCGCTTTATAATCTGTTTCATTTAACCTTTTTGACGCCAGGGACCGATATATCCGCACCGCAGGTTCAACGCCAAAGACCGATTAATCGGTCACAGACCCCAGAGCAACATAGAACTACGTGCATATGCATAAAGTTCAATTTCAGTTTTGACACTTCGGTGACGTGGCGTCTGAGTGACAGCTTTTGTGTTTGACACGGCGTCGAAAAGGTTAACATTTACCTACGTACTCGACGTCAATCATAACTAAATGTAAGAATGTTTGGCACTAAATGTGCAGAAAAAAATACTAATACCTATTTTTAGGGTTCCGTACCCAAAGGGTAAAACGGGACCCTATTACTAAGACTTCGCTGTCCGTCCGTCCGTCCGTCCGTCCGTCCGTCCGTCCGTCTGTCACCAGGCTGTATCTCACGAACCGTGATAGCTAGACAGTTGAAATTTTCACAGATGATGTATTTCTGTTGCCGCTATAACAACAAATACTAAAAACAGAATAAAATAAAGATTTAAATGGGGCTCCCATACAACAAACGTGATTTTTGACCAAAGTTAAGCAACGTCGGGAGTGGTCAGTATTTGGATGGGTGACCGTTTTTAATTTGCTTTTTTTTTGTTTTTTTTTTTTGCATTATGGTACGGAACCCTTCGTGCGCGAGTCCGACTCGCACTTGCCCGGTTTTTTTTTTATATTCTCTATAGCACATTGCTAGGTTAACCCAACCTAAGTGTACGCGTTGTAGGTATACTGTAGTCGTTTTAAAGAGCGTCCGAGTGATATCCATATGCATGTCGTAGGCCGATCGTAAGATCAGGCAGATCGTAATGTTCCTGTGTAATGTTTTGACGATATAGTCACATTAAACCAATACATAGGTAGGATAGGTTCGTTAGGTTGCTTCAGATGCCCGAAGGGCAAACTGCCCAGAAATAGGAGCACCGCGTAGCGGGGCTCCGTCGACCCAGGGAACGAGTCAAAGATTTTCACGTTTCACGATATGCCTAGGAATTTCACGATCTGCCTGATCTTACGATCGGCCGCCGACATGCATATACATATAGTCTGGCAAGCTAAATTTGTCAGTGGTAATTTGGCAAAAAAAACATTATTGGGACAAGCTTTTATCGCTGACTGTACTTTTCTTTCCACAGGCAACTAATACTCATCGTGACAATTCTAACAACCCCAAACACAATGAGTTTGCGTTGTTTTATCATAGCGTTCCCATGGCCACCTCCTGTCTCCATCATCAGATCAGCTCCATGTCATCATAATGTTAGATTGTCATCCGATTTACATATGTATGCAAAATTTCAGCTCAATCGGAATTTGCGAAGTGGGACAAATTTATCTTCCAAGATTTGACCCACACTAACTAACTAACATACGGAGTTATATCCCAAGTAGCATGGAAGTGTCGGCAACATCAATATAGCAGCCAATTAAGAACTTAGAGTGATTTAAGGGACGTATAAGAGTGTCAGAAAAGATTTAAGCTGTATAAAAGGTACTTTACAGACATTATACAGCTCAAGCTGTATAAAATCATTATAAAGGATTCTGCGGAAGCATGGGGTGCTTTATCAGAATATAAACAATCTACTATAAAACTAAAAGTGTTGTGAGAGACTACAAGCTAATTCTATCGTAAAAGCTGTATACAGGCTGTATTGTAGTATCACTTGGCACTTTTAGCTGTACAAAAGTATCTGTCAACTCCGTTTTAAAACATTAAGTGTTGTGAAACACTACAAGCTAATTTTATCGTAAAAGCTGTATACAGGCTGTATTGTAGTATCACTTGGCACTTGTAGCTGTACAAATGTATCTGTCAACCCCGTTTTAAAGCTATTTCTTATGGCGTAATCTTACTCTCCTATAAGAATAGTAGTTGTATAACTTCTGTTTGTAAGGGTATTATAAAACCAAATGAATAAATGGCAGCTATAGTACAGCTTTTTTCTGTATTACTGATAGAGTCGCTTATAACAATCTTTTGGTGTAATTTTACACTCGTATAAGTATAGTAGTGTAATGATTTCTGAAAATAAGTGTATTATAAAACTAAAGGAATATATGACAGTTACAGTCTTCTTCTTCCTCGCGTTATCCCGGCATTTCGCCACGGCTCATGAGAGCCTGGGGTCCGCTTGACAACTAATCCCATGATTTGACGTAGGCACTAGTTTTAGTTTTTTAGTTTTTACGAATGTTTTTAATGAATGACAGTTACAGTACAGGTTTTTTATTTGTTATACGGATCTCTAAAGAGAATTATAACTTATGTACGGAGAACCGAAATACAGCCAAACGAATACAAATATTCTATTATAAAGCTGTTTTAATTACAAAAGCTGTAAAATACACTCCATTTATTACACAGCACAGCTACTAAGATTATAATGCTCTCCAACTATCCTGTAGGCTGTTTAAAAATTGTCGCCATTTTTCAAATAAAAAAAAAACCTATTTGTAAATATAATTAAAGAAATACTTGCAAATATTTAGCAGACTAACGCCGTGTTATGATTACCAGCTAAAATAAATTGTTTAGCCTTAGAATTAATATTTATAAATATTTTTGATACTCTAACCTTAAAAACAAACAGTAACTTTACCGATTTTTAATATTTTCCTTATGGTTTCTCTTTGTTATTTTGCAGGCGCGTAAATATTTTGCCAGAAAAGATACACAGGTTCACAATAAATAATAATCCGCACTTACCAATAATGTAAAATTCCATTCAAGTCCTGTATAATATTTACTTTTACTTTTACCATCCACTATAACACTTTATTGTCGCCATTACTATATTACGAATGAACAAGATTAAGACATTTTAGTTTCTTAAATGATTATTATTCTCTTGTAATTCTTTCTTATAACTCATTTAAAACTTATATTCTTATATCGTACTTATAAGAGATTATCTGTAGTGTTAAGGTTTCCTGTTACACCGAAATATAGCTGTAATGCAGCTATTATGCAGCTAATGTATTGCTTATACAGCTACTCTACAGCTCTAATAACGCCAAAGGCTGTATAATTTGGGCCCTTTTTTTACTTATAAGGGCTGTATAAGCGCTTATACAGCCTTTGTACAGCCTAACTGTACAGCTTATAGTATACAAATAAACCTTAATACAGCTTATATACAGCTTGCAATGCTACTTGGGATATATCTCTGCTAACATATAATACATACATACTAACAGGGCAAGATAAACAAGAGCTTATAAAAAGGCTCCAAATTCAAAATTTATGTGGAAGAAGATCCTTCGGCCTACATTTTCCAAATATGTTGCCTTTATCTACTGACAAAGCTGGCTTGCCAGAATATATCCCAGTTTTATTCTAATTGCTTGCGTCCCAGTTGAATACAATACAATATAATAGAAATAGGAACATATTAGAAAAATTGACAAAGAAGAAAGTGCTACGAAATGTAGGTAATAATACTTTTAATTTTTAATAACTCCTTGAGTCCCCACGGCAAACGAAAAAGGCTGTCAATTTACTTCTAAATTTAAAACCTCTAGGCCGTTTTTGGCTGACATTTATATTCCTGGAACTCAAAGGGACCTAAATAATGAACAATTTTTTGCAGCTTCACCGGTCCTGCCGCCGTTGATCCCGCTCCCCGGACCGAAGTCTTCAATCACTCACTCGAGCAGGACCCACGCAGATAGCAGTCATGCTGCGTCTGCCCAGTCAGACAAAGGCTACTCCTCAATCGGACCAGATGGAACCAGGGTCACATCGAGTGAGAAGATTAGTAGTGCTGCAAAGAAGGACAGCCATCAGTATACCCACGGCGACCACGGGATTTCATCAGACGGCCATGGTGGCCACTCCAGGTGGGGCATAGACGGAGACCATCGCCACGAAAGGGAGGGCAAATCTGCAGCGATAGATAAAGAATTAATCGTAAAAGATAAGAGCGGAACGCGTGTGCAGAAGGAAAAGGGAAGCAGTGCTTCAGATAAATCTGCTTACGACGTCGCTCACAAGGGATACAAGACCGTGGCCGATGGCAAGGGTGGATATAAAAGCGATACAAGCGATGAAAGGCAAGTAGGAAAATCAGAAGGATCATCCGCAGCCAGTGACAAGGTCTTAAAGATAATAAATAAAGATGGAACCGGGGTTAGATCGCATGAAAAAAAAAGTAGTGCTGCAAAGAAGGACGGCCATCAGTATACCCACAGCGACCACGGGAGTTCATCAGACGGCCATGGTGGCCACTCCAGCTGGGGCTTAGACGGAGACCATCGCCATGAAAGCGAGGGCAAATCTGCAGCGATAGATAAAGATCTAATCATAAAAGATAAGAGCGGAACGCGTGTGCAGAAGGAAAAGGGAAGCAGTGCTTCAGATAAATCTGCTTACGACGTCGCTCACAAGGGATACAAGACCGTGGCCGATGGCAAGGGTGGATATAAAAGCGATACAAGCGATGAAAGGCAAGTAGGAAAATCCGAAGGATCATCCGCAGCCAGTGACAAGGTCTTAAAGATAATAAATAAAGATGGAACCGGGGTTAGATCGCATGAAATAAAAAGTAGTGCTGCAAAGAAGGACGGCCATCAGTATACCCACAGCGACCACGGGAGTTCATCAGACGGCCATGGTGGCCACTCCAGCTGGGGCTTAGACGGAGACCATCGCCATGAAAGCGAGGGCAAATCTGCAGCGATAGATAAAGATCTAATCATAAAAGATAAGAGCGGAACGCGTGTGCAGAAGGAAAAGGGAAGCAGTGCTTCAGATAAATCTGCTTACGACGTCGCTCACAAGGGGTACAAGACCGTGGTCGATGGCAAGGGTGGATATAAAAGCGATACAAGCGATGAAAGGCAAGTAGGAAAATCCGAAGGATCATCCGCAGCCAGTGACAAGGTCTTAAAGATAATAAATAAAGATGGAACCGGGGTTAGATCGCATGAAAAAAAAAGTAGTGCTGCAAAGAAGGACGGCCATCAGTATACCCACGGCGACCACGGGAGTTCATCAGACGGCCATGGTGGCCATTCCAGCTGGGGCTTAGACGGAGACCATCGCCATGAAAGCGAGGGCAAATCTGCAGCGATAGATAAAGATCTAATCATAAAAGATAAGAGCGGAACGCGTGTGCAGAAGGAAAAGGGAAGCAGTGCTTCAGATAAATCTGCTTACGACGTCGCTCACAAGGGGTACAAGACCGTGGTCGATGGCAAGGGTGGATATAAAAGCGATACAAGCGATGAAAGGCAAGTAGGAAAATCCGAAGGATCATCCGCAGCCAGTGACAAGGTCTTAAAGATAATAAATAAAGATGGAACCGGGGTTAGATCGCATGAAAAAAAAAGTAGTGCTGCAAAGAAGGACGGCCATCAGTATACCCACGGCGACCACGGGAGTTCATCAGACGGCCATGGTGGCCATTCCAGCTGGGGCTTAGACGGAGACCATCGCCATGAAAGCGAGGGCAAATCTGCAGCGATAGATAAAGATCTAATCATAAAAGATAAGAGCGGAACGCGTGTGCAGAAGGAAAAGGGAAGCAGTGCTTCAGATAAATCTGCTTACGACGTCGCTCACAAGGGATACAAGACCGTGGCCGATGGCAAGGGTGGATATAAAAGCGATACAAGCGATGAAAGGCAAGTAGGAAAATCCGAAGGATCATCCGCAGCCAGTGACAAGGTCTTAAAGATAATAAATAAAGATGGAACCGGGGTTAGATCGCATGAAAAAAAAAGTAGTGCTGCAAAGAAGGACGGCCATCAGTATACCCACAGCGACCACGGGAGTTCATCAGACGGCCATGGTGGCCACTCCAGCTGGGGCTTAGACGGAGACCATCGCCATGAAAGCGAGGGCAAATCTGCAGCGATAGATAAAGATCTAATCATAAAAGATAAGAGCGGAACGCGTGTGCAGAAGGAAAAGGGAAGCAGTGCTTCAGATAAATCTGCTTACGACGTCGCTCACAAGGGATACAAGACCGTGGCCGATGGCAAGGGTGGATATAAAAGCGATACAAGCGATGAAAGGCAAGTAGGAAAATCCGAAGGATCATCCGCAGCCAGTGACAAGGTCTTAAAGATAATAAATAAAGATGGAACCGGGGTTAGATCGCATGAAATAAAAAGTAGTGCTGCAAAGAAGGACGGCCATCAGTATACCCACAGCGACCACGGGAGTTCATCAGACGGCCATGGTGGCCACTCCAGCTGGGGCTTAGACGGAGACCATCGCCATGAAAGCGAGGGCAAATCTGCAGCGATAGATAAAGATCTAATCATAAAAGATAAGAGCGGAACGCGTGTGCAGAAGGAAAAGGGAAGCAGTGCTTCAGATAAATCTGCTTACGACGTCGCTCACAAGGGGTACAAGACCGTGGTCGATGGCAAGGGTGGATATAAAAGCGATACAAGCGATGAAAGGCAAGTAGGAAAATCCGAAGGATCATCCGCAGCCAGTGACAAGGTCTTAAAGATAATAAATAAAGATGGAACCGGGGTTAGATCGCATGAAAAAAAAAGTAGTGCTGCAAAGAAGGACGGCCATCAGTATACCCACGGCGACCACGGGAGTTCATCAGACGGCCATGGTGGCCATTCCAGCTGGGGCTTAGACGGAGACCATCGCCATGAAAGAGAGGGCAAATCTGCAGCGATAGGTAAAGATCTAATCATAAAAGATAAGAGCGGAACGCGTGTGCAGAAGGAAAAGGGAAGCAGTGCTTCAGATAAATCTGCTTACGACGTCGCTCACAAGTGGTACAAGACCGTGGTCGATGGCAAGGGTGGATATAAAAGCGATACAAGCGATGAAAGGCAAGTAGGAAAATCCGAAAGATCATCCGCAGCCAGTGACAAGGTCTTAAAGATAATAAATAAAGATGGAACCGGGGTTAGATCGCATGAAAAAAAAAGTAGTGCTGCAAAGAAGGACGGCCATCAGTATACCCACAGCGACCACGGGAGTTCATCAGACGGCCATGGTGGCCACTCCAGCTGGGGCTTAGACGGAGACCATCGCCATGAAAGCGAGGGCAAATCTGCAGCGATAGATAAAGATCTAATCATAAAAGATAAGAGCGGAACGCGTGTGCAGAAGGAAAAGGGAAGCAGTGCTTCAGATAAATCTGCTTACGACGTCGCTCACAAGGGATACAAGACCGTGGCCGATGGCAAGGGTGGATATAAAAGCGATACAAGCGATGAAAGGCAAGTAGGAAAATCCGAAGGATCATCCGCAGCCAGTGACAAGGTCTTAAAGATAATAAATAAAGATGGAACCGGGGTTAGATCGCATGAAATAAAAAGTAGTGCTGCAAAGAAGGACGGCCATCAGTATACCCACAGCGACCACGGGAGTTCATCAGACGGCCATGGTGGCCACTCCAGCTGGGGCTTAGACGGAGACCATCGCCATGAAAGCGAGGGCAAATCTGCAGCGATAGATAAAGATCTAATCATAAAAGATAAGAGCGGAACGCGTGTGCAGAAGGAAAAGGGAAGCAGTGCTTCAGATAAATCTGCTTACGACGTCGCTCACAAGGGGTACAAGACCGTGGTCGATGGCGAGGGTGGATATAAAAGCGATACAAGCGATGAAAGGCAAGTAGGAAAATCCGAAGGATCATCCGCAGCCAGTGACAAGGTCTTAAAGATAATAAATAAAGATGGAACCGGGGTTAGATCGCATGAAAAAAAAAGTAGTGCTGCAAAGAAGGACGGCCATCAGTATACCCACGGCGACCACGGGAGTTCATCAGACGGCCATGGTGGCCATTCCAGCTGGGGCTTAGACGGAGACCATCGCCATGAAAGAGAGGACAAATCTGCAGCGATAGGTAAAGATCTAATCATAAAAGATAAGAGCGGAACGCGTGTGCAGAAGGAAAAGGGAAGCAGTGCTTCAGATAAATCTGCTTACGACGTCGCTCACAAGGGATACAAGACCGTGGCCGATGGCAAGGGTGGATATAAAAGCGATACAAGCGATGAAAGGCATGTAGGAAAATCCGAAGGATCATCCGCAGCCAGTGACAAGGTCTTAAAGATAATAAATAAAGATGGAACCGGGGTTAGATCGCATGAAAAAAAAAGTAGTGCTGCAAAGAAGGACGGCCATCAGTATACCCACAGCGACCACGGGAGTTCATCAGACGGCCATGGTGGCCACTCCAGCTGGGGCTTAGACGGAGACCATCGCCATGAAAGCGAGGGCAAATCTGCAGCGATAGATAAAGAATTACTCATAAAAGATGCGAAGGGAACGCGTGTGCAGAAGGAAAAGGGAAGCAGTGCTTCAGATAAATCTGCTTACGACGTCGCTCACAAGGGACACAAGACCGTGGTCGATGGCAAGGGTGGATACGAAAGCGATATAAGCGTTGATAAGCAAAGAGGTAATTCCCAAGTTCTATCCGCATATATTAACAAGATTGTGAAGGTAATAAATAAGCACAATTCCTCGATCAGAGCCAAAGAGCAAGCCGAGTGTGCCTCTCGGGATAATAATGTAATGTAAAGCGTGGATGATGGCAGCTCTTCCAAAAACCAGTCAAGCCGGACTTCAGTTGGAGCCGATGGTAGCACGACTAGCGTCAACTCTAAATCTTCAAAAGCCAGCAAGAGTTCTGCCTCATCTAGTTCTTCTAAAAAAGTGGAAGTCATTAAGGGCTAGAAGTATTAAATTAAACATTAGGTGTTGTAACATTTGTTTAGAGTTTTTATACCTACTTATAATTGACTGTTCAAATATAACCCGGTTCACGATCGTAAAAAACTTCAACGTTCATTTGATAAAATTATTTGTTTTTGGCTTTTGTTGTTTTAATAAAACCCTATGGTAGTCCCAGTAATGTCATCTTACAACTATTGTATAGTAGAAACGTCTACAAACGATGGCATAAAGCTATTGAATGAAAAGTGGCAAAATTCACTGTCTCGGGTGACGCTCGGACTCCCGACTCTGAGGGCTTACCAGGGCCCACCGCGAACCAAGTTCGACGTGTTGCCTCCCTGTCGCACTTGTAAACTCGTACGTAAGTGTGACAGGGAGGCAACACGTCGAACGTGGTTCGCGGTAGGCCATCTGGATAACTAGCCCATCGCTCCGCCAACTAAGCTACCAAGACTTCACTCGAGGAGTGAATATTTAAACTTTCAATTTGCCTATTTCTAAGCTTTAGTGTGTCACCTATTGGGCATGAGCATGTCGAGATTGTCGAGCATTAGGACGTTTACCTTATGTAGCTATTTTATTTACTTGAAATCCTGACTTAAACCAGGGGTGCAAAACTCCTCCCTTCGGGCAAACTCGGCTCCGTTCGGCTCAGCATTCATTCATTCTTTTAAAATTATGGCTTCAGCCCATTGGGGCTATTTCGCCAGTATCAAGGTCGTAGTAGCAAGGTAATACGATTGAAATTGTACGGTTAGTACAAGACAGTGTACGGTGATTTAGCTCATGTAAAGCGATAGCGGGCTTTACAAGAAACACGTGGACAACCGGCCGTTGACTCCAAAATGATGGTTAAACGTGCTTCAAGATTAATTCTCCATTCACTGCATACTACCACATTAGTTTACTGTATAATAGGCTATCGATATTACACTTTAAACAATATTAATGAGCAAAAAACAAAGCAATTGATCACGACGCGTGACCATCAAGATGGCGCTCGAACCGGAAGTCGGCTCTGCATTGCTCCGAGCAATTAGTAGGGTTATCACAACTTGACGTCCCTTTGCGTGTACGACCACAGATAAGATAATGACTTGAATTTTGACAACCCTAAATAGCCGAAATGGATAGTGCCATAAGTTAGAAAGAATCATGATTCGACCCAGAATCGCTGTCAAACTTCGGTTTTGTAGGATTTGTCCTTTTTGTGCGATAGTACTATTACTTATTCTGTGGTTATACCGTAGAATGGAGATTTAAAAAATAAAAAAGAATAAAAAATATTTATTTATTTCGGACGATTCAATCCACAGTTGTTAGTAACAAACTTAAACTAAAATGTTGGTAGGTCCAGTGCCTAACTAATGCACTGTCCCATATCCCTGCCACTACGGCCAGGCGGCTTAGCACGGTCGCGTTTTTATCCCTTGTCACCATGCCTGTCACGTTCTAACAAGTATGTAAGTGCGAAAGGGACGCGCATAGTGATAGTCGATAAAAATGGAACCGTGCTGAGCCCGCAGGAGACTGTGGCGGCTGTCGCGCACCCTGCGGAGCGTCGCGGCGCAGCGCTTGCGCAGCGTCGCGTGGAAACCGTCCACATGCGCGTCGGCGAACATGCCCGACGAGCTGCAGTATCGCGGCAGCCGCAACAGTACCCTGAACGCGTCGTTGACTTGCGCTGTACACCTGCTGAACCTTACGAGCTACCATATTAGCCCTAATAGCTAACGCCCTGCGCTCGCGTTCAATGTCCGCGTCGTCACGCAAAATGTCGGTGACCAAGTGCCCAAGATATTTGAAGGAATAAACCCACCTCAGCTGTTCGCCATTTAAACGAATGGGTGGGACGTACGCACTTGCCCCCGCCTTAAAAACCATATATTCACTTATCGCGACATTATATCGTAAGTTATATTTTTGGGCATAGGACTCACACTTTTCAATTAGTATTCTTATACCACCGACCGATGGGCTAATTGTACGTTTTGCAAGCGATCGAGCACCCTCGCTACAATTGTTGCCAGAGAAGTAGGCCTATAGTTAGCACTATCCGAAATGTCACCCGTCTTATTTTTGACAATAGGTATTACAATCGTTTTTGTCATAAGCGGCGGTAGGTAAGAGTGACATATGCATAAGTTGTAAAACATCGCTAATACTCGAGGCAGGTGGGGACCGGCAAACTGCAGGTGCTCGATGCTCAAGTGGTCGTGACCGGGTGATTTACCCCTTTTCATAGATTTTATTATTTTACTTACGTCACAAACGCTAAACCGGGTCGGTGAGTCCCCGTCCAGTCTGCCAGCATCGGGCACCTGCAGCGGCTCGGCTCCGCCGACGGCGGTGGAAGAGCACTTCACATTAAACTGATCCATAAACACATTAGCAACACACTTGGGATCCGAGAAACCGTTCACACTTACAGACAGACCAGGCCTAGATTCCAACTTTTTTGTGCACTTCCAAAAGTTTCTAAAATCGTTATTTCTATGGTGAGTGGCAAGCTAATCCATTTTAATCTGTTCTTGATGCTTTTGGACCCACCTTAACCTCGATTTAAATACTTTCTGACTGTGACACATGACATCAAAAACAGATCCCCCCTAGGCCTGCCGTACCAGACTCACTCCTGGAATCTAGCCCTCGCCTCTCTGTGCGCATCGCTAACATGCTTATTCCATCCTATTACCTTCTTTTTACCATTGCCTAGTCCGCTCGTGACGGCCTTACTGTATGAAGAAGCTTCACATAGCGAGGATATTATTTTAAGGTACAGATTGTCAAGTATCTTGCAATGCTCATGGTTGTCCATACAGCATCCGTCACAGCAGTCCGAAAGCTCAGAAGGAAAATCAATAATCTTTAATAGTTCGTTACATTTATTCACATAATTATCAATTTCATGGGAAGTTCTCTCCCCCCAAACAACATACTTTTTATTCGAAATTACACTGTTATCCTTATTATTATTAGATTATTACATAATTATGTGCTTAGATTTAACCAAGTCTAGATTAGATTTGTAATGTAAAATGCCTTGATACACGACAATTTATATGGACCTGTGTACCTGTGTAAGCGGCTACGGTGCGGACAACACAACAACGCCCGAGGTAAGAAATAGACGTGACGAAAAAGCAAAATCGAATTTTTGAGCGTCGAGAAGTCTTTGTTGTCAGTGGAAACGGGGAAAGACGCCCGACGGCCTACCGCGAACTACGTTCGACGTTTTGCCTCTCTGTCGCACTTGTAAATTCGTACGTAAGTGTGACAGGGAGGCAACACGTCGAACGTGTTTGTGGTAATAGCGCCCCCTACGCAGAGTTTCGCGTAATATTCCCTACTAGCTGTGCCCGCGGCTCCGCCCGCGTGGAATTCGGTCTGTGTCAGTAAGCGGCTAATTACTAATCCTAATTTCTCTCCCTTTCCCCTGGAGGCGGAACTTGAAGTAAAGTTGACAGATGGATATGCTAGAGGACTGCAGTCCAGATAAAATATTTTACAATTAGGTACCACTAAATAAAACTACACTCCAAAATCAATATTTTTTTTCGCCCTTATTCAAATTTTACACGTGATTTAAACGACAGAGTAGTAGATGTATATCGGACGATACAGTAAGGTATACCTACGCGCGCGAGCGAAAGCGAAGCGGCCTGCCTGGCTAGAGCGCCACTCACTGTGGTCTTCTTCAGACTCCTGATGAGGAAGACCACGTGCCCCTTGTAACCTCAATGGGTTCGAGACTTTCGCGAATGATTGGATTTTTTTCTGGAAGGCATGGCAATGCGTATTAAATGCGAGTCCCAAATCGTTTGACTCCGCAAACGACCAGTGCCATTTTGATGCCCTAAGCATTTCTAGACCATGGTGCCCCCTCTCCCTATTTTTTTGGTTAGTTGAGTGACGTTCATTGCCGCATTACAGCTGAGAATGGAAATTAGTCACATCATATTATCACGAAAATTGACAGTGCTGCAGCAGTAACGTTGCAACAGAGTAATGCTGCTGCAGTCGCCATACCTTAGAAAGTAATTGAAAACGCGAGCGAAGCGAGCGCGAAAATTTTTCGATATAAAAACGCAATTTGATAGACAGTTGTACATTTTTACTTTTAGTATGGAAATCAGTCACATAATTTTATCACGAAAATTGACAGTGCTGCAGCAGTAACGTTGCAACAGAGTAATGCTGCTGCAGTCGCCATACCTTAGAAAGTTATTGAACAGGCGAGCGAAGCGAGCGCGAAAATTTTTCGATATAAAAACGCAATTTGATAGACAGTTGTACATTTTTACTTTTAGTATGGAAATCAGTCACATAATTTTATCACGAAAATTGACAGTGCTGCAGCAGTAACGTTGCAACAGAGTAATGCTGCTGCAGTCGCCATACCTTAGAAAGTTATTGAACAGGCGAGCGAAGCGAGCGCGAAAATTTTTCGATATAAAAACGCAATTTGATAGACAGTTGTACATTTTGACTTTTAGTATGGAAATCAGTCACATCATTTTATCACGAAAATTGACAGTGCTGCAGCAGTTACTGAAAACGCGAGCGAAGCAAGAGCGAAAATTTTTTGATATAAAAAACGCAATTTGACTTAGAAAGTTATTGAAAACGCGAGCGAAGAGAGCGCGAAAATTTTTCGATATATTAACGCAATTTGATAGACAGTTGTACATTTTTATTTTTAGTATGGAAATCAGTCACATCATTATATCACGAAAATTAACAGTGCTGCAGCAGTAACGTTACAACAGAGTAGGTAATTCGGCTGCAGTCGCTACCCGAATGTCACTTTTATCATATCTTTATAAACGCGAGCGAAGCGAGCGCGAAATTTTTTCGATATAAAAAACGCAGTTTGATAGACAGTTGTACATTTTTACTTTTAGTCCCAACCAGGCGCGAATCCAGGATTTCATGCAGAGAAGGGATGGGACGTTATTAGATGGGTATACTTGTACACGTATAAAAGTTTCATGTAGGTACCTACTCCACGACGACTGCAATGCTGATGCAGCCTGCGCTTTTTTTTGCCTACGGTTTTGGTGCCCCCTAGACGTGGTGCCCTAAGTAAGTGCTTATTTTGCCTAAATGGGTTAATCCGGCACTGCAAATGACAGAGGTCAATGTTTTTTTTTCAAAGTACCCACCTTGTATGAATATGGATTTGATATGGGTGCGATATAATTACGATTAGATATAATTCATGATGGAGAAAATTAATAATTTTAAATAATTATGCAATTATACGCGTGTTGATAATTATGTGTGTTTATTTTACCACTACGTAACTATGTAAACTCATTTTAAGTTTTCTTTATTAATTAATGTTTGTTTACTCAGTTCCCCAAAAGACTGTGCAATGAGGGGCAATTAATTTACTGTCGTTTAATTTTGTTGTATTATTAATTTATTAAATCAACATAATTATTCAATTATTTTTGTTGATATCCGTACCCCCTGTTCTAAACTTAGAGTTAATTTGGCAAAATCTTTCCTCGGTGGCTTATTCATGTCACAACGTATTAAATTCAGCGCCATCTGTTAGTTTACCAGGGTACTCAATAGTGGTAGCAATATTTGAAAAAAGTTTGCCCCTCCTTCCTAAGTAGCGCCATAAGATTCAGGGCAAACTTAAGTCAATCGAGTATTGTGGCTACCCCCCCTTTTAGGGGTTGTATTTTTATAGCCTATAACCTGGCCGGGGATTTTCTCGACAGATTAGTAAAGTTTTCATCAAAATCCGTTCAGCCGTTTTCACGTGATGCGCGTTCAAATAAACAGACAAACAGATAAACAGACAAACAGACAAAAATTCTAAAAACTTTTGGAACGTGTTCTGTTATCGATTCTAAGTATCCCCAGCCAACTTTTTTTCAAATATCTTCCATGTACAGACTTTCGACCGTCTTCAGCTTTATTATATGTATAGATTCCGTTAGTAAAATTAACCTTCGGATTTTATAAAGATACATCGGGTATCGGCGGTAACACGCGAAGGTGATTTTGCTGTTCTGCTTTCTTATTAACTCACAATAGTAGTTGTTACAAGGGATCAAAATGATTATATTTCCGTCAAGGGCGTATTAAGTACATTGAATCTTGAACAAATGAAGCGATGGATTCAACAATTACAATTAAAAATGATATTAAAGAGAGAAAATAAATTCTAAGGTCCCCTTTTTATTAAATATTGATCCTAGCGAAAATTGAATAACCTTTTTTGTAGGAAATTTTATCTAAATTATTCATGAAATAAAACATTTTTTGCTATTGGCCATCGTTTACGAGTTATTTACGAATGACTAAACTTTCTCCCTTCAATATATTTTTTAATATTGATTCTAGCGAAAAAAAGTGGCACTTATTTTATAAGAAATCTGGAACAGATTATTTACGTAAGAGATAATTTTTGCTGTGAACTACCGTTTACGAGTTATTGACGAAAAACAAAAAAAAAAATAAACGATTGTAGAACAAATTATAAGTAACTTTCCCACCTTAATATGAGATCACTCTGACCCACGCTTAATATTATTTTATATCTCCCATTTATCAACAGATTTGTATAATAAACTATATTTTTTTATAAACGTAATAAGTGTAGTTTTACGACTATATTTTTTGTTTTCAGATTCCTGCCAGATTAAAAACAATAGTAATTATAAAAAAATCGGAAATACGTTTTTAGTCTTTTCTACTTTATTCTTTTTTTTTGTTAGAAAGTGCATTGTTTTTGTTCAAAAAATAGAATCCTCGTCCTAAATTTATCCGAAAATGATATATCACATGCCCTAATTGGTGTAGTTTTAGAGAAATCTAGCTTCAAGTGAAGCGCGGCAGCGTCGAACTTCCCCCCTCCACCCCACTAAATGAGAGGTGGCTCTCGACGGCTCCCGGACACTCCCGGTCTGTATCTGCTCATGACCAGCTAAGAATCAACTGTGCCAAGTTTCAGCGCATAGTCTCAAAATGCAAGGTGTCATGCACTAATAAACGTGCTATATAGAGTTACGTTGATAATACCTGTCGTATATAGCTCTTAACCCTTTACCTACGGGCCCTTGAATCACTCCGTCACCGCCCAATACGGGCATGTTTTGTCGAAAGTCAGCGGTTAGGCATAATTTCACTTACTTGTAACTTTTGAAGTATTACAGCTACACACTTGAAACTTCACACACACAATAAGTATAAGGAGTGGTCATTCCTCCATACAAACGTACTCGACGTTTTCCTCTGTGGTTTTTGAAGCTAGAGCAATGATTTTTTCAACACAGATTAATATTGTCAAGATCTGTGTCGAACCGTTTTGCTTTTTTTGATATTTTAGTTTTTTAAGGCGCTAGAGCCCTTCAAAAATGGCCAAAATGGCCTAATTGACTATGCCGCAATGAGAGGCGTGGTATTCAAAACTGATATCAATTAACCAAAAAAGCAAAACGGTTCGACACAGATAATTTCATAATCATTTAGATTTCCAAATTTGGTTACGATCGGTTAAGTTTTGGAGGAGGAAACAGTGGAGTACGAAACCTCGATTTTTGAGATTTTTACGCAGGATTTTTCGCCTCAGCTGCAGTTGTCCTTATCGCACTAATTTTAAGAGCGAGGTTAAGTTTCTAAATACGTACACCGACAAAAAAGTGATGAGCAATAGTAAAAATTTAATGTCGATAATCTAGTGATGTGAGAAGTTATCGATAAACCAAAAAATAAGGTCAAAAACTAAAACCCGACTACTGCAAATCGCGCTCTAAAAAGTATGAAACAAGATAGAATTCTTATCTGAAATTATCATACAGGAAATATTAGAATCCCAAGTAACACACAAGCAGGATAATAGAGTAAAATTATCATCTTATTCAAATTAAGATTGCATAAATTTTGTGTATAAGCGGTGGAAATTACTAAATTCGGATTAAGAAAATATGTGGGCCTAGTGGGGCCTATATACCAATAAATGATGAATAAATGTTGCATAGTATCGGTTTTGCATATTAAAGCTGAATAATACTTATTTCTTACACAGTTAGTCAGACATTATTCAGCTTAAAGCATTTGTGGTTACTAAAAGCTGCATAATAGCAGCATTAGCAGCAATTAGCTGTATATATTTTGTGTCGTGAGATATTAAGCAGACAATATTAAGAAAAATGTGATAGTGGCTACTAAATGCTGAAAAGAAGCGTCGGTGAAGACTTTCAACTGTATAAAAGCGGTTGCAGTTTCTGTTTTAATGCTAGTTTTTGAATAAAGGTGGACGCTATTACTGGAAGCTGTTAAAGTACATTTTCTATCACTAAAACATCTAAACACCGCAAAAAAATTACAAATTTAAAAGTGGAGTACTACATTTTTATATTTACCTTCTAAACAGTGCATTATTAACGCGGCGCTTTAAAATTTTAAATAAAATGTATATATATATTTACAGTAAAGTCGCATGCGCAATGAAATTGATGTTATGTAAACATCAAATCAATATATGGGTAATGTCCTCCTTATTTTGTATTCACTTCAGACACTACACTTTGACACGAGTTCAGAAATTAAAATGGAAGACAAATCATACACAAATAGCTGAATATATTTTCTGTAACAATGCACTTTTGAACCAAAAGCTGCATAACGTGTGACTAACTGAGTCATTCTATACAAAGCTGGATAACTTTGGTTTAAAAGCGGTATAGAAGCTTTTGACAGCCTCTATACAAGTGTTATTCAGCGATTCAATGTGTGGGCACACACTTATACAGCTATTACATTACTGTTATTCAGTAATAAGCGGCGTGGGCTAGCCCACTTTGCGCCCAAACCTTCTGTATAACGTCTGTATAAGCGCTTATACAGACGTTATACAGCTACCTTATTCAGCACACAGTACGGAATGCTCTATTATTCAAACAATATTCAGCTACTTTTGTGTTACTTGGGAAGAGTTAGAATTTTTGGGTGCGTATCATAATGAATACGAACTTTTGGTATAATTTCAGTTTACAAACGTTCAAAACGTATACTAATCTTATGTATAATGCACTAAATTTATATTTTCAATTAGTATAACATAAAAATAATATAACATACAATATACATACCGCTGTTTGGTATAACATGGTATAACAAATAAACTAATTACATTTAATATAACATTCATTATGCATATAAATTAAAATAATGAATAACATTATCGGTATCCGAACAAAACATCAGTAAAATTATTTGGATAGCTCAGTATTTCATTGGTCATCGTGTACTGTCTACTGTCAGAAAAGTAGGTAAGGTTAGGACTGTGACTCCCCAGAAAAAAAAACTGCTACCAGAAAAGTAGGTTAGGTTAGGTTAGAACTGTGACTCCCCAGGAAAAGAAACTGCTACCAGAATAGTAGGTTAGGTTAGGTTAGAACTGTAACTCCCCAGAAAAAGAAACCGCTACCAGAAAAGTAGGTTAGGTTAGGTTAGAACTGTGACTCCCCAGAAAAAGAAACTGCTACCTGAAAAGTAGGTAAGATTAGGTTAGAACTGTGACTCCCCAGAAAAAAAAACTACTAGCAGAAAAGTAGGTTAGGTTAGGTTAGAACTGTGACCCCTCATAGAAAGAAACTGCTACCAGAAAAGTAGGTTAGGTTAGGTTAGAACTGTGACCCCTCAGAGAAAGAAACTGCTACCAGAAAAGTAGGTTAGGTTAGGTTAGAACTGCAACCCCTCTCAGAAAGAAACTGCTACCAGAAAAGTAGGTTAGGTTAGGTAAGAACTGTGACCCCCCACAGAAAAAACTGCTACCAGAAAAGTAGGTTAGGTTAGGTTAGAACTGTGACCCCCCACAGAAAAAACTGCTACCAGAAAAGTAGGTTAGGTTAGGTTAGAACTGTGACCCCTCAGAGAAAGAAACTGCTAGCAGAAAAGTATTAGGTTAGGTTAGAACTGTTACCCCCCAGAAAAATAAAAGGTTAGGTTTATTGCGTGGTATTTGTTTTGTATATTATATTATTTCAACGTTATACCTTTTTATACTTATCATAAACGATATTATATGTAAAGTTCATTATACATTATGAAATTATAGAATTCATTGTTATACGTATCGCACGTTATACTTATTGCACGTTATGCCATTCAAAATTATACTAATTGAATTTATATATTCTGAGCAATATATTATAGGTTTGTATACGTTCTATTACTTACCCAGAATTTTTTAAATAAAAAATACAACGTAATAATGAATTTGGCATTTATTTCAGTCTGTAACCAATATTGTCAACAATGTTAAAATAATACTTACACAAAACCCTTAAACGAACAACTAAAACTAAATACTAAATATAAAATATCTCTCCCAAGCTACCTGCTTCTGGAATGGACCCTAGAATGCTGGCGGCGTTGCCCCTTTGAACCGCCAGACTTAATCTTTGAGCCAAGAAGGAGCCCGCCCTGTGGTCGCCCGAGACGCCTATTAGCCTGACCGACACTTCCTTTATTAACTGTTTGGTGTCGGTCGACCATGGGCCCAGTGTTTCAATGGCGAGCGCCGCAAAATCGTATGTGTCCGTTAGGAACGCATATTTGCGGCGCTTTAGTGTCTGGGCAGCAGGTAGCAGGTAGCTTGGATCCAACTGGGGGATGTGAAGGTTATGTTCAGAATTTTACTAACGGTGTCCTTTAAAATTTGGTCGATGTTTGCAGTAATTATGGGGAATCTCCAAAGTGGGGCGCAGCGAAGGATGTACAAAAATTTGGGCGAGAAAAGGCATAGTCGTAAGATGTAGAGGGCCATGTGTGGGTTGATTTCATAAAAAAGTTTGGAACACTTAAAGAATTTTTCTATTTTGGAATTTATGCATAACGGGATGGATTCGTCTAAAATGGGGGCTCCTAAAAGTGTGAGGGTTTCGCGGGTTAAAATGGAAATATTTGGTGTGAGCTGGTTAATCTCGTTGATAATAGAGGATCGGGCATTGGACGGAATGGCTTCTGAAATGAACATTTCACACACTTTAAAATTGATTGTAAGACCGATTTCTGCGAAGCGGTCGATTAAAGTTTTAAGGTCTGCCAACACAGATGACTTACTGCCACCGATGGTGCCGTCGTCTAAATACCAGAGATTTAGGTCCGATGTGAGCTGAGTGATGACGGGGTGGATGGCTAGGCTGAAAATTGCGGGCCCTAGTGGGTCTCCTTGCTGACATCCTACACAAGAAAGTATTTCAAAATTTTATACATAAGCTTTGAAGTGGTCTCGTAACATTGCCAAAGGTAGCTATAAATATATTTTAATATATTTTAATATTTGTTTTTATATATTTTCAGAGATATTCAAAGGATCGCGGTGGTCGTATGTCACGATTATAAACTTTAAGGTAAAGTGGCATACGACCACGGCTATCCTCTGAATCTCTGTAAATATATAAAAAAAATGGGAATATATAAACGTCGCGCATGAGAGGAGGCCTGTGCCCAGCAGTGGGACGTATATAGGCTGAATTATTATTATTATATTATATTATATTATATAAACGTTGGGATCCAACTTCTTCTGCGGGAGGGGGGGGGGGGACTTGACATGGCACACCAAGAATAAGCGGGCATCTCGCTCGTGTCTTCGCAGAACGTGCAGAAAGTGGAATGAGCTTCCTCCTGAGGTATTTCGTTTGCTATTTAATTAGGGTTCTCAAGGGTCGAACTTATATAGAGGCTGTCAAAAGCTTCTATACCGCTTTTAAACCAAAGTTATCCAGCTTTGTATAGAATGACTCAGTTAGTCACACGTTATGCAGCTTTTGGTTCAAAAGTGCATTGTTACAGAAAATATATTCAGCTATTTGATTTGTCTTCCATTTTAATTTCTGAACTCGTGTCAAAGTGTAGTGTCTGAAGTGAATACAAAATAAGGAGGACATTACCCATATATTGATTTGATGTTTACATAACATCAATTTCATTGCGCATGCGACTTTACTGTTCATATATATATACATTTTATTTAAAATTTTAAAGCGCCGCGTTAATAATGCACTGTTTAGAAAGTAAATATAGAAAATGTAGTACTCCACTTTTAAATTTGTAATTTTTTTGCGGTGTTTAGATGTTTTAGTGATAGAAAATGTACTTTAACAAGTTATGCTACGATAAAACTAGTTTTATAAATGAATATAAATGGGTTTTTCAGTTCATTTTAAATTCCTATTTAATTTTAGAGGTTAGAATATGAGGAACCGTAATGGCGTCCGACTGTGCTGAATATAAGCTGCTGCCACAGCTATTATGTGCTAAATTTCTGAATAGGCATTCACATTATTCGCGTTACTAAGCTACATGTTAGATAATAATGGTTTTAGAACAAGTTTTGAATAACATCAGTATAATAGTAATTGTTTTCTCAATCTTAAAGCCTATTAGGGTTCTATACACCAATGGTAAAAACCACATAGATCCTCACTAGTTTGATGAGAAACATTATAGGTATGTAACACGGGCAATATTCAATCCTACTTCCTACTAATATTATAAACGCGATATAATATTTAAGTTATATGATAAATCTGGGGGCACGGCAGATTACACAGTTATTTTTTCCGTTATCAGTTCCGACAAATATGTAGTAGGTAAAGGTACACGCAAAGATGTACGAAGTGAGTACGAAGATGTATATAGTATGAGTATGGTATGGTTACGAGTATGGTATGAATATGAATATGGTATAGGTGCGAAGGTGCGGGTATATTAGTAGCGGGTATCACGGGTGTGAGTACAAGTATATTTTGGTATGGGCTGTATTGTTTAGGTATGAGTACGAGTATAGTGTGGGATGGGTATGAGTAGACCCACTTGAAACCTAAAAACAGTCCGTTCAAAATCGACAGGAGAACCGATTTCGCTATATTTTAATGGGGGTGATTATTTTATTTTTCACATACCCAGTCCAGTCTACAAGTTTTTATTGCAACAATATATATATATACATAACTAGCATTTGCCACCTTGTTTGCAAACTAGCAACAACCTTAAATGGCCATTGGTAAACTTAATCTCGTTGCAGTAAGGTATGCAAATGGTCAGTTAACAGTGTTTACGATGGTAGCTAGCAATTGTTTTACGTCATTAAAACGACAATGCATCTTGTGTAAAATAACCAATCGAAGAGAATTGTTAATAAAACTAAACCTCGATTTTTTAAATAATGGTTGGATTAAAGAATAAATACGCAAGATGCGTTCCAAATAAAATAAAAACACGCTCACGCTCAAAGCAAACAGGCTCAAGTAGCACTGTTGACCGTGTATACTGCTAATGCTGATATTATGCAGCTTTTAGTAACCACAAATGCTTTAAGCTGAATAATGTCTGACTAACTGTGTAAGAAATAAGTATTATTCAGCTTTAATATGCAAAACCGATACTATGCAAAATTTATTCAGCATTTAGGCCCCACTAGGCCCACATATTTTCTTATTCCGAATTTAGTAATTTCCACCTCTTATACACAAAATTTATGCAATCTTAATTTGAATAAGATGATAATTTTACTCTATTATCCTGCTTGTGTGTTACTTGGGTTCCCATCAGGCGGCTCGTCTGCTCGTTTGCTGACTATCACATAAATAAAAAATAAAGATTACCAGTTCGCCGGACGATATCAGCCTGTCAGTTGTTCGGAGCTGGCAAATTTTGCGTTTAACTGACAGGCTGATATAGTCCGGCGAACTGGTAATCAGTGGGCCCCTTAGCCCTTTTCCAGGCATAGTACGATTTATCGACCACATATATACGCGCCACTAGAATTTCAACTTTAGCATTCCGATTTAAGATTCAAATTAGATTGCACTTTCGGGAAATTTGAGTTGTCTTCAAATTAATCATCAAAGCTAGATTAATTGGCATATATTTGGATTTTTCGGGAAAACCTTGTAGATAAACGGGCCTGGAATAGGGTTAATAATAGAGACAGACATAAAATAAATAATAATTGTTCAGAACAACAATTTACAAAACAAAATAGGTACCGTAAAATGGGGTGAGTAGGGTCAAAACTGAAATTCAAACCTCGATAACATTTTATTTTTACATATGAAAACTGAATGGTGTATATGGTGTGTAATGGTGTAGTGTTCCGGACGTTTGTATTTTAGTTTTTATTTTATTTTGGGTAGTTCCATTTCATAACTTTGACGATAAAGAGGAAAACCCACCTCACCCCGTAGTGCCTCGTATTTGGGGTGAGAGGGGTTTTCATACAAAGGTGATTTTGGAAGATTGGTGGATCGATTTTTTTTTATTATGCGTATTACTATAGCTCCATCCCTTCCCCTCACCCCCCTCTCAAACCTCCTCTCCCCATTCATAACCCACCTCTCCCCGCGAAACCTACTCACCCCGTTTTACGGTATGCATAACAGATATTGTAAAGAAATACCATGTTGACTTTATGACAAATACAATAAAATTGACGTTATTTGCCATCGCTTTAGATTAAGTACTTTATTTAATTTATAATAAGTTAAGTACTTATGCTTGTTATTGTTTTTAAATTCCATTGTTATATTACGTATAAAAAGCTATTTTAAGGGCCATAAGGTGCACTCCAGTCAACACCCAGCAAAATGAAGACAGAAGTGGCTTTCTTGGCTGTGGTGGTAAGTTTTTATTTTACTAATCTATAGATTCATAGACCGGTTTTTCGGGGGCAAAATCGAACCAGTGTTGTTAATGAAATATCGACTCAAGTGTTATACAGTGTGGAAAGATAAGTCGGGCCCTGGAGGGAAACTACCTTAAATCCTTAAATTAAAGCTGGCTCATTTTACTTAAAGGAGACATTGCTTTATTTTTAAAAAGAAACAAAACTGCATTTAAAGTATTTTTCTTTTTTTCTTTAATTTGGCTTGTCTAAAAAAATCTTGAGTACTAAATATTACATTTTATGGATATTTTTTAAGACAGACGAGTGTAAGACCTAATGTTTCTTGGAGAAATGTTATCATTAACATTAACTGTATCGACTATTAGAATAAAATTGCGAGTGTTTATTTTTTGTAATTTTTATAAGTTGGTTCGAGTCCCGGGCGAGGCAAGCGAGTTTTAGAAAACGTTCTACTGACGGAAATGGCTTGACAGACTATATAAATTGTTGCCATGTGTAAGCATTTTACCTCAAAAATGTGACAGCTACGTAGAAAGTGGCGCCCTCATTTATTAACCGACTTCCGAATCTCAAAAGGAGGAGATTCGATTGTGATTTTTAGGGTTCCGTACCCAAAGGGTAAAACGGGACCCTATTACTAAGACTTCGCTGTCCGTCCGTCCATCCGTCCGTCCGTCCGTCCGTCCGTCCGTCCGTCTGTCTGTCACCAGGCTGTATCTCACGAACCGTGATAGCTAGACAGTTGAAATTTTCACAGATGATGTATTTCTGTTGCCGCTATAACAACAAATACTAAAAACAGAATAAAATAAAGATTTAAATGGGGCTCCCATACAACAAACGTAATTTTTGACCAAAGTTAAGCAACGTCGGGAGTGGTCAGTACTTGGATGAGTGATGGGTTTTTTTTGCTTTTTTTTTGTTTTTTTTTTTTTTTGCATTATGGTACGGAACCCTTCGTGCGCGAGTCCGACTCGCACTTGCCCGGTTTTTTTTATGTTTGTTACTCCATATCTCCGTCATTACTGGACCGATTTTGAAAATTATTTTTTTTTGATTGTACGTATATGCATACAGATTAGTCCCGTTTTTGTCAAAACCCAGTTCTGATGATGGTATCCATGAGAGATCGAGGAAACTCCTCAAATCTTAAAGGCATACATATAGTGATTTATGTGTTTTATCAACAAATCAAGCATATACATTCAAAAAAGTGACATTTGATATAGTGGAACTGCTGATGATGATCAGAACGGAACTCTTCAATGAAGCATAGTTCACGTTTGGCGATTTGTCCTCTTGTTTGTTAAGCAAGTTAAGTTTTTAAGCCACATTTTTGTCAAGCTCGAGTTCTGATGATGGGATCCACGAGGAATCGAGGGAACTCCTCAAATCTTAAAGGCATGCGTATAGAGGTTTGTGTATTTTCATCAGAAAATCAAGAATTTACATTAAAAACTGTCGCATTTGATGAAGTGGAACTGCTGATGATGATCAGAACAGAACTCTTCAATGACTGCACGTTTGGCGATTTCGAATTTCAATTTTGACGGAGCTGGCCCTGGAGCCAGACTTGACTCGGATCCGGGCTCTTGTCTGGACCTTAACCCGGACCTGGACCCGGACTTGGACCTGGACTTGGACCTGGACAAAGACCTAGACCTGGACCTCGACCTGGACCTGGTCCTGGACCCGGAACTGGACCCGGACCCGGACTCGGACCCGGACTCAGACCTTGACCCGGAAAACCACTGATACCTTAGCTAAATAAACCACTATGATTACCTACCATAAAATGTAGGTATAAAGTATAGTTAATGATGCCAAACTTACTAGCGCCTCCCGCTTAAACCCCCGTACACCGTACCGCACGCGCCGTTAAGTGCGTTAGGTTAGGTTTGAACTGCGATCCTCACAGGACCGAAAAAAAGTGGGTTAGGTTAGGTTAGAACTGCGAGCCTTACAGAAACGAAATGCTACTAGAAAAGTGGTTTTGGTTAGGTTCGAACTGCAATCCTCACAGAACCGAACTGCTATCAGAGAAGTGGGTTCGTGAGGCTAAAACTGCGACCCTTACAGAAAAGAAATGCTACCTACTAGAAAAGTGGATGGTTTTACCTCCTTTTCTACATAGTGCACCATCTATATACAATAATCTTTCACCGGCCCCCATAGAAGTCGGTTTTTTTTTCTTGAAAATTATTTTCTACTAATTTATGTCGAACTATACAACAAAGTCAATCACTCTATATAATTTTTGGCAAACCGCGAGTTCTCAGTTCGGGGCGAACTACTAGTACCTATTTATTGTTTCTTCTTCTTCCTCGCGTTATCCCGGCATTTTGCCACGGCTCATGGGAGCCTGGGGTCCGCTTGACAACTAATCCCATGATTTGACGTAGGCACACTAGTTTTTACGAAAGCGACTGCCATCTGACCTTCCAACCCAGAGGGGAAACTAGGCCTTATTGGGATTAGTCCGGTTTCCTCACGATGTTTTCCTTCACCGAAAAGCGACTGGTAAATATCAAATGATATTTCGTACATAAGTTCCAAAAAACTCATTGGTACGAGCCGGGGTTTGAACCCGACACCTCCGGATTGCAAGTCGCACGCCCTTAAGGGGCCCACTGATTAACAGTCCGCCGCACGGTATCGGCCTGTCAGTTGTTCGGAACTGTCAAAATTTTGTTCTAACTGACAGGACAGGCCGATACCGTCCGGCGGACTGTTAATCAGTGGGCCCCTTTACCGCGAGGCCACCAGCGCTATTCGGTTAATAAATGTATACTTTTCTTAACTTGTGTTTTTTAGAGTATATGTATAGCTAATTATAGCTATTTATTTTTTTTGTTTATTTTGTTTGTTTTTTTTTTTTCAGGTTTTCGTGGCTGTTGGTGCATTTCCAAGTGAGTGTTTATGCAAGCAATATTCAAAGGTTACAGGACATTGTCAAAATTTCTAGAAACGTTCATATGGAAATTCTCATGCAAGTTTCTTAAACGAGGGTTAGACTAGCACTAGTCTATGGACTCGCAGGAACTCGCATGCAATTTACGTTACATTGCAGACTACTAAGGTAATCAATGACGTATATCTAACTTAGATATAGGTACGTCATTGATAATCTAAGGATACCCTTACGGGCACCAAAAATGGTACAAGGTCACTCACGAATTCGAGCGCGTTGTAGCGGTGCCACACCGCTGTACTGGCCCCATTCATGCCCCATTCTTATTGCCCATAAGGCCAGTCCTGAGTTAAGGTTGACTCGCGCTAGACCGGGCCGTGCCCGGACCGAGGCTTCCGACATGTCATTTTCTATGACGGCTGATCGGTGATCACGTGGTGCTTTCCATAGAAAACGAAGCTCCGGCCCGGCCACGGCCCGGTCTAACGTGAGTCATCCTATTATACACTGTGTTTTTTTTTCCGTTCATTTCAAGGGTGCATTTCTGAGCTTAAATCAAGTAACTTTCTCAAAGACACCGATATTGTAATTAACTCCATTTCGGAGATAATCAATAATTTATTTTTTTCCTATAAAGCCTCTACAAGCGTGTACACTTGCCTTACGGCCGGTTTACATATTGATTTTAGTGTTTAGAATGAGTTCATATATTTGCTACTAAACTTAAGAACAATCTCGGTCGATCGATGTTCGAAATGACATTGATAAGTCACAGATTTCAATTGTTTGGTTGAGTTAAATGTAATGCCCGTGTCACAACAACGCTATATGCTACATTTCATTACTTTTTAAAACTTATTTTTTTTTAAACAAAAAAAAATATCTTTTTTGAAAATTAACTATGGCATTTAGTTCTCTTAAACGTACTTAACCGTACCCCGAAGTTAACGGAATTCAATAAAAACACGGTGTTTATACGTCAATGGGTAAACTGCATTAATCATTATTATTTTTAGTGTAGTAGCTTTAATAATACATAATTATATTATAATATATTCTGTTAAAATAATAGCCGCAACATATCGGTCTGAGCCTAGTGTGGGGATCACTGTACTGCGTCTCTTCTCTTGGAACGCTAATTTCTTAAAATAAATATATTTTTCACCACACCAACTGGTAACGGCTCTCTTCGTCCTTCAAAAACCGATAGCAAAGTTGCATTTTATTCACATGTGAGACAAACTAATCAAATGCAAATTTTGAGTTGTTTTCTTATGTTTGCTGGTTGAATTGACTTATAAATGATGATTTTTAATTATAAATATTTAAAAATAACATTCATTTGGATTTGATTTGGTTTGTGTTTGTTTGAAATGTTATCGTACAGTTAATATTTTCTTCGGTGAAAAATTTTGTGTTTCACTCGGGGGCAAATTTTGTTTAACCCTCGTGCTTTGAAACCCTCGCAACGCTCAAGATTCTATTTTTAGAACCATTCACTACGATCGTGGTTCAATTTTGGAATCTTTCGCTTGCTCGGGTATCAATATTAGCACGAGCGGTTAAACAACAACTTTGTCCCCTTGTAAAACAAATAACTACTTACTTATTGAATTTTTGAAGTTTGGTCAGATACCGCAATGTAATGAAAAATTGCATAAAAGTTCTTTCCAGTCTAAACTTTTTCTTCTTCTTCTTCTTCCTCGCGTTATCCCGGCATTTTGCCACGGTGACTGGTGGCTGGTGGTGACTGGTGAAGTGCCATCATTGTGGAAATCTGCCATAGTTACACCTCTGCCAAAGGTGGATAACCCTACTGAGCTCAAAGATCTTCGGCCTATAAGTATTTTACCTTTTCTTTCGAAAATATTAGAAAAAGCTGTTTATGAGCAGTTATATAAGTATGTAGAAACCAATAATATCCTACCTCAATTACAGTCAGGATTTCGTAGGGGTATGGGGACTGTAACCGCCCTTATTGACGTTCTTGACAATATTATTTATGGCCTAGACTCAGGCAAGGGTACTTGCTTAGTGTTGTTGGATTTTTCTCGTGCGTTCGACTGCATAAATATTGACTTGCTTCTATCTAAGTTAATTTATTACGGTGTAGATTTAGGGTCACTCTCGTGGTTTAGAAGTTACCTTGCTGGGCGTATGCAGTCAGTTAAAATTGCTAAAAACGATGGCACTTTGTTGGTGTCTGACTCTAGACCCCTAAATCGCGGAGTCCCACAAGGCTCCATTCTCGGGCCCTTACTGTTTATTATATATAGCGCTGACATCGTTAACATTATTGAGCATTGTCAATATCACTTGTATGCGGATGATGTTCAGATGTACTACACGGCCCGTCCTTGTGACTTCCCTGACTCAATTAATAAAATTAATGAAGACCTCGAAAGTATCTCCGCTTGGGCTGAACAAAACAGTCTGTTGCTAAACCCTATTAAGTCAAAGTTAATGATTTTGGGTAGTAAAACTCAAATTTCTCGAATCTTAGATGGTAGCCCTCAACTAAATATTAGAGGCTCATTAATAGAGCGAGTAGAGGAGGCCAGAAACCTGGGTATAATAATAGACAACCAGTTAAGGTTTGAAAAGCACATAGCGGAGCTAGCCAAATCATGTTTCTTTAGATTGAAAGTATTGTATCAAGTAAGAAACCTTCTAGATGAAAAAGTTCGCTTGACATTATGCGAATTGCTCGTATTGTCTAAGTTGAACTACGGCGATCTGGTGTACGGGCCTCGTCTGCAACAAAAGACTCGTCGATTAATACAACGAGTTCAAAACGCGTGTTATCGATATTGCTACAAAGTTCCTCCAAGGAGCCATATCACACCGTTTTTGAACAAATCTTCGACTCTGAATATGGCATCACGTAGACATTTACATCTTGCTTGTCTTCTCTTTGGCGTTATAAATTGCAAGTCACCCGAATATCTATTCTCTAAAATAAATATTTCTTCTTTTCACAACCGACACGCCACAAGATCTACTCGACGTTGCATTTTAGAAGTACACCCTCATAGGACGATTGCCTTTACCGGTTGTTTCCGTTATCTCGCGACCAAATGCTGGAATGATATCCCTCCGCCTTTAAGACAACTTAAATCCAAAAAAACATTTAAAAACCACTTTAAAAAACTTCTTTTTGAAAAACAAACCGCTGGGATTCCATTCGGCTATTTGGTTGCAGATTTTAGGATATAACATGGTGAGGCTGGTGTAACACAACACACTGGGGAGACTTACACATTACACACGGGTCAATTTTACCTACTATCTAAGTATTTCATCAAAAAATTATCACACGACATGCACATATCACACTTACACTGTACGATTGTTTTCGACGTACGTAAATACTTCTACATAAATATAATATTTGTTGTGACCTGGGTTCCGGCAGAAAATCAGTGCTTTGCTCGAAAGAGCGAAGCGTATCACTGAGCCGTGACCCTTTTGTCCTGCTGCAACGCACACAGTTTGTACCTACCTACTTTTATAAAATTGTAACTGCTATTTTCTTTGTAACTCAATTTTCTTTGTTAGTGTAATAATTATTGTTTTTAGGGTTCCGTACCCAAAGGGTAAAACGGGACCCTATTACTAAGACTTCGCTGTCCGTCCGTCCGTCCGTCCGTCCGTCCGTCCGTCCGTCCGTCCGTCCGTCCGTCTGTCACCAGGCTGTATCTCACGAACCGTGATAGTTAGACAGTTGAAATTTTCACAGATGATGTATTTCTGTTGCCGCTATAACAACAAATACTAAAAACAGAATAAAATAAAGATTTAAATGGGGCTCCCATACAACAAACGTGATTTTTGACCAAAGTTAAGCAACGTCGGGAGTGGTCAGTATTTGGATGGGTGACCGTTTTTTTTTTTGCTTTTTTTTTGTTTTTTTTTTGCATTATGGTGCGGAACCCTTCGTGCGCGAGTCCGACTCGCACTTGCCCGGTTTTTTTTTTAGTTTAGAGTCGGATTGAAGCAAATTACAGAAAAACGCCTCTTAAAAGTGATAAATAAAGTAAAAAAGGCGGGATTTGAAGATACTTACTGATTTGGATAGTGTAAATTGTGTTTCACTAAAAAATACAAGAAACACGTGTTACGCTCGCTATAAAAATGAGTTCTTCTATAGTGAAGAAAATTATATTCTTACGCTGACGCCTACCGAAATTCAAGAGACAGCACAGGCAGTGGCTAGTAATTTGCTACCAGAGAAATCGCGGGCTAGTACTTATAGTTATGCAAATGTTTTCTTATTTCCTCGCAGTAGTCGTGAAAAGCACTATGTAATGCCTCGGCCGGAAACGCTAAAGATGGACTCGTATTATTTGAGGACCTCCACTAACGTGTCAGCCCTCAAACGCACTCGTCCATCTTTTAGCGGTTTTCCGTCCTCTCCTACAATGTACTATATCTTTAAAAAATCGGGTATAGTAACTATACCTAGTCTAAGGAATGATAAATTATCGAAAATACCTTGATAGCGTCCTTCTGTTGCGCCGCGACCCCTTCACCAGCCACAATGGCGAACTTATTCCAGTTGAAAGCCTTTAGCAGGGCCATGACGGACTTGCTGATCTTGAAGGCCGGGGGCAGGGTCCGCGCGAAAGTAACGCCGAGGCTTACGCGCGCTTCACGGTCCGTGGCTTTGTCATCCCGCTTTGGACTGTCATCAGTGCATTTCTGTAACAAATATATAAAACTTAATAAATTCTGCCAACGATTTTATTAAAAAAAATCGGACAAGTGCGAGTCGGACTCGCCCACCGAGGGTTCCGTACCCAAAGGGTAAAAATGGGACCCTATTACTAAGACTCCGCTGTCCGTCCGTCCGTCCGTCTGTCACCAGGCTGTATTTCATGAACCGTGATACACAAGGGTACAAAACCAGGTGCTCCATGACACCATTGCACCAATCTGTCGCCAGAACCGCTACCCATTGACGATGGAAAATTGCCACTTGGAAAACGTTGATTTAATAACCAGTCAATTGTAGGCTTGATAAAGCTGCGTATTTCAATAATACTTATGTATAGGCGAGCCTGAAACAAACACTTCTTTTTGAAGCGTCAAATCGACCATCGATCTAACATAAAATAGACGTACAGACGGACTTCTATCAATGATTAGAAGTCCGTCTGTACTGGAAATAATTTTTTATACTGTATGTTTGGTGTCATGGAGCACCTGGTTTTGTACCCTTGTGTACCCTTCAACGGCCAAGTCACACAACATTAACTATAATAATAAAGAAATCGCAGTAAGGAACCTTAGACTTGGCACGACTTTGTCTAGATTTCATTACTTTTTAGAGATAAACAAGCAGCTCCATCGAGACTTGGCTAGTTTTTTACAGAATGTTTTTGGTGGGATTTCACTTCTTTTTGTAGAAACGTGGGCATATTTATTTATTTTATTAGATTTTCTTATTTGACACATTATTTTTCTTTTTAGGAGTAGTTTTTTTATTACCATATCTCTAAAGACTCCGTCACACATGAGCGTTTTCAAAGCGCGGCGTGAGCGGGGCACGATGCGAGCGTGACGCGAGCGCGTGGCGCTCGCGATCTGCGCTAGGACTAGGGCTTCCAAATACCGGACTTCTTTCAATATCGGTATTAATACCGAAACTGTCTTCATCAATACCGGGATCCCGGTATTGACTATGAATCGCTTAAAATATTTGAGTTTTATTATAAAAAGGCTCACTGTAACACCAGATATGTATGTCTTTAGCTTAGGATATTAAACAATAATCGCCGTCTGCAATAATAGGGAATATTACGCAAAACTCTGCATAGAGGACGTCACTAACTCAATCACATGGCCTACCGTGAAACACTACAATCAAAAGTTCCGTTTCTACCTCTCTATCACTCTTGCTTATTCGATCGATAGAGAAACAGATAACGAAATTACGATTTTCGCGTTTCGCGGTAAGCCACCTGCCGCCTAAAACAAACCGCCTTGATGCATGAATGTCATAGTAAAACTTGTCAAAAAACTGCTTAAGGCGTAGTATGTATAAGTTACTCTATGGTTTACTAAACAACTTAGTGTTGCACTCTGGCGGTAGAACATTGCAGTAATACTAGGGAGTATTACTGCAATGTATTATCATTTCACCCCCCAGGTTGGCAATCATTTTATCCGCCTTGTTAACTTCACCGCTGTTACCAGTCACATTTTTAGTTCAACCTTATTAGGTTGGCTGGTTTATTAACCAGCCAACTATATTCAAATTTGCCACTAAAAATTCGTTTGCCATACTACAATTCCTTGCTCATTAGTTTCCAATCTTAGATATAATTTTAAGAACTAACTATATTAATATCATATCCTGAACATCAGAATTCATTACCAAATATTTATCTATGCATATGCACCGACCTTGGTCCAATTAAATGATCTTGTTTCATTAAATGGGCAAGTAATATTGTTGATACAGCCGAAGTTACTCATTTTAATGGATTTTAAACGGTATAATCGGCACATTTTCCTTGTTTTTGAAAATACCGGGATCCCGGTATTGCATTAAAAAATACCGGTATTAAAAAATGCGTTTTCACAGACGGGATCCCGGTATTTCGGGATCCCGGGATCCCGGTATTGGAAGCCCTAGCTAGGACGCAGCGGCCCGCCGGCGCGCTGCGCGCGCGACCCGCTTTGATCACGCCCGCGCAGTCACACAGAACACAGCGCGTGTTGCGAGCGGTCACTCGATTACTGAACGTTGGACGTTGGAAAGCATGGTCATGGACGTTGAATAGTTTCACGAGCGTTTTGTAGCCTGCAGCAATATATTGCGACAATACTGCCGACTGCATTACTGCAGCAAATGTCAAATACGATGATGCTGACCGAATTTTTGATATTTACCTCAGTAATTCAGTCAGCAGTAGTGCATGCTGCAATCCTGCTGCAGTATAGCTGCCGACTGCATTACTGCCAAAAATGTCAAAGTTGATGTATTTTAGTGTTAGTTTAGTGCAGTCCTTAGTGTTACCAATAATTGATTACGGGGATGTGTGTACTACTAATGCCACTCAGGAATCACTCAATAAACTAGACCGTCTACTTAATAACTGTATTAGATTTATATTTGGACTTCGTAAATACGATCATGTCTCCTTTTACCGCCGGCAGCTCAACTGGCTCTCCATCCGTCGTCGTAGGTCCTTTCGGATCCTTTGTATCCTATTTTCGATCCTGTTTGAGCCTTCTGCTCCTGGATATCTCAAAAGTAAATTCGTCTTCGATACTCCTCGTCCAGGATGTGAGCTGCGTACCTCCCGCGTTCTCAAACTGACCATACCTTCTCACCGTACTGGTTTTATGACTAATTCTTTCGCCGTCCAGGCTAGTCGTCTTTGGAATTCACTCCCTCTAAATACAGTGAAACCTGGATAAGTGAGACTTCAAGGGACGAGCAGATTTGTCTCACTTAAAGAGGTATTCCACTTACCCAGGCTCTCAGTTAGCCAGGTACAAATAAATGTCTGTCTCATTTACAGAGGGTTCCATTAATAGAGGTGAGAATAGAATATATTTCAGTTATAGAGGTGGTTAATAAGGTATTTTGTAATTATCTTTAAAAATAAATAAGGTAAAATAATCCTTGTCCCTAAATATTTTTAAGTCTGTTTAAATATTTATTTGAATTTATTTTGAATGATTCTCTAAAGGATAGATGTATTAAAATTAAATTATATTTGATACGGACTTCATTGCGTCTTAGAAATGTATTAAATGAAAATTTGTTTATTCGTGTTACTTATCAAGATTCAGCTTTCATTTCGATAGTCTTAACTATATAAAGTAATAAATCAAACTTGAAGTCGTTTAGATACAATTAAGCAATAATAGACTAAGAGTTAGTGAGAATACGGAAATTGATCAATAAAGTCCAAGTTAGAGAGGTCATAGATTGACGTTATCTCAGATACAGAGGTCAATTCCTATAAAATTCTAAAAAACAATTAGGAAAATGTAATCTTATAAATATAATCTCAGTAAAAGAGGTAAAATACACTCTCTGTCTCAATTATAGAGGTAAATGTGACTGTAAAATCACAACAACTAATCCCAGTTATAGAGGTTCTTTTTATCTCACTAACAGAGGTAATTCAGTGCTAAAGTGTCGGGACCGCACCATGAGTCCCAGCTATAGAGGTTTCTCACTTATCCAGGTCCCACTTAACCAGGTTTCACTGTATTAGACAAGCTCCAAGTAAGTTTTCTTTTAAGCGGTTGTTGCGTAAGCATTTGCTAAAACAAGAGTTCGAATAATATCCATCATTATTATATTTATAGTATGTATTGTATAAATATGTAGTAGTTTATATATATTTTATTTATTTATGTAGTTTATATGTATAGTTTGCTTTTTTTATATTCACTGAATAGGTATATTTCTCTCTCTGCACCAATTGTAGATGTCTGTTTGGCCCTATGGTTGACTGGTAGAGAATGCCATTTGGCATTAAGTCCGCCATTTGTACATTTTTGTATATACTTTGTGCAATAAAGTTTAAATAAATAAATATTTTTAACCGCCTTAAAATAAAGGTTCTCAGTTTGATCCGTATGTATGTTTGTTCGCGATTATCTCGCGTTTGGCTGAACCGATTTTGATGCGGTTTTCAGAAAAGTGTTTGTTACATTCTGGGAAAGGTTTTAGTATACATAGATCTGAGCTGATGCTGAACCCTGGTTGTACCTAGTGGAACTCAGGTTTGGTGCAACATAAGCCCACGCTATTTTGGTCATCCGTCACATCTTGATGAGCACTTGGGAGAGCAGTACCTTAGACAGAGCTGATGCTGAACCCTGGCTGTACCTAGTGGAACTCAGGTTTGGTACAACATAAGCCCACGCTATTTTGGTCATCCGTCACATCTTGATGAGCACTTTATTTATTATTATAGTTATTTATTATACAAGAAGTTACAACTTTTTTGTAAGGACAATGCTCCACAAAACTACATTTAGTTTGACTGTGGAGTCTCACTATACTATACTTAATAAAATTTAAATATTATAATAGGTTTACATTTGGGAGTTAAAATACTTAGGTAAGTAGGTATGTCATGAATACTCTGTAGGGTAACAACACATCTCCTATAGAGTATTCAGGAGATACCTTTTTAGACTATTTTTAAATCTACTTTTTTTGGGCTCTTTGACTATGTCCGCGGGCAAAGTATTCAGTAAATAGGGTAAACGTTTCTTAAGTGTCCTATCGCCGTAATAATTATACACCCTAGGTACTTCATATTTGCCCGCAGTTAGTGCTCTGGTATTATGACTATGTTTGACTAGATCTCTGTGTTCCTGGCTGCCATGACTGTTTATAGCTAACATATATTTAAGTTTTATTCCCACTGGTAAAATTTTACATAATTTAAATAATTGTCTGTAGTCAGATTTGCAACTGTATTTTATCTTTTTATTAACTAGTAGTTTTAGAAAACGGATTTGTAACATTTCTAATTTATCTATGTTTGTTTTAAACGTGAGGCCATAGCAGTCAAGACCGTAACTAATAATAGACTCTACTAAAGAAGTATAAATACATTTCAACGTGCTAACAGGAACTTTAAAACTAAGATGGTAAAATATGCTTAAAAGTATTCTTAATTTATTACTAATGAAATCTACATGAGTCGTCCAGGAGAAGTTTTCATCGATTTTCATGCCAAGATATGTAAAACTGTTAACTCTTTCTATGGGCTGACATTTACAAGTTCCGGGGTTATTAATACTATGAAAACAATGGAAACTATGAGTGAAAATCGATGGGATATCGTTTTTAGGTACCAAGTATGGAGAATGTATTATCATAAGTTTTGTCTTATCGGCATTTAGTACGATTCCATTATCGTGAGACCACTTGACAACAGCATCGACGTCCTCCTGTACGAGCCTGCAGGTCTGCTCTAGGTCGGTGCCGGCGCGCAGCGTGCACAGGTCGTCCGCGAACATGTGTGCGGAGCAGTGACGCAGCACGCCGCACAGGCTGTTCACGTGCATCAGGTAACAGAGGGGCCCGCAGCCCGAGCCCTGCGGCACTCCGTAGCGGACGACCTGCTCGTCACTGAGCGCCGACCCGACCTTCACGCGGAAGGACCGCGCGGTCAGGTAGTCGCGGAACCATTGGTTCAGCGGCCGCCCCACCCCGCACTCCTCCATAGCTTTCAGCAAAGTATCGGTCTCTAGGGTGTCAAAAGCCTTTTTAAAATCAAAAAAGATAGCTACCACAAACTGTTTATCTGCTAAGTTATTGTTAATCTCATCTGTAAAGGCAGATAATAGTGTGTTCGTACTTTTCTGTTTTTGAAATCCATGCTGGCGACTATTTAGAATATGGTTAGTTTGTAGATATTCGGTCGGTAATACATTTCTCTATTATTTTGTCAACGCTTGATAGTATAGATATGGGTCTGAAATTAGAATAATCTTTAAAACTGCCTTTCTTATGGATTGGACGCACTATTGCCTGTTTGAGTTTTGTAGGAAATTTTTGTTGATTAACTGATAAGTTAATTAGTTTGGCTAGTATCGGGCTTATTCTATCTACAACTGTTTTTAGATCAGACATGCGTATGAGATCGCTTCCTGGTGATTTATTACTGTTCATGTTTCTAATTACTCGATTAACATAATCACTGGATACCGGTTGCCATCGCATACACATGTCAGACTCATGTACGTAGTTTTCCCTAGTCATCCATATGTCGTTGCACGAGTGTTTTATATTGTCTATTTCTGTAGTAAATGAGGTTGCAAATTTATCACATATATGTTTTTCGTTACTTTCATCCATATTTGATAATATCTTAGTATCTAATGACTGCTTTTCCTTTCCCATCATAATATTAATCCTATCCCATATTTTTTTAATATTTTTATTACAGGCTAAAATACTCTGCTTGTCGTATTCATTCTTGCTTTTTAGTATAGCTTTATTGCACTTGTAGCGATATTTTGTATATTCTAGCCTCTTTAACATGTTTTTTGGATCCATGCTCCATATGTGGAATAATCTGTCTCGCTCAGCTATCATCTTCTTTAAGTTGCCAGTTATCCAACATTTATTATTCCTATTACTATTACTTATTATAACCTGCTTTTTATAACATTCATTGTAAATATTTTCAAATAGTTGCCTAAAAGCTTCGTACAGTTTGATAGGGCAGTCTATTAACATAAGGCTATTAAAATCAGTCGAAAGTAATTTTTCTCTTACTAATCTACTATCTAATACGAGCCGCGTAGCGGTGGCGGGGGAAGCAGGCACGGGAGAGCAGTACCCAAGATAGAGCTGATGCTGAACCCTGGCTGTACCTAGTGGAACTCAGGTTTGGTGCAACATAGGCACACGCTATTTTGGTCATCCGTCACATCTTGATGAGCACTTGGGAGAGCAGTACCTTAGACAGAGCTGATGCTGAACCCTGGCTGTACCTAGTGGAACTCAGGTTTGGTACAACATAAGCCCACGCTATTTTGGTCATCCGTCACATCTTGATGAGCACTTGGGAGAGCAGTACCCAAGATAGAGCTGATGCTGAACCCTGGCTGTACCTAGTGGAACTCAGGTTTGGTGCAACATAGGCACACTTTGTTTTGGTTAACCGACTTGTCGTCGTGTGCCTGTTGCAGAGTTCCACTAGGCGGTCATCAAAATGTAACGGATGACCAAAATAGCGTGGGGCTATGTTGCACCAAACCTAAGTTCCAGTAGGTACAGCCAGGGTTCAGCATCAGCTCTATTTCAGGTACTGCTCTTCCAAGTGCTCATCAAGATGTGATGGATGACCAAACTAGCGTTGGCCTATGTTACACCAAACCTAAGTTCCAATAGATACAGCCAGGGTTCAGCATTAGCTCTATCTTGGGTACTGCTCTCCCAAGTGCTCATCAAGATGTGACGGATGACCAAAATAGCGTTGGCCTATGTTGCACCAAACCTGAGTTCCACTAGGTACAGCTAGCGTTCAGCATCAGCTCTATTTCAGGTACTGCTCTCCCAAGTGCTCATCAAGATGTGACGGATGACCAAAATAGCGTGGGCCTATGTTGCACCAAACCTGAGTTCCAGTAGGTACAGCCAGGGTTCAGCATCAGCTCTATTTTGGGTACTGCGTTCCCAAGTGCTCATCAAGATGTAACGGATGACCAAAATAGCGTGGGCCTATGTTGCACCAAACCTGAGTTCCACTAGGTACAGCCAGGGTTCAGCATCAGCTCTAACTTGGGTACTGCTCTCCCAAGTGCTCATCAAGATGTGACGGATGACCAAAATAGCGTGGGCGTATGTTGCACTAAACCTGAGTTCCACTATAGGTACAGCCAGGGTTCAGCATCACCTCCATCTTGGGTACTACTCTCCCAAAGGCTCATCAAGGCGTGTCGGATGACCAAAACAGTGTGTGCATATGTTGCACCAAGCCTGAGTTCCACTAGGTACAGCCAGGGTTCAGCATCAGCTCCATCTTGGGTACTACTTTCCCAAAGGCTCATCAAGGCGTGTCGGATGACCAAAACAGTGTGTACATATGTTGCACCAAGCAAAACGCCTATGTCTGTCGGAGCCTTAATACAGCTGAGACCAGCTGAGGGTTCTTCATCAGATACTTCAGACCTTCGATTTTTGACATCAAATGAAGCGGCCCACCAATTTGAATATTTTTTGTAAAGGCGGTATGTCGATCTCCAATAATTTGGTTGGGCTCTTGTGTTTTCTAATCAGGGTCACCAGGTACTCCAGATCTTCGATTATCCTAGTTTTTATAGTTTTCCCTTTATGTGGCCATTAAACCCTAACTCTGTACCAAATTTCAGCTCTCTGAGTTTATGGGAAGTACTAGTTCTATTCTGATGATCATAAGTGAGTGAGTGTGTGTCATAAATGCGAAACTTTGCTTTCGCTTAACTTCGGAACTAAATGACCTACAGACTTGAAATTTTGGATTTTAAGTATGTGATTATAGCTTACTGGATGACGAAAATTTCTGCGTTCTGGTCTTATCCAGAGGTTCTCAAATAGGGACCTGAAAATGCGGCGAAATGGTTCCAGTAAAGGATGGTACGGCAGTGTTTGCTTCGCGCTCGACTTGGCGGGGGCACTGCCGTGCCCCCCGATACCTATTTTTTTTATATTCTCTATAGCACATTGCTAGGTTAACCCAACCTAAGTGTACGCGTTGTAGGTCATACTGTAGTCGTTTTAAAGAGCGTCGAGCGTCCGAGTGATATCCATATGCATGTCGTAGGCCGATTGTAAGATCAGGCAGATCGTAATGTTCCTGTGTAATGTTTTGACGATATAGTCACATTAAACCAATACATAGGTAGGATAGGTTCGTTAGGTTGCTTCAGATGCCCGAAGGGCAAACTGCCCAGAAATAGGAGCACCGCGTAGCCACCCAAAAAAACCAGGGAACGAGTCAAAGATTTTCACGTTTCACGATATGCCTAGGAATTTCACGATCTGCCTGCCTGATCGTACTTTTCTTTCCACAAGCAACTAATACTCATCGTGACAATTCTAACAACCCCAAACACAAGTTTGCGTTGTTTTATCATAGCGTTCCCATGGCCACCTCCTGTCTCCATCATCAGATCAGCTCCATGTCATCATAATGTTAGATTGTCATCCGATTTACATATGTATGCAAAATATCAGCTCAATCGGAATTTGCGAAGTGGGACAAATTTATCTTCCAAGATTTGACCCACACTAACTAACTAACATATAATACATACATACTAACAGGGCAAGATAAACAAGAGCTTATAAAAAAGCTCCAAATTCAAAATTTATGTGGAAGAAGATCCTTCAGCCTACATTTTCCAAATATGTTGCCTTTATCTACTGACAAAGCTGGCTTGCCAGAATATATCCCAGTTTTATTCTAATTGCTTGCGTCCCAGTTGAATACAATACAATATAATAGAAATAGGAACATATTAGAAAAATTGACAAAGAAGAAAGTGCTACGAAATGCAGGTAATAATACTTTTAATTTTTAATAACTCCTCGAGTCCCAACGGCAAACGAAAAAGGCTGTCAATTTACTTCTAAATTTAAAACCTCTAGGCCGTTTTAGGCTGACATTTATATTCCTGGAACTCAAAGGGACCTAAATAATGAATAATTTTTTGCAGCTTCACCGGTCCTGCCGCCGTTGATCCCGCTCCCCGGACCGAAGTCTTCAATCACTCACTCGAGCAGGACCCACGCAGATAGCAGTCATGCTGCGTCTGCCCAGTCAGACAAAGGCTACTCCTCAATCGGACCAGATGGAACCAGGGTCACATCGAATGAGAAGATTAGTAGTGCTGCAAAGAAGGACAGCCATCAGTATACCCACGGCGACCACGGGATTTCATCAGACGGCCATGGTGGCCACTCCAGCTGGGGCTTAGACGGAGACCATCGCCACGAAAGGGAGGGCAAATCTGCAGCGATAGATAAAGATCTAATCATAAAAGATAAGAGCGGAACGCGTGTGCAGAAGGAAAAGGGAAGCAGTGCTTCAGATAAATCTGCTTACGACGTCGCTCACAAGGGATACAAGACCGTGGTTGATGGCAAGGGTGGATATAAAAGCGATACAAGCGATGAAAGGCATGTAGGGAAAACACAAGGATCATCCGCAGCCATAGACAAGGTTTTGAAGATAATAAAAGAGGATGGAACCAGGGTTAGATCGCATGAAAAAAAAAGTAGTGCTGCAAAGAAGGACGGCCATCAGTATACCCACAGCGACCACGGGAGTTCATCAGACGGCCATGGTGGTCATTCCAGCTGGGGCTTAGACGGAGACCATCGCCATGAAAGAGAGGGCAAATCTGCAGCGATAGATAAAGAATTAATCGTAAAAGATAAGAGCGGAACGCGTGTGCAGAAGGAAAACGGAAGCAGTGCTTCAGATAAATCTGCTTACGACGTCGCTCACAAGGGATACAAGACCGTGGCCGATGGCAAGGGTGGATATAAAAGCGATACAAGCGATGAAAGGCAAGTAGGAAAATCCGAAGGATCATCCGCAGCCAGTGACAAGGTCTTAAAGATAATAAATAAAGATGGAACCGGGGTTAGATCGCATGAAAAAAAAAGTAGTGCTGCAAAGAAGGACGGCCATCAGTATACCCACAGCGACCACGGGAGTTCATCAGACGGCCATGGTGGCTACTCCAGGTGGGGCTTAGACGGAGACCATCGCCATGAAAGCGAGGGCAAATCTGCAGCGATAGATAAAGATCTAATCATAAAAGATAAGAGCGGAACGCGTGTGCAGAAGGAAAAGGGAAGCAGTGCTTCAGATAAATCTGCTTACGACGTCGCTCACAAGGGGTACAAGACCGTGGTCGATGGCAAGGGTGGATATAAAAGCGATACAAGCGATGAAAGGCAAGTAGGAAAATCCGAAGGATCATCCGCAGCCAGTGACAAGGTCTTAAAGGTAATAAATAAAGATGGAACCGGGGTTAGATCGCATGAAAAAAAAAGTAGTGCTGCAAAGAAGGACGGCCATCAGTATACCCACGGCGACCACGGGAGTTCATCAGACGGCCATGGTGGTCATTCCAGCTGGGGCTTAGACGGAGACCATCGCCATGAAAGCGAGGGCAAATCTGCAGCGATAGATAAAGATCTAATCATAAAAGATAAGAGCGGAACGCGTGTGCAGAAGGAA
Organism: Cydia splendana; assembly: GCF_910591565.1. Taxonomy (NCBI): domain Eukaryota; kingdom Metazoa; phylum Arthropoda; class Insecta; order Lepidoptera; family Tortricidae; genus Cydia; species Cydia splendana. The sequence goes on from NC_085983.1 coordinate 8,404,208, forward strand.
AAGAGAAGCAGTGCTTCAGATAAATCTGCTTACGACGTCACTCACAAGGGGTACAAGACCGTGGTCGATGGCAAGGGTGGATATAAAAGCGATACAAGCGATGAAAGGCAAGTAGGAAAATCCGAAGGATCATCCGCAGCCAGTGACAACGTCTTAAAGATAATAAATAAAGATGGAACCGGGGTTAGATCGCATGAAAAAAAAAGTAGTGCTGCAAAGAAGGACGGCCATCAGTATACCCACGGCGACCACGGGAGTTCATCAGACGGCCATGGTGGCCACTCCAGCTGGGGCTTAGACGGAGACCATCGCCATGAAAGCGAGGGCAAATCTGCAGCGATAGATAAAGATCTAATCATAAAAGATAAGAGCGGAACGCGTGTGCAGAAGGAAAAGGGAAGCAGTGCTTCAGATAAATCTGCTTACGACGTCGCTCACAAGGGATACAAGACCGTGGTTGATGGCAAGGGTGGATATAAAAGCGATACAAGCGATGAAAGGCATGTAGGGAAAACACAAGGATCATCCGCAGCCATAGACAAGGTTTTGAAGATAATAAAAGAGGATGGAACCAGGGTTACATCCAATGAAAAGGGTAGTAGTGCTGCAAAGAAGGACGGCCATCAGTATACCCACGGCGACCACGGGAGTTCATCAGACGGCCATGGTGGCTACTCCAGCTGGGGCTTAGAGGGAGACCATCGCCGCGAAAGCGAGGGCAAATCTGCAACGATAGATAAAGAATTACTCATAAAAGATGCGAAGGGAACGCGTGTGCAGAAGGAAAAGGGAAGCAGTGCTTCAGATAAATCTGCTTACGACGTAGCTCACAATGGACACAAAACCGTGGTCGATGGCAAGGGTGGATATAAAAGCGATACAAGCGATGAAAGGCAAGTAGGAAAATCCGAAGGATCATCCGCAGCCAGTGACAAGGTCTTAAAGGTAATAAATAAAGATGGAACCGGGGTTAGATCGCATGAAAAAAAAAGTAGTGCTGCAAAGAAGGACGGCCATCAGTATACCCACGGCGACCACGGGAGTTCATCAGACGGCCATGGTGGTCATTCCAGCTGGGGCTTAGACGGAGACCATCGCCATGAAAGAGAGGGCAAATCTGCAGCGATAGATAAAGAATTAATCGTAAAAGATAAGAGCGGAACGCGTGTGCAGAAGGAAAAGGGAAGCAGTGCTTCAGATAAATCTGCTTACGACGTCGCTCACAAGGGATACAAGACCGTGGCCGATGGCAAGGGTGGATATAAAAGCGATACAAGCGATGAAAGGCAAGTAGGAAAATCCGAAGGATCATCCGCAGCCAGTGACAAGGTCTTAAAGATAATAAATAAAGATGGAACTGGGGTTAGATCGCATGAAAAAAAAAGTAGTGCTGCAAAGAAGGACGGCCATCAGTATACCCACAGCGACCACGGGAGTTCATCAGACGGCCATGGTGGCTACTCCAGCTGGGGCTTAGACGGAGATCGCCATGAAAGCGAGGGCAAATCTGCAGCGATAGATAAAGATCTAATCATAAAAGATAAGAGCGGAACGCGTGTGCAGAAGGAAAAGGGAAGCAGTGCTTCAGATAAATCTGCTTACGACGTCGCTCACAAGGGGTACAAGACCGTGGTAGATGGCAAGGGTGGATATAAAAGCGATACAAGCGATGAAAGGCAAGTAGGAAAATCCGAAGGATCATCCGCAGCCAGTGACAAGGTCTTAAAGGTAATAAATAAAGATGGAACCGGGGTTAGATCGCATGAAAAAAAAAGTAGTGCTGCAAAGAAGGACGGCCATCAGTATACCCACGGTGACCACGGGAGTTCATCAGACGGCCATGGTGGCCATTCCAGCTGGGGCTTAGACGGAGACCATCGCCATGAAAGAGAGGGCAAATCTGCAGCGATAGGTAAAGATCTAATCATAAAAGATAAGAGCGGAACGCGTGTGCAGAAGGAAAAGGGAAGCAGTGCTTCAGATAAATCTGCTTACGACGTCGCTCACAAGGGGTACAAGACCGTGGTCGATGGCAAGGGTGGATATAAAAGCGATACAAGCGATGAAAGGCAAGTAGGAAAATCCGAAGGATCATCCGCAGCCAGTGACAAGGTCTTAAAGGTAATAAATAAAGATGGAACCGGGGTAAGATCGCATGAAAAAAAAAGTAGTGCTGCAAAGAAGGACGCCCATCAGTATACCCACAGCGACCACGGGAGTTCATCAGACGGCCATGGTGGCCACTCCAGCTGGGGCTTAGACGGAGACCATCGCCATGAAAGCGAGGGCAAATCTGCAGCGATAGATAAAGATCTAATCATAAAAGATAAGAGCGGAACGCGTGTGCAGAAGGAAAAGGGAAGCAGTGCTTCAGATAAATCTGCTTACGACGTCGCTCACAAGGGATACAAGACCGTGGTTGATGGCAAGGGTGGATATAAAAGCGATACAAGCGATGAAAGGCATGTAGGGAAAACACAAGGATCATCCGCAGCCATAGACAAGGTTTTGAAGATAATAAAAGAGGATGGAACCAGGGTTACATCCAATGAAAAGGGTAGTAGTGCTGCAAAGAAGGACGGCCATCAGTATACCCACAGCGACCACGGGAGTTCATCAGACGGCCATGGTGGCCACTCCAGCTGGGGCTTAGACGGAGACCATCGCCATGAAAGCGAGGGCAAATCTGCAGCGATAGATAAAGATCTAATCATAAAAGATAAGAGCGGAACGCGTGTGCAGAAGGAAAAGGGAAGCAGTGCTTCAGATAAATCTGCTTACGACGTCGCTCACAAGGGATACAAGACCGTGGTTGATGGCAAGGGTGGATATAAAAGCGATACAAGCGATGAAAGGCATGTAGGGAAAACACAAGGATCATCCGCAGCCATAGACAAGGTTTTGAAGATAATAAAAGAGGATGGAACCAGGGTTACATCCAATGATAAGGGTAGTAGTGCTGCAAAGAAGGACGGCCATCAGTATACCCACGGCGACCACGGGAGTTCATCAGACGGCCATGGTGGCCACTCCAGCTGGGGCTTAGAGGGAGACCATCGCCGCGAAAGCGAGGGCAAATCTGCAACGATAGATAAAGAATTACTCATAAAAGATGCGAAGGGAACGCGTGTGCAGAAGGAAAAGGGAAGCAGTGCTTCAGATAAATCTGCTTACGACGTCGCTCACAAGGGACACAAGACCGTGGTCGATGGCAAGGGTGGATACGAAAGCGATATAAGCGTTGATAAGCAAATAGGTAATTCCCAAGTTCTATCCGCATATATTAACAAGATTGTGAAGGTAATAAATAAGCACAATTCCTCGATCAGAGCCAAAGAGCAAGCCGAGTGTGCCTCTCGGGATAATAATGTAATGTAAAGCGTGGATGATGGCAGCTCTTCCAAAAACCAGTCAAGCCGGACTTCAGTTGGAGCCGATGGTAGCACGGCTAGCGTCAACTCTAAATCTTCAAATGCCAGCAAGAGTTCTGCCTCATCTAGTTCTTCTAAAAAAGTGGAAGTCATTAAGGGCTAGAAGTATTAAATTAAACATTAGGTGTTGTAACATTTGTTTAGAGTTTTTATACCTACTTATAATTGACTGATCAAATATAACCCGGTTCACGATCGTAAAAAACTTCAACGTTCATGTGATAAAATTATTTGTTTTTGGCTTTTGTTGTTTTACTAAAACCCTATGGTAGTCCCAGTAATGTCATCTTACAACTATTGTATAGTAGAAACGTCTACAAACGATGGCATAAAGCTATTGAATGAAAAGTGGCAAAATTCACTGTCTCGGGTGAGGCTCGGACTTCCGACTCTGAGGGCTTACCAGGGCCCACCGCGAACCAAGTTCGACGTGTTGCCTCCCTGTCGCACTTGTAAACTCGTACGTAAGTGTGACAGGGAGGCAACACGTCGAACGTGGTTCGCGGTAGGCCATCTGGATAACTAGCCCATCGCTCCGCCAACTAAGCTACCAAGACTTCACTCGAGGAGTGAATATTTAAACTTTCAATTTGCCTATTTCTAAGCTTTAGTGTGTCACCTATTGGGCATGAGCATGTCGAGATTGTCGAGCATTAGGACGTTTACCTTATGTACCTATTTTATTTACTTGAAATCCTGACTTAAACCAGGGGTGCAAAACTCCTCCCTTCGGGCAAACTCGGCTCCGTTCGGCTCAGCATTCATTCATTCTTTTAAAATTATGGCTTCAGCCCATTGGGCCTATTTCGCCAGTATCAAGGTCGTAGTAGCAGGGTAATACGATTGAAATTGTACGGTTAGTACAAGACAGTGTACGGTGATTTAGCTCATGTAAAGCGATAGCGGGCTTTACAAGAAACACGTGGACAACCGGCCGTTGACTCCAAAATGATGGTTAAACGTGCTTCAAGATTAATTCTCCATTCACTGCACACTACCACATTAGTTTACTGTATAATAGGCTATCGATATTACACTTTAAACAATATTAATGAGCAAAAAACAAAGCAATTGATCACGACGCGTGACCATCAAGATGGCGCTCGAACCGGAAGTCGGCTCAGCATTGCTCCGAGCAATTACTAGGGTTATCACAACTTGACGTCCCTTTGCGTGCACGACCACAGATAAGATAATGACTTGAATTTTGACAACCCTAAATAGCCGAAATGGATAGTGCCATAAGTTAGAAAGAATCATGATTCGACCCAGAATCGCTGTCAAACTTCGGTTTTGTAGGATTTGTCCTTTTTGTGCGATAGTACTATTACTTATTCTGTGGTTATACCGTAGAATGGAGATTTAAAAAATAAAAAAGAATAAAAAATATTTATTTATTTCGGACGATTCAATCCATAGTTGTTAGTAACAAACTTAAACTAAAATGTTGGTAGGTCCAGTGCCTAACTAATGCACTGTCCCATATCCCTGCCACTACGGCCAGGAGACTGTGGCGGCTGTCGCGCACCCTTCGGAGCGTCGCGGCGCAGCGCTTGCGCAGCGTCGCGTGGAAACCGTCCACATGCGCGTCGGCGAACATGCCCGACGAGCTGCAGTATCGCGGCAGCCGCAACAGTACCCTGAACGCGTCGTTGACTTGCGCTGTACACCTGCTGAACCTTACGAGCTACCATATTAGCCCTAATAGCTAACGCCCTGCGCTCGCGTTCAATGTCCGCGTCGTCACGCAAAATGTCGGTGACCAAGTGCCCAAGATATTTGAAGGAATAAACCCTCCTCAGCTGTTAGCCATTCAAACGAATGGGTGGGACGTACGCACTTGCTCCCCGCCTTAAAAACCATATATTCACTTATCGCGACATTATATCGTAAGTTATATTTTTGGGCATAGGACTCACACTTTTCAATTAGTATTCTTATAACACCGACCGATGGGCTAATTGTACGTTTAGCAAGCGATCGAGCACCCTCGCTACAATTGTTGCCAGAGAAATAGGCCTATAGTTAGCACTATCCGAAATGTCACCCGTCTTATTTTTGACAATAGGTATTACAATCGTTTTTGTCATAAGCGGCGGTAGGTAAGAGTGACATATGCATAAGTTGTAAAACATCGCTAATACTCGAGGCAGGTGGGGACCGGCAAACTGCAGGTGCTCGATGCTCAAGTGGTCGTGACCGGGTGATTTACCCCTTTTCATAGATTTTATTATTTTACTTACGTCACTAACGCTAAACCGGGTCGGTGAGTCCCCGTCCAGTCTGCCAGCATCGGGCACCTGCAGCGGCTCGGCCTCGCCGACGTCGGTGGAAGAGCACTTCACATTAAACTGATCCATAAACACACCCATACAACCATTTCCAGTCGCCGTTACGACGCGGTGTTGACACATCTTGTGTCGACACCGTCTGTTTCGGTCACAATTCCAGTCGCAGAGTCGTCGCCGTGTCGACACAGTTACCAGAAATGGGGAAGGGTCGACACATGACACAAAGTGACATAAAGTGTGGTCGCCGTGTGCACACATTGTTTCGGGTTTGCGACTACTTTATGCCAAAATCATTCGTTCATTCGTTCATTTTGTTCCTGTCAAATAGAAACTGTCAGATGGAAAAATAGTTAAATAAAAAGAAGTGACATTAATACGCCATCTCTAAAACGGATTACAAGACGTAATTATATATTGTTTGCATTTATATTACAATATGACTTAAATTATTATGGGGAATTAAACTGCTCGAGTGATTTGATAAACTAAGTGTAATATAATCAACGCGCCACCACATTGTTTTAGTTTAGCCGGAAATGAAATTGTTTACTTCTCAGTGCCTGTGTTCATAACTATATTATTTGAAGCATTTTTAGTACTTCGATGCGTATACTATACTTAAATAACAGAAATAACGCTTTACATACTACGAAACTTGTTAATTATGATGTATAAATATGGTTTAAGGCTGAGAAATATTGCAGTCACAAAGTAGTTGCAATGTTTCGACTTTGTGTCGACTCTGTGTTGACACATGACACGCGCTGTCAAAAGTAATAACAAAGTTACTGGTATGTTACTGGATTTGCAAAATGGCTCCTTGTGTTGATTTGTTTTCAGATATTCTCAAAGTGTAAAAATGCCGTGGTCAGAGATGGGCATTAATCGATTAACTGTTTATTCGACTAATTAATGGAATAAAAAAAGTTAATTCTCAAATTTTAATCGCGATTAGTTTAGTCGACCTAACATAGATTGAAATTGAATTAATCTGAATATTAATCGAATAAATTATCGATTAAATCTCGATTGAAAGTTGACAGGGGGCCATTTTTGTACGTAAAAATAATAGAAATGTCTTGCATGCAGATGGTAGCAAAACACTTTGTCATAAAAGTCGAGATGGGTGTCGATATATAGGTTTTAGGGAGTGCCGATTTCGAAAATAATGACCATTTTGGAATCCGAAATGGCGGCCATGCACTGTGTCATAAAAGTCGTCATGGATGTCGTTTTATACGTTTTAGGGGGCCCCAATTTTGAAAATGATGACCATTTTGGAATCCAAAATGGCGGCCATGCACTATGCCATAAAAGTCGTCATGGGTGTCGTTTTATAGGTTTTGGGGGGCGCAGATTTCGAAAATGATAACATTTTCAATTTAAAAATAGCGGCAATGCACTATGTCATAAAAGTCGTCATGGATATCGTTTTATAGGTTTTAGGGGGCGCAGATTTCGAAAATGATGACTATTTTGGATTCCAAGATGGCGGCCATGCACTATGTCATAAAAGTCGTCATGGATGTCGTTTTATAGGTTTTAGGGGGCGCAGATTTCGAAAATGATGACTATTTTGGATTCCACTTTTATGACAAAATACGTAGCCGCCATCTTGGATTATAAAATGATCATCGTTTTCGAATTCTGCACTCCCTAAAACCTATAAATCGACATCCGTGACGACGCAAGTTATCTTTATTTTCAGATCTAACAAATTGCTACAGAATACAAAGGACAAAAAAGAAGCGAGGAGGTAATGAAACAAGCAAAAATACAGATGATTCCTCGACGCAATTGGGTGATTCTTAAATTGTGTCCAGATTTTTTTTGTCATAAAAGTTTATATTTTTCACATATTACTCTCACAAGTTCCGTGACATTTCGACCTTGTCATTTTTTAAATAAATGTTTTTGTTTATCTATGAGGATCTCACTAGAATAGTATAATCAAGGTATGTTTATATTTGATGAATGAAATAGTAACGCAAAAAAAATATATATTTGTGTCTTATATTCCTGCCGAAGACTTTTATTTTACCTTTTCCTTCTACACAAGTTTGGCCAAGTAATAAGAATTTAGGGCTCTCAATTTTATTTTGACTTCTACAACAGTAAAGCTACGAGGCCATGTTTTGGTATCGTTTTCGTATAAATTCGCAGTACCAAATTTAGTTAAGGTATCACATTGACACCATTCCGAAGTAAAAACATATAAACTTATTAAAATACTTTCTTTTAAACTCCTCTTCACGCTTAAACTGCTGAACAGTTTTAATTTAAATTTGGTACACATATATTTTGAGTCCCGAGACAGGATATAATAAGTTATCTCAAAAATCATCCTTTAAAGGTGTGAAATGAGGTGTAGGGGGGAATTCAGAATTGACTTCTTGAAGTAGTTTAGGTTTGAAGTCATGTTTTTTCATCATTTTTAACTAAATCAAAGATGTAGACCATCCCAAATTTCATATAAATCGGTTCAGCGGTTATTGATTACCCGTACAAATTTCCACGCCACTTTTCACACCTTCAAAAGATGATTTTGGTTATAAGATCTATCCTATGTCCTGTTCCGGGACGCAAACTATTTCTATACCAAATTTCAACGAAATCGGTTCAGCGGTTAAGCGTCAAGAAGAGTTTCAAAAAAACCGGCCAAGTGCGAGTCGGACTCGCGTATTAAGGGTTCCGTACATTAAGTCCGACTCGCGCTTGACTGCACATTTCTAATAGGTTTTCCTGTCATCTATAGGTAAAGAACTAGGCTTGTGCCTGCTCGGTCACTGCAGAGAGCGCTCCGCTCTCGGTCAATCGGTCAAACGAACTAGTTCGGTCTTTTAGTTCCTTTAGTTCAGTTCGTTCGTTGAGAGCCGGGAATGAATAGGAGTCGATTTTTCATTGGTTTCTTTCCAATCTTTGGTAACTGAATACAATTTAACTTGTACGATACGATATGTCGATATTAAAAATTAAAACACCTTAACATAATTAAAAAATATCAAATATGTCGAAATATATTTGATTTTCCTTCATATTTTACGGGCTTAGGAGTGTCACGTCGTTCTTTCATCTCGTTCATACTCGTGCCAGCGACATTGACAACCGTTTCGTTCCGTCCATTTTACGTTTCACTCAGTCAAGCGCTCTCGAATCCCACTGAACTAAAGGACCTAAAGACCGATTAAGAGCGTGCAAAAAGATTTAGTTCCTTTCGGTCCTTGATGGGATTTCATTCTTAATAGTTCTTAGTTCAGGACCGACTCAAGCCTATAAAGAACTATTTTGTGTATTCAGACGGACATACATACAGACGCACGAGTGATCCTATAAGGGTTCCGTTTTTTCCTTTTGAGGTACGGAACCCTAAAAAGATTTATTTTTATTTTGTGGAATAGTGTCAATGTGATATCTTAAATGGATTCAGCACCCCAGATTTATACGAAAACGATACCAAACACGGCCTAGCACCTTCACTGATATAGATATATCAAGATAAAATTGAGAGCTCTAAATAAACTTTCAAGAGCGGATATCTCAAAAACTATTCAACATATCGAAAAAATTGACTGAATAAACTTGTAACAAATTAAATTAACTTTCATTTTGTATAAGTGGCCATGTCGCTGAGATGCATAGTTTCCGAGATATAATCGAAAAACGGGAAAATGGGACCTTCAACGCCCCCTCTCTCCCCCCCGCTCAAGGGCTACGGCCGGGGACTTTTGATATGTTCACCTCCTAACTTGTCAAACCGAGTTACGGAGTCAAAAATTGTGTTCCGAGCATTTCCCTCTACAACTTTTGGAGCATTCGTTGCCTGACCTAAGTAGCTTATTGAATTTCTTTAAAAACTTTTCTGTAAAAGGTTGACGGGTGTTGGGTGTTTATATGGTTTCGGTCGATTATTATCATTTGCATTGCCCATGATGACTTACTAGAATTACGAGCACACGAGACACTAATAGTAGTTTGACAAACCTTGGTTTTCAAGAGGTATTTTATATTGACATTTGCTGTCACAAATTTGCTGTCAGATTTAGTCGCAAACCGCACGCAAAGTGCACACAAATGTGTCGACACCTTGTTACGGAAAAGTGTAGACACGGCGACGACACTTTGTTTCGAAACAATTCTAGACACATTGTGTGGACTCTGTTACGACACATCTGACATTTAGTTACCACTTTGTGATTCTGCGACTGGAATGGTTATATGGGCATTAGCAACACACTTGGGATCCGAGAAACCGTTCACACTTACAGACAGACCAGGCCTAGATTCCAACTTTTTTGTGCACTTCCAAAAGTTTCTAAAATCGTTATTTCTATGGTGAGTGGCAAGCTAATCCATTTTAATCTGTTCTTGATGCTTTTGGACCCACCTTAACCTCGATTTAAATACTTTCTGACTGTGACACATGACATCAAAAACAGATCCCCCCCTAGGCCTGCCGTACCAGACTCACTCCTGGAATCTAGCCCTCGCCTCTCTGTGCGCATCGCTAACATGCTTATTCCATCCTATTACCTTCTTTTTACCATTGCCTAGTCCGCTCGTGACGGCCTTACTGTATGAAGAAGCTTCACATAGCGAGGATATTATTTTAAGGTACAGATTGTCAAGTATCTTGCAATGCTCATGGTTGTCCATACAGCATCCGTCACAGCAGTCCGAAAGCTCAGAAGGAAAATCAATAATCTTTAATAGTTCGTTACATTTATTCACATAATTATCAATTTCATGGGAAGTTCTCTCCCCCCAAACAACATACTTTTTATTCGAAATTACACTGTTATCCTTATTATTATTAGATTATTACATAATTATGTGCTTAGATTTAACCAAGTCTAGATTAGATTTGTAATGTAAAATGCCTTGATACGACAATTTATATGGACCTGTGTACCTGTGTAAGCGGCTACGGTGCGGACAACACAACAACGCCCGAGGTAAGAAATAGACGTGACGAAAAAGCAAAATCGAATTTTTGAGCGTCGAGAAGTCTTTGTTGTCAGTGGAAACGGGGAAAGACGCCCGAGGGCCTACCGCGAACTACGTTCGACGTTTTGCCTCTCTGTCGCACTTGTAAATTCGTACGTAAGTGTGACAGGGAGGCAACACGTCGAACGTGTTTGTGGTAATAGCGCCCCCTACGCAGAGTTTCGCGTAATATTCCCTATTCCGTTAGTAAAATTAACCTTCGGATTTTATAAAGATACATCGGGTATCGGCGGTAACACGCGAAGGTGATTTTGCTGTTCTGCTTTCTTATTAACTCACAATAGTAGTTGTTACAAGGGATCAAAATGATTATATTTCCGTCAAGGGCGTATTAAGTACATTGAATCTTGAACAAATGAAGAAATGAAAAGAATGTATACTTAAGTAGTTCATAAATACCTTATTTTTTGATCTCATTATGTATACTGTGAATGTCGTCCTATAATGGCTAAAATATGTTACTAGTGCTTACTATTATTGTTATTATTATTTTTAAATGTTGTTTATTTTATTGTAATTGTATTTTATGTGCATTTCAAACACAATCTTGTATTGTTGATGAATAAATATGATATGATATGATATGATATGATAAGCGATGGATTCAACAATTACAATTAAAAACGATATTAAAGAGAGAAAATAAATTCTAAGGTCCCCTTTTTATTAAATATTGATCCTAGCGAAAATTGAATAACCTTTTTTGTAGGAAATTTTATGTAAATTATTCATGTAATAAAACATTTTTTTGCTATTGGCCATCGTTTACGAGTTATTTACGAATGACTAAACTTTCTCCCTTCAATATATTTTTTTAATATTGATTCTAGCGAAAAAAAGTGGCACTTATTTTATAAGAAATCTGGAACAGATTATTTACGTAAAAGATAATTTTTGCTGTGAGCTACCGTTTACGAGTTATTTACGAAAAACAAAAAAAAATAAACGATTGTAGAACAAATTATAAGTAACTTTCCCACCTTAATATGAGATCACTCTGACCCACGCTTAATATTATTTTATATCTCCCATTTATCAACAGATTTGTATAATAAACTATATTTTTTTATAAACGTAATAGGTGTAGTTTTACGACTATATTTTTTGTTTTCAGATTCCTGCCAGATTAAAAACAATAGTAATTATAAAAAAATCGGAAATACGTTTTTAGTCTTTTCTACTTTATTCTTTTTTTTTGTTAGAAAGTGCATTGTTTTTGTTCCAAAAATAGATTCCTCGTCCTAAATTTATCCGAAAATGATATATCACATGCCCTAATTGGTGTAGTTTTAGAGAAATCTAGCTTCAAGTGAAGCGCGGCAGCGTCGAACTTCCCCCCTCCACCCCACTAAATGAGAGGTGGCTCTCTACGGCTCCCGGACACTCCCGGTCTGTATCTGCTCATGACCAGCTAAGAATCAACTGTGCCAAGTTTCAGCGCATAGTCTCAAAATGCAAGGTGTCATGCACTAATAAACGTGCTATATAGAGTTACGTTGATAATACCTGTCGTATATAGCTCTTAACCCTTTACCTACGGGCCCTTGAATCACTCCGTCACAGCCCAATACGGGCATGTTTTGGCGAAAGTCAGCGGTTAGGCATAATTTCACTTACTTGTAACTTTTGAAGTATTACAGCTACACACTTGAAACTTCACACACACAATAAGTATAAGGAGTGGTCATTCCTCCATACAAACGTACTCGACGTTTTCCTCTGTGGTTTTTGAAGCTAGAGCAATGATTTTTTCAACACAGATTAATATTGTCAAGATCTGTGTCGAACCGTTTTGCTTTTTTTGATATTTTAGTTTTTTAAGGCGCTAGAGCCCTTCAAAAATGGCCAAAATGGCCTAATTGACTATACCGCAATGAGAGGCGTGGTATTCAAAACTGATATCAATTAACCAAAAAAGCAAAACGGTTCGACACAGATAATTTCATAATCATTTAGATTTCCAAATTTGGTTATTTCCAAGTTTTGGAGGAGGAAACAGTGTAGTACGAAACCTCGATTTTTGAGATTTTTACGCAGGATTTTTCGCCTAAGCTGCAGTTGTCTTATTTTAAGAGCGAGGTTAAGTTTCTAAATACGTACACCGACAAAAAAGTGATGGGCAATAGTAAAAATTTAATGTCGATAATCTAGTGATGTGAGAAGTTATCGATAAACCAAAAAATAAGGTCAAAAACTAAAACCCGACTACTGCAAATCGCGCTCTAAAAAGTATGAAACAAGATAGAATTCTTATCTGAAATTATCATACAGGAAATATTAGAATATAAGAGTTAGAATTTTTGGGTGCGTATCATAATGAATACGAACTTTTGGTATAATTTCAGTTTACAAACGTTCAAAACGTATACTAATCTTATGTATAATGCACTAAATTTATATTTTCAATTAGTATAACATAAAAATAATATAACATACAATATACATACCGCTGTTTAGTATAACATACAAATAAACTAATTACATTTAATATAACATTCATTATGCATATAAATTAAAATAATGAATAACATTATCGGTATCCGAACAAAACATCAGTAAAATTATTTGGATAGCTCAGTATTTCATAGGTCATCGTGTACTGTCTACTGTCAGAAAAGTAGGTAAGGTTAGGACTGTGACTCCCCAGAAAAAAAAACTGCTACCAGAAAAGTAGGTTAGGTTAGGTTAGAACTGTGACTCCCCAGGAAAAGAAACTGCTACCAGAAAAGTAGGTTAGGTTAGGTTAGAACTGTAACTCCCCAGAAAAAGAAACCGCTACCAGAAAAGTAGGTTAGGTTAGGTTAGAACTGTGACTCCCCAGAAAAAGAAACTGCTACCAGAAAAGTAGGTTAGGCTAGGTTAGAACTGTGACCCCTCAGAGAAAGAAACTGCTACCAGAAAAGTAGGTTAGGTTAGGTTAGAACTGCAACCCCTCTCAGAAAGAAACTGCTTACCAGAAAAGTAGGTTAGGTTAGGTTAGAACTGTGACCCCTCACAGAAAAAACTGCTAACAGAAAAGTAGGTTAGGTTAGGTTAGAACTGTGACCCCTCAGAGAAAGAAACTGCTACCAGAAAAGTAGGTTAGGTTAGGTTAGAACTGCAACCCCTCTCAGAAAGAAACTGCTACCAGAAAAGTAGGTTAGGTTAGGTTAGAACTGTGACCCCTCACAGAAAGAAACTGCTACCAGAAAAGTATTAGGTTAGGTTAGAACTGTTACCCCCCAGAAAAATAAAAGGTTAGGTTTATTGCGTGGTATTTGTTTTGTATATTATATTATTTCAACGTTATACCTTTTTATACTTATCATAAACGATATTATATGTAAAGTTCATTATACATTATAAAATTATAGAATTCATTGTTATACGTATCGCACGTTATACTTATTGCACGTTATGCCATTCAAAATTATACTAATTGAATTTATACATTCTGAGCAATATATTATAGGTTTGTATACGTTCTATTACTTACCCAGAATTTTTTAAATAAAAAATACAACGTAATAATGAATTTGGCATTTATTTCAGTCTGTAACCAATATTGTCAACAATGTTAAAATAATACTTACACAAAACCCTTAAATGAACAACTAAAACTAAATACTAAATATAAAATATCTCTCCCAAGCTACCTGCTTCTGGAATGGACCCTAGAATGCTGGCGGCGTTGCCCCTTTGAACCGTCAGACTTAATCTTTGAGCCAAGAAGGAGCCCGCCCTGTGGTCGCCCGAGACGCCTATTAGCCTGACCGACACTGCCTTTATTAACTGTTTGGTGTCGGTCGACCATGGGCCCAGTGTTTCAATGGCGAGCGCCGCAAAATCGTATGTGTCCGTTAGGAACGCATATTTGCGGCGCTTTAGTGTCTGGGCAGCAGGTAGCAGGTAGCTTGGATCCAACTGGGGGATGTGAAGGTTATGTTCAGAATTTTACTAACGGTGTCCTTTAAAATTTGGTCGATGTTTGCAGTAATTATGGGGAATTTCCAAAGTGGGGCGCAGCGAAGGATGTACAAAAATTTGGGCGAGAAAAGGCATAGTCGTAAGATGTAGAGGGCCATGTGTGGGTTGATTTCATAAAAAAGTTTGGAACACTTAAAAAAAATTTCTATTTTGGAATTTATGCATAACGGGATGGATTCGTCTAAAATGGGGGCTCCTAAAAGTGTGAGGGTTTCGCGGGTTAAAATTGAAATATTTGGTGTGAGCTGGTTAATCTCGTTGATAATAGAGGATCGGGCATTGGGCGGAATGGCTTCTGAAATGAACATTTCACACACTTTAAAATTGATTGTAAGACCGATTTCTGCGAAGCGGTCGATTAAAGTTTTAAGGTCTGCCAACACAGACGACTTACTGCCACCGATGGTGCCGTCGTCTAAATACCATAGATTTAGGTCCGATGTGAGCTGAGTGATGACGGGGTGGATGGCTAGGCTGAAAATTGCGGGCCCTAGTGGGTCTCCTTGCTGACATCCTACACAAGAAAGTATTTCAAAATTGTATACATAAGCTATAAATATATTTTAATATATTTTACTATTTGTTTTTATATATTTTCAGAGATATTCAAAGGATCGCCGTGGTCGTATGTCACGATTATAAACTTTAAGGTAAAGTGGCATACGACCACGGCTATCCTCTGAATCTCTGTAAATATATAAAAAAAATGGGAATATATAAACGTCGCGCATGAGAGGAGGCCTGTGCCCAGCAGTGGGACGTATATAGGCTGAATTGTTATTATTATATTATAGGGCTTGACATGGCACACCAAGAATAAGCGGGCATCTCGCTCGTGTCTTCGCAGAACGTGCAGAATGTGGAATGAGCTTCCTCCTGAGGTATTTCCTTTGCTATTTAATTAGGGTTCTCAAGGGTCGGCAACGCTTATAAGTGGCTCCTGTGATGTTGCTTATGTCCATGGGCGACGATGACCGCTTCCCAAGTAACACAAAAGTAGCTGAATATTGTTTGAATAATAGAGCATTCCGTACGTATGCTGAATAAGGTAGCTGTATAACGTCTGTATAAGCGCTTATACAGACGTTATACAGAAGGTTTGGGCGCAAAGTGGGCTAGCCCACGCCGCTTATTACTGAATAACAGTAATGTAATAGCTGTATAAGTGTGTGCCCACACATTGAATCGCTGAATAACACTTATATAGAGGCTGTCAAAAGCTTCTATACCGCTTTTAAACCAAAGTTATCCAGCTTTGTATAGAATGACTCAGTTAGTCACACGTTATGCAGCTTTTGGTTCAAAAGTGCATTGTTACAGAAAATATATTCAGCTATTTGTGTATGATTTGTCTTCCATTTTAATTTCTGAACTCGTGTCAAAGTGTAGTGTTTGAAGTGAATACAAAATAAGGAGGACATTACCCATATATTGATTTGATGTTTACATAACATCAATTTCATTGCGCATGCGACTTTACTGTTAAAATTTTAAAGCGCCGCGTTAATAATGCACTGTTTAGAAAGTAAATATAGAAAATGTAGTACTCCACTTTTAAATTTGTAATTTTTTTGCGGTGTTTATATGTTTTAGTGATAGAAAATGTACTTTAACAAGTTATGCTACGATAAAACTAGTTTTATAAATGAATATAAATGGGTTTTTCAGATCATTTTAAATTCCTATTTAATTTTAGAGGTTAGAATATGAGGAACCGTAATGGCGTCCGACTGTGCTGAATATAAGCTGCTGCCACAGCTATTATGTGCTAAATTTCTGAATAGGCATTCACATTATTCGCTCGCATTATTCTACATGTTAGATAATAATGGTTTTAGAACAAGTTTTGAATAACATCAGTATAATAGTAATTGTTTTCTCAATCTTAAAGCCTATTAGGGTTCTATACACAAATGGTAAAAACCACATAGATCCTCACTAGTTTGATGAGAAAAATTTGATGAGAAACATTATAGGTATGTAACACGGGCAATATTCAATCCTACTTCCTACTAATATTATAAACGCGATATAATATTTAAGTTATATGATAAATCTGGGGGCACGGCAGATTACACAGTTATTTTTTCCGTTATCAGTTCCGACAAATATGTAGTAGGTAAAGGTACACGCAAAGATGTACGAAGTGAGTACGAAGATGTATATAGTATGAGTATGGTATGGTTACGAGTATGGTATGAATATGAATATGGTATAGGTGCGAAGGTGCGGGTATATTAGTAGCGGGTATCACGGGTATGAGTACAAGTATAGTTTGGTATGGGCTGTATTGTTTAGGTATGAGTACGAGTATAGTGTGGGATGGGTATGAGTAGACCCACTTGAAACCTAAAAACAGTCCGTTCAAAATCGACAGGAGAACCGATTTCGCTATATTTTAATGGGGGTGATTATTTTATTTTTCACATACCCAGTCCAGTCTACAAGTTTTTATTGCAACAATATACATAACTAGCATTTGCCACCTTGTTTGCAAACTAGCAACAACCTTAAATGGCCATTGGTAAACTTTATCTCGTTGCAGTAAGGTATGCAAATGGTCAGTTAACAGTGTTTACGATGGTAGCTAGCAATTGTTTTACGTCATTAAAACGACAATGCATCTTGTGTAAAATAACCAATCGAAGAGAATTGTTAAGAAAACTAAACCTCGATTTTTTAAATAATGGTTGGATTAAAGAATAAATACGCAAGATGCGTTCCAAATAAAATAAAAACACGCTCAAGCTCAAAGCAAACAGGCTCAAGTAGCACTGTTGACCGTGTATAAACTTATAAAGCTACGGAACCCTCTCCACCGCGCATTTGTTGATACTAAGCAGTAGTTTGAATAGCGCTGCTCATTGCGTTCATTTTGCAGCTTTTAGCAAGAAAAGATAGTATATGTGTACTAAAATCGCTATAACTTAAGTATAAGTGTTGTTTTAGTATTTAATATTCAGACGTTATGTCTATAAAAGCCATAACTAACCCATATATGCAGCTACTGAATAACAAATAATATGTGGATTTCATTACAGCTTCCAGTAATAGCGTCCACCTTTATTCAAAAACTAGCATTAAAACAGAAACTGCAACCGCTTTTATACAGTTGAAAGTCTTCACCGACGCTTCTTTTCAGCATTTAGTAGCCACTATCACATTTTTCTTAATATTGTCTGCTTAATATCTCACGACACAAAATATATACAGCTAATTGCTGCTAATGCTGATATTATGCAGCTTTTAGTAACCACAAATGCTTTAAGCTGAATAATGTCTGACTAACTGTGTAAGAAATAAGTATTATTCAGCTTTAATATGCAAAACCGATACTATGCAAAATTTATTCAGCATTTAGGCCCCACTAGGCCCACATATTTTCTTATTCCGAATTTAGTAATTTCCACCGCTTATACACAAAATTTATGCAATCTTAATTTGAATAAGATGATAATTTTACTCTATTATCCTGCTTGTGTGTTACTTGGGTTCCCATCAGGCGGCTCGTCTGCTCGTTTGCTGACTATCACATAAATAATAAATAAAGATTACCAGTTCGCCGGACGATATCAGCCTGTCAGTTGTTCGGAGCTGGCAAATTTTGCGTTTAACTGACAGGCTGATATAGTCCGGCGAACTGGTAATCAGTGGGCCCCTTAGCCCTTTTCCAGGCATAGTACGATTTATCGACCACATATACGCGCCACTAGAATTTCAACTTTAGCATTCCGATTTAAGATTCAAATTAGATTGCACTTTCGGGAAATTTGAGTTGTCTTCAAATTAATCATCAAAGCTAGATTAATTGGCATATATTTGGATTTTTCGGGAAAACCTTGTAGATTGGTGCGGCCTGGAATAGGGTTAATAATAGAGACAGACATAAAATAAATAATAATTGTAAAACAAAATAGGTACCGTAAAATGGGGTGAGTAGGGTCAAAACTGAAATTCAAACCTCGATAACATTTTATTTTTACATATGAAAACTGAATGGTGTATATGGTGTAGTGTTCCGGACGTTTGTATTTTAGTTTTTATTTTATTTTGGGTAGTTCCATTTCATAACTTTGACGATAAAGAGGAAAACCCACCTCACCCCGTAGTGCCTCGTATTTGGGGTGAGAGGGGTTTTCATACAAAGGTGATTTTGGAAGATTGGTGGATCGATTTTTTTTTATTATGCGTATTACTATAGCTCCATTTTAAATTGGAATACATTATTTTTGTAGCAGTAGCCTTAAAATCCCTTCTCACCCCCCTCTCAAACCTCCTCTCCCCATTCATAACCCACCTCTCCCCGCGAAACCTACTCACCCCGTTTTACGGTATGCATAACAGATATTGTAAAGAAATGCCATGTTGACTTTATGACAAATACAATAAAATTGACGTTATTTGCCATCGCTTTAGATTAAGTACTTTATTTGATTTATAATAAGTTAAGTACTTATGCTTGTTATTGTTTTTAGGGTTCCGTACCCAAAGGGTAAAACGGGACCCTATTACTAAGACTTCGCTGTCCGTCCGTCCGTCCGTCCGTCCGTCTGTCACCAGGCTGTATCTCACGAACCGTGATAGCTAGACAGTTGAAATTTTCACAGATGATGTATTTCTGTTGCCGCTATAACAACAAATACTAAAAACAGAATAAAATAAAGATTTAAATGGGGCTCCCATACAACAAACGTGATTTTTGACCAAAGTTAAGCAACGTCGGGAGTGGTCAGTACTTGGATGGGTGACCGTTTTTTTTTTGCTTTTTTTTGTTTTTTTTTTATATGGTACGGAACCCTTCGTGCGCGAGTCCGACTCGCACTTGCCCGATTTTTATTAAATTCCATTGTTATATTACGTATAAAAAGCTATTGTAAGGGCCATAAGGTGCACTCCAGTCAACACCCAGCAAAATGAAGACAGAAGTGGCTTTCTTGGCTGTGGTGGTAAGTTTTTATTTTACTAATCTATAGATTCATAGACCGGTTTTTCGGGGGCAAAATCGAACCAGTGCTAGTGTTAATGAAATATCGACTCAAGTGTTATACAGTTAGAGAATGCAAATCGGTTATTTTCGGTTATTTTTTGTATGGAAATTATCGGTTATTAATCGAAACCGCGGTTATTTCCATACAAAAAATAACCGATTTGCATTCCCTATATACAGTGTGGAAAGATAAGTCGGGCCCTGGAGGGAAACTACCTTAAATCCTTAAATTTAAAAGCTGGCTCATTTTACTTAAAGGAGACATTGCTTTATTTTTTAAAAGAAACAAAACTGCATTTAAAGTATTTTTCTTTTTTTCTTTAATTTGGCTTGTCTAAAAAAATCTTGAGTACTAAATATTACATTTTATGGATATTTTTTATGACAGTCGAGTGTAAGACCTAATGTTTCTTGGAGAAATGTTATCATTAACATTAACTGTATCGACTATTAGAATAAAATTGCGAGTGTTTATTTTTTGTAATTTTTATAAGTTGGATCGAGTCCCGGGCGAGGCAAGCGAGTTTTAGAAAACGTTCTACTGACGGAAATGGCTTGACAGACTATAAATTGTTGCCATGTGTAAGCATTTTACCTCAAAAATGTGACAGCTACGTAGAAAGTGGCGCCCTCATTTATTAACCGACTTCCGAATCTCAAAAGGAGGAGATTCGATTGTAATTTTTTTTATGTTTGTTACTCCATATCTCCGTCATAACTAGACCGATTTTGAATTTTTTTTTTTATTGTACGTATATGCATACAGATTAGTCCCGTTTTTGTCAAAACCCAGTTCTGATGATGGTATCCATGAGGGATCGAGGGAACTCCTCAAATCTTAAAGGCATACATATAGTGATTTATGTGTTTTATCAACAAATCAAGCATATACATTCAAAAAAGTGACATTTGATAAAGTGGAACTGCTGATGATGATCAGAACGGAACTCTTCATTGAAGCATAGTTCACGTTTGGCGATTTGTCCTCTTCGTTATGTTTGTTAAGCAAGTTAAGTTTTTAAGCCACATCTTTGTCAAGCTCGAGTTCTGATGATGGGATCCACGAGGAATCGAGGGAACTCCTCAAATCTTAAAGGTATAGAGGTTTGTGTATTTTCATCAGAAAATCAAGAATTTACATTAAAAACTGTCGCATTGGATGAAGTGGAACTGCTGATGATGATCAGAACAGAACTCTTTAATGACTGCACGTTTGGCGATTTCGAATTTCAATTTTGACGGAGCTGGCCCTGGAGCCAGACTTGACCCGGATCCGGGCTCTTGTCTTGACCTTAACCCGGACCTGGACCCGGACTTGGACCTGGACTTGGACCTGGACAAAGACCTAGACCTGGACCTCGACCTGGACCTGGTCCTGGACCCGGAACTGGACCCGGACCCGGACTCGGACCCGGACTCAGACCTTGACCCGGAAAACCACTGATACCTTAGCTAAATAAACCACTATGATTACCTACCATAAAATGTAGGTATAAAGTATAGTTAATGATGCCAAACTTACTAGCGCCTCCCGCTCAAACCCCCATACACCGTACCGCACGCGCCGTTAAGTGCGTTAGGTTAGGTTTGAACTGCGATCCTCACAGGACCGAAAAAAAGTGGGTTAGGTTAGGTTAGAACTGCGAGCCTTACAGAAACGAAATGCTACTAGAAAAGTGGTTTTGGTTAGGTTCGAACTGCAATCCTCACAGAACCGAACTGATATCAGAGAAGTGGGTACAGAAACGAAATGCTACTAGAAAAGTGGTTTTGGTTAAGTTTGAACTGCAAGCCTCACAGAACCGAACTGCTATCAGAGAACTGGGTTCGTGAGGCTAAAACGGCGACCCTTACAGAAACGAAATGCTACCTACTAGAAAAGTGGGTGGTTTTACCTCCTTTTGTACATAGTGCACCATCTATGTACAATAATCTTTCACCGGCCCCCATAGAAGTCGGTTTTTTTTTCTTGAAAATTATTTTCTACTAATTTATCGTCGAACTATACGAGTAAGTAGGTACAACAAAGTCAATCGCTCTATATCATTTTTGGCAAACCGCGAGTTTTCAGTTCGGGGCGAACTACTAGTACCTATTTATTGTTTCTTCTTCTTCCTCGCGTTATCCCGGCATTTTGCCACGGCTCATGGGAGCCTGGGGTCCGCTTGACAACTAATCCCATGATTTGACGTAGGCAGACTAGTTTTTACGAAAGCGACTGCCATCTGACCTTCCAACCCAGAGGGGAAACTAGGCCTTATTGGGATTAGTCCGGTTTCCTCACGATGTTTTCCTTCACCGAAAAGCGACTGGTAAATATCAAATGATATTTCGTACATAAGTTCCAAAAAACTCATTGGTACGAGCCGGGGTTTGAACCCGACACCTCCGGATTGCAAGTCGCACGCCCTTAAGGGGCCCACTGATTAACAGTCCGCCGCACGGTATCGGCCTGTCAGTTGTTCGGAACTGTCAAAATTTTGTTCTAACTGACAGGCCGATACCGTCCGGCGGACTGTTAATCAGTGGGCCCCTTTACCGCGAGGCCACCAGCGCTATTCGGTTAATAAATGTATACTTTTCTTAACTTGTGTGTTTTAGAGTATATAGCTAATTATACCTATTTATTTTTTATTGTTTATTTTGTTTGTTTGTTTTTTTTTCAGGTTTTCGTGGCTGTTGGTGCATTTCCAAGTGAGTGTTTATGCAAGCAATAGGTATGCAAAGGTTACAGGACATTCTCAAAATTTCTGGAAACGTTCATAAGGAAATTCTCATGCAAGTTGTTTCTTTTTTTTTTTTTTTATTGAGAAGTTCAACAGCGTTTACATTAAATAATATATAAAAAACATGAGAACTTATAGCATAGCCAATAACAGAACTTCCTGGAATTTATACATAATAAAAAATCATCTGTGGGTAGACTTGTAACTTGTGCTGTACAAGAATTGTAAATATAACTTAATTTGTAAGTCTTTAAGGTACAAGGAAAAAGAGAAAAATTTAATAATAACTGTAAACTGGAAAAAAAATCCTAAACAATAAATAAAAAATAGTAAAATAAAAATACATACAGTACCTACATAAACGAGCGAATCTATTAGTTTGTATGCATTTATTGGAATTTATGTGCTCGTGTGTGTGTGTGTGTGTGTGTGTGTGTGTGTGTGTGTGTGTGTGTGTGTGTGTGTGTGTGTGTGTGTGTGTGTGTGTGTGTGTGTGTGTGTGTGTGTGTGTGTAAGTGGGTTTCTTAAACGAGGGTTAGACTAGCACTAGTCTATGGACTAGCAAGAACTTGCATGCAATTTACGTTACATTGCGGACTACTAAGGTAAACTCAATGACGTATATCTAAGGATACCCTTACGGGCACTAAAAATGGTACAAGTTCACTCACGAATTCGAGCGTGTTGTAGCGGTGCCACACCGCTGTACTGGCCCCATTCATGCCCCATTCTTATTGCCCATAAGGCCAGTCCTGAGTTAAGGTTGACTTGCGCTAGACCGGGCCGTGCCCGGACCGAGGCTTCCGACATGTCATTTTCTATGACGGCTGATCGGTGATCACGTGGTGCTTTCCATAGAAAACGAAGCTCCGGCCCGGCCACGGCCCGGTCTAACGTGAGTCATCCTATTATACACCGTGTTTTTTTTTTTTCCGTTCATTTCAAGGGTGCATTCCTGAGCTTAAATCAAGTACCTAACTTTCTCAAAGACACCGATATTCTAATTAACTCCATTTCGGAGATAATCAATAATCTATTTTTTTCCTATAAAGCCTCTACAAGCGTGTAAACTTGCCTTAGGGCCGGTTTACATATTGATTAGTTAGAATGAGTTCATACATTTGCTACTAAACTTAAGAACAATCTCGGTCCATCGATGTTCGAATTGACATTGATAAGTCACAGATTCAATTGTTTGGTTGAGTTAAATGTAATGCCCGTGTCACAACAACGCTATATGCTACATTTAATTACTTTTTAAACTTAATTATTTTTTACTATGCCATTTAGTTCTCTTAAACGTACTTAACCGTACCCCGAAGTTAACGGAATTCAATAAAAACACGGTGTTTATACGTCAATGGGTAAACTGCATTAATCATTATTATTTTTAGTGTAGTAGCTTTAATAATACATAATTATATTATAATATATTCTGTTAAAATAATAGCCGCAACATATCGGTCTGAGCCTAGTGTGGGGATCACTGTACTGCGTCTCTTCTCTTGGAACGCTAATTTCTTAAAATAAATATATTTTTCACCACACCAACTGGTAACGGCTCTCTTGGTCCTTCAAAAACCGACAGCAAAGTTGCATTTTATTCACATGTGAGACAAACTAATCAAATGCAAATTTTGAGTTGTTTTCTTATGTTTGCTGGTTGAATTGACTTATGATGATTTTAAATGATAAATATTTAAAAATAACATTCATTTGGATTTGATTTGGTTTGTGTTTGTTTGAAATGTTATCGTACAGAAAATATTTTCTTCGGTGAAAAATTTTGTGTTTCACTCGGGGGCAAATTTTGTTTAACCCTCGTGCTTTGAAACCCTCGCAACGCTCAAGATTCTATTTTTAGAACCACTCGCTACGATCAAGGTTCAATTTTGGAATCTTTCGCTTGCTCGGGTATCAATATTAGCACGAGCGGTTAAACAACAACTTTGTCCCCTTGTAAAACAAATAACTACTTACTTATTGAATTTTTGAAGTTTGGTCAGATACCGCAATGTAATGAAAAATTGCATAAAAGTTCTTTCCAGTCTAAACTTTTTCTTCTTCTTCTTCTTCCTCGCGTTATCCCGGCATTTTGCCACGGTGACTGGTGGCTGGTGGTGACTGGTGAAGTGCCATCATTGTGGAAATCTGCCATAGTTACACCTCTGCCAAAGGTGGATAACCCTACTGAGCTCAAAGATCTTCGGCCTATAAGTATTTTACCTT
Source organism: Cydia splendana (assembly GCF_910591565.1). Classification (NCBI taxonomy): domain Eukaryota; kingdom Metazoa; phylum Arthropoda; class Insecta; order Lepidoptera; family Tortricidae; genus Cydia; species Cydia splendana. The sequence continues at coordinate 8,428,842 of NC_085983.1, forward strand.
TTCTTTCGAAAATATTAGAAAAAGCTGTTTATGAGCAGTTATATAAGTATGTAGAAACCAATAATATCCTACCTTAATTACAGTCAGGATTTCGTAGGGGTATGGGGACTGTAACCGCCCTTATTGACGTTCTTGACAATATTATTTATGGCCTAGACTCAGGCAAGGGTACTTGCTTAGTGTTGTTGGATTTTTCTCGTGCGTTCGACTGCATAAATATTGACTTGCTTCTATCTAAGTTAATTTATTACGGTGTAGATTTAGGGTCACTCTCGTGGTTTAGAAGTTACCTTGCTGGGCGTATGCAGTCAGTTAAAATTGCTAAAAACGATGGCACTTTGTTGGTGTCTGACTCTAGACCCCTAAATCGCGGAGTCCCACAAGGCTCCATTCTCGGGCCCTTACTGTTTATTATATATAGCGCTGACATCGTTAACATTATTGAGCATTGTCAATATCACTTGTATGCGGATGATGTTCAGATGTACTACACGGCCCGTCCTTGTGACTTCCCTGACTCAATTAATAAAATTAATGAAGACCTCGAAAGTATCTCCGCTTGGGCTGAACAAAACAGTCTGTTGCTAAACCCTATTAAGTCAAAGTTAATGATTTTGGGTAGTAAAACTCAAATTTCTCGAATCTTAGATGGTAGCCCTCAACTAAATATTAGAGGCTCATTAATAGAGCGAGTAGAGGAGGCCAGAAACCTGGGTATAATAATAGACAACCAGTTAAGGTTTGAAAAGCACATAGCGGAGCTAGCCAAATCATGTTTCTTTAGATTGAAAGTATTGTATCAAGTAAGAAACCTTCTAGATGAAAAAGTTCGCTTGACATTATGCGAATCGCTCGTATTGTCTAAGTTGAACTACGGCGATCTGGTGTACGGGCCTCGTCTGCAACAAAAGACTCGTCGATTAATACAACGAGTTCAAAACGCGTGTTATCGATATTGCTACAAAGTTCCTCCAAGGAGCCATATCACACCGTTTTTGAACAAATCTTCGACTCTGAATATGGCATCACGTAGACATTTACATCTTGCTTGTCTTCTCTTTGGCGTTATAAATTGCAAGTCACCCGAATATCTATTCTCTAAAATAAATATTTCTTCTTTTCACAACCGACACGCCACAAGATCTACTCGACGTTGCATTTTAGAAGTACACCCTCATAGGACGATTGCCTTTACCGGTTGTTTCCGTTATCTCGCGACCAAATGCTGGAATGATATCCCTCCGCCTTTAAGACAACTTAAATCCAAAAAAACATTTAAAAACCACTTTAAAAAACTTCTTTTTGAAAAACAAACCGCTGGGATTCCATTCGGCTATTTGGTTGCAGATTTTAGGATATAACATGGTGAGGCTGGTGTAACACAACACACTGGGGAGACTTACACAGTACACACGGGTCAATTTTACCTACTATCTAAGTATTTCATCAAAAAATTATCACACGACATGCACATATCACACTTACACTGTACGATTGTTTTCGACGTACGTAAATACTTCTACATAAATATAATATTTGTTGTGACCTGGGTTCCGGCAGAAAATCAGTGCTTTGCTCGAAAGAGCGAAGCGTATCACTGAGCCGTGACCCTTTTGTCCTGCTGCAACGCACACAGTTTGTACCTACCTACTTTTATAAAATTGTAACTGCTATTTTCTTTGTAACTCAATTTTCTTTGTTAGTGTAATAATTATTGTTTTTTTCTTTCTGTTATGATGTCTTTAAATTTATATTGTGTGTCATTGCAGCTGTCAAATAAATGATTTATCTATCTATCTATCTACCACGGCTCATGGGAGCCTGATGAGGTCCGCTTGACAACTAATCCCAGGAATTGACGTAGGCACTAGTTTTTACGAAAGCGACTGCCATCTGACCTTCCAACCCAGAAGGGAAACTAGGCCTCATTGGGATTAGTCCGGTTTCCTCACGATGTTTTCCTTCACCGAAAAGCGACTGGTAAATATCAAATGATATTTCGTACATAAGTTCCGAAAAACTCATTGGTACGAGCCGGGGTTTGAACCCGCGACCTCCGGATTGCAAGTTGCACGCTCTTACCGCTAAGCCACCAGCGCTTATAACACGCTTTCCAGTCTAAATCTCGCTTTATAATCTGTTTCATTTAACCTTTTTGACGCCAGGGACCGATATATCCGCACCGCAGGTTCAACGCCAAAGACCGATTAATCGGTCACAGACCCCAGAGCAACATAGAACTACGTGCATATGCATAAAGTTCAATTTCAGTTTTGACACTTCGGTGACGTGGCGTCTGAGTGACAGCTTTTGTGTTTGACACGGCGTCGAAAAGGTTAACATTTACCTACGTACTCGACGTCAATCATAACTAAATGTAAGAATGTTTGGCACTAAATGTGCAGAAATAAATACTAATACCTATTTTTTTTTATATTCTCTATAGCACATTGCTAGGTTAACCCAACCTAAGTGTGCGCGTTGTAGGTATACCGTAGTCGTTTTAAAGAGCGTCCGAGTGATATCCATATGCATGTCGTAGGCCGATCGTAAGATCAGGCAGATCGTAATGTTCCTGTGTAATGTTTGGACGATATAGTCACATTAAACCAATACATAGGTAGGATAGGTTCGTTAGGTTGCTTCAGATGCCCGAAGGGCAAACTGCCCAGAAATAGGAGCACCGCGTAGCGGGGCTCCGTCGACCCAGGGAACGAGTCAAAGATTTTCACGTTTCACGATATGCCTAGGAATTTCGCGATCTGCCTGATCTTACGATCGGCCGCCGACATGCATATACATATAGTCTGGCAAGCTAAATTTGTCAGTGGTAATTTGGCAAAAAAAACATTATTGGGACAAGCTTTTATCGCTGACTGTACTTTTCTTTCCACAGGCAACTAATACTCATCGTGACAATTCTAACAACCCCAAACACAATGAGTTTGCGTTGTTTTATCATAGCGTTCCCATGGCCACCTCCTGTCTCCATCATCAGATCAGCTCCATGTCATCATAATGTTAGATTGTCATCCGATTTACATATGTATGCAAAATTTCAGCTCAATCGGAATTTGCGAAGTGGGACAAATTTATCTTCCAAGATTTGACCCACACTAACTAACTAACATACGGAGTTATATATATCTCTGCTAACATATAATACATACATACTAACAGGGCAAGATAAACAAGAGCTTATAAAAAGGCTCCAAATTCAAAATTTATGTGGAAGAAGATCCTTCGGCCTACATTTTCCAAATATGTTGCCTTTATCTACTGACAAAGCTGGCTTGCCAGAATATATCCCAGTTTTATTCTAATTGCTTGCGTCCCAGTTGAATACAATACAATATAATAGAAATAGGAACATATTAGAAAAATTGACAAAGAAGAAAGTGCTACGAAATGTAGGTAATAATACTTTTAATTTTTAATAACTCCTTGAGTCCCCACGGCAAACGAAAAAGGCTGTCAATTTACTTCTAAATTTAAAACCTCTAGGCCGTTTTTGGCTGACATTTATATTCCTGGAACTCAAAGGGACCTAAATAATGAACAATTTTTTGCAGCTTCACCGGTCCTGCCGCCGTTGATCCCGCTCCCCGGACCGAAGTCTTCAATCACTCACTCGAGCAGGACCCACGCAGATAGCAGTCATGCTGCGTCTGCCCAGTCAGACAAAGGCTACTCCTCAATCGGACCAGATGGAACCAGGGTCACATCGAGTGAGAAGATTAGTAGTGCTGCAAAGAAGGACAGCCATCAGTATACCCACGGCGACCACGGGATTTCATCAGACGGCCATGGTGGCCACTCCAGGTGGGGCATAGACGGAGACCATCGCCACGAAAGGGAGGGCAAATCTGCAGCGATAGATAAAGAATTAATCGTAAAAGATAAGAGCGGAACGCGTGTGCAGAAGGAAAAGGGAAGCAGTGCTTCAGATAAATCTGCCTACGACGTCGCTCACAAGGGATACAAGACCGTGGCCGATGGCAAGGGTGGATATAAAAGCGATACAAGCGATGAAAGGCAAGTAGGAAAATCCGAAGGATCATCCGCAGCCAGTGACAAGGTCTTAAAGATAATAAATAAAGATGGAACCGGGGTTAGATCGCATGAAAAAAAAAGTAGTGCTGCAAAGAAGGACGGCCATCAGTATACCCACAGCGACCACGGGAGTTCTGTGTTGTATGCATACTGCATGTAGGTTATGATAAGTCTTCTGTTGACATGTGTCTATTTGCGATGTTCATTCCTTTAATACAGATAGTTTTGGTAGCACGTATTTTCAATGTTATTCCCGTAGTAGTCCCATATATTACATTGGCGACGAGCTGAACTCATGTTATTCTCGATGTTGGATTGTGCATAAGCGTGTGGTGTCGTGTGGGCGCAATGACGGTCGGTAAAATTGAACCATTCGACGCGAACAAAGATAAGTGGTCGTCATACGTGGACCGCCTTGAACAATATTTTATTGTTAATGATATCGAGGAAGCAAAGAAAGTTGCTACACTAATTACGTTTATTGGCGGCCCTACATATGAACTGCTAGTGACTCTTTGTTCACCAAAGAAACCACACGAAGTGAAATATGATGACATCAATAAAATTATGCTACAACATCTGCAGCCAACGCCTAGCATATTAGCTGAGAGGTACAAGTTTCGGCAAAGAACGCAAACTAAAAGTGAGTCTATATCGGACTACGTGGCAGCTTTGAAGGAGTTGGCTAGAACGTGTGACTTCAAGACGGGATTAGACGACAATTTAAGGGATCAGCTTGTCTGTGGCTTGTTTAGTGAGATGATCAGACAGAGACTTTTTGCGGAAGATGAAGTTAGTTTCTCAAAAGCTTATAAACTAGCCACCGCCTTAGAAGCGGCGGAGACGAACGCGGCGGCAGTGGTGAACGGCAAGCGACCGAACGACGACGGTGCCGTGGCATGTCATGCTGTCACGAGTGAAACTCGCCGCAGCGAGGGACGAGCGGGACGACGCGCGACAGCGGCAAGCAGCGAGCGAACGCGCGGTCGCTACAGCGAGGGCGCAGCCGGCGGGAGCGGCGCGCCGGGCGCAGCGTCGGGCACGGGCCGGGGGCGCGCGGGCCAGGCTGGCGGAGCGGCGAGCGGGCGCGGCGCCGGGAGCGGCTGGACTCGCTCGACTTGTCGGGCTTGCGGCGGACAACATGATGCAGCCGGATGCAAATTTCGCGTATACGTGTGTCGTGTATGTAATCGGGAAGGCCACCTTAAAAGAATGTGCCCTAAACTTGGCGCGGGCGGCGCGAGTTACGCAGACGGCAATTACGTGGAAGAAGTAAATGATTCGGATACCGACGATAGCGTCGAGGTAATTACTTCAATTTATAACATAAGTCCCTCAAAAGACTACAAACCATATATCTTAACATTACTTGTTAATAATAAACAGTTGGAAATGGAGGTAGACACCGGTAGTCGCATATCGTGTATTAGTCTTGATTGCTATCGCGAAATGTTTATTGACTGTGATTTAATAGATTCCAATCTGTCTTTGAGATATTACACCGGCCCGCCTGTAACTATTGTAGGCAAAATAAGGCCTGTTGTTAAATATAAGGATCAGGTACGGGAATTTACTTTGTATGTCGTGAAGGGCGGGCGGACGTCTTTAATCGGGCGCGAATGGTTAGAAGAGCTCGGTATTGTGGACCGCGACAGTTTCCCGTGTAATAGTATTGTTACGGGAGGGAAATTTGATTTGCACACGTTCAGTTCCAGATACGCGCAGGTTTTTGAAGACGGGCTGGGGTGCTACACGGGTGAGCCGGTGGGCTTTCGGCTGCGAGACGGCGCGACGCCCGTGTTCTTGCGCGCACGCCCTCTAGCATTTGCCTTGCGCGAACCGGTCGACCGCGCGCTGGACCAGCTGGTGAGTGACGGCATCATAACCCCGGTCGAGTGTTCGGATTGGGCCACACCAATTGTACCAGTAGTCAAATCGGACGGCTCGATTCGTATCTGTGCTGATTATAAACTTACGCTCAACAAATGGCTAGAGATAGATAGGTATCCTCTGCCTAGGATAGACGATCTGTTGGTAAAATTAAATGGCGGGGACAAATTTTCTAAAATCGATCTAAGTCAGGCTTATGCGCAATTTCCGTTGGATGATACCAAGAAATTTACCACAATTAATACCCATAAAGGCCTATTTCAGTATAATCGCCTCGTCTACGGGCTCGCGTCGAGTCCTGGCATCTTCCAACGTAAACTTGAACAAATGTTTGCTGACTTACCCTCGGTCGGAGTCTATCTAGATGATGTGATCATAACGGCGAAAAATGACGATGAACATTTAAAAATACTTTGTCAGGTTTTTGACAGATTACTAAAGTACGGTCTGAAAATAAAGAAAGAGAAGTGTACTTTTTTCGCAGAGTCGGTCACCTATTTAGGGTTTGTTATTTCAAGAGATGGAGTATCAGCAAGCTCAAGTAAAGTAGAAGTCATCAATAAAATGTGTAGTCCACAGAATGTTTCAGAGTTGCGATCATTTCTGGGAATGATAATGTACTACGCAAAATTTGTTAAAAACTTGAGCACAATATTATCTCCGATGTATGAATTACTCAAAAAAGATGTCAAGTTTGTTTGGAGTAAAGAGAGTCAGGCCGCATTTGAGAAAATAAAAAAGATGTTGCAGTCGAGTGAGGTGCTGGCGCACTACTCTAGCGAGCTGCCGCTGGTGCTGACGACGGACGCGAGCAGCACGGGCGTGGCCGCCGTGATCGCGCACCGCCTGCCCGCCGGCGAGCGGCCTGTCGCCTATGCGAGTCGAGTGTTAAGTTCAGCGGAGAAACACTACTCGCAGATTGAGAAAGAGGCACTTGCGATTATATATGGTGTTCAAAAATTTCACCAGTATTTATATGGAAGGAAATTTCTCTTGAAGACGGATCACAAACCCCTGGTAACCATTTTTGGAGACAAAGCCGGAATACCTGCTATGGCTGCGAGTCGACTACAGAGATGGGCGGTGATCATGTCTGGGTATAATTTTGATATAGAGTATGTTCGGAGTGAGGAAAATGGAGCGGACGCCTTGTCGCGATTAATAACCGGACCCGATAGAACAGTACGATCGGAGGTGACTTATCTTAATTACGTGCAAAACTTTTTACCTATAACAAGCACGGATATTAAAAAAGCAACGGACAAAGACTCCATTCTGGTAAAAGTTAAAATGTATATTGCTTCGGGATGGCCGACTTATTGCGATGATGAGAATCTTAAACCATATTACATCCGCAGAAACGAGCTGTATATGGAGGCCGGGTGTATACTATGGGGGTACAGGGTGATAGTACCTACTGTTTTTCAAAATAACATTCTACAAGAGCTACATGTTGGCCATGTCGGCATGGTAAAAATGAAGAGCACGGCCCGCAGCTACGTGTGGTGGCCCGGCATCGACGCGGACGTGGAGCGCGTGTGCCGCGAGTGCGCCGCGTGCGTGGCTGAGAGCAGCGCGCCGCCGAGGGCGCCACCCAAGCCGTGGCCGTATATTACAGAACCATGGACGCGTCTACATGTTGATTTTTTAGGCCCTATTGAAAACGAATCTTTTTTTGTTATTGTAGACTCGACGACAAAATGGATCGAGATTTTCCGAATGTCAAGGACAACGGCGTCATCGGTGATTAAAGTTTTGTGTGAAACTTTTTCTAGATTTGGTTTGCCTAGGTCGATTGTTTCGGATAATGGCCCTCAATTTTGTAGCGCAGAATATGATCAATTCTTGCAATCAAACGGCATTGAAAAAATACTTACACCGACATACCATCCCGCGTCTAACGGCGCTGCCGAAAACGCCGTGAAGCTCTGTAAAAAAGCAATCAAGAAAGCAAAGCGAGAGGGGGTCGATATCGACTTAGCCTTGCAAGCATACCTGATGTCCTACAGGAACGCAATCCATGGCACGACGGGCGATTCTCCTGCGCTATTGCTGCAAAAACGCAGGCTGCGCTGCCGATTAGATTTACTTCGTGGAGGGGAGGAGCGTGAGCGTACTGTGCAACGCGCGCAGGAGCGGCAAGTTCGAGCGGCTGGGGGTCGCGAACGTCAATTTCAAGTTGGGGACCTAGTGCACATGCGTGAGCAGGCCAATCCGGATAGGTGGGTAAAGGGTACAGTTAAAGAGGTAGTAGGCTCTAGGAATTACATGGTGGAAAGGGCGGATGGTACCCTAGTCAAAAAACATGTTGACCAAATTAAGCACAGTGTGCACAATCGTACAGGTACTCGGTTGGTGTGGCCTGATTGGGATACGTCTGGTGGTGAGGTGCCTGGTCCAGTCGACGCGGCTTCGGCAAGCGCCAGTGTCGCGGCTGCGCATGAGCACGGGCCCGAGCCGGCCGCTGCTGATCAAGCGGTACCGTTGCCGAGAGCTCAAGCGGGTACTAGTAGTTATGGTCGGCCCTTAAAACCCGTTAGATACTTCCCGATGCCAGAGATTGATTAAAACTGTTTTGTTATAATGACATCAAGATTATAAGGTTTTGTTTATTAATGTTTAAGTAGTTATAATTCTGGAATGCAGTATACCTACTTAAAAATAAGTGTGAGGGTGTGTTGTATGCATACTGCATGTAGGTTATGATAAGTCTTCTGTTGACATGTGTCTATTTGCGATGTTCATTCCTTTAATACAGATAGTTTTGGTAGCACGTATTTTCAATGTTATTCCCGTAGTAGTCCCATATATTACAAGTTCATCAGACGGCCATGGTGGCCACTCCAGCTGGGGCTTAGACGGAGACCATCGCCATGAAAGCGAGGGCAAATCTGCAGCGATAGATAAAGATCTAATCATAAAAGATAAGAGCGGAACGCGTGTGCAGAAGGAAAAGGGAAGCAGTGCTTCAGATAAATCTGCTTACGACGTCGCTCACAAGGGATACAAGACCGTGGCCGATGGCAAGGGTGGATATAAAAGCGATACAAGCGATGAAAGGCAAGTAGGAAAATCCGAAGGATCATCCGCAGCCAGTGACAAGGTCTTAAAGATAATAAATAAAGATGGAACCGGGGTTAGATCGCATGAAATAAAAAGTAGTGCTGCAAAGAAGGACGGCCATCAGTATACCCACAGCGACCACGGGAGTTCATCAGACGGCCATGGTGGCCACTCCAGCTGGGGCTTAGACGGAGACCATCGCCATGAAAGCGAGGGCAAATCTGCAGCGATAGATAAAGATCTAATCATAAAAGATAAGAGCGGAACGCGTGTGCAGAAGGAAAAGGGAAGCAGTGTTTCAGATAAATCTGCTTACGACGTCGCTCACAAGGGGTACAAGACCGTGGTCGATGGCAAGGGTGGATATAAAAGCGATACAAGCGATGAAAGGCAAGTAGGAAAATCCGAAGGATCATCCGCAGCCAGTGACAAGGTCTTAAAGATAATAAATAAAGATGGAACCGGGGTTAGATCGCATGAAAAAAAAAGTAGTGCTGCAAAGAAGGACGGCCATCAGTATACCCACGGCGACCACGGGAGTTCATCAGACGGCCATGGTGGCCATTCCAGCTGGGGCTTAGACGGAGACCATCGCCATGAAAGCGAGGGCAAATCTGCAGCGATAGATAAAGATCTAATCATAAAAGATAAGAGCGGAACGCGTGTGCAGAAGGAAAAGGGAAGCAGTGCTTCAGATAAATCTGCTTACGACGTCGCTCACAAGGGATACAAGACCGTGGCCGATGGCAAGGGTGGATATAAAAGCGATACAAGCGATGAAAGGCAAGTAGGAAAATCCGAAGGATCATCCGCAGCCAGTGACAAGGTCTTAAAGATAATAAATAAAGATGGAACCGGGGTTAGATCTCATGAAAAAAAAAGTAGTGCTGCAAAGAAGGACGGCCATCAGTATACCCACAGCGACCACGGGAGTTCATCAGACGGCCATGGTGGCCACTCCAGCTGGGGCTTAGACGGAGACCATCGCCATGAAAGCGAGGGCAAATCTGCAGCGATAGATAAAGATCTAATCATAAAAGATAAGAGCGGAACGCGTGTGCAGAAGGAAAAGGGAAGCAGTGCTTCAGATAAATCTGCTTACGACGTCGCTCACAAGGGATACAAGACCGTGGCCGATGGCAAGGGTGGATATAAAAGCGATACAAGCGATGAAAGGCAAGTAGGAAAATCCGAAGGATCATCCGCAGCCAGTGACAAGGTCTTAAAGATAATAAATAAAGATGGAACCGGGGTTAGATCGCATGAAATAAAAAGTAGTGCTGCAAAGAAGGACGGCCATCAGTATACCCACAGCGACCACGGGAGTTCATCAGACGGCCATGGTGGCCACTCCAGCTGGGGCTTAGACGGAGACCATCGCCATGAAAGCGAAGGCAAATCTGCAGCGATAGATAAAGATCTAATCATAAAAGATAAGAGCGGAACGCGTGTGCAGAAGGAAAAGGGAAGCAGTGCTTCAGATAAATCTGCTTACGACGTCGCTCACAAGGGGTACAAGACCGTGGTCGATGGCAAGGGTGGATATAAAAGCGATACAAGCGATGAAAGGCAAGTAGGAAAATCCGAAGGATCATCCGCAGCCAGTGACAAGGTCTTAAAGATAATAAATAAAGATGGAACCGGGGTTAGATCGCATGAAAAAAAAAGTAGTGCTGCAAAGAAGGACGGCCATCAGTATACCCACGGCGACCACGGGAGTTCATCAGACGGCCATGGTGGCCATTCCAGCTGGGGCTTAGACGGAGACCATCGCCATGAAAGAGAGGGCAAATCTGCAGCGATAGGTAAAGATCTAATCATAAAAGATAAGAGCGGAACGCGTGTGCAGAAGGAAAAGGGAAGCAGTGCTTCAGATAAATCTGCTTACGACGTCGCTCACAAGGGGTACAAGACCGTGGTCGATGGCAAGGGTGGATATAAAAGCGATACAAGCGATGAAAGGCAAGTAGGAAAATCCGAAAGATCATCCGCAGCCAGTGACAAGGTCTTAAAGATAATAAATAAAGATGGAACCGGGGTTAGATCGCATGAAAAAAAAAGTAGTGCTGCAAAGAAGGACGGCCATCAGTATACCCACAGCGACCACGGGAGTTCATCAGACGGCCATGGTGGCCACTCCAGCTGGGGCTTAGACGGAGACCATCGCCATGAAAGCGAGGGCAAATCTGCAGCGATAGATAAAGATCTAATCATAAAAGATAAGAGCGAAACGCGTGTGCAGAAGGAAAAGGGAAGCAGTGCTTCAGATAAATCTGCTTACGATGTCGCTCACAAGGGATACAAGACCTTGGCCGATGGCAAGGGTGGATATAAAAGCGATACAAGCGATGAAAGGCAAGTAGGAAAATCCGAAGGATCATCCGCAGCCAGTGACAAGGTCTTAAAGATAATAAATAAAGATGGAACCGGGGTTAGATCGCATGAAATAAAAAGTAGTGCTGCAAAGAAGGACGGCCATCAGTATACCCACAGCGACCACGGGAGTTCATCAGACGGCCATGGTGGCCACTCCAGCTGGGGCTTAGACGGAGACCATCGCCATGAAAGCGAGGGCAAATCTGCAGCGATAGATAAAGATCTAATCATAAAAGATAAGAGCGGAACGCGTGTGCAGAAGGAAAAGGGAAGCAGTGCTTCAGATAAATCTGCTTACGACGTCGCTCACAAGGGGTACAAGACCGTGGTCGATGGCGAGGGTGGATATAAAAGCGATACAAGCGATGAAAGGCAAGTAGGAAAATCCGAAGGATCATCCGCAGCCAGTGACAAGGTCTTAAAGATAATAAATAAAGATGGAACCGGGGTTAGATCGCATGAAAAAAAAAGTAGTGCTGCAAAGAAGGACGGCCATCAGTATACCCACGGCGACCACGGGAGTTCATCAGACGGCCATGGTGGCCATTCCAGCTGGGGCTTAGACGGAGACCATCGCCATGAAAGCGAGGGCAAATCTGCAGCGATAGATAAAGATCTAATCATAAAAGATAAGAGCGGAACGCGTGTGCAGAAGGAAAAGGGAAGCAGTGCTTCAGATAAATCTGCTTACGACGTCGCTCACAAGGGATACAAGACCGTGGCCGATGGCAAGGGTGGATATAAAAGCGATACAAGCGATGAAAGGCAAGTAGGAAAATCCGAAGGATCATCCGCAGCCAGTGACAAGGTCTTAAAGATAATAAATAAAGATGGAACCGGGGTTAGATCGCATGAAAAAAAAAGTAGTGCTGCAAAGAAGGACGGCCATCAGTATACCCACAGCGACCACGGGAGTTCATCAGACGGCCATGGTGGCCACTCCAGCTGGGGCTTAGACGGAGACCATCGCTATGAAAGCGAGGGCAAATCTGCAGCGATAGATAAAGATCTAATCATAAAAGATAAGAGCGGAACGCGTGTGCAGAAGGAAAAGGGAAGCAGTGCTTCAGATAAATCTGCTTACGACGTCGCTCACAAGGGATACAAGACCGTGGCCGATGGCAAGGGTGGATATAAAAGCGATACAAGCGATGAAAGGCAAGTAGGAAAATCCGAAGGATCATCCGCAGCCAGTGACAAGGTCTTAAAGATAATAAATAAAGATGGAACCGGGGTTAGATCGCATGAAATAAAAAGTAGTGCTGCAAAGAAGGACGGCCATCAGTATACCCACAGCGACCACGGGAGTTCATCAGACGGCCATGGTGGCCACTCCAGCTGGGGCTTAGACGGAGACCATCGCCATGAAAGCGAGGGCAAATCTGCAGCGATAGATAAAGATCTAATCATAAAAGATAAGAGCGGAACGCGTGTGCAGAAGGAAAAGGGAAGCAGTGCTTCAGATAAATCTGCTTACGACGTCGCTCACAAGGGGTACAAGACCGTGGTCGATGGCAAGGGTGGATATAAAAGCGATACAAGCGATGAAAGGCAAGTAGGAAAATCCGAAGGATCATCCGCAGCCAGTGACAAGGTCTTAAAGATAATAAATAAAGATGGAACCGGGGTTAGATCGCATGAAAAAAAAAGTAGTGCTGCAAAGAAGGACGGCCATCAGTATACCCACGGCGACCACGGGAGTTCATCAGACGGCCATGGTGGCCATTCCAGCTGGGGCTTAGACGGAGACCATCGCCATGAAAGAGAGGGCAAATCTGCAGCGATAGGTAAAGATCTAATCATAAAAGATAAGAGCGGAACGCGTGTGCAGAAGGAAAAGGGAAGCAGTGCTTCAGATAAATCTGCTTACGACGTCGCTCACAAGGGATTCAAGACCGTGGCCGATGGCAAGGGTGGATATAAAAGCGATACAAGCGATGAAAGGCATGTAGGAAAATCCGAAGGATCATCCGCAGCCAGTGACAAGGTCTTAAAGATAATAAATAAAGATGGAACCGGGGTTAGATCGCATGAAAAAAAAAGTAGTGCTGCAAAGAAGGACGGCCATCAGTATACCCACAGCGACCACGGGAGTTCATCAGACGGCCATGGTGGCCACTCCAGCTGGGGCTTAGACGGAGACCATCGCCATGAAAGCGAGGGCAAATCTGCAGCGATAGATAAAGAATTACTCATAAAAGATGCGAAGGGAACGCGTGTGCAGAAGGAAAAGGGAAGCAGTGCTTCAGATAAATCTGCTTACGACGTCGCTCACAAGGGACACAAGACCGTGGTCGATGGCAAGGGTGGATACGAAAGCGATATAAGCGTTGATAAGCAAATAGGTAATTCCCAAGTTCTATCCGCATATATTAACAAGATTGTGAAGGTAATAAATAAGCACAATTCCTCGATCAGAGCCAAAGAGCAAGCCGAGTGTGCCTCTCGGGATAATAATGTAATGTAAAGCGTGGATGATGGCAGCTCTTCCAAAAACCAGTCAAGCCGGACTTCAGTTGGAGCCGATGGTAGCACGACTAGCGTCAACTCTAAATCTTCAAAAGCCAGCAAGAGTTCTGCCTCATCTAGTTCTTCTAAAAAAGTGGAAGTCATTAAGGGCTAGAAGTATTAAATTAAACATTAGGTGTTGTAACATTTGTTTAGAGTTTTTATACCTACTTATAATTGACTGTTCAAATATAACCCGGTTCACGATCGTAAAAAACTTCAACGTTCATTTGATAAAATTATTTGTTTTTGGCTTTTGTTGTTTTAATAAAACCCTATGGTAGTCCCAGTAATGTCATCTTACAACTATTGTATAGTAGAAACGTCTACAAACGATGGCATAAAGCTATTGAATGAAAAGTGGCAAAATTCACTGTCTCGGGTGACGCTCGGACTCCCGACTCTGAGGGCTTACCAGGGCCCACCGCGAACCAAGTTCGACGTGTTGCCTCCCTGTCGCACTTGTAAACTCGTACGTAAGTGTGACAGGGAGGCAACACGTCGAACGTGGTTCGCGGTAGGCCATCTGGATAACTAGCCCATCGCTCCGCCAACTAAGCTACCAAGACTTCACTCGAGGAGTGAATATTTAAACTTTCAATTTGCCTATTTCTAAGCTTTAGTGTGTCACCTATTGGGCATGAGCATGTCGAGATTGTCGAGCATTAGGACGTTTACCTTATGTAGCTATTTTATTTACTTGAAATCCTGACTTAAACCAGGGGTGCAAAACTCCTCCCTTCGGGCAAACTCGGCTCCGTTCGGCTCAGCATTCATTCATTCTTTTAAAATTATGGCTTCAGCCCATTGGGGCTATTTCGCCAGTATCAAGGTCGTAGTAGCAAGGTAATACGATTGAAATTGTACGGTTAGTACAAGACAGTGTACGGTGATTTAGCTCATGTAAAGCGATAGCGGGTTTTACAAGAAACACGTGGACAACCGGCCGTTGACTCCAAAATGATGGTTAAACGTGCTTCAAGATTAATTCTCCATTCACTGCATACTACCACATTAGTTTACTGTATAATAGGCTATCGATATTACACTTTAAACAATATTAATGAGCAAAAAACAAAGCAATTGATCACGACGCGTGACCATCAAGATGGCGCTCGAACCGGAAGTCGGCTCTGCATTGCTCCGAGCAATTAGTAGGGTTATCACAACTTGACGTCCCTTTGCGTGTACGACCACAGATAAGATAATGACTTGAATTTTGACAACCCTAAATAGCCGAAATGGATAGTGCCATAAGTTAGAAAGAATCATGATTCGACCCAGAATCGCTGTCAAAGTATTGTTTATATTCGGTTTTGTAGGATTTGTCCTTTTTGTGCGATAGTACTATTACTTATTCTGTGGTTATACCGTAGAATGGAGATTTAAAAAATAAAAAAGAATAAAAAATATTTATTTATTTCGGACGATTCAATCCACAGTTGTTAGTAACAAACTTAAACTAAAATGTTGGTAGGTCCAGTGCCTAACTAATGCACTGTCCCATATCCCTGCCACTACGGCCAGGCGGCTTAGCACGGTCGCGTTTTTATCCCTTGTCGCCATGCCTGTCACGTTCTAACAAGTATGTAAGTGCGAAAGGGACGCGCATAGTGATAGTCGATAAAAATGGAACCGTGCTGAGCCCGCAGGAGACTGTGGCGGCTGTCGCGCACCCTGCGGAGCGTCGCGGCGCAGCGCTTGCGCAGCGTCGCGTGGAAACCGTCCACATGCGCGTCGGCGAACATGCCCGACGAGCTGCAGTATCGCGGCAGCCGCAACAGTACCCTGAACGCGTCGTTGACTTGCGCTGTACACCTGCTGAACCTTACGAGCTACCATATTAGCCCTAATAGCTAACGCCCTGCGCTCGCGTTCAATGTCCGCGTCGTCACGCAAAATGTCGGTGACCAAGTGCCCAAGATATTTGAAGGAATAAACCCACCTCAGCTGTTCGCCATTTAAACGAATGGGTGGGACGTACGCACTTGCTCCCCGCCTTAAAAACCATATATTCACTTATCGCGACATTATATCGTAAGTTATATTTTTGGGCATAGGACTCACACTTTTCAATTAGTATTCTTATACCACCGACCGATGGGCTAATTGTACGTTTTGCAAGCGATCGAGCACCCTCGCTACAATTGTTGCCAGAGAAGTAGGCCTATAGTTAGCACTATCCGAAATGTCACCCGTCTTATTTTTGACAATAGGTATTACAATCGTTTTTGTCATAAGCGGCGGTAGGTAAGAGTGACATATGCATAAGTTGTAAAACATCGCTAATACTCGAGGCAGGTGGGGACCGGCAAACTGCAGGTGCTCGATGCTCAAGTGGTCGTGACCGGGTGATTTACCCCTTTTCATAGATTTTATTATTTTACTTACGTCACAAACGCTAAACCGGGTCGGTGAGTCCCCGTCCAGTCTGCCAGCATCGGGCACCTGCAGCGGCTCGGCTCCGCCGACGGCGGTGGAAGAGCACTTCACATTAAACTGATCCATAAACACATTAGCAACACACTTGGGATCCGAGAAACCGTTCACACTTACAGACAGACCAGGCCTAGATTCCAACTTTTTTGTGCACTTCCAAAAGGTTCTAAAATCGTTATTTCTATGGTGAGTGGCAAGCTAATCCATTTTAATCTGTTCTTGATGCTTTTGGACCCACCTTAACCTCGATTTAAATACTTTCTGACTGTGACACATGACGTCAAAAACAGATCCCCCCTAGGCCTGCCGTACCAGACTCACTCCTGGAATCTAGCCCTCGCCTCTCTGTGCGCATCGCTAACATGCTTATTCCATCCTATTACCTTCTTTTTACCATTGCCTAGTCCGCTCGTGACGGCCTTACTGTATGAAGAAGCTTCACATAGCAAGGATATTATTTTAAGGTACAGATTGTCAAGTATCTTGCAATGCTCATGGTTGTCCATACAGCATCCGTCACAGCAGTCCGAAAGCTCAGAAGGAAAATCAATAATCTTTAATAGTTCGTTACATTTATTCACATAATTATCAATTTCATGGGAAGTTCTCTCCCCCCAAACAACATACTTTTTATTCGAAATTACACTGTTATCCTTATTATTATTAGATTATTACATAATTATGTGCTTAGATTTAACCAAGTCTAGATTAGATTTGTAATGTAAAATGCCTTGATACACGACAATTTATATGGACCTGTGTACCTGTGTAAGCGGCTACGGTGCGGACAACACAACAACGCCCGAGGTAAGAAATAGACGTGACGAAAAAGCAAAATCGAATTTTTGAGCGTCGAGAAGTCTTTGTTGTCAGTGGAAACGGGGAAAGACGCCCGACGGCCTACCGCGAACTACGTTCGACGTTTTGCCTCTCTGTCGCACTTGTAAATTCGTACGTAAGTGTGACAGGGAGGCAACACGTCGAACGTGTTTGTGGTAATAGCGCCCCCTACGCAGAGTTTCGCGTTATTCCCTATTCCGTTAGTAAAATTAACCTTCGGATTTTATAAAGATACATCGGGTATCGGCGGTAACACGCGAAGGTGATTTTGCTGTTCTGCTTTCTTATTAACTCACAATAGTAGTTGTTACAAGGGATCAAAATGATTATATTTCCGTCAAGGGCGTATTAAGTACATTGAATCTTGAACAAATGAAGCGATGGATTCAACAATTACAATTAAAAACGATATTAAAGAGAGAAAATAAATTCTAAGGTCCCCTTTTTATTAAATATTGATCCTAGCGAAAATTGAATAACCTTTTTTGTAGGAAATTTTATGTAAATTATTCATGTAATAAAACATTTTTTGCTATTGGCCATCGTTTACGAGTTATTTACGAATGACTAAACTTTCTCCCTTCAATATATTTTTTTAATATTGATTCTAGCGAAAAAAAGTGGCACTTATTTTATAAGAAATCTGGAACAGATTATTTACGTAAAAGATAATTTTTGCTGTGAGCTACCGTTTACGAGTTATTTACGAAAAACAAAAAAAAATAAACGATTGTAGAACAAATTATAAGTAACTTTCCCACCTTAATATGAGATCACTCTGACCCACGTTTAATATTATTTTATATCTCCCATTTATCAACAGATTTGTATAATAAACTATATTTTTTTATAAACGTAATAGGAGTAGTTTTACGACTATATTTTTTGTTTTCAGATTCCTGCCAGATTAAAAACAATAGTAATTATAAAAAAATCGGAAATACGTTTTTAGTCTTTTCTACTTTATTCTTTTTTTTTGTTAGAAAGTGCATTGTTTTTGTTCCAAAAATAGATTCCTCGTCCTAAATTTATCCGAAAATGATATATCACATGCCCTAATTGGTGTAGTTTTAGAGAAATCTAGCTTCAAGTGAAGCGCGGCAGCGTCGAACTTCCCCCCTCCACCCCACTAAATGAGAGGTGGCTCTCTACGGCTCCCGGACACTCCCGGTCTGTATCTGCTCATGACCAGCTAAGAATCAACTGTGCCAAGTTTCAGCGCATAGTCTCAAAATGCAAGGTGTCATGCACTAATAAACGTGCTATATAGAGTTACGTTGATAATACCTGTCGTATATAGCTCTTAACCCTTTACCTACGGGCCCTTGAATCACTCCGTCACAGCCCAATACGGGCATGTTTTGGCGAAAGTCAGCGGTTAGGCATAATTTCACTTACTTGTAACTTTTGAAGTATTACAGCTACACACTTGAAACTTCACACACACAATAAGTATAAGGAGTGGTCATTCCTCCATACAAACGTACTCAACGTTTTCCTCTGTGGTTTTTGAAGCTAGAGCAATGATTTTTTCAACACAGATTAATATTGTCAAGATCTGTGTCGAACCGTTTTGCTTTTTTTGATATTTTAGTTTTTTAAGGCGCTAGAGCCCTTCAAAAATGGCCAAAATGGCCTAATTGACTATACCGCAATGAGAGGCGTGGTATTCAAAACTGATATCAATTAACCAAAAAAGCAAAACGGTTCGACACAGATAATTTCATAATCATTTAGATTTCCAAATTTGGTTATTTCCAAGTTTTGGAGGAGGAAACAGTGTAGTACGAAACCTCGATTTTTGAGATTTTTACGCAGGATTTTTCGCCTAAGCTGCAGTTGTCTTATTTTAAGAGCGAGGTTAAGTTTCTAAATACGTACACCGACAAAAAAGTGATGGGCAATAGTAAAAATTTAATGTCGATAATCTAGTGATGTGAGAAGTTATCGATAAACCAAAAAATAAGGTCAAAAACTAAAACCCGACTACTGCAAATCGCGCTCTAAAAAGTATGAAACAAGATAGAATTCTTATCTGAAATTATCATACAGGAAATATTAGAATATAAGAGTTAGAATTTTTGGGTGCGTATCATAATGAATACGAACTTTTGGTATAATTTCAGTTTACAAACGTTCAAAACGTATACTAATCTTATGTATAATGCACTAAATTTATATTTTCAATTAGTATAACATAAAAATAATATAACATACAATATACATACCGCTGTTTGGTATAACATACAAATAAACTAATTACATTTAATATAACATTCATTATGCATATAAATTAAAATAATGAATAACATTATCGGTATCCGAACAAAACATCAGTAAAATTATTTGGATAGCTCAGTATTTCATAGGTCATCGTGTACTGTCTACTGTCAGAAAAGTAGGTAAGGTTAGGACTGTGACTCCCCAGAAAAAAAAACTGCTACCAGAAAAGTAGGTTAGGTTAGGTTAGAACTGTGACTCCCCAGGAAAAGAAACTGCTACCAGAAAAGTAGGTTAGGTTAGGTTAGAACTGTACCTCCCCAGAAAAAGAAACCGCTACCAGAAAAGTAGGTTAGGTTAGGTTAGAACTGTGACTCCCCAGAAAAAGAAACTGCTACCAGAAAAGTAGGTTAGGCTAGGTTAGAACTGTGACCCCTCAGAGAAAGAAACTGCTACCAGAAAAGTAGGTTAGGTTAGGTTAGAACTGCAACCCCTCTCAGAAAGAAACTGCTTACCAGAAAAGTAGGTTAGGTTAGGTTAGAACTGTGACCCCTCACAGAAAAAACTGCTAACAGAAAAGTAGGTTAGGTTAGGTTAGAACTGTGACCCCTCAGAGAAAGAAACTGCTACCAGAAAAGTAGGTTAGGTTAGGTTAGAACTGCAACCCCTCTCAGAAAGAAACTGCTACCAGAAAAGTAGGTTAGGTTAGGTTAGAACTGTGACCCCTCACAGAAAGAAACTGCTACCAGAAAAGTATTAGGTTAGGTTAGAACTGTTACCCCCCAGAAAAATAAAAGGTTAGGTTTATTGCGTGGTATTTGTTTTGTATATTATATTATTTCAACGTTATACCTTTTTATACTTATCATAAACGATATTATATGTAAAGTTCATTATACATTATAAAATTATAGAATTCATTGTTATACGTATCGCACGTTATACTTATTGCACGTTATGCCATTCAAAATTATACTAATTGAATTTATACATTCTGAGCAATATATTATAGGTTTGTATACGTTCTATTACTTACCCAGAATTTTTTAAATAAAAAATACAACGTAATAATGAATTTGGCATTTATTTCAGTCTGTAACCAATATTGTCAACAATGTTAAAATAATACTTACACAAAACCCTTAAATGAACAACTAAAACTAAATACTAAATATAAAATATCTCTCCCAAGCTACCTGCTTCTGGAATGGACCCTAGAATGCTGGCGGCGTTGCCCCTTTGAACCGCCAGACTTAATCTTTGAGCCAAGAAGGAGCCCGCCCTGTGGTCGCCCGAGACGCCTATTAGCCTGACCGACACTGCCTTTATTAACTGTTTGGTGTCGGTCGACCATGGGCCCAGTGTTTCAATGGCGAGCGCCGCAAAATCGTATGTGTCCGTTAGGAACGCATATTTGCGGCGCTTTAGTGTCTGGGCAGCAGGTAGCAGGTAGCTTGGATCCAACTGGGGGATGTGAAGGTTATGTTCAGAATTTTACTAACGGTGTCCTTTAAAATTTGGTCGATGTTTGCAGTAATTATGGGGAATTTCCAAAGTGGGGCGCAGCGAAGGATGTACAAAAATTTGGGCGAAAAAAGGCATAGTCGTAAGATGTAGAGGGCCATGTGTGGGTTGATTTCATAAAAAAGTTTGGAACACTTAAAGAATTTTTCTATTTTGGAATTTATGCATAACGGGATGGATTCGTCTAAAATGGGGGCTCCTAAAAGTGTGAGGGTTTCGCGGGTTAAAATGGAAATATTTGGTGTGAGCTGGTTAATCTCGTTGATAATAGAGGATCGGGCATTGGGCGGAATGGCTTCTGAAATGAACATTTCACACACTTTAAAATTGATTGTAAGACCGATTTCTGCGAAGCGGTCGATTAAAGTTTTAAGGTCTGCCAACACAGACGACTTACTGCCACCGATGGTGCCGTCGTCTAAATACCATAGATTTAGGTCCGATGTGAGCTGAGTGATGACGGGGTGGATGGCTAGGCTGAAAATTGCGGGCCCTAGTGGGTCTCCTTGCTGACATCCTACACAAGAAAGTATTTCAAAATTGTATACATAAGCTATAAATATATTTTAATATATTTTACTATTTGTTTTTATATATTTTCAGAGATATTCAAAGGATCGCCGTGGTCGTATGTCACGATTATAAACTTTAAGGTAAAGTGGCATACGACCACGGCTATCCTCTGAATCTCTGTAAATATATAAAAAAATGGGAATATATAAACGTCGCGCATGAGAGGAGGCCTGTGCCCAGCAGTGGGACGTATATAGGCTGAATTATTATTATTATATTATAGGGCTTGACATGGCACACCAAGAATAAGCGGGCATCTCGCTCGTGTCTTCGCAGAACGTGCAGAATGTGGAATGAGCTTCCTCCTGAGGTATTTCCTTTGCTATTTAATTAGGGTTCTCAAGGGTCGGCAACGCTTATAAGTGGCTCCTGTGATGTTGCTTATGTCCATGGGCGACGATGACCGCTTCCCAAGTAACACAAAAGTAGCTGAATATTGTTTGAATAATAGAGCATTCCGTACGTATGCTGAATAAGGTAGCTGTATAACGTCTGTATAAGCGCTTATACAGACGTTATACAGAAGGTTTGGGCGCAAAGTGGGCTAGCCCACGCCGCTTATTACTGAATAACAGTAATGTAATAGCTGTATAAGTGTGTGCCCACACATTGAATCGCTGAATAACACTTATATAGAGGCTGTCAAAAGCTTCTATACCGCTTTTAAACCAAAGTTATCCAGCTTTGTATAGAATGACTCAGTTAGTCACACGTTATGCAGCTTTTGGTTCAAAAGTGCATTGTTACAGAAAATATATTCAGCTATTTGTGTATGATTTGTCTTCCATTTTAATTTCTGAACTCGTGTCAAAGTGTAGTGTTTGAAGTGAATACAAAATAAGGAGGACATTACCCATATATTGATTTGATGTTTACATAACATCAATTTCATTGCGCATGCGACTTTACTGTTAAAATTTTAAAGCGCCGCGTTAATAATGCACTGTTTAGAAAGTAAATATAGAAAATGTAGTACTCCACTTTTAAATTTGTAATTTTTTTGCGGTGTTTATATGTTTTAGTGATAGAAAATGTACTTTAACAAGTTATGCTACGATAAAACTAGTTTTATAAATGAATATAAATGGGTTTTTCAGATCATTTTAAATTCCTATTTAATTTTAGAGGTTAGAATATGAGGAACCGTAATGGCGTCCGACTGTGCTGAATATAAGCTGCTGCCACAGCTATTATGTGCTAAATTTCTGAATAGGCATTCACATTATTCGCGTTACTAAGCTACATGTTAGATAATAATGGTTTTAGAACAAGTTTTGAATAACATCAGTATAATAGTAATTGTTTTCTCAATCTTAAAGCCTATTAGGGTTCTATACACAAATGGTAAAAACCACATAGATCCTCACTAGTTTGATGAGAAACATTTGATGAGAAACATTATAGGTATGCAACACGGGCAATATTCAATCCTACTTCCTACTAATATTATAAACGCGATATAATATTTAAGTTATATGATAAATCTGGGGGCACGGCAGATTACACAGTTATTTTTTCCGTTATCAGTTCCGACAAATATGTAGTAGGTAAAGGTACACGCAAAGATGTACGAAGTGAGTACGAAGATGTATATAGTATGAGTATGGTATGGTTACGAGTATGGTATGAATATGAATATGGTATAGGTGCGAAGGTGCGGGTATATTAGTTGCGGGTATCACGGGTATGAGTACAAGTATAGTTTGGTATGGGCTGTATTGTTTAGGTATGAGTACGAGTATAGTGTGGGATGGGTATGAGTAGACCCACTTGAAACCTAAAAACAGTCCGTTCAAAATCGACAGGAGAACCGATTTCGCTATATTTTAATGGGGGTGATTATTTTATTTTTCACATACCCAGTCCAGTCTACAAGTTTTTATTGCAACAATATACATAACTAGCATTTGCCACCTTGTTTGCAAACTAGCAACAACCTTAAATGGCCATTGGTAAACTTTATCTCGTTGCAGTAAGGTATGCAAATGGTCAGTTAACAGTGTTTACGATGGTAGCTAGCAATTGTTCTACGTCATTAAAACGACAATGCATCTTGTGTAAAATAACCAATCGAAGAGAATTGTTAAGAAAACTAAACCTCGATTTTTTAAATAATGGTTGGATTAAAGAATAAATACGCAAGATGCGTTCCAAATAAAATAAAAACACGCTCAAGCTCAAAGCAAACAGGCTCAAGTAGCACTGTTACCGTGTATAAACTTATAAAGCTACGGAACCCTCTCCACCGCGCATTTGTTGATACTAAGCAGTAGTTTGAATAGCGCTGCTCATTGCGTTCATTTTGCAGCTTTTAGCAAGAAAAGATAGTATATGTGTATTAAAAGCGCTTTAACTTAAGTATAAGTGTTGTTTTAGTATTTAATATTCAGACGTTATGTCTATAAAAGCCATAACTAACCCATATATGCAGCTACTGAATAACAAATAATATGTGGATTTCATTACAGCTTCCAGTAATAGCGTCCACCTTTATTCAAAAACTAGCATTAAAACAGAAACTGCAACCGCTTTTATACAGTTGAAAGTCTTCACCGACGCTTCTTTTCAGCATTTAGTAGCCAGTATCACATTTTTCTTAATATTGTCTGCTTAATATCTCACGACACAAAATATATACAGCTAATTGCTGCTAATGCTGATATTATGCAGCTTTTAGTAACCACAAATGCTTTAAGCTGAATAATGTCTGACTAACTGTGTAAGAAATAAGTATTATTCAGCTTTAATATGCAAAACCGATACTATGCATAATTTATTCAGCATTTAGGCCCCACTAGGCCCACATATTTTCTTATTCCGAATTTAGTAATTTCCATCGCTTATACACAAAATTTATGCAATCTTAATTTGAATAAGATGATAATTTTACTCTATTATCCTGCTTGTGTGTTACTTGGGTTCCCATCAGGCGGCTCGTCTGCTCGTTTGCTGACTATCACATAAATAAAAAATAAAGATTACCAGTTCGCCGGACGATATCAGCCTGTCAGTTGTTCGGAGCTGGCAAATTTTGCGTTTAACTGACAGGCTGATATAGTCCGGCGAACTGGTAATCAGTGGGCCCCTTAGCCCTTTTCCAGGCATAGTACGATTTATCGACCACCACTAGAATTTCAACTTTAGCATTCCGATTTAAGATTCAAATTAGATTGCACTTTCGGGAAATTTGAGTTGTCTTCAAATTAATCATCAAAGCTAGATTAATTGGCATATATTTGGATTTTTCGGGAAAACCTTGTAGATTGGTGCGGCCTGGAATGGGGTTAATAATAGAGACAGACATAAAATAAATAATAATTGTAAAACAAAATAGGTACCGTAAAATGGGGTGAGTAGGGTCAAAACTGAAATTCAAACCTCGATAACATTTTATTTTTGGGTCAAACAGATCACTGTGTTATGTCTTTCCTGTAGACATACACAATAGTTAAGGGCTATAAAGGTTAATTTTCTTATTTAACCCTTATCCACGTGAAAAGGTCCTCCTTTTATTTAAAGAACTATGATAAAATCATTACTTACATGCCCACAAGCTGTTAACTATTGCCCACAGGAGAGAAAACTAGTGTGTTATCGCGAACAGCACATTTTTCTCTCCTGTGGGCAATAGTTAACAGCTTGTGGGCATGTAAGCAATGATTTTATCATGGTTCTCTAAATAAAAGGAGGACCTTTTCACGTGGATAGGGGTTAAATAAGAAAATTAACCTTTATAGCCCTTAACTCTAGTGTATGTCTACAGGAAAGACATAACACAGTGATCTGTTTGACCCTTTTACATATGAAAACTGAATGGTGTATATGGTGTAGTGTTCCGGACGTTTGTATTTTAGTTTTTATTTTATTTTGGGTAGTTCCATTTCATAACTTTGACGATAAAGAGGAAAACCCACCTCACCCCGTAGTGCCTCGTATTTGGGGTGAGAGGGGTTTTCATACAAAGGTGATTTTGGAAGATTGGTGGATCGATTTTTTTTTATTATGCGTATTACTATAGCTCCATTTTAAATTGGAATACATTATTTTTGTAGCAGTAGCCTTAAAATCCCTTCTCACCCCCCTCTCAAACCTCCTCTCCCCATTCATAACCCACCTCTCCCCGCGAAACCTACTCACCCCGTTTTACGGTATGCATAACAGATATTGTAAAGAAATGCCATGTTGACTTTATGACAAATACAATAAAATTGACGTTATTTGCCATCGCTTTAGATTAAGTACTTTATTTGATTTATAATAAGTTAAGTACTTGTGCTTGTTATTGTTTTTAAATTCCATTGTAATATTACGTATAAAAAGCTATTGTAAGGGCCATAAGGTGCACTCCAGTCAACACCCAGCAAAATGAAGACAGAAGTGGCTTTCTTGGCTGTGGTGGTAAGTTTTTATTTTACTAATCTATAGATAGACCGGTCATAGACCGGTTTTTCGGGGGCAAAATCGAACCAGTGCTAGTGTTAATGAAATATCGACTCAAGTGTTATACAGTGTGGAAAGATAAGTCGGGCCCTGGAGGGAAACTACCTTAAATCCTTAAAATTAAGCTGGCTCATTTTACTTAAAGGAGACATTGGTTTATTTTTAAAAAGAAACAATACTGCATTTAAAGTATTTTTCTTTTTTTCTTTAATTTGGCTTGTCTAAAAAAATCTTGAGTACTAAATATTACATTTTATGGATATTTTTTAAGACAGACGAGTGTAAGACCTAATGTTTCTTGGAGAAATGTTATCATTAACATTAACTGTATCGACTATTAGAATAAAATTGCGAGTGTTTATTTTTTGTAATTTTTATAAGTTGGTTCGAGTCCCGGGCGAGGCAAGCGAGTTTTAGAAAACGTTCTACTGACGGAAATGGCTTGACAGACTATAAATTGTTGCCATGTGTAAGCATTTTACGTCAAAAATGTGACAGCTACGCAGAAAGTGGCGCCCTCATTTATTAACCGACTTCCAAATCTCAAAAGGAGGAGATTCGATTGTAATTTTTTTTTTGTTTGTTACTCCATATCTCCGTCATTACTGGACCGATTTTGAAAATTATTTTTTTGATTGTATGTATATGCATACAGATTGGTCCCGTTTTTGTCAAAACCCAGTTCTGATGATGGTATCCATGAGGAATCGAGGGAACTCCTCAAATCTTAAAGGCATACATGTAGTGATTTATGTGTTTTATCAACAAATCAAGCATATACATTCAAAAAAGTGACATTTGATAAAGTGGAACTGCTGATGATGATCAGAACGGAACTCTTCAATGAAGCATAGTTCACGTTTGGCGATTTGTCCTCTTCGTTATGTTTGTTAAGCAAGTTAAGTTTTTAAGCCACATTTTTGTCAAGCTCGAGTTCTGATGATGGGATCCACGAGGAATCGAGGGAACTCCTCAAATCTTAAAGGCATGCGTATAGAGGTTTGTGTATTTTCATCAGAAAATCAAGAATTTACATTAAAAACTGTAGCATTTGATGAAGTGGAACTGCTGATGATGATCAGAACAGAACTCTTCAATGACTGCACGTTTGGCGATTTCGAATTTCAATTTTGACGGAGCTGGCCCTGGAGCCAGACCTGACCCGGATTCGGGCTCTTATCTGGACCTGAACCCGGACCTGGACCCGGACTTGGACCTGGACAAAGACCTAGACCTGGACCTCGACCTGGACCTGGTCCTGGACCCGGAACTGGACCCGGTCCCGGACTCGGACCCGGACTCAGACCTTGACCCGGAAAACCAATGATACCTTAGCTAATTAAACCACTATGATTACCTACCATAAAATGTAGGTATAAAGTATAGTTAATGATGCCAAACTTACTAGCGCCTCCCGCTCAAACCCCCGTACACCGTACCGCACGCGCCGTTAAGTGCGTTAGGTTAGGTTTGAACTGCGATCCTCACAGGACCGAAAAAAAGTGGGTTAGGTTAGGTTAGAACTGCGAGCCTTACAGAAACGAAATGCTACTAGAAAAGTGGTTTTGGTTAGGTTCGAACTGCAATCCTCACAGAACCGAACTGCTATCAGAGAAGTGGGTACAGAAACGAAATGCTAGTAGAAAAGTGGTTTTGGTTAAGTTCGAACTGCAAGCCTCACAGAACCGAACTGCTATCAGAGAAGTGGATTCGTGAGGCTAAAACTGCGACCCTTACAGAAACGAAATGCTACCTACTAGAAAAGTGGATGGTTTTACCTCCTTTTCTACATAGTGCACCATCTATGTACAATAATCTTTCACCGGCCCCCATAGAAGTCGGTTTTTTTTTTCTTGAAAATTATTTTCTACTAATTTATGTCGAACTATACGAGTAAGTAGGTACAACAAAGTCAATCGCTCTATATAATTTTTGGCAAACCGCGAGTTCTCAGTTCGGGGCGAACTACTAGTACCTATTTATTGTTTCTTCTTCTTCCTCGCGTTATCCCGGCATTTTGCCACGGCTCATGGGAGCCTGGGGTCCGCTTGACAACTAATCCCATGATTTGACGTAGGCACACTAGTTTTTACGAAAGCGACTGCCATCTGACCTTCCAACCCAGAGGGGAAACTAGGCCTTATTGGGATTAGTCCGGTTTCCTCACGATGTTTTCCTTCACCGAAAAGCGACTGGTAAATATCAAATGATATTTCGTACATAAGTTCCAAAAAACTCATTGGTACGAGCCGGGGTTTGAACCCGACACCTCCGGATTGCAAGTCGCACGCCCTTAAGGGGCCCACTGATTAACAGTCCGCCGCACGGTATCGGCCTGTCAGTTGTTCGGAACTGTCAAAATTTTGTTCTAACTGACAGGCCGATACCGTCCGGCGGACTGTTAATCAGTGGGCCCCTTTACCGCGAGGCCACCAGCGCTATTCGGTTAATAAATGTATACTTTTCTTAACTTGTGTGTTTTAGAGTATATAGCTAATTATACCTATTTATTTTTTATTGTTTATTTTGTTTGTTTGTTTTTTTTTCAGGTTTTCGTGGCTGTTGGTGCATTTCCAAGTGAGTGTTTATGCAAGCAATAGGTATGCAAAGGTTACAGGACATTCTCAAAATTTCTGGAAACGTTCATAAGGAAATTCTCATGCAAGTTGTTTCTTTTTTTTTTTTTTTTATTGAGAAGTTCAACAGCGTTTACATTAAATAATATATAAAAAACATGAGAACTTATAGCATAGCCAATAACAGAACTTCCTGGAATTTATACATAATAAAAAATCATCTGTGGGTAGACTTGTAACTTGTGCTGTACAAGAATTGTAAATATAACTTAATTTGTAAGTCTTTAAGGTACAAGGAAAAAGAGAAAAATTTAATAATAACTGTAAACTGGAAAAAAAATCCTAAAATAGTAGGTATAGCTCTAATTTTGCGTAAACAATAAATAAAAAATAGTAAAATAAAAATACATACAGTACCTACATAAACGAGCGAATCTATTAGTTTGTATGCATTTATTGGAATTTATGTGCTCGTGTGTGTGTGTGTGTGTGTGTGTGTGTGTGTGTGTGTGTGTGTGTGTGTGTGTGTGTGTGTGTGTGTGTGTGTGTGTGTGTGTGTGTGTGTGTGTGTGCGTGTGTGTGTGTGTAAGTGGGTTTCTTAAACGAGGGTTAGACTAGCACTAGTCTATGGACTAGCAAGAACTTGCATGCAATTTACGTGGCTTCCGACATGTCATTTTCTATGACGGCTGATCGGTGATCACGTGGTGCTTTCCATAGAAAACGAAGCTCCGGCCCGGCCACGGCCCGGTCTAACGTGAGTCATCCTATTATACACCGTGTTTTTTTTTTTCCGTTCATTTCAAGGGTGCATTCCTGAGCTTAAATCAAGTACCTAACTTTCTCAAAGACACCGATATTCTAATTAACTCCATTTCGGAGATAATCAATAATCCATTTTTTTCCTATAAAGCCTCTACAAGCGTGTAAACTTGCCTTAGGGCCGGTTTACATATTGATTAGTTAGAATGAGTTCATACATTTGCTACTAAACTTAAGAACAATCTCGGTCCATCGATGTTCGAATTGACATTGATAAGTCACAGATTCAATTGTTTGGTTGAGTTAAATGTAATGCCCGTGTCACAACAACGCTATATGCTACATTTAATTACTTTTTAAACTTAATTATTTTTTACTATGCCATTTAGTTCTCTTAAACGTACTTAACCGTACCCCGAAGTTAACGGAATTCAATAAAAACACGGTGTTTATACGTCAATGGGTAAACTGCTTTAATCATTATTATTTTTAGTGTAGTAGCTTTAATTATATTATAATATATTCTGTTAAAATAATAGCCGCAACATATCGGTCTGAGCCTAGTGTGGGGATCACTGTACTGCGTCTCTTCTCTTGGAACGCTAATTTCTTAAAATAAATATATTTTTCACCACACCAACTGGTAACGGCTCTCTTGGTCCTTCAAAAACCGATAGCAAAGTTGCATTTTATTCACATGTGAGACAAACTAATCAAATGCAAATTTTGAGTTGTTTTCTTATGTTTGCTGGTTGAATTGACTTATAAATGATGATTTTAAATGATAAATATTTAAAAATAACATTCATTTGGATTTGATTTGGTTTGTGTTTGTTTGAAATGTTATCGTACAGTTAATATTTTCTTCGGTGAAAAATTTTGTGTTTCACTCGGGGGCAAATTTTGTTTAACCCTCGTGCTTTGAAACCCTCGCAACGCTCAAGATTCTATTTTTAGAACCATTCACTACGATCGTGGTTCAATTTTGGAATCTTTCGCTTGCTCGGGTATCAATATTAGCACGAGCGGTTAAACAACAACTTTGTCCCCTTGTAAAACAAATAACTACTTACTTATTGAATTTTTGAAGTTTGGTCAGATACCGCAATGTAATGAAAAATTGCATAAAAGTTCTTTCCAGTCTAAACTTTTTCTTCTTCTTCTTCTTCCTCGCGTTATCCCGGCATTTTGCCACGGTGACTGGTGGCTGGTGGTGACTGGTGAAGTGCCATCATTGTGGAAATCTGCCATAGTTACACCTCTGCCAAAGGTGGATAACCCTACTGAGCTCAAAGATCTTCGGCCTATAAGTATTTTACCTTTTCTTTCGAAAATATTAGAAAAAGCTGTTTATGAGCAGTTATATAAGTATGTAGAAACCAATAATATCCTACCTCAATTACAGTCAGGATTTCGTAGGGGTATGGGGACTGTAACCGCCCTTATTGACATTTATGGCCTAGACTCAGGCAAGGGTACTTGCTTAGTGTTGTTGGATTTTTCTCGTGCGTTCGACTGCATAAATATTGACTTGCTTCTATCTAAGTTAATTTATTACGGTGTAGATTTAGGGTCACTCTCGTGGTTTAGAAGTTACCTTGCTGGGCGTATGCAGTCAGTTAAAATTGCTAAAAACGATGGCACTTTGTTGGTGTCTGACTCTAGACCCCTAAATCGCGGAGTCCCACAAGGCTCCATTCTCGGGCCCTTACTGTTTATTATATATAGCGCTGACATCGTTAACATTGGCTGCTATTTAACTGATCACCAGATTTAGTAAAATTTAATACCAAAAAAATCTATTTTACCACCCTAAAATCATGAATGATCACCAAAATTATAACACCATTTTAATGTGAAATGATTACCAATTTTATTACATTTCACTATCCTTTTAAAGGAAATGACACAAAACTAATCATTATTAACCCAAAAATTGTCAATGATTACCAAATTTCAAACCCCATTTTAATGTGAAATGATAACCAAATTTTTACATCTTGCTATCCTATTAAAGAAAATAACACCAAAATAATCATTGTAAACCCAAAAATAGTAAATGACCACCAAAATTATAACTCTATTATAATGTAAAATGATAACCAAATGTTTAAATCTTGCTATCCTACTAAAGCAAATTACTCCAAAATAATCATTGTTAACGCAAAAATAGTAAATGATCACAAAAATTGTAACCACATTTTAATTAAAAATGTGCAAATATTTAATATATCGTTATCCTATTAAATTAATTAATCCACTTCGTCACCTTTTTCTAGTAGCATTTTATTTCTGTAACAGTCGCAGTTCTAACCTAACCTAACCCACTTTTCTAGTAGCATTTTGTTTCTGTAAGGGTCGCAGTTCAAACCTAACCTAACCCACTTTTCTAGTAGGATTTCTTTTCTGCAAGGGTCGCAGTTCAAACCTAACCCACTTTTCTAGTAGCATTTCGTTTCTGTATGGGTCGCAGTTCAAACCTAACCTAACCCACTTTTCTAGTAGCATTTCTTTTCTGTAAGGGTCGCAGTTCAAACCTAACCTAACCCACTTTTCTAGTAGCGTTTCGTATCTGTATGGGTAGCAGTTGAAACTTAACCTAATCTACTTTTCTAGTACCATTTCGTTTCTGTAAGGGTCGCAGTGCTAACCTAACCTAACCCACTTAACTGATAGCAGTTTAACTTGCTTTTCTAGTAGCATAACGAAATGCTACTAGAAAAGTAGATTAGGTTAGGTAGGTATGCGGTGCGAGCTACGGGGGGTTGAGCGGGAGGGGCTAGTAATTTTGGCATCAGTTTACTTTATTTGGTAATATGTATACATTTGGTAATCATGGTGGTTTATTTAGGTGAAAATATCGCATTAATTTGGTCTTCAAGATTTGGTGATCATTAATGATTTTTGGTGATCATTCAATATATTTGGTATTTGAATATAATTTGAAGTGCAGTCGTAATTAAAATGGTGGTACTTTTGTATTTTTAGGCCTTATTTTTTTGGTGTTCAGTAATTTTTTTTGGTAAGCATGATTTTTTTATTTAGGGTACTAAAGTATTTTTTGGTGGTCATTATATTTGTAGCCGTTAACATTATTGAGCATTGTCAATATCACTTGTATGCGGATGATGTTCAGATGTACTACACGGCCCGTCCTTGTGACTTCCCTGACTCAATTAATAAAATTAATGAAGACCTCGAAAGTATCTCCGCTTGGGCTGAACAAAACAGTCTGTTGCTAAACCCTATTAAGTAAAGTTAATGATTTTGGGTAGTAAAACTCAAATTTCTCGAATCTTAGATGGTAGCCCTCAACTAAATATTAGAGGCTCATTAATAGAGCGAGTAGAGGAGGCCAGAAACCTGGGTATAATAATAGACAACCAGTTAAGGCTTGAAAAGCACATAGCGGAGCTAGCCAAATCATGTTTCTTTAGATTGAAAGTATTGTATCAAGTAAGAAACCTTCTAAATGAAAAAGTTCGCTTGACATTATGCGAATCGCTCGTATTGTCTAAGTTGAACTACGGCGATCTGGTGTACGGGCCTCGTCTGCAACAAAAGACTCGTCGATTAATACAACGAGTTCAAAACACGTGTTATCGATATTGCTACAAAGTTCCTCCAAGGAGCCATATCACACCGTTTTTGAACAAATCTTCGACTCTGAATATGGCATCACGTAGACATTTACATCTTGCTTGTCTTCTCTTTGGCGTTATAAATTGCAAGTCACCCGAATATCTATTCTCTAAAATAAATATTTCTTCTTTTCACAACCGACACGCCACAAGATCTACTCGACGTTGCATTTTAGAAGTACACCCTCATAGGACGATTGCCTTTACCGGTTGTTTCCGTTATCTCGCGACCAAATGCTGGAATGATATCCCTCCGCCTTTAAGACAACTTAAATCCAAAAAAACATTTAAAAACCACTTTAAAAAACTTCTTTTTGAAAAACAAACCGCTGGGATTCCATTCGGCTATTTGGTTGCAGATTTTAGGATATAACATGGTGAGGCTGGTGTAACACAACACACTGGGGAGACTTACACATTACACACGGGTCAATTTTACCTACTATCTAAGTATTTCATCAAAAAATTATCACACGACATGCACATATCACACTTACACTGTACGATTGTTTTCGACGTACGTAAATACTTCTACATAAATATAATATTTGTTGTGACCTGGGTTCCGGCAGAAAATCAGTGCTTTGCTCGAAAGAGCGAAGCGTATCACTGAGCCGTGACCCTTTTGTCCTGCTGCAACGCACACAGTTTGTACCTACCTACTTTTATAAAATTGTAACTGCTATTTTCTTTGTAACTCAATTTTCTTTGTTAGTGTAATAGGTAATTATTGTTTTTTTCTTTCTGTTATGATGTGTTTAAATTTATATTGTGTGTCATTGCAGCTGTCAAATAAATGATTTATCTATGAGCCTGATGAGGTCCGCTTGACAACTAATCCCAGGAATTGACGTAGGCACTAGTTTTTACGAAAGCGACTGCCATCTGACCTTCCAACCCAGAAGGGAAACTAGGCCTCATTGGGATTAGTCCGGTTTCCTCACGATGTTTTCCTTCACCGAAAAGCGACTGGTAAATATCAAATGATATTTCGTACATAAGTTCCGAAAAACTCATTGGTACGAGCCGGGGTTTGAACCCGCGACCTCCGGATTGCAAGTTGCACGCTCTTACCGCTAAGCCACCAGCGCTTAACACGCTTTCCAGTCTAAATCTCGCTTTATAATCTGTTTCATTTAACCTTTTTGACGCCAGGGACCGATATATCCGCACCGCAGGTTCAACGCCAAAGACCGATTAATCGGTCACAGACCCCAGAGCAACATAGAACTACGTGCATATGCATAAAGTTCAATTTCAGTTTTGACACTTCGGTGACGTGGCGTCTGAGTGACAGCTTTTGTGTTTGACACGGCGTCGAAAAGGTTAACATTTACCTACGTACTCGACGTCAATCATAACTAAATGTAAGAATGTTTGGCACTAAATGTGCAGAAAAAAATACTAATACCTATATTTTTTTAAATTCTCTATAGCACATTGCTAGGTTAACCCAACCTAAGTGTACGCGTTGTAGGTATACTGTAGTCGTTTTAAAGAGCGTCCGAGTGATATCCATATGCATGTCGTAGGCCGATCGTAAGATCAGGCAGATCGTAATGTTCCTGTGTAATGTTTTGACGATATAGTCACATTAAACCAATACATAGGTAGGATAGGTTCGTTAGGTTGCTTCAGATGCCCGAAGGGCAAACTGCCCAGAAATAGGAGCACCGCGTAGCGGGGCTCCGTCGACCCAGGGAACGAGTCAAAGATTTTCACGTTTCACGATATGCCTAGGAATTTCACGATCTGCCTGATCTTACGATCGGCCGCCGACATGCATATACATATAGTCTGGCAAGCTAAATTTGTCAGTGGAAATTTGGCAAAAAAAACATTATTGGGACAAGCTTTTACCGATGACTGTACTTTTCTTTCCACAGGCAACTAATACTCATCGTGACAATTCTAACAACCCCAAACACAATGAGTTTGCGTTGTTTTATCATAGCGTTCCCATGGCCACCTCCTGTCTCCATCATCAGATCAGCTCCATGTCATCATAATGTTAGATTGTCATCCGATTTACATATGTATGCAAAATATCAGCTCAATCGGAATTTGCGAAGTGGGACAAATTTATCTTCCAAGATTTGACCCACACTAACTAACTAACATATAATACATACATACTAACAGGGCAAGATAAACAAGAGCTTATAAAAAAGCTCCAAATTCAAAATTTATGTGGAAGAAGATCCTTCAGCCTACATTTTCCAAATATGTTGCCTTTATCTACTGACAAAGCTGGCTTGCCAGAATATATCCCAGTTTTATTCTAATTGCTTGCGTCCCAGTTGAATACAATACAATATAATAGAAATAGGAACATATTAGAAAAATTGACAAAGAAGAAAGTGCTACGAAATGCAGGTAATAATACTTTTAATTTTTAATAACTCCTTGAGTCCCAACGGCAAACGAAAAAGGCTGTCAATTTACTTCTAAATTTAAAACCTCTAGGCCGTTTTAGGCTGACATTTATATTCCTGGAACTCAAAGGGACCTAAATAATGAATAATTTTTTGCAGCTTCACCGGTCCTGCCGCCGTTGATCCCGCTCCCCGGACCGAAGTCTTCAATCACTCACTCGAGCAGGACCCACGCAGATAGCAGTCATGCTGCGTCTGCCCAGTCAGACAAAGGCTACTCCTCAATCGGACCAGATGGAACCAGGGTCACATCAAATGAGAAGATTAGTAGTGCTGCAAAGAAGGACAGCCATCAGTATACCCACGGCGACCACGGGATTTCATCAGACGGCCATGGTGGCCACTCCAGCTGGGGCTTAGACGGAGACCATCGCCACGAAAGGGAGGGCAAATCTGCAGCGATAGATAAAGAATTAATCGTAAAAGATAAGAGCGGAACGCGTGTGCAGAAGGAAAAGGGAAGCAGTGCTTCAGATAAATCTGCTTACGACGTCGCTCACAAGGGATACAAGACCGTGGCCGATGGCAAGGGTGGATATAAAAGCGATACAAGCGATGAAAGGCAAGTAGGAAAATCCGAAGGATCATCCGCAGCCAGTGACAAGGTCTTAAAGATAA
This sequence comes from Cydia splendana, assembly GCF_910591565.1. Classification (NCBI taxonomy): domain Eukaryota; kingdom Metazoa; phylum Arthropoda; class Insecta; order Lepidoptera; family Tortricidae; genus Cydia; species Cydia splendana. The sequence goes on from NC_085983.1 coordinate 8,464,800, forward strand.
TAAATAAAGATGGAACCGGGGTTAGATCGCATGAAAAAAAAAGTAGTGCTGCAAAGAAGGGCGGCCATCAGTATACCCACGGCGACCACGGGAGTTCATCAGACGGCCATGGTGGTCATTCCAGCTGGGGCTTAGACGGAGACCATCGCCATGAAAGAGAGGGCAAATCTGCAGCGATAGATAAAGAATTAATCGTAAAAGATAAGAGCGGAACGCGTGTGCAGAAGGAAAAGGGAAGCAGTGCTTCAGATAAATCTGCTTACGACGTCGCTCACAAGGGATACAAGACCGTGGCCGATGGCAAGGGTGGATATAAAAGCGATACAAGCGATGAAAGGCAAGTAGGAAAATCCGAAGGATCATCCGCAGCCAGTGACAAGGTCTTAAAGATAATAAATAAAGATGGAACCGGGGTTAGATCGCATGAAAAAAAAAGTAGTGCTGCAAAGAAGGACGGCCATCAGTATACCCACAGCGACCACGGGAGTTCATCAGACGGCCATGGTGGCTACTCCAGCTGGGGCTTAGACGGAGACCATCGCCATGAAAGCGAGGGCAAATCTGCAGCGATAGATAAAGATCTAATCATAAAAGATAAGAGCGGAACGCGTGTGCAGAAAGAAAAGGGAAGCAGTGCTTCAGATAAATCTGCTTACGACGTCGCTCACAAGGGGTACAAGACCGTGGTCGATGGCAAGGGTGGATATAAAAGCGATACAAGCGATGAAAGGCAAGTAGGAAAATCCGAAGGATCATCCGCAGCCAGTGACAAGGTCTTAAAGGTAATAAATAAAGATGGAACCGGGGTTAGATCGCATGAAAAAAAAAGTAGCGCTGCAAAGAAGGACGGCCATCAGTATACCCACGGCGACCACGGGAGTTCATCAGACGGCCATGGTGGTCATTCCAGCTGGGGCTTAGACGGAGACAATCGCCATGAAAGAGAGGGCAAATCTGCAGCGATAGATAAAGAATTAATCGTAAAAGATAAGAGCGGAACGCGTGTGCAGAAGGAAAAGGGAAGCAGTGCTTCAGATAAATCTGCTTACGACGTCGCTCACAAGGGATACAAGACCGTGGCCGATGGCAAGGGTGGATATAAAAGCGATACAAGCGATGAAAGGCAAGTAGGAAAATACGAAGGATCATCCGCAGCCAGTGACAAGGCCTTAAAGGTAATAAATAAAGATGGAACCGGGGTTAGATCGCATGAAAAAAAAAGTAGTGCTGCAAAGAAGGACGGCCATCAGTATACCCACAGCGACCACGGGAGTTCATCAGACGGCCATGGTGGCTACTCCAGCTGGGGCTTAGACGGAGACCATCGCCATGAAAGCGAGGGCAAATCTGCAGCGATAGATAAAGATCTAATCATAAAAGATAAGAGCGGAACGCGTGTGCAGAAGGAAAAGGGAAGCAGTGCTTCAGATAAATCTGCTTACGACGTCGCTCACAAGGGGTACAAGACCGTGGTCGATGGCAAGGGTGGATATAAAAGCGATACAAGCGATGAAAGGCAAGTAGGAAAATCCGAAGGATCATCCGCAGCCAGTGACAACGTCTTAAAGATAATAAATAAAGATGGAACCGGGGTTAGATCGCATGAAAAAAAAAGTAGTGCTGCAAAGAAGGACGGCCATCAGTATACCCACGGCGACCACGGGAGTTCATCAGACGGCCATGGTGGTCATTCCAGCTGGGGCTTAGACGGAGACCATCGCCATGAAAGCGAGGGCAAATCTGCAGCGATAGATAAAGATCTAATCATAAAAGATAAGAGCGGAACGCGTGTGCAGAAGGAAAAGGGAAGCAGTGCTTCAGATAAATCTGCTTACGACGTCGCTCACAAGGGATACAAGACCGTGGTTGATGGCAAGGGTGGATATAAAAGCGATACAAGCGATGAAAGGCATGTAGGGAAAACACAAGGATCATCCGCAGCCATAGACAAGGTTTTGAAGATAATAAAAGAGGATGGAACCAGGGTTACATCCAATGAAAAGGGTAGTAGTGCTGCAAAGAAGGACGGCCATCAGTATACCCACGGCGACCACGGGAGTTCATCAGACGGCCATGGTGGCCACTCCAGCTGGGGCTTAGAGGGAGACCATCGCCGCGAAAGCGAGGGCAAATCTGCAACGATAGATAAAGAATTACTCATAAAAGATGCGAAGGGAACGCGTGTGCAGAAGGAAAAGGGAAGCAGTGCTTCAGATAAATCTGCTTACGACGTCGCTCACAAGGGACACAAGACCGTGGTCGATGGCAAGGGTGGATATAAAAGCGATACAAGCGATGAAAGGCAAGTAGGAAAATCCGAAGGATCATCCGCAGCCAGTGACAAGGTCTTAAAGGTAATAAATAAAGATGGAACCGGGGTTAGATCGCATGAAAAAAAAAGTAGTGCTGCAAAGAAGGACGGCCATCAGTATACCCACGGTGACCACGGGAGTTCATCAGACGGCCATGGTGGCCATTCCAGCTGGGGCTTAGACGGAGACCATCGCCATGAAAGAGAGGGCAAATCTGCAGCGATAGGTAAAGATCTAATCATAAAAGATAAGAGCGGAACGCGTGTGCAGAAGGAAAAGGGAAGCAGTGCTTCAGATAAATCTGCTTACGACGTCGCTCACAAGGGGTACAAGACCGTGGTCGATGGCAAGGGTGGATATAAAAGCGATACAAGCGATGAAAGGCAAGTAGGAAAATCCGAAGGATCATCCGCAGCCAGTGACAAGGTCTTAAAGGTAATAAATAAAGATGGAACCGGGGTTAGATCGCATGAAAAAAAAAGTAGTGCTGCAAAGAAGGACGCCCATCAGTATACCCACAGCGACCACGGGAGTTCATCAGACGGCCATGGTGGCCACTCCAGCTGGGGCTTAGACGGAGACCATCGCCATGAAAGCGAGGGCAAATCTGCAGCGATAGATAAAGATCTAATCATAAAAGATAAGAGCGGAACGCGTGTGCAGAAGGAAAAGGGAAGCAGTGCTTCAGATAAATCTGCTTACGACGTCGCTCACAAGGGATACAAGACCGTGGTTGATGGCAAGGGTGGATATAAAAGCGATACAAGCGATGAAAGGCATGTAGGGAAAACACAAGGATCATCCGCAGCCATAGACAAGGTTTTGAAGATAATAAAAGAGGATGGAACCAGGGTTACATCCAATGAAAAGGGTAGTAGTGCTGCAAAGAAGGACGGCCATCAGTATACCCACGGCGACCACGGGAGTTCATCAGACGGCCATGGTGGCCACTCCAGCTGGGGCTTAGAGGGAGACCATCGCCGCGAAAGCGAGGGCAAATCTGCAACGATAGATAAAGAATTACTCATAAAAGATGCGAAGGGAACGCGTGTGCAGAAGGAAAAGGGAAGCAGTGCTTCAGATAAATCTGCTTACGACGTCGCTCACAAGGGACACAAGACCGTGGTCGATGGCAAGGGTGGATACGAAAGCGATATAAGCGTTGATAAGCAAATAGGTAATTCCCAAGTTCTATCCGCATATATTAACAAGATTGTGAAGGTAATAAATAAGCACAATTCCTCGATCAGAGCCAAAGAGCAAGCCGAGTGTGCCTCTCGGGATAATAATGTAATGTAAAGCGTGGATGATGGCAGCTCTTCCAAAAACCAGTCAAGCCGGACTTCAGTTGGAGCCGATGGTAGCACGGCTAGCGTCAACTCTAAATCTTCAAATGCCAGCAAGAGTTCTGCCTCATCTAGTTCTTCTAAAAAAGTGGAAGTCATTAAGGGCTAGAAGTATTAAATTAAACATTAGGTGTTGTAACATTTGTTTAGAGTTTTTATACCTACTTATAATTGACTGTTCAAATATAACCCGGTTCACGATCGTAAAAAACTTCAACGTTCATTTGATAAAATTATTTGTTTTTGGCTTTTGTTGTTTTACTAAAACCCTATGTTAGTCCCAGTAATGTTATCTTACAACTATTGTATAGTAGAAACGTCTACAAACGATGGCATAAAGCTATTGAATGAAAAGTGGCAAAATTCACTGTCTCGGGTGAGGCTCGGACTTCCGACTCTGAGGGCTTACCAGGGCCCACCGCGAACCAAGTTCGACGTGTTGCCTCCCTGTCGCACTTGTAAACTCGTACGTAAGTGTGACAGGGAGGCAACACGTCGAACGTGGTTCGCGGTAGGCCATCTGGATAACTAGCCCATCGCTCCGCCAACTAAGCTACCAAGACTTCACTCGAAGAGTGAATATTTAAACTTTCAATTTGCCTATTTCTAAGCTTTAGTGTGTCACCTATTGGGCATGAGCATGTCGAGATTGTCGAGCATTAGGACGTTTACCTTATGTACCTATTTTATTTACTTGAAATCCTGACTTAAACCAGGGGTGCAAAACTCCTCCCTTCGGGCAAACTCGGCTCCGTTCGGCTCAGCATTCATTCATTCTTTTAAAATTATGGCTTCAGCCCATTGGGCCTATTTCGCCAGTATCAAGGTCGTAGTAGCAGGGTAATACGATTGAAATTGTACGGTTAGTACAAGACAGTGTACGGTGATTTAGCTCATGTAAAGCGATAGCGGGCTTTACAAGAAATACGTGGACAACCGGCCGTTGACTCCAAAATGATGGTTAAACGTGCTTCAAGATTAATTCTCCATTCACTGCACACTACCACATTAGTTTACTGTATAATAGGCTATCGATATTACACTTTAAACAATATTAATGAGCAAAAAACAAAGCAATTGATCACGACGCGTGACCATCAAGATGGCGCTCGAACCGGAAGTCGGCTCAGCATTGCTCCGAGCAATTACTAGGGTTATCACAACTTGACGTCCCTTTGCGTGTACGACCACAGATAAGATAATGACTTGAATTTTGACAACCCTAAATAGCCGAAATGGATAGTGCCATAAGTTAGAAAGAATCATGATTCGACCCAGAATCGCTGTCAAACTTCGGTTTTGTAGGATTTGTCCTTTTTGTGCGATAGTACTATTACTTATTCTGTGGTTATACCGTAGAATGGAGATTTAAAAAATAAAAAAGAATAAAAAATATTTATTTATTTCGGACGATTCAATCCATAGTTGTTAGTAACAAACTTAAACTAAAATGTTGGTAGGTCCAGTGCCTAACTAATGCACTGTCCCATATCCCTGCCACTACGGCCAGGAGACTGTGGCGGCTGTCGCGCACCCTGCGGAGCGTCGCGACGCAGCGCTTGCGCAGCGTCGCGTGGAAACCGTCCACATGCGCGTCGGCGAACATGCCCGACGAGCTGCAGTATCGCGGCAGCCGCAACAGTACCCTGAACGCGTCGTTGACTTGCGCTGTACACCTGCTGAACCTTACGAGCTACCATATTAGCCTTAATAGCTAACGCCCTGCGCTCGCGTTCAATGTCCGCGTCGTCACGCAAAATGTCGGTGACCAAGTGCCCAAGATATTTGAAGGAATAAACCCTCCTCAGCTGTTAGCCATTCAAACGAATGGGTGGGACGTACGCACTTGCTCCCCGCCTTAAAAACCATATATTCACTTATCGCGACATTATATCGTAAGTTATATTTTTGGGCATAGGACTCACACTTTTCAATTAGTATTCTTATACCACCGACCGATGGGCTAATTGTACGTTTAGCAAGCGATCGAGCACCCTCGCTACAATTGTTGCCAGAGAAATAGGCCTATAGTTAGCACTATCCGAAATGTCACCCGTCTTATTTTTGACAATAGGTATTACAATCGTTTTTGTCATAAGCGGCGGTAGGTAAGAGTGACATATGCATAAGTTGTAAAACATCGCTAATACTCGAGGCAGGTGGGGACCGGCAAACTGCAGGTGCTCGATGCTCAAGTGGTCGTGACCGGGTGATTTACCCCTTTTCATAGATTTTATTATTAGGGCGAGCGAAGCGAGCCCTATCACTAATCGACGAACTATGCATTCTTGTGGTACACTTTACGGAAAAACTACTTCACTGTTAGGTTTGAAATTTAACATAGTAATTTAAATTCATGCCTAGATGTGTTATCAAACATAAAAATATCATTTTATAAACCTAAAAAAATAAAATAAATTAATAACACTTTGTATTACTACTAGCGACATCTGTTGGCAAAATGATGAATTAACATTCGTGCTAATGTTAATTATTTCTTTCTCTAACAGATGGCGTTAGTAATAAATAAACTAGCAAAAAGCAGAGCTTTGTAAGGGCTCGCGGAGGTTTTCTACCTTAACGTACCGAACCGGTTGCTGTCCGGTAGGTACGCCTGTCTGTTACAGCTTTTACTTTGTCCTTTAAAAACGTGTCCAGACGACAAAATCAAATTGCCAATATCATCCACACGTAATATACAATTTCATAAGTGCATTAAGCCCGCTCCACACTCGTGCGCGAATCGCGGCGCGAAGCTGCGAACGCGAGTCTGGAGTCGATTTCGCATATCAGCGAACTAGACTCCACACTCGCGTTCGCGGCTTCGCCCGCGATTCACGCGCATAGTCTGGAGGGGGCTTTACATCCTACACGGTTGCCCAGTACTTTTTGTAAGGAACCCAACTGGCTTTCCACCATAATGTTGGGTCAGCGAGCCAATGTTCTTAAATTTATTTTTGCGTCCACTCCACACAATTGATCGAAAAACTATCCCGTCTGGACACCTACTGGCGGTAATCACGCTGCTCCGCACATAAACTAACACACACAGTTCCACTAGGTACAGCCAGGGTCCAGCATCAGCTCTATCTTGGGTACTGCTCTTCCAAGTTCTCATTAAGACGTGTCAGATGACCAAAACAGCGTGTGCCTATGTTGCACCAAATCTGAGTTCCACTAGGTACAGCCAGGGTTTAGCATCAGCTCTATCTTGGGTACTAATCTCCTAAGTGCTCATCAAGACGAGTCGGATGGCCAAAACAGCGTGTGCCTATGTTGCAACAAACCTGAGTTCCACTAGGTACTGCCAGGGTTCAGCATGAGTTCTATCTTGGGTACTGTTCTCCCAAGTGCTCATCATGACGAGTCGGATTTCCAAAATAGCGTGTGTCTATGTTGCATCAAACCTGATCGAGTTCCACTAGGTTCAGCCAGGGTTCAGCATCAGCTCTATATTGGGTACACTTTCCTAAGTTCTCATCAAGACGAGTTGCATGACCAAAACAGCGTGTGCCTATGTTGTATAAAACCCGAGCTCCATTAGGCACTGTCAGGGTTCAGCATCAGCTATCTTGGGTACTGAAAGTACTGATCTACCCAGTGATCATCATGACGAGTCGGATATCCAAAACAGCGTGTGTCTATGTATGTTGCATCAAACCCGAGCTCCACTAGGTACTGCCAGGGTTCGGCATCGGCTCTATCTTGGGTACTACTCTCCTAAGTGCTCATCAAGATGAGTCGGATGACCAAACCATAATGTGCCTTTGTTACACCAAACCTGAGTTCCACTAGGTACTGCCAGGGTACTGGGTCATTTTGCTGAACTGCACGCCGACGTTTCGATTGGCGTGCAGTTCCCATACAAGTTGCAGTCGGGTTGTATTCCGTCTGTATCGGCCCTAAGTCACTGAAGTTTGTATTAATTATGCTTATCTTTATTTATAATTTTAGCAGTTCCAAGCAATAGTAACACTAAAGGCGCCATTCATTAATTACGTAAGACAATTTTTGCCAGCTTTTGACCCCCTCCCTTCCCTATGTAAGAAATAATAAGAATAGGCTGACCCCGTCCAGCCACCAATATAATTTATTTTCAAAAATATATTTTTATGAATGTTTATTTGGACCTGTACAAAGGTACTTGAGCTCGTTTAAGCTAACTCTGCACCGTGTTTGATAGCATAGAGTGTGGAAGTATTATTTCAAACGTCATAATTTCATAGAAATTAAAAAAAATATCGCATCTTTGTGATCTTACTTAAGAACTATGAAAACCCCCTCCCACCCCTTGTAAGAAAAAATAAGATATGTTCGACCCCCCCCCCCCTCCACCCCAAAATTGTCTTACGTAATAAATGAATGGCGCCAAAACTGTATCTCGAACTGAAAATACCCGATTTAAGTTTGCTAACACAACATGACTGATCATCACATCGTCAGCGTCACAAAACATACGAGTAAATTGACCTCCGCAGTAAATATACAGCAAGATTGATTGTTCTAGTAGGTATTCACAAAAACTTAAGTGCTAAAATGGGAATCAAACCAAGTGAAGCGAGGTGGGTTGAATCCAAAATTGTACCCACTTTGGTATTCATCGTTGTTAATGGCGTAAGCGCCATCGACATTATTGAACTTGAAAACACCACATAGGTATCGTATTGTCTGAATACCCACAACACAAGCCTTCTTAAGTAGTCAATTTGTATAAGAATGTCCAATATTTATTTATTTATTTATTACTAACGCCATCTGTTAGAGAAAGAAATAATTAACATTAGCACGAATGTTAATTCATCATTTTGCCAACAGATGTCGCTAGTAGTAATACAAAGTGTTATTAATTTATTTTATTTTTTTAGGTTTATAAAATGATATTTTTATGTTTGATAACACATCTAGGCATGAATTTAAATTACTATGTTAAATTTCAAACCTAACAGTGAAGTAGTTTTTCCGTAAAGTGTACCACAAGAATGCATAGTTCGTCGATTAGTGATAGGGCTCGCTTCGCTCGCCCTAATAAATAAATATTGGACGTTCTTATACAAATTGACTACTTAAGAAGGCTTGTGTTGTGGGTATTCAGACAATACGATACCTATGTGGTGTTTTCAAGTTCAATAATGTCGATGGCGCTTACGCCATTAACAACGATGAATACCAAAGTGGGTACAATTTTGGATTCAACCCACCTCGCTTCACTTGGTTTGATTCCCATTTTAGCACTTAAGTTTTTGTGAATACCTACTAGAACAATCAATCTTGCTGTATATTTACTGCGGAGGTCAATTTACTCGTATGTTTTGTGACGCTGACGATGTGATGATCAGTCATGTTGTGTTAGCAAACTTAAATCGGGTATTTTCAGTTCGAGATACAGTTTTGGCGCCATTCATTTATTACGTAAGACGATTTTGGGGTGGAGGGGGGGGGGGGGGGTCGAACATATCTTATTTTTTCTTACAAGGGGTGGGAGGGGGTTTTCATAGTTCTTAAGTAAGATCACAAAGATGCGATATTTTTTTTAATTTCTATGAAATTATGACGTTTGAAATAATACTTCCACACTCTATGCTATCAAACACGGTGCAGAGTTAGCTTAAACGAGCTCAAGTACCTTTGTACAGGTCCAAATAAACATTCATAAAAATATATTTTTGAAAATAAATTATATTGGTGGCTGGACGGGGTCAGCCTATTCTTATTATTTCTTACATAGGGAAGGGAGGGGGTCAAAAGCTGGCAAAAATTGTCTTACGTAATTAATGAATGGCGCCTTTAGTGTTACTATTGCTTGGAACTGCTAAAATTATAAATAAAGATAAGCATAATTAATACAAACTTCAGTGACTTAGGGCCGATACAGACGGAATACAACCCGACTGCAACTTGTATGGGAACTGCACGCCAATCGAAACGTCGGCGTGCAGTTCAGCAAAATGACCCAGTACCCTGGCAGTACCTAGTGGAACTCAGGTTTGGTGTAACAAAGGCACATTATGGTTTGGTCATCCGACTCATCTTGATGAGCACTTAGGAGAGTAGTACCCAAGATAGAGCCGATGCCGAACCCTGGCAGTACCTAGTGGAGCTCGGGTTTGATGCAACATACATAGACACACGCTGTTTTGGATATCCGACTCGTCATGATGATCACTGGGTAGATCAGTACTTTCAGTACCCAAGATAGCTGATGCTGAACCCTGACAGTGCCTAATGGAGCTCGGGTTTTATACAACATAGGCACACGCTGTTTTGGTCATGCAACTCGTCTTGATGAGAACTTAGGAAAGTGTACCCAATATAGAGCTGATGCTGAACCCTGGCTGAACCTAGTGGAACTCGATCAGGTTTGATGCAACATAGACACACGCTATTTTGGAAATCCGACTCGTCATGATGAGCACTTGGGAGAACAGTACCCAAGATAGAACTCATGCTGAACCCTGGCAGTACCTAGTGGAACTCAGGTTTGTTGCAACATAGGCACACGCTGTTTTGGCCATCCGACTCGTCTTGATGAGCACTTAGGAGATTAGTACCCAAGATAGAGCTGATGCTAAACCCTGGCTGTACCTAGTGGAACTCAGATTTGGTGCAACATAGGCACACGCTGTTTTGGTCATCTGACACGTCTTAATGAGAACTTGGAAGAGCAGTACCAAAGATAGAGCTGATGCTGGACCCTGGCTGTACCTAGTGGAACTGTGTGTGTTAGTTTATGTGCGGAGCAGCGTGATTACCGCCAGTAGGTGTCCAGACGGGATAGTTTTTCGATCAATTGTGTGGAGTGGACGCAAAAATAAATTTAAGAACATTGGCTCGCTGACCCAACATTATGTAGGAAAGCCAGTTGGGTTCCTTACAAAAAGTACTGGGCAACCGTGTAGGATGTAAAGCCCCCTCCAGACTATGCGCGTGAATCGCGGGCGAAGCCGCGAACGCGAGTGTGGAGTCTAGTTCGCTGATATGCGAAATCGACTCCAGACTCGCGTTCGCAGCTTCGCGCCGCGATTCGCGCACGAGTGTGGAGCGGGCTTAATGCACTTATGAAATTGTATAACGTGTGGATGATATTGGCAATTTGATTTTGTCGTCTGGACACGTTTTTAAAGGACAAAGTAAAAGCTGTAACAGACAGGCGTACCTACCGGACAGCAACCGGTTCGGTACGTTAAGGTAGAAAACCTCCGCGAGCCCTTACAAAGCTCTGCTTTTTGCTAGTTTTACTTACGTCACAAACGCTAAACCGGGTCGGTGAGTCCCCGTCCAGTCTGCCAGCATCGGGCACCTGCAGCGGCTCGGCTCCGCCGACGGCGGTGGAAGAGCACTTCACATTAAACTGATCCATAAACACATTAGCAACACACTTGGGATCCGAGAAACCGTTCACACTTACAGACAGACCAGGCCTAGATTCCAACTTTTTTGTGCACTTCCAAAAGTTTCTAAAATCGTTATTTCTATGGTGAGTGGCAAGCTAATCCATTTTAATCTGTTCTTGATGCTTTTGGACCCACCTTAACCTCGATTTAAATACTTTCTGACTGTGACACATATCAAAAACAGATCCCCCCCTAGGCCTGCCGTACCAGACTCACTCCTGGAATCTAGCCCTCGCCTCTCTGTGCGCATCGCTAACATGCTTATTCCATCCTATTACCTTCTTTTTACCATTGCCTAGTCCGCTCGTGACGGCCTTACTGTATGAAGAAGCTTCACATAGCGAGGATATTATTTTAAGGTACAGATTGTCAAGTATCTTGCAATGCTCATGGTTGTCCATACAGCATCCGTCACAGCAGTCCGAAAGCTCAGAAGGAAAATCAATAATCTTTAATAGTTCGTTACATTTATTCACATAATTATCAATTTCATGGGAAGTTCTCTCCCCCCAAACAACATACTTTTTATTCGAAATTACACTGTTATCCTTATTATTATTAGATTATTACATAATTATGTGCTTAGATTTAACCAAGTCTAGATTAGATTTGTAATGTAAAATGCCTTGATACGACAATTTATATGGACCTGTGTACCTGTGTAAGCGGCTACGGTGCGGACAACACAACAACGCCCGAGGTAAGAAATAGACGTGACGAAAAAGCAAAATCGAATTTTTGAGCGTCGAGAAGTCTTTGTTGTCAGTGGAAACGGGGAAAGACGCCCGAGGGCCTACCGCGAACTACGTTCGACGTTTTGCCTCTCTGTCGCACTTGTAAATTCGTACGTAAGTGTGACAGGGAGGCAACACGTCGAACGTGTTTGTGGTAATAGCGCCCCCTACGCAGAGTTTCGCGTAATATTCCCTATTCCGTTAGTAAAATTAACCTTCGGATTTTATAAAGATACATCGGGTATCGGAGGTAACACGCGAAGGTGATTTTGCTGTTCTGCTTTCTTATTAACTCACAATAGTAGTTGTTACAAGGGATCAAAATGATTATATTTCCGTCAAGGGCGTATTAAGTACATTGAATCTTGAACAAATGAAGCGATGGATTCAACAATTACAATTAAAAACGATATTAAAGAGAGAAAATAAATTCTAAGGTCCCCTTTTTATTAAATATTGATCCTAGCGAAAATTGAATAACCTTTTTTGTAGGAAATTTTATGTAAATTATTCATGTAATAAAACATTTTTTGCTATTGGCCATCGTTTACGAGTTATTTACGAATGACTAAACTTTCTCCCTTCAATATATTTTTTTAATATTGATTCTAGCGAAAAAAAGTGGCACTTATTTTATAAGAAATCTGGAACAGATTATTTACGTAAAAGATAATTTTTGCTGTGAGCTACCGTTTACGAGTTATTTACGAAAAACAAAAAAAAAATAAACGATTGTAGAACAAATTATAAGTAACTTTCCCACCTTAATATGAGATCACTCTGACCCACGCTTAATATTATTTTATATCTCCCATTTATCAACAGATTTGTATAATAAACTATATTTTTTTATAAACGTAGTGTAGTTTTACGACTATATTTTTTGTTTTCAGATTCCTGCCAGATTAAAAACAATAGTAATTATAAAAAAATCGGAAATACGTTTTTAGTCTTTTCTACTTTATTCTTTTTTTTTGTTAGAAAGTGCATTGTATTTGTTCCAAAAATAGATTCCTCGTCCTAAATTTATCCGAAAATGATATATCACATGCCCTAATTGGTGTAGTTTTAGAGAAATCTAGCTTCAAGTGAAGCGCGGCAGCGTCGAACTTCCCCCCTCCACCCCACTAAATGAGAGGTGGCTCTCTACGGCTCCCGGACACTCCCGGTCTGTATCTGCTCATGACCAGCTAAGAATCAACTATGCCAAGTTTCAGCGCATAGTCTCAAAATGCAAGGTGTCATGCACTAATAAACGTGCTATATAGAGTTACGTTGATAATACCTGTCGTATATAGCTCTTAACCCTTTACCTACGGGCCCTTGAATCACTCCGTCACCTCCCAATACGGGCATGTTTTGGCGAAAGTCAGCGGTTAGGCATAATTTCACTTACTTGTAACTTTTGAAGTATTACAGCTACACACTTGAAACTTCACACACACAATAAGTATAAGGAGTGGTCATTCCTCCATACAAACGTACTCGACGTTTTCCTCTGTGGTTTTTGAAGCTAGAGCAATGATTTTTTCAACACAGATTAATATTGTCAAGATCTGTGTCGAACCGTTTTGCTTTTTTTGATATTTTAGTTTTTTAAGGCGCTAGATGAGCCCTTCAAAAATGGCCAAAATGGCCTAATTGACTATACCGCAATGAGAGGCGTGGTATTCAAAACTGATATCAATTAACCAAAAAAGCAAAACGGTTCGACACAGATAATTTCATAATCATTTAGATTTCCAAATTTGGTTACGATCGGTTAAGTTTTGGAGGAGGAAACAGTGGAGTACGAAACCTCGATTTTTGAGATTTTTACGCAGGATTTTTCGCCTAAGCTGCAGTTGTCCTTATCGCACTAATTTTAAGAGCGAGGTTAAGTTTCTAAATACGTACACCGACAAAAAAGTGATGGGCAATAGTAAAAATTTAATGTCGATAATCTAGTGATGTGAGAAGTTATCGATAAACCAAAAAATAAGGTCAAAAACTAAAACCCGACTACTGCAAATCGCGCTCTAAAAAGTATGAAACAAGATAGAATTCTTATCTGAAATTATCATACAGGAAATATTAGAATATAAGAGTTAGAATTTTTGGGTGCGTATCATAATGAATACGAACTTTTGGTATAATTTCAGTTTACAAACGTTCAAAACGTATACTTTATGTATAATGCACTAAATTTATATTTTCAATTAGTATAACATAAAAATAATATAACATACAATATACATATCGCTGTTTGGTATAACATACAAATAAACTAATTACATTTAATATAACATTCATTATGCATATAAATTAAAATAATGAATAACATTATCGGTATCCGAACAAAACATCAGTAAAATTATTTGGATAGCTCAGTATTTCATAGGTCATCGTGTACTGTCTACTGTCAGAAAAGTAGGTAAGGTTAGGACTGTGACTCCCCAGAAAAAAAAACTGCTACCAGAAAAGTAGGTTAGGTTAGGTTAGAACTGTGACTCCCCAGGAAAAGAAACTGCTACCAGAAAAGTAGGTTAGGTTAGGTTAGAACTGTAACTCCCCAGAAAAAGAAACCGCTACCAGAAAAGTAGGTTAGGTTAGGTTAGAACTGTGACTCCCCAGAAAAAGAAACTGCTACCTGAAAAGTAGGTAAGGTTAGGTTAGAACTGTGACTCCCCAGAAAAAAAAACTACTAGCAGAAAAGTAGGTTAGGTTAGGTTAGAACTGTGACCCCTCAGAGAAAGAAACTGCTGCCAGAAAAGTAGGTTAGGTTAGGTTAGAACTGTGACCCCTCAGAGAAAGAAACTGCTACCAGAAAAGTAGGTTAGGTTAGGTTAGAACTGCAACCCCTCTCAGAAAGAAACTGCTACCAGAAAAGTAGGTTAGGTTAAGTTAGAACTGTGACCCCTCACAGAAAAAACTGCTACCAGAAAAGTAGGTTAGGTTAGGTTAGAACTGTGACCCCCCACAGAAAAAACTGCTACCAGAAAAGTAGGTTAGGTTAGGTTAGAACTGTGACCCCTCAGAGAAAGAAACTGCTACCAGAAAAGTATTAGGTTAGGTTAGAACTGTTACCCCCCAGAAAAATAAAAGGTTAGGTTTATTGCGTGGTATTTGTTTTGTATATTATATTACTTCAACGTTATACCTTTTTATACTTATCATAAACGATATTATATGTAAAGTTCATTATACATTATAAAATTATAGAATTCATTGTTATACGTATCGCATGTTATACTTATTGCACGTTATGCCATTCAAAATTATACTAATTGAATTTATATATTCTGAGCAATATATTATAGGTTTGTATACGTTCTATTACTTACCCAGAATTTTTTAAATAAAAAATACAACGTAATAATGAATTTGGCATTTATTTCAGTCTGTAACCAATATTGTCAACAATGTTAAAATAATACTTACACAAAACCCTTAAACGAACAACTAAAACTAAATACTAAATATAAAATATCTCTCCCAAGCTACCCGCTTCTGGAATGGACCCTAGAATGCTGGCGGCGTTGCCCCTTTGAACCGCCAGACTTAATCTTTGAGCCAAGAAGGAGCCCGCCCTGTGGTCGCCCGAGACGCCTATTAGCCTGACCGACACTTCCTTTATTAACTGTTTGGTGTCGGTCGACTATGGGCCCAGTGTTTCAATGGCGAGCGCCGCAAAATCGTATGTGTCCGTTAGGAACGCATATTTGCGGCGCTTTAGTGTCTGGGCAGCAGGTAGCAGGTAGCTTGGATCCAACTGGGGGATGTGAAGGTTATGTTCAGAATTTTACTAACGGTGTCCTTTAAAATTTGGTCGATGTTTGCAGTAATTATGGGGAATTTCCAAAGTGGGGCGCAGCGAAGGATGTACAAAAATTTGGGCGAAAAAAGGCATAGTCGTAAGATGTAGAGGGCCATGTGTGGGTTGATTTCATAAAAAAGTTTGGAACACTTAAAGAATTTTTCTATTTTGGAATTTATGCATAACGGGATGGATTCGTCTAAAATGGGGGCTCCTAAAAGTGTGAGGGTTTCGCGGGTTAAAATGGAAATATTTGGTGTGAGCTGGTTAATCTCGTTGATAATAGAGGATCGGGCATTGGGCGGAATGGCTTCTGAAATGAACATTTCACACACTTTAAAATTGATTGTAAGACCGATTTCTGCGAAGCGGTCGATTAAAGTTTTAAGGTCTGCCAACACAGACGACTTACTGCCACCGATGGTGCCGTCGTCTAAATACCATAGATTTAGGTCCGATGTGAGCTGAGTGATGACGGGGTGGATGGCTAGGCTGAAAATTGCGGGCCCTAGTGGGTCTCCTTGCTGACATCCTACACAAGAAAGTATTTCAAAATTGTATACATAAGCTTTGAAGTGATCTCGTAACATTGCCAAAGGTAGCTATAAATATATTTTAATATATTTTACTATTTGTTTTTATATATTTTCAGAGATATTCAAAGGATCGCCGTGGTCGTATGTCACGATTATAAACTTTAAGGTAAAGTGGCATACGACCACGGCTATCCTCTGAATCTCTGTAAATATATAAAAAAAATGGGAATATATAAACGTCGCGCATGAGAGGAGGCCTGTGCCCAGCAGTGGGACGTATATAGGCTGAATTATTACGGGGGGGGGGGGGGGGCTTGACATGGCACACCAAGAATAAGCGGGCATCTCGCTCGTGTCTTCGCAGAACGTGCAGAATGTGGAATGAGCTTCCTCCTGAGGTATTTCCTTTGCTATTTAATTAGGGTTCTCAAGGGTCGGCAACGCTTATAAGTGGCTCCTGTGATGTTGCTTATGTCCATGGGCGACGATGACCGCTTCCCAAGTAACACAAAAGTAGCTGAATATTGTTTGAATAATAGAGCATTCCATACGTATGCTGAATAAGGTAGCTGTATAACGTCTGTATAAGCGCTTATACAGACGTTATACAGAAGGTTTGGGCGCAAAGTGGGCTAGCCCACGCCGCTTATTACTGAATAACAGTAATGTAATAGCTGTATAAGTGTGTGCCCACACATTGAATCGCTGAATAACACTTATATAGAGGCTGTCAAAAGCTTCTATACCGCTTTTAAACCAAAGTTATCCAGCTTTGTATAGAATGACTCAGTTAGTCACACGTTATGCAGCTTTTGGTTCAAAAGTGCATTGTTACAGAAAATATATTCAGCTATTTGTGTATGATTTGTCTTCCATTTTAATTTCTGAACTCGTGTCAAAGTGTAGTGTTTGAAGTGAATACAAAATAAGGAGGACATTACCCATATATTGATTTGATGTTTACATAACATCAATTTCATTGCGCATGCGACTTTACTGTTAATATATATATACATTTTATTTAAAATTTTAAAGCGCCGCGTTAAAAATGCACTGTTTAGAAAGTAAATATAGAAAATGTAGTACTCCACTTTTAAAATTGTAATTTTTTTGCGGTGTTTATATGTTTTAGTGATAGAAAATGTACTTTTTAGAAAGTAAATATAGAAAATGTAGTACTCCACTTTTAAATTTGTAATTTTTTTGCGGTGTTTATATGTTTTAGTGATAGAAAATGTACTTTAACAAGTTATGCTACGATAAAACTAGTTTTATAAATGAATATAAATGGGTTTTTCAGATCATTTTAAATTCCTATTTAATTTTAGAGGTTAGAATATGAGGAACCGTAATGGCGTCCGACTGTGCTGAATATAAGCTGCTGCCACAGCTATTATGTGCTAAATTTCTGAATAGGCATTCACATTATTCGCGCTACTAAGCTACATGTTAGATAATAATGGTTTTAGAACAAGTTTTGAATAACATCAGTATAATAGTAATTGTTTTCTCAATCTTAAAGCCTATTAGGGTTCTATACACAAATGGTAAAAACCACATAGATCCTCACTAGTTTGATGAGAAACATTATAGGTATGTAACACGGGCAATATTCAATCCTACTTCCTACTAATATTATAAACGCGATATAATATTTAAGTTATATGATAAATCTGGGGGCACGGCAGATTACACAGTTATTTTTTCCGTTATCAGTTCCGACAAATATGTAGTAGGTAAAGGTACACGCAAAGATGTACGAAGTGAGTACGAAGATGTATATAGTATGAGTATGGTATGGTTACGAGTATGGTATGAATATGAATATGGTATAGGTGCGAAGGTGCGGGTATATTAGTAGCGGGTATCACGGGTATGAGTACAAGTATAGTTTGGTATGGGCTGTATTGTTTAGGTATGAGTACGAGTATAGTGTGGGATGGGTATGAGTAGACCCACTTGAAACCTAAAAACAGTCCGTTCAAAATCGACAGGAGAACCGATTTCGCTATATTTTAATGGGGGTGATTATTTTATTTTTCACATACCCAGTCCAGTCTACAAGTTTTTATTGCAACAATATACATAACTAGCATTTGCCACCTTGTTTGCAAACTAGCAACAACCTTAAATGGCCATTGGTAAACTTTATCTCGTTGCAGTAAGGTATGCAAATGGTCAGTTAACAGTGTTTACGATGGTAGCTAGCAATTGTTTTACGTCATTAAAACGACAATGCATCTTGTGTAAAATAACCAATCGAAGAGAATTGTTAAGAAAACTAAACCTCGATTTTTTAAATAATGGTTGGATTAAAGAATAAATACGCAAGATGCGTTCCAAATAAAATAAAAACACGCTCAAGCTCAAAGCAAACAGGCTCAAGTAGCACTGTTACCGTGTATAAACTTATAAAGCTACGGAACCCTCTCCACCGCGCATTTGTTGATACTAAGCAGTAGTTTGAATAGCGCTGCTCATTGCGTTCATTTTGCAGCTTTTAGCAAGAAAAGATAGTATATGTGTATTAAAATCGCTTTAACTTAAGTATAAGTGTTGTTTTAGTATTTAATATTCAGACGTTATGTCTATAAAAGCCATAACTAACCCATATATGCAGCTACTGAATAACAAATAATATGTGGATTTCATTACAGCTTCCAGTAATAGCGTCCACCTTTATTCAAAAACTAGCATTAAAACAGAAACTGCAACCGCTTTTATACAGTTGAAAGTCTTCACCGACGCTTCTTTTCAGCATTTAGTAGCCAGTATCACATTTTTCTTAATATTGTCTGCTTAATATCTCACGACACAAAATATATACAGCTAATTGCTGCTAATGCTGATATTATGCAGCTTTTAGTAACCACAAATGCTTTAAGCTGAATAATGTCTGACTAACTGTGTAAGAAATAAGTATTATTCAGCTTTAATATGCAAAACCGATACTATGCATAATTTATTCAGCATTTAGGCCCCACTAGGCCCACATATTTTCTTATTCCGAATTTAGTAATTTCCACCGCTTATACACAAAATTTATGCAATCTTAATTTGAATAAGATGATAATTTTACTCTATTATCCTGCTTGTGTGTTACTTGGGTTCCCATCAGGCGGCTCGTCTGCTCGTTTGCTGACTATCACATAAATAAAAAATAAAGATTACCAGTTCGCCGGACGATATCAGCCTGTCAGTTGTTCGGAGCTGGCAAATTTTGCGTTTAACTGACAGGCTGATATAGTCCGGCGAACTGGTAATCAGTGGGCCCCTTAGCCCTTTTCCAGGCATAGTACGATTTATCGACCACATATACGCGCCACTAGAATTTCAACTTTAGCATTCCGATTTAAGATTCAAATTAGATTGCACTTTCGGGAAATTTGAGTTGTCTTCAAATGATCATCAAAGCTGGATTAATTGGAATATATTTGGATTTTTCGGGAAAACCTTGTAGATTGGTGCGGCCTGGAAAAGGGTTAATAATAGAGACAGACATAAAATAAATAATAATTGTTCAGAACAACAATTCACTTACAAAACAAAATATGCATAACAGATATTGTAAAGAAATGCCATGTTGACTTTATGACAAATACAATAAAATTGATGTTATTTGCCATCGCTTTAGATTAAGTACTTTATTTGATTTATAATAAGTTAAGTACTTATGCTTGTTATTGTTTTTAATTCCATTGTTATTTACGTATAAAAAGCTATTGTAAGGGCCATAAGGTGCACTCCAGTCAACACCCAGCAAAATGAAGAGAGAAGTGGCTTTCTTGGCTGTGGTGGTAAGTTTTTATTTTACTAATCTATAGATTCATAGACCGGTTTTTCACGGACAAAATCGAACCAGTGCTAGTGTTAATGAAATATCGACTCAAGTGTTATACAGTGTGGAAAGATAAGTCGGGCCCTGGAGGGAAACTACCTTAAATCCTTAAAAGCTGGCTCATTTTACTTAAAGAAGACATTGCTTTATTTTTAAAAAGAAACAAAACTGCATTCAAAGTATTTTTCTTTTTTTCTTCAATTTGGCTTGTCTAAAAAATCTTGAATACTAAATATTAGATTTTATGGATATTTTGTACGACAGACGAGTCTAAGACCTAATGTTTCTTGGAGAAATGTTATCATTAACATTAACTGTATCGACTATTAGAATAAAATTGCGAGTGTTTATTTTTTGTAATTTTTAGTTGGTTCGAGTCCCGGGCGAGGCAAGCGAGTTTTAGAAAACGTTCTACTGACGGAAATGGCTTGACAGACTATAAATTGTTGCCATGTGTAAGCATTTTACATCAAAAATGTGACAGCTACGCAGAAAGTGGCGCCCTCATTTATTATCCGACTTCCAAATCTCAAAAGGAGGAGATTCGATTGTGATTTTTTTTTATGTTTGTTACTCCATATCTCCGTCATTACTGGACCGATTTTGAAAAAAATTTTTTTAAATTGTATGTATATGCATACAGATTGGTCCCGTTTTTGTCAAAACCCAGTTCTGAAGATGGTATCCATGAGGAATCCAGGGAACTCCTCAAATCTTAAAGGCATACATGTAGTGATTTATGTGTTTTATCAACAAATCAAGCATATACATTCAAAAAAGTGACATTTGATAAAGTGGAACTGCTGATGATGATCAGAACGGAACTCTTCAATGAAGCATAGTTCACGTTTGGCGATTTGTCCTCTTCGTTATGTTTGTTAAGCAAGTTAAGTTTTTAAGCCACATTTTTGTCAAGCTCGAGTTCTGATGATGGGATCCACGAGGAATCGAGGGAACTCCTCAAATCTTAAAGGCATGCGTATAGAGGTTTGTGTATTTTCATCAAAAAATCAAGAATTTACATTAAAACTGTAGCATTTGATGAAGTGGAACTGCTGATGATGATCAGAACAGAACTCTTCAATGACTACACGTTTGGCGATTTCGAATTTCAATTTTGACGGAGCTGGCCCTGGAGCCAGACCTGACCCGGATCCGGGCTCTTATCTGGACCTGAACCCGGACCTGGACCCGGACTTGGACCTGAACTTGGACCTGGACAAAGACCTAGACCTGGATCTTGACCTGGACCTGGTCCTGGACCCGGAACTGGACCCGGACCCGGACTCGGACCCGGACTCAGACCTCGACCCGGAAAACCACTGATACGTTAGCTAAATAAACCACTATGATTAGCTACCATAAAATGTAGGTATAAAGTATAATGATGCCAAACTTACTAGCGCCTCCCGCTCAAACCCCCGTACACCGTACCGCACGCGCCGTTAAGTGGGTTAGGTTAGGTTTGAACTGCGATCCTCACAGAACCGAAAAAAAGTGGGTTAGGTTAGGTTAGAACTGCGAGCCTTACAGAAACGAAATGCTACTAGAAAAGTGGTTTTGGTTAGGTTCGAACTGCAATCCTCACAGAACCGAGCTGCTATCAGAGAAGTGGGTACAGAAACGAAATGCTACAAGAAAAGTGGTTTTGGTTAAGTTCGAACTGCAAGCCTCACAGAACCGAACTGCTATCAGAGAAGTGGATTCGTGAGGCTAAAACTGCGACCCTTACAGAAACGAAATGCTACCTACTAGAAAAGTGGATGGTTTTACCTCCTTTTCTACATAGTGCACCATCTATGAAAATTATTTTCTACTAATTTATGTCGAACTATACGAGTAAGTAGGTACAACAAAGTCAATCGCTCTATATAATTTTTGGCAAACCGCGAGTTTTCAGTTCGGGGCGAACTACTAGTACCTATTTATTGTTTCTTCTTCTTCCTCGCGTTATCCCGGCATTTTGCCACGGCTCATGGGAGCCTGGGGTCCGCTTGACAACTAATCCCATGATTTGACGTAGGCACACTAGTTTTTACGAAAGCGACTGCCATCTGACCTTCCAACCCAGAGGGGAAACTAGGCCTTATTAGGATTAGTCCGGTTTCCTCACGATGTTTTCCTTCACCGAAAAGCGACTGGTAAATATCAAATGATATTTCGTACATAAGTTCCAAAAAACTCATTGGTACGAGCCGGGGTTTGAACCCGACACCTCCGGATTGCAAGTCGCACGCCCTTACCGCGAGGCCACCAGCGCTATTCGGTTAATAAATGTATACTTTTCTTAACTTGTGTTTTTTAGAGTATATATATAGCTAATTATACCTATTTATTTTTTATTGTTTATTTTGTTTGTTTGTTTTTTTTTCAGGTTTTCGTGGCTGTTGGTGCATTTCCAAGTGAGTGTTTATGCAAGCAATAGGTATGCAAAGGTTACAGGACATTCTCAAAATTTCTGGAAACGTTCATATGGAAATTCTCATGCAAGTTTCTTAAACGAGGGTTAGACTAGCACTAGTCTATGGACTAGCAAGAACTCGCATGCAATTTACGTTACATTGCAGACTACTAAGGTAAACTCAATGACGTATATCTAACTTAGATATATGTCTCCATCATCAGCTCCATGTCATCATAATGTTGGATTGTCATCCGATTTACATATGTATGAAAAATTTCAGCTCAATCGGAATTTGCGAAGTGGGACAAATTTATCTTCCAAGATTTGACCCACACTAACTAACTAACATACATACATACTAACAGGACATGATAAACAAGAGCTTATAAAAAGGCTCCAAATTCAAAATTTTTATGGAAGAAGATCCTTCGGCCTACATTTTCCAAATTTGTTGCCTTTATCTGCTGACAAAGCTGGCTTGCCAGAATATATCCCAGTTTTATTCTACTTGCTTGCGTCTCAGTTGAATACAATACAATATAATAGAAATAGGAACATATTAGAAAAAATTACACAGAAGAAAGTGCTGCGAAATGCAGGTTATAATACTTTAAATTTTTAATAACTCCTTGAGTCCCAACGGCAAACGAAAAAGGCTGTCAATTTACTTCTAAATTTAAAACCTCTAGGCCGTTTTTGGCTGACATTTATATTCCTGGAACTCAAAGGGACCTAAATAATGAACAATTTTTTGCAGCTTCACCGGTCCTGCCGCCGTTGATCCCGGTCCCCGGACCGAAGTCTTCAATCACTCACTCGAGCAGGACCCACGCAGACAGCAGTCATGCTGCGTCTGCCCAGTCAGACAAAGGCTACGCCTCAATCGGACCAGATGGAACCAGGGTCACATCGAATGAGAAGATTAGTAGTGCTGCAAAGAAGGACAGCCATCAGTATACCCACGGCGACCACGGGATTTCATCAGACGGCCATGGTGGCTACTCCAGTTGGGGCTTACACGGAGACCATCGCCATGAAAGCGAGGGCAAATCTGCAGCGATAGATAAAGAATTAATCGTAAAAGATAAGAGCGGAACGCGTGTGCAGAAGGAAAAGGGAAGCAGTGCTTCAGATAAATCTGCTTACGATGTAGCTCACAAGGGATACAAGACCGTGGCCGATGGCAAGGGTGGATATAAAAGCGATACAAGCCATGAAAGACATGTAGGAAAATCCACAGGTTCATCCGCAGCCAGTGACAAGGTTTTAAAGATTAATAAAAAAGATAGAACCAAGGTTACATCTAATGAAAAGGCTAGTAGTGCTGCAAAGAAGGACAGCCATCAGTATACCCACGGCGACCACGGGATTACAGCAGACGGCCATGGTGGCCACTCCAGCTGGGGCTTAGACGGAGACCATCGCCATGAAAGCGAGGGCAAATCTGCAGCGATAGATAAAGAATTAATCGTAAAAGATAAGAGCGGAACGCGTGTGCAGAAGGAAAAGGGAAGCAGTGCTTCAGATAAATCTGCTTACGACGTCGCTCACAAAGGTTACAAGACCGTGGTCGATGGCAAGGGTAGATATAAAAGCGATACAAGCCATGAAAGGCATGTAGGAAAATCCGAAGGATCATCCGCAGCCAGTGACAAGGTCTTAAAGATAATAAATAAAGATGGAACCGGGGTTAGATCGCATGATAAAAATAGTAGTGCTGCAAAGAAGGACGGCAATCAGTATACCCACGGCAACCACGGGATTTCATCAGACGGCCGTCATGGTGGCCACACCAGCTGGGGCTTAGACGGAGACCGTCGCCATGAAAGCGAGGGCAAATCTGCAGCGATAGATAAAAAATTAATCGTAAAAGATAAGAGCGGAACGCATGTGCAGAAGGAAAAGGGAAGCAGTGCTTCAGATAAATCTGCTTACGATGTAGCTCACAAGGGATACAAGACCGTGGCCGATGGCAAGGGTGGATATAAAAGCGATACAAGCCATGAAAGACATGTAGGAAAATCCACAGGTTCATCCGCAGCCAGTGAAAAGGTTTTAAAGATTAATAAAAAAGATGGAAACAAGGTTACATCTAATGAAAAGGGTAGTAGTGCTGCAAAGAAGGACGGCCATCAGTATACCCACGGCGACCACGGGATTTCATCAGACGGCCATGGTGGCCACTCCAGCTGGGGCTTACACGGAGACCATCGCCATGAGAGCGAGGGCAAATCTGCAGCGATAGATAAAAAAATAATCGTAAAAGATAAGAGCGGAACGCGTGTGCAGAAGGAAAAGGGAAGCAGTGCTTCAGATAAATCTGCTTACGATGTCGCTCACAAGGGATACAAGACAGTGGTCGATGGCAAGGGTGGATATAAAAGCGATACAAGCGATGAAAGGCATGTAGGAAAAACCGAAGTATCATCCGCAGCCAGTGACAAGGTCTTAAAGATAATAAATAAAGATGGAACCGGGGTTAGTTCGCATGAAAAAAAAAGTAGTGCTGCAAAGAAGGACGGCCATCAGTATACCCACGGCGACCACGGGAGTTCATCAGACGGCCATGGTGGCCATTCCAGCTGGGGCGTAGACGGAGACCATCGCCATGAAAGAGAGGGCAAATCTGCAGCGACAGATAAAGAATTAATATACAAAGATAAGAGCGGAACGCGTGTGCAGAAGGAAAAGGGAAGCAGTGCTTCAGATAAATCTGCTTACGACGTCACTCATAAGGGGTACAAGACCGTGGCCGATGGCAAGGGTGGATATAAAAGCGATACAAGCCATGAAAGGAATGTAGGCAAAACCCAAGGATCATCCGCAGCCAGTGACAAGGCTTTAAAGATAATAAATAAAGATGGAACCAGGGTTACATCCAATGAAAAGGCTAGTAGTGCTGCAAAGAAGGACGGCCATCAGTATACCCACGGCAACCACGGGATTTCATCAGACGGCCACGGTGGCTATTCCAGCTGGGGCTTAGACGGAGACCATCGCCGCGAAAGCGAAGGCAAATCTGCAGCGATAGATAAAGAATTAATCGTAAAAGATGCGAAGGGAACGCGTGTGCAGAAGGAAAAGGGAAGCAGTGCTTCAGATAAATCTGCTTACGACGTCGCTCACAAGGGATACAAAACCGTGGTCGATGGCAAAGGTGGATATAAAAGCGATACAAGCCATGAAAGGCATGTAGGAAAATCCGAAGGATCATCCGCAGCCAGTGACAAGATCTTGAAGATAATAAATAAAGATGGAACCGGGGTTAGATCGCATGATAAAAAAAGTAGTGCTGCAAAGAAGGACGGCCATCAGTATACCCACGGCAACCACGGGATTTCATCAGACGGCCATGGTGGCCACACCAGCTGGGGATTAGACGGAGACCATCGCCATGAAAGTGAGGGCAAATCTGCAGCGATAGATAAAAAATTAATCGTAAAAGATAAGAGCGGAACGCGTGTGCAGAAGGAAAAGGGAAGCAGTGCTTCAGATAAATCTGCTTACGACGTCGCTCACAAGGGATACAAGACAGTGGTCGATGGCAAGGGTGGATATAAAAGCGATACAAGCAATGAAAGGCATGTAGGAAAAACCCAAGGATCATCCGCAGCCATAGACAAGGTTTTGAAGATAATAAAAAATGATGGAACCAGGGTTACATCCAATGAAAAGGGTAGTAGTGCTGCAAAGAAGGACGGCCATCAGTATACCCACGGCGACCACGGGAGTTCATCAGACGGCCATGGTGGACATTCCAGCTGGGGCGTAGACGGAGACCATCGCCATGAAAGAGAGGGCAAATCTGCAGCGACAGATAAAGAATTAATCATCAAAGATAAGAGCGGAACGCGTGTGCAGAAGGAAAAGGGAAGCAGTGCTTCAGATAAATCTGCTTACGATGTGGCTCACAAGGGATACAAGACCGTGGCTGATGGCAAGGGTGGATATAAAAGCAATACAAGCCATAAAAGGCAAGTAGGAAAAACACAAGGATCATCCGCAGCCATAGACAAGGTTTTGAAGATAATAAAAAATGATGGAACCAGGGTTACATCCAATGAAAAGGGTAGTAGTGCTGCAAAGAAGGACGGCCATCAGTATACCCACGGCGACCACTGGAGTTCATCAGACGGCCATGGTGGCCATTCCAGCTGGGGCGTAGACGGAGACCATCGCCATGAAAGAGAGGGCAAATCTGCAGCGACAGATAAAGAATTAATCATCAAAGATAAGAGCGGAACGCGTGTGCAGAAGGAAAAGGGAAGCAGTGCTTCAGATAAATCTGCTTACGACGTCGCTCACAAGGGATACAAGACAGTGGTCGATGGCAAGGGTGGATATAAAAGCGATACAAGCAATGAAAGGCATGTAGGAAAAACCCAAGGATCATCCGCAGCCATAGACAAGGTTTTGAAGATAATAAAAAATGATGGAACCAGGGTTACATCCAATGAAAAGGGTAGTAGTGCTGCAAAGAAGGACGGCCATCAGTATACCCACGGCGACCACGGGAGTTCATCAGACGGCCATGGTGGACATTCCAGCTGGGGCGTAGACGGAGACCATCGCCATGAAAGAGAGGGCAAATCTGCAGCGACAGATAAAGAATTAATCATCAAAGATAAGAGCGGAACGCGTGTGCAGAAGAAAAAGGGAAGCAGTGCTTCAGATATATCTGCTTACGATGTGGCTCACAAGGGATACAAGACCGTGGCTGATGGCAAGGGTGGATATAAAAGCAATACAAGCCATAAAAGGCATGTAGGAAAAACACAAGGATCATCCGCAGCCATAGACAAGGTTTTGAAGATAATAAAAAATGATGGAACCAGGGTTACATCCAATGAAAAGGGTAGTAGTGCTGCAAAGAAGGACGGCCATCAGTATACCCACGGCGACCACTGGAGTTCATCAGACGGCCATGGTGGCCATTCCAGCTGGGGCGTAGACGGAGACCATCGCCATGAAAGAGAGGGCAAATCTGCAGCGACAGATAAAGAATTAATCATCAAAGATAAGAGCGGAACGCGTGTGCAGAAGGAAAAGGGAAGCAGTGCTTCAGATAAATCTGCTTACGACGTCGCTCACAAGGGATACAAGACAGTGGTCGATGGCAAGGGTGGATATAAAAGCGATACAAGCAATGAAAGGCATGTAGGAAAAACCCAAGGATCATCCGCAGCCATAGACAAGGTTTTGAAGATAATAAAAAATGATGGAACCAGGGTTACATCCAATGAAAAGGGTAGTAGTGCTGCAAAGAAGGACGGCCATCAGTATACCCACGGCGACCACGGGAGTTCATCAGACGGCCATGGTGGACATTCCAGCTGGGGCGTAGACGGAGACCATCGCCATGAAAGAGAGGGCAAATCTGCAGCGACAGATAAAGAATTAATCATCAAAGATAAGAGCGGAACGCGTGTGCAGAAGGAAAAGGGAAGCAGTGCTTCAGATAAATCTGCTTACGATGTGGCTCACAAGGGATACAAGACCGTGGCTGATGGCAAGGGTGGATATAAAAGCAATACAAGCCATAAAAGGCATGTAGGAAAAACACAAGGATCATCCGCAGCCATAGACAAGGCTTTAAAGATAATAAATAAAGATGGAACCAGGGTTACATCCAATGAAAAGGCTAGTAGTGCTGCAAAGAAGGACGGCCATCAGAATACCCACGGCAACCACGGGATTTCATCAGACGGCCACGGTGGCTATTCCAGCTGGGGCTTAGACGGAGACCATCGCCGCGAAAGCGAGGGCAAATCTGCAGCGATAGATAAAGAATTAATCGTAAAAGATGCGAAGGGAACGCGTGTGCTGAAGGAAAAGGGAAGCAGTGCTTCAGATAAATCTGCTTACGACGTCGCTCACAAGGGATACAAGACCGTGGTCGATGGCAAAGGTGGATATAAAAGCGATACAAGCCATGAAAGGCATGTAGGAAAATCCGAAGGATCATCCGCAGCCAGTGACAAGGTCTTGAAGATAATAAATAAAGATGGAACCGGGGTTAGATCGCATGATAAAAAAAGTAGTGCTGCAAAGAAGGACGGCCATCAGTATACCCACGGCAACCACGGGATTTCATCAGACGGCCATGGTGGCCACACCAGCTGGGGCTTAGACGGAGACCATCGCCATGAAAGCGAGGGCAAATCTGCAGCGATAGATAAAAAAATAATCGTAAAAGATAAGAGCGGAACGCGTGTGCAGAAGGAAAAGGGAAGCAGTGCTTCAGACAAATCTGCTTACGATGTCGCTCACAAGGGATACAAGACCGTGGCCGATGGCAAGGGTGGATATAAAAGCGATACAAGCCATGAAAGATATGTAGGAAAATCCACAGGTTCATCCGCAGCCAGTGACAAGGTTTTGAAGATTAATAAAAAAGATGGAACCAAGGTTACATCTAATGAAAAGGCTAGTAGTGCTGCAAAGAAGGACGGCCATCAGTATACCCACGGCGACCACGGGATTTCATCAGACGGCCATGGTGGCCACTCCAGCTGGGGCTTACACGGAGACCATCGCCATGAAAGCGAGGGCAAATCTGCAGCGATAGATAAAGATCTAATCATAAAAGATAAGAGCGGAACGCGTGTGCAGAAGGAAAAGGGAAGCAGTGCTTCAGATAAATCTGCTTACGATGTGGCTCACAAGGGATACAAGACCGTGGCTGATGGCAAGGGTGGATATAAAAGCAATACAAGCCATAAAAGGCATGTAGGAAAAACACAAGGATCATCCGCAGCCATAGACAAGGTTTTGAAGATAATAAAAAATTATGGAACCAGGGTTACATCCAATGAAAAGGGTAGTAGTGCTGCAAAGAAGGACGGCCATCAGTATACCCACGGCGACCACTGGAGTTCATCAGACGGCCATGGTGGCCATTCCAGCTGGGGCGTAGATGGAGACCATCGCCATGAAAGAGAGGGCAAATCTGCAGCGACAGATAAAGAATTAATCATCAAAGATAAGAGCGGAACGCGTGTGCAGAAGGAAAAGGGAAGCAGTGCTTCAGATAAATCTGCGTACGACGTCGCTCACAAGGGATACAAGACAGTGGTCGATGGCAAGGGTGGATATAAAAGCGATACAAGCAATGAAAGGCATGTAGGAAAAACCCAAGGATCATCCGCAGCCAGTGACAAGGCTTTAAAGATAATAAATAAAGATGGAACCAGGGTTACATCCAATGAAAAGGCTAGTAGTGCTGCAAAGAAGGACGGCCATCAGAATACCCACGGCAACCACGGGATTTCATCAGACGGCCACGGTGGCTATTCCAGCTGGGGCTTAGACGGAGACCATCGCCGCGAAAGCGAGGGCAAATCTGCAGCGATAGATAAAGAATTAATCGTAAAAGATGCGAAGGGAACGCGTGTGCTGAAGGAAAAGGGAAGCAGTGTTTCAGATAAATCTGCTTACGACGTCGCTCACAAGGGATACAAGACCGTGGTCGATGGCAAAGGTGGATATAAAAGCGATACAAGCCATGAAAGGCATGTAGGAAAATCCGAAGGATCATCCGCAGCCAGTGACAAGGTCTTGAAGATAATAAATAAAGATGGAACCGGGGTTAGATCGCATGATAAAAAAAGTAGTGCTGCAAAGAAGGACGGCCATCAGTATACCCACGGCGACCACGGGAGTTCATCAGACGGCCATGGTGGCCACTCCAGCTGGGGCTTAGACGGAGACCATCGCCATGAAAGAGAGGGCAAATCTGCAGCGATAGATAAAGAATTAATCATCAAAGATAAGAGGGGAACGCGTGTGCAGAAGGAAAAGGGAAGCAGTGCTTCAGATAAATCTGCTTACGACGTCGCTCACAAGGGATACAAGACCGTGGTCGATGGCAAAGGTGGATATAAAAACGATAGAAGCGTTGATAGGGAAGTAGGTAATTCCCAAGTTCTATCCGCATATATTAACAAGATTGTGAAGGTAATAAATAAGCACAACTCTTCGGTCAGAGCCAAAGAGCAAGCCGAGAGTGCCTCTCGGGATAATAACAGTGAGAAATCACATTTGCAACAGAAAACTAAAATTAACGCTGATGGCTATGAATCTTCCAACACCTACTACAAAGACGTGGCTTCTGATCGTGCAGCGTCCAACTCCCATAACAAAGAAAATCAATCAGTAGGAAAGAAAGGAGAATCAGTTACAATAACAGGAGGTACTTACAATGACCAGGGCAATAGCAAAGGCAAGGACGGGTCTTACAATAGTTGGAGCTTCAAAGGAAGTGATGCTGGTTTATCTAAACAGGCTTCCGACTCTCATAACAAAGCGTACCAATCAGTGGGGGTAAAGGGCGAATCCGTCAAAATAGTAGATAAGGGAGCATGGGCGTCGACAGAAAACCGCAATTCTGGTAACTACAAAAATAAAAACAAGTACGATGGTCCGAATGGCTCCAGTGACTCTACATCCCATGGTGGTTATGCTTCTATTGACAAACAAGCGTCAGACTCTCATGACAAGAAGTATGAATCTGTAGGGAAAAAGGGAGATTCCGTAAAAATATTAGATAAGGGAGCAGGTGCGTCGACAGAAAACCGCAATTCTGGTAACTACGATAGCAAAAATAAGTACGATGGTCCGAATGGGTCCGGTACCTCCAGTAATAAAGGCACACATGCTTCTATTGATAAACAGGCATCAGACTCTCATGACAAGAAGTATGAATCTGTAGGGAAAAAGGGAGAATCCGTCACAATAGTAGACCAGGGAGCCGGCGCGTCACGAGAAAATAAATATTCAGGTACTCACAATGACCAGGGCACTAGCAAAGGCAACGACGGGTCCCACAATAGTTGGAGCTCCAAAGGAAGTGATGCTGGCGTGTCCAAACAAGCTTCGGACTCTCATAACAAAAAGTACCTATCAGTGGGGGCAAAGGGCGAATCCGTCAAAATAGTAGATAAGGGAGCAGGGGCGTCGACAGAAAATCGCAATTCTGGTAACTACGATAGCAAAAATAAGTACGATGGTCCGAATGGGTCCGGTACCTCCAGTAATAAAGGCACACATGCTTCTATTGATAAACAGGCATCAGACTCTCATGACAAGAAATATGAATGTGTAGGAAAAAAGGGAGAATCCGTCACAATATTAGACCAGGGAGCCGGCGCGTCACGAGAAAATAAATTTTCAGGTACTCACAATGACCAGGGCAATAGCAAAGGCAACGACGGGTCCCACAATAGTTGGAGCTCCAAAGGAAGTGATGCTGGTATATCTAAACAGGCTTCCGACTCTCATAATAAAGAGTACCAATCAGTGGGGGCAAAGGGCGAATCTGTCAAAATAGTAGATAAGGGAGCAGGAGCGTCGACAGAAAGCCGCAATTCTGGTAACTACAAAAATAAAAACAAGTACGATGGTCCGAATGGCTCCGGTGACTCCACATCCGAGGGTGGTTACGCTTCTATTGATAAACAAGCGTCAGACTCTTATGACAAGAAGTATGAATTTGTAGGGAAAAAGGGAGAATCCGTAAAAATATTAGATAAGGGAGCAGGTGCGTCGACAGAAAACCGCAATTCTGGTAACTACGATAGCAAAAATAAGTACGATGGTCCGAATGGGTCCGGTACCTCCAGTAATAAAGGCACACATGCTTCTATTGATAAACAGGCATCAGACTCTCATGACAAGAAGTATGAATCTGTAGGGAAAAAGGGAGAATCCGTCACAATAGTAGACCAGGGAGCCGGCGCGTCACGAGAAAATAAATATTCAGGTACTCACAATGACCAGGGCACTAGCAAAGGCAACGACGGGTCCCACAATAGTTGGAGCTCCAAAGGAAGTGATGCTGGTATATCTAAACAGGCTTCCGACTCTCATAATAAAGAGTACCAATCAGTGGGGGCAAAGGGCGAATCCGTCAAAATAGTAGATAAGGGAGCAGGGGCGTCGACAGAAAACCGCAATTCTGGTAACTACGATAACAAAAATAAGTACGATGGTCCGAATGGGCCCGGTACCTCCAGTAATAAAGGCAACTACGCTTCAGCAGAGAAACAGGCATCAGATTCCCATAACCGGGAATATCAGTCGGTAGGAAAATCGGGAGTATCAGTCAGAATTACCGACCAGGGAGCGGGCGCGTCCAAAGAAAGCGGCTACTCAGGCACCTACATTGGCCAAAGCGCTTACACAGGTCCTCAAGGTTCCGGTAAATCTAGTTCTCAAGGCACCAACGCTTCAGCCGATAAACAGGCCTCAAACTCCCACAACAAAGAATATGAATCCGTAGGGAAAGGTGGGGAATCAGTAAGAATAACTGATACTGGAGCAGCAGCTTCTAAACAAAGTGGAAACTCAGGTTCCTACAGTAACCAAATGACCAACGAAAACAATGATGGTAGCTCAAGTAGCTCGAGATCAACAGGCAACTACGCTTCGGCGAGCGACGCGGCATCTAAATCAGACGACACGTCGTACGAGTCTGTAGGGAAAGATGGAAAGTACACCTACATTCGTAACACTGGTGACGCTGCTTCCGAAAGCAGCGGCACTTCGAGTAACAACAATAACCAAGGCACTTCAGAGAACGCTGACGGTAGCTCAGAATCCTGGAATATTAAAGACAACGCCGCGACGGCTCACAAAGCCGCATCTGACAGCAACAAGTCGGTTTTAATCGAGAAGAACCCGAACGGTTCCTCAAGACTGAAGACTTCAGAAACAGAAAACGCCAGCGTGGATGATGGCATCTCTTCCAACAACCAGTCAAGCA
The DNA here is from genome assembly GCF_910591565.1 of Cydia splendana. NCBI lineage: Eukaryota > Metazoa > Arthropoda > Insecta > Lepidoptera > Tortricidae > Cydia > Cydia splendana. The sequence continues at coordinate 8,497,919 of NC_085983.1, forward strand.
GGACTTCTGTTGGAGCCGATGGTAGCACGACTAGCGTCAACTCTGAATCTTCAAATGCCAGCAAGACTTCTGCCTCATCTGGTTCTTCTGATAAAGAGGAAGCCATTGAGTGCTAGAAGTATTAAATTAAAGATTAGGTGTTGTTACATATGTTAAGAGTTGTTTATACTTAATTGACTGTTCAAATATAATCCGGTTCGCGATCGTCATAAACCTTCAACGTTCATTTGATAAAATTATTTCTTTTTGGCTTTTGTTGTTTTAATAAAACCCTAAGGTAAAGTCCCAGTAATGTAATCTAGTGTAGGAAACGAAGTAAATAGTTGTATGGAGACCCATGCATTAATTTCTCAGTCGATGAAATTTAGCTTGGTTATTGTATAGTAGGTATGAGCTGAAACTAACATATAAATATCCAAAAAAAAAACCGGCCAAGTCCGAGTCTGACGCGCGTTTCTAGGGTTCCGTACATAATTCCGACTCACGCTTGACTGCACATTTCTAATTGGTTTTCCTGTCATCTATAGGTATGTATGTATGTAAACACTTTTTTGTACCAAAGACATATGTAACTTCGTATAAGATGAATAAAGTCTAAGGAAAAAACGTGCCTCGGAAATCAAGAAAAAGTCTTTTTCGGATAGATGGCGCACTCACCTTTAGCCTATGCTCGGCTAGATGGCGTGACGACACCGTTTCATATTTAACAATTTTAACACATAGATATCAGTGAATGAACATGGGTCAAAATGATATAAAAATAATAAAATCATTTATCCATATATATAATTTTTTTTGATAATTTTATACGTTTTCATTTGGAGTTTTAGTCGTGTGTCGATAGATGGCAGTAAATTTACTGCAAAATTTACTATGACAGGACCCCTCTATACTAATTTTATTTTATTTTATTTTATATTTAAAAGAAAGTATACAATGAGCTAAAGAACTATTTTGTGTATTTTTTTCTAAATTTTAGACCCAGTAGTTTCGGAGATACAGGGGAGAATGGTCCTTTTTTGGCTATTTGTATTTTCTTAAATAACTTCGAACCTATGTATTTTAAAATTATAAAAAAAATATATCCATCTTTGGGTTACTAATTTACATATGTGTACCAAATTTTAACTTAATTGGTCCAGTAGTTTCCGAGAAAATAGGCTGTGACAAACAACAGACAGACGCACGAGTGATCCTATAAGGGCTCCGATTTTTCCTTTTGAGGTACAGAACCCTAAAAACACTCCTAAGTTAGGTATGTATACGTAAAAATACAAATCTGTTTATATATTTAACCGAGTAATTCCTCCGTCCAAAATTTTTTTACCAAATAAGTTATTGGTATTTCTGCTGGGATATTTTATTTTTATTCCATATATTGTTGCAATACGTTACACATGAATATCTCTGGTGAAGACGAAAGTTTGAACGGAGCATTTTTCCGTAAAAAGATATTAACGATTTAAGACTTTAGGTATTTACTTAAATACTATTATTATTATTGTTTGGATATTTATACAATACTCTTTATTTTTTGATACTTTATCATATTGTAAAGTTTTTTCTGGCTGAGGAATTACTGCGGGGTCCACTACCTTTATTTACTACACTATAGTAGAAACGTTAGCGAACGATGACATAAAGCTAAGAAATGAATGAAAAGTGGCAAAATTCACTGTCTGGGGTGAGGCTCGGACTCGCGACTCTGAGGCCTACCAGGGCCTACGCGCGAACCAAGTTCTACGTGTTGCCTTCCTGTCGCACTTGTAAACTCGTACGTAAGTGTGACAGGGAGGCAACACGTCGAACGTCGTGGTTCGCGGTAGGCCCTGTGGATAACTAGCCCATCGCGCTGCCAAACTAAGTTACCAGGACTTCACTCGAGGAGTGAATTTTTCCACTTTCAATTTACCTATTTCTAAGCTTTAGGGTGTCATCTATTGGGCATGAGCATGTCGAGATTGTCGAGCATTAGGAGCCATGTACCTATTTTATTTACCTGAAATCCTGACTTAAACCAGGGGTGCGAAACTCGTCCCTTCGGGCAAACTCGGCTCCGTTCGGCTCAGCATTGCTCCGAGCAATTACTAGGGTTGTCACAACTTGACGTCCCTTTGCGTGCACGACCACAGATAAGATAATGACTTGAATTTCGACAACCCTAAATAGCCGAAATGGATAGTGCCATAAGTTAGAAAGAGATATCATGATTCGACCCTGAATCGCTGTCAAACTTTGGTTTTGTAGGAAGTGTCCTTTCTGTGCGGTAGTACTATTACTTATTCTGTGGTAGAATGGAGATTTGTTATGTAAAATGCCTTGATACACTACAATTTATGGACCTGTGTACCTGTGTAAGCGGCTACGGTACGTGCGGACAACACAACAACATCCGAGGTAAGAAGTATACGTGACGAAAAAGCAAAATCGAAAATTTGAGCGTCGAGAAGTCTTTGTTGTCAGTGGAAACGGCGAAAGATGCCTGAGGGCCTCCCGCGAACTACGTTCGACGTTTTGCCTCTCTGTCGCACTTGTAAATTGTAAATTCGTACGTGACAGGGAGGCAACACGTCGAACGTGGTTGTGGTAGTGGTAATAGCGCCTCCTATGCAGAGTTTCGCGTAATATTACCTATTCTGGTAGTAATATTAAAATAAGAGAATATTTTTCAAACAATACACTTAAATATACACTTAGGATTCAAACTAGAGATGCACCGGATATTCGGTTACTATTCGGTGTCCGGCCTATCCGGCCTTTATTTTAGTATCCGGCCGCTAACCGGATAGTAACATTGCTTGATTTCGGAGTAAACAAATTGGATTTAAGAAACAGCCCAAGTAGCACAGATAGCTCTATAACTACTCACTTTTAGTTCTATCTAACGCTCTGTGCGTATTAAGACACTTATAAGAGCACACTCGTGGTCCTACAGCTGTATAATAGATCTCAGTGATATTTATATATCTTAGGGCTGATTAAAAGCTGCATTACGGCTCTGAAAACTACCATTAATACGCAAAGGGTGATATAAAGGTATATTTGCTACGACCCTATACAGCTTTAAGGGTTATCAAATGCTTTAACCGTTATAAGGTCTGTTTAGTGGATAAAATTACGCCGTGTGCTGTATAAGGGGGTAATTGTGGACTTTTATTACGTTGACTTATTAAGGGAGCACATGTGAACTATTATGAAGCTAATAGACGTATAATGGAACACATGTGGCACATAATACAGCTTGTCGCTTAACATGTTTACCGCTAAGCAGCTTTTATTACACTGACTTTTAAGGGAGCACGAGTGAACTAATATGAAGCCAATAGACGTATAATGGAACACATGTGGGGCATAACACAGCTTATCGCTGAACGTGTTTACCGCTAAGCAGCTTTAGTATTACGCTGACTTTTTAAGGAAGCACGAATGAACTATTATGAAGCCAATAGACGTATAATGGAACACACGTGGCACATAATACAGCTTATCGCTGAACATGTTTACCGTTAAGCAGCATTTATTACGCTGACTTTTATGGGAGCACGAGTGAACTAATATGAAGCCAATAGACGTATAAATGGAACACATGGGGCGCAAAATACAGCTTATAGCTGAACATGTTTACCGCTAAGCAGCTTTTATTATTCTGACTTTTTGAGGATGCACGAATGAACTATTATGAAGCCAATAGACGTATAATGGAACACATGGGGCGCATAATACAGCTTATCGCTGAACATGTTTACCGCTAAAGCAGCTTTTATTTCGCTGACTTATTATAAGGGAAAACGAGTGAACTATTATGAAACCAATAGACGTATAATCGAACACATGTGGCGCATAATACGGCTTAGCGCTGAACATGTTTACCATTAAGCAGCCTATTATACTACCATTGGGACTGTCTGCATAGCGGCTGTTAAAACGTTCACAAGATGCCTTATAACTGTTTAGGGGTCATCCATTAATTACGTCACACGAATTTCTAGGTTTTTTGACCCCTCCAAATGTGAGGTGATGTGTTTGCCAAATGTGACCAAATGTGACAAGGGGGGGTCACATTTGGTCACATTTGGCAAACCCCTCCCCCCTAGTGTGACGTCACATTTTTTCTACGAAATCGCCAAATCGAATTAAGTAAGTACCTATAAGTATTATTAATATTTTATCAAAATATTTTTGACGATATAAATATTAGTAATTTTATAACCCAAAACTGCTTAGGAAAGAAAATTAAAAGAATAAAAACGATTATCGTTTTAAAAACTTGTTATTTAAATGTACAGCGAATACAATAATTAAAAAAAAAAATTCGGTTACTGATGAAGTTAAAGTGACGTCACAAAGTTTGTGTCTCCCCCCTCCCCCATGTCACAATATGTCACATTTTCTTGACCCCCTCCCTCCCCCTAAACGTGTGACGTAATTAATGGATGACCCCTTAGAGGTTCACTAGTGTATCGAAATAACGACTTGGACTTTATAGTGGTTCACTTAAGTATCTTTATCAGATATATAACAGTTGTATGCTGCATATAAGAATTTTAACGGTTCACGTTGCTTTTTAACATTGACCGCCATTTTATTGTATATAACCTACAAAATTGAAATTGCTTTTCCAACTTTTAAGGCTAACAATAAGGTTTTGTGCCTGAGTTCTTAACCTGAATCATTAGATTAGTACTTCCTATAACGTATTATTAACTTTTTATCTCATAATTCTGTCCAACCCACTGAAATAGTTTTTACACATAGCTTATTTATATCATTAATTTAAATAAATACTGATTATTTTCGTGGCGCACTGAAATTTTCTTAGATAATGTATATATATAATGTCAATAAACTTGCATTCCCAAACATCTTTCTCGCATTAATATATAAAAGATCATGTACAAACATTTAACTAAACACTTTAACAAAATGACTTATGGTGTCGTTGCGCTTAACGTTTTTGCTTCAATATAAATATGTTCACCTCTGCGTTCGTCGTCACTATATTAAATATAATAGCAGATTTTTAAGGCAGAGGTGTAAAAGTATGTTATTAATTATCTTTTATTCAGCCCAACGTCAATCTTTCCCGGTATTAGGGCGCACATGTGACATATTAGCTGAATAAATCTCTTTTAGTATGAGGGCGCCGAAGGCGCCCGGCTTTGGAACGCGTACAGCGAGCCTCGTACGTCGGGCTACGCCCGACTCTTTTAGTATGAGGGCACCTTCGGCGCCCGGCTTTGGAACGCGTACATCGTGCCTCGTACGTCGGGCTACGCCCGACTATTTTAGTATGAGGGCGCCGAAGGCGCCCTGCTTTGGAACGCGTACATCGTGCTTCGTACGTCGGGCTACGCCCGACTCTTTTAGTATGAGGGCGCCGAAGGCGCCCGGCTTTGTTACGCGTACAGCGAGCCTCGTACGTCGGGCTACGCCCGACTCGTTTAGTATGAGGGCACCCAAGGCGCCCGGCTTTGGAACGCGTACATCAGGCCTCGTACGTTGGGCTACGCCCGACTCTTTTAGTATGAGGGTGCCGAAGGCGCCCGGCTTTGGACCGCGTACAACGCGCCACGTACATCGGGCTACGCCTGACCCTTTTAGTGTCGCCTTTTGGACCGAGTCCGGTGCGTCACATAGGTACGTTTCAGTATGCTTCGCCTGACCACTGCGAATTTTAACGAGGTGAATATACTAAGATTACTAAGCAACTTTTACCATGGGACCTAACCCGATCTCGTAAAAAAATTTGCTGATCTGGACTTCTATACCTATTCACGTTATAAAATATTGCAGGTCATTTTAAAAAACACCATGTATATAGCGGCCAAACAAATTTCTTTTGAAAAATTGTATCGCCGTAGTCGCGTAACACGCGGATAGATAGAATCCAGAGCGATTGTAGATTCGTAGTTCGAATTACCTACCAGATAAATTAATGTTTTATCGGGTGCATGCAAGCAAAGCCGGGTGCAAAAGCTAACAATATGTATATATTTGAAATGTGCTAATTGAGCTCTTTCAAATGATATACAACACGTCATCATTACTTATTTTTATTTTTTTTGTTCGTGACTTTATGACCTCTAGAGGGCGCCGTGTTCATTTTTTTGTGACGTCATATAGCCTATAACCAGCGATTAAGACAATTCGAATGACACGTCGTTTGTCAAATTTCAATGAGTACTTTAGAAGTTATGAGGGAACAGATGAACATACATACATACATACATACCCACAAACATACCGGTCAAAATCATAACCCTCCTTTTGCGTTGCCGTAGTCGGGTAAAAAAGCCTTTAATCGACTAGATGTCACCAAAAATGTTGATATCTCACTATAACATATATTAGATAGGCCACGTTCATTAAGGCACAACAAGTAAAGCCTGACCAGGAATATATGATCATTGTCAAGAGGGCGCTATTATTCTCATTTATATAGCAACAGTTATAGTCTGAACAATGTGGATTGGCAACTCGTTATTTTAACTTACATACTTTCACTCGCTCTAATCATAATGAGAATCCAAATATTCGGTGTTCACATTTGTTTATTGTCGGTTTTTACCGTATAAAATTCATGTATTTTCTTACGTGTCACACATAGGTCAAAATTACCTTACATAGGGTCTGCTACACAAGTAGCATGGAAGTGTCGGCAACATCAATATACCAGCCAATTTAGAACTTAGAGTGATTTAAGGGACGTATAAAAGTGTCAGAAAAGATTTAAGCTGTATAAAAGGTATTTTACAGGCATTATACAGCTCAAGCTGGGGCTCAAGGGAAAGCTGGCAACCCTAGCCAAGTAAACATATACAGAGAGATTGTCCGTGAATTTTTATCTTAAAATAATAGTAAACACAATGTAGAATCAGTGAAAGTGCAAAGGAAAACATAACCAATCAACTTACATTAGGTTATCATATTCCGATACAGGGACCGGAACCGGTTACCTTAACCGGGGTTTTTCATAGGGTTATTTTAGAAGTGGTTATAAAAACCCCTACCATAACGGTAACCGTCTGATAAGGTAACACTTTGATTCGGTAACCGTATCAGATCGAGTTAACCTCGGTTACCGGTAACCGAAATAAAAACCCAGTCGATTCAGTTACCTCATAATAAGGTTTTGAACCAGTTCAAACGATTGTAATCTTTACGCACACTTAAATTGAACTTATTATTGAATAACCTTGGTTGGCATGGGCGGTCTATTAAGTCTCCAGCACAAACACGTTTTTTTGTCGGTAACTTCGCTTATTGTCAATTCAAACAATATTGTACTTTGAGTCCTTAAGCTAAAATTGAAAACATTATTGAGCGATTACAGTATTATTTTGTAGCGACAGCCGCAGCGCGGCCATTCCTTTGTTTATCTTTATACCTGTGTGTGTTCTTATTGTTTTTGTTCATTTCGGAGCAATTCTAGTTTGGAATTTTTAGAAAAGGGCTTGCTGCAAGTATACACCATCCTATCCTAGCAATATCTGCTATTATTTAGTTATATTTTTAATGCTACTTAGATATTATTTTTCTATTTTCGGGTTCAAACTTGGTATGTACCTACAGATTAAAGACTGATTTAAGGAAAATTTTTAACCTAACTAGTAATTTTACTGGTAGGTATAGTTTATCTTTAGATAGAGTGATTAAAAAAAACACTTTGTGATAGAGATACGTGCGTTAGCGGATTGTGGTAGTGTGGTAGATATTTAACCATTGTTGACAAATGACATAATAGTTATTATGAGCTTATTTTATAATAAGCAATTACTTTTAAACGTTTTCAGATGCGGTGAGTTGTGTCAGCTAAAAGTCGTAATTTACCTTGTTTTGCTTAATGCAGCGAGCAGAAAAATATATATATATATTATCTATAGCAGTGATAACCTTATTTTAATACTTCAAATCTTTCATTAATACCAGAATTCATTATATTTATTAAGTATCTGTAACATTGGTAGGTGAAATAATTCTGATTAAATTAAATAGATACATACTTAGTAAGCAGTGTTGGGCATTCAAGAATAAAATCATTATTTGAATAAGAATTCCTAAAAATAAAATCATGTTGATTTTATACCCGTCAAAATTATGCAAATAAAAAATAATAATAAGAATAATCTCATTCTTAATCAAGTAAATGTAATCATGATTTTATATTCTTAATAATATTCCTGGATTAAAACGTAGTCTGGGTGCCGTATAGATAGAAGTAAATAATAATAGTTTCTTGTCTAATTTATACCTCATTTTATTCAATAAAATCTTAAGAATTTAATTTACTGCCGCATAGTCTTTGTATTGGTCGATACCCGTATTGCTTTTAATGTGATAACTAAATCATCAGGTACAATTCAGCTGATCTGATCGGATGGTGGATAGCGAAACACTTCAATGGCTGTGCCTAATTTAATGTAAAAAATAAAATACCGGCCAAGTGCGAGTCGGACTCGCGCAGGAAGGGTTCTGTACCATTACGCAAAAAACAGCAAAGAAATCACGTTTGTTGTATGGGAGCCCAACTTATATATTTATAATATTCTGTTTTTAGTATTTGTTGTAATAGCGGCAACAGCAATACATAATCTGTGAAAATGTCAACTGCCTAGCTATCACGGTTCATGAGATACAGCCTAGTGACAGGCAGACGGACAGCCGAGTCCTAGTAATAGGATCCCGTTTTTACCCTTCGGGTACGGAACCCTAAAAAAGATGTTTTTAAAGGTATGATAAGGAATAGCTCGATATGGTGTATTCCTATTTCTCTCCGCCGGGCACAGATGGGAATAGGCACTTCATTTAAATCATTCCCATATATATGTCCCCACCTCATGTATCGCGGCGGTCACGTTGGGCAGGAACAAATGGGGAAAGTATTCATGATTTTTTCTGTTTTCGAATTATGTTTAGTATGTAGTTTCAGTGTCCGAGTTACTACCGAGACTCATTGTGTTTTTAAAAGTTCAGCTGATATTTAAAATTTGCATTTATTATTAGACGGAAATGAATAGATATTAATATCATTTGACACACCGCCTACCACACGTGTTTAGCAAATGCTGACAAAAAATTCACCATGCCACGACTTAATCTTATTGTTATTGCCAATGAGTAATAAATGACGGTCTCAAGTGGAAACACGCCAAATAATACAATACAATTCATGCTGCGATCTGCGACTTTCTGCAAATCTAGTGATAAGCGTAGGACTATTTTCTTACCTGCTGTAATTTGCTATCTCATTCACTTTCCGTAGGTGTGAAAGAGATAGCATACGCAAGACCTCAAGGCTGATAAGAATAATAAACAAAATACATACTTAATGGGCAAAGGAATATACATTGAAACCATCATAATTATAATTTCGCAGTTTACTTTATATGTAGTTTCATTATCAAATTATCATCGCCACAAAATAAACAAAATAAACAAAATAAACAAAATAAACAAAATAAACAAAATAAACAAAATAAACAAAATAAACAAAATAAACAAAATAAACAAAATAAACAAAATAAACAAAATAAACAAAATAAACAAAATAAACAAAATAAACAAAATAAACAAAATAAACAAAATAAACAAAATAAACAAAATAAACAAAATAAACAAAATAAACAAAATAAACAAAATAAACAAAATAAACAAAATAAACAAAATAAACAAAATAAACAAAATAAACAAAATAAACAAAATAAACAAAATAAACAAAATAAACAAAATAAACAAAATAAACAAAATAAACAAAATAAACAAAATAAACAAAATAAACAAAATAAACAAAATAAACAAAATAAACAAAATAAACAAAATAAACAAAATAAACAAAATAAACAAAATAAACAAAATAAACAAAATAAACAAAATAAACAAAATAAACAAAATAAACAAAATAAACAAAATAAACAAAATAAACAAAATAAACAAAATAAACAAAATAAACAAAATAAACAAAATAAACAAAATAAACAAAATAAACAAAATAAACAAAATAAACAAAATAAACAAAATAAACAAAATAAACAAAATAAACAAAATAAACAAAATAAACAAAATAAACAAAATAAACAAAATAAACAAAATAAACAAAATAAACAAAATAAACAAAATAAACAAAATAAACAAAATAAACAAAATAAACAAAATAAACAAAATAAACAAAATAAACAAAATAAACAAAATAAACAAAATAAACAAAATAAACAAAATAAACAAAATAAACAAAATAAACAAAATAAACAAAATAAACAAAATAAACAAAATAAACAAAATAAACAAAATAAACAAAATAAACAAAGTAAACAATATAATTAAAATAAATAAATAACATTCATAAAATGAATATTATTAATAAAATAAACTGCATTAATAAAATGAATATTATTGATAAAATATTAATAAAATAATAATTATTAATAAAATAAATATCATTAATAAAATAAATGAATTATAGTAAATATATAAACAAAAAAGTTAAAACAAAATTAAGAAAATTAACAAAGTTAACAATTAATAAATTCACTATTTTTTTAGTATTTTACTGACGGCACATCACTAAATACGGATGTAGCAAACCTATAAGCAACCGATAATAAAGGTTACCATAACTGAATAAAAACCTGTTAAAAACCCCTAACAAAAACCCTATCGCGATTGGGTTTTGAGATTAACTCGGTTAAAGGTTAAGGTTACCGTTTCAATAAGCTTACCATTACAATCAGGTAACAGTATGATAGGGTTACCGAATGATACGGTAACCGAATCGATTGGGTTACCGAATGGATAGGATTAAGCGTAAAGAGGGGTTTTCCGGTCCTTGTTCCGATATTCAATTTCAAGCACGCACTAAACAAAAAACACAAAGGTGAGAAGCTAATTAGCCGTTACATATTGATATATTAGATATTTTAAATTCAAAACAAAGGAATAACTGCCTATTCTCAAGAAATAACGGTACACTCAGGCAGTCACTCAAACATTAATTGACTGCATGACTGACAGTTGACACTTGTGCATATTGTGCCAACCTGAAGAAATTACCTGAGTGTTGCTACACCAGAATAGACAGCTGGGCGTTTTTGAAGATAGCTCAAACATACTCCGGAATCGAGCGCCACCTATTGACGCGCTAAGAAGACTATGACAATATATACAGATTGACATCTAACTTTGATTTAAATTAGAATATTGCTTGATATTACATAATAATGACTCCAACACATACAAATAAATCTAATGCATGCTCTAGATGTAAGAAAATACTAAAAAATAAGGAATACTTAAAATGCTCAGGCTGCTTAAAAATCTTCGACCTTGAATGCACAGGAAATGTTACTCCAGCGAGATTTAGATTAATGACGAGTAACAATAAGTTAGCCTGGAAGTGCCGTAACTGCCACGAAAATACCCAAAAAAAGGCAACTCCACCACCAACTGTTTCACCTACTGAAAACACTGTAAATAAATCACCAGACAACATAACTCAGAGAAAACGGGTTATACCATCAAAATCTAATTCCTATGACGTATCGCATGCTGACATTGATGATAATATATTAAGTTCCACGCTTAGAGATGTAAGTACGTACGAAAGTCCTCGAAGTCTCCCGAGCATATCTAACATGGAGTCATCGCAAATAGTCGCCCTGAAAGCACAAATTGAAGAACTTACTGTAGAACTGTCAAGCGCACATGATGAAATTACTAATCTAAATATTGAAAATCAAGACTTGAATAAACAACTAGAAGATTACAAGGAAAAAATATGCGTATATAACACACTACTTAAAGAACACCCTCAAGGCAAATTCTCTCCTACGAAACATATATTACAAAGTCCAACATTACCCTTAATTAGCACCATTAATATTGAAACTGATAATAAAATAAAGGACCTAGAAAATAAAATCACAACTCTCAATAAAAAAATTAGTACATTGCAGATTAAATTAAGTAAGGCGTTAACTACGAATAAAGAAATTAAACAACACTCAGATGCATTAATAAACAAAAGCGTAACGTTTTCTCGCATACAGCAATCAACAAGAACACTACAAAAGACCATCAAACAATTAGAAAAGGTCAGCTATAATTCAAGTTTTGAAAAATGTCACCCTGATCTGACAAAAAATCATCTGTCACCTGACCAAAATAACCTGCAAGACGAAGTAGAAGACTCCGAATTAATAAATACATTTAAGAAGCCATACAAACACAAGCCGAAGCTATTGCTCTTGTCCGATTACCACGGATCTGACATACTGCGTCCCCTCTCCAAAATAAGAAGGAATGATTATGATTTCTCAGCTGATATTATACACCACGGAACAACGGAACGGGTCCTACAAAACGTTCACCAAAAGATAGCTGATTTTAAGAAAAGTGACTGTTTGGTTATAATGTGCGGAGGCAGTGACTATAACATTACACCTATTAGCAAGATCATAAGACTTCTAGAAACAACTGTTAAATCTGCTACTCATACCAATATAATTATTTGTGACATACCGTATTCCATTAATGATTATTCTGAACATTATAATAATTTTGTACATAAATTAAATTCAGCAGTTCATAACAAATTTGACAACATGCCGCATGTATGGCTACAATCTAATAGTATTTATTTAGGAAAGACAGATTACCAAAATGATGGTAACCAATTAAATTATAAAGGAAAATCCAAATTAGCACAACATGTAAACAAAATACTGAAAACTGTGAATGAAAAATATTATAACAGTAGCATTTTTTTATGAATAATGATAAGCAAGATTGTAATAACTTATTAGAAAACAATAATAATGATATTCTCACTTATAAAAATATTTATGTACTTCACCAGAACATCAATGGATTAATTAATAAAACCGATTTATTGTGTGTTAATCTACAAGAACTAAACGCTTCTGAAAAACAAATTGACGTAATCTGTATAACTGAACATAACATGAAAGCTGGCGATGAAGTTCACCTGTCTATTCCAAATTATAAATTAGCAGCGTACTTTGCAAGAGACAACAGAAACGGAGGCTCTTGTATTTTAATACGAAACATTCACAGTTTCAATATTATATCCGAAATCACAAATGTCTCGATTCCCAATATCATAGAGTGTACTGGAATTGAGTTAATAGAACATAAAATCATTATTGTCTGTGTATATAGAGTACCAAAAAATTATTTAGCTACAATATCATTGTTTTTATGCAAACTAAATGAAATCTTAAATAAGTTCTGCAACACTGGAAAAAAGATTGTCATCTGTGGTGACTTCAACATAGATCTACTCAAATCTACTGTACACTCGATAGATTTCAAAAACCTCATAAGCAGTTACAACCTTAAGCTAGGAATATTACAGCCTACTAGATTATCCAGTCGCACTTGCATAGACAATATAATCCACAATGTTAGAGGCAGTAAAGCTGAGGTTTTAGAATTAGCTCTATCGGATCATACCGCACAATTGTTAAAATGTCCAGTAAAGAAAACATGCTCCATTCCATATTGGTTTGTAGAACAAATTGATTTATCAGAACAAAACATTGTCAAATTCATAGACTGTCTACGTAATATTAGTTTTAGTGATGTATTTTCAGCAGCCAATCCAAATGCAGCTTTTGATAGTTTCTTTGAGATATTTGACCTACTCTATAAATTATGTTTTCCTAAGAAAAGAAATAGAATTAACACTACGACTAAACCTAAATGGATAACAAATGGTATTAAAAATTGCTGTAAACGGAAAAGAGAATTGTTGTGGAAATATAGACTGACACGAAACCCTGACCTAAAAGAAAAATTAACATGTTATTCCAGACATCTTAAAAGAATTATAAGCAGTGTTCAAAGATCCAAAAATGACAGCTATATTGAACGATCAAAGAATAAAACAAAAGCCACCTGGAAAATTATTAACCCATCTAAGGCTAGGTACCCTACTGAAAACATTAAGCAAATTGTATCCAATGGAAAGACAGTTACACATCCTAAAGATATTGCAGAGGAATTTAATAACTATTTCGTGGACCAAGTTCGTCCTGTTATTCCTCATAATAGCACTAGCAACAAAAATAACTATAAGAAAACAATGACATACTATGCTAACTCCCTATTTATGAAACCGACTAATCCTGATGACATAAAGCTAATAATAAATTCTTTAAAAAATACTAATAGCACTGGATACGATGGTATACATACGAAAATAATAAAACAAACATCTGACATTATCTCTCCTATACTCAGCCATATAGTAAATTTATGTATTGAGCATGGTGAGTTTCCTAGCAAACTAAAGGTATCCATTGTGAAACCTCTTTATAAAAAGGAGGATAAATATGACATGAAGAACTACAGGCCTATTGCGTTAATCTCTGTCTTTGCCAAAATCATAGAGAAAGTTATATACAACAGTCTTTATAATTACTTTGAAAAAAAAAACTTATTTGCAAACGAACAAAAAGGGTTTCGAAAGGAAAAATCGATAAATTTGGCAATTTTTGATTTAGTACAAAAGGTAATCAATAACATGGACAAAAAAATCCCTACATGCGCTTTATATATGGACATGTCAAAAGCGTTTGACTTTGTTGACCATAATATTCTCTTAGACAAACTACATGCTTATGGAATTCGCGGTAATGTTTTCAGTCTAATCCGTTCCTACTTGAGGGACAGGAAACAAATTACACAAATTAAAAGAATATCTCCCAGTACGAAAAAAGAGGAAACCTACTCATCTAACTTTAGGAACATTTGTTATGGGGTACCCCAGGGAAGTGTGTTGGGCCCACTATTGTTTTTAATTTACATTAATGATATGCCTAAAGCCACGGTACACCCGATGGTTCTCTTTGCAGATGATAGCACCATTATTTTTTCTGGACATAATGTAGAATCGTATGAAACTGACATTAATAATACCTTAGAAACTATTATAGAATGGCTTGATAACAATAATCTTAGAATAAACCTGGACAAGACCAATATTATGACATTTAAGCAAAGAACCAAATCCACTAGTTTAAACATAGTTTATAGGGGACATAAAGTGAATGAAACGGACGTAACAAAATTTCTAGGATTAAGTATAGATAATAAGTTGACTTGGAAAACACAAACTGACAATATATGTAATAAATTAAGTAAATATTCATACGCCTTATACAATTTGAAAAAAATCGCAAACGAATCGACACTTTTAACCGCCTATCATGCTTATGTCACATCTAATTTAAGATATGGTATCCTTTTTTGGGGAAACTCCAGCAATAAAGAATTTGTATTTAAGGCTCAGAAGAAATGCATACGAACGATTTGCGGGGTCCAAGAAAGTGAGCCATGTAAACCATTATTTAAAAGGCTTAAAATACTTACATTGCCATGTTTGTATATATACGAAATGACCAATTTTGTAAATACAAACCACAACCTATTTAGTAAGTTTAAAAGTGTTCGCCTGCAAAACAAACTAAAGTCTTTGCAAAAAGTACCAAGTAAAACGGCATTTTTACAAAAAAGCATACTTGGAATGGCTCACAAAATATATAATAAGTTACCGGAGAATATAACAGCATGTAAGGACAAGGATAATGTTTTTAAAAGAAACCTAAAAGCTT
This sequence comes from Cydia splendana, assembly GCF_910591565.1. NCBI lineage: Eukaryota > Metazoa > Arthropoda > Insecta > Lepidoptera > Tortricidae > Cydia > Cydia splendana. The sequence goes on from NC_085983.1 coordinate 8,513,548, forward strand.
TCCTTACCGAGAAAGCATACTACTCTATAACAGAATTTTTGACTGACTTGTAATTATTGATCCTGACCACTATTATCACATAATATTAAGATTTTATTTTCTTCTAATTACCTATTAAGATTTACTGCATGTGATAACCCTGTTTTGACTATTATTGTTTATCTGTGATATTACGATTAGAGTGTGTATTTTTATTGAATTTGTATGCCAATAGGCACGACATAGTGATACTGAAACATTTATTTAACATCTTGTAACCTACCTATGTTGAACAAATAAATCTTTGAATCTTTGAATCAAGCTGTATAAAATTATTATAAAGGATTCTGCGGAAGCATGGGGGGTGCTTTATCAGAATATAAAAAATCTACTATAAAACTAAAAGTGTTGTGAGACACTACAAGCTAATTCTATCGTAAAAGCTGTATACAGGCTGTATTGTAGTAACACTTGGCACTTTTAGCTGTACAAAAGTATTTGTCAACTCCGTTTCAAAACTTTAAGTGTTGTGAAACACTACAAGCTAATTTTATCGTAAAAGCTGTATACAGGCTGTATTGTAGTATCACTTGGCACTTGTAGCTGTATAAATGTATCTGTCAACCCCGTTTTAAAGCTATTTCTTATGGCGTAATTTTACTCTCCTATAAGAATAGTAGTTGTATAACTTCTGTCTGTAAGGGTATTATAAAACTAAACGAATAAATGGCAGCTATAGTACAGCTTTTTTCTGTATTACTGGCAGAGTCGCTTATAGCAATCTTTTGGCGTAATTTTACACTCGTATAAGTATCGTAGTGTAATGATTTCTGAAAATAAGTGTATTATAAAACTAAAGGAATATATGACAGTTACAGTACGGGTGTTTTATTTGTTATACGGATCTCTAAAGATAATTATAACTTATGTAAGGAGAACCGAAATACAGCCAAACGAATGCTAATTAATATTCTATTATAAAGCTGTTTTAATTACAAAAGCTGTAAAAGACACTCCATTTATTACACAGCACAGCTACTAAGATTATAATGCTCTCCAACTATCCTGTAGGCTGTTTAAAAATTGTCGCCATTTTACAATGAAAAGAAAAAACGTATTTCTAAATATAATTAAAGAAATACTTGCAAATATTTAGCAGACTAACGCCGTGTTATGATTACCAGCTAATTGACTTTAGCCTTAGAATTAATATTTATAAATATTTTTGATATTCTAACCTTTAAAACAAACACTAACTTTACCGATTTTTGATATTTTCCTTATGGTTTCTCTTTGTTATTTTGCAGGCGCGTGAATATTTTGCCAGAAAAGATACACAGGTTCACAATAAATAATAATCGGCACTTACCAATAATATAATATTCCACTCAAGTCCTGTAGAATATTTACTTTTCTTTTACCACCACTATAACACTTTATTGTCGCCATTACTATATTACGAATGAACAAGATTAAGACATTTTAGTTTCTTAAATGATTATTTTTCTCTTGTTATTCTTTTTAAAAACTCATTTAAAACTTTTATTCTTATATCGTACTTATAAGAGATTATCTGTAGTGTTAAGGTTTCCTGTTACACCGAAATATAGCTGTAATGCAGCTATTATGCAGCTTATGTATTGCTTATACAGCTACTCTATAGCTCTAATAACGCGAAAGGCTGTATAATTTGGGCCCTTTTTTAACTTATAAGGGCTGTATAAGCGCTTATACAGCCTTTGTACAGCATAACTGTACAGCTTATAGTATACAAATAAACTTGAATACAGCTTATATACAGCTTGCAATGCTACTTGGGATTGTATTATAATTATTTATTTATTTTATTCATATTGTACGAATATTGACTCACTTAAATATAAATAAGTGGAAATCTGTCGAAGTCTAGTCGAAGGTCCCATTTTGTCGTTTATCATAAGGGCGAGATTTGCTTGTATCTTTATAAGAATAACCTGTCAGAGTTTCCTTTTGGCAAGCGACAAAGTGGCTCCTTTTGCTTGCAAACGACATAATATGTAGTACGTAGTAAGTGCGGCACTAGAAAGATAACACCCCCACTTCATGATCAGGGACCAATTCCTTGGTGAGGACATAGGTAGTAAAAAAAAAGATTTTATCAATCGTTCGTTTATTTAGAAATAAGCACACATGAACAAAAAAAATTTAATTTGAAAAATGAATTTATAAAGCAATGAAGGTCCTATGTCAAAAGAGTTATACACGGACGTGGGTTAAAATATTGAATTACTTAATTAACAATCGTCATCAGAAACTACCTCCTCAACGGCGGAAGATGAGGAGGAACCGCTGGAACTGGAGGAGGAAGCTGCGTTGCTGCTGCTAATGATGGTGCTGCCATCGGCTCCAACATAGCGCGACTGCTTGTCTGAGCTAGCATTGGCTTCTTTGGACACAGAGGCACCCTCTTCTCTTGCAGTCCTCACGGATCCGTCGGCGCCTACAACTTTAGATTCCTTGTTGCTGGAAGCAGCCCTAAACTTTTCATTAGAGGCATCTCGTTCAGATGCCTCCAAAGCGGATCCGTCACTGTTCACTTTTTTCAATTTTGTGTTTCTGGAAGCAGCCTTGTTGCTTTCAACTGAAGCAGATTTGTCAGAGGCCTCCACAGTGGATCCGTCACTGTTCACTTTTTTTCAATTTTGTGTCTTTGGAAGCAGCCTTGTTGCTTTCAACTGAAGCAGATTTGTCAGAGGCCTTTTTGGAGGATCCGTCTTTGTTTGTCTCTGTCCATTGTGTGTCTTTGGAAGCAGCCTTCTTGCTTTCTACTGGAGCAGATTTGTCAGTGGCCTTTTTGGAGGATCCGTCTTTGTTTATCTCTGTCCATTGTGTGTCCGTGGAAGCAGCATCCTTGCTTTCAACTGAAGCAGATTTGTCTGAGGCCGTTTTGGAGGATCCGTCTTTGTTTACTTGCTTCGATTGGTTGTTGCTTGAAGCGGGGTGCCCCTTAATACGCCTAACATTAATTGTCATAATATGAATTCGCATAACAGATTTGGCATAACATAATTGTGCATAACATTGAACAGGCATATTATTAAAAAAGCATAACACTTATAGCGCATAATAATGAATCCGCATAATTTAAATATGCATAATATTATTAACTATAACTTTATTTGGCACAAAATGAATTAGCATAATTTAATAAAGCAAGAGAATTAGATGGATCAGGGCAAAACGAACTCGGTTAGGTTGGGGTATCTGTTTGCTGTAAAACATTATAAAGGCGTAGGTAGTAAGTGCGTGTTCTTAATTTTTTCAATAATTTTAGGTATTTTTAGGTTTTAGAAATAATTTTCACATTTTCATATTTTTGTGCAATTTTTTTACGTGCATTTTAGACCTATTTTAGTGATTTTTTTTAACGAGCAAAAGTCAAAAACTCAGGATTCAAATCGCTGAAGTCCAGAAAGGCCGCAAGATTGCTAATTAAATTTTTGACAACCGTATTGTGATATTTGTGATCTTAAAAAGCGCTACTTCTACTTAAAACTTCGTTCTCTGAACCTACTGAACCTTAATTCGAGCCGCTCTGTCTACATTTTTATTAATTTGCCTTTTATATTTGTGGTTAAAGAAATTTATTTTCTCAAAAAGAAATTTAACATTTCACTTAAATAGAGAAAATACAAGATAAATCATAAAATATGAGTGAACATGCAGGTATGCAGATATTAACAAATTAAAATAATTAATTAAAACTAGACACATGTCATTTACGAGACATTACTCACATTACATATAGAAATAGGTATACGAACGAAGTTGTATAAGTATGTTCTTATAAACATGTGGGTATGTCCAAATTAAAAACAAGTTGCTTATTATAGTAGTAGTAGTAGTAGTAAACTCTTTATTGTACAAAAAGACATATTAAAAATAACATACAATTAGTAAGAAGTACAAAGGCGAACTTATCCCTTTGAGGGATCTCTTCCAGTTAACCTTTGAGTAGATGAGAGGAGAAAGTGAAAAGAGGGTGACAAATGCAGCAAAATGTACAACAAGGTACCAGAAAGATAAAGGATATAAATACATACAAAATTTATAGGATAAACATACATATATTATATTATATTTATACAATTTAATAATTATGCAAAGTAACTTTATGCTTATTATATTTATCCCAAGTCATCGTTATGACAATTTACGTTATGCGCATTAACATTATTCGTACTCAGTTATGCGGAATAATGTTATGCCATTTAGAAGTTATGCGTAATATACGTTATGCCAATTTGAATTAGGAGTATTAAGTTATGCGAATTAATATAGACCCCTTGAAGCGGCTTTGTGGGAGGACTTAGAGGCGTCTTTCTGTGACCTATCACTGGAGGATCCGACGGCTTTTGTGATTTTCTCGCGAACATCGGATGAGCTTGCTTTGTTGTCGGATTCACTGGCGTCCTTGGATGATTTATTGATTGTTGATCCATCGGACTTCTTAATAACAATTTTAGCTTCAGAGGATTTCTTGTTGCTGTCGGACTTGTCACTCACTTTTGAGGTCTTGGTGTGCCTGTTGCCCTTGGCATCAATAATATCCTCTTTCTGTGATGAACTGCTTCCAGATGAAGTACCGGACTCTTGGTGGGAACTTGTTGTTTTCTTTGTTGCTTTGCCAGGTTTCCCTGGAGTGCGTGGGCCTCCTGTAATAACACCAATCTTATTGTCACCCTATTCGCAAGACTTGGTCTGAAAGCTTAAAGTATTATCACTTGTAATTATTGTTATGTAGAATTATTTTATCTTATCAATCGAGTACTTAGGTTATCAAACAAGATCATCATGTGTAGGTATTTCAAAAATGGAAGTAATTTAATGATAAGCCGTTTTAAAACCTGTGGGCTCAGCACGGTTCCATTTTTACCGACTATCACTATGCGCGTCCCTTTCGCACTTACATACTTGTTAGAACGTGACAGGCATGGTGACAAGGGATAAAAACGCGACCGTGCTAAGCCGCCTGATCTGCAAAAAAATAGCCATTAAATCGACATCATACAAATATTTTGCCGGTAATAAATAAAAATTGGCCACAACTCATGTTCAGCAAATAATTCACAAACGGTCAACATTATAAACCAATATCGGCTGCTTCTGTTATAATTTATCAGCTTAATAAATAGTTGAGCTGCAAAATTTATTATCAGTGACCAATTTTGTCAGTGGAAAAAAGCGTGAATTTCAAAATGTATATGGGAGATTGATTCTTCGCGCCTACATTTTTTAAATTTACCGCCCATTTCTACTGACAAAGCTGGCTTGCCAGAGTATATAGGTACGTCAACTATTTATTTCATCGAAACTAGCGGCATTCATACCTGGTTGATCTGGGCCTCCTGGAGAACCTGGGCCTCCTGGAGTGTCATCGCGATCAGCGTCTCCTGGTTTTCCTGGTCTGCTTGGTTTGTCTCCATGTCCTGGACGACCTACGCAGGGAAGCGTATTAGGATGTAATAATTTATTATTTATATTAACGACCTGCTAAAAATATTTAAAAATGTACGATATTAAATGCCCCATGTAGACCTGTAGCAATAACTTTTGAAGTTATAAGAATATTAAAGTTGCTAATTTTTTACATATATTTTCCAGACCATATACTAAACCTAAAAATAATAATTTGTGTCATCCTAGGTAGAAATTTAGGTATTCCTTTTTTTAAACAGCATTCAGTAAAAAAAATATTCGAGATGAAATTCTTTGTTTCCTTGTAAAAGCAAAGTGGTTTCCGACGTACACACGTATTTTGTGTAATTTTCATCCACGGGTATTATTAAATTAAAATTAAAAAGCCTTTTATTTATGATCCCTCACTAACATGTTTTAAATAAGCCTAGCCTAAATGTTGTTTATTTTGGGATCCCCTCTTGGGTAAAGGCCTCCTCCAGCTTTTGCCACCTGTCTCGGTCTTGGGCCACTTGTGGCCACCCTATGCCGGCAATTTTCTTTATGTCATCCACCCAGCGCTTGAGCGGGTGTCCCGCATGCCTGTTCCCACTCCCTGGTCCTTTCCACTCTGTCACTCGTTTCGCCCACCTCGAGCTGTCGTAGCGTGCAATGTGTCCTGCCCATCTCCACTTCATTTTCTTGACATATTGTAATGCATCAATTACTTTCGTTTTTTCTCGAATGTTCTCATTTTTAATCTTGTCCTTATCCACGGGTATAATGACATTTAATAAATACCTAATAGTGAACCTAAAATGCCTAAAATAAAATTATAGTCGGTAAGTGAAGTGTTGTACTTTACAGAATATTATCGGGGGGCACGGCAGTGCCCCCACCAAGTCGAGCGCGAAGCAAACACTGCCGTACCATCCTTTACTGGAACCATTTCGCCGCATTTTCAGGTCCCTATTTGAGAACCTCTGGATAAGACCAGAACGCAGAAATTTTCGTCATCCAGTAAGCTATAATCACATACTTAAAATCCAAAATTTCAAGTCTGTAGGTCATTTAGTTCCGAAGTTAAGCGAAAGCAAAGTTTCGCATTTATGACACACACTCACTCACTTATGATCATCAGAATAGAACTAGTACTTCCCATAAACTCAGAGAGCTGAAATTTGGTACAGAGTTAGGGTTTAATGGCCACATAAAGGGAAAACTATAAAAACTAGGTTAATCGAAGATCTGGAGTACCTGGTGACCCTGATTAGAAAACACAAGAGCCCAACCAAACTATTGGAGATCGACATACCGCCTTTACAAAAAATATTCAAATTGGTGGGCCGCTTCATTTGATGTCAAAAATCGAAGGTCTGAAGTATCTGATGAAGAACCCTCAGCTGGTCTCAGCTGTATTAAGGCTCCGTCAGACATAGGCGTTTTGCTTGGTGCAACATATGTACACACTGTTTTGGTCATCCGACACGCCTTGATGAGCCTTTGGGAAAGCAGTACCCAAGATGGAGCTGATGCTGAACCCTGGCTGTACCTAGTGGAACTCAGGCTTGGTGCAACATATGCACACACTGTTTTGATCATCCGACACGCCTTGATGAGCCTTTGGGAGAGTAGTACCCAAGATGGAGCTGATGCTGAACCCTGGCTGTACCTAGTGGAACTCAGGTTTGGTGCAACATACGCCCATGCTATTTTGGTCATCCGTCACATCTTGACGAGCACTTGGGAGAGCAGTACCCAAGATAGAGCTGATGCTGAACCCTGGCTGTACCTAGTGGAACTCAGGTTTGGTGCAACATAGGCCCACGCTATTTTGGTCATCCGTTACATCTTGATGAGCACTTGGGAACGCAGTACCCAAGATAGAGCTGATGCTGAACCCTGGCTGTACCTACTGGAACTCAGGTTTGGTGCAACATAGGCCCACGCTATTTTGGTCATCCGTCACATCTTGATGAGCACTTGGGAGAGCAGTACCTGAAATAGAGCTGATGCTGAACGCTAGCTGTACCTAGTGGAACTCAGGTTTGGTGCAACATAGGCCAACGCTATTTTGGTCATCCGTCACATCTTGATGAGCACTTGGGAGAGCAGTACCCAAGATAGAACTAATGCTGAACCCTGGCTGTACCTACTGGAACTTAGGTTTGGTGTAACATAGGCCAACGCTAGTTTGGTTATCCATCACATCTTGATGAGCACTTGGGAGAGCAGTACCTGAAATAGAGCTGATGCTGAACCCTGGCTGTACCTAGTGGAACTTAGGTTTGGTGCAACATAGCCCCACGCTATTTTGGTCATCCGTTACATCTTGATGACCGCCTAGTGGAACTCTGCAACAGGCACACGACGACAAGTCGGTTAACCAAAACAAAGTGTGCCTGGGTGAAAAACATTCTGTGTTCGCGTCTTTCCTGTAGACATACACAAGAGTTAAGGGCTATAAAGGTTAATTTTCTTGTTTAACCATTATCCACGTGAAAAGGTCCTCTTTTTATTCAGAGAACTGTGATAAAATCATTACTTACATGCCCACAAGCTGTTAACTATTGCCCACAGAAGAGAAAACTAGCGTGTTCGCGCGAACTGTACTTTTCACGTGGATAAGGGTTAAATAAGAAAATTAACCTTTATAGCCCTTAACTCTTGTGTATGTCTACAGGAAAGACGCGAACACATAATGTTTTCGACCCGCCTATGTTGCACCAAACCTGAGTTCCACTAGGTACAGCCAGGGTTCAGCATCAGCTCTATCTTGGGTACTGCTCTCCCAAGTGCTCATCAAGATGTGACGGATGACCAAAATAGCGTGGGCTTATGTTGTACCAAACCTGAGTTCCACTAGGTACAGCCAGGGTTCAGCATCAGCTCTGTCTAAGGTACTGCTCTCCCAAGTGCTCATCAAGATGTGACGGATGACCAAAATAGCGTGGGCTTATGTTGCACCAAACCTGAGTTCCACTAGGTACAACCAGGGTTCAGCATCAGCTCAGATATATGCTAAAACCTTTACCAGGATGTAACAAACACTTTTCTGAAAACCGCATCAAAATCGGTTCAGCCAAACGCGAGATAATCGCGAACAAACATACATACGGGTCAAACTGAGAAACTTTATTTTAAGGCGGTTAAAAATACATCAACTTTGACATTTTTGGCAGTAATGCAGTCGGCAGCTATACTGCAGCAGGATTGCAGCATGCACTACTGCCGACTGAATTACTGAGGTAAATATCAAAAATTCGGTCAGCATCATCGTATTTGACATTTGCTGCAGAAATGCAGTCGGCAGTATTGTCGCAATATATACTGCTGCAGGCTACAAAACGCTCGTGAAACTATTCAACGTCCATGATCATGCTTTCCAACGTCCAACGTTCAGTAATCGAGTGACCGCTCGCAACATGCGCTGTGTTGTGTGATACTGCGCGGGCGTGATCAAAGCGGGTCGCGCGCGCAGCGCGCCGGCGGGCCGCTGCGTCCAAGCGCAGATCACGAGCGCCACGCGCTCGCGTCACGCTCGCATCGTGCCCCGCTCACGCCGCGCTTTGAAAACGCTCATGTGTGACGGAGCCTTTAGAGATATGGTAATAAAAAAACTACTAAAAAGAAAACAAATATGTCAAATAAGAAAATCTAATAAAATAAATCAATATGCCCACGTTTCTACAAAAAGAAGTGAAATCCCACCAAAAACATTCTGTAAAAAACTAGCCAAGTCTCGATGGAGCTGCTTGTTTATCTCTAAAAAGTAATGAAGTCGTGCCAAGTCTAAGGTTCCTTACTGCGATTTCTTTATTATTATTGTTAATGTTGTGTGACTTGGCCGTTGAAGGGTACACAAGGGTACAAAACCAGGTGCTCCATGACACCATTGCACCAATCTGTCGCCAGAACCGCTACCCATTGGCGATGGAAAATTGCCACTTGGAAAACGTTGATTCAATAACCAGTCAATTGTAGGCTTGATAAAGCTGCGTATTTCAATAATACTTATGTATAGGCGAGCCTGAAACAAACACTTCTTTTTGAAGCGTCAAATCGACCATCGATCTAACATAAAATAGACGTACAGACGGACTTCTTTCAATGATTAGAAGTCCGTCTGTACTGGAAATAATTTATTATACTGTATGTTTGGTGTCATGGAGCACCTGGTTTTGTACCCTTGTGTACCCTTCAACGGCCAAGTCACACAACATTAACTATAATAATAAAGAAATCGCAGTAAGGAACCTTAGACTTGGCACGACTTCATTACTTTTTAGAGATAAACAAGCAGCTCCATCGAGACTTGGCTAGTTTTTTACAGAATGTTTTTGGTGGGATTATATGTTATTCAAACAAATGTGTGTCAAATTCATCCACCGCTTTTATATTTTAATATTTTTTTTCGATTAAACATCATGTATCTGCCACAAAAAAAATCATGTTATTAAGTTTACGTCTACATTATTATAATGCCACATCGAGACAACATTCATAATTTGGGTCATTTTCAACAACGGTTTTTACTATTTGGCAAAATAAAACTTTGCATGAACGGCGTACGCGGGGAAGGCTACCTACGCGGGTAGGGTGCTTGTTAGATGAACATTACACTGTATTTATTTCATTCGGAGGCATAATTACATTAAGTCTTTTCATAGTGTGGGAGTAGGTATGTTGTAAGTATAATTAAAAATACTTTTGTTTCGATATTTAGTACACTTTTTAAGATTATTTTAAGACGCAATGTATTGCTAATTTTGTGATGTATAAAGCGTGGCAAGCAACGTCAATTACAATGATGATGGTGTACATTGAATACAAGACTTCATAAATGTTAAAAGTTATTGAAAAATAAGTGTCATACTTTGAGGAGCAGAATATGTTTTAATTATTTTGGTCCACCCGGTAGGTATAATCATAAAATTTTGGCTTGCGATTATCGTTAGCCACGCCCCCACAACATAGCATGAATTGAATGCTTTCGTTTCACGACGTCTTAACTTTATTTCTATATATATAAATAAAATCTAAGTAAGGGAAAACCACCAATGATCGACACTTTTAGCCAGTGTTCGACATAAGTACTTTAGGTCAAAGTGACAGGAATTAATTGTGAATAAAGAAAAAAAATCGTTGTTCAAACTTAAACTATATTATTACTTTGACATAAGTGCCATGTCGAACATTGGTGCAGCGTCGATCATTGGTGCTTTTACCTTAATATGTGTCAAAATTTAGTAAAATGTCCCCTATGTGGATTCTAGTTTCCGAGTTACTGCAGTTTAGCGAAAACTGGCAAAATTTACCTAAACCATTTTCGACAAAACTGATAAAACATTTAGTACTAATTAATAATACGAGCGAACTTAAAAATAATGTGCCCGTTATTAAAAGAGTTCCACGCGGCGCCAGGATCACAGTCGCTAAACACCTTTCAGGCCTACTTACAAAATGTGTGGAAAATAATCAAATTGATGATTGGCATAATCTTTTCCTTTTCTCATTCAAAACCCTTCATGCCAAGAAGGATAAGACAATTTCTTTAACACAAAAAATCAAAAACAATTGCGTTTCGAATACAACTCCACACATTTCTCGACCTTCTGGATGTAGCTCATCCACTTTCAATAGAACTAAATTAATTGAAAGCAAAATTAGCGACGGCGATCGTAAAGGTGCCGCTCGTCTTCTTTTCACAAACGACGTGCTATCGCCAGATACTCCCGATACCCTCTCGGCCTTACGATCTAAACATCCCCCGGCTCCTTCAGTACCACACTCGTTTGCCCCACCTACAGCTGACCAGGCCTGCCTCCAAATCGAAGGCAAAGACGTTATTGACGCCATATTTTCTTTCAAAACCGGTTCGGCGGCCGGCCTGGATGGGATCTCGCCCCAACATTTGAAAGATCTTATTTCTCATTCCGTGGGCGACGCAGGTGAGCAGCTTGTCTGTTCCCTTACTAAATTAATAAATTTTATGTTTTCAGGCAAAATTAACACTAATATCGTCCCGATTCTATACGGGGCAAACCTGATCGCCCTAACCAAAAAGGACGGAGGGGTGAGACTCATTGCGGTGGGGTCTACTTTACGACGTCTGGCTTCAAAAATTGCGGTTAGACACATTAGATCAAAATTACAATCCCTTTTTGAACCAATACAGCTAGGTTTCGGCACGAAAGGTGGGTGCGAGGCAGCCGTCCATGCCCTAAGGACCTACCTTTCACTCGATGATTGCGAAATTGTTGTCAAAATTGACGTTAAAAATGCTTTTAATTCGGTTAGTAGAGACACCTTGCTGACAGAAGTTAAGGACAAAATTCCGGAACTATACAATTACCTTTTCTTTTGCTATTCAGACTCATCTAAATTAATGTACAAGTCACATGAATTATCTTCCGAGGTTGGCTGTCAGCAGGGTGACCCTCTCGGGCCAGCAATTTTTAGTTTGGCTATAAATCCAATTATCAAAAATTTAAAATCAAAATTCAATGTGTGGTACTTAGATGACGGAACCCTAGGAGGTGACGTGAATACTGTACTCTCTGATTTGTCTTTTATTAAGAGTAGTTTCGAAAATATTGGTTTAGAACTGAATTTCAGTAAATGCGAACTCTTTATTCAAAAATCTTCTTGTACTTTGACCAACTTACAACCCAAATTTGACGATCTGACTCCCAATATCAAATCAGTAGACAAGTATTCTCTTTGCCTCCTGGGTTCTCCTATATTCGAAGAATCTTTTCCCGATTATATTTCTAACTCCATAACTAAATTCAAAAGTCACACGGATCGCTTACTCGAAATTAGCCCTCATTATGCTCTTGTGATTCTTAAATTCTGCCTTTTTGTCCCTAAATTTACGTATGTGCTCCGCTGTTGTCCTTTCTGGATACATCAAAATTTATTGTCGCCCATAGATGATTTGATCAAAATTAGTTTAGAGACGATTCTAAACATTCAGCTAAGTGAGCCTTCCTGGTCTCCAGCGTCCCTCCCCATTCGGTTTGGAGGTTTAGGAATTCGCAAAATTTCCAGTGTGGCTTCCCCAGCCTTTTTGGCGTCCACTCATAGCACGTCTGGTCTCATAGGAAATATATTAAGGGCTTTGCCCACAAACTGTGAGATCGCGGGCTTTGAGGACGCCAAAAATGCTTTTAAAATTGCTTGCCCAGGCAAACAATTTCCAGACAACCCAAATTCACAAAGGAGTTGGGATAATGTTTACTGTGATTTAACTTACAATACTCTCCTAAGCAACTGTACAGGTCCAGACCGCACGAGGCTTTTGGCGGTCGGAGCCCGGGAAGCCGGTTACTGGCTACATGCCCATCCTTCGCCCAATACTGGTACTTTCTTGGATCCGGCCTCCCTTAGACTGGCGACTGGTTTGCGACTCGGGGTTTCGGTGTGTACGCCACACATATGCTCTTGTGGCACGGACGTGGACCGACTGGGACACCACGGATTATCTTGTCAAAAAAGTGCAGGCCGTTTTTCGAGACATGCGTCGCTTAATGACATAGTCCGTCGGTCTCTTGCCACCATCAATGTGCCTGCTCTTCTTGAGCCGACTGGCATTTTCAGAGATGATGGCAAGAGGCCCGATGGAGTGTCCTTAGTTCCTTGGAGCTTGGGACGGATGTTGGTGTGGGATGCTACCTGCGTAGACACACTGGCACCGTCCCACCTCCAACGGACTACTGTAAAAGCGGGCGGAGCGGCGGAAAGCGCCGAAATTCTAAAACGTAACAAATATAAGAGCCTCGGTAGAGAGTACCATTTTGTACCATTTGGTGTTGAAACTCTAGGTCCATGGGGTCCCAGCGCGCATAAGTTGTTCGCAGAAATCGCGAAGCGTCTGGTTGACGTAACTGGTGACCGAAGAGCTGGCGGCTACCTCGCACAACGTATCAGCATTGCGATACAGCGAGGAAATGCCGCCAGCATCCTTGGTACAATGCCTCAAGGGCCTATTTTAGATGTAAGCTAGTTATTAATTTCGTTTAGTAGTACCACTGTATATATATTGTATGTAAATAAAGATTTATTTATACATACTTAATAATAATCTGCCTAATAAAGTTTAAAATAATAATAGTTATTTGTACAACAAGAGATCAAAGTTTGATATTTCTGCGAGTGCTTATTTTGAGTCCCGTGCAAGCGAAAGATTCTATAATAGATTCACGAGCGTAGCGAGTGAATCTAATTTAGAATCTTGAGCGTAGTAAGGGACTCAAAAGCGCAAGAGATGTAAATAACTTTGATCTCGTGTAGTACACAAAATTTTTCACACCTTAGCAGTGAGAACATACCTGGTCTATTAGACAACTTGAAAAATGTAATCCTTCTTCGTTTCTTAATACCTATGCACTCATGTTTTCTTAAGATATACAAACAATTAAGTTTAATTACCGCAATCTAACACAAAAACAAAACGTAATAATAAATTTCAGTAAAATAATATGGAAATAAAGAAACATCAACTGACACTTCAACCAACAACTTTTTTTTGTAAAAAAAGAACTTTGTAAGATACGGTCCGAATTGCGGATACGTACTATTTGTCAACTATAGTAGAAATTCTTAAAAGTAAAATAATTAATTTTGCGTGATAATCTGTGTATTTTTTGAGTTCATTATTTTAATTGTACAATAAAATACCTAAAATATAGTATTTTTATCAAATCTTAAACTTTATTTTAATTAAATAATTATTTAGAATTCATACTCGTATGGAGCTCGTACGTGGTTTGGAACGATGCGTTCTGAAGTTTTTCGGGGGTCTATTATAAACAGTCAATATACCGTTGAATGTCGTTTGAACTTTTTTTCGTCTGTTTCTTTTTGCTAACAGTGTGAAAGGGACAGAGATTATAGAACCCAAGTATTTCGAACTTGTATTAGACCCCGCATGTTGAAATGACATTTGACTATAAAGGTCACTTGAATGTCATTTTGTCTCACTCAGTGAGCAAAATCGCATTTTGCTCACTATTTTTAAGAAGCAAAGTACCCTTGTTCGAGCTGCTGAGGTGAAAAAAAAATATTTGCACTTGCATGTGCAACTATAATATGTACCTAGTTGATACACAATATAAAGACCGCCGATTTTATTAATTTTAGTAATATATATTATTACGATACCTTAAGTTCAATTGGCGTAAAGGACAAAATGCTACTTTTCAGGAGATACGATAAACTGCATTTTTTTAAATGGTTATATATTTTTGTTGTTTATCGAGCTGTGTTTTTGATGTGTATTAGAAAAGTACTCAAAATGTTACTCTCTTTAATGATAATGTGGGACATCACGTGATTATAAATCACCTGTATAGTAGGATTGTAAGTATTTTAGTGGAAGCGTCTGTATTGAGCTGTAAAAAGTCTGTAAAGCGGAAAGGAGGATATATCACAGGATGAAACAAACATGTGAGTGCGGTGCATAGGGAGGCAAGATTGAAATTTCTGGAGTGGGTAGATTGTGGTAAACCCAAGTTTGGAAGTATATACCGTGACATGTGTGATAGCAGGCGCAGGTTTAAGTGTAGGTTAAAATGGTGTCAAAACCACCAAGACCAAATTAAAATGGATGTTTTGGCCTCCCATCGCTCAAATGGAGATTTTAAGTCATTCTGGAAGCACACTAATTCCCTTAACGTAAGACCTAGCCTGCCAGTGAGTGTTAATGGATGTAATGAGCCATCGGAAATAGCAAAGTTATTCAGAGATGAGTTCAAAGTGGAGTCCCCGCTGGGTACCACAGTAGTAGGTACTACAGTCATGCAATGCTGAGTCCGGTGCTGAGTTCACCGTGTTCACATGTAAGGAAGTATCCGATGTGATCCGTCGTATGACGCGAGGAAAGTCACCGGGACACGATGGACTTAGCATCGAGCATCTGCAGGCCGCTGGAGTACACTTACCCAGAGTGTTAACTATGCTATTTTCGTTGTGTATTGGTCATACCTATTTGCCGGATGAGATGTTGAGGACAATTGTCGTACCAATAGTTAAAAATAAAACCGGGGACGTGTCAGACGCAGGTAACTATAGGCCCATCTCATTAGCTACAATAATAGCTAAAGTACTTGACGGGGTGCTTGACTTGCGACTTGGTAGATACCTAAATTTACATGATGCGCAGTTTGGTTTTAGAGCAGGATTATCTACTGAGACCGCCATTTTAAGTCTAAAGCACACCGTCAAGTATTACACTGACAGGAGCACGCCTGTATATGCGTGCTTCCTCGATCTGTCTAAAGCTTTTGACATGGTGTCCTAAGGTATCCTGTGGGATAAACTATCATCATGTAAGGTCCCGCGTGAAGTGGTAGATATTTTTAAATATTGGTACGGCAACCAGACCAATACGGTTAGATGGGGGGGTAGCACAGTCGGAGGCATATAAGTTGAAATGCGGGGTGAGGCAGGGGGGTCTAACCTCACCGAAGCTTTTCAACTTCTATGTTAACGGGCTGATAGAGGAGCTCAGCAGAATGCCAGTGGGGTGTTATATCAACGGCGTCAGCGTGAACACCTGGGATGCACTGTTACCGACACAAACACCAGAGAGGAGGAGATCAACATACGCATCCAAAACGCCCTGCGGTGCAGTGCAGCCCTCCACAAAGTGTTGGTGTCCGGGCTTCTCAGCAAATGGATATATAAAACCGTCATACGGCCTATCCTAATGTATGGCTGTGAGGCCTGGTCCCTAACACTAAAAGAAGAAAGTCATCTCCTGGTAGCAGAGAGAAAAGTTTTTCGCAAGATCCTGGGACCTATTCAGAGAGATGACGGACCTGGAGGATCCGGAAAAATGCCGGGATCGAGGAGTTAGTGGCCGAACCCAATATCGTCGGCGAAACGAAAGCGCACAGACTTCGCTGGTTTGGTCACCTACTCAGAATGGGAGAGGATCGGGCTGTCAAGAAGGCGTTCTTGGGACGACCGACTGGTAGAGCCGTCCGGTGGGTCGGCCCAGGTATCGCTGGGAAGACAGTGTGGCGGCGGATCTGCTTCAGTTTCGCGTCAGTAACTGGCAGGAAGTTGCGCAGGATCGGGACAGGTGGCACGCTCTCGTTTCAGAGGCCAAGATTCTCTTTGGATCGCTGAGCCAAAATAGTTAGTTAGTTAGTTAAAAATATCTTCTGTTAGAACGATTATGAAACAATTGAATGAATGGATGAATTTATAGGACATTCTTACACAGAAATTATATATATAATATACTATAAGAAATTCCACTGCGAGTAAAACGATGATAGTTGCTGAAAAACACCGAGCCCGTTGGTAGGCCCCCAGGATGGATCTGTCGCATATTTGTTAATCAACATTACGTAACGAACGTCAAAGAGGAATTCCACATGCTCAATGTGTGTAGATATAAACCAACCTTAATTCTCGCAATAAGATGTACAAACTTACAGTTCTTTTGCTAAATGGTGACATTGTACAATATCTCTAAGTTAATTTGGCGCGCAGGCGAAGTAAACATGCGTTGCGTCCACAACGTGTGGTTTGTAGAGAGAGGCCCTTAGGGGTTGTGCACAAATCACGTGAGGTGTTTTCGGCTACTTTTTGACCCCCCCCCCCCCTACCCACTGGTGATATTTGGTGATGTTTTTCGCTAAAACAAACCTCACGTGTATTTTTTTGAAATTTTTTCATTCGACCTAATTTTAAGAAAAATTGTATTGTATATAGAAAATCTTGTTTATTTTTCTATTTTCTTTAAATAGACTCGCTATTTTGAAGTGCAGAGTGAAGATTTATATATAAAACTGAGAAAAAGTATCTACTCATGTGGTAGGTGTTTTTTTCATAGTTTCGTTCACTGTAGAAAAATACACGTGAGGTTTCCTTATACCTCCCTCCCCCAACGTGATCTATCGTGATTTTTTCGTGACCCCCACCCCCTATCGAACCTCGCGTGATTTCGGCCCGCGTTGCCCGTTAAGAGCCGCCCGCTAGCGTCGTATGAACGCAAACATTATTTTTGTATTTGTTTATGCAATGGATGAAACTAACACAAATTCATATTTCTTATTTATGCCGCCTTTTATGTTAATAACTCTAGTAACTTTAATATTCTTTTTCACCTCAGCAGCTCGAACAAGGGTACTTTGCTTCTTAAAAACAGTGAGCAAAATGCGATTTTGCTCACTGAGTCATTTTGTCTCACTCAGTGAGCAAAATGCGATTTTGCTCACTGAGTGAGACAAAATGACATTCAAGTGACCTTTATAGTAAAATGTCATTTCAACATGCGGGGTCTAATACAAGTTCGATATACTTGGGTTCTATTATCTCTGTCCCTCTAGGTATGTTCTCACTGCTTAGGGTGAAAATTTTTGTGTCTAATTTAGAATCTTGAGCGTAGTAAGGGATTCAAAAGCGCACGAGATGTAAATAACTTTGATCTCGTGTAGTACACAAAAATTTTCACCCTAAGCAGTGAGAACATACCTAGAGGGACAGAGATAATAGAACCCAAGTATATCGAACTTGTATTAGACCCCGCATGTTGAAATGACATTTGACTATAAAGGTCACTTGAATGTCATTTTGTCTCACTCAGTGAGCAAAATCGCATTTTGCTCACTGTTTTTAAGAAGCAAAGTACCCTTGTTCGAGCTGCTGAGGTGAAAAAGTATTTTACTGTTGCAAGCTGCCTACGTACTTCAAGACTTTGATATGAGACCATTCCCAATACAAACGGCGTGGGATACATGTAGGGATAGTACCCATGTGTTTTCCAGTAGAGATACCTAATAAATGACTTTTGGATTTTTTCAAGAAGAAGAATGTATTTTTTTCGTGCGGGTTCCATATAATACAGTTAGTTTCTAGTAGGCTACGTACAAATGCATTAAATAATAAGGTATAGTTGAATCATCGAGAGCGTGGAATTGCATATGTAGTAGTATTGTTTGTTTACAGGCATTCTATATTTGAATTTTCTATTTTCTTGTACTATCAGCATACAACCACTACAAATGCAATTCCATCTTATCGATAATTCAACTATAATGACATGATAATTACTAAAGTATTTTGACTGGCGCACAACAAAGCCAAGGGCTTTTCTCGATCTTTTGCAAATTTGAATGATATGTTTACTGAATGATATTTCTGAATCAAAAGACGTACCGAGATCACGCATACATTTGACACTTTGCAGGTTTACACCATTCAAAGAGCGATCCATGGTGTGTGGCGTCCTTGAGTAGGTCATGACTGCACATTTGCTTGTATTTAAATGTAAACTGTTACGTAAACCCCATTGGTAAACACTATCAATATCTGTTTGGTAATAGCCTGTTAGAACACAATTATCAAAAATCTTATGATGCTATGCCTTGATAAGACACAAAAACATGTAATGTATATGTCGTAGTCAGATCGTATAATCCGCCGTATTACATTACGGCTAGCCGTTATCAAAAACAGGGGCGTTTTGAAATGCGGCGGTTCGACGATTAGCCGGATTGTCATTGCGATACGTTCTTCAATAAGGCGGCCAACGTTTAGCCGCATCGTACTACTATTTTAGATTGTAGAGTGACCAGTTCTTTCGGTCGCCCACGTAACCGGAGTTTGACAATGTTTGCAATTTAATTTATTTTTACCATGGTCCCACCGCACTACATGTGTTTCTTTTCCAAAACATTTCCTTCACAACTTAAATAGACGGAGCCCCGCAAGCGGGGCTCCTATTTCTGGGCGGTTTGCCCTTCGGGCATATGAAGCTACCTAACGAACCTAACCTACTTACCTACCTACGCTTTTTTCCCTAAAGTGTAATGTTTTCACGGACGTCTCACTAAATCAATAGGTAGGTAGGTTAGGTTCGTTAGGTAGCTTCAGATGCCCGAAGGGCAAACCGCTCAGAAATAGGAGCCCCGCGAAGCGGGGCTCCGTCTAGTTAAGTTGCGAAAGAAATGTTTTTTGAAAAGAAACAGTCCGACGAACTCCATTTTTGATGGACACCCCAGCGTTTGTCAGGCAGCGCCACGGGTGTTAAAAATGGGAACTAAAAACTGTCAAAGCGGCGGCTAATGACTCGCTGTATTACATTACGGCTAGCCGTGTTGAAGAACGTATGGCGCCGAACACATTCCGGCGGATTCTCATTCAGCCGCATTCAATCCGGCTAATCGTTAAACCGCCGCATTTCAAAACGCCCCTGTTTTTGAAAACGGCTAGCCGTAATGTAATACGGCGGATTATACGATCCGACTGCGACATATATATTGACACAATTAAATGAGACGTCAGCTATTTTTTTTTACTTTAATTACTTTTTGAGTCATTTTGAATAATCTTCATGTGTTAGTGATCTTCATGTGTAGTGCTACATGTAGTAGTGACAACTCACCGAGCCTCCTCGGCAGCCAGCCCTTGACGGTCCGCGCTCGCTCCACGTCGACCAGCACCCGTTCCCCGTCGATCTTCACGTGTGGTGCTACATCTAGTAGCGACAACTCACCGAGCCTCCTCGGCAGCCAGCCCTTGACGGTCCGCGCTCGCTCCACGTCGACCAGCACCCGTTCCCCGTCGATCTTCACGTGCGGTGCTACATCTAGTAGTGACAACTCACCGAGCCTCCTCGGCAGCCAACCCTTGACGGTCCGCGCTCGCTCCACGTCGACCAGCACCCGTTCCCCGTCGATCTTCACGTGTGGTGCTACATCTAGTAGTGACAACTCACCGAGCCTCCTCGGCAGCCAGCCCTTGACGGTCCGCGCTCGCTCCACGTCGACCAGCACCCGTTACCCGTCGATCTTCACGTGTGGTGCTACATCTAGTAGTGACAACTCACCGAGCCTCCTCGGCAGCCAGCCCTTGACAGTCCGCGCTCGCTCCACGTCGACCAGCACCCGTTCCCCGTCGATCTTCACGTGTGGTGCTACATCTAGTAGCGACAACTCACCGAGCCTCCTCGGCAGCCAGCCCTTGACGGTCCGCGCTCGCTCCACGTCGACCAGCACCCGTTCCCCGTCGATCTTCACGTGTGGTGCTACATCTAGTAGTGACAACTCACCGAGCCTCCTCGGCTGCCAGCCCTTGACGGTCCGCGCTCGATCCCCGTCGACCACCACCCGTTTCCCGTCGATCTTCTTGCCGTCCGCGTGTTTGTTCGCCGCTGTGGGTGTTAGACGGGTTAGACGGGCCTTTGGAGACTGACCGTGACGGCCCAACGTCATTTGACCTTGTCTGACTCAAGAGCACAAAGGAATACCAATAAAGAAAGGACGTTTACCACGAGAATTTCGTTCATTGACCCGTCTGTTCCTATCTCTATCGCACACGCGTAATTATATTGCTGTCCCGCCCATGATGCCGGCAGTCAATGCCACTGCGAGCGGAACAGAAATAAAACTAAGCGCGCGCAATAGAGATAGGAATAGGCGCGTCAATGTAGCCAGCAGAACTATTAGCTTGGCACCCCTGCATACACATTTGTATGCAGGGGTGCCAAATTAATAAATAAATTCCTAGTAGTAAGCGTCCTTTCATAACCCCATTCAGCGGCGGTATCATTATCATGGTCGCATTTTTATTAATTGTCATGTCATGCGTCACTTTCGCACTTGTTAGAACGTGACAGCCATGATGACAGATGATAAAAACTGACCATCTTAGCCCTCCTGAGTGGCATAATCATGTTTTGCCTATGCACGGAATAGCCTAGACCCAGTAATGAAGCTACGAATACTTTTAGATAAAATTTGCATCTTTACTTCAGTTTTGACCTGGCTAGAAGACCATAATTTACAAATAAACTTACACAAAACTAAACTAATACAATTTAGACCTGGATCAATTTCTGAACACGATTTTTTTTCTGTCCGTGATGAAAATCGCGGGTTAGCATCAGATAATACTTACCATTTTTTGTTACATAAAGAAGTCACACTTTCACACCGAGTTCCATATGAATTCACTGATTAATTGGTTTTTAGAGTACACTTAAAAATACATAAAGGCTCAAATTACTACTCCCGTGCCCTGTCCGGAATCTACTTTTGAGCATAATGAAAAATCCTACGAAAAATTGTACATTAGTATCACTAATTTAGTATCAAATACTTAAACTAGATGATATTTACTATCACTGAGCACGTACACTATTAACTTCATTGTGGTAAATAACTCGTGATCGAAGTTTAAATTTTGTCCGAGCGCGCGAGTACAATTTCGTCGGCAAAACTCAAAGGGCTCTGGCAGCCGACTTCTGTATTTGAACCGCCTCGTGTCCCGCCTCACCTGTACTGGCAGTATTCGGCTATTTCTCAAAGCAAGCGGATGTACGTCAAGCCGCGGCGTGTTCGAGCAAATCGCGTAAGTATTTCGGAATCCGGGTGGGCGACAATTTTTTTCTAATTTCGATGCCCCTTATAAAGTTTATTTCCCACATAGCTTTTCAATAATAATTGTCATATTTAGGAGCCCTGTAGGTATGTTTATGTAAGCGATAACATAACAGTTTGGTCAAACACGATTTAAATTTTTGGCGAATTTTTTTATTACGAATTCTTATTTCCGTGCCCTAATTCCCATGGAATATTTACCTAAAACAGCTGACTAAGTGGCACGGGAATTAGAAAGTACTACATATTGGCAATGTTTACGTCGTATTATTATTACATATATATTTATTTATATATATTTTTTTTACTAGCCCATGTGTGTGTCCCACTGCTGGGCAAAGGCCTCCCCTCTCCCTTTCCAGTCCTCCCTGTGCTGAGCAAGATCCCGCCAATCCCGCTGGAATATATATATAGGCATTTAATATATATTATATGTCATAATAATATGACGTATATCTTTCTATTTTACATTTAAGGAAATCTTAAAGAATGCACAAAAATCTGTGAACGGTTTTGTAGTAGGGGTGGACCCGAATAACCCGGGCAATTTTAATACGTAAGGTAAGGTGGGGAAGACGACACTGGGGTAAGACTATCACTTGTATGGAATCCTCGTGTTAGTCTTGCCCCACCTTACCTTATTCATTGATCATATTATAACATTAAAATATTATATAAACATGAAACTATTTTTGGAATTATTACATATTATATACCTGTACCTAAGGTTACATGAAACAAAATGAATCATACAATGTTTTTTTTGTAAATTTGACAGCTGACAGCGTATGCCGTATAAAGTTTAAATATCTGGGAGACCGAGCTTTGCTCGGAAAACATATTCCTACCTAAAACTCAAAAATGCGCGTTTTCCCAGAGATCACACCTAGCTAGATCGATTTTTCACCCCAGAAAACCCTCATATATGATCAAATTTCATCGAAATCGTTAGAGCCGTTTCCGAGATCCCCGAAATATATACAAGAATTGCTCGTTAAATAGATTAGTTGTTATAAATTAGCTTTTCTAATACAAGAAAAAATAAATATATCCTATTCTTACTATATTATAAATGGGAAAGTATCTCTGTCTGTCTGTCTGTTATCTCGTCACGCTTAAACCGCTGAACCAATATCATCTTGATAATATTTGGCATGGAGATAGTTTGAGGCCCGGGGAAGGACAAAGGATCTGGGGGCACGGCAGTGCCGTCGCCAAGTTGAGCAAAACAAAGTGGCACGGCAAACGAATCAAATTTCAATAACATTCTATCTAAATAACATTTAATTTGAACATGTAGTCTAAGAATTAATACACTTTAAAATCCCTTAGTTTTGTCACTGACACAATCACTCACAATCATCATTATTCTAAGGTACTTCTAGCATACCCACAAGTTCCAAATTTGAAACGTAATTAGGTTTTAGCTTTTTAAGCTAATAAAAATCTAATAATACTGCAATATTAGTCACGTTCTAAAGATCTACTAACTGCATAAATAAGTTTGTAATCCTATAGAAATATATGCGATAACAACGTTACCTTTTAGTTACAATTAGTAGGGAAAGTAAAGGTGCACTACGATGTACGATGTGAGTATGAATAAAGATGTGTATAGTTATGATATGTGTATACATAGTATCAGTATGGTATGGGTATGATTACCCGAAAAGAAGGATAGCCTACAAAAAGAGATGGGATCCTATCAAAAACATTACATATAAAAAGATGCAAGTCTCGCAACGCAGTTCTTCTACTACAAAAAAGTTTTGAGATGTAATGTGAAACCAAGTCGGTTATTTTAGTCAGTGCCAGGGGGTATTTTTTTTAGGAAGATTATGATATTTTTGAGAATTTACTTAACCAACCTACACTTTGAAGATTTTCCCGGAGGGCAGGGACACCCCGTATACCTATGTGTAAAGTAAGGCGGGGTAAGATTAACTTAGTTTATTTTGATCGGGGCAAGACTAACAGTATGAGGATTCCATACAAGTGATAGTCTTACCCCGGTGATAGTCTTACCCCACCTTACCTCATATGTGTTCAAACAATTTTTTGTGTTATGAATTTATGAAGGCAGCATATTCGATTTCTTCAGATTAACTTACACAATAACTTCTTCTCACTGTGCCCCTATTTATTTCTTAGTATCATTTCCTATACGGCCATATACCAGATTATACACCTTGTACCTATCTACATGCAGATACATAATGACACTTTTTAATGAATAGTTTTGTATGTAAGGCGGACAAGTTTACGAAACTACTCAAAGTATTGTTTTGAAATATGTACATTTTACTAAGAAAGAGAGATTAATTGCCATTAAAATAAAGGAAACGATTAGTCAAATACGTAGTTTTTAGTGTATCATACTTTCGTAGATTTGTTGTCCGAAACTAAAATTAAAGAAGGTAAATATGTTCGATGCCACTTCAGTATGGTTGCAGTATATTATTGTAGATTAAAATATACATAAATAATAGTTTTAACTACCAAAATAAGTTAAGAAAACAATTCCCGTGCCATGTTCAAATTTCTGTCCTAGTAAAATCTAATTCCCATGGACACACTAATTCCCGTGCCCTGACCAAAATTTTAAATTGAAATTACTTTTATAGTTTTATGAATATTTTTATCCCATAAGAAAATTAATGTTTATTATATTTTTTATCAAATTATCAGCATAATTTTTTTTGTGTAATGTTGGTATTTCAAAATTCCATGGGAATTAGACAAAAATGCTCGTTTGATGAAATTGACCCACCTCATCAAAAATTTGATTTAAAAATTGACTGTCATTACAGAAATTGCAAATTAGTTCTTAAAAGCATTTGTTCATTAAATTTCTGCTGCCTTGCTATCACGTGTAACTTATTCATTTTCTTAACTGGACCCGCGTCGTCCGCCGTTGTTATCTACAAACGGTTCATTTATACCTGCTTCAGTTGACTGTCATCATCAATAGTGTTAACTGCCATACTTTCTTGGCCTCGGTACAGTGCGAAGCCTCCAGGACCCCAAGGGAAGGGGCTAAAATTTTCCCGATAAGGTTTTGAGCACCGTGTACCGAAGCCAAGAAAGCGGGTAGCGCCACGCTGGAAATTTTGCGGATGCCCAGGCCGCCCAACCTAATGGGTAGGCTAGCCTGGGCCCATGTTCTTTCGCCTAAAGAAATGTTGAAAATGGTGGTGAGAGTTTCTAAAACTAAGTTGTCCAAGTTTGATAACAAAGAAGGGTGTTTCCAAAGGTGATGTGATCCGCGGAGAATGTATGTGAATTTTGGGACGAATAGACAATGTTTTATGATACAATACGCCGAATGTATATTAATTTTGATCAGACGATGTGAGGATGCCTTAAAATTTTGAATTTTTGTATCTATAAAATTTTCGAAAGATTGGTCCAAGATGGGGCAACCAAGGAGGTGAAGCGTTTCTTTTTTAATAATTTTGATTCCAGGAGCTAGTTGTTCAAACTGTTCTATTGTTCGTTCCTTGTTTGGGCAAGATTCTGTAACAAAGAGTTCGCATTTTGAGAAGTTAAGGGATAAGCCAATAATACTGAGGTCTGTTTTTAATTTTTCCAAATCACCGAGAACTGAAAACGCTTCACCACCAAGGGTTCCGTCATCAAGGTACCATAAATTCAATTTTGACTTTAGGTTTTTAATTATGGGATGGATGGCGAGGCTGAAAATTGCTGGGCCGAGCGGGTCGCCTTGTTGACATCCTACGGATGAAGCCAAGAGGTTAGATTGATATAACAATTTAGAAGGGGAACTATAACACTGCCAAAGAAAATTATAGGTAGCCGGAATTTTATCTTTGATTTGGGTCAACAAGGCGCCTCTGTCTACTGAATTGAATGCGTTGGAGACATCCACCTTCAGAAGAACCTCTCCTGCTTGATGTTCGATATAGGTTCGCGCAGCGTGCACAGCGGCTTCGCAGCCGCTCTTGGAACCGAAACCAAGCTGCACAGGCTGTAATTCTGAGCTAAGTTCCTTGAGGATGGAGTGACAAGCAATTTTTGCAGTGAGACGGCGCAAGGTAGTACCAACTGCAATGGGCCGAATACCGCCGTCCTTTTTGGTTAAGGCGCATAGGTTTGCTCCGTACAGAACGCCTGTAATCTCTGGAGGGACTTGACCAGCCAGCATGATATTTACAAGGGCCGTCAAGTCCTTCAAGAGACTTTCCTTGGTGTTACCACAGCCACAGTACAGGAGGTCTTTGAGGTGTTGTGGTGACAAACCGTCGAGGCCTCCTGCGGAACCATTA
Organism: Cydia splendana; assembly: GCF_910591565.1. Lineage (NCBI taxonomy): Eukaryota > Metazoa > Arthropoda > Insecta > Lepidoptera > Tortricidae > Cydia > Cydia splendana. The sequence continues at coordinate 8,539,646 of NC_085983.1, forward strand.
GGAAACGACATTATGGCTGCGAAAACATCATCGGTGGATGCACGCAGACTGCATGGGGTCGTTGGGTTGCGGGGGATCAGGAAGATGAAGGTTCGGGTCTGAGGGTGGATGTTTAGCAAGTAAGGCTGCGAGGGTATCCGAATTGGCCGGGGCCACTGCATCGTCAGAAAACAAAAGGCGGGCGGCACCTTTGATGTCACCATCGGAGATTTTGCATTCTACTTTTTTGAATATATTATCGCTTGAGCGCTTAGAACCATCAGCTTAGAATTTGAAAAATCACAGCTGCAATTATCTTTAATAATTTTCGTGAGTGACTTGGTATTCTGATCCGGTTTTATGTGCAACACTCTAGAGGTAAACGTTAGTAAATTTTCCCAGCTGTGAATGGAATTTTTTGAGACTATTGATTTGATTGTTTCACTTAGAAATTTGGCGACGGACACGCGCGCACCGCGCGGTATGCGCTTTAGGAACGGGCGGGTGTTTTTTAGGTCGCTTAGTATTTTCCAGAAAGGTACATTTGAGTTAGATGACTGGGAATCGGGACTGGCTACGGCGTTAGGTTGAAATTGTGTAGAAGGTGTGGGCTGGCTGAGGCCTTGTTTGTGTTTTTTGGCGATGTGAATATTTAGGCCTCTAGGGCCTTTAAAAAAGCTCGGTTCTATGCATTCAGGGCAACGAACAAGGTTCTCTGGCAATGCAGTGGGTGGAGTAGGGCAAGATAGGCTTGAAAGGGGCATGTAATATTTTAAATATTACATATTACATGTCAAGTTATTAGGCAATAGGTATTCAGTTTTTATATAACATTCAAATTAATTAAATAATCTGCTTAATTAAAATATCAGGATAGATACAATGTCAATTATTCAATTAAATTATTGTAATAATACCTACTGTTATTCTATTTTATGGGGTAAAAGTAAAAAAATGCATAACTCGAAAACTATGAAAAATCGGCTAACATACATGGGGTATATTCTGATAGCCCACGATGTGCGGAATCTAAAAAAATTTTTGGACGTCGATGTTTGGACCATCCTGTATATATATATTTATATAATAGTGACCCGCCCCGGCTTCTCACGTGAAAACGGCAGGAAAATCCGTTCAGTAGTTTTTCAGTTTAACGCGAACATACAAACACACAGACAGACTTTGTTTTATAAGGTGTAGAGATATACCCTGGCTGTAATACTCGCTATACAGAGAGTTCACTTTAGTGAAGATATATCTCAAATTAAAAAGAACCTTTTACCATCGCGCAAACTTGTAAAGTTGTCTGCATTTATTGACGACAAAAATGTTTTGCGAATTGGAGGTCGTCTCTCGAATGCTGATTTGCCGTTTGAAGTAAAGCATCCAGTTGTGCTACCCAAACGCGATCACATGGTGAACTTAATCATTGACCACTTCCATGCTGTCAATTGTCACACAGGCACAAGTCCATTAATGGCAATCATTCGCCAGTGTTTTTGGATATTAGATGGACGCACAGTTATTAGAAACAGAGTACATAAATGTAACTCATGTTTCCGGGTCAAGCCAACACCTCCTGTACCGAAGATGGCTGACCTCCCATCTTGCCGCATACAAGAAGCCAAAGCCTTTGTGCACACTGGGGTTGATTATGCTGGGCCCCTTCGCATCACGCTTTGTCGCCGTCGTGGTCAACACGCACAAAAGGCGTACATATGCTTGTTTGTGTGCCTAGTTACGAAGGCAGTGCATGTCGAGCTAGTCTCTGATTTAACGTCTGACGCCTTCCTAGCAGCGTTCAAACGATTCATATCTCGACGTGGTCCCGTCTCTTGTCTTTACTCAGACAACGGAACAAACTTCGTCGGTGCCAAATCTCAACGTGTAATCAAAATGTATATTTTTTTCCGCACGTCTGATTTCAAATGTAAACTTAACCGCGAATGTAGTAATCACCGCATTGAATGGAAAATGATTCCCCCTCGTGCGCCTCATTTCGGTGGCATATGGGAATCAAATATTAAGAGTGTAAAAACGCATTTGTACCGTGTCATTGGATCACAGATTCTGACATATGAAGAACTGTCAACCGTGCTCGTTCAAATCGAATGTATACTTAACACTTGTCCGCTCAGTGTTTTATCTTCGGATCCGCATCCCGAAGTATTAACTCCCGCTCATTTTTTGATGTCTACACCGCTCCAATACTTACCCGCGACTGACCTGTCTACCGAGTGTCGTAACCTCAACAATCGGAAAAGATTGCTGGAATCGATTGTACATTCCTATTGGAAAAAAATGGCGTTTGGAGTAGGTATTTGCACACACTGCAAGTTCGGAACAAATGGTGCACTCCAGACCGTCCGGTTGTCCAAGGCACTGTGGTTCTGATGGGTGATGATGACATACCGCTCTTACATTGGCCGCTTGGCATTATTACTGCCACACATCCTGGACTAGATGGTGTAGTTCGGGTCGCTACTGTTAAAACCGCTGGTGGGCTATTTAAACGCCCTATTGAAAAATTAACCGCCGCATCAAGCATTAACCCTGGGATAAATGTGATAATATAAGAATCCGCAAGTTAAATATATAAATACGAGTATATCGCCCGCCCGCTACAATATTATATTACACCGCTCTTGAATTTCGTGGACAAGGACGACGGACGAACGGGTAAGTCACCTGCGAGTATAAATTTTGTTTAGAACCGCACATCGCAGTATCGGCTACAGCTCCCGGATTCTCCGTATTCCTCCAAATTCTAAAACCCACGATAATCTATCATCAATTTTGTCAGTGGAAAAAAAGCGTGAAATTCAAAATGTATACGGGAAAATGTATTCAAAATTTACCGCCCATTTCTACTGACAAAGCGGGCTTGCCAGAGTATATAGGTATATCTACTATTTATTTCATCGAAACTATCGGCATTCATACCTGGTTGATCTGAGCCTCCCGGAGAACCTGGGCCTCCTGGAGTGCCATCCCAATCATCGTCTCCTGGTTTTCCCGATCTGCCTGGTTTGCCTCCATCTCCTGGACGATCTACGCAGGGAAGTAATAATTTATTATTATTATTATTTATTTATTAGGTTAGCTGGAAGAGATCCCTTATAGGGATAAGTTCGCCTTTGTACTTCCATTACTGTAATTTATTTTTGTAAACCTGTGTTGTGTACAATAAAGTGATTACTACTACTACTACTTATATTAACGACTCGCTAAAAATATTTAAAATGTACAATATTAAATGCCCCATGTATGCAGACGACATATCTATAATGTTTCCAAGCGAGCACTGTAATGAAGCTACGAACACTTTTAGATTAGCATCTTCACTTCAGTTTTGACCTGGCTAGAAGACCATAATTTACAAATAAACTTACAGAAAACTAAACTAATACAATTTATGAATTTAGACCTCAACAAAAATTAGATTTAAAAATTGGCTGTCATTACAGAAATTGCAAATTAAATAGTTCTTAAAAGCATTTGTTCATTAAATTTCAACTGCCCAGCTATCACGTGTTACTTATTAATTTTCTTAACTGGACCCGCGTCGTCCGCCGTTGTTATCTAGAAACGGTTCATTTATGAGTAATTCTCAAAAAAGTGGCATCTTAACCTGTCATCGAGTTTTTAAATTGAATGTATGTATAGTAGTAGTAGTAGTAGTAATCACTTTATTGTACACAACACAGGTTTATTTGCTCTTTTTCATATGAAACAAAAATGTATCTAGATAAACTAAAACAATGTTTATCGAGGCCAAGTGATTATTTTTATTTAAATTTAATACTTATATTTATAAAAAATAAAGAGTAGCACTTTTCACTGTAACCTGTCTTGTCCAAAAGCATCGCTCTTCCAGTTTTAGTTCTTTACATTTTATAAGCACCAATTTATGTAAATAAAATATCATGCTATATAATAATATAAACAATACCTTTTAAAATGTACATTGCACAGGCCTTATATATATATATTTTTTTTACAACAATATTCACGCACGAAGTTTGTCCAAGGATACTTTTACTGTAACCTGTACATCCGCGGTATTGCATCTGACTCATAGACAGAAAATTTTATTTAGATCATAACTATGGCAAAATATTAGATAAGTATCAAGCTAACCACCGTAGGGTACCATCATGACCCAAGTGTCGTAGTTTCGTAGAGACAGGTGGTTAAAGGCAGGAATCTGGGGTTTGTAACGGAATGTTAACTTTAACTTGTCTCGATTATTACGAGGCCTAATGTAATAATATCATTTTAATATTGTATAAAGGTTTATTCATCTATGGTAAAAGTGAGACATTCGTATTATTATCCGTTCAAGAGAAAAAATAATAAAAAAGAATGTATTTTTCACTGTAACCTGCTTAACTTTAACCTGTGTCCAATGTATAGGTTATTGTAAGTCTTGAAAATAACATCTTCATTTTCCTTTCCCTTTTGAAAATTTGGGGTACTTGAAGTAGTAAAACATAATTTTCATTCTATAAAGTAAAAAAAAAAAAATTATTAACTTTAACCTGTCGATGCCACTTTCTTGAGAATCACTCTTATACCTGCTTCAGTTGACTGTCATCAGAATCAGAATCAGAATGCATTTATTCGTTATAACATAGGTACATTGTATTGGTCTTATAGTTAAAGCATAATTTGCTAACGCTATGTTTTGCCGCTAGGCGTACGAATTTGTTTACCTATACTATATATATGTCGCAGTCGGATCGTATAATCCGCCGTATTACATTACGGCTAGCCGTTTTCAAAACCAGGGGCGTTTTGAAATGCGGCGGTTTAACGATTAGCCGGATTGAATGCGGCTGAATGAGAATCCGCCGGAATGTATTCGACGCCATACGTTCTTCAACACGGCTAGCCGTAATGTAATACAGCGAGTCATTAGCCGCCGCTTTGACAGTTTTTAGTTCCCATTTTTAACACTTGTGGCGCTGCCTGACAAACGCTGGGGTGTCCATCAAATCTGAAGTTCGTCGCACTGTTTCTTTACAAAAAACATTTCCTTCGCAACTTAACTAGACGGAGCCCGCTTCGCGGGGCTCCTATTTCTGAGCGGTTTGCCCTTCGGGCATCTGAAGCTACCTAACGAACCTAACCTACCTACCTATTGATTTAGTGAGACGTCCGTGAAAACATTACACTTTGGGGAAAAAAGCGTAGGTAGGTAAGTAGGTTAGGTTCGTTAGGTAGCTTCAGATGGCCGAGGGGCAAACGGCCCAGAAATAGGAGCCCCGCTTGCGGGGCTCCGTCTATTTAAGTTGTGAAGGAAATGTTTTGGAAAAGAAACACATGTAGAGCGGTGGGACCATGGTAAAAATAAATTAAATTGCAAACATTTGTCAAACTCCGGTTACGTAGGCGACCGAAAGAACTGGTCACTCTACAATCTAAAATAGTAGTACGATGCGGCTAAACGTAGGCCGCCTTATTGAAGAACGTGTCGCAATGACAATCCGGCTAATCGTCGAACCGCCACATTTCAAAACGGCTAGCCGTAATGTAATACGGCGGATTATACGATCTGACTACGACATATATACTAAGTTCAAACATGCACAAGTCCAAGGTATAGTGCGACATAAAATAGTAGAAATTAAATAAAATGGAACTAAAATATTTGCATACTAAATTGCTGCCATGTTTAAGGATTTTACGTCAAAAAATGTGACAGTCACGTAGGAAGTGGCGCCCTCAATGATTTACTACAATTTCTTGTCGAACTATATTCATCCTTCATTAGTCAAATCAATTACAAAAATAATAAATAATACATAAAGAAAATTCACAATAATAATTTAAAACTATAAATATTAAAGTATGTATGTCAACAATCAAAATTTCAAACAAAAAAATACTACAAAATAGAAAAAAAATGTCAAAAATAGAAAACGAGCTATAAATCATTATCATTCAAGAACTGCTGTACACTATAGTAACATTTCTTGACTAGCAGTGATTTTAAAGTCTTCTTAAAATGTACAATATTTAATTCTTTTATAGTGTTCGGAATTTTATTATATATTTGAGGTGCCATTCCTAGCACACTTTTGCGCATCATGGCTGTTTTACATACTTTATGGCATAATTCATTTTTATATTGAGATCGTACAGGGAGCTTTCGTGTGTCAGCAATTTTATCAAAAAGGTTTGGATTACATTTTACAAACATAGAAATTTCCAAGATATATAGGCAGGGCAGAGTTAGGATATTTAGTGATTTAAAGTATGGAATAACACTATCCATAATTTTTAGACGACACATACATCGTACACATCTTTTTTGGGCTTTAAGTACTGCATCTTTATCAGTTGCATTGCCCCAAAAGATGACTCCATATCGTAGTACCGATGCAACAAGTCCATGATATGCAACAAGTAAAGCTTCTTTATTTACTACCTTGGAAAGTTTATGAAGAGCAAATGCTGACTTACTTAATTTTTTACACACTTCATTTATATGGTATTTCCAGGTAAGTTGGCTGTCAATGAATAATCCTAGAAATTTAGTCACTCCGATAGTCTCTATGACATTTCCATTATAATTAATATTAAACTCATTTGGTTCAATTCGCTGGTAAAAATGCATGATATTCGTTTTGGTCAAATTAATTACTAAATTATTATTACTAAGCCACATTATTATGTCAGTTATTACATTATTTATATCATTTTCATAATTTGTCTGGTTACTGCATTTTATAATAGAGGTTCTATCATCAGCAAATAAGATCATAGGATGGGGAATGGCCTTGGGCAGGTCATTTATGTAAATTAAAAAAAGCAAGGGGCCAAGTATACTTCCCTGAGGCCAAAGACATATGTAACTTCGTATAAGACGAATAAAGTCTAAGGAATAAACGTGCCTCGGAATCCAAGCAAAAGTCATTCTCGAATAGATGGCGCACACACCTTTAGCCTATCCTCGGCTAGATGGCGTGACGACACCGTTTCATATTTAACAATTTTAACACATAGATATCAGTGAATGAACATGGATCAAAATTATATAAAAATAATAAAATCATTTATCCATATATATACATTTTTTGATAACTTTATACGTTTTCATTTTGAGTTTTAGTCGTGTGTCGATAGATGGCAGTAAATTTACAGTGACTACAAAATTTACAATGACAGGACCCCTCTATACTATCTATTCTTTTTGCTGAGGCACACCATGTCTTATAAATCTTGCATCCGATATGTACACTACGTCTGTTTTCCTTTTAACACACCTTCTAGTAATTTCAGTATATTGCAGTCTTTTTGTGAGGTATGATTGTATGAGTTCTATTACATTCCCTCGAATACCATATCTGTTAAGTTTACCTAGTAGTATTTCATGATCTACATGATCGAAGGCTTTGGTCATGTCAGTAAAAATCATCATCAACAGTCATAGATAGTCATTTATTTATAATATTTTAAATATTACATGTCAAGTTAATAGGCAATCTGGCGGGGCTGGTTTTCCCGGTGAACCTGGTTTTCCCGGTGAACCTGGTTTTCAGAGACATTTTCACTTGTTTTGAAGTAATTTCTGGAGAAAATTGATTTCGTCTAACTTATTTATTTATTTATTTTTAAACTTTATTGCACATACAAAATGTACAACAGGCGGACTTAATGCCGCTATAGGCATTATTTACCAGTCCACCATAAGGCGAAACAGAAAAGCGTCCATGTGGGTGCAGTGAGAAATAAACAGAAAAAAAAAGTAACTTTTGAGCGAAGTAAAATAGAATTCTAAATACCTAATAACGGGTGTGGCCTGTAACACGAGCAAATAATTAAAACATAGATTGTACTCCTCAAACGATGACACTTTTGTTCAACAACTTTTAAAGATTATGAAGTATTTAGAGTCCCTATTTTTCATACAAAATAAATATTATATTCAATGGACTATAATATTTATTTTGTATGACATGGAAATATAGCCATCGCCACGCCATATCATTGTGATTGACGTTGCTTGTCACGCCTACATAACAAAATTCGCAATACATTGCGTCTTAGAATAAACTTTAAAGTGTATTAAAAATCAAACCACAAGTTATTTTTAAAAGTCGCTGAACAAATGTTGATCAGTATGAGGAGTACAGCCTACAGTTAAATTTTTTGCTCGTATTACAAGCCACACCCGGTATATAAAGCTGTGTGTACAGATGTAAAAAAAATGTTAGCTGTGAGTATACAGGGTGATTCAGGAGACGTGAGCAGGACTAACACTGCGCATTTCGTAAATTATAAGCAACTGTTTCGTATCAGTATTAGTGAGGTTAACGTTAATTGTCTAGTCGTATTGAAAAAAAAAGTTATTAATTAATTTACGACATGCATGGTCACCCTAAAATTAGAATACTAAACTACCGATATTCTGTGTCAAATTGAATGTCATCACTGTCATCACGGTCTGGTTACTTTTGAAAACTCGTATCTCACTCAAGTTTGACAGTTTTTTCTTCGTAATCAAAATGCTGTCATTACGGTTAAAGAGGTTTTATGTTTATTAATTAGGTCTTGTAGGGTGACCATGATTGTAGAGGATTAAATTTGCCCTCACCAAAAAGTTACTAAATCTGAAAAAGTGTGGTTGTTTCACCTAAATACGACGGTGATCGATCAATTATCAGTTACTGAATGTGCACGATTAGTCCTGCTCACGTCTCATGAATCACCCTGTAGGGAATGTCGTATGTGTTTGACCTAACCTAATGGTTGACTGGTAGAGAATGCCTTAAGACATTGAGTCCGCCATTTGTACAATTTTACATCGAGCAATAAAGTTTAAAATAAATAAATATATAATCCGTCGCCATCTCTCTCCTCAGTCGTTCCCTCGGTCGTTCGTGATCACTTGGTTTCACATTCTTGATCAGCTGTCTCCATCGGTCTCGATCCATTGTTGCCCTCACTGCTTGATGGAATTTGCTCGAGGAAGTAGCTTCTCTAACTTGGTCAGTCCATCTGGTTGGCGAGCGACCGCGACCTCTCTTGCCTTCCACTTCACCAATCACGACCAGTTTCTCGAGACTCTCAGCTCCTCTTCGCATTACATGGCCAAAGTATGCCAGCAACCGATGTCGGCAGATGGTGGACAAACGTGTTTTGATGCCCAGTTGGGAAAGAATCGACGCATTTGTGCGCTTGGCCGTCCACGGTATCCTAAGCATTCGCCTCCAGCACCACATTTCGAATGCGTCGATTCTTTGTCTCTCTCTTGCCAGTATTGTCCATGTCTCTACTCCGTACATGAAGATGGGAAAGACCAAGGCTCTGACCAGGCGGGTTTTCGTATGAAAGCTTATACTACGGTTTTTCCAGATAACCTGAAGGCGCGTCATGGCATCTTTAGCCATTGCGATTCGGCGCTTGATCTCGGGAACGCAGCTTCCATCATTGTTTATCTGAGATCCCAAATAAGTAAAGCTATTTACCCTATCAATACCCTGGATTTCATGGGAACCTGTCAGCTTGCCAGCTCGATCTACCACCATGACTTTTGTCTTCTGCCTGTTCACTGCCAGCCCTAGTCTGCCGCTTTCTACCTCTAGTCTATCTAGTATCATCCGCATGTCCTCGATGGTTGTGGTGAGTAAGACTCTATCGTCATCATAGCGCAAGTTGGAGATACATTTACCGCCGACCATAAACCCTTTCTGCCAGTCTTCAAGGGTTTTACGCATTATGTATTCTCCATATACATTGAAGAGTAGAGGGGATATGCAGCCTTGCCTCACACCGCGTTGCGTTTGGAACACATCAGAACAGTCGGTGTCTATTTTGACGAAAGATCGATTATTGACATAGAGGGTTTTTACTAGGCCTATGAGGTGCTCAGGCGTACCCATGTCGGCAAGCACCTCCCACAATTTGTCCCACCGCACAAAATCAAAGGCCTTACTGTAGTCTATAAAACAAAGAACCACCGGACTATTGAATTATTGAATCCGTCGCCATAGCTTTATTTAAATTTAGACCTTGTTTCTCACCTGGTTGTCCTGGATGTCCTGGATGACCTGGTTGTCCTGGATGTCCTGGGCCTCCAGGATGTCCTGGTTGTCCTGGATGTCCTGGGCCTCGTGAATGTCCTGGATGTCCTGATTGTCCTGGGCCTCCTGGATGTCCTGGGCCTCCTGGATGTCCTGGACGTCCTGGTTGTCCTGGACGTCCTGGTTGTCCTGGATGTCCTGGGCCTCCTGGATGTCCTGGGCCTCCTGGATGTCCTGGTTGTCCTGGTTGTCCTGGACGTCCTGGTTGTCCTGGACGTCCTGGTTGTCCTGGACGTCCTGGTTGTCCTGGACGGCCTGGTTGTCCTGGATGTCCTGGGCCTCCTGGATATCCTGGGCCTCCTGGATGTCCTGGTTGTCCTGGTTGTCCTGGATGTCCTGGATGTCCTGGGCCTCCTGGATGTCCTGGTTGTCCTGGATGTCCTGGGCCTCCTGGATGTCCTGGTTGTCCTGGATGTCCTGGGCCTCCTGGATGTCCTGGGCCTCCTGGATGTCCTGGTTGTCCTGGGCCTCCTGGATGTCCTGGTTGTCCTGGACGTCCTGGTTGTCCTGGATGTCCTGGGCCTCCTGGATGTCCTGGATGTCCTGGGCCTCCTGGATGTCCTGGTTGTCCTGGTTGTCCTGGACGTCCTGGTTGTCCTGGATGTCCTGGGCCTCCTGGATGTCCTGGATGTCCTGGGCCTCCTGGATGTCCTGGATGTCCTGGGCCTCCTGGATGTCCTGGATGCCCTGGGCCTCCTGGATGTCCTGGTTGTCCTGGTTGTCCTGGATGTCCTGGGCCTCCTGGATGTCCTGGGCCTCCTGGATGTCCTGGGCCTCCTGGATGTCCTGGGCCTCCTGGATGTCCTGAAAAGATTAACAAAATTAGTTGTTGCCATTCGACACAGCATTAGGCTTTCATTGACATTTGATGACGTCTTTCGGTCAAGTTTCATGAGATCCATGAAGTGTCGAAGGCGAAGAATTCTCGAGCAGAAACCCTAGATCTACATTTCCTTTCTTTTTTGTTCTAATTTTGTAAATAAATATGCCATGTATTGTGTACACTTTTTATAACAAGGAATAGTAGGGCTTTTTCATTATTATTTTTTTGTGTATTTAAAAATATATTAAATACGGGTCACTCACGTATTTTAAATCGAAAAACGCTTGACCTGTTTCACTCCGTACCGAGGAGCTTCATCAGGAGCTTGCGTTCGTTGCGTTGCGTCTGCGCCGGTCCGTCACCATCAATGCAAGCTCCTGATGACACTTCTCGGTACAGTACGGAGTAAAACAGGTCGAGCGTTTTTAGAATAGAATAGAATAGAACAGAATACCATTTATTTCAGTATAAGTACACAGTTATACAATACATACACAAAAAAACTTAACTTTTTCGACTTAAAATACGTGAGTGGCCGGTTTTAATATACAGTATGTATCAGAATCAGAACGAAAGGCAAAAAAAGTAGTGTCCGACCGAAACATGATTTTTTGCCGAAACCGAAACCGAAACCGAATGTTCGGCTTTGGCTCTAGTTTCGGCCGAAACCGAAACCGAAACCGAAACTTTTGTAGACTTGTTAAAATCGTTGAAAAAATGTCATAAAACCGCTTTTACACAAATATTATGGGGCTGTCAACACCCAATGTCCTTGAAATTGATGTTACTCAAGCAGTCTTTTAAGAAAATTACTAGAGTTAGACCAAGATAATCCTGCAACGATTTTGATAACACACGCAGTACGCAGTGCAAGTGTTATTTTAAACGTCAAAACTTCTATGAAATTATGACGTATAAATAACATTTGCACTAGTTGCACTGCGTAGGTATGCTATCAAAATCATTGCAGAATTTTCTTGGTCTAATTCTATTCATTCACCAGTCAAGCTAACATGTAACAGGGTCAACCAAATTTTTTTATGCGAAATTTTTGCGAAATTTTTTGTTAACAATATCGCAAGGCCGGGTACCGATCTTCACCTGGGCCTAAACGTCCGAAGTGCCCCAGTGAGGCGAACTTTCATGCAAAATCAAAGCCTTGCTTCAAGCTTCAGGATAAGTAGTTGAGCACAGACTCCAACCAATGTCCATTGTATTAAAAAGCGAGACCGCAGGCCGAGCATGGCGCAGCGAGGCCAAAGGCTAAGCTGAAATAGAGGATATGTGGAACACAAACCAATGGTAAATTGAGGTAAAAGTAAAAAGTGAGGTCGAGCATTCGTATGAAAAACTGTACTGGGGAAACTTTTAAGGGTTTTTTCTTCGTTTTAATCAATAGTCAACTGTTCAGCCTCGCAAAACATTAACTATTGAGAAAATCAAATTTGCGGCACTAGTTGAGCTTAAAATTTGCCATTAGTGGTAGATAGGAAAATGACTGAATAAGTGAGTGAGTAAGAGCGAAAAAGACATCGTTCGACTCGGGCCGAGCTGATACTTGACCAACGCCTGATGATTGAAATTAAAAACGCAAACTTATTTCCCTGTACTGAACAACAGAACATGCTGAATGCAGAATGAACTGTAGGGGGGCCCGAACCTTGCACTGCCTGGGGGCCCCTACATGCTTAATCCCGCCCTGCTTAAAATCACCATTAAACGGTTCTAATGTCTTTATTTTTTTGACTTACGGCAAAAATTCCAAACGGCAAAAACGTTAAAAATTACGGCAAAAAAAAAAGAGACCCATTAATGTTTAGGTCATACTGGGCTACTTTTACTATGGGACCAACCCCGAAAACGTGGAAAAAAATTTGGATGTTTCATACATTTTGCTGGTCTGATGTTGAAATTTCCTATGGGAGAGTCAATTTTTTTTTCGCGATTTCGTGGTCCGCCATTTGTACATTTTTGTATATACTTTGTGCAATAAAGTTTAAATAAATAAATAAAAATTCCGGGATTACGCGAGGAAGATGATGAGTTTTCATATATATTATTCTCTTGCCCAGGACCCAGTAACATGCGACAGTGCTATCTCATTCACTCCGATCATTAGGTATTGACAGCCTCTTAAGAATGCGTCGACCGTCCAGTGGCGCCCTCATTAGTGGAATTGTGTTTTATAATAAACCAATTAATTTCTGTACCTATACATGAACCAGTATATGTAGGTATTAATATTGTTGTCCTACTTATTCCGCAACTTTTGGTCGTTGTCCGGAGTACCATTTAGTAAGTTTCGGCCCGGCCGAAAGATTCGGCCGTTTTTTGGCCGAAACCGAAACTACAGCCGAAACATGATTTTTTGGCCGAAAGTGGCCGAAACCGAAACCGAAACCGAACCTTCGGTCGGACACTAAAAAAAGAGACCCATTAATGTTTAGGTCATACTGGGCAACTTTTACTATGGGACCAACCCCGAAAACGTGGAAAAAAATTTGGATGTTTCATACATTTTGCTGGTCTGATGTTGAAATTTCCTATGGGAGAGTCAATTTTTTTTTCGCGATTTCGTGGTTGGTCCCATAGTAAAAGTTGCTCAGTATGACCTAAACATTAATGGGTCTCTTTCTTTGCCTTTCGCTCTGATACATACTGTATTATTCAATGAAATAAGTTTACCCTGGCAAGCCAATTTTGTCAGTGGAAAAAAAGCGTGAAATACAAAATGTGTATGAGATATTAATCCGTCGCGCTTACATTTTTTAAATTCACCGCCTTTTTCTACTGACAAAGCTGGCTTGCCAGAGTATACATATACCTATGTACCTACGTCTACTATTTATTTCATCGAAACTATCGGCATTCTTACCTGGTTGACCTGGGGTTCCTGGTTTTCCTCCATGTCCTGGATGGCCTGGGGTGCCTGGTTTTCCTCCATGTCCTGGATGACCTGGAGTGCCTGGTTTTCCTCCATGTCCTGGATGACCTGGGGAGCCTGGTTTTCCTCCATGTCCTGGATGACCTGGGGTGCCTGGTTTTCCTCCATGTCCTGGATGATCTGGGGTGCCTGGTTTTCCTCCATGTCCTGGGCGTCCTGGTCTGCCCGGACCTCCTGGGCCCTCATCACTATCATCGCCCTTGCTACCCTTCTTTACGCGGCGTCTGTATTCTTCTTCGCTTTCTTTAGACTTCTTACTTAAAGAGCTCTTTCTACGTCTGCGCTGCTCCTCAGTTTCCTATGTACAAGAATATGTGATTAATGTGATTACGAGTAATATAATACTTTAAACTCTCGCGTTTTGTACAGTCACCTGCAATAATATGATACTCTTCGAAGGCCGCAAAAATATGTGACATGCGCTTATGGCTGTACAAATAAGATCGTATCAGATATTTTTGCGGCATTCGTTGTGAAACATATTATTGCAGCCATTGCAGTTGACTCTACACATATTCTTATTAATTTATTCTTATTTTCTTTTGGTCTTTGCGTGACCTCAGCTGGTGCAAGGTGCAACTCAGCTGAAACATCGGCATTTAAGGTAAAAATAATGAAAGCTTGTATATTGCAGTAGACCCGTTTGTGTTATAAATGTGACTAATGTGAGAAAGTGTGATGTATTTAAGTGAAAATAAAAAAAAACATGTTGAAACAATATGTGACTAGGATAAACTTAAGTTAGTATGTTATGTTATAGCGAACATATATTTGTAACTTACACTAGTACCTAGTACCTAAATAGTTTAGGTATATATATATTTTTTTAATTTCAAAAGTACCTAGTACCTAAATAGTTTATATATATACCTAACTAAATAAAGAGAGGGAGCCTATTTCTGCCAACAAACTGTTATACAGTTTGGCGGAGGTTAGTACCTATGTGAAAATATGCTGTTTTTATGAATAAGTGTTTCATTTATTTGTTTTTTATTTAAAAGGCATACTTACTTTTATAAATTCGATTTAGATAATGTAGATTAGTTTGATAAATCTTCAATTGCAACACAAGATGGTTCGACGATCTATCTAATTAAGGTCGCAGTCGCAGGGCGCCAAATCAGAAAACTTTGGGTACCTATGTAAGTTGAACCAAATACTTTAACTAATTTTCTTACCTCAGAAGACTTAGACTTCGACTTAGAGATTCTCCGACGCCTGGACTCTTCGCTCTCAGATTCGGAGCTAGATTTAGAGCTGCTTGCCTTCCTGTGTTTATCTTCCTTGATATCCTCGGAGGTGCGCCCGCGTTTATCCTTAGAACCCTTAGAGATTCTCTTACGCCTGGACTCTTCGCTCTCAGATTCGGAGCTAGATTTAGAGCTGCTTGCCTTCCTGTGTTTATCTTCCTTGATTTCCTCGGAGGTGCGCCCGCGCTTATCCTTAGAAGACTTAGAGATTCTCCGACGCTTGGACTCTTCGCTCTCAGATTCGGAGCTAGATTTAGAGCTGCTTGCCTTCCTGTGTTTATCTTCCTTGATTTCCTCGGAGGTGCGCCCGCGCTTATCCTTAGAAGACTTAGAGATTCTCCGACGCTTGGACTCTTCGCTCTCAGATTCGGAGCTAGATTTAGAGCTGCTTGCCTTCCTGTGTTTATCTTCCTTGATTTCCTCGGAAGTACGCCCGCGTTTATCCTTAGAACCCTTAGAGATTCTCTTACGCCTGGACTCTTCGCTCTCAGATTCGGAGCTAGATTTAGAGCTGCTTGCTTTCCTGTGTTTATCTTCCTCGATTTTCTCGGAGGTGCGCCCGCGCTTATCCTTAGAAGACTTAATTTTACGACGCCTGGACTCTTCGCTCTCAGATTCGGAGCTAGATTTAGAGCTGCTTTCCTTCCTGCGTCTCCTTTCCTCGGTTTCCTTAGAGTAGCACTCGCGCTTTTCCCTTCTCTCTCTCTTCGCTGCTCTCTCTTGCGCTGTCTTGTCTGCTGTTGGATTTCTTGGAGCTGGAGCTGAAATAAACAAAATAATAAATATTTGACGACCTGTCCGGCCTAGTCGATAGTGAAGCCTATGAAGCCGATGGTCCGTTCGAATCCCAGTAAGGGATAGATAGGGGCATAGATATTTATTCCTGAGTCATGGGTGTTTTCTATGTATTTTTATTATACATATATGTTCACGCGCCATATTGCGGAATTTCACTGGAACTATTTTTTTTTCATACTATACTGAACTGTCACCTGCGGGCTCAGCACGGTTCCATTTTTATCGACTATCACTATGCGCGTCCCTTTCGCACTTACATACTTGTTAGAACGTGACAGGCATGGCGACAAGGGATAAAAACGCGACCGTGCTAAGCCGCCTGAGAATAACAGCGCGCTTTTGACAATGATCATACATTACTGGTCAGGCTTTATATATGTTAGACCGGGCCATGTCCGGGCCGGAGCTTCCGGCGCATCGTTTTCTATGGAAAGCATCACGTGATCGCCTGTCATGTCATAGAAAAGGAAGCGCCGGAGGCAGAGTGAGTCAAAAACGTTAGGGAAAACTGGGGTCTTTACTTTGGACATTAAACATAAACAAGTTAACGATTCTTCTAAGATCATCATCATAAAACTTTAAAGAAGTAGAAAGTTTTAACATACCTAAGGTAAAACCGTACTGGTGCTCGACGCGGTCCCAGTACATGTGTCATCTTGCAACTTAAGTCATTGTCAATAGAGGTGACAGATAGGTGTCATTTATTGGGCATTAGCATGTCGAGCACTAGTACGTTTACCTTATATGGGTAAAGTGCGAAAATTTGGCCTTAAATGACGAGATTAAAACTAAACCACATTTCTTATTGCCTCCTTAAATGCTCCATTAGAAAAAAATACACAGTTTCATGGGTATGTTTTGAGTACAGTCAAGTGTAAAAATATGGGTGCACAAATAATCTCAAAAATATGTCCCACAGTTAGAGTTCTTGTGTCAGCGAATTAAGAACTATGGGACATATCTTTGAGTAGGTAAATTGTCTACACCCATATTTGTACACTTGACTGTACCAGACATAGATACCTTGTAATATAAGAGACCGTACGGTATGTCCCTAGTTCCTTGGGGTTTGGGAAGGGTGCTAGTGTGGGACGCTACCTGTGTAGACACTCTGGCCCCTTCCCTTCCCACCTCACGGGAACCAGTAACTAGGCAGGTGCGGCGGCTAAAGCGGTCGAAATCTCAAAGTTCAGTAGTACCCGAGTATATTTTTATGCCATTTGGGGTTGGCCTGTGGGGTCCTAATGCTCTACAACTTTTTAAAGAGCTATCAAAAAGACTAATCAAGTTCACTGGTGACCAAAGAGCTGGCAGCTTTCTCGCACAACGTATTAGCATCGCAATACAGCGGGGAAATGCTGCCAGCGTCCTCGGCACCATGCCAAAGGGGCCCAATTTCTTAGATATATTTTAATTTTATTTAGTATTAGTTTTTAGTTTTAATTTTATTTTATTTTTAGTGTCCGACCGAAGGTTCGGTTTCGGTTTCGGTTTCGGCCAGTTTCGGCCAAAAAATCATGTTTCGGCCGTAGTTTCGGTTTCGGCCAAAAAACGGCCGAACCTTTCGGCCGAGCCGAAACTTACGAAATCGTACTTCGTACTATGAAACTAAACATGTGACAAAGATCAAAAGTTGGGGAACAAGTAGGACAATATAAATTAATTGGTTTATTAGAAAACACAATTCCCCTAATAATCAAGGCGCCACTGGACGGTCGACGCAGTCTTAATGTGTATAAATAGTGGAGTGGCCAAGTTGAAGAATAGCAACTTTCGTAGGACTAAAAAAGGTTTATACCGACAAGTGGTATTGTTGGAATCAGCATGGTCTACTTATTATCAAAATGCATGTGGCTTTGTGAGTAGATTACGAATATACCTATAACATAGTCTAACATGTTCACCACTTGGTCTAACAAATTATTAGAAAACTTTAAAAAAAATTACAATCCAGAGTTGAATTTGAACTGCTCTAAATTGAAAATGGCTGAATGGATTAGTCCAAATTTTATACAAAAGAACTGTGAATATTTTATATTCTATGTCTAAAAATAATTAACCAAATATATCTAAAAATAAGAAAAGTAGATAGATCAAGTTGAATAAGAATATTATTTATTAATACTAAATTAATTAATTACTACTAAATACTATTTTTTTTACTAAACCCATACCATGTGGGGTCTGAAAAGAAAGGGCTTTGTCAGTAGATTACAAATATATTTAAACGCCCAAATAGTGGAAATGGTATAGTATATTTTTTGTAATTTATACTCATAAATCGGTTTCATTTAATACATCACATGACATGGTATATTTTCAGTGAAAGAAATAGTATTTTAGAAGTTTCCCGTACCAGAAAATTATACTGTTATTCAAATTAATGTACCTCTTTCTCTTATTGACATTGGAAATGTCTTTTCGTTCGCTCCAGTATACGGTCCGATTTCACGAAAAAGTGCGATCCCCTTATATCTCGGAAAGTTGTGAAGATATGATATTAAAAAATAGGCTCAAAAGATGCATAATCACGAGAGCTGTAAGGTGCAAAAATAATTATTCGAGAAAGTCATAAACAAAAAAAGTTATGGTCGAAATAGTGAAAATAAAATTAACTTTTTTCCGAATTTTTGATTTTGGTGCTCGATAATTTGGAAACGAAGAATGATATCAAAAATTTGAGAAAAAACGGCTCTGGACAATTTAGTCAGCTACAATTTGAGCCTAAAACAAAGACGATCGGGTTAAGGGTTTGCCCTGTAGCCTAACCTTAAAATAGTCAAAAAGTCAGAACGACATTTTTCACAGGACATTTATGACTTCATGTTTCGCAGAGTTCGTTATCGGTGTTTGTTGTGAATTATCGGGATTATGACGGCAGAATAACACTTGCACTGCGTGGGCTTTCAAAATCGCTGCAGATTTTTCTTGGTCTAACTCTATCTATCCTGTTTGAGACGGGCGTAGATAACGCACTATTCGACAATCTATGCATTCTTGTGGTGGTGGAAATAGAAATAGAGATAGAGGCAGAGGCAGAGGCAGAGGCAGAGGTAGGGGTAGAGGTAGAGGGAGAGGGAGAGGTAGAGGTAGAGGGAGAGGGAGAGGGAGAGGGAGAGGGAGAGGGAGAGGGAGGGGAGAGGGAGAGGGAGAGGGAGAGGGAGAGGGAGAGGGAGAGGGAGAGGGAGAGGGAGAGGGAGAGGGAGAGGGAGAGGAGAGGGGAGAGGGAGAGGGAGAGGGAGAGGGAGAGGGAGAGGGAGAGGGAGAGGGAGGGAGAGGGAGAGGGAGAGGGAGAGGGAGAGGGAGAGGGAGAGGGAGAGGGAGAGGGAGAGGGAGAGGGAGAGGGAGAGGGAGAGGGAGAGGGAGAGGGAGAGGGAGAGGGAGAGGGAGAGGGAGAGGGAGGGAGAGGGAGAGGGAGAGGGGAGAGGGAGAGGGGAGAGGGAGAGGGAGAGGGAGAGGGAGAGGGAGAGGGAGAGGGAGAGGGAGAGGGAGAGGGAGAGGGAGAGGGAGAGGGAGAGGGAGAGGGAGAGGGAGAGGGAGAGGGAGAGGGAGAGGGAGAGGGAGAGGGAGAGGGAGAGGGAGAGGGAGAGGGAGAGGAGAGGGAGAGGGAGAGGGAGAGGGAGAGGAGAGGGAGGAGGGAGAGGGAGAGGGAGAGGGAGAGGGAGAGGGAGAGGGAGAGGGAGAGGGAGAGGGAGAGGGAGAGGGAGAGGGAGAGGGAGAGGGAGAGGGAGAGGGAGAGGGAGAGGGAGAGGGAGAGGGAGAGGGAGAGGGAGAGGGAGAGGGAGAGGGAGAGGGAGAGGGAGAGGGAGAGGGAGAGGGAGAGGGAGAGGGAGAGGGAGAGGGAGAGGGAGAGGGAGAGGAGAGGGAGAGGGAGAGGGGAGAGGGAGAGGGAGAGGGAGAGGGAGAGGGAGAGGGAGAGGGAGAGGGAGAGGGAGAGGGAGAGGGAGAGGGGAGAGGGAGAGGGGAGAGGGAGGAGGGAGAGGGAGAGGGAGAGGGAGAGGGAGAGGGAGAGGGAGAGGGAGAGGGAGAGCAACATAGGCACACGCTGTGTTGGACACCCGATTCGTCATGACGAGTACATGGTAGAGCATTACCCAAGATAGCTGATGCTGAACCCTGGTAGTACCTATTGGAACTCAGGTTTGGTGCAACATAGACAAACGCTGTTATGGTCATCTCTCGTCGCGTCAAACTGCTGTCAAGAAAATTTCATATCTTGCAGCAAATGGGCCGCTGCCGATCACCACTTCTCGAGTTGACTACGGATTTGCCGTGTAATAATTTTCTTGTACTTTGAACATTAATATATCCTGCTTATTAATCTAAAAATGAAATATGTACCTATACTTATGCGCCACGGCGACAATTATTCAAACTTGGATACGCGTGTGGAAATTTTGCAATTTGTTTGTTCACATGCGTTATGTCCAGGATACTTGTGTTAGTCTAAGAATAAAATAATTATCATTCAACGTTGTAGTTTTATTTTGTAACTTTTTCCTTATCCAGACTTTCTCGTCGCTCAGCGACAATATTTTTTCGAATTCCGTAGATTAATTTCCAATGTGCTCAATAGTCGTGTGAGGCACGAAATCTGTGAATTTTTTTTAATATTTCTGGCTAATTATTTTTGAACATTATATAGAGGATATTCACAATCACTTGGTATGTATTTTAGAATAATCCATTCAGTAGTTTTCAATGTAGAGCAGTTCTAAATCAACTCTGCATTGTGTACTTTTAGGACGTTTTCTTCTAATTTGTTAGACCAAGTAGTAAAAATGCTATAGTATGTTACATATTTATAATCTACTCACAAAGCCCTTTTATTTGGTAGCACACATGGTATGTTTAAAAGAAAAAAGTTAAAAACTTAGTACCTACTGCCGACTTTATGACGTCATAAAAACTCATTCCACCACTTTAAGAAGCGACAACATGCATTTTGATAATCAGTAGACCATGCTGATTCCAACAATACCGCTTGTCGGTATATAAACCTTTTCGATCCTACGAAAATCGTAAATAAGGTAGTTTCTACGAATTTGCCTCTCCTCTAAAAAGCGTTTTTATGACATATTTTCAACGATTTTAACAAGTCTACAAAAGGTTCGGTTATGTTTCGGTTTTGGCCGAAACTGGGGTCAATGCCGAACCTTCGGTTTCGGTTTCGGCAAAAAAACATGTTTCGGTCGGACACTAAACGTGTCTTGCTATTTCAGTCAGTCTCGGTACAAAAAGTACTGAGGTTGATTGAAGAAGCATGACAAATACGAACGTTTCCGAGAAAATACGATGGAAAACAATAATGCACTACATCTGCAGGGTAACGATATACCTACAACTGAAAATAAATAGTGATAAATATCAAATGATATTTCGTACATTTAAAATAAGTTGCGAAAAACTCACAGAAATCAGAAATTCAAAGGTGTATGTCTTCTTTCTTCTTTCTCCGGCCTTATCCCATGTTCAATTGGGGTCGGCTCTCCTAATCGCTTTTCGCCAGCCATTTCTGTTCTGGGTCGTCATTGGGTGTAATTCTAGAGCTTCGAGGTCACTATTTACTACTGATAGCCATGTGAGTCGGGGCCTTCCACGACCTCTTGGACCAGTGGCGATATCTAACACTTTACGGGCCATATGGTCTTGGGGCCTTCTCATAACGTGTCCGTACCAGCGTAGTCTCGTTTCGGATAGTTTATCAGATATCGGCGTTACTTTCAAGCTTCCACGTATATACTTATTGGCCACTTTATCCATGAGGGTTACACCTGCTGACCAGCGTAACATCCTCATTTCGGCTACGTGTAGTTGCTGCACCTGGTCCTTTCTGAGTGGCCAGCATTCGGCACCATATATCATTGCTGGTCGTACAGCGGTCTTGTAAACCTTTCCCTTGACGCGGACGGGCATTCTGTTGTCGCATAGCACACCGGTTAAACTTCGCCACGTTTGCCACCCCGCATTAACACGGTGAGTGATGTCTGCGTCGATGTTGCCGTTGGTAGAGAGTACACTGCCTAGGTATTTAAAACTGCTAACACGTTAAAGCTCCACATCTTGGAGGGATATTTTGTGTTGGGTGTTACTACCGGAGAAATTACAAGGCATGTGCTCAGTTTTTTGCTTACTTATACGTAGGCCAGCGTTTTCCAGTGCGAGTCTCCACAGCTCTAAAGTATGTTATAGGGCAACTGGGTCTTCATTTATAAGAACGACATCATCGGCGTATAGGATGTTCGCGGGTGCGGGTTGTTGCAGTTGTTCAGTTAGGCAGTTCAATACTATATTGAATAACAGCGGACTGAGGGCAGAGCCCTGGTGTACCCCAACCTTCACCTCAAATTCTTCGCTGGTTCCCGCGGGGCAGCGCACTTTGGTTGTTACATTTGCGTACATATCTGCTATCTTGTTAATATATGATTCTGGTACATACTGAGATCTTAGTGAGTGCCATATGAGTGACCTTGGTATCCGATCAAAGGCCTTTTCCAGGTCTATGAATACCATATGCAAATCTTTTTTGAGAACCCTGTACTTTTCCATAAGGATGCGGATGGTGTGAATGGCATCTGTTGCCGATTTGCCTCCAACAAAACCACATTGGTTTTCTGTGATGCTGGTTATGGAAAGTAGCCTCTCGTTAACTATTCGCTCCCAGATTTTAAATGTATGACTAATCAACTTAATGGCTCTGTAATTTCCGCAGGATCTTACGTCACCCTTGTTTTTATAAAAAGGGATTAAATAGCTTTTCCTCCATGCCGATGGTATGCCTTCGCTAGATATTTTGTTGAACAAGATGGTTAGGAATCTTTGGCCTGCTTCTCCTAGTATTTTCCAAAGTTCTGCTGGTATATCATCGGGTCCCGTAGCCTTGTTATTAGCCATTCTACGTATAGCTTTGCTAACCTCTTCTGGCGTGACTTCTGGCCATGGCCCATGAACCGGTTGCAGTTCTGTAAGCGGCAATCTTGGGTTGGTTTCGTTGAGCAGTTCAGCATAAGTATTCCCTCCACCTTTTCTTAATATCTTCATTAGATGTTAAAAGTGTACCTTGTGCGTTTTTTATGTACTTATTATTCTTAATGTCTTGCGTGTCGCGGTGCTTCTGTTTTGCTATTTTGAAAAGCTGTTTGTCGTTGGTGGCCGATTCTAAGCTTTCATAGAAGTGATCTCTATCCTTAGCTCTCGCTTGGGCTACAGCTTGTTTTGCCGCCTTCTTTGCAAGTTTATAAGACTCCCTGTTTTCGTCACTATTTGTCTCTTGCCATTATTTAAAATGATATTTTTTTAAAGTCAGTTTTTCTTGTATGTCACCTCTCCACCACTTTGGATCTTTGTTTTTCCTGGCAATACCCGACGAGATTCCTAGGCATTCTTTAGCCTTTGCAATACATAGCTCTTGGAAGTCTTCCCACATATCGTTTGCTGTTAGCTTAGAATGGTCCCTATTTAAGTGGTCAACCAACTCAGAATAGAGTTTTCCGCCTGTGGTTTGGTCTAGTTTATACCAACAATTTTTTGTGGTTTTTTCAGTTTTAACTGTGATGGATTTAGGTGTTTGAAAATCTGCCACCAACAGACGGTGTTGCGAGGTGAGAGGTTCACCGGGTATCACTTTGCAGTTTTTGAAGGACTTGAGCAAGCGACGGTCACTGAGGATGTAGTCTATTTGTGTGCTATTGCGGCCGCTCTTGTAAGTTATCAGATGTTCTTGCGGTTTTGAGAAAAATGTGTTTTGAAATGAAATGAAATGAAATATGTTTATTGCGAGAACATAGAGTTTGATTGATACAATCGTAGGTCTTAAAATAAAAGTTGTCCTTATGTTCTACTCTATGATAGGCATGCAATACAAGGTAAGCGGCAAGCAATCATGCAAACATTACAATTTAAGATATACAGTCATAATTATCGGATGATAAAAATTACAATTAAAAATTATTAATGTCAATATGATGAATTATTAAGTGATGATGTCAAAACAACATATGTTATTAATAAACTTATTGGTTTTCGTCTGACATGAATTCTTGAATTGAATAGTAACACTTTAATAATAACCATTCACGTAGGGCATTTTTAAATAGCCTCGGTTCAGATTCTAATATACGCTTTGGTAGTTTATTATAAATTTGGATGATCATTGAGAAAACATTGTTTTTGAACACATTTTTCCTTGCTCTAGGTAAGAATATTTGATTTTTACGTCTGGTCGATCTAGGGAAAAAGGTAATATTTGTGTCAAAATATTCAGGGTGCTCTTTCACAAACAAAGATGCCTGTAATATATACATGCATGGCAATGGAAGAACTTTTGTAGATTTAAATAATGGTCTGCATGGTTCTAGAAAGTGGACACTGCAAACGGCCCGTACACATTTTTTCTGAGCCACGAATGCTTTATGGACATCTACAGAGTTGCCCCAGATCAATAATCCATAGCTCAAGATGGAGGAGACATGTCCGTGGTAGGCTGTGTTGACAATTGCAAGGTTGAATGCCGAAGCGAACTTTAGTACTTCTTCACCCTGTGCATTAATGGTACCGAAGCCACGGTTACCATGAACCAGGTCGTATGCAGTGGTTGTGGCTCCTACATGCCCATTGAGATCCGCTCCAATATACTTGATTTCGGTGGGTGGTATGGACTGTATCAGGTCATATAAATCGTCCCAAAATACTTGTTTTTCTGTTGCGGACAGGCCTGTTTGTGGTGCATAAGCTGATATAATATTCATGCACGGCTGGTCGTCCATAGCAAGTTTGATGGCTATGATCCTATCGCTGACCCTGTTGACTTCTACTACGCGTTCCTGAAAGTTTCTGTCTACAGCTATGCCTACTCCATTTTTGTTAGCCATTGTTGATGAACTTGTAGCCATTACCGATGTTTCTGGACTTGGCCCCGCTCCATTTTGTCTCCTGGACGCAGCAGATGTTCACACGTCTTCTAGTGAGGGTATTACTTAGTTCCATACTGCGTCCGGTCATTGAGCCCACATTCCAGGTCGCTATTCGTACCTTCGGAGTTGTCCGTGGTCGCTCAATGCGTGAGCCATCGCTTGGGGGGGATGCCCTAATATTCCTCGCATGGTTATCATAATTGCTCTTCGCGTCGCTTACGGGGTACGCCCTAACATGTAGCTTATCGTGTTGTTCGCTTACGTAGTACGCTGCGTTACTCTTATTAAAACGACATTCTGAAATAACATGAAAACTGACTTGAACTTTCAAATTATTTTCTGTTTCAGGTAGGTACATAAAATAAAAGACTAACTTATAAAATAAAATAAAATTAAAACTAAAAACGAATGCTCAATAAAATTAAAATATATCTAAGAAATTGGGCCCCTTTGGCATGGTGCTGAGGACGCTGGCAGCATTTCCCCGCTGTATTGCGATGTTAATACGTTGTGCGAGAAATCTGCCAGCTCTTCGGTCACCAGTGAGGTGATTAGTCTTTTTGATAGCTCTTTAAAAAGTTGTAGAGCATTAGGACCCCACAGGCCAACCCCAAATGGCATAACAATATACTCGGGCCGGGTACTACTGAACTTTGAGCTTTTCGGCCGCTTTAGCCGCCGCACCTGCCTAGTTACTGGTTCCCGTGAGGTGGGAAGGGAAGGGGCCAGAGTGTCTACACAGGTAGCGTCCCACACTAGCACCCTTCCCAAACCCCAATGGGATATACCGTACGGTCTCTTATATTATAAGTTATCTATGTATGGTACAGTCAAGTGTACAAATAACCTATTCAAAAATATGTCCCATAGTTCTTAATTCGCTGACATAAGAGCTATTGTTTGTCAGAAATACACTTCTCATAACATGTATCATGATCGCAGCAACACTTTTAGTCGAATACTAATTTTGCATACTATTACTTGGCATTACTATTACTAACAGGCATTAACAAGCTGAAGTTGCAGTGGGCTGGCCATGTCGCACGAAGAACCGACAACCGTCGGGGTAAACGTGTTCTTGAGTGGAGACCGCGACTCGGCAAACGTAGTGTAGGACGCCCTCCGACCAGGTGGGATGACGATCTGCGAAAGACTGCAGGCAGATGCTGGATGCGGCAAGCTGAGGACAGGCGCTATGGCGCTCTTTAGGGGGGGGGGGCTATGTCCAGCAGTGGACTACTATAGCCTGATGATGATGATGATGAGTATACATCACATTTTGCAGCATATTATTTAGCAGAAGATTACTTTTGCCGACTTTCGTTTGGTATAATTTTATGTACCATAATCATAAAGCAGCATACTCTTATTATGGCATAATGACTTTCTTTTTCTGCTAGCAGAAAAGTGGATTAAGTAAGGGCCGCGACCCCAACAAAATTGAACCTGTGCCGGAAAACAAGGTTATGTTAGGTTGGAACTGCGGCCTCCCGAAGTGTATTTCTGACAAACAATATTATGCCAGATGAGGGTAACCCGAGTTCATGCCATGTCTCTCAGGATGAGGTGAGCTCATGCCATGTCTCTCAGGATAGGGTGAGCTCACGTCGCGTCACCTCCTGACGGGTGAGTGAGGTGAGTTGCCTAATAGTTGGATTTGAGTGTAGCGAGTATCACGCTGAGTATTTTCGACTGTACAATCATTTCCGTATTTTATTCATATTGTGCGAATTTTGACACACTTGTATTAATAAGTGGAAATGTGTCGAAGTCTAGTCGAAGGTACCATTTTGTCGTTTACCATAAGGACGAGATTTGCTTGTATCTAAAGGATAACCTGTAAGAGTTTCCTTTTGGCAAGCGACAAAGTGGGACCTTTTGCTTGCAAACGACATAATATTATTATGTAGTACCTACCTAGACCTAGTAAGTGCGGCACTAGAAAGATAAGATCCCCACTTCATGATCAGGGACCAATTCCTTGGTGAGGACAAAGGTAGTAAAAAAAAAAGATTTTATCAATCGTTCGTTTATTTAGAATTAAGCACACATGAACATAAAAAATGTAATTTGAAAAATGAATTTATAAAGCAATGAAGGTCCTATATCAAAAGAGTTATACACGGACGTGGGTTAAAATATTGAATTACTGAATTAACAATCGTCATCAGAAAGTACCTCCTCAACGTTAGAAGATGAGGAGGAACCGCTGGAACTGGAGGACGAGGCTGCGTTGCTGCTGCTAATGATGGTGTTGCCATCGGCGTCAACAGTGCGCGAGTTTATGTCTGAGCTAGCATTGGCTTCTTTGGACACAGAGGCATTATCTTCACTTGCAGTCCTCACGGATCCATCGGCGGCTACAACTTTATATTGCGTTTTGCTGGAAGCAGCCTTAATCTTTTCATTAGAGGCACCTCGTTGAGATGTCTCCACACTGGATCCGTCACTGTTCACTTTTTTCAATTTTATGTCTTTGGAAGCAGCCTTGCTTTTGTCTATCGAGGCATCTTCTTCAGATGCCTCCACAGTGGATCCGTCCCTGTTCTCTTTTTTCAATTTTGTGTTTCTGGAATCAGCTCTGTTGCTTTCGACTGAAGCAGATTTGTCTGAGGCCGTTTTGGAGGATCCGTCTTTGTTTTTCTCTGTCCGTTGTATGTCTGTGGAAGCAGCCTTGTTGCTTTCGACTGAAGCAGATTTTTCTGAGGCCGTTTCGGAGGATCCGTCTTTGTTTTTCTCTTTCCGTTGTATGTCTGTGGAAGCAGCCTTGTTGCTTTCGACTGAAGCAGATTTTTGTGAGGCCGTTTTGGAGGATCCGTCTTTGTTTTTCTCTGTCCGTTGTATGTCTGTGGAAGCAGCCTTGTTTCTTTCGACTGAAGCAGATTTTTGTGAGGCTGTTTTGGAGGATCCGTCTTTGTTTTTCTCTGTCCGTTGTATGTCTGTGGAAGCAGCCTTGTTGCTTTCGACTGAAGCAGATTTTTCTGAGGCCGTTTCGGAGGATCCGTCTTTGTTTTTCTCTTTCCGTTGTATGTCTGTGGAAGCAGCCTTGTTGCTTTCGACTGAAGCAGATTTTTGTGAGGCCGTTTTGGAGGATCCGTCTTTGTTTTTCTCTGTCCGTTGTATGTCTGTGGAAGCAGCCTTGTTGCTTTCGACTGAAGCAAATTTTTCTGAGGCCTTTTTGTAGGATCCGTCTTTGTTTATCTTTGTCCATTGTGTGTCTTTGGAAGCAGCCTTCTTGCTTTCAACTGAAGCAGATTTGTCAGAGGCCTTTTTGTAGGATCCGTCTTTGTTTATCTCTGTCCGTTGTATGTCTTTGGAAGCAGCCGACTTGCTTTCAACTGAAGCAGATTTGTCTGAGGCCGTTTTGGAGGATCCGTCTTTGTTTATCTCTGTCCATTGTGTGTCTTTGGAAGCAGCCTTCTTGCTTTTAACTGAAGCAGATTTGTCAGAGGCCTTTTTGTAGGATCCGTCTTTGTTTATCTCTGTCCGTTGTATGTCTTTGGAAGCAGCCGACTTGCTTTCAACTGAAGCAGATTTGTCTGAGGCCGTTTTGGAGGATCCGTCTTTGTTTATCTCTGTCCATTGTGTGTCTTTGGAAGCAGCCTTCTTGCTTTTAACTGAAGCAGATTTGTCAGAGGCCTTTTTGTAGGATCCGTCTTTGTTTTTCTCTGTCCATTGTGTGTCTTTGGAAGCAGCCTGGTTGCTTTCAACTGAAGCAGATTTGTCTGAGGCCGTTTTGGAGGATCCGTCTTTGTTTATCTCTGTCCATTGTGTGTCTTTGGAAGCAGCCTTCTTGCTTTTAACTGAAGCAGATTTGTCAGAGGCCTTTTTGTAGGATCCGTCTTTGTTTATCTCTGTCCGTTGTATGTCTTTGGAAGCAGCCGACTTGCTTTCCACTGAAGCAGATTTGTCTGAGGCCGTTTTGGAGGATCCGTCTTTGTTTATCTCTGTCCATTGTGTGTCTTTGGAAGCAGCCTTCTTGCTTTTAACTGAAGCAGATTTGTCAGAGGCCTTTTTGTAGGATCCGTCTTTGTTTTTCTCTGTCCATTGTGTGTCTTTGGAAGCAGCCTGGTTGCTTTCAACTGAAGCAGATTTGTCTGAGGCCGTTTTGGAGGATCCGTCTTTGTTTACTTGCTTCGATTGGTTGTTGCTTGAAGCGGCTTTGTGGGAGGACTTAGAGGCTTTTTTTTGTGACCTATCACTGGAGGATCCGTCGGCTTTTGTGATTTTCTCGCGAACATCGGATGAGCTTGCTTTGTTGTCGGATTCACTGGCGTCCTTGGATGATTTATTGATTGTTGATCCATCGGACTTCTTAATAACAATTTTAGCTTCAGAGGATTTCTTTTTGCTGTCGGACTTGTCACTCGTGTTTGAGGTCTTGGTGTGCCTGTTGCCCTTGGCATCAATATTATCCTCTTTCTGTGATGAACTGCTTCCAGATGAAGTACCGGACTCTTGGTGGGAGCTTGTTGTTTTCTTTGTTGCTTTGCCAGGTTTCCCTGGAGTGCGTGGGCCTCCTGTAATAACACCAATCTTATAGTCACCCTATTCGCAAGACTTGGTCTGAAAGCTTAAAATATCACTTGTAATTATTGTTATGTTATCAAACGAGTACTTAGGTTATCAAACAAGATCATCATGTGTAGGTATGTCAGAAAGTTGAGTAATTTAAGGGACTACCCGAGATTTTCATCGATTTTTGACAAGTTTTGAATCGTATCTCCTTTTTTTGCACTACAGATAAAATTATAAGACAAACGGCTATCGGTTTTTCAATCTTTTATCTCCGGTTTTGTCCACCGGATTTTGAAAGAAATGAATACTTATTTTTTTATGAATTTTTTAAACATTGTCTAAAAAAACACTTTTTTCGTATCTAGTTTGCAGTGAAGGATCTTACATGTACGAAATCTACATATTTGGGTTCGTCTTTGACGTCTCGAAAAACGTGTCCAGGGTTTTAATTTTAAACTAATTAACACAAAAGTTATGGCCAGAAAACCAGTTTTTTAGCCTAAAATTGTTCAACTTTGATGCCAAATATCTCGAAGACAATGAACTTTGAAGTAAATATGGGATACTATATTGCTTAAAGCCGTTACTGTTAATATAATAAGCTACAAAAAACATTAGAATACTAAGGGATTCAGATCGAAGGTCATTGGCGTGGGGTAGCCCCTTAATGATAAGCCGTTTTTAAAACCGATCTGGAAAAAAATAGCCATTAAATCATTTCGACATCATACAAATATTTTGCTGGTAATAAATAAACATTGAGCTACAACTCATGTTCAGCAAATAATTCACAAACGGTCAACATTATAAACCAATATCGGTCTGCTTCTGTTATAATTTATCAGGTTAGTAAATAGTTGAGCTGCAAAATTATTATCAGTGGCCAATTTTAACAGTGGAAAAAAGCGTGAATATCAAAATGTATATATATATGTATGGGACATTGATGATCCTTCGCGCCTACGTTTTTTTAATTTACCGCCCATTTCTACTGACAAAGCTGGCTTGCCAGAGTACGTCAACTATTTATTTCATCGAAACCAGCGGCATTCTTACCTGGATGACGTGGGCCTCCTGGAGTGTCATCGCGATCATCGTCTCCTGGTTTTCCTGGTCTGCTTGGTTTGTCTCCGTGTCCTGGACGACCTACGCAGGGAAGCGTATTAGGATGTAATAATTTATTATTTATATTAACGACCTGCTAAAAATATTTAAAATGTACGATACTAAATGCCCCATATAGACCTGTAGCAATAACTTTTGAAGTTATAAGAATATTAAAGTTGCTAATTTTTTACATATATTTTCCAGACCATATACTAAACCTAAAAATAATAATTTGTGTCATCCTAGGTATTTGCTTAGGTAGAGATTTAGGTATTCCTTTTTTTAAACAGCATTCAGTAATAAAATATTCGAGATGAAATTCTTTGTTTCCCTGTAAAAGCAAAGTGGTTTCCGACGTACACACGCATTTTGTGTAATTTTCATCCACGGGTATAATGTTAATTAAATAACATTTAATAAATACCTAAAATGCCTAAAATAATATTATAGTCGGTAAGTGAAGTGTTGTACTTTACAGAATATTATTCTATGTTATTCAAACAAATGTGTGTCACATTCATCCACCGCTTTTATTTTTAATATTTTTTTTCTTACAAACATCATGTATCTGCCACAAAAAAAAATAATGTTATTAGGTTTACGTCTACATTATTATAGTGCCACATAGAGACAACATTCATAATTTGGGTCATTTTCAACAACGGTTTTTTTACTGTTTGGCAAAATAAAACTTTGCATGAACGGCGTACGCGGGAAAGGCTACCTACGCGGGTGGGGTGCTTGTTAGATGAACATTACAGTGTATTTATTTCATTCGGAGGCATAATTACATTAAGTCTTTTGATAGTGTGGGAGTAGGTATGTTGTAAGTATAATTAAAAATAAACTGTAGGCTCCTCATACTGACCAACATTCGTGGCGTTCGCAATCAAAAGGTACCACTTTATCGTTGCCATAAGGACTCTCTGACAGGTTATTTGTACAAAGATACAATCAAATTTCGCCTTTATGGTAAACTACAAAGTGGTAACTAGTTACCTACCTTTTGATTGAGAATGTCACATCAGCGACTTTTAAAAATTACTTTTGTTTCGATATTTAGTACACTTTTTAAGATTATTTTAAGACGCAATTGCTAATTTTGTGATGTATAAAGCGTGGCAACCAGCGTCAATTACAATGATGATAGTGTTCATTGAATACAAGACTTCATACATTTTAAAAGCTATTGAAAAAAAAGTGTCATCGTTTGAGGAGTAGAATATGTTTTAATTATTTTGCTCCACCCGGTGGGTATAATCATAACATTTTGGCTTGCGATTATCGTTAGCATGAATTGAATGCTTTCGTTTTACGACGTCTTCAACGGATAACTTTATTTTTATATATAAAAAAAAATCTTAGTAATATGTGTCATAATTTAGTAAAAGGTCCCCTTTGTGGATTCTAATTTCCGAGTTACTGCAGTTTAGTGAAAACTGGCAAAATTTACCTAAACCATTTTCGACAAAACTGATAAAACACTTAGTACTAATACTACTAATTTAAAACAGAACCCCTATTGTAAATTTCAATTGGAAACTCAAAATCCCATACAAAATGACACTTAATGCAAACGCGTACGTCACGTCGCGTCATATGATCTATCCACTAGGGGTACAGTGTCATCATTATGTAAAACTAATAGAAATAATACATAATAATATGCCGGCATCATGGGCGGTACAGCAATATAATTACGCGTGTGCGATAGAGATAGGAACAGACGGGTCAATGAACGAAATTCTCGTGGTAAACGTCCTTTCTTTATTGGTATTCCTTTGTGCTCTTGAGTCAGACAAGGGCAAATGCAGCATAATATGCTTAGTACTTAAGATCTTGCATGCACGCAGTTAATGTTCACATACATGGCTTTGTCATGTCATGGAAAAACAATTTTCACATGCCATATGGCAGAACGTATTAAGGGTTAACATTGTAAATTTATAACATCCACTGTACTGTACCATATGTTCTTGTGAATAAACGTTCATTCATTCATTCATTCATTCATTCATTCATTCAATGACGTTGGGCCGTCACGGTCAGTCTCCAAAGGCCCGTCTAACCCGTCTAACACCCACAGCGGCGTACAAACACGCGGACGGCAAGAAGATCGACGGGAAACGGGTGCTGGTCGACGTGGAGCGTGGAGTGGAGAAAATCCGTTCAATAGTTTTTGAGTTTAACGCGAACATACAAACACACATACAGACTTTGTTTTATAAGGTGTAGGATATACCCTGGCAAGCCAATTATGTCAGTGGAAAAAAAGCGTGAAATTCAAAATGTAGTAGTAGTAGTAGTAGTAAACTCTTTATTGTACAAAAAGACATATTAAATGTATATGGGAGATTGATCCTTCGCGCTTACATTTTTTAAATCTACCGCCCATTTCTACTGACAAAGCGGGCTTGCCAGAGTATATAGGTACGTCAACTATTTATTTCATGGAAACTATCGGCATTCTTACCTGGATGACGTGGGCCTCCCGGAGTGTCATCGCGATCATCGTCTCCTGGTTTTCCTGGTCTGCTTGGTTTGCCTTCATGTCCTGGACGACCTACGCAGGGAAAAGTATTAGGGTGTAATAATTTGTTATTTATATTAACGATGTGCTAAAAATATTTAAAATGTACGATATTAAATGCCCCATGTATGCAGACGACATATCTATAATGTTTCCAAGCGAGCACAGTAATGAAGCTACGAATAGTTTTAGATTAGCATCTTTACTTCAGTTTTGACCTGGCTAGAAAACCATAATTTACAAATAAACTTACACAAAACTAACCTAATACAAATTAGACCTCATCAAAAATTTGATTTAAAAATTGACTATCATTACAGAAATTGCAAATTCGATTTTAAAAGCACTTGTTCATTAAATTTCAACTGCCTAGCTATCACGTGTAACTTATTCATTTTCTTAACTGGACCCGCGTCGCCCGCCGTTGTTATCTACAAACGGTTCATTTATAATAAATGAAACATTAGGTACAAACGGTTCATTTATAATAAATGAACCGTTTGTATTTATTGTTTGTATTTATAATAAATGAACCGTTTGTAGATAACAACGGCGGACGACGCGGGTCCAGTTAAGAAAATAAATAAGTTACTCGTGATTTTATACCTGCTTCAGTTGACTGTTGACTGTCATCATCAATAGTCATAGTCATAGTCATTTATTTATAATATTTTAAATATTACATGTCAAGTTATTAGGCAATAGGTATTCAGATTTTATATAACATTCAAATTAATTAAATAATCTGCTTAATTAAAATATCAGGATAGGTACAATGTCAATTATTCATTTAAATTATTGTAATAATACCTACTGTTATTCTATTTTATGGGGTAAAAGTTAAAAAAATGCATAACTAGAAAACTATGAAAAATCGGCTAACATACGTGGGGTATATTCTGATAGCGCACGATGTGCGAAATCTAAAAAAAAATTTTGGACGTCGAGGTTTGGACAACACTGTATATATATATTTATATGCTAGCGACCCACCCCGGCTTCGCACGGGTTAACAAATTGATAAGTGAAAACGGCAGGAAAATCCGTTTAGTAGTTTTTGAGTTTAACGCGAACATACAAACACACGGACAGACTTTGTTTTATAAGGTGTAGAAATATACCCTGGCAAGCCAATTATGTCATTCATACCTGGTTGACCATGGCCTCCCGGAGTGCCATCGCAATCATCGTCTCCTGGTTTTCCCGGTCTACTTGGTTTGCCTCCATGTCCTGGATGATCTACGCAGGGAAGCGTATTAGGATGTAATAATTTATTATTTATATTAACGACCTGCTAAAAATATTTAAAATGTACGATATTAAATGCCTCATGTATGCAGACGACATATCTATAATGTTTCCAAGCGAGCACAGTAATGAAGCTACGAATACTTTTAGATTAGCATATTTACTTCAGTTTTGACCTGGCTAGAAGACCATAATTTACAAATAAACTTACAGAAAACTAACCTAATACAATTTAGACCTCATCAAAAATTACATTAAAAAATTGACTGTCATTACAGAAATTGTAAATTTGTTCATTAAATTTCAACTGCCTAAGAGATAGCTATCACGTGTAACTTATTCATTTTCTTAACTGGACCCGCGTCGTCCGCCGTTGTTATCTAGAAACGGTTCATTTATAATAAATGAAACATTAGGTACAAACGGTTCATTTATAATAAATGAACCGCTTGTAGATAACAACGGCGGACGACGCGGGTCCAGTTAAGAAAATAAATAAGTTACTCGTGATTTTATACCTGCTTCAGTTGACTGTCATCATCAATAGTCATAGTCATAGTCATTTATTTATAATATTTTAAATATTACATTTCAAGTTATTAGGCAATAGGTATTCAGTTTTTATATAACATTCAGATTAATTAAATAATCTGTCTAATTAAAATATCAGGATAGGTACAATGTCAGTTATTCAATTAAATTATTGTAATAATACCTACTGTTATTCTATTTTATGGGGTAAAAGTTAACAACTGCATAACTCGAAAACTATGAAAAATCGGCTAACATACGTGGGGTATATTCTGATAGCGCACGATATGCGAAAACTAAAAAAAAATTTTGGACGTCGAGGTTTGGACCACACTGTATATATATATTTATATGCTAGCGACCCGCCCCGGCTTCGCACGGGTTAACAAATTGATAAGTGAAACCGGCAGGAAAATCCGTTTAGTAGTTTTTGAGTTTAACGCGAACATACAATCACACAGACAAACTTTGTTTTATAAGGTGTAGTAATATACCCTGGCAAGCCAATTATGTCAGTGGAAAAAAGTGTGAAATTCAAAATGTATATGGGAGATTGATCCTTCGCGCCTACATTTTTTAAATTTACCGCCCATTTCTACTGACAAAGCGGGCTTGCCAGAGTATATAGGTACGTCAACTATTTATTTCATCGAAACTATCGGCATTCATACCTGGTTGACCTGGGCCTCCCGGAGTGCCATCGCAATCATCGTCTCCTGGTTTTCCCGGTCTGCTTGGTTTGCCTCCATGTCCTGGATGATCTACGCAAGGAAGCGTATTAGGATGTAATAATTTATTATTTATATTAACGACCTGCTAAAAATATTTAAAATGTACGATATTAAATGCCTCATGTATGCAGACGACATATCTATAATGTTTCCAAGCGAGCACAGTAATGAAGCTACGAATACTTTTAGATTAGCATATTTACTTCAGTTTTGACCTGGCTAGAAGACCATAATTTACAAATAAACTTACAGA
Source organism: Cydia splendana (assembly GCF_910591565.1). Taxonomy (NCBI): domain Eukaryota; kingdom Metazoa; phylum Arthropoda; class Insecta; order Lepidoptera; family Tortricidae; genus Cydia; species Cydia splendana. The sequence goes on from NC_085983.1 coordinate 8,575,361, forward strand.
ACACTAACCTAATACAATTTAGACCTCATCAAAAATTAGATTTAAAAATTGACTGTTATTACAGAAATTGCAAATTAGATCTTAAAATCTTGTTCATTAAATTTCAACTGCCTAGCTATCACGTGTAACTTATTCATTTTCTTAACTGAACCCGCGTCGCCCGCCGTTGTTATCTACAAACGGTTCATTTATAATAAATGAAACATTAGGTACAAACGGTTCATTTATAATAAATGAAACATTAGGTACAAACGGTTCATTTATAATAAATGAACCGTTTGTAGATAACAACGGCGGACGACGCGGGTCCAGTTAAGAAAATAAATAAGTTACTCGTGATTTTATACCTGCTTCAGTTGACTGTTGACTGTCATCATCAATAGTCATAGTCATAGTCATTTATTTATAATATTTTAAATATTACATGTCCAATTATTAGGCAATAGGTATTCAGTTTTTATATAACATTCAGATTAATTAAATAATCTGCCTAATTAAAATATCAGGATAGGTACAATGTCAGTTATTCAATTAAATTATTGTAATAATACCTACTGTTATTCTATTTTATGGGGTAAAAGTTAACAACTGCATAACTTGAAAACTATGAAAAATCGGCTAACATACATGGGGTATATTCTGATAGCCCACGATATGCGGAATCTAAAAAAAATTTGGACGTCTAGGTTTGGACCATCTTGTATATATATATTTATATACTAGCGACCCGCCTCGGCTTCGCACAAGTTAACAAATCGATAGGTGAAAACGGCAGGAAAATCCGTTTAGTAGTTTTTGAGTTTAACGCGAACATACAATCACACAGACAGACTTTGTTTTATAAGGTGTAGAGATATACCCTGGCAAGTTAATTTTGTCTGTGGAAAAAAAGCGTGGAATTCAAAATTTATACGGGAGATTGATCTTTGGCGCCTACATTTTTTAAATTTACCGCCCATTTCTACTGACAAAGCGGGCTTGCCAGAGTATATAGGTACGTCAACTATTTATTTCATCGAAACTATCGGCATTCATACCTGGTTGACCTGGGCCTCCCGGAGTGCCATCGCAATCATTGTCTCCTGGTTTTCCCGGTCTGCTTGGTTTGCCTCCATGTCCTGGATGATCTACGCAGGGAAGCGTATTAGGATGTAATAATTTATTATTTATATTAACGACCTGCTAAAAATATTTAAAATCATCATCATCATCCTGGCGTCAATCCCGGCTGTGCCCCCGCGCGGGGCGCGAGGACCCGGGGTCCGCCTTCCGACTCCTTCGTGACCACTTTGCCCGATCTTCGGCATCCCTGGTAGTGAGTCCGTTGGCACGCATGTCCTCCTTGACGACATCAAGCCATCGCTTCTTGGGCCGGCCTCTTCTTCCCGTACCGGGAGGAGGCGGCATGGCCAGGCATTTGTTACCCACGTAACTTGCCGGTCTGCGCGAGACGTGGCCATACCAACGAAGGCGACACTCTTGCAGTTTGTCTGCAATGTCACGGACGCCAAGACTACCCCGAATGTGGGCGTTTCGGACGCGATCCTTGCGTGAAACTCCGCACATCCACCGTAGCATCTTCATTTCCGTGACACGCAGTTCCTGCTTGTGCCGCTCTAGTAAAGGCCAAGTCTCGCTGCCGTACAGAAGGGCAGGTCTAATGATGGTCTTATAGACCTGTCCCTTCAACTTAATCGGCATTTTGGGGTCACAAATAACCCCAGTCATCTCCCGCCATTTGACCCAAGCAGCGGAAATTCGGGCTTTGACGTCGCTGTCGATGTCCCCGGTAGTGCTAAGTACAGATCCTAGGTACTTAACTTGATCCGTGCGCTCGACCATGTCCACGCCTATGCGGACGGGTAGAGGATCTGTACTATTGCAGGCCATGTACTCTGTCTTCGCCACATTTAGTTTAAGACCGCCGTTCTCCAGCGACCCCCTCCATCTGTTCACACGCTGGACAAGTCGGCCCTTATCAGAGTCTGTCAGCGCGATATCATCAGCATACATGAATAGCCACGGTGGCTGCTCATGGTAGTCTCGGATGCTGGCTGACAAGGCGTCTAAAATCACGCTAAACAGAAACGGGCTGAGCACAGAGCCCTGATGTACTCCAACAGTGACAGTGACACAAAATGTACGATATTAAATGCCTCATGTATGCAGACGACATATCTATAATGTTTCCAAGCGAGCTCAGTAATGAAGCTACGAATACTTTTAGATTAGCATATTTACTTCAGTATTGACCTGGCTAGAAGATCATAATTTACAAATAAACTTACAGAAAACTAACCTACTTAATACAATTTAGACCTCATCAAAAATTAGATTTAAAAATTGACTGTCATTACAGAAATTGCAAATTTGTTCATTAAATTTCAACTGCCTAAGAGATAGCTATCACGTGTAACTTATTCATTTTCTTAACTGGACCCGCGTCGTCCGCCGTTGTTATCTAGAAACGGTTAATTTATGAGTAATTCTCAAAAAGTGGCATCTTAACCTGTCATCGAGTTTTTTAATTGAATGTATGTTTATTTGCTCTTTTTCATATGAAACAAAAATGTATCCAGATAAACTAAATCAATGTTTATCGAGGCCAAGTGATTATTTTTATTTAAATTTAATACTTATATTTATAAAAAATAAAGAGTAGCACTTTTCACTGTAACATGTCTTGTCCAAAAGCATCGCTCTTCCAGTTTTAGTTCTTTACATTTTATAAGCAACAATTAATTTAAATAAAATATTATGCTATATAATAATATAAACAATACCTTTTAAAATGTACATTGCACAGGCCTTATATATATATTTTTTTTACAACAATATTCACGCACGAAGTTTGTCCAAGGATATTTTCACTGTAACCTGTACATCCGCGGTATTGTATCTGACTCATACACAGAAAACTTTTTTTAGATCATAACTATGGCAAAATATTAGGTAAGTGTCAAGCTAACCACCGTAGGGTACGATCATGACCCAAGTGTCGTAGTTTCGTAGAGACAAGTGGTTAAAAGGCAGGAACATGAGATGGTTTTGTAACGGAATGTTAACTTTAACTTGTCTCGATTATTTTACGAATTTGGTATGGGGCCTATTGTAATAATATCATTTTAACTGTGTTCAATGTATAGGTTATTTATTGTAAGTCTTGAAAATATCTTCTTCATTTTCGGTTCCCTTTTGTAAATTTGGGGTACTTGAAGTAGTAAAACATAATTTTCATTCTTTAAAGTAAAAAAATAATAATTCATTAACTTTAACCTGTCGATGCCACTTTCTTGAGAATCACTCTTATACCTGCTTCAGTTGACTGTCATCATCAATAGTCATAGTCATAGTCATTTATTTATAATATTTTAAATATTATATGTCAAGTTAATCTGGCGGGGCTGGTTTTCCCGGTGAACCTGGTTTTCAGAGACATTGTCACTTGTTTTGAAGTAATTTCTGGAGAAAATTGATTTCGTCTAACTTATTTATTTATTTATTTACAAACTTTATTGCACATACAAAAAGTACAACAGGTGGACTTAATGCCGCTATGGGCATTCTCTACCAGTCCACCATAAAGCGAAACAGATAAGCGTCCATGTGGGTGCAGTGAGAAATAAATAGAAAAAAACGTAACTTTTGAGCGAAGTAAAATATCTACATTCTAAATACCTAGTCTAAATACCTACTACTTATATAAAGCCGTGTGTACAAAAGTACAGATGTAAAAAAATGTTAGCTGTGAGTATAGGGAATGTCGAATGTGTTTGACCTAATGGTTGACTGGTAGAGAATGCCTTAAGGAATTGAGTCCGCCATTTGTACAATTTTATATCGAGCAATCAAGTTTAAAATAAATAAATATATAATCCGTCGCCATAGTTTTATTTAAATTTAGACCTTGTTTCTCACCTGGATGTCCTGGATGTCCTGGATGATCTGGTTGTCCTGGATGTCCTGGTTGTCCTGGATGTCCTGGTTGTCCTGGATGTCCTGGTTGTCCTGGATGTCCTGGTTGTCCTGGATGTCCTGGTTGTCCTGGACGACCTGGTTGTCCTGGATGTCCTGGTTGTGCTGGACGACCTGGTTTTCCTGGTTGTCCTGGACGACCTGGTTGTCCTGGATATCCTGGATGTTCTGGATATCCTGGATGTCCTGGTTGTCCTGGTTTTCCTGGTTGTCCTGGACGTCCTGGTTTTCCTGGACGACCTGGATATCCTGGTTGTCCTGGTTTTCCTGGTTTTCCTGGACGTCCCGGTTGTACTGGACGACCTGGTTGTCCTGGATGTCCTGGATGTCCTGGTTGTGCTGGACGACCTGGTTTTCCTGGATGTCCTGGTTGTCCTGGTTTTCCTGGTTTTCCTGGTTTTCCTGGTTGTCCTGGACGTCCTGGTTGTCCTGGACGACCTGGATGTCCTGGTTGTGCTGGACGACCTGGTTTTCCTGGTTGTCCTGGACGTCCTGGTTGTCCTGGTTTTCCTGGTTGTCCTGGACGTCCTGGTTGTCGTGGTTGTCCTGGATGACCTGGTTGTCCTGGACGACCTGGTTGTCCTGGATGTCCTGGTTGTGCTGGACGACCTGGTTTTCCTGGTTGTCCTGGATGTCCTGGTTGTCCTGGACGACCTGGATGTCCTGGACGACCTGGTTGTCCTGGATGCTCTGGTTGTCCTGGATGTCCTGGATGTCCTGGATGATCTGGTTGTCCTGGATGTCCTGGTTGTCCTGGATGTCCTGGTTGTCCTGGATGTCCTGGTTGTCCTGGATATCCTGGTTGTCCTGGATGCCCTGGTTGTCCTGGATGTCCTGGTTGTCCTGGATGTCCTGGTTGTCCTGGTTGTCCTGGATATCCTGGTTGTCCTGGATGTCCTGGACGACCTGGACGACCTGGTTTTCCTGGTTTTCCTGGTTGTCCTGGATGTCTTGGTTGTCCTGGATGTCCTGGTTGTCCTGGACGACCTGGTTGTCCTGGTTGTCCTGGGCCTCCTGGATATCCTGGTTGTCCTGAAAAGATTAACAAAATTAGTTATTGCCATTTGACACAGCTTTCATTGACATTTGATGACGTCTTTTGGTCAAGTTTCATGAGATCCATGAAGTGTCGAAGTCGAAGAATTCTCGAGCAGAAACCCTATTTCATTTTTTTTTGTTCTAATTTTGTAAAATAATTATGCTATGTACCTATTGTGTACACTTTTTATAACGAGGAATAGTAGGGCTTTTTCATTAAATTTTTTTTTGTGTATTTAAAATATATTAAATACGGGTCACTTACGTATTTTAAATCGAAAAACGCTCGACTTGTTTCACTCCGTACCGAGGAGCTTCATCAGGAGCTTGCGCTGCTTGCGTTCGTTGCGTTGCGTCTGCGCCGGTCCGTCACCATCAACGCAAGCTCCTGATGACACTCCTCGGTACAGTACGGAGTGAAACATGTCGAGCGTTTTTAGAATAGAATAGAATACCATTTATTTCAGTATAAGTACACAGTTATACAATACATACACAAAAAAAAACTTAACTTTTTCGACTTAAAATACGTGAGTGACCGGTTTTAATATACAGTATGTATCAGAACGAAAGGCAAAGAAAAAGACCCATTAATGTTTAGGTCATACTGAGCAACTTTTACTATGGGACCAACCCCGAAAACGCGGAAGAAAATTTGGATGTTTCATACATTTTGCTGGTCTGATGTTGAAATTTCCTATGGGAGAGTCAATTTTTTTCTCGCGATTTCGGGGTTGGTCCCATAGTAAAAGTTGCTCAGTATGACTTAAACATTAATGGGCCTCTTCCTTTGCCTTTCGTTCTGATGTTCTGATACATACTGTATTATTCAATGAAATAAGTTTACCCTGGCAAGCCAATTTTGTCAGTGGAAAAAAAGCGTGAAATACAAAATGTGTATGGGATATTAATCCGTTGCGCTTACATTTTTTAAATTCACCCCCATTTTCTACTGACAAAGCTGGCTTGCCAGAGTATACATATAGGTACCTAGGTCTACTATTTATTTCATCGAAACTATCGGCATTCTTACCTGGTTTACCTGGGGTGCCTGGTTTTCCTCCATGTCCTGGATGACCTGGGGTGCCTGGTTTTCCTCCATGTCCTGAATGACCTGGGGTGCCTGGTTTTCCTCCATGTCCTGGGTGTCCTGGTCTGCCCGGACCTCCGTGGCCCTCATCACAATCATCGTCCTTGCCACCCTTCTTCACACGGCGTCTGTATTCTTCTTCGCTTTCTTCAGACTTCTTACTTGAAGAGCTCTTTCTGCGTCTGCGCTGCTCCTCAGTTTCCTATGTACAAGAAAATGTGATTAATGTGATTACGAGTAATATAACACTTTAAACTCTCGCGTTTTGTACAGTCACTTCACCTGCAATAATATGTTACTCTTCGAAGGCCGCAAAAATATGTGACACGCTCTTATGGCTCCACAAATAAGATCGTGTCAGATTTTTTTGCGGCATTCATTGTGTAACATATATATATTTTTTTTGGTCTTTGCGTGACCTCAGCTGGTGCAAGGTGCAACTCAGCTGAAACGTCGGTATTCCAGGTAAAAGTAATGAAAGTAAATATATCGCGGTAGACCCGTTTGTGTTATAAATGTGACTAATGTGAGAAAGTGTGATGTATTTAAGTGAAAATAAAAAAAATACATGTTGAAACAATATGTGACTAGGATAAACTTAAGTTAGTATGTTATGTTATAGCGAACATATATTTGTAACTTATACTAGTACCTAGTACCTAAATGGTTTATATACCTAAGTAAGTAAAGAGAGGGAGCCTATTTCTGCCAACAAACTGTTATACAGTTTGGCGGAGGTTAGTACCTATGTGAAAATATATGAATAAATGTTTCATTTATTTGTTTTTTATTTAAAAGGCATACTTACTTTTATAAATTCGATTTAGATAATGTAGATTAGTTTGATAAATCTTCAATTGCAACACAAGATGGTTCGACGATCTATCTGGTTAAGGTCGCAATCGCAGGGCGCCAAGTCAGAAAACTTTTGGTACCTATGTAAGTTGAACCAAACTCTTAGACAAATTTTCTTACCTCAGAAGACTTGGACTTAGACTTCGACTTAGAGATTCTCCGAAGCTTGGACTCTTCGCTCTCAGATTCGGAGCTAGATTTAGAGCTGCTTGACTTCCTGCGTCTCCTTTCCTCGATTTCCTTGGAGGTGTCACCGTGTTTCTTCTGAGAAGACTTAGAGATTCTCTTACGACTGGACTCTTCGCTCTCAGATTCGGAGCTAGATTTTCTGCTTGCCCTCTTGCGTCTCTCTTCCTCCTCGCTTTCCTCGGAGGTGCGCCCGCGCCTTTCCTTAGAAGACTTAATTTTACGACGTCTGGAGACTTCGCTCTCAGATTCGGAGCTAGATTTAGAGCTGCTTGACTTCCTGCGTCTCCTTTCCTCGATTTCCTTGGAGGTGCCACCGTGTTTTTTCTGAGAAGACTTAGAGATTCTCTTACGCCTGGACTCGTCGCTCTCAGATTCGGAGCTAGATTTTCTGCTTGCCCTCTTGCGTCTCTGTTCCTCCTCGCTTTCCTCGGAGGTGCGCCCGCGCCTTTCCTTAGAAGACTTAATTTTACGACGCCTGGAGACTTCGCTCTCAGATTCGGAGCTAGATTTAGAGCTGCTTGACTTCCTGCGTCTCCTTTCCTCAATTTCCTTGGAGGTGCCACCGTGTTTTTTCTGAGAAGACTTAGAGATTCTCTTACGACTGGACTCTTCGTTCTCAGATTCGGAGCTAGATTTAGAGCTGCTTGACTTCCTGCGTCTCCTTTCCTCGATTTCCTTGGAAGTGCCACCGCGTTTTTTCTGAGAAGACTTAGAGATTCTCTTATGACTGGACTCTCCGCTCTCAGATTTGGAGCTAGATTTAGAGCTGCTTGACTTCCTGCGTCTCCTTTCCTCGGTTTGCTTAGAGTTGCGCTCGCGCTTTTCCCTTCTCTCTCTCTGTTCGCTGCTCTCTCTTGCGCTGGCTTGTCTGCTGTTGGATTTCTTGGAGCTGTAGCTGAAATAAACAAAATAATAAATATTTGACGACCTGTCCGGCCTAGTCGGTAAATGAAGCCGATGGTCCGTTCGAATCCCAGTAAGGGATAATACTTAAGATATTTATATTATTTATTCCCGAATCATGGGTGTTTTCTATGTATTTGTATATTGCAAAGCCTGACCTGGAATACGTATATGATCATCACGCGCCATGTTGCGGAATTTCACTGGAACTATTTTTTTCATAGGTACTGAACTGTCAGCTGAGAATAACAGCGCCCTCTTGACAATGATCATATATTAGTTACTGGTCAGGCTTGATATGTACCTATTGTCAAAGACATATGTAACTTCGTATAAGACGAATAAAGTCTAAGGAAAAAACGTGCCTCGGAATTCAAGTAAAAGTCATTCTCGAATAGATGCCGCACACACCTTTAGCCTATCGGCTAGATGGCGTGACGACACCGTTTCATATTTAACAATTTTAACACATATATATCAGTGAATGAACATGGGTCAAAATGATATAAAAATAATAAAATAATTTATCCATATATATACATTTTTTGATAACTTTATACGTTTTCATTTTGAGTTTTAGTCGTGTGTCGATAGATGGCAGTAAATTTACAGTGACTACAAAATTTACAATGACAGGACCCCTCTATCTATACTATCTATTCTTTTTGCTATTGTTGTCTGAGTCTACAACTTCAAGCCTTCTAGAGCTTACTGTGGGCCTTAGTCGAATTTTTAGGGATGTCTTGTAATATTTGTAATATCAATGTTAATCAATGTCAATCTTCTTCCTAGTTTTATGCACCAAGGTTTTCCATTCTATACGATGTTCCGCTATCCTGACAAAGACGGCTGGGTAGAACCCTGGCAGGCCTTCTTTACTATATCGACCCCTTAGATGAGTATATATGCTTTTACTACCGGCTTTTACGACCGGACTGGTACATGCTCGATCGATTGATCCGTGAAATTCTACTTTAACTTAAGTGTCATGTATGTCGTCATGTTGTATCTCTTTTTTGTATAAGTGTAAACTGTATGTTATTTCATTAGACTTAGGTATATCGACCGGGATATGGACCGTGATTACCTTGGGTCGAAATATCGGGAGCTTAAAAACAATACAAAAGGTAATCACGATCCATATCCCGGTCGATATAAGTCTAGTGAAACTAACCGTGCGTTACGCTACGCTACGCTAAAGCGTTAAGGATGACTCACGTTAGACCGGGCCGTGTCCGGGCCGGACCTTCCGGAGCTTACTTTTCTATGACATGACAGGCGATCACGTGATGCTTTCAATAGAAAACGATGTGCCGGAAGCTCCGTCCCGGACACGGCCCGGTCTAACGTTAGTCATTCTTTACGCTCTCTCTCTCAATTGTAAGGCGGCTATCGTGTGGACTTACCTCTTCTGTTCGCTGGCCGATTGCTGGGCTGACTGCGCCTTCTTAGAGCTCTTGGAGCTGTTTTGCACACGGGTGCCTCCTCGGATGAGGAGTTCGTCACGCTCATTTTGCTCGGCGTGGCTCTGCTTGGCTGATTTGGCAGACTGGCGTTCGTCGCTTTCTTCGACTAAAAAAAAAGTGAAATAGATTAGAATTAGTCCAAGAAAAGTTTGCAATGATTTTGATAGCCCACCCAGTGCAACTAGCTGTTATTTATATGTCATAATTTCATAGAAGTTTGACGTTTAAAATAACACTTACCTACACTGCGTGTTCAAAATCGCTGCAGACTTTTCTTGGTCTAACTCTATTACGATATCGATATGATTATTTAGAAGGAAAGAAAGGTATGGAAACTTGCGACGGAAGATATGGACATCGGGCGGGCATAACCTTTTATCTGAATTACTCTAAAACTATATTACTGTTTAAAATTTTGCTCGTCAAATCTCTTGGCTATATCACTAGCTATTTTGTACTAAAAATATACTGCTATGGTACAAATGTAGTGCATAATTATTTTCCATCGTATTTTCCCGGCAACTCACAAACTCGTGTCAGTCTCGGTACAAAATCCCTAAGCTGTTGGTAGGGATTTTGAGGTTGGCTGAAGTAAAACGACAAATACGATCGTTGCCGAGAAAATACAATGGAAAACAATTAATGCACTACATCTGCAGGGTAACGATATATACGTATAAATGAAAATTAGGCATATTTTTTTATATAAATCGAGCCAACTTTAATTTTTAAAGTGTTAGTTGGAGTCTGCCCTTAAAAATATAGTCTAAGTTAACCGTGTAAATATTTTCACCAAAAATTAATCCTATTTTGAGTTTACCCCCTCTTTAAAATAGGAAATATAATTATATTTGTCTTTAGCTAACTACACTTCGCAGTTGCAGATGGAAACCTGCATCACGACGCCTCACGATGTTATCCTTCACCCAAAAGCAGTGATAAACATCAAATGATATTTAAGTTGCGAAAAACTCACAGAAATCAGAAATTCAAAGGTGTATGTGAAGTTCCCAATTCGAATTGAGCTAAGTGAGTGGACTAGCCCAAGCCCTCTCGCGTACGAGAGGAGGCCTGTGCCCAGCAGTGGGACGTATATTGGCTGAAATTATTATTATTATATTAACTACACTTACCACCGTAGCGGGTGCTCTTCTTTGAGGACCGGCTAGAGTCAGCAGACGCACTTTCGGAGGCGTCTTGCTTTGCACTTTTCTCCGACTTTTTGCTCACAAACCCTCCTGAAAACAAGCAAGGAAAATTAATGCTGGAACTAATATGGAATTTATAAATATGAAACATTTACACAATGACGTCACGGTCAACTCACCTACTTATATTTCTATCCGATTTATTAAATACACATTAAATAGAACTTGTGTTTAAAAATAACTTCTATCTATCTTTTTCTAATAATTATCTGGTGCTTTATTTTATGCATGGTTTGAAATAATTTATTTTAAACAGTCAAATACCCTATTATGTTTTTAGATACTAACCCCTGCCGATGATAATCTGTTGCTGACTATTGGCACGTGAGGAAGTCGACTGTTGTTGCTGCGCAGAGCTGGCCTGGTGGTTCGATTCCTGTTCGGTGACGTGTCCTAAAATATAAACACAATAAGTTTTTGTCAAAAATTTCATTTTATGCTTCAATGACATTTTATCAAGTATTTTACTCCCTCGATCTCTTTTATGTAAAGCTTCATACTTCTAATGTAATGTGTTATACAGTGTGGAAAGATAAGTCGGGCCCTGGAGGGAAACTACCTTAAATCCTTAAGCTGGCGCATTTTACTTAAAGGAGACATTCCTTTATTTTTAAAAAGAAACTAAACTGCATTCAAATATTTTCTAAAACTCCGGCCTCGCCCGGGACCCGAACCGACTAAAAATTCCATAAAATAAAAACTCGCAATTTTATTCTACTAGTCCATACAGTTAATGTTAATGATAACATTTCTCCAAGAAACATTAGGTCTTACACTCGTCTGTCGTACAAAATATCCATAAAATCTAATATTTAGTAGGTACTCAAGATTTTTTAGACAAGCCAAATTGAAGAAAAAAAGAAAAATACTTTGAATGCAGTTTTGTTTCTTTTTAAAAATAAAGGAATGTCTCCTTCAAGTAAAATGAGCCAGCTTAAGGATTTAAGGTAGTTTCCCTCCAGGGCCCGACTTATCTTTCCACCCTGTAGATTTAAATCGAATGTAGGTACTCATAATAGGTAATTATTTCACTTATTTATTCAAAAAATGCATGTTGTTAGCTATTAAGAAATGTAATTCCAATTAGCACATAAGGTTGGACTGTAAGTGTTATTTGTATGCAATAAATAAATAAAGTTTTGTTCCAATCTTTTATGGCTGACTGTACTTATCTTTCCACAGGTAACTAATACATTGCTAATATTCATCGGACAATTCTAAAAAATCCAAAGACAATAAGGTTTCGTTGTTTCATCACAGAGTTCCTATGGCCACCTCCTGTCTCCATGATCAGATCAGCTCGATGGTACCATAATATTGCATTGTCACCCGACTTACATAAGTATGCAAATTTTCAGCTTCATTTGAAGTCGGGAAGTGGGACAAATTTAACTTGCAAGATTTGACCCGTACATACATAAGTAGAGTCAGAACAAGAAAAGTCTGCAGCGATTTTGATAGCCCACGCGGTGCAAGTGTTATTACGTCATAATTTAAAGTAACACGTACTGACATATTAAATATATTAAAAGGGTCCTCACGTATTTTAAGTCGAAAAACGCTCGACATGTTTTACTCCGTACCGAGGAGCCCCGAGGAGTGACCCGTTTTTAATATATTTAATAAGTCTGTGTCTCACGGAAGTTTTGTTATTAACACGCACTGAGTGGGCTATCAAAATCGCTGCAGACTTTTCTTGGTCTAACTCTACATACATAGTTTACTTACTTTTTTTTTTTTGTATAGTGAACTTTTGTGACGTTCAAAAATATAGACTTTTATTTAATATTACTAGCATACAAACTTAATACCTAGAAACAAAATAATACCATAAGTAAAACATAATAAAATAACTAACCTAAAAACTTAAAAACTAAATCTAAAAATAAATAAAACTAATCTAAAAATAAATAATTACAAACTATCCTGCGGAATGGTGCCGTAGATGCTGGCAGCATTTCCCCGCTGTATCGCAATACTTATTCTTTGTGCGAGGAAGCTGCCAGCTCTACGATCACCAGTGGCGTCTGCTATCCTTTTGGATAAATCCTTAAATAGCGTAGACGCGTTCGGACCCCACGGGTTTGGTTTACTTACTTACTTAATAGTTAGGTTCATTGCAAGTTAATAAAAAGCTTCTTAAATATAGTCGTATTTCAAGGGCTTTTATAGTCGTATTTTAAGGGCTTCATATGTATCAAGTATATCAGATTGTTATATTTAATCCCTAATTAAAATAGCCGAAAATTAAATAGGCTCTAGTAATACTTTCCGCCTGAAAGCCGTGTCTCCAGGCGTCCTGTGCACTCTTAAGGGGCCCACTGATTGACAGTCCGCCGGACGGTATCGGCCTGTCAGTTGTTCGGAACTGTCAACATTTTGTACTAACTGACAGGCCGATACCGTCCGGCGGACTGTTAATCAGTGGGCGCCCCTTTATGCGATCCGTTGAGAGTAGGGTTGCCAACTTTTTTTTGGTGGAATATAGTATTTTCCAGAATAAGGCATCAAAAATATAGTACAACTACACTTCAAAAAAATATAGTACTTTTAGATAAAATACTAAACATGAGTGTAATATACGTTTAATCGGAAATATAGTATTTTAGCGTACTATAAATTATATAGTATTTTTCCAAAAGTATTAGTACAGAGAGCCAAAATATAGTACAATACTATATAATATAGTACGGTTGGCAACCCTAGTTGAGAGTGAGCTACGAGCGGTCGGACTGAACTGTGAGGCCAGAAGGTTCGCTGAAGATAGGAGCGTCTCTGTACCTCTGGGGTGTCTTAGGACAACAACAACAATTAAAAACACTTCGTGCCCGTCGCCCTCGAGACAGCCGGGCCTTGGGTACGGGAGGCACGTGAGCTCTTCAGAGAGCTTGGCAAGCGCCTCAGGGAGAAGGGGAATGACCCCCGTTCTGAGTCATGGCTCCATCGCCATACAGCGGGGTAACGCTGCTAGTGTGACGGGGACGTTTGGACCCGGCATGGCTCAGAACGGGTTTTAGTTTCTTAAGCTTTGTACATGTTGTTAAATAAACAGATAATTAATATTAAAAATCCAACAACATGGACGCAACTGAAATTGTTGAGGTTATTATCTTATGTAGGCTATCTAATCTATCTATGGTAAAGCTACCACCACAAATCCAGTGTTCTAAGTTTAAATTTTAATTAGGAGTTGTTGTCTATGATGTTCTAGAATAACAGTTGGTCTGCAAATAAAATGCTGATATGGTGAAGACGTGTTTTTATACAGCATAATTGCGGTCGCACTTCGAAACTAAGTACATAGTATAGGGTTGCCATAAGTGTGGGGAGTCAGACCGGGACATTTAAAGAATAATCGGCCAAGAGCATGTCGGGCCATGCTCAGTGTAGGATTTCGTATTTTCCATTCTGTCAAAATAAGCCAAATGGGGGTTAATAGTAGGTAAGTATCATGTAAGTACATTACAAGCATAAGGGAGTACTTTTACTAAGAAAAGAAGATTTTTTGTAATAACTCAAAACCGACTGGACCGATCATGTTCGCTATAGTTTTCATTGAAAGTACATATGTATTTATTAAACTTTTGTTTCACGATTTTTTTTCATATTTTTTGGACCCATTGTTCAAAAGTTAGAGAGGGAGATACACATTGTTTTTTTTTTCGAAGCGATTATTTCCGAAAATATTTACTATATCAAAAAATGGTTTATGAAGACCCGTATTCGTTTTGAAAGACCTATCCAACGATACTCCACACTTGGGACAAAGCAAAAAAAAAATCAAAAAAAGTATTTTGTATGGGAAGTGCCCAGCCCACCACAAAAAAAATTTTTTTTTAGTTTTTCTTTTACCGTTCTGTCACAATGCATGAATTATGTATCCATGCCATACCAAATTGCAGCTTTCTAGCACTAACGACCACGGAGCAAAGCCTCGGACAGACAGACAGACATGGCGAAACTATAAGGGTTTCTAGGTGACTACGAAACCCTAAAAAGTAGTAAATGTAGAAAAAAAGGAACTTTTATTACAACAATAGGTAACATAAAAGGTTTAGCCCTTGCCTAAACACAATGAAACAACTTTTAACACAGTCATTAAATGCCAGCAACCCGCCAGTCGGGTTCTCTGTTTGTAGTCGCTTTTCGCTACAAAGCGGAAAATGTACGTTATATTTTTTATATTTTACCTTGATTATTCGTTGTTTGTTGATTTTCAATATTATTCTAAAATTTATTTTGATCTTATTAAGGGAGAAAGGCTTTAGAAAGTAAAAAAAAATATGATAGTTATTTTACCATTTTTGTTTAGTTTTCAATAAAGAGGGAAGTACGAGAAAATTTTGTTACTTAAGAATTGCCTAACTTGTTAAAAAAAGAACTTTAAGATAAATTTCTACAAGTATACATTTTCTGACATGTTTAAAATACACCATATTTTTTTTAATGCATATTTAATACCTTTGAAATGATATTTAATGTTACGTACGCGCTTTTTCACGCCGCGCGTGTTTCCCGAAAATGAGGCGCGGAGGTCTGTGTTCAGCGTTGAATAAAAAGTATAAATAATGGAGATAGAGTTCTGCAAGTATAGACTTTTTTAATAGGGAATATCCTCCACTTTTATAATATTAATTTGGTTTCTTAAATATGAATACTTTTTGAGATATTGGGGAAATAAGAAATATCTGCTTTTTCCCCCTTTTTTTGTTTAATAACTTTTGATATTTTTTGTGTGCTAATAAACGCATCCAATACATTTTTCTAGACAACATTACGAATCTAATGAGTAGTATCTCTATTTTTCACCGATTTCAGTTTCTCGAGCGGACAAGTGTCCACGTACGATTAGCCTAGCTAGTTAGACTAGTCGTGTTTATTGTTGGACTGTTGGTATATGTATATTTACCAAGTCCAGCCCCCTACTAGATAACTAAATAGTTACTATGATCTTTAAAACCGGGACAATTTGCTTATCGGCCGGGACACCGGGACACCATGCTTCAAACCGGGACATGTCCCGGCGTACCGGGACGTATGGCAACCCTAACATAGTACGCGAGCGCCTTTGTGTGATGACCGCTAGTTGTTAACGCGAACAATTATACCTATAATAAATCTTTTCAGTTCAAATTAAACCACCTATTAGGTTTAGGTCCTAGTCTCAAAAAAAAAACGTACCTACGGGTTAAATTTCAACTGACCTCCAACGCTTTTGACAATGCTGTGGCTAGCTTCATCTTTTTGGCTAGCACTAGCTTGTGCCTGCGCTTGTTGGCTTTGCTTCTTCTCTATGATGGTATTCCCACCAGCTTTCTTGATGATGCTGGAGGAACTCTCGTCCGAGCTGCTGGATGCACTGGCAGCTGCCTTCTTGGAGGAGCTGGAGTACTCTTCAACTTCTTCGAAACCGGGCCTGGGTTCTGCAAATAAAGTATAGTATTTGTTTCCGCTACCCAAAGGTTGTCTGGACGAGATCGCTCTTTATCGATGACATGGCAAATCAAATAATTACAATTTTGATTGCGAGAGATATATTATAATCATAACCGAGTGGTCTGGAACACTTTCGTCATGGATTTTCTAGTATGGAAGTATGTAGGGTAGACCGGGGGCAATAGTACCATTTTTTGGATAATGGTTCCTAGTTCAGAATGTATATGAGCTGAACCAAAACTGTACGTACATATGAAATAGTAGGTTATTGATTTACGTATTTATGAGGGTAATTGTTAATAAACGGTAAGAGTATGGTAGAAAATCCCGTTTTTCGTCAACGATTCCTTGTGGTACAGTTGATCCTTCGTGCGGGTCAATAGTAACATAAATAATTGGAATGTAAATAAAACCCAAATAATATGTTTATTATATGAAGGTTTATTATTTTAGAGCTTAACTGTAATCAATATTTTCAGTTAAGAATGAGAATATTCAAATACCAATCTAACTGTAGGATTATTTAGTTTTGAATAATATGACAAAATATTTCTCGTAAATACTTACTTTGATCACTCGAAAACAAAAATGGTCTCTTAGCACCTCCGTTCCGCGTCGTAGCGAGCGGCCGACTACTGAGCGGGTCCAGACAAGTACCTATTGGGCTTTATCGTGTATACCCACATATTCATATTTCGTTGTAATTGTGAAGATAATAACGATGCTACCATTGCCCCGTGGTACTATTGCCCCCGATCTACCCTACCTATGTGATTTTTTTTGTGTTCTCTACTCAAAAGTACGTAGTATTTGATCCTTATTAGGATTTTCCTATTGGAGAAAAAAGTGTCCCAAAATTTCCAAACATTTTTCGTTCCTACCATTCCGTTACCGTCATACAAAGTCTATGATGATGGCAACGGAATGGAAATAAAAATCTTGGGGCACTCTTACTTCTATTAGGATCGAAAAGCTCGCGATTCTGAGTAGAAATAACATGAATATTACCAATTCTAAACAAAAAGTGTAATTTCCAATCTTTAATAAAACTAGCGACCCGTCCCGGCTTCGCACGGGTTAGCAAATGATACAGTTAAACCTTCCTTAAGAATCACTCTATTTATAGGTGAAAACCGCATGAAAATCCGTTCAGTAGTCTTTGAGTTTATCGCGAACATACAAACACACAAACAGACAGACGCGGCGGGGGACTTTGGTTTATAAGGTGTTGAATGATGATCCACCAATGCTTAATTGTGTATTTATTGAAACGGTTAAGCTCTATGTATTAAAATTGTAAATAATACTACAGGGGCATATTTAGAAATTTGGCACCCCGGGCCAATACGTTTCGCCGCCCCAGAAGTCAAGGAAGAAAAACAAAATGCAATTCGCCAGGGGCGCCATATAGCCCATACGCCGCCCCTAGCGGATTGGCGCCCCGGGCCATGGCCCAGATGGCCCTATGGTAAATACGCCCCTGAATAAATAATAAATACTTACGTGGCAGGCCGCTGACGGCCACGAGAGCCTGAAAACACAAAAGAAAACGTCAAGAACTATGGTAAATGGTGATCTTTATATCATAAATACCTATCTATAAATATATATATAGGCGCGGTAGGTCACCAATGCGTTGGTCAGACCTAGTCAAAAGTGCATTCAATGAACCACTCCATGAATGTACAAGAAGGGCTACAGTACGGGAGGAATGGCGACGGATTGTGAAGCTTGCCACCGGCCCTGATATGACGACCACGACCACTCTGACAAGAGCATGACGACAAAGAAGAAGATCTATAGATATACTTATACTTCCATCTCTAGTGGAAACACTATAGCCCAAACTTGTAAAATAAGAGAGACATGGGCCCAGTAGTGGGACTATAGTGGGACATTATGTAATGGTGGATTGGACGACCGCAAATGAATTAAAAAAAATCCTTGATAGTAATAATCATAATTTGACTTACTTAATCTTAATATAAATAAGTACCCACAGTTAGGAAAACATTTAATAGTTTAAAAAGACAATAGAACGTTATTTTTTAGTGTAAAGCACTAGGAGAGGAAACCCGGTTCTAATTCTAATAAGGTAACATTTATAATTTATAACGCAGTGGTGGACTATTATTTTTTAAAGAAATATTTTTTGATGCTCATTGAATACGCTTTAGTAAATATTTTTAATATTCCTAATGATTCTAAATTTTTCGTTTTAAATTCGGATAAATTCGAAGTAGCTCTACCAATGCCTTAATTATAAAATAATTAACAGCGCACGGCCCTAGCTGTCCGGCTGGGCAAAAAAAACATTGAAATCCCAGCAAAAGACAAATAAAAATTATAAAAATGCATCTAAACTATACAACTTACTTCGGAGCGTTGTACAGTCAACTGTAAAAATATGGGTGTAGACAACTTACTCAAAAATATGTCCCATAGTTCTTAATTCACTGACATAAGAGTTATGGGACATATTTTTGAGATGATTTGTACACCCATATTTTTACAGTTGACTGTACTAGAAAATATACCTACGCTAGAATTTATTCACGAAAAAGTAACTGCATGTGTGTTCAAGTCTACTTTTTCATTATAGATGCTAAAGAAGCTTTTGAACAACTAAAGTTGAAGGCATCCAAGAAATTATGAGTTTTTTTTTAGCTATTTATGCCTTGTGATTGAAAACCTCGCAACGCTCTGGAATCCATCTCTTGCTCGGCTTCCAACAGCGCAAAACTTTGCTGTTTTCGAAATTTGAAAAGACTAGGTAGTAGCTACATATTCGCGGCGTTTGGTGTGGAAACCTTGGGGCCGTGGGGACCTAGCGCGCGTCGCCTCTATGAGGAGCGTCAAAGCGCCTCATAGAGGCTTCTGGTGACCAGAGGGCTGGCCAATATTTTGCCCAACGGATCAGCATTGCCATCCAGCGGGGCAATGCGGCCATCCTTCTGGGCACCCTACCGAGCGACTACGACTTAGGTACATTTTTTTAACAAAAGTTTTTTTAGTGTTTTATTATGTTATAAAGACAAGATAAATAAAGATAATATGATATAAGACAAATTATACTCACCACCACGCTCAAAAGAGCTATAGACAGCTTCATGGTGTGGCTTTGGCATTTCTCGACTTACCACAGGCTTATATACCCCGCGGTGCAAGCTGAACAAATATTGGAACGGCTGAAAAATGACGTAGGTATTTTAATTAACAATTAATTTAATTTATTGGTTTTACATTACAATGTGCGTCCTCTACGGGACAGAAGAGCTGTTTGGGCCATGAAAACCGCGTTTAACCAGGCGTGGCTCACTCCGCGATTTCGTCGCTTTGCTACAGGTAGCTTAAAAGTACATCCGTTCCACACCAATTATGTTACATACGCGCCAATAGAATTTCAACCTTAGGAGTCCAATGTATGGTTTATATTCGATTGGACTTTCGGGAAAAGTGACTTGTCATTCAATTAATCATCAAATCTGCATTATTTTTAATATATTTGCGTTTTTTGGGAAAACCGTGTAATTTGGTGCGGCCTGGAAAACAGTTAAGCCCGATTTAGACGATGAGAGAACTCGCATGCGAGTTTCATACCATTGCGGGTTTTGATTGGTCGGTTGAATTGGACGTAATGCACAGTCCGCAATGTAACTAAAATCGCATGCGAGTTCGCGCGCCGTCTAAATCAGCCCTTAATAGGAATAGTAGACTAGTTTAGCTCAGGAGCACCGCGAGCTGGCCCTGACCAGCTACAAAATCTTCCTCACATCGACGATGACTGACCTCCCCACACGGTGGGGAGTGACCAGCAGCAGCCGTCGCAGCCGGGAGGCGGACACGGCCTCTCATACCTACCTCCCCTCCCTTTATCCTTAAATGCATGATTTTTTCTTTTCGCCCGAAATTAATATATGTACATACATAATTACGTACGTACAGAATTGTTTGCCGATTCTAGGAAAAATAGTAAAAAAAATATAACTTCGATTTTCACTGCGAAATCAGTGTTAGAAGTTGAATTGGCTAAATCATATTTATGTAAATATGTAATTTTCAGTAATAGATATATGATTTTTTTTACTACCATTAGAAAGGTACACTATTTGTGATATACCTATGATAAAGTTTTTAAATATAAAATAATTACAAACCCCGAAAAAATTATCAACTTCTGGATTTTTCCAAGTTTTCCGACTTTTCGTCTTAAAACGAATGTAATTTTTATAAATTAAAAATATTGCGTAAATTTAACCCTTAAATCATCACCCTACTACTTGACGTTTGGTATAAAGGTGCGTTCAAGAACGTAAGCCTTTTTTTTAAATCTGTGAGCTGTCTAATGCTTTGTAGACATTTGGCAACACTATGCATTTAACTTAAGGGCAGGGCCGTCTTAAACTATGCTGGGGCCCTTGGGCACATAAGAATTTGGGGCCCTTTTGGAAAGTAAAGAAAGCGAATTAAACTAACATTTATCTAGTATGATCTTCTATTTATTATGGGTAATCATTGTAACCAAATATACTGTTACTGTCTGTCCTTCAGGGCCCCCTGAAGATTGGGGCCCTGGGCACGGGCCCCGTGTGCCCTTATGGTAAAGACAGTACTGCTTAAGGGTGGTATCGAATGAAACTCATGCAAGGAGCACCTCGCCGCTACAGTATCTCGCCCACGAGATAGACTACCCGACTTTTTACCTATCTTGATAGGTAACCGTCGCGGCGTCCCTGTGCTAAACCTACAGATATTTAAGGGTAACATAATAATTATAAATAAAAAAAAATAAAAATAAAAAAAGCCTTTTATTTCTTGCAAACTAGTACAAAGTCAACTTATTTAGTTTAAATTAAGTTTAAAGAGGAATAAACATTATAATTATGATAGTTAATCAAATGTCATTATTTTCACAAAAATTAAATTAAAAATTGAATTAAAATACTATGCATATTCCTACGAAGCAAGAACCCCTTCTCGGGTAAAGGCCTCCTCCAGAGAGTGCCAGTTAGATCTGTCTTGTGCTGTTAGAGTCCACTTTTGGCCAGCGATTTTTGCAATGTCATCCGACCATCGCATGTAAGGTCTTCCATCTCTACGTTTGCCTATTGGTCCGGGCCACGTCGTTATCTGGTTTGTCCATCTTTTGTCTGCCATCCGTGCGACGTGACCTGCCCATAATAATTATAATAAACAAAAAATCCATAATTATAAATATAGAGTGATGTTTTACGTTCCATCTAACGTTCTTGTAATTTGGCATGTGCGATAAATAAGTAGGTATTTAATTCAGTTCAATTCAATATTTTTTATTTCGAATAAAAAAATCCATTAACGCTCCATAGCGTATCTATAGCGTACTGACTAAAATTGGTTCAGGCGGAGTATGTCACTTTCTTAGGACGTCACATTCTGAGGACGTCACATTCTGAGTTCGTCACTTTCTGAGTACGTCACTTTCTGAGAACGACACTTTCTGAGGACGTCACTTTCTGAGTTCGTCACATTCTGAGTTCGTCACTTTCTGAGTACGTCACTTTCTGAGAACGCCACTTTCTGAGGACGTCACTTTCTGAGTTCGTCACTTTCTGAGTACGTCACTTTCTAAGAACGCCACTTTCTGAGTACGTCACTTTCTGAGAACGCCACTTTCTGAGTACGTCACTTTCTGAGGACGTCACTTTCTGAGAACGCCACTTTCTGAGGACGTCACTTTCTGAGTACGTCGCGTTTTTTTAGCATAGGTACGATTTAACAGTATAATATACCTGCACGAAAAATTTATACTGCCAGCAACCAGATTAGCTGTTCGACATACGGTCGCTTTTATATCCTACATACCAATACCAATCTCTGTTTGCCTTACGCCTGACTGGTAGAGAATTCCATTTGGCAAAACGTCCTATGTTTCGTGCAATAAAGTGAAAAATAGAGAAATAAATAATAAAAAAACAATCTAATTATGTATAAAACATTATTTAATTCAGAATACTTAGAAACTACAAGCAGCAAAACATTTAGCCACAGATTGGAGTTAGGCCGGCAACAGCTTCGATTCAATACACATAAATGTTTCGCACAGTAGGAACCATGATTTTATCATTCGCCGCTGTGATTAGCTGGTGAAGGTATCATGGCAAGCTCGCTGACACCAGTAGAAGTTCATTCCCACATATTTACATTTAAACGGACTGCCGCTCCTTTCGTGACAACATACCGCGTCTTCTGTCATGTCTCCATAAACTCACGTCTTTTTTCTGATGATAGTGTAAATTTTGGATATCTGCGTATAAAAATCAGCTCTTGCAGTTTTGGTTCAGACAATATTTCTTCTCGTGTCACCTGTGGAGAATAGGCGTCAAAGGATTTTTTCTTCATATCGGCAACGGCATATTCAGAATATATGTTCAGCCATCAATCACTTCTGCGTATGGAGTGATCCATACTCTCATAGTTCTCATGTTCTGCATATATTTAATGTAATTTATTTGTTTGTTTTCTTCCTATATAGGTTACACGATGAATTTTTAAATTAATATTACATTGTACTTTTAGCCTGACAATAAAAATCTATCATGTCGCCGATTTGACATCGCTGATTTTTTTTTCTATTTAAAATCCGAAACTACAAAAAGGTTATAAAGTTTGTCAAAGGACTGTCTCATTTCAAACATAGACCGAGATAAACATACTATCTTTGTCTTACACTAGTACTAGCACCCAAAAGAAAAGGATGAGTGTAGTTTTTATTGTTCTTATTTAATGAAAAAATTTGTTTGACCACTTACAGTCCGTTAACTCTCAGAATGAACTTCGTTTTTCGGGTAACATCGGACGTTATCCCGTAATAGAAAATGACAGCGTCGTACTGATTTAGTTGCAACTTGCAATCCAACACTCAAAACTATACAGGGTGGTCTATACCACAACGTCCAAATTTTTTTTTAGATTCCTCAATTCAATTATAGAATATGTATGTTAGCCGGTTTGTCGTAGTTTTCGAGTTATGAATTTTTGAACTTTTAACTTTTGTTAAGAAATTCCGGGCCGAACTAATTAATTTATTTAAAAAAACTATTGAACTTTTTTGAATGTTTCTTTTTATAACATAATCCTTTACAAACGACGCAGTTGCTAAAAAAATCAGCATCCTCACTTGGCTGCGAGTTGGAAAAAAAGACAAAAGTCAAAGTTTTACGTTCAAGCAGGTCAAGTTTAGATTTTACCTAATTAAAAAAAAACATGCGAGTTCAACGACTTTTGGTTATTTTAGAAACTGCTAGTCCCTAAGTTTTTTTTAAAGGTAAAAAAAGTGACAATAGTCATAATTTGACAGAGTCACCGGTCAAAGGAATCGAGGTGGAAAGTTCCCAAATTAGTAATCTGATAGCCCACGTAGTGAAGAATCTAAAAAAAAACAACGGGATGCACTCCGGGAGTGCCGGCAGAAGTGAAAACTCAATGACATTGTAACAGTTTTTCGATCAGGTCACGTGTCCGTCTTACGTCTTACGAATCTTACGGTCACGTGACCTGTCGCGAGTTTAACATTTTTTCCCCATCACAAAAAGTCCACAGCGCCGCTAAAGAAGTTTTCACTTAAAAATTTTGGACATCGAGGTTTGTACCTCCCTGTATAGAGTAGTTAATACCACCATAACTAGTAGGTAAATATTTAGATTTATATTAAAATATGTGACTTTTAAGTACCTACTGTATAATTATTTACAAATTAAATTTAAAATTTTTGTTTTAATTTATTTTTTTATGTTAAAGTAAATTTTAATTAAAACTAGAGATTAAATAAAAAAAACACAAACCATAAAAAATATACTTACCTACAAAAAAATATGCCTGTTATTATTACCACTATAAATTCAGCGAGAAGTAGTAAATGACGGTGTGACGTTCTGCTTTCAAATTCTGATTCTATTTTATTTAGATTATGACAAAAAGTCAAATAGCAATATAGTCATCAACCAAATATTAAGCATAACGTCATTAAATTAGAGCTTGTTTTACATTGAGACAATAGGTATCCCTAACTTTTTGCGAGTGAGTAAGAAAGCAGAACAACAGTATCACCTTCGCGTGTTACCGCCGATATCCGATGTATCTTTCTAAAATACGAAGGTCATTCTGAGAGTTAACGGACTGTAGATAATATGTTGAGCTAGCTTCGACCCGCGACTTCATCTGCTTGGAAATATGATGATGATGATGATATCGTACCTATGCTAAAAACGTGACGTACTCAGAAAGTGACGTCCTCAGAAAGTGGCGCTCTCAGAAAGTGACGTCCTCAGAAAGTGACGTCCTCAGAAAGTGGCGTTCTCATAAAGTGACGTACTCAGAAAGTGACGAACTCAGAATGTGACGTCCTCAGAATGTGACGTCCTAAGAAAGTGACATACTCCGCCTGAACCCTAAAATTTGGGTGCCATGTAATCCCATCATATGTGCATGCAGCGGTCTTATCTCTGGTCAATGATCTGCATTTTGATTTCAGTACTATCTCTTAAAGTTGAATGAAGTATAGTCATATCTAGAGATGCAACGGATAGTTGTTTGGCCGGATAACTGATACCGGATATTCGGCCTGACTATCGGACGAATATCCGGTATCCGGCCGCCGAATATTCGGCCGGCGAAACAATACCTAAGCTATATTTCGGTTTTTCAGGTGCGCATTGTGCAGGGGTTGACCTGTTTGCTAGTGAACGTTCGCGCGGACTCATTTCTAGGTTCAAAATGAGTGCGCGTGCAAGTCAGTGGAATGTTTAAAGATAATAAAAGAGTACGATTATGACCGTGACTGTTCTTTAAATCCAACTTGTTTAAGTCCAAAATCAGGCAATTTTATTATCCGGTATCCGGCCGGGTAGTAGGTCACTATCCGGTATCCGGCCGGATAATAAATTAGTGGCCGGATAGGCCGGATACCGGATAGTAACCGAATATCCGGTGCGTCTCTAGTCATATCTCTCTATCACTCTTCCCCACTAGTGCGACAGTGATATTTGCGTTTTGTTCGCTACGGAGCGTTAACGATTGCACGTTGGCTACGCACCCTGATGTTTAATAGCAAAGAGAATAGAGTGTATAGAGGCGCGTTGTGAAAGTAAATTATGTTGCCACAGTAAATTTACTGCCATCTTTCGACAGAAGATTAAAACTGTTAGAACGCCATTTGACTTTGATCCTTATTCTTTCACTGATATGTGTTAACTTGTTAAATATTAATATTGACGCCATCTACTCGACATTATTAGGCCAAAGGTAATATGGTGCAATCTTTTCGAGCGATGGGGCCATAACCTTCAGCCTACTCTCGAGTAGATGGCGTTAATATTAATATTTAACAAGTTAACACATATCAGTGAAAGAATAATGATCAAAGTCAAATGGCGATTTAACAGTCGTAATCTTCTGTCGAAAGATGGCAGTAAATGTATTAGGGCTACATAATTTACCATGACAGTAACTCTCTATTGGTAATAGTTGGTAATAGCAATAGTAAGCAACTATTCCATCAGAATCGCTGTTTTAGGGGCCCAGTCTATCCTTGTATTCAATTAAATGAAAAACTACATACAGAGTTAATAAAATGTACTTTTAAACTGTTCAAATATTATGAAAAAGTGTTGCTGACAGCTTGCAATTTATAATATTTACTGTATTTTACACTATGCACGTTGCACGCGGACTTTTAATTCTTTTAAACCTAACTTTAGAATGGAGAGATACCTACATTAGAGCGTAGTGGAGGAAATGGGCTATAACCGCGCGAAAATCGAAGGTCGCAAATCGCGGGCATTTTTCTATGTCACTCTGATTACGCCTTCATTGGAATAAAAGAGAAAGATCCCCGCAACTTGCGAATTTCGGTTTTCGCGGTAGGCCCCCTGAAAGCGATGAATGCATGGCAATAGCAAAAATAAAAACCTACGTGTCTTAGTGCCCCATCACATGAGCGCTTTTTCAACGTGCGTTAAAAAGCGCTTGATTCTACCCGCACGCTAAATTCGATTTAAAGACCAAGGCTTAAAGTTGAAAATCCAACAACGCTTGATAAAAAGCGCCACCGTCGTCGTGTGAATTAATATACATGTTTCCATTTGTGTCATTCAAACGGTTCAAACGCTTTTTTCGCGCATTGTAAAAGCGCCCGTGACAATGAGGCCTTTTAGGCGTGTGGACGGATTCAAGCGCTTTTTTAACGCGCGTTGAAAAAGCTACTCTCGTTAGTATGAGACCTAATAAGGGTGCTATTCCATCTGTCCAATATATTGGTCCAATGTCATTGCGTCTCACTCTCTCATTCAAACTTCAAACTTCAACATTTATTCAGCAATTAGGCCACAAAGGCACTTTTACACGTCAACATTGAATTTACACACCTACAAGCAAAAATAATAACAATACATCAACAATTTTATAAAATACAAATAACTGCAATTACCAATTCAAACTAACGTATTACCATTACTTAGAGATGTATATGGTCTCTTAATGTCGAATTACATAAAAAAATCTATAATTCATAATATAAAAAAATACAGATACAGAAACACAAAAAAAATCTATAATATTTAGAGGTGTAAATATAAGATTATATACTTTATCAAATTATCCTTAGAGATGTATAGGGTCTCCAAGAGTCTCCATTAAGCAAATTGTGAGACAAATTACACATTGGACAAATAAATTGGACATGGACTAGGTGGAGTACCACCCTTTGACATCGGTTACACGCTAATTCTGGCGTCAGTTCAGTCCATCAGTCCATTCGAGTTTTGACTGATGCCAGAATGATGGAAAATGGACACGGTTAGACGATCAGTCCAGACTGACAACAGAACGCAACACAGTCATTTAGTCTTGTCTAATATGGTGTTGGTGACTGACGCGAGAATGACACAAACAGGTTACGCGATCAGTCTCCTATCAGTTTTCTGTCATTCAAAATGGACTGACGAATATTATCTATAATCAACCATCTTAGCCCTACTGTACGGATATGATGGTCGTTCTTGTCTACGTGACAGCGTGATAAATCGGTGTCCGTCACTTTCTATCCCACGGTGTTAAAAAGTGACGGTTATTTTATTACTTGGATAAAGATGGATATAAAGCTATCCATAATACGCCTGCTGAACATTATACGCGCAATTTCACCGTATGACATAAAAAAATCTTCTCATGAGTTCCAAAAAACCGGCCAATTGCGAGTCGGACTCGCGCACGAAGGGTTCCGTACCATTACGCAAAAAACAGCAAAATAATCACGTTTGTTGTATGGGAGCCCCACTTAAATATTTATTTTATTCTGTTTTTAATATTTGTAGTTGTAGCGGCAACAGAAATACATCACGTGTGAAAATTTCAACTGTCTATAGCTATCACGGTTCATGAGATACAGCCTGGTGACAGACAGACGGACAGTGGAGTCTTAGTAATAGGGTCCCGTTTTTACCCTTAGGGTACGGAACCCTAAAAAGTACCAATGGCAATTTCATAATTCTACGTAAAATTATACAGACATTTTAATCGGGACAATTTTTGATTTCGTATTTATCGAACGAGCGAGCGAAGCGAAGTGAAGTTCTTACATTCAACTTGGAACACACGGCTGGCTAGGGGCACGTCCCGGCATTTCGATGTTTTTAAGCTGAACTATCAGAGGATAGTTTGATACACAATAACTTAAGTAAATTTGTTCTAATTTAAATTAAATTGGGTGAACGTATAGTTGAGGGCATTATGTTTTAGTCATTAAATTTTGAGCAGGCTCGATCAAAAGGTTATTGAGTTAGAAGAGCTTAAAATGCTAAAAAGCTATTTGTGAGGGGTCTTGTTATTCTGGTCATTTTAATTGCAAGAAAGTATGGTCGAGTTTGGTATCAAATGAAAGTGCTCGGTTTACACATTTAATATTATTTTTTAATTTAAGATTTTAAAATAATTAGCAAGATAAAAACGAAATAAAATAAACATAATATTCGTATTTGAAATTTGACAAGAAAGATTACGGTTTACCACAGATACAGTTTATTTTAATCACTATGGTGACTTACATTTATCAATTAAGGGCTCCATGCACAGATATTGCAATAAATCGCACGCTGTTTACTGCATTCAACTGATCTTTTTGGTGAACCGCGAGTTCTCAGTTCGGGGCGAACTACTAGTTTAAATAAATACTAAATCTAACGTATAAGAAATAGAAAAATAAAGTAAAAGAAATTTCTACCAAACTAGTCTGGGTGTCTGGCGACCTACGAGCTGCCCCTTTTTTTGCTCAAAAACTCAGCCTCACTGTGCAAAGGGGGAACGCGGCCAGCGTCCTGGGAACAATGCCACAGGCTAATTTAGGGCTAGATCTATGATTTATATATTTTGTATCTGTTTCAAATAAAATTGACTTTGGGAAACAATAAAAAAAATAAGTATTATAATATCTAACGTATTTACTTAAATACATAGCAACGAAAATACGTCAGCCATTTTGAATTCGATTCAGCCAATCAAGTACCTAAAGCACACGTAATTTTAACTATAATGATTTCAAATAGTTAGCAGTTTTTTAAAAACGCCATAACTAAATCTCGATACAAACAAATATATACTTTATAAGCTATTATATTGAGTTGATAATTCCTTAAAAAATTGTAGCTTTTAGCGTCTTTTGATAATATTGCGGCTTATTTACTGTCTGCCAGGTACTTGCGCGTTTGAACAAGTGCGCGCAATTGCGTATTTGTAAGAAAATTATAATATGTTGATTAATTGTTTTTTTTTCTTCTTTGTCATTGGCCAGGTTGACGTGGACTTATGTTGACAAAATGATGTCACATGCACTATTTTTCACCACACCAACTGGTGGTGGGTCTCTTGATTGTTCAAAAACTGATAGCAAAGTTGAATTTCATTCACATGTGAGGCAAAGTAATGAAATGCAAATTTTGAGTTGTTTTCTTATGTTTGCTGGTTGAATTGACTTTTAAATGATCATTTTGAATGATATATATTTAATAACATTCATTTGGATTTTGATTTGGTTTGTTTTTATTTGATATCTTACAATTAATATTTTCTTCGGGTTGGTGTGGTGAAAAATTTGATGTTTTACTCGGGGGCAAATTTTGTTTAACCTCGAGCTTTGAAACCAATATTAGCACCCACCTAAACCACTTTGCCCCCTTGTAAAACAAATAACTATTGAAACACACCAAACGATTCTATCTTCACGCTTCGAGCAACACTGGCTTCCGACTAGGGCTCGCGGTAGCATCCGAGTTTCGTGTACCCGTCTCCGGGGCCCCGTTCTCGTGTTACACGAAACCGGATTTGTGGCCCGTTCGGAACGGGTAATTAGGATTCGTGTAATTAAGATCCGTGTACCCGTGTTACCCGTGTGTCCGGATCCACGGATACAAGGATCCGGCCTGTTCTCGACGTATAGTGACGATCGGACACGTTCTTTATAAGAGCGAAGAATGAAAAGTTTATAACGAACAATAACACATTACCAATAACAAGCAATACGAAAAAAAAACAGAACAACAACAACTAGATCCGGAGCCGAACGCACTACACGGACACGTACTTAGACGGGTTCGTGTAGTTAGGACGCTTAGCACCGCCGGGGCTAAGAACACGGACCCACGAGTTGGCGTGTAGAACGGATATGGGGCTTGGGCTCCTCCCTTCCGACACGTCGGAAGGGAGGAGCCCAAGCGATATCTTGCCGTACAAATGGTTAATGCAATTTTGCGAAGGGAAACATGCACCACAAAGTCGCACTTCTCACTATAAGCCCCTTATTCATAAACGTCTACTAAAGTTGACAAGCCGATGATAATCGTTTGTCCCTTTCCGACGTTCGATCTAGCTACGACTTATCTCTGGGAAAACGCGCATTTTTGAGTTTTTCTATGAAGTTTTATTTTCCGAGCAAAACTCGGTCTCCCAGGTACTTACCTACTAATTTATAAAATGATACAACGAAAGTAAAAAAACGTTTATTACAAAACAAAACCTTTTGCTTTAGCGCGGTATATGAATCATAACAACACTTATATTTATACTAAAATGACAAATATAATATAAACACCAATGATATACCTAGTTGAATATATTAACTAACAATATATGTACTGGAATAATACAAATTCTTCAACTACAATGAGAAGTCAGTGTGATTGCAATTGCTTCCCAAACACTTGCTGTTACTGTTAGTTAATCAATATGGAGTTTAGGAGGTACAAGGTCAAGGTACCGTAAAATGGGGTGAGTTGGGTGAAATTTGACTTTCAAACCTCGATAAAATTTTATTTTTACATGTGAAAACTGAATGGTGTGTTTAATAAGTGGTTCGGACGTTTGTATTTTATTTTGGGTAGTTCCATTTCATAACGTTGACGATAAAGAGGAAAACCCGCCACCTCACCCCGTAGTGCCTCGTATTTGGGGTGAGAGGGTTTTTCATACAAAGGTGATTTTGGAAGATTGTTGGATCGATTTTTTTTTATTATGCGTATTATTATAGCCCCATTTTAAATTGGAATACATTATTTTTGTAGCAGTAGCCTTAAAATCCCTTCTCACCCCCCTCTCAAACCTTCTCTCCCCATTCATAACCCAACTCTCCCCGCGAAACCTACTCACCCCGTTTTACGGTACCTAGAGAAATTATGACGTATAAATAACACTTTCACTGCGTGGGCTATAAAATCCGCTGCAGACTTTTCTTGGTCCGACTCGATTTAATTTCAGTACTATTTCGTAAGGTACATTGTCGTAGTGACGATAGCACAGAATAAGTATATAATAGCAAAAAGAATAGATAGTATAGAGGGGTCCTGTCATTGTAAATTTTGTAGTCACTGTAAATTTACTGCCATCTATCGACACACGACTACAACTCAAAATGAAAACGTATAAAGTTATCAAAAAATGTATATATATGGATAAATGATTTTATTATTTTTATATCATTTTGATCCATGTTCATTCACTGATATCTATGTGTTAAAATTGTAAAATATGAAACGGTGTCGTCACGCCATCTAGCCGAGGATAGGCTAAAGGTGTGTCCGACATCTATTCGAGAATGACTTTTACTTGAATTCCGAGGCACGTTTTTTTCCTAAGACTTTATTCGTCTTATACGAAGTTACATATGTCTTTGATAATAGTACTACCGTACAGATTAGATTAGATAAGATTATTTATTTCATGAAATAAATTACAGTACAACTTTGCCTAAGCCAAAATTATAAGAATTTACATCACAATCGTCAAAAACTAAAAACTAACATGCAAGCAGAAAGGAAACTTCCTACAAAACCGAAATTTGACAGCGGTTCAGTAATATATGGCACTATCCCTTTCGGCTATTTAGGGTTGTCAAAATTCAAGCCATTATCTTATCTGTGGTCGTGCACGCAAAGGGATGTCAAGTTGTGTCAACCCTAATAATTGCTCGGAGCAATGCTGAGCCGAACGGAGCCGAGTTTGCCCGAAGGTTTGAGTTTCATACCCCTGACAAGAGGATGTGGTGTCTCCTCTAGCTGTCACTGCCAACGTCGTCCCACAACAATCTAACAGATGGCGTTAGGGAGCTAGAACGCAATTTGGCAGAAACCTACATCGCGCTTAGCGGAGTTTCAAATGTCACTAATTAGGTACTATATATACAGGATGGCCCATTTAGATCGGTCAGCATGTGAAAATCTGAAACTATAAGACATACGATCTCTTCTTAGGAACCATGTCATCGAATTTAGTAACAAGAAAAACTGCATTCATACATTTATAAAAAATGTGTACTCAGCTCGGGAATCGAACCCGGACGTTTTGAAAAATAAAACTAACACTATTTCTATTATATTTCTAGATATCGATTGTGTAGGTCGTTAAGCAAGTAACTGTTACTATGAAACATGATGTCTGAAATGAATAAAATGCATTGTTTTCATATCCTTTAATTTATTTTAGTAAGTTTTCGAAATGACAACCATATTTTTAGGGTTCCGTACCCAAAGGGTAAAAACGGAACCCTAAAGACTACGCTGTCCGTCCATCCGTCCGTCCGTCCGTCCGTCCGTCCGTCCGTCTGTCACCAGGCTGTATCTCATGAACCGTGATAGCTAGGCAGTTGAAATTTTCACAGATGATGTATTTCTGTTACCGCTATAACAACAAATACTAAAAAGTACGGAACCCTCGGTGGGCGAGTCCGACTCGCACTTGTCCGGTTTTTTTTTCAATACAATATTCTTTTAAAGATAAAGATTAAAACTTAGTTTATTCAAGTAGGCATAGTTATTACAATGCGCTTATGAACGTCAAATAAAGCTATACTGGCTCCAACCCTACACCTCTGCCTCGAGTAGATTTAAATCCCCCCTCAATTGGAGGAGGGTATCCCAATATGGAACCGGCACCAAACTCGGCGGGACACACCTTTTCGAAACATTATTACATCTTATAACGTTATTCAACTCGTAAAATGGTACTTACTCCTACTACATTTTAGGTACTACCTCTCAGTGGACTTCGGTCCCCAAGCATAACACCTGCCTGGAGAGAGTACTCTCTACCTTTGCCTACATTGGTGACCCCGACGTGATGTAGTAGAGTTAGACCAAGAAAACTCTGCAGCGATTTAGATAGCCCACGCAGTGCAAGTGTTATTTATACGTCATAATTTTATAAAAGTTTGGCGTTTAAAATAACACTTCCACCGCGTGGGCTATCAAAATCGCTGCAGACTTTTCTTGGTCTAACTCTAGTATGTGACAAGGTAAGTACATGCAGTCGCGGACTTTCATTGTTGAGCCATTTCGGCTTCACTTTAAGTAGTATCCAGACGGGCCTGATCAAATCGGTCGATTTGATCATGAAAATAATTGGCGCCAATCTCATCTAGCGTCCACACGTACACAATTTAATCACCAATTTTAGAACCAAACGCACGTACAGCTCCTAGCATTCCATAGATACTAGCTTCAAAAATTGGCATTTTTGTGTCCGCACCTCCTGATTTGATCGGGCAATCGAATCAGCGAGCCAAATTGCCGTTTGCGTCCGCACCTCCTGATTCGATCGGGCAATTTAATCAGATTGGCGCAAAATTGACTAATCTGGATACGCCTTTAACTAGGACATTTCATACAGTTAGTATTGACAACCAAATTAGTTTGAACCCTAAATGGATCAACAATTAAAGTCTGTGGCCGTACGAAATTACAGTCTTTAATTTTTAGACATACGTATAAGATAATTAGGGGGGTCCCTTTGTTTCCCATAAAGTTTTAAGTCATAATGTATTGTTTATCATATTATCGTTAGTCATAAAACTGAAACCATTAACTTTTCAGGATTTTCGTAAGGTTACTCTATAGATAGGTTAGGTTAGGTTTGTTTTATGGCAATCCTGAAAAGTTACGCGTTTCTGAGAAAAAGCAATTATGACTAACGAAAATTCGGACAAACAATACATTATGACTTAAAACTATTTGGGAAACAATAGAGACCCATAATTAGGGTATAGGGTAGTATAAGCTCTCCTTTTATGTCCTAGATATTAACCTCCTGAGACTAAATGTACATTACAATGTATATATTCGTGGAACCTAATTTGAACCTTTCATGAACCAAATAAAGTACATTCAAAGTTTCAAAGTTTTTATTGTATATAAGAATCAGGTTACATTGCAGGTCGAAAATACAATTATATAAATACACATTCGTTACACTGAGATTTAACCTTTTCAGGTGTACATACATTTGCAACATATAATTATATTTATATATTACCTAAATACTGCAAATACTTATGAGTAACTTAAATAATCATTAACACAGTAATAGTAGATTGTACAACAAGGGCATAAAGTGACCCATTTTTACCCGAGGCAATGGGGTTGGCCGGTGGAAGTTATTAGCAGATGGCGCCATCATAGCTTGCCCCGTCAATCCCTAGAATTGTGTCAAATTTTTGTTTTTTTAATACCCTGGATGCCAGCTCTTTAAGCCAAATCTCATAGAAAAAGGGGCAAGCTATGATGGCGCCATCTAGGCAAACCTTTGACAGTTGCCAACCCCATTTTTTGGTCTGAGCGAAGGGAAGACCAAAATAGTAGACGAGGGTAAAAATGGACATTTATGCCCTTGTTGTACACTCTGCTTTTCACTTCGATTGCGAGGAAAATATACAAAAAATAAATATTTTAGGTTATTTTAACGTATTTATTCAAGACTAAAGAAAATTGTTCTTGGGCCGGTCGGAGGCGCGGGGCACGCCGATCGGGAGAGCGCCGGTCGGGGGCGCGCCGGCAGGGCTGGCAGTTTGTATGGCAGAATTTGGACTTTATTGCTAAGTGAATAAGGGTCGTAATAGATGATTTTACTTTATGCTCTGGAGCATAAAATGCGATTTTATGTCGTCTACGCACGACATAAAGGTGCACTTTTTGAGCATGAGAAGTGAAAAAACATTTTTCAATAAGCCATATTTTTGTGTTTGACTTGAATAGTTTGAGATCCATATCTTTAAAACGGTGAGGTAACTTATTATAAATTGTGATACACATAATATAGGCGTTTTTTGCAGTTAGTGACAAGTTTACATATGGCTTTGGCAATCTGTGTTTGTACTTAGGTCTAGTTA
Organism: Cydia splendana; assembly: GCF_910591565.1. Taxonomy (NCBI): domain Eukaryota; kingdom Metazoa; phylum Arthropoda; class Insecta; order Lepidoptera; family Tortricidae; genus Cydia; species Cydia splendana. Next base: position 8,610,200 of record NC_085983.1, read on the forward strand.
CGCGGGAACCCACTGAGCTATTATCCGTGAATAGGTATTTATATTTGTGGACGAAAATAGAAACTTCATAAATATAGAGACTGGGAAAAGTAAGAATGTTATGTTTTATAAAATATGGACGGCATGAATCTGAATGAACTGAAAATATAGCTCTAATGCAGCGCTTTTGGACAATGAATACATTATATTTATCAGTGGAGTATATATCCCCAGATTGTTATGCCATATCTTAAAATTGAATGTACATATCCATGATATGCTACTAACGCTGCTTGAATGGAAACAGTTTGACTCACTCTTCTCAGAGCAAATACAAACCTTTTTACTTTGAAACATATTAAGATGCTGCAGGTGGGGACAAATAATACTTTGTTAATTTGTGAAACTGTGAGATACCCGTACATGTTGAGAGCATAGAGAAATATAAGTAAAGAAAGAGTGGTAACTCCATACATCAGTTTTCTTATCAAAACGCGAGTTATTTCCTATTCCTAATCGACATCAAAGAGTATAGTAGAAAGAAAGAAAGAAGATGTATAGCGAATACAGAACACACAATATAAAAAAAAAAGAAGTTACTTAACCTATAAACATTATATACGTAATACCTATTACGATGCTATTATTACTAAACAATTATGTTGTCTTTCATGTACCCAGGAAAACCCTGACTGTTTGAGTTCCGAGTTGTTTAATTGTATTAAAAAGGAATTTGATGCCTGTTTCATTCAGAAAAAGGTGCAAGGCAAGGCCAAGACTAAATTTAGCGACTGGGCTACACCGGATATTCACGAGAAAAGACGCCGGCTCTACGACTTATATGATTTAAAGGCAACTGATAAAAGACCGGAATTTCTGGAGTACGTCAAGAATTATTCTAAATCTTTTAAGATGTTGTGTGTCGCCGCTAAAGTCGATTATTTATCGAAAAAGATCCTAAATTCCAGCGATAAAGTCAAAACTGTATGGCAAGTTATCAGCAATGAAACTGGAAAACGTAAACTGAAGGATCCGCACTACAACCTACGAATTGCTGACACTTTAGTAAGTTCCGACCGTCAAGTGGCAGATCATTTTGAGCGGTTTTTCTCGAATATCCCGGTAGAAACAACAAGATCCCTTAATTCATCGCCAGACGTCGCTGAAGAAATTTTGAAGACAAATGTGGCAGAATGTACAGAAATCTTCAAATTTTCGTATGTCTCTCCGAATATAGTTCTTAAGACTTTTAGGTCTTTAAATTTAAAGAAAACAGAAGATCTTTGGGGCCTGTCTGTCAAAGTATTAGATTCCATTATTGAGTCAATTACACCATACTTAGCTGAGATTTTCAACAGATGCATTGATGCTGGAATTTTTCCAGATATTATGAAACATAGCAAAATTATCCCTCTGTTTAAATCAGGAACAAGAACAGATCCCACGAACTTTAGACCGATTTCAATACTACCGGCATTAAGCAAAGTGTTCGAGAAACTTATTCTGAATCAACTATTGTCACATTTCAACAGAAACAAACTGCTTGATAGCAATCAATTTGGTTTCACCAAAGGTCGATCAACTACTGACGCCGGTGCGGTACTTCTAAAACACATCTTTGATGCCTGGGAAAAAGCTCAAGATGCTGTTGGAATTTTCTGTGATCTGTCAAAGGCATTTGATTGCGTTGATCACGAAAATTTAAAGAGAAAATTAAGCCGCTATGGGATAAAAGCTAGTGCCCTTGACCTGGTCTCATCGTACCTTACGGATAGAACTCAGCGAGTAGTTATTAATGGAACTCAATCGGCGGGGTCCCCGGTAGCCCTCGGAGTGCCTCAAGGTTCAATTCTTGGTCCCTTCCTGTTTTTGGTATACATTAATGACTTACCAAAAGTTGTGCAAGATAGACATGATATAGTGTTATTTGCAGATGACACTTCCCTTATATTTAAAGTGGACAGAAAGGAAAATAGCTTCGAGAGCATTAATGACGCGCTATCTACCATAGTAAACTGGTTTACGGCAAACAATTTGCTTTTGAACGCCAAGAAAACCAAATGCATCAAGTTTACGCTACCTAACGTCAAGCAGGTAAATAACAGCAAGATTAAAATAAAAGGTGATACGCTGGAATTTGAGGATCGAACTGTTTTCCTGGGAGTCACTCTAGACTCCAAACTGCAATGGCATGCACATATAGGCACTCTAGCCGGAAAACTTAGTTCAGCAGCCTATGCAGTGAGGAGAATCAAACAGCTAACAAACGTAGAGACGGCCAGGCTGGTATACTTTAGTTACTTCCATAGTGTTATGTCATATGGAATTCTGTTGTGGGGAAAAGCGGCAGATATTCAGACAATATTTGTGCTGCAAAAACGAGCTGTACGTTCCATCTATGGACTGGGCGCTCGAGTATCCCTAAGAGAGAAATTCAAAGAAGTTAACATTCTTACCGTTGCATCTCAATACATACTAGAGAATATTATGTATGTTCGGAAAAACATCCACGAATTCAAGGTTAACAGTGATATCCATAACTATAACACTAGAAACAAACATAAGCTTGCCGTGCCCGCCCACCGCCTCCGTAAGGTTAGTACGTCTTTCGTCGGGAACTGTACACGTTTTTATAACAAAGTCCCCACTGATGTAGTGAATTTACCACTTCACAAATTTAAGTCGCACATTAAGCGCTCCTTGTTAAGTAAGGCGTACTACACTGTAAATGATTTTATAAACGATAGAGATGCCTTTAAGCAGGTAGCTTGATTTCATTAGTATAATAAGAGCTAAATAAATATTGTTTTTTTTTTTTTACATTGTGAATTAAATATGCTAGTGTCCAGTAGAATTGACACATGAGACAATGATGTTCTCGCTTGATTAAATTGTTTAATTTAATTTTAGTTTTGGACACTTGGAGACCTTATACATCTCTAAGTATTTATTTATATATTTTATTTTTGATTGTACATACCTATATTTTTAATGTTTCTGACACTTAGAGACCTTTACATCTCTAAGTCAACTTAGGCTAGTAATTATGTGAAGCTATACTGTCTTTTTATGTAACATACGAGCACAAAATGCCGTGTCTTACAGCTACTCGTACATGTTATTACTATTTTAATATTATTATAGGCCGGTAGCTTGAACATGTCATGCTCGCTTAAAAGTCTTTGCTTACGGTGGCGTCGTTGATCGGGTCGCCACTTTCCCGAATGAAGGTTGAGGGAGGCGATGGCTGAGATACGCGTCATACTCGTGAACGGGTGCTGTTTGTGGAGACTGGTCTGTTTAAGCTAACACAAGCTATTATACTTAGTAACTTTATTTTTATTAATTAATTACAGTGAGACGCCTCATTCTGCTCTCGTATGTTTCTTTTCTCTTAATGAATGTATTAATTATACAGGATATTGACTCTTGAAGACCCTATACATCTCTAAGGATAACTTGATAAACTATATAATCTTATAGTTCTGACACCTAGAGACATTTACACCTCTAAATATTATAGTTTTTTTTTTTGTATTTTGTATCTGTATTTTTTATGTAATTCGACATTAAGAGACCATATACATCTCTTAGTAATTGTAATACGTTAGATTGAATTCTTAGTTTTATTTTATAAAATTGTTGATGTTATTATTTTTGCATGTATGTAAATTCAATGATGACGTGTAAAAGTGCCCTTGTGGCCTATTTGCTGAATAAATGTTGATGATGTTGATGTTGATGTATTACGTATCTAAAATCTTAACCAGACTATTGTACCTTATAATAATAATTAAACATATGCTGTGACAAATGGTTTGGGCGTCAGGATTATGCTGCCAGCATCAACTCAGCATGAGTGACACTGCAGCGCTGTTTTTCAGCCCAGACCAGGTTACCAACCAAAATAAATTAATATAGCTCCGCACTTAACATCTACACAACACAAATACAATACTTAGACTTAGCAACTAACGGAAAAATGGGCAAAATAAACTTCAATTTATATAATTCAATCAAACATCAAACATCAACATTTATTCAGCAAATAGGCCACAAGGGCACTTTTACACGTCATCATTGAATTTACATACAAGGAAAAATAATAACATCAACAATTTTATAAAATAAAACTAACAATTCAATCTAACGTATTACAATTACTAAGAGATGTATATGGTCTCTTAATGTCGAATTACATAAAAAATACAGATACTAAACACAAAAAAAAAATCTATAATATTTAGAGGTGTAAATGTCTCTAGGTGTCAGAACTATAAGATTATATAGTTTATCAAGTTATCCTTAGAGATAACAAAGTGCCAAAAATCTTGTATCCATTTTTTTTTACCTAGGTAAGTATTATAGTAAGTAATAAATAAAAAAATAAAAAATAAATAAATATTGGGGACATCTTACACAGATCAAACCTAGCCCCAAACTAAGCAAAGCTTGTACTATGGGTACTAGGCGACGATATACATACTTGTATAGATAAATACATACTTATATACATAGAAAACAACCATGACTCAGGAACAAATATGAGTGTTCATCACACAAATAAATGCCCTTACTGGGATATAGTATATTATAAATAGTATAACTGCGTCAAACAAATCTTGTCAGTAGAAAAAGGCGACAAATTTGAAAAATGTAGTCGTGAAGGGATATCGTCTCATAGAAAATTTGAATTTCGCGCCTTTTTCTACTGACAAGATTTGCTTGACCATCTATAAGAAGCGACAACATGCATTTTATAATCAGTAGACCATGCTGATTCCAACAATACAACTTATACAACATTCCAACAAACCTTTTCGGTCCTACGAAAATCTATAGTTGACATCTAACGTCAAGTAGGGTAAGTGAAATTTTGGAAACGAGTGTTTTAATTCTCTATGGTTGAGAGCGTTTTTCTTGGTCGACACATATTATGAACTCTCGCTAATGTTCGCGTACCGCTGAGAACATACAGCCAGATGTGAACCTTGTTTTTTTTATTATAGTGTCCTATTTGACCTGGTTTGTTTAAAAACATTCTTTTATTTACAAATAAAATAGTTAACCATGTATGAAAATGTTTTCATACTCGAGTACAAGTAGAGTCCAAGCTTACTCTACGCATACTTTGAACTGGCAATGTGTGAAATAGTACAGTCAGCAGCAGAAGTTGCAAAGCGGACGAGGTGTTCAAAATTACCTTGACACGCTCTTATTCTCTTGACAAAAAAGCGCGTCAAGATCATTTTGAACACCTCGCCCGCTTAGCACCTTCTGCCGCTGACTGTACATTACGATACAAGTGCGATAAGTAGGAATTTTGAAACGTGCGGCAATAAATTAAAACACGACCGAAGGGAGTGTTTTAAATCGCCACTCGTTGCGAATTACCTTTTCGCACATTTGCGTTGGCGTTTGCGGACGCACACACAGCCTGATTTGATCGGTAGAATACATAGAGTTGGTCAAACCAATTTGTCAGTCAGTAAGAACCAGTACTCATCCTTTTCTTTTGGGTGCTAGTACTAATGTAAGACAAAGATTTGAATGTTCATAGTTCATGATCAATGATCATGAATCGGGTAAGTTTCAAGAAGTTATAAGGTGCTGCCATCTAGAGACCAGACACCGAACTAATACATCATGAAGCGTTTTAAACAATTACTTAAATAGTTTTACTAAACGTCACTGTCAACTTTCAACTGTCACTGTCAAAATTGTCTGATGACAGAAGCGTAAACTTTAGATTTTACAGTTTTTCAGGAAATTTCTGTTAACCATGGCTGCAGGAGCCCCCGAAGCCCCATCTAAATCAGCTTGTATATTCTGTAATATAGTGAACAAGCTAGAAGACACAGAGATACTGTACGAAGATGAAGAAATCTGCGTGTTTCGTGACATCCGACCAGCAAGTCGGTTCCACATTTTGACCATTCCGAAAAGGCATATTGAGGACGTTAAATCTTTAACAGCCGCTGATAAAGACTTAGGTAAGGTAACAAAGAATGTGACTATTGATATTATATTTATTTAAATGAGCCTAGAGCGTTCCAATGCCGGGCATAGGCCTCCCTCCTCCCTTCCACGTACCCGATCTTGGACCCGTTTCCCACCAGTTCCTGTGAAAGGTGTCAAGGTCATTTCGCCAACACCGTCGAGGTTTGCGGACCCACATCAAACCCGGGGTGGGTTTGATGCGGGATCCAAGGACAGGTAAGGTAACAAAGAATTTAACTATTGATATGTACTTGCTTTTCTTATCGAAGATAGCTAGGATAACAATAGCAATTGTATACGTTTAAAGTTGAAAATGTTGCATTATCAAAATTGTGCAAGTAGGACTTTGAATGATTTTATTTGACATTTTCAATATCAAAGACTAAGATTCTAGTCTAGGAGTTGTGAAGCTAGACATTGGAATATCTAATGTGTGTAGTGGTACCTTTTGGTTGAAAACATCACATATTGTTTATATATTATAAAGAAACCTCACCTTGGAGAACAAAGTTGTCAGGATGCTTTTACCTCTGCAGAAGTCAAAGCATCTGAATTACTGTATGTTAATATTGTTTAGTAGTAGTTGTATTTTAAAAAATTGTTGATGTATTGATTAATATTGTATTGTTATTTTTGCTTGTATTTAAATTCAATGTTGACATGTAAAAGTGCCCTTGTGGCCTATTTGCAGAATAAATGTTGAAGTTTGAAGTTTGTTTAAAATATAAATGGTCCCTTTTCCTTCACTCATATTAATTTTGTATAATTTTACAATTCCAGTTGAAAAGCTGCTAACCGTAGCCAAAGAGATGTTGACCAAGAACGGCCTGTCAGAAGACGTTGCCAGGTTCGGGTACCACTGGCCACCGTTCCGGAGCGTGAAGCACCTTCACTTGCACACCATAGCTCCGGAGAGTGAAATGGGTTTCCTCGCCAAAATGATGTTCCGGAAGGATTCTTATTGGTTTGTTTCGGTAAGTTACCGCCTGTTACAGTCAGCAGCAATAGTTGCTCGCGGAGACTTCGACAGCTGAAGAGACCACAGCTCCGGCTTATAGCCGGGGCAATAACTGGACACGCCTCATTTAACAAGCACCTACTAACCCTACGTGTTACAGATAGCCCCCTCTGCAGAGCGTGCATGGAGGCAGAGGAGACAGCCGCCCACGTCATTCTTGAATGCCCAGGGGTGGCAAAATACCGGGCACAACACCTCGGCTCACCGGGGTCTCTCCCAGAAGTCGTCGGCAACGTCAAGGGTCTGCTAGGCTTCTTGGTAGAGTTGGGTTGGCAGGAATAGTGCCGCCAACCCAATACGCAAAATAGGCGCGATATTATGACGTCGAGTTGCGGAAACCAAGCCCGCGAAAACCTATAACCTATAACCTATAGTTGCTATATGGGGGAGGTGTTCAAATTATCTTAACGCGATTTTATTGTTAAGAGAATAAGACCGCGTCAAAGTAATTTTGAACACCTCGCCCGCTTAGCAACTTCTGCTGCTGACTGTACCATCAGTTATGTTCAAAGTATTTAGGGTTCCGTACCTCAAAAGGAAAAAACGGAGCCCTTATAGGATCACTTTGTTGTCTGCCTGTCAAGAGTCAAGACCCTTTATCACGGCAATGCGTGGAGGTATCGCGTTGAAATTAAAACCATATTTTTCCTTTATTGCCTGTCTTTTTCTAACTGCATTAATTAAAAGGAACGGGTAATGTATCCCGCGCGTTGCTGTGACGTAATATGTGGATGAACCCTAAGGCATAAAATGGATTTTTTGGCATACAACATAGGGGGTTTCAAATTTATACTTTTGCGCCCCTGTTGAACAAATAACTATTGTATTTTTTTTTGTTTTAGCCTGATTACGTGATGTCAAGACTATGACGTGACAGAAGTGATGAAAATATTCCAATTTTTGCACATGAACGAGCGGAGAAGACCAAGTTGGGATGAGCTTGTCATTTGATTTTGAACCTAACGGTAAAAGAGTTAGGATCTATTTTGATGTACAATTTATTTGCAATAAAAACTTGTATTATGTAGGTAAAGTACCTAATGGACAATGGTTAATGATTATTATTTATTATTATAGTAATGTAATCGTATTTAGTCTTATTTATTGTTGTTATATTGGGTTAGAATACACGATTAAAGTTATATTATCTATTATTAAAAACTGCCCTGATTTCTTTTGTATAGAAGATTAAAATATAATTATAATAACCCAGGCCATAGAACGTCAATAGGTGGGTCCACACAAAACGAGCCGGAGCCGCCTCGCAAGGCAATTGCCGCGCGGAGCATTGTCACATTGCCTCGGGCGATGCGCGTCTCCATCGAGCGAGCTGCTTCGCGCGGCAATTTCCTAGCGATGCGGCTCGTTACTAATAGCAATTAGTAACACCTTATTTAGCAAAGCGACTTCAAAAAAGTTGTTGTAGATAGTCAAGCAAATCTTGTCAGTAGAAAAAGGCGCGAAATTCAAATTTTCTATGAGACGATATCCCTTCGCGCCTACATTTTTCAAATTTACCGCCGTTTTCTACTGACAAGATCTGCTTGACCAACTATATCTCAAAACTGCGTCAAGAGCATAGAAGGTAGCATCCTATAGAAGTGGTATACGCGTGCCTCCGTGTGGGACAAAACATACGCGATGCGACAATATTAAAAACACGTTTTAACATTCCTGACAATATACCAAAAACAATCTACGTAATTCGGTCGGGTTATTTGTTGCCCACCATAAACCATACTAAATTTATGGTGGAGAACAAACAAAATGTGAGACTGTGACTAGGACAAGCAATAATACCGCTTTCTCTGCTACTCCTATTGAAAGTTCCATAAGTGCCACACGCTCATCTAAGGTGATGGAGCGTGTGGTAAACAACCAGCTCCTTAAGTACCTCGAAGACCACCAGCTAATTAGCGACCGGCAATACGGGTTTCGCCGTGGTCGAGGCGCTGGAGACCTTCTTGTTTACCTCACTCACCGATGGGCCACCGCCATAGAGAGTAAGGGAGAGGCACTGGCTGTTAGCCTGGATATCGCAAAGGCCTTCGATAGGGTTTGGCATAAGGCACTTCTCTCAAAACTTCCCTCATACGGGCTTCCTAAGGGGTTGTGCACATGGGTTTCCAGCTTCCTGTGTGGGCGTAGCATTTCAGTCGTCACTGACGGAATATGCTCGGACTATAAGCCCATAAACGCTGGCGTACCCCAAGGATCTGTACTATCGCCTACTCTGTTCCTTCTGCATATCAATGATATGTTATTGACTAACAATATTCATTGCTATGCAGATGACAGCACTGGCGATAGCTGTTATACAGGTCGTGTAAACGCCCCCCCTGAGCAGGTGTCGGAGTGTAGGATGCGACTTGTGTCTGAGATCGAGACGTCCCTTGAACAGGTCTCCGAGTGGGGTAAACGTAACCTCGTCCAGTTCAACCCCAGTAAGACACAAGTCTGTGCGTTTTCCGCTAAAAAAGCCCCATTTGTCACGGCGCCAAAGTTTCAGGGCATTCCCCTTACCATGGCTAAAAGTATCGGGATACTTGGTGTCGATATTACGAACGAAGTCCATCAGTTTCGGAGTCATTTGGAACATAAAGCCAAACTGGCCTCCAAAAAGCTTGGGGTGCTTAACAGAGCCAAACAGTACTTCACATCTAGTCACCGGCTTTTGTTATATAAAGCGCAGGTTCGACCTCATATGGAGTACTGTTCTCATCTCTGGTCTGGCGCTCCACAATACCAGCTCCTTCCTCTTGACTCCATCCAACGGCGGGCAGTTCGTATTGTCGGCGATCCCGAACTTACTGACGGCTTAGAACCTCTTAGCCTTCGGAGAGACGTTGGCTCTCTTTGCATGTTCTACCGTCTGTACAATGGGGAATGCTCGGAAGAACTTTTTGATTTGGTGCCATCGTCTCGTTTCTATCACCGCACCTCCCGCCAAAGGAGCAAAGTTCATCCCCACTTCTTAGATACATGGCACACCAAGAATAAGCGGGCATCTCGCTCGTTTCTTCCCAGAACGTGCAGAATGTGGAATGACTTGCCTCCTGAGGTATTTCCTTTGCGCTACGACATGGGATTCTTCAAGAAGCGGGTATTTAGGGTTCTCAAGGGTCGGCAACGCTTAAGTGGCTCCTGTGGTGTTGCTTATGTCCATGGGCGACGATGACCGCTTCCCATCAGGCGGCTCGTCTGCTCGTTTGCTGACTATAACATAAAAAAAAAAAAAAAAAAAAAGTGCATCTCGTTCAGTCATTTGGCCCCTCCCCCGTTTCATCTCTATATTATTGTACCTCTACGGTCAAGGAACATTTATAGCAATATGTAATTTTTATTATTGACGGATGCGGACACAGAAACGGAGACGGACGGTATGGTCTAAGAGCTAGCCACGGCAACAGGTATGCAATTTATAGAGCAACGAAATCCCTCTAGTTAGTATGCCATATATATAGCTCAGGTAAAATTTGCTCGTGATCTTCCTGCAGGCGCACAAGTGATTGTGTATTTTTATCACCTAGCACTACTTTTCCCCCAAATAAAACGCCTGGCATTGTTATATTTGAATTAAATACATAATTAGCTATTATATCACACCAAACACAGAGCTCTATAAATTGCACACCTTCAATTGATTTTACAACCCCTTTGTTGCCTATCCACTCCCGCACCCACCGCTGAACAGCTGCCAGGCGCCCAAATTAATTAATAATGATAGTATGGCACACTAGAGGGATTACGTTGCTCTATAAATTGCATACCTATTTCCGTGGCTAGCTCTCCGGCTAGTATAATATGAGTGCACCAGAGACCGTAATATTTATTTGTTTTACAAGGGGGCAAAGTTGTTGATTAACCGCTCGTGCTAATATTGATACCCGAGCAACCGAAAGATTCCAAAACCACGAGCGTAGCGAGTGGTTCGAAAAATGGAATCTTGAGCGTTGCGAGGGTTTCAAAGCACGAGGGTTAAACAAAATTTGCCCCCGAGTGAAACACAAAATTTTTCACCACACCAACCGGAAGCAAATATTAAATGTAAAATATCAAACAAAATCAAACCAAATCAAATTCAAATGAATGTTATTAAATATCTATCATCCAAAAATCATCATTTAAAAGTCAGTTCTTCCAGCAAACATAAGAAAACAACTCAAAATTTGCATTTGATGATTACTTTGCCTCACATGTGAATAAAATGCAACTTTGCTATCAGTTTTTGAAGTGCAAAGTAAGCCTTTCCGAGCTGGTGTGGTGAAAAAATAAATATTGCTACTAATTATTGGCGTATCAGCAACCTTATGAGTCTTATGAGTTAAGATAGATTCAGAAAATAGCCTTTTCGAAATCACCATCACCTATTCGAAAAATCGGACAAGTGGGAGTCAGACTCGCGTTCCAAGGGTTCCGTACGCTTGACTGCACATTCCTAATAGGTTTTCCTGTCATCTATACCAGGGCTCTCCAAACCCCGGCCCGCGGGAGCGAGGCTCCAGGAATTCAGCCCGGGCCCGCGCGAACTTTCTGAGTCGCAATATGGCCCTCAGATAAAAAAGTTTGGAGACCCCTGATCTATAGGTAAAGAACTATTTTCTGTATTTTTTTCAAAATTAGCGCGATGTAGAAAACGCCGCTCTCGTTTTGTAACTAATATAAACTAGTTAACAAATATAACGCTAGATGGCGCTGTACCGAGAGCGCAGATTACTATTCTACATCGTGCTAACAATTTTTTTATTTTGTTTGTATATAAGGATTGCGAGTTTTTTTATAGCTTCATTTGTGAAGCTGAAAAAACTGAACTGAGGTCTTAGATTGACGTAGTAGAACTTGGCATAGTGATTAGCAGTCTTTACTGACTACTTGTCTCGTGTATCTTTATCCTGTCTGTACATGTACAAAGATATGTTATCTGCAGAAATTATCAATAAGTAATTAAAAACAACTTTCAATCACAAAATAGTCAAGCGAGAATCTTTAACAGTGCTGGAGGGTTTTAAAAATGGATGTGCTAAAACTAATATTCAAATCACGCTATCATTGCAGACTTTACGTCAGAAGCCCCCTCCAGACTATGCGCGTGAATCGCGGGCGAAGCCGCGAACGCGAATGTGGAGTCGATTTCGCTGTCTGCGAAAATCGACGCCACACTCGCGTTCGCGGCTTCGCGCCGCGATTCGCGCATGAGTGTGGAGGGGGCTAGAGGGCCTAGTACCGCGAACCACGTTGGACGTATTGCCTCCATGTAAAATAACACTTACGTCACAGAATAAATAATAGTACTAGGTACAGAAGACTCACTCTCTAACAAAACGCTTCGGGCTATAACCGCGAAAATCCAAGTTTGCAAATTGCGGGCATTTTTCTCTGTCACTCTAATTACGCCTTCATTGGAGTAAAAGAGAAAGGTCCCCGCAATTTGCGAATTTCGGTTTTCGCGGTAGCCCCTCTGTTACGATCAGCATAGATATAGCCGCTAGGTGGCGACTGGCGACAGCACCACGCGCGGCTTATGGCTTTCCCCAAAATTGGTGTGGAACGGATGTACTTTTAGCTACCTGTAGCAAAGCGACGAAATCGCGGAGTGAGCCACGCCTGCTTATGGACGCTTGCGTGTTACACTGCATTCACCTTCTAACTTCGTCACCTTGCTTTTATATCCCCAACCTTAGAGGATATAACCAACGGAGACGCCATGTCTAAAATTTTCGATACAAAATAGTCTGCCGTTTTTTGCGGGGGAGGGGCACATCAAATGTATAGGTACGTCATGTCAGATAAACGTCAGTCCATACATAATATATGGTTGACATGTGGTTGACCATTGGCCGCCTATTTTCGACAGAGGGGAACGCCTGTTAATGGCGGCTCCATTGTTAATTACTCCGAGTCCCCAACACTAAAATGGCAGTTAGATTGCCTCAATTTACCCAACCGATCTGTTATTTTGTAGGTAGTAGCAGGCGTGGCTCACTCCGCGATTTCGTCGCTTTGCTACAGGTAGCTAAAAGTACATCCGTTCCACACCAATTTTGGTTGCTAGCCAAACGCGCGTGGCGCTGTCGCCACCTAGCGGCCATATCTGTCCTGATCGCAACAGACGCGTTTTGTTAGAGTGTGTCTTCTATACCTAGTACTATTATTTATTCTGTGGTAGTAGGTACAACTGTCCATCGGTGGACCTTATGCCTATTGTAATAAGGTCTACGTACCGTCAGTTAACAGTGTGAGCGATGGTACCTATAAATCGTCAGGTGACAAGCAAAACTCACTAATTACCACCACAAGTTCATAGCCATAGTGAACCTTATTAGTACTAGAAGAAGGTGGATTTTTGTTTAAATTTTTGAAGTGAAAACTTCTTTAGCGGCGCTGTGCCTTTTTTGAGATGGGGAAAAAATGTTAAACTCGCGACAGCGTAAGACGTAAGACGCTTCGTAAGACGGACACGTGACCTGATCGAAAAACTGTTACAATGTCATTAACATCAACATTTATTCAGCAAATAGGCCACGAGGGCACTTTTACACGTCATCATTGAATTTATATACAAGCTAAAATAATAAAATAACAATGCATCCACAATTTTATAAAATAAAACTAACAATTCAAACTAATGTATTACAATTACTTAGAGATGTATATGGTCTCTTAATGTCGAATTACATAAAAAACCTATAATATGAATATAAAAAAAAATACAGATACAAAAACACAAATAAAATCTATAACATTTTAAGAGGTGTAAATGTCTCTATATAGGTGTCAGAACGATAAGATTATATAGTTTATCAAAGTATCCTTAGAGATGTATAGGGTCTCCAAGACAAGGGTGTAATTAATTAATAAAAATAAAGTTACTAAGTATAATAGAGTTGAGTTTTCACTTCTGCCGGCACTCCCGGAGTGCAACCCGTTGTTTTTTTTTAAGTGAAAACTTCTTTAGCGGCGCTGTGCACTTTTTGTGATGGGGAAAAAAATGTTAAACTCGCGACAGGTCACGTGACCGTAAGATTCGTAAGACGTAAGACGGACACGTGACCTGATCGAAAAACTGTTACAATGTCATTGAGTTTTCACCTCTGCCGGCACTCCCGGAGTGCAACCCGTTGTTTTTTAGTAATTAGTTACTTTTTCTTGTCACCCACTGTCACCTGACGAAATAATAGCAGGATCATTGGGTAATGGATGGTAATGGTAATAAAGGCTAGTTAAACAGCAGAGGCCCTACCTCTAACATCGAAGAATCGAAAATCGTTATCTATCTCTCTTTTTATTATTAGATTAATTAAATTATATTGATGTTGGCCGTAGGCCCTCAGAGATTAACCTAGAATGTTAGTAAATAGCTAAATAGACTGCGGAACCCTAAAAATGATCCGCTAATGAAAATAGGTCCGCCTTATTTTATCTTATCTGTTGTATCGAAATGGAGTTGCCAGTAATCAATATCTGATATTATATGTTAATATGGATAATATTCGAGAATATTTGTGACGTTCCACGGGAAAAGGTACCTTATGAGGGTTTCTAGTTTCGGAGATATGAAATGTTTTGTAAAGAGGTGAAAAAATGCTCAATTTTTTTTTATTGTGTGATCTGAAACCTTAATGCGTAACGTTTGTTTACCTGTTTTTATTTTTGTTATAAGTTAGTTATAAGCCTAGTAATGTCGTCTCAGAGTTTAGTAGAAAAGGTACCTTATGGAAGAAAGATTGAAAATTCCCAAAAAAACTAGTCAATACGGGAAAAGAAGTTTGGTAGAGAACTGTATTAGCATTCTGCAAAACTAATTTGATAATTTCAGTTCTGGTTGGGGCGCCTCGCAAATATTATAACCGTACATAGACCGACATCACAAATCCAAGTAGCCTGCTATTATACCAAAGTTACTCTCGTCAAGTCTTTCTTAACTAGAATAATCTTCATTTGGTTTGGTCGCATGCAGTAAATCAGCCATTGGTTTGCTGAAAAATGCCAATACCCGACGCATTACCTTATGGAATATCTGAGGTCATTGAACCTCAATGCCGCTTATCTTCAATAGCAACCGAAATATATTATTGATAAGAAATAGACGATTTATACCATCTTAACCCCAAAATATTATTAGTTTATCCTAACTTGTTCATCATCATCATGCCTCATCATGTAACTTAATCACAAGGTACCTTTTCATTACATACAAATTATTGGTCTTTTTAAGATTATTATGACGAAGAACTAATTAAATTTGGGGCAGTTTAATGTAAATTAATATTTTCTATTCATAAAAGATAAACTGTAATATGATTGATATTTTGTAGTGATGTATTATTAGATTTATTTCCATAAGGTACCTTTTCGTAAATGTATGGAGCAAATACTGTTATTGTTATGTAAGTTTAAAGTGGCATAAGGGGTTAAATATAGTATTTAGTTGGGGTTTTAGGATTTATTTCATTTGAATGACAGAATTTCTTTATGTGCTCAGAAAAATTGATTGTGTGTCACATTAAAAGTAAAAATATTCAATTTTGTGATTTTATATGAAAAAGTCAGAAAATACATTTTCACCTCTAAATCGGTATTGTTTTTTGCTTAAACTGTCTGTCAGTGTCGTTTTCTAATAGATAAAATTTAAATCTTGAGAGCTCATTGCAATCAATCGTGAAAATGAAATAAAACTTTATTTTCAAGAGATTGGTTAGTATACACATAAATCAGTCGATATCAAAAGTTTCTATTTCCATTACAGAACAAGTCGCAATATTTTTTTAATCTCAGATATATAAGGTATTATTATTTGTACTCAACTATGTAACTTACTTCAGGAACATAGTTTTTTAGGCGGCTAAACTTAAAACTTCTCTATCGTAAAGTTGCTCATTTCACAACATTATTTTCAAAAAATCATATCTCTGTAACTACGCAACCTAGAAGGTTGATCTTTTGTGTTATCGATAGCTTATTTATTGTAGATTACTGGGGTATGCATAACTCCATACCCGCCATAAGGTACCTTTGACCGTGGGACGTCACATTTTATCCTCAGATTTAAATTTTCATACTGTCCAACTTATGACGTATAAATAACACGTGCACAGTCTGTGCTGTCAAAATCGTTGGAGAGTTATCTTGGTCTAGTTCTAGTACTACTTTAAGAAACTTTTGCATTGTGGTCTTTTTCACGGAGTAGCCATTAACAGGCGTTCCCCTCTGTCGAAAATAGGCGGCCAATGGTCATACACGTTGTATGGACTGACGTTTATCTGACATGGCTATTTTTACGTTACGCAACAATCGGCAGACTGTTATGTACCGCATAGTCTAATAAAACATGGTCTTCCATTCCCAGAGTGACACGGGGCTACGTCACAACAACATGGCCGCTATATATAGCGCTATCGCATATTATCATATAGCGCTGTCGCATGATGACGTAAGCCCGTGTCAGTTAGGTGACCTAGAAAAGACGGGAATGGAGTACCAGGCGGAGTATATTATTATACCATGATGTACCGAAAATTACAGATAATGCTATGAGATAATGCGTCTCCGCTTCGTTATATCCTCTAAGTTTTTCGCTGTCACACTGCCTAGAAAATGGTACCATTATAACTATAGTGTAAATAACATTATTTGCGGTATTTGACACATTATGACTGACGTATATAGAGATGTAACTAACGCAAATCGATTGTCACAGCAAGCGATTACGATTGGATGGCACGTAGACTGAGGTATCGAATTGTGACGTATAATGAATTTTTATTTGAGATTTAAATAAAGCTAGAATTATATGGTTTTCCCGCAAGCTACCGGTCGGTCGGTGTATTTAATACACCGACCGAGTTGGTCGCACCCATTGTCAAAATTGAAACTAACTGAGGATCTATTTTAAAGTTTATTTATGTTATTTCTGTGTCAAATTTGTTGTCTGTTAAGTGACGATAAATATATCCATATTTACAGTTAATTATCCACCTTTTCCTTATTTTAATTAAAAGAAAAATGAAAAATTCATATCGATTTACTTAGACGACTACCGATTCATAACGGTGGTGTCCGGCCAACCCTAAAATTAAAAAAAAAAAGACGTAGAACTTAAACGTTCGCAGTGCAATTGTTTTCCTTTGTGATTTCGATGTGCAAAACATTTTACGTAGTATTGCTGTTGTGAGTGACAGACGTCAAATACCGCAAATAATGTTATTTACACTATAGTATTTCAATTTAAAATATAGTATGACTAAAATTATTGCTAAAACTGATGCATATCGAACTACATTCTACTTGCAAATTTTTGTTAATATCTGGTTTTCCATCTGAGAAAGGTCCGCACATGAACACATATTATTTTTAAAGGTCTCGATCTTGACTGTTTTGCAAAGGTTTTGCATTTGCACGATATATGAGCTTATTACACTGGTATCCCTAAGGCCAAATGTCATGTCATGACATTTAGTTTACTTGCACATTACATCGACTGTGATTCTACCGTTTAGTAAAAATAACAATAAAACTGTGTGTGAATACATGTTTCAATAGTTTCATATCGCGATGGCGACCCCTGCGGACGTGCGAGCCGTTTTCGAGGCAAAGTTAAAAGAAGGAATTCCTAACCCTCCAGGAGAGTTTCACCCTTTGGACTTGGAAAGGGTAAAGGACGATAAATACTTAACACGGCTGTTGTTACACCAAGAAAATGACGCGAAGATGGCTGCCGATATGTTATGGGACATTCTTGTGTGGCGGAAAACTAATAATGTGAATGATATCAATGAAAACACCGTTAGAATGGACTATATAAATGAAGGCGCATTCTTTCCCCGCGGACGCGATGTAGACGGGAATTTGCTGCTAATAATCAAGTCTAAACAGCATGTAAAGGGTCAAAAAGACTTTGAGGAGCTTAAGAAAGTGATTATATATTGGTTTGACCGCATAGAAAGGGAGGAACAAGGTAAACCTATTACTTTATTCTTCGATATGGACGGCTGCGGCCTTGGAAACATGGACATGGAGCTAATTAAGTATTTAATTAGTCTGATGAAGCTGTACTACCCATATTTTCTGCATTTTATCATCATTTATCAAATGCCTTGGGTCTTGTCCGCTGCGTTCAAGGTTGTCAAGTCCCTGTTACCGGCCAAAGCCGTTGAGCGTATGAGGTTTTCGACTAAAGACAATTTGAAGGATGTTGTGGCTCCCGAGCAGGCGTTGACGTGCTGGGGCGGGAAGGACCCGTATGTGTTTGAATTTGTTCCAGAAAACAGAGGTACTAATGATGTGCATACACCGAAAAAGGTAACCTTTGCGGAGCAAGGAGACAACCAGCATTCTCCCGGAGAAATGCTACGACTCAATCCCAACGATACAATCGTTTTCAAGAATGAAAATGATGAGATATCAGGACAATTTACTATAACCAATATGGATGAAAGTGCCATATCTTTTAAAATAAGAACTACTTCGCCAGAGAAGTTTCGGGTGCGACCCAGCTCCGGTACATTAGCCACCGGTTCCTCACAAATCGTTCAAATTGTGGTACAGCCAGGATTCCAATTCCGTACTGTCACTAAAGATAGATTCCTCGTCATGTCCGTACAAATCCCGAAGTTGGATGTAACACCGAAGGAGCTCACCGACATCTGGCAGAAGTCATCCGGCAGCAAAGTCGATGAGTACCGGCTGAAATGCCACTTCCCGGAGAAGGATATGCCGAAGAACGGAAGCATGGTGGATGGTAGGAGTCAGGATAAGCCCGATTCAGTAACAAACGCTTTAAATAACTTGCAGATTAACTACGAAATGCTGCACAAACAGGTTAAAATGCTTAAAATATATCAATTGTTTACGTTGATTCTAACAGCCTGCGCTGTTTTACTCGGTTACCTTGTCTATAAGAGTTCAAACGAGGATAAATATTGTGAGCGTATGTAGCCCATAGAAATGGTGGTATTAGATACCACTGTGGACGTCAATGTCTTGTTAAACGGTTTCCTAATGTTTATATTGATAACTAATACGTTTATCTTTGTTATATATTGCCAGTTAGTGCGTAAGGTGGAGCGGTTACATGCAACTTAGGTTTACTGATAGTGTTTCCAAAATTGCGAAATTATTCACATGGAAAAATATTGAAACTTTTTTGTATAGGGTAAGAATTTTTCAATTAAAAAAAATTGTTAGATACTTTATATTACCTATGAAACATTCTAGCAGTTTCCAGGAACATCAAACTTAATGGGGTTGGCAACTGTCAAAGGTTTGCATAGATGGCGCCTTCATAGCTTTTTTTTGGTTTGGCTTAAAAGGCTGGCATCCAGGGCATACAATTCCATTAAAAAAAAACAAAAATTTGACTCAATTCTAGGGATTGACAGGGCAAGCTATGCTGGCGCCATCTGCTAAATACTTCGACCGGCCAACCCCATTCAGGTACTTTTCGTTACACAAGTTTAAAAACGCTGAAATAAAAAGAAATCATGTTCTGTTCAAATTATTAAATATCAAGGTCACAGACATTGACATAGATATCTAGGGACTGGCTTTACGGACAATAATAATGAGGCATGACAGGGGCCAGTACAGCGGTGTGACACCGCTACAACGCGATTGGTTGATGAGTTCGCATCACGCGCGCGATTGGTTGACAAGTTCGCATTACGCGCGCTATTGGTTGCAACTGGTTGCGTTAGACTGCACGATTGGCTGGAATTCGTTAGTAACACCGCTGAACTAGTACCATTTTTAGTGCCCCATTAGCCCATCCTTAGATATTATACGTCAATGGTCACAGAAATATGTGATAAATGCCTAATTTTAATATTTAATAGACGAATTAATGGTCATAAACACAATAATAAATTATTATTATTTACATTAACATTATTTTAGTTATTCATCTTACACCTATAGCTAAAAATAATGTTTCACTAAAGTTTAATTGAAGATGCATTACATGTGACGTTCCACGGGTAAAGGTACCCTATGGCGGTCGGCGCTTACGTCGCGTAGCGCGAATCCAGACGGGGTGATCAAATGTAAATGAAATTGGCGTCAATTTCCAATTTAATCACCAATTTTTTTTTATTGTGATATAAGAGCCCTCTAAATTGAAAAGATGCCCCAAAACGAAAATACTGGCGGCATAAATTGGTATTCTTGCGTCCGCACCCCATTTTATCGGTAATATTGGTCATAATCGGCGGTTGAATTCGGCGAGCCAAATTAGCGTTGCACAGCCTGATTTGATCGGACAATTTAATCAGATTCGCGAAAAATTTTCCCCGGACACGCCTTAAGAATGGCGTAAGCGCCAACGCCGTATGGCCAACCTACCTTTACCCGTTGAATGTCACATATCATTTCCAAGGATCTTCATTGGCGTGTGCTACTCGTATTAATTAAAGTGCCATTAGTTTCATCGTTAATTGCCGACTTCATTTGTAACTGGGCCATTTTATTTAGCCTTATACAGTCGCCATCAGATATATCGGAGCGGCCAATGCGCTCACAAATATCTGAACACGCCTCTATTGTCAAGGCGTTAGAGTGCATGTTCAGATATTTTTAAGCACCTCGGCCGCTCCGATATATCTGTATCTAGCTGTAGGTCATTAAGATCTACAGTCATATTTCATTTTTATGTTGTTGATTTTCAATGTTCATTATCATGACTCATGACTATTATAAAAAAACTATTACAGTATGGTTTCATAAAGATTTATTGGAAAGTTTTATATAATGAAATTGTAATGTATTTTCTCAGTCTGTTTAATACCTGTCATCAGTTCTAAATTTAATATATAATGTAATTAAACATCACATTCCAATTATCAATTAAATTAATAACAATTTTGGTCGATTTTAAGTTGTAATAAAAAAAAAGTATCTAAGGGGTAGGAAATGGCTTATTAGCTTAGCTTAGGACCCTAGGAAATGGCTTATTTAGCTTAGCTTAGGACCCTTTGCTTGAAAAGCAGAAATATAGACGTTTTTAGGCAAAGGGTACCCTTTGTCTAAAAATGTCACAAATATATATGTATAAATTATTTTAATAATGTTAAAAAGTCTAAATAGTAGCAAAGTGGGAGCTATAAGAGATTCTATAAAATAAATTATGTCAAAAACGCATAGCTTTTTAAATTATATCTGTGTAGTACTTAGGTAAAATGATGTGTCGGAAGCCGGTGTTGCTCGAAGGTAAAATGAGTCGCTTAACTTCAAACTCGGGTAAATCCATCTGTCAGATTATGCGATTTTGGTATTAAGAAATGGTAATAGGGTAGATATTTGCTGAGAGGGTCGAATGGACCCGAGTTTGAAGTTCAGCGACACAAATGTACTACTTTGTCAGTTGACATTGACAAAAAGGTGCTAAATATTGGTCTTGGCATTTATAAAGACGAAACATTTGTTATTCTTTTAGCCGAACCTTCGGCCGAAACATCATTTTAGTACCGAAGCCGAAACTTCGGTTGAACGCTACCGAAATACAGTTTCGGCGCGGCCTAAAGGTTCTGCAGTTTTTTGGCCGAAATATGATTTTAATGCCGAAAGCGAAACTTCGTTAGAAATCTTATGCGTAGTAAAAAGATACGTTCATACTTGTTTACCAAAACAGACAAAGTGGTACCTTTTACTACAAACATCGCATAAAGTGACGTTCCACGGGTAAAGGTACCTTATGGCGGTCGGCGCTTACGTCACTTAGCACCGCATTAGTATTGCAGCGTATAGCTTAAGCGCCATAAGGTACCTTTACCCGTGTAACGTCACATATATTGATTATTTCGCACTTTATATAGCATTTTATATACAATTTTTAATTGTAAGATTGTATTGTTTCCACTAATTCCAATGTTGAATTATTAGCCAATAGATTGAAACATAAAGGATGTTATCTCTTGTAACACTCCGCTGCCTCAATATTACAAAGTTCTGTTACATTTTCAAGATAGTTGAAATTCGACTTAATGTCACTATAACAATGTTCAAATTTCAGTTCGATAAAAGTGAAACATAGAACCCTGTAATATTGGGCCGGCGACTCGGCAAAAGTGATTATGTATCTTATCTACTCGTAACATTGTAATCTGGTAATAGTTCATGAAAATGTTGTGAAAGTAGAGTTACTGTCGCCATCGGATATATCGGAGCGGCCGAGGTGTTCACAATATCTGAACATGCACTCTAACGCCTTCACAATAGAGGCGTGTTCAGATATCTGTGAGAGCCTTGACCGCTGGCGACTGTACTAAATATTAAAATAAATATCCTGTATGCGTAATGAGTCAACATTTACCGTTCAAGCATTTCGAAGAGAGAATTATTCTACAGTGTACAGTCAAGGTGGAAACAGTGGCTCAGTCGCCCAAATATCGCCTCTCTCCTGTTGAAATTAGGTTGAGTGAGCCACTGTACCCGGCCTTTTTCTACCGAGCCACTGTGCCCTCCTTGACCCTACATACACATAGTAAAATATTCCTATATGCATTTAGTTTATTTGATATAGTTTTGGGTTAGGGAATATTATGGTGCATTCGGGTAACTTCAAAGCACTCGAGACAAACAAAGCTTAAAGGCGTCCGCTAGATGGCGCGCATACATAGAGCGGGTTAACGAAAAATAGTATGAGCAACGCTAAAGGTTCCGTCACACAGGCGCGTTTTCCGGGGGCGCGTGAGCGTTTTATATGTAACAGCGGCGCGCCCCGTGACGGAACCTTAACTGGTCCGGACGCGTGCGACGGATTTTACCTATACCTACTCTAAATCATAATTAGATTCCAAAAAAAGTAAGACAATGTTGCCACTTTTTACTAGCGCGTCTTGTATTTATGTAAAAATAAGTAAATAAAAGTACTTTTTTAAATCGTAGGGGGCTATTCATAAATTACGTCATTTCAAATTAGGGGGGGGGGGGGGGGGGGTGTCTGGACATCGGATGACGGTAGCATGAAGTAGGAGGAAATGGGGTCATTTGAAGCATGATTTTTGGATGATTATAGGGGGGGGGGTCAAAAATCGCCAAAAATCGATGACGTAATTTATGGACAGCCCCTAGGCGTAAAATTACCAAGAAATAAATTATCTTAGCGTATTTATCTATAAAAAGGAATTTACTATTTTACAAACAAATTATTGCAGTGGCAACATTTTTTGGAATCTAATTATGATTCAGAGTTTACAATGGCACCCGCGTGCCCACAAAAAATAATAATACTACCGTACAGAAAGGACACTTTCAACAAAATCGAAGTTTGACAGCGATTCAGGGTCGAATCATGATAGGGATATCATGATGATTTCTAACTTATGGCACTATCCCCTATCCCTTTCGGCTATTTAGGGCTGTCAAAATTCAAGTGATTATCTTATCTGTGGTCGAGCCGCAAAGGGACAACAAGTTGTGGCAACCCTAATAATTGCTCAGAGCAATGCTGAGCCGAGAATGGCCGATCGGAGTGTCCCCTCACTGGTAGTGCGTACACCCGCGCCAGCTAGCAGATGATGAACACAGATGGCGCTGCAATCGTCAGTGCCAAATCTATAAACCTTAACACATATTGAAGTGATTTTGAAATGATCCGTATGCACCTAAGTAGATGGATGGTAGTTTTGGGTTATGCAATTATGTTATTTATATGCCTATATTTTAAGGTTTATGCAGAATTTAATATATTCATATCACAGATGAAGTTCATTTTTATTTCAACATCCTAATCCTACTCATCTTAACTTAACCTGTCGTCTACCCAGGCCGGAGATCTCCGGCCAATGGTTCGTTGCCCTTGTCTCCCGTTCCTCACACGCGCCGGAGACCCCGTATTTGTTACGACCGATTTTTTATGCACCCGAGATAATTTGTAGGTAGTGCTTTTGGATTGGGGTTAAAATGGCCGGAGATCTCCGTCCGTAACAAATACGGGGTACAGAATAATTGACGAAGATCTCCGGCCGGGGTAGATAGAGGGGAGCTTTTTTTTGACAGCTTGGTAGACGACACGACAGGTTATGCGTTTTTATTTCCCGGTTGCATACTAAAGGAGCCCAATGTCAGCATTGACAACCTTCCGAAGAATTGGCGTAGGCACTAGAAGGCACGAAAGCCAGCCATCTGACCTTCCAAGTCTTCCAACGCAGTTGGGAAAATCCATATTGGGATCTGGTTTAGGTATCACAAACATGGCGATGTATAGCGCCATCTAGTTTAATAGCTTTCAAACTAGGGCATAATTTTTCCTAAGACTCCCTCTTATACAAAATTACTCTTTGGTAGCTGGAATTTCTATACTGATACCTATAGATATGCGAAAGTGAAAGTGCCCAGGGCCGGGACCGAACCAGCGTCCTCTGCATTCGCGGCAGATGCCTCAACCACTCGGCCACCCGAGTTTTAGCGGGATGGGTCGAATTTTCCCGAGTAAAGGATGACTCACGCTAAACCGGGCCGGAGCTTCCGCCGCTTCCTTTTCTACGGAAAGCACCACCTGATCACCGATCAGCCATCATAGAAAAAGTCATGGCCCGGGCCCGGCCCGGTCTAGCGTGAGTCATCCTTAAGTATATTCAATCACAAGCTTTCGGTGCTCATTGGCGGATTTTCTAAAATAAAACTACTGTATATAACCAATCTATTTACTATCTTTATGTACAAAAACAACAGAAGAGACAACCCCTCCCACTTTGCCGCCGAACTTGAACTGGGGGGTGGGTATGACGCAGTTCGCTTTAAGCCGGTGCGAAAACTGGGTAGCTAGTTCGTCTTCTGTCCAGTTGCATGAAGTTATAACGAATATACCTGGAAACAAGAAACAAATAAATAAGGTTAAGAAATATTCACTGTCTATATATGTAGTTCGTTTTTTTTTAGCATTAGAAAGAAGGTAAGCGATCGTGCCATGTCTTTTAATTGAAAAACGCTTTTTAAAAATCAGTAACTATTACTTATGAAAGCAGAAGAATATAAAAGGTCGTATTAGGTTCATAATTGTTACATATTTGCCGTGAGTTATTTTAAAAAACCTGTTATTCAATTAAAGGACACATCAAGATTGTTTACCCTATTTCTAATGCTAAAAAAACCGGGCTAGTGCGAGTCGGACTCGCGCACGAAGGGTTCCGTACCATAATGAAAAAATAAAACGGAAAAAAATGCAAAAAAAAACGGTCACCCATCCAAGTACTGACCACGCCCGACGTTGCTTAACTTTGGTCAAAAATCACGTTTGTTGTATGGGAGCCCCATTTAAATCTTTATTTTATTCTGTTTTTAGTATTTGTCGTTATAGCGGCAACAGAAATACATCATCTGTGAAAATTTCAACTGTCTAGCTATCACGGTTCGTGAGATACAGCCTGGTGACAGACAGACGGACGGACGGACGGACGGACGGACGGACGGACGGACGGACGGACGGACGGACGGACAGCGAAGTCTTAGTAATAGGGTCCCGTTTTACCTTTTGGGTACGGAACCCTAAAAAACGGACTATAGTCTGTATCTTTAGGTATTTAAATAAAAGTAAACAAAATCTACCCTCAAATGGCTTCTTAAGCCCGTTGAGGGTAGATGAAAACATTACAGGATCAATAAGTAGTAATAGGATACTACTACTTATCCATGCTGTCCGTCTGTCCGTCCGTCCGTCTGTCTGTCACCACGTCACCAGGGTGTTTCTCATGAACCGTAATAGCTAGACAGTTTAAATTTACACAGATGATGTATTTCTGTTGCCACTATAACAACAAATACTAAAAAGTAAGGAACTCTCGGTGGACGAGTCCAACTCGCAGTTAACCGGTTTTTTCTACTGACAAAGTTAGTTAAAATGTGTATTCTTACCGTCCGACTCCATCATGGCTGCCACCTGGTCTATGTACTTCTGCCGCCGTTCTTTGGCGTCCTCTGGATGTAGACTGACTGCGTCGTATGTGCCTTTGTCGTGTACAACGCCGAATGTGCCTAATTGGGACACGGGGTCTTCTGTTATGTCGAATACCTGTAATGATGAATGATAATCGATATATGTATTTGATTGATGTATATGTATTAAAGTGTCATATATATTGAGTAAATCACTGATTTAATTGGTCCTGGGTTCGATTCCCGGTAAGGGCATTTATTTGTGTAATAGCCACAGATATTTGCTCCTGAGTCATGGATGTTTTCTATGTATTTGTATATTATATATATGTCATTGTCTAAGTACCTACATACTAGGGCTTCCAAATACCGGATTTCTTTTAATACCGCCATACCGGTATTAATACCGAAACTGTCTTCATCAATACCGGGATCCCGGTATTGACTATGAATCGCTTAAATTTTTTGAGTTTTATTAAAAAAAGGCTCACTGTAACACCAGATATGTATGTCCTTAGTCCTTTATAGCTTAGGATATTAAACAATAATCGCCATCTGCAATAATTATTATTTCACCCTCCAGGTTGTCAATCATTTTATCTGCCTTGTTGACTTTACTTTAGTCACATTTTTAGTTCAACCTAATAAACCAGCCAACTATATTCAAATTTGCCGCCAAAAATTCGTTTGCCATACTACAATTCCTCGCTCATTTCTTTCTACTTTTTCATATAATTTTAAGAACTAATTATATTAATATCATATCCTGAACATCAAAATTTAGCACCAAATATTTATCTAACGCATATGCACAGATCTTGTTTCAATTAAATGAGGCCATGATGCCAGTTAAATGCGTCTGACATGTAGTAATCTTCTTGATACAGCCGAATTTAATCATTTAAATGGATATTAAACGGCATAATCTGCACATTTTCCTTCTTTTTTTGAAAATACCGGGATCCCGGTATTGCATTAAAAAATACCGGTATTGAAAAATGTGTTTAAACAGACGGGATCCCGGTATTGGAAGCCCTACTACAAACCCAATCCTTCTTGAGCTTACAGTGGGACTTAGTCAATTTGTATAAGTTTCAGATGGGTACCTTAAAGTCAATAACCGGGAACTCCCGCTTAGACACCTTCTCGGCGAGGGTGATGGCTTCTTGACAGTAATCTACTCCCAGCAGCTTGGTGAAGCCTTCCCTGGCCAGCTCGCACAGTGAATAGCCATTTCCACATCCTGGAACATGGATTATAATGTATCACAACATGTTTCAGCTTCTCTATGCATCACAAATAGCACAGTAAAATCTAGAGAATGAATAAATGTCTAAAAAATGTACTCGGCCGAGGCACGTCTACACTGGCCGTTTTGTGCGCGACGAAATTGCCTCGCGCGAATGCTTGCTTTGGACCCATCTATTTGATTTAATAGTTTCCCAGCATAGGATTTTGTAATTTCTACTATACACAGGTAAGTCTATGCATGGCTGGGCAGCTAGGGTGACCATAATTCGACGCGAAGTGTAAATGACTTGGTTAACTATCATATTGGTATCCCATTCATTTGCTAAAGCAGTTCTAAGACGTACGGCTTCAAAAGCTCACCTAAATCTATAATAGCGGTATTCTTATCTTCGACGTTTTTACATATCCAGTCCACGACTCTGTAAGCGCTGTCCTCGCCGAACCACACATCTCCGGGATCACCGTGCTCCTCAAAATTACTTATTTCCTTTGTGTATGCCTGCTGCCAGTATGACTGGGTACCCAGCTCGGACGAGTTCAATTCAGAGTCGTCCATTTAATAAATAAAATATAACCAAAACAAGATATTTTCGTTTATAGAGACAGAAAACCATGTAATTGTTATAATCATATGGTGCAATGTTTTCCTCAATATAACACGGAGAAATGTCAAGTTGACAGTAAAATTGAGTTCCGTTCTACGTGTATTAGGAACATAATTCTGTTATGTATTATGCGCGACTGATAATATTTAAAAACTTTACCTGAAATATGCATAAAATTGCAAAGTAAATTATTAAAAGTTTATGTTAAGACAAATTATAATTACCTTCAGTAAAATTAAGGAGATTATCACAAGATTCTGCTACATGTAGTGCGTGAAATGAAACGTATAAAAAAAAGGCAGTTTTGTAAAGTTGCTGTATGCAAAAAATACTACCAATCTTATTTTTAATTATATAATAAATTAATCACGCACTGGTTTAAATAGGAATTAAGTAACGCCTTTTATTATTACAGCTACGATATAAAGTCTTTTATAAGTTGTACCATTTTAAAATATCAAATTAAAAGTTGTTTATTGTTTGTCATTAAGTATTTTTTCATCAGCAACACTGTTAAAATTGTCAAGAGAATGTAGGTTGATAGGTCTTGTTTCTCCGCTACTCTGCTCCGGTTGCACACATTTCACGATGTTTCGAATTTCCACACACCATAAAACAATTGACGAGTGACAAACAAGTTAATTGGAATCATGTGACCGTGAAACAAGTGTCCACGCGGCATAAACTTATTTAGACTGTCTAAAAAACTGTTATACGCACACATAAATAAATAAAATATTACCCAATAATCAATATTTTGGTGCGACTTAGGTTCGTCATAAACACTTGTTATTACAAGCTTTAAGTTTTATGACTACTAAGTGAATAATAGGTACTTCATTGCGGTGTTAAGTGATTGTTACGATAATATTACATGTGTAGAGAAGTGCCATTTTTTTACGTAACTAGTGGTCTTGTAATGTGATGCTTACAACACTCGTATCGGGGGCACAGAAAACTGTTTACAAGCGGTTTACATGGTAAGTATTTAAATAAGATCTAGTTAAGCAACTATAGGCATAACTTAAAATCAGGTTTCTCGAGTCTACAGAGATGACAGAGGAAAAGTTTTGTTACTTGTTTACACCACAATCTTATTTTATTTTTTGTTATTAATTTACTATTGTTTTAGATAAATATAATTTCGTCTGGTGACAAGCAAAGCTCACTAATTACCACAGCAAGGTCATAGCCATAATGAACCATATTAGTACTCAAATAAGGTTGATTTTTGTTTAATTATTTTTTAGTAATCGGTGAGTTTTGCTTGTCACCTGACGATTTTAAAATTAATATTTTATTACTTGAGTTGATGCATTTTTTTAGACATCCTGAGACCCAATAGTAGATTGTACAACAAGGGCATAAAGTGACCCATTTTTACCCGAGGCAAGTTTTTGGTCTGAGCGAAGCGAAGACCAAAATAGTAGACGAGGGTAAAAATGGACATTTATGCCCTTGTTGTACACTCTGCTTTTCACTTTGATTGCGAGGAATATATACAAAAAATCAAATATTTTAGGTTATTTTAACGTATTTATTCAAGACTAAAGAAAATTGTTCTTGGGCCGGTCGGAGGCGCGGGGCACGCCGATCGGGAGAGCGTCGGTTGGGGGCGCGCCGGCAGGGCTGGCAGTTTGTATGGCATTATTTGGACTTTATTGCTACGTCAATAAGGGTCGTAATAGATGATTTTACTTTATGCTCTAGAGCATAAAATGCGATTTTATGTCATCTACGCACGACATAAAGGTGCACTTTTTGAGCATGAGAAGTGAAAAATCTATTATTCTGTTTTTGAATTTGAAGTCTAAGTGGCATTTTTTAATTAAATAAAAGTTTGAAACAGGTACATTTTGAAATTTGTAAGTTTAAAATACTCTAAAGTGAAGTCACACACCATAAATCTTAAAAAATATAAAAATCTAGAATTCTAGACAATTATTAGCGCACAAACATAGTTATAAAAGTGGTTAAATTTTATTTATATACTAGATTAAGTATAAATAAATAAATATTATAGGACATACATTATTACACAAATTGACTAAGGGGTCGTCCATGAATTACATCACATAAAATTTAGATTTAGGTCTGCTTATTTGCCTTGTATATCATAAAAAAACCTAAACTAAAATTAATAACTAAAACCGCCAGTTGTGACTGTATCAAGGAAACAAATACAAATAATTTATTGAAAAGACCGGTCAAGTGCGAGTCGGACTCGCGCACAAAGGGTTCCGTACCAATATGCAAGGAACGGCAAAAAAATCACGTTTGTTGTATGGGAGCCCCACTTAAATATTTATTAAACAGAGACGAGTGAAAGAAGAGGGGGGAGGCCTTTGCCCAGCAGTGGGACACAGTGGGCTCTGAATAATAATAATAATAACTGTTTCTAGTATTTGTTGTTATAGCGGCAACAGAAATACATCATCTGTGAAAATTTTAACTCTCTAGCTATCACGGTTCTTGAGATACAGCCTGGTGACAGACAGACAGACAGATGGACGGACAGACGCAGTCTTAGTAATAGGGTCCCATGGACAAATGGATGAACAGACTGACAGACAAACTAGAGATAAGCGCCCTGTTTTTTCCTTTTGAGTTACGGCCCACAAAAAAACGCAACTAATTAGGTTCGATATAAGGATATCGTCGCCAATTTCCCTCAAAGTTAGGCATTTAAAGTATCTATACAGTTATTCAAGTTTGAAAGAGGAAACGTAGATCCATATAAAATAGCATTCAGTATACCTACTAATATTTTACGCCACTTTACTTTTGAACGCCACAGACGGCAATTGACGTCAACGCAAAATCGTGACAACGACGCCAAAGACGGCATTTGACGTCGATTGTTTTTTGATGAAAATCTACTGAAAAACACCCCTTTTAGGTTGGCATTATTTATTCACAAAACTAAATTTTACCCC
Organism: Cydia splendana; assembly: GCF_910591565.1. Lineage (NCBI taxonomy): Eukaryota > Metazoa > Arthropoda > Insecta > Lepidoptera > Tortricidae > Cydia > Cydia splendana. The sequence goes on from NC_085983.1 coordinate 8,640,853, forward strand.
CGCGGCGTCAGTGGCACGCTGGCACGGCAAATGGATGCGCCGTTTGGCGTTCAAAAGGTTAATACATATTATAAGTGCGTTTGTAATTCTTTGTATACAACAGTTTTGGTACCAAAACGACTATTATTTTCACAGTCGACATCTAGCATCAAGTAGTGGAATTATCAGTACCGCTACTGATACTAGAATTCTCTAGTGTCGCGACTCACGAAAATTGTATTTAGCAACAATTTACAACTAATATTAAAAGCAGAAGGAGTTAAAATTAGAGTTCCGGTTAATCTGGTTATAATATTAGCTGAAAATTGTTGAGCATTAGACTTTTCGGTCGTTGCAACATCTATTGTCAAGTAGCAGTACTGATAATTCCGCTACTCGATGCTATATGTCGACTACGATAATGAGCGTTTCGTTTATTATTTTGCCATTTTTATATGTTGTGACCTTTTTTGCCACTTTTGTGTTATTTCTAGTCAGGATCGCGAGCCCTTTTCATCCTTATAGGAGAAAAAAAGTGTCCTAAAATTTCCATACATTTTTCAAACTTTCCGTTTTGTTATCGCCATACAAAGTATACCAGAAATCAGAAATATTTATTGTGTAAACTGTGTAGGTACAGGAAGTATACCTATGGGGAAATGCCCAAGTAACATTTTAGTCCTATAATTTTAGTTTTTATCGCTAAAAGCTTGTATAGACGTCGTATTAAGGTTTCAGAGGTGACCAGCGGGCTCAGCACGGTTCCATTTTTATCGACTATCACTATGCGCGTCCCTTTCGCACTTACATACTTGTTAGAACGTGACAGGCATGGTGACAAGGGATAAAAACGTGACCGTGCTAAGCCGCCAGCTGTCGTATAAAAGCGCTTGGCAACACCGTTTTGCTCTATAGGCTTATACAGCTAATATATTCTATAAGCAATTGATGTAAAGGTTTATTTCATCATTTTATAGAGCCGTTATAGGCGTGTACTATAACAGGTTCAAATATAACCACTTTAGAGCAATATTACTGTATAATAGTATTTGGAATCACTTTTATGCAACTAATTTGCGCTATTAAGGTTCCCTGCCAAGCCGCTATAGTTTTGTGTTTTAACAGTGACAAAAACCCAACTATACAACGATTTTAGGATATAGTGGCTTTAGAGATCACTGCTATAGTACATAATACTTTAGTAGTTTGCGCTATTAAGGTTCCCTGCAAGCCGCTATAGTTTTGTGTTTAAACAGTGACAAAAACCCAACTATACAACGATTATAGGATATAGTGGCTTTAGAGATCACTGCTATAGTACATAATACTTTAGTAGTTTGCGCTATTAAGGTTCCCTGCAAGCCGCTATAGTTTTGTGTTTTAACAGTGACAAAAACCCAACTATACAACGATTTTAGGATATAGTGGCTTTAGAGATCACTGCTATAGTACATAATACTTTAGTAGTTTGCGCTATTAAGGTTCCCTGCAAGCCGCTATAGTTTTGTGTTTAAACAGTGACAAAAACCCAACTATACAACGATTATAGGATATAGTGGCTTTAGAGATCACTGCTATAGTACATAATACTTTAGTAGTCATATGAACACTATTATAGAACTGTTTTGCTCTATAGTAGCGTTTTTGGGACATATTTATAGCGTTGAAAAGCGCTTTAGTAGTTTTTAAATCCCTATTATATCTCATCGCTGTAAACGTCACAATGACTCTTTTATATCACAAAACTGTTGTATAGTGGGTTTGTTTTTTCTTTTAAAAGACAACAGCGTTATAGTTGAGTTTTTATGTCTTATATAAACCGAGTTAGATACATAAAGGTAGAAAACGACTACTTGTAAATGATAAATTTGATCTGTAATGGCTACTTATATCTTGCTTATATAAGTTCAGGCCTAAGCCATATAATGTGGTTCCGTACAAAATATTTTTATATTTTAATGAATTGATAAAAAAGACCCCAGTGATATTAGTGATTGTAGGTGAGATTTATCATCAATGATTTAATACAAGCATAAAATCGTGACGGTTTAAATATTTATCGACATCCATTATTAGCACATTTTTTTACCAATCACACTGAAAAAGGAAACAACAGTAATGACTACATCTAAATTAAAAAAAATCCTATATCTTTCTAAAGAGTTTGTAGGTGTAATTGGGTCACAGCCTCACAGCAAAATTCTTTTGGAACCCTAATTTTAATCATGATGGCGGTGAATATTTCGTCGTAAGTTCTATAGTTAGCCTACAAAAGCGTCGGATTTACTTCTTGGCTGTATAGTAGTAACTATGGTGAATATCATAATATTTTATTAAATTATTTTATTAAAAACATAAATAAATCGAGGGGGCATTTAAAATTCCTCATTAAACTAATTCTATTCTAACGGTAAAACTTCCGTCCCATATACTTTTTGCACTAAGGACCGAATTATTCGACATCTAAATGGCGCATATTAATATAAAGTCTTTACTTAGTACCGTTTTTGTGAAGTAAACACACAACAAAACCACTCACAACAGTTGATGGAAAACTTGATAGCAAATTTCGTAGTAAAGGAACTATGAATTCTACAATAGTATAAAAAAGCACTATAATACAATTTCAAATACTACTATAGTATAAAACAAGCACTATAATGGAATCTCCAATGCCACTATAGTATAAATTAACACTATAATGGCGTTACTGACAACAAATCAGCACAAAAGTGATCATCACATCACTTTTAAAGACCTAAAACGTCACGACTGACACTGCTACAGGTCTACTATATCACTGAATGGCACATAAGATGCGCCATTTCGGCTTTATACAATGTTCTTTGGTCTTTTATAGGACCTTAGGTGGTATTTGGGAAACGTTCTATCGACTACTATAGAACCACAAATTGTTACTTGGGTGGTAACACAATAGGAAAAAAACTCAGGGACATTTTTTTATCCCATTAGAATCGAAAGAGCTCGTGATTTTGAGTAGAAAACACAAAAGGTCACAATTTATAAAAATGGAAAAAATAAAAGAAACACTCTTATAATACTTCGTTTTGGTACTAAAACTGATGTATGGAGTGAGCACTCTATATTTTTTTCTATATTATGTTTCTCTATGCCACTGGTAAAACTATTGTAGGTGACCACGAACAGACATACGAAAGCATTTTTGTGCACTCGGGCAAAAAACCATCTGTGCGTTTTTGACCTATTAGGATTAATATCTGGGAGACCGAGCTTTGCTCGGAAAACATATAAAAACTCATAAATGCGCGTTTTCCCAGAGATAAGACCTAGCTAGATCGATTTTTCGCCCCCGAGAATCCCCATATAGCAAATTTCATCGAAATCGTTAGAGCCGTTTCCGAGAGATCCCCAAAATATATATATATAAATAAATAAATATACAAGAATTGCTCGTTTAAAGGTATAAAGGGGCCCACTGATTAACAGTCCGCCGGACGGTATCGGCCTGTCAGTTGTTCGGAACTGTCAAAATTTTGTTCTAACTGACAGGCCGATACCGTCCGGCGGACTGTTAATCAGTGGGCCCCTTAAGATATATGGTGTGGTGCAATCCAATAGGCCCTTACCTTATACGAGTACCTAAGTACATTCATACGATGAAAAGGCTATTGAACTTTGCTTTTACCAACTCAAGGCTTACTAACGTTTCCAATGTTTCCATTACCACATCGGTACCTAAAGCTTGCCGATCACTTCGGTGCCAAATCAGTATTACATCTTAACATCTAGGCAAGAAGATCCAAATTGTAATGGCTTTTTTAGGCTTCTGTAGCTAAAGGTATTTATGCTACAGTAGTGGGGAGACACTCCTGACTTCGGGCAAACTCGGCTCCGTTCGGCTCAGCATTGCTCCGAGCAATTATTAGGGTTGTCACCACTTAACGTCCCATTGCGTGCACGACCACAAAGATAAAGACTTGAATTTTGACAACCCTAAATAACCGTACATCAGAAAGGGATAATTCGTCCCTGAATCGCTGTCAAACTTCGGTTTTGTAGAAAGTGTCCTTTCTGTACGGTAGGCTTGTGCCTGCTCGGTCACTACAGAGAGCGCTCCGCTCTCGGTCAATCGGTCAAACGAACTAGTTCGGTCTTTTAGTTCCTTTAGTTCAGTTCGGTCTTTGAGAGCTGGGAATGTATTAATCGATTTTACAGTAGTTTTTTCCTAAATGTTTGGCAACTGTATTACGATTCAAGTTGTACGATATTATATGACGATTAAACATCAAAAAGCTAGACATAATAAAATAAAATAAAAATATTTGATTTTTCTTCATACTTTTCAGGTTTAGGACTGTTTGTCACTCTTTTATCTCGTTCGCACTCGTGCCAGCGTCATTGTGAACCATTTCGTTCAGTCTATTTTCTGTTTCACTTATGTCAAGCGCTCACTAATCACACTGAACTAAAGGACCTAAAGACCGATTAAGAGCGTACAAAAAGATTTAGTTCCTTTCGGTCCTTGATGGGATTTCATTCTTAACAGTTCTTAGTTCATGACCGACACAAGCCTACTGTACGGTATTAGTACTATTATTTATTCTGTGGTGGTACTTGAAACATTTGGTATCTGTGGAATTCTGTCTATCATTCACGACAAAGATTCGTGGAAACGTGGAAAGTGAAGACTGAAGAAAGTGTATCTGTAACTACAGTGAAATTATTCTAACATCACATATTTGACAGTTATGAATTCACCCTTATAGATATGATGCTAAGATCTACCGTTTAACTGATAGCCTTAAAGTCATATTCATAAGGGTCAATTTGTAACTCTCAAATATGTGATGTTAGAATAATTTCACTGTACTTTAGTTACGTTAAAGGGCAAAGTTTATACTTATACAGTAAGGTTTACATTTACAAAGTAACCTTAGTCTGGTTAGTTTTTCAAGCGTGTTGCTTATTTGCCGCGTTCATCAAATTAATAGCAACTGTTGTAGAGCGGAAATACATAATTGAGTGCATTTCCCACGGATAGCCACAAATTGGCATAATTGTGACTTTTGTACCTAATCTATCTTCATTACTGCACTGCCCCACCACCCACCACTGCCACCAGTGCATAACCACAGAAGAAATAATAGTACTACCGTACAGAAAGGACACTTCCTACAAACCCGAAGTTTGACAGCGGTTCAGGGTCGAATCATGCTATCCCATCTAATATATGGCACAATCCCTTTCGGCTATGTATAGTTGTCAAAATTCAAGCCGTGCACGCAAAAGGAAGTCAAGTGGTGCCAACCCTAATAATTGCTCGGAGCAATGCTGAACCGAACGGAGCCGAGTTCGACCGAAGTCAGGAGTGTCTCCCTACTGGCATAACAGCTGTATTATAGGCAAAAACCGACCAAGTAGGAGTCTTCTCGCTCCAAGGGTTCGATCATTAGGATCTATAAAGTCGCATATTTTCTTAAATTCTTCTTCTTCTCCGTCGTCGTCTCTTGGCAGAGCAGTCGTGGTCACGTTGAACGACGAACGATTCTACGCCAGTTCTCCCTGGCAGATGCTTCTCTGGCACATGTGTTAAGCGGGGTGTTAGTAAGGGCTTTTATCTGATCCGTCCAACGCATTAGGGAACGTCCTCTTCACCTACAGCCATTGACCCGTCCCTGGACAACAAGTCTCTCCATGGCCTGCTCTCCACGTCGCGTCACATGTCCGAAGTATCTGAGGATACGCGCTCTGACCGTAGCTGAGAGCCTCTCTTAAATTATCTACACTAAAATTATAAAATACACATTTGAGATTCTTACAAGAACTCTCTTATTTTCATCGCTATCCAATGTTGTAACGCGGCAAGTGTGATGGGCACCTTTACACCCGGTACAGCTCGCAGAAGTCTTTTTGAATAGTTTATTTGTAGTTAAGTTATTTTTTTAGGATTGTATATAAGTACCATTAACTACGTTATTTTTTGAATTTAGTAATAGGTTTGGTTATGATCAGACATCATAAATGTTATAGCATTTTTGATGCAGCGGAGTGGTGTTAACGGAATTGGTATAGATAATTCCAACTGAAATGGTAAAGTTAACATTAACGTAATTAACGCTAATTAATCGTTAGGTTTGAAATTATTTATACCAATTCCGTTAACACCACTCCGCTGCACCGAAAATGCTATAAAATTTACGATGTCTGGTTATGATTGTGCACAAAGCCGCGGATTACTAAGACTTCGATAAAAACTACGTAATCTAGTTATTATGAACTAATAAGAGATAATAAGTGTCCTTCACTTTTATTATTCCATTTTGGTTGAGGACGAATAGCGACTTTCTTTTTTTAGGGTTCCGTACCCAAAGGGTAAAACGGGACCCTATTACTAAGACTCCGCTGTTCGTCCGTCCGTCCGTCCGTCTGTCACCAGGCTGTATCTCACGAACCGTGATAGCTAGACAGTTGACATTTTCACAGATGATGTATTTCTGTTGCCGCTATAACAACAAATACTAAAAACAGAATAAAATAAAGATTTAAGTGGGACTCCCATACAACAAACGTGATTTTTGACCGAAGTTAAGCAACGTCGGGCGGGGTCAGTACTTGGATGGGTGACCGTTTTTTTTTGCCGTTTTTTGCATTATGGTACGGAACGGAACCCTTCGTGCGCGAGTCCGACTCGCACTTGCCCGGTTTTTTTGTGATGTAGGCAGTGGGGCGGACACTCCTCCTTTCGAGCATTCTCGGCTCCGTTCGGCTCAGCATTGCTCCGAGCAATTATTAGGGTTGGCACAACTTGCGAGACTTTACTGTCGTAAAGTTAAATATCTTTAAATCCTTCCCTTGATCTTGGCCATAAGACCCTTAGTCCTTCAGACATCGCTGTTCGATGAAAACTAGGGCATTGCGTGTTTTGTATTATACGTTAGCATGTCGGTAACAGCACGCAATTTCCGTTCCCAATCCTTTTTACAAAATGTATGTACATATTCTACTTTATCACATTAATTGCCACCAAGTGCTACGGGTTACGCTCGTAGCGCGTACCCACGGTTTCGCTGTATGTAGCGCGTAGTCGCTACGAACAGTGTACCCGACAGTCGGATTCTTGGCCCTAAATGTGTTATGGAAGCGCTGGTGGCCTAGCGGTAAGAACGTGCGACTTTCAATCCGGGGGTCACGGGTTACCCGGCTCTTACCAATGAGTTTTTCGGAATTTATGTACGAAATAGCATTTGATATTTACCAGTTGTTTTTCGGTGAAGGAAAACATCGTGAGGAAACTGGATTAACCCCAATAAGGCCTAGTTTCCCCTCTGGGTTGGAAGTTCAGAGCCATCTGACTGCCAAAGTCGCTTTCGTAACAACAATCTTCCTTGCCATATCCAGCAATGGCGACTCCTTCACCAATTCTTATCCGGATTATGAAATGCCCTAATGTGGCTCGCAAAACCAAACTTTGTCTTGAAGATGCGGTCACACGATGCGCAATGGAGTTGTCCAGTCGAGTGCCTGTGCCTACTAAACTAATGCCTACGTCAAATCATGGGATTAGTTGTCAAGCGGACCCCAGGCTCCCATGAGCCGAGGCAAAATGCCGGGATGACGCGAGGAAGAAGAGGAAGATCCTAATTTATACCCGAATAAGGATTTCTATGAAATTCATTGAATTTACAATAACAGCCATCAAAAATGTTACATGCCAGGTTACATGCAGATGTCGCTATGCGCCTCCCTAAGGCGTGTAAACTAAAACCGGACATGTGCGAGTCGGACGCGCACACCGAAGGTTCCGTACTCTTTAGTATTTATTGTTATAGCGGCAACAGAAATACATCATTTGTGAAAATTTCAACTGTCTAGCTATCACCTTTCATGAGATACAGCCTGGTGACAGACAGACAGTGGAGTCTTAGTAATAGGGTCCCGTTTTTAGGGTTCCGTACCCAAAGGGTAAAACGGGACCCTATTACTAAGACTTCGCTGTCCGTCCGTCCGTCCGTCCGTCCGTCTGTCACCAGGCTGTATCTCACGAACCGTGATAGCTAGACAGTTGAAATTTTCACAGATGATGTATTTCTGTTGCCGCTATAACAACAAATACTAAAAACAGAATAAAATAAAGATTTAAATGGGGCTCCCATACAACAAACGTGATTTTTGACCAAAGTTAAGCAACGTCGGGAGTGGTCAGTACTTGGATGGGTGACCGTTTTTTTTTGCTTTTTTTTCGTTTTTTTTTTTTTGCAGTATGGTACGGAACCCTTCGTGCGCGAGTCCGACTCGCACTTGCCCGGTTTTTACCCTTTGGGTACGGAACCCTAAAAAGGGTTGGCTTCCGCGTGGCCTTTTGCGAGGCCGAGGCCGCGGGCCCACTTCGCCCACGCCTACGCCACTGCCGCTCGCTTTCCATTAGGTTCTAATAATGGGAAAAGCCATTATTATGTATAGGTACGAATTAGATATAGACAGCTGATTGGTACTGATTTTTATCACCGGGCAATTTGGCGTCGAAGTTTACATTATTGATTGATTGACCGATCGAAGCGAGGTCTCGTATCAACTTGGGCAAAAAAGCTTTATGTCCAGATTTTCTCTTCTACACGTCGTTTTTCTCAACCGATTCCTGTGAAATTTTGTACGCGGGTTCGATAATTATATACATTCTTTTTTCGATCCAGTTTTCGAATTAAATAGGTATTAACCCTTTATAAGGCCCCAGTTATACAGATATGCTACGTGAAAGTTAAATACACTACCATGTTTGTAATGTACTGGGGAACACATCTACGGCAAAAAAAAAACCGGGCAAGTGCGAGTCGGACTCGCGCACGAAGGGTTCCGTACCATAATGCAAAAAAAAAAAAAAAAAAAAAAAAAAAAAACCGTCACCCATCCAAATACTGACCACTCCCGACGTTGCTTAACTTTGGTCAAAAATCACGTTTGTTGTATGGGAGCCCCATTTAAATCTTTATTTTATTCTGTTTTTAGTATTTGTTGTTATAGCGGCAACAGAAATACATCATCTGTAAAAATTTCAACTGTCTAGCTATCACGGTTCGTGAGATACAGCCTGGTGACAGACGGACGGACAGCGAAGTCTTAGTAATAGGGTCCCGTTTTACGCTTTGGGTACGGAACCCTAAAAAAGAAATCATTAAGAAAAACATGTGGTCAATATATGCACTCAGCCTGTTAGTGCACTTGAGTTTTCAGATGATCTGTTTCCAATACACCTATTCATTGACATTGACATAACAAACATAAGGTGCTCTGTACAGACTGGCGTTTAATTGACTACATACGGTAAATCGAACATTATTGTGTATCTTGTAGTGGGTAGGATTAATATACGAATATCACTGAAAAAATTATAACCTGTGGCCCGTTTCACGATACAATTTACAAGCGGAAGTCTCTTTCTATCAAGGAGTTAGAAAGAGACTTCCGCATAAAGTTCTAATTACAATACTTATCGATATAGCATGTAACCTTTTATAATTTTATTAATCTTAAAGTGGCAAATGATACACTTTCCTGACACTACAAACAACGTAGTACAGTTATTGCAATTCACGATGGAGAGTGGATTTATCAAAATTAGACCTTGTCGTCATACCAATAAGAGTCTCGCCACTCGCCATCGTGAATTGCAAGAGCTATAATTCTAATTATTAGATACAGCGACGTGTATATTTTTAATAGTATAATGGAAACAATGACGATAGCTTGCTTCCCTTGACAGGCATAGTGCATAAATTGACCACATACATAGATTAATTAATTACACTAAAATTAAATACTGACCGAAAAAGTATGAATGAGGAAAGAAAGCCTGATATACTCGCTATATAATACCATTATAGTTAAATAAAAAAGAGGATGTTCTTCTCCGTAAATGTTTATTAACTAAGTGGTTTCCAAATCGTCTCTGCCTTAAAAAGGGTTAAAATGTCTATCCCTAATTCCCTACAAATGTAATAAAATCCGGAAGTAACTCTGTATGTCTGTCTGTTACCTCTTTTCGAGCGATGGCGCCATAACCTTCAGCCTACTCTCGAGTAGGAGGCGTTAATATTAATATTTAACAAGTTAACACATATCAGTGAAAGAATAAAGATCAAAGTCAAATGGCGTTCTAACAGTTTTAATCTTCTGTCGAAAGGTAGTAAATGTACTGTTCTACATAATTTACCATGACAGTAACTCTCTATACACTCTAATCTCTTTGGCGTTAGTAATAATAGTTAATGACCGCGTTAGTTTTTCTAGTTTTTCTACTACATGCAATCCACTGAAGCATGACCTTTATCCAATATTCATTGAAACCCACCAGCTTTGATCCATTACTAATGCCCGTCCTTGTCTATGGTTCGGTGGCCATCTTGAAAAGTTGCCAGCGCAGAAAAATCGCTCTAGCGTGCTTAATTCACCTTTTTTCTGGCATTTAGGTAAAGTTATAAAGTTACTGAAATAAGTACATAGGGTAATTGGCCAGTAGCTGGCCTCCCTAAACTAAAAATGAATTCTATTCACCTATAAACAGAATTCATTTTAGTATAAGGTTTCAATAACTGGCCACCTTATACTAAAATTAATTCTATTTATAGGTGAATAGAATTCATTTTTAGTTTCGGGCGGCCGGTTACTAAAAGTGGCCAGTAGGGGATGCAATCCCGATCCCGCGGGATCCCGATCTCGCGAGATCCCGTGTAATTTTTCGGGATCAATCCCGACGCATAATATGACGGGATCCCGTTCGGGATTGACGGGATTGGGCGGCAGTCGTCAGCGACGCTACACACGTCCACTCGGGGCGCAAGCCCGCTTATTTGAGTGTGGAGGAATAAGGGGGAGATCTTTGCAGTTTGCATATAATTGCTTCGCCACGCTGTTGCCAACCAGTGTTGAGTCGGAGAGGGCATTCTCAGCAGCTGGGTACATTGCAACGGATGTAAGATGCCGTTTAGCAGATAACACTCTTAATACCCTTTGTTTTTTAAGAAGTCACTTTCAAAATCACCTGTAATCACTCTGTAATTCCTTATTGATTCTTATTACAGTTATACTTATTGTTTTGATTACCTTTGTTAATTTCCAAGGAAAACTGATGATGATTTAGTTAATAATATTAAAGAATAAAGGTTTTTGTTTTCTGTCTATTAATATGTTATTTTAATTAACGTCACCATCACAAACATGCCGTTATTATCGTTTTAATTCAATCGATTTTTTTTTATCTAGTCGGGATCCCGAAAATTCCGGGATCCCGAGTCGGGATTGCATTCCCTAGTGGCCAGTTACTTGCGGATTACCAGTTACTGGTGAGAGTTGAAAATATAGATTATATCTAGTACCTGTAATGAATGACACACAATAAATAAATAAATGGTGTAGGTACTTATACCATATTAAGATTTCTTTATACACTTACCTTGATGCTTTAAGATTACCCCTTCCAGCTCTTAAGAATTACCTAAAAAAGTCATTGATGTTGAAGGCTTATTACAGAGTCGAGGACTACTTGACAGACAAACATGCATGGTCCAAACCAGAAACTGTAATAAAAACAAGTAGCAATTAAAAGCATTGTATTATGTGTAGAGTTATAGGTGACTCAGCTCAGATAAGAAAGCACATCAAATTTTATGAAGGCATCTCATGACAATCGGTCAGATTCATATAATATGTATTCTCATTTCTTTTATTGACTTTATTTTCTTTTACTTTTGTAAGAATTTGATATGTTTTCTGAAAGAGCTACGTATTTGTATGATTTCATGTACATATATGTTTTTTTTATCATATTTCTATAAAGTTATATACTTACTGAGTATAATTGCATGAATTCTATAGTAATTTAAATTGTATTTTTCTTATTTACTCGTAATGCATGTTAATTATAAGATGTAATAATGCTTTGAAAAGATTGGTCCCGCCGAGTTTGTTGCCGGTCCCGTATTGGGATACCCTCCTCCAATTGAGGGGGGATTTAAATCTTCTCGAGGCAGAGGTGTACGGTTGGAGCCGGTATAGCTTTATTTGACGTTCATAAGCGCATTGTAATATGCCTACTTGAATAAACAATTTTTTATCTTTATCTTTACCTTGTCCTTGTTACAGAATCAAAATGGCGTCGCCCGCCATCTTGTTAACGTGAGCAGCTAGCGCCATCTAGAAATGTACGATGCCGCGGATCAAATATGCGACCATCCTTCGGGTCCTGGTCATCCTAGGGCTGTTCTGCGTGTGGCTGCAGATCATGGTGTCCAGCGGGCTGGAGAGGGACGGAGGTAGGTTTTAAGAGACATCATGGACGACGCCGACGGAAGACCAGCGCTAGCCCAGTTACGCTAGCATCATGCTGAGTCGAGACCATTTCGTGGCTTATATGTTAAGTTGTGTTACGTGTTGTTTTCTTTTATTTTGCCTTGAATTAACGCTCTCTATTCTATTCTTCCTTTTGTCTTTTCCGTAATTACAATAAATTAAAATTGAGGGTATCGTCTTGGGTCGTCCCATTCGTTTTTCGTCAAGTTCTTAAATTGGTCCTATTCTGCTTTCGTCACTTATTCTACATTCGTCACAATCGTTGGTGGCTTTCAATGTAGAATGAGTGACGAAAGCAGAATAGGACTAATTTAAGAACTTGACGAAAAACGAATGGGACGACCCAAGACGATACCAAATTGAGAGGCCGTGAGTTCAAGTCTCACCCAAGACAGTAATTTTCCACTTTTAAATTTATTCTAAGCTTAATAGCATCGTTCGCAAACGTTTCTGCTTGTTAAAAAAAGTTAAAATCGCATATAATTTTATTGACGATTCAGTTTTTGGAAATCTTTCAAAATGGCGAAGCATAATTATTTTCCATTCCATATTTTCACGGAAACGTACGAACGTGTCTTGCTATTTCAGTCAGTCTCGGTACAAAAAGTACTGACGTTGACTGAAGTAGCATGACAAATACGAACGTTTCCGAGAAAATACGAAGGAAAACAGTTTATTATGTGATGGAAATTAGAATGTAGAATCACTAGAATTACACACGACAGTTACTGCCCGATTCGAACTTTAAGATACGTCAATTAATAGACCTAGAAACGATATGGATTACATGTGTCAGTGTCAAAAGTGACGTTTTTGTTTGAAGAAACGTCACTTCCATCCATATCGTTTCTAGATCTATTAACTGACGTATCTTAAAATTAGAATCGGGCCGTTACTCAATGCTAGAGCATTGGATGACATTAATTCAAACGGTGAACGCTTATAAATATTAATAGGTCTTTGTTTCTAAGGTTAACTGTGGTTGTCACGTTGTAACATGAATGTCAATAGTGGCTAGGTTCCACTTGTTTTGTTGAGAGCACAGAAAAAAAATAACCGGCCAAGTGCGAGTCGGACTCGCGCATGAAGGGTTCCGTACCATTACGCAAAAAACGACAGAAAAATCACGTTTGTTGTATGGGAGCCCTACTTAAATATTTATTTTATTCTGTTTTTAGTGATTTGTTGTTATAGCGGCAACAGAAATATATCATCTGTGAAAATTTCAACTGCCTAGCTATCACGCTGGATGAGATACATGCTGGAATGGTATCTAGGTTCGATTTTGCTCTATTAGTTTCGGCCGAAACCTGCCGAAATCTAAGCCGAAACTTCGGTCGAACACCGAAGAATACAGTCTCTTCTCGGCGCGGTCAAAAGGTTCGGCTTTTTTTTGGCGGAAACCGAACCCTCGGCCGAAACCTGCCGAACTTCGGCAACCGAATATTCGGGGCACTAATACGAGTATCATACATTAATATCAAACATTAAACGAATCCTCTGGGACTTTTACCAATTAACCTGAATGTTATTACACGCCATTGAGAAAATGAGTCACCAATCACCATTGTCCATAATTACTGTGACACAATAACCTTGACGAGTACGTTACATTAGACACAAACGTTGTATGTAAATATGTACCTATGTACAGTAGCTATCAGATATACCAGAGCGGCCAAGGCACAGAATAAATAATAGTACTACCGTACAGAAAGGAAACTTCCTACAAAACCGAAGTTTGACAGCGGTTCAGGGTCGTATCATGCTGTCCCTTTCTAATATATGGCACTAACCCCTTCGTCTATTTAGGGTTGTCAAAATTCAAGCCATTAATTATCTGTGGTCGTGCACGCAAAGGGACGTCAAGTTGTGTTAACCCTAATAATTGCTCGGAGCAATGCTGAGCCGAGCGGAGCCGAGTTTGGCCGAAGTCAGGAGTTTCGCACCCCTGGCCAAGGTGCTCACAAATGGGGCATTATCTATGAAAAGGGACCTTACTGTCGATGGCGCTGACGCCGCACAGCGTCGCGTCGCGCGGCATTGTATTTATATCGGAGCATCGTTGATAATGGCGTAAGCGCCATCGACAATAATCTAATATTTATTTAATCTGAAAACGCACTCTAGCGCCTTGACTTTCTTCTTCTTCAGTCGGTCCCTCAATAGTGAGGATCGTGACATCATATCCTTTATCCTTCTGTTGAAGACCAGGTTCCTCCATAGGGTTCTGTTCCCCGCTAAGCGCTGTGCAGTTTTCCAGGCTATCTGGAGAGCGACGTGAGAGGTGTCCGAAGTATGACAGCATTTGGTCCTGGCATATCATTGACAACCGGCATTTTATGCGTAGCTCCTCTAGTATGGACTGATTGGTACGCATTGCCTTGACTTTAGGCGTGTTCAGATATTTGTGAGCGCCTCGGCCGCTCTTATATATCTGATGGTGATTGTACCCATTCTGCAGAAGTTGACAAGCGGGCGACGTGTTAAAAAACCGGACTTTTTAGTATCTGTTGTTATAGTGGCAACAGAAATACATCATCTGTGAAAATTTCAACTGTCTAGCTATCACGGTTCATGAGATACAGCCTGCTGACAGACAGACGGACGGACAGCGGAGTCTTAGTAATAGCAATAGGGTCCCGTTTTTACCCTTTGGGTACGGAAACCTAAAATTGAACCGAACACTATTATGGCATTTTGAACACCACGTTTCAGTTACGTGTGCGGCTGACTGTACTTATAATTAACATGCATTTGTAACGTTTTTTAGGGTTCCGTACCCAAACGGTATAATTAAACGGGACCCTATTACTAAGACTCCGCTGTCTGTCTGTCTGTCGCCAGGCTATATCTCATGAACCGTGATAGCTAGGCAGTTGAAATTTTCACAGATGATTTATTTCTGTTGCCGCTATAACAACAAATATTAAAAACAGAATAAAATAAATATTTAAGTGGGACTCCCATACAACAAACGTGATTTTTTCGCGTAAAGGATGACTCACGTTAGACCAGGCCGTGTCCGGGCCGGAGCTCCCGGCGCTTACTTTTCTATGACATGACAGGCGATCACTTGATGCTTTCCATAGAAAACGAAGCTCCGGAAGCTCCGGCCCGGCCTAACGTGTAGTTATCCTTTATGGTACGGAACCCTTCGTGCGCAAGTCCGGCTCGCACTTGCCCGTTTTTCTTTCAACTGTATGTTAATAAGTTTGAATAATTAACATAAATTGTCTCAAGGCTAACGAATATTAGCAGAATAGCGGTTATTGTTAATTTATGTGTCCTTTCAACCCTATTAGTTGGGGACATACATACAGACGTGACCGTCATTATCCATACCACGAGTTTGACACTGACACATTCGCTAACGACTGCGTAAACTCACAATGCATCTCCCTCTAACTGACATTGGTGCAAGCGAGATGCACTGCGATTGAGTTGGCGCAACGTAAGGTCGCGTAAAACTCATGGTGAGGCTACAGTGCAGATCTTTCTGGCAGACGTTTCTAGCGCCTATCGCCTCGAGTGTATTGACTAACGTAGCACACTTGTGTCATAATGTACAGTGGAATCCGTTTATTATGACTCCGCAATCTCCGCATATACTGACCAACCGCTTACTATGACGTAATTACTGCGCGAAGTTTGGTTTTCATATAAATTTATTTGTGACAAATTCGGATAAGTTGACTTCGCTTATAGTGACAAACCGCTTACCTATAAATCCAATTTTCATGAAATTATGTCCGGTTATACTGACACATTTGCTGGTTTTCGTGGCCGTCCTTACGTCTTTCCCTGCGAGGACGTTTGGTGCGTGCGTGGCGTTTAAGTAATTTTAGTTTTGATTCTCGGTGACAAGTTAATAATTGGTACAAGGTTAATAAAACTCATCTCTCACAAAGGAATAGGAGATTAATTTGAAAAAAAAAATAACAAAAATAAGAAGTTAATCAACTATGCTTTATATGACATCCGCTTAGTATGACGTATTTGTCACTTCCTTTCGATGTCATTATAAGCGGATTCTATTGTACTATTAAACTCTTAATTGTGTGATTAAACAAAGGCACGTTAAAGCACCATTTTCTTTTAAGAAACTATTAAAATTGGATACTATTTTTTGCATGTAGCATTACTTTATTTACTTTATGCAACTTTTTACTAATTTTAACAATAATCTACTAATTTTCAGGATCCACTTTTGGTGTAGACGTAGATCACGTAGATAGTGAAACGCTAGAAACTGCAAGAGGTTTTTTAATTTAATTATTTTCGTGTTTTTCTGTTGCATAATAGCATGGTGTTGGCACATTTACATACAAAGAGAAAGCTGGATTTTTTATTTATATTTTATTAAAATGTATATATTATAACTTTTTAATGTCAGGGAAGGACGTTATTGAATATTTACATTTAAATTTTTAAGTTGTTATTGTAAAATTTGTGTTTATTTTGAATTATTATTTATTTGCCAAGAAATTCAAATATATGTGATGTCCCCGATTCATTTATTCATAACTAGCTTCGCACGGGTTACACAAAACCTTAACAAATTATACACCTACACCTTCCTCAAGAATCACTCTATTGATAGGTGAAAACCGCATGAAAATCCGTTCAGTAGTTTTCGAGATTATCGCGAACATACACACAAACAGACAAACGCGGCGGGGGTCTTACATTTGTAAGGTGTAGTGTGTAAAGTGCCATGCTATAGAACTTGCTAACTATGTAAACAAACCGCGATATTGAAATCATCATTCAGTGACAATATCAATATGGCGGTTTGTGTACATAGTTAGAAAGTTCCATAGAATGACACTTTAGTGATATTATTAAAATATTCGGTATCGTCTTAGGTCGTCCCATTCGTTTTTTGTCAAGTTCTTAAATTAGTCCTATTCTGCTTTCGTCACCCATTCTACATTCGTCACAATCGTCGGTGGCTTTCAATGTAGAATGCGTGACGAAAGCAGAATAGGACTAATTTAAGAATTTGACGCAAAACGAATGGGACGACCCAAGACGATACCAAATATTACACGATAACAGAAAATCACGATTATTTTGCATATCTGTGGTGGAGTTTAAACGCATGTTAACGCATAACATTGATAACCAAATTTGTGCAATCTTGGTGCTAACACAAATGTGCTTGTTCTCATACTAACCTTAAGGGGCCCACAGATTACCAGTTCGCCGGACGATATCAGCCTGTCAGTTGTTCGGAGCTGTTAAATTTTGCTTCTAACTGACAGGCTGATATCGTCCGGCGAACTGTTAATCAGTAGGGCTCCCGATATCCGTGCTACACGCCAACCCGTGCATCCGTGTTCTTAGCTCCGGCGGTGCTGAGCCTCCGAATTACACGAACCCGTCAAAATCCGTGCCCGTGTAGTGCGTTTGGATTCGGATTTGCGTACGGCTCCGGATCTAGTTGATGTTGTTCTGTTTTTTTTGTTTTGCTTGTTATTGGTAATGTATTATTGTTCGTTATAAACTTTTCATTCTTCGCTCTTATAAAGAACTCGTCCGATCGACACTATACGTCCAGAACGGGCCGGACCCTTGTATCCGTGGATCCGGACACACGGGTAACACGGATACACGGATCTTAATTACACGGATCCTAATTACCCGTTCCGAACGGGCCACAAATCCGGTTTCGTGTAGCACGAGAACGGGGTCCCGGCAACGGGTACCCGAAACCCGGACCTGACCGCGAGCCCTAGTAATCAGTGGGCCCCTTTAGAGTAATAAAAATAAAGAAAGAGTGGTAACTCCATACATCAGTTTACCAAAACGCCAGTTACTTCGTAGTCGACATCTAACGTCAAGTAGTGGAACTATCAGTACCCCTACTTGACACCATCAAATACATCGGAGCGGACAAAGTGCTCAATAATACCTGAACACGCACTCTAATGCCTTGACAATAGACGCTTGTTCAGATTGGTACTTGTTTAACCTTTTCGACGCCGTGTCAACACAAAAGCTGTCACGCGGACGCCACGTCACCAAAGTGTCAAAACTGATATTGAACTTTATATGCACGTAGGTCTATGTTGCTCTGTGGTCTGTGACCGATTAATCAGTCTTTGGCGTTGAATCTGCGGTGCGGATATATCGGTCATTGGCGACCAAAAGGTTAAGCCAAAAACAATTGTAACCTAAATCTGTGCGTGATAGATCTATTTATCTCATCTCATGCTGTCCCTTTCTGTTTCCAGAAGAGCTGATGAACGGAAACGACACGTCGGAGCAGGTGCTGGCGCTGGTGCCACAGGAGCTTCATAAATATCTGACCGTCCATCCTAGGAACAATACTGGTAAGTATTTTATGAACTTTAGAATAATAAAGTAAAATTTTTAGGTATTGATTGATATAGTAGTTTATCTGACTGCTACATAATGAAAGGCATTAAAATACGAGTGTGGGTTTAAGAAACTCACTGCGTTCGTTTCTTAAGAGGCTCACACGAGTATTTTAATGCCTATTTGTGTACAGTTACATACAATATTTTATAACATTCATTTTGTATCGATTTTTGCTTTGATTTTGTTTGATATTTTACAGTTAGTATTTTCCTTGTGTTGGTGTGGTGAAAAAAATTGTGTTTCACTAGGGGGCAAAATTTGTTTAACCCTTGAAACCCTCGCAACGCTCAAGATTCCATTATTAAAACCACTCGCTACGCTCGCGGTTCAATTTTGGAATCTTTCGCTTGCTCGGGTATCAATATTAGCACGAGAGGTTAAACAACAACTTTGCCCCCTTGTAATACAAATAACTATTTCTCCTTCCAGCAAACTCAACAGACCTACCCAAGAACATAACTGAGATCCGCCGTGCCATCAAACGATACAACGACGCACAAACCATCTACAATGAGGACATCTACGGCCCCGTGCTCAACGATACCGTCATTATAGCCATACAGGTCAGTGATCACAACATTAGATAGAGCATGCAAAGTAATGCCAACGATTCGAGACAAAGAAAGTCAATTGACTTTCAGGGAATGAAAACATTTTTATAACATACTAGCGACCCGCTCAGGCTTCGCACGGGTTAACAAATTATACACGTAAACCTTCCTCAAGAATCACTCTATTGATAGGTGAAAACCGCATGAAAATCCGTCCAGTAGTTTTGAGTTTATCGCGAAACAAACAAACAGACAGACGCGGCGGAGGACTTTGTTTTATAAGTTTGATACCATTGTACTTATGTATATTGTAGGTTATAAGTAAACTAATACTCCTTTGACGCCGTTTTGTACTGTACGGATGTCTTAGTCTCCAATTCTCCCTCAATTACTCAAGAGGTTAACTGGAAGAGATCCCTTAAAGGGAGTTCGCCTTTGTACTAAAGACGAGTGGTTTTTTTTATGTTTTTATTTTTGTACAGTAATTTTATTTACCAAGTAAGGAAAGGTGGGGTAAGATTGACATGGTTTATTTTGCTCGGGGCAAGATAAACAGTATGAGAATTCTATACAAGTGATAGTCTTACCCCGGTGTAGTGATAGGAGTCTCACGAAGGTTTTGTTATTAAAATTTATAATTGTTTATAATTCTCGTAAATGTGAGTAGATATAATATAACCAAAAATATGTTAGTTGTTTTATATTTACATACCTACTCTTTTTTTCTCACAAAAACTACAAGTTATCCGTTTGTTTTGTAAACCAATTTTTAAAACATAGAATTTTAGAAAATTATGCACTATTAAGGCAGGAACTTTGGTGTGGGCATTTTCCTCCTAGCCAGCAGCAACGCCTTGCCCTTCAAGCCCTTAATCTTCACTGGCTTAGGAACTACTCGTAAAGGCTTAGCTGGTTTCTTCTCCACCTTCTTTTCAGAATAGTCGGGGAGATAGTCTATCTTCTGTATCCAGATCAGCTGGAACTCTGGGGGGATGTGCTTTTCTATAATGAATTTTCTCGGGACCTGCAATTTGTGGAAGATCTAAACCAGTGTTTTTCAGTACCTATGTAAGTCGTGAAGCTCATAATGTAAGGTGGGGTAAGACTGTCACTTGTATGGAATCCTCATACTGTTAGTCTTGCCCCGAAAATAAACTATGTTAGTCTTACCCCACCTTACCTTAGGGAGAAAAGCCTTAAGATCGATGTGGATAAGACCGTCTACAAGCTCTTTTGTTGCTTCTGAATCTTGCATTTGTACACATACTCCACTTTAAGAAGAAGTTCGGTAGAGCAGAATAAGAATAATATTATATAAGAAGGAGTGAAGCTCTTCTTAACTACGTATTCAAACACGACAGTTCTTGCGGTTCCTGCATGCCCTATGGTTTCGGCCTTCACCATATTGAATTGTGGGCAAGTAAAGCTGGCAAAATTACATTTTATCCTCTAATTTTTCAGTAAGTACTTAAAACTTAAATAAGAGAAACCAGATTCGTTAACTTTTATTGTATTGTCTACAGAAGTGTCCTTTTTCTAAAATGTATTTGACCACTTTGCTTTATTAAACAATTAGGTACAGATGTAGTGCATAATTGTTTTCCATCGTATTTTCTCGGAAACGTTCGTATTTGTCATGCTACTTCAGTCAACCTCAGTACTTTTTGTACCGAGATTGACTGAATAGTAAGACAGGTTCGTACGTTTCCGTGAAGAAACGATGGAAAATAATTGTGCACTACATGTGTAACTATTTTATTCTTTATTATGTAACTGTAGTTCATTGCTTTACTCACCAGAATTTCGTTCGAAACTTCTTCAACCGCCCCCTTGTAATGTGGTACACGTTCGCTTTTATCCCATTTAGGGATCCTCGCAAACTTCACTTTGGGAAAATCCGGCTTTTGGTACCTAAAAATAATGTAGACAATATGGCGTCAAGTTTCAAAAATATAGCTCGAATCCTCAAACTCGGATTTTTTTGTATCTGTATTTTTTTATATTATTATTATAGTTTTTTTATGTAATTCGACATTAAGAGACCACATACATCTTGTAATTGTAATACGTTAGTTTGAATTGGTAGTTGCAGTTAGTTGTATTGTGGTTGTATTTTATCATAGAAGGTAGGATCGTATACAAGTGGTATACGCGTGCCTCCGTGAGGGACAAAACATACGCAAATGCGACACTGTGATTGGTCGAATTTATTTGTTGCCCACCATAACCCATACTAAAAAAACGGTGCGGAAAAAAAAAATGTGAGACTGTGACAAGGACAAACAATAATAGCGCTTTCGCTGCTGCTCCTACTGAAAGATACATAAGACTATCCCGTTCGCTCATTTCCCCCACCCAGAGTTGGGCAAAAATTAACTTGAATAAGAATAAGAATAAAAACAGAAATTTTATTCTTATTCAAATCGATTTGAATTAGAATTATTCTTGCACTAGTTATTTTAGAATAAAATTAAGGTGAATAAATCATGTGACTCTTATTTTAAATGCGGAATAAAAAGCAGAATAATTATTCTAGAAGTGGGCCTATTCTAACTAAGGTTTTATTCAATTAAAATGTTATTTAGAATTAAGTTAATTTTTGTAGTACAATCGGTTATATTTTGTTAGTTGATTTTCACCCTTCTATTTAAAAGTCGGATTGATTTGATATTTGTTACTATAGTTTAGGTATAGTACACATTGAAGAGTTCCGCTATACACTATCTAGTTCTATCATCCGATCAGGGTGCTTAGCCAACATACCAAACGTTGACCCTCCGTAGAGTTGCGCATAGTCTCTCTCTATCACTCTTACATATTAGTGCGATAGAGAGACAGATAGCGTTTCGTTGTCGTAGCGCAAACGTTTGGCATGTTGGCTACGCTCCCAATGTGCCTAGCCAAGATGCCAATTTTTGTTTTTATTTTAATAACCGAATCATTAGGTAAATTTAGCTGTTCTGGGGGCCTAGCCAACATGCCAATCGCTTGCGCTCCAACAACGAAGCGCTTTCTGTCTCTATCACTCTTACATATTAGTGCGATAGAGAGACAAGATAGCGTTTCGTTGTCGTAGCGCAAACGTTTGGCGTGTTGGCTACGCTCCCAATGTGCCTAGCCAAGATGCCAATTTTTGTTTTTATTCTTATAATCAAATCATTAGGTAAATTAAGCTGTTCTGGGGGCCTAGCCAATATGCCAATCGCTTGGGCTCCAACAACGAAGCGCTTTCTTTCTCTATCACTCTTACATATTAGTGCGATAGAGAGACAAAGATAGCGTTTCGTTGTCGTAGCGCGAACGTTTGGCATGTTGGCTACGCTCCCAATGTGCCTAGCCAAGATGCCAATTTTTGTTTTTAATTTAATAATTAAATCATTAGGACAATTTAGCTGTTTTTAGCGCTTTCTTTCTCTATCACTCTTACATATTAGTGCGATAGAGAGACAAAGATAGCGTTTCGTTGTCGTAGCGCGAACGTTTGGCATGTTGGCTACGCTCCCAATGTGCCTAGCCAAGATGCCAATTTTTGTTTTTAATTTAATAACCAAATCATTAGGACATTTCAGCTGTTTTTAGCGCTTTCTGTCTCTATCACTCTTACATATTAGTGCGATAGAGAGACAGAGATAGCGTTTCGTTGTCGTAGCGCAAACGATTGGCATATTGGCTACGCACCCAAGGTGCCTAGCCTAGATGACAATTTTTGTTTTTAATTTAATAACCAAATCATTGAGTAAATTTAGCTGTTCTGGGGGCCTAGACATTATGTCAATCGTTTGCGCTCCGACAACGAAGCGCTCTCTCTGTCTCTCTATCGCACTAATAAATAAGCGCTTTGTTGTTGGAGCGCAAGCGATAGGCATGTTGGCTAGGCTCCCAGAACAGCTAAATTTACCTAATGATTTGGTTATAAAAATAAAAACAAAAATTGGCGTCTTGGCTAGGCACATTGGGAGCGTAGCCAACACGCCAAACCTTTGCGCTACGACAACGAAACGCTATTTCTGTCTCTCTATCGCACTAATATGAAAGAGTGATAGAGACAGAAAGCGCTTCGTTGTTGGAGCGCAAGCGATTGGCATGTTGGCTAGGCCCCCAGAACAGCTAAATTTACCTAATGATTCGGTTATTAAAATAAAAACAAAAATTGGCATCTTGGCTAGGCACATTGGGAGCGTAGCCAACATGCCAAACGTTTGCGCTACGACAACGAAACGCTATCTTTGTCTCTCTATCGCACTAATATGTAAGAGTGATAGAGACAGAAAGCGCTTCGTTGTTGGAGCGCAAGCGATTGGCATATTGGCTAGGCCTCCAGAACAACTAAATTTACCTAATGATTTGGTTATTAAAATAAAAACAAAAATTGTCATCTTGGCTAGGCACCTTGGGTTCGTAGCCAATATGCCAATCGTTTGCGCTACGTCAACGGAACGCTACCTCCGTCTCTCTATCGCACTAATATGTAAGAGTGATAGAGACAAAGCGCTTAGACCAGCTAAATTGAACCTAATGATTTGGTTAGTAAATTAAAAATAATACGGTTACTGAAACTATGCGTTATGCGACAGTCAATTTGTAAGATTTTAATCCATAAAATAGGTATAAATTAGACAAGAGACTAACTACTATTACATCTACCTAACTATACGTAATTAGTACCTATACGGTACCGGGACTACATTTATATTCGTGGAATATTATTTCGATTAAAAATCATGATTATATTTATTTGATTAAGAATAAGTTATTCTCATTCAATTTTTCCTCATACGAATTATTCCCGACCAAAATTATTTGAATATTTTTGACGGGAATAAAATCGAGATGATTTTATTCCTACGAATTCTTATTCAAATAATGATTTTATTCTTGAATGCCCAACACTGCCCCCACCCATCATGCCTTATCCAGTTAAAATACTAGATTCATGTATTTTATAAAATTGTTGATGTATTGTTATTATTTTTGCTTGTAGGTGTGTAAATTCAATGTTGACGTGTAAAAGTGCCCTTGTGGCTTATTTGCTGAATAAATGTTGAAGTTTTGAAGTTTTTGAAATCCGCGCAAATTGTAAGTGGGAAATTCAAGAAGCAGTGTGGTTACCACCAGTTTGGCTCTGACATAAACGCTATCGAGAACGTAACTTACTTTCTATGCATCTCGCTCGTACTCTCATATTAGTGTAAGCTTAAGTAAATTGCGTAGACGTTAGCGTATATGTCAGTTTTGACACTGTCAGTGACTCATGGTACCTACGGGTACTGGTGAGGGTAACGGGACCAGTTTTCAGCCTCATCGGGTTGGTTGAAGCCTGGGGGCCCTAGTAAAATAATCAGAAGCAGTGGCGTAGCTAGGCGGGGGCGAATGGGGCCTTCCCCCACGGCCTCGCACTTAGTGGGGGCCTCGCAAAGCCAACCTTTTTATTACCTTGGGAAAACACATTGAAATAGGCCTCGCAGATGTGGGTTTTCGCCCACGGCTAGATTGATTCACGCTATGCCACTGATCAGAAGTCAATTTGCTGTCTAATAATTATGCATAGGACACTTCTAAAGGGCCTGGTTGGCTTCACTTACCAAACTAAGTCCCAGTGGTCCATATACACAGGTGCAGGCATTATAATCCCCATAGCTCGGAGAATATCACATCTGGAATTAATATAGATAGGTACAGTATTACACTCGGGTCGAATGCATAGAAAAAAACAACGCGGTTATTTATTGTACAATCAGCAGCAGAATTAGTAACTAAGCGAGCGAGGTGTTCAAAATTACCTTGACACGCTCTTATTCTCTTAACCAGGGGTCTCCAAACCAAACCCCGGCCCGCGACGCGTTCCAATCCGGTCCGCCGACACCCAAAGCGATTGCTGACTGACTGTCCGGCCCGAGGGAACCAGGCTCCAGGGTTCAGAATTCATTGAGAGTGGAACTATTCCTAACAGCAGCAACCAGAAACCTTCTCCCGGCTTAAAAACCAACGGTGGCCCGCGCGAAAGTTTCTGAGGCGCAATTTGAATCAGAATCAGAATCAGAATCAAGCATTTTATTCGTGATAAACTTAAAACTAAGATTACATACAAGAGTATAACTAAAAACTACAAATATTAATAAAGTTGGAAAGCGTTAAAGTTTACCACGAAATGGGCTCGCCTCAGCATAATACTGACCCGAGAGCCAGCGCTGATCTTCCGGCGAGACCATTTGTGGGCCACGAACGCAGCCGTACGACACGGCCCTATCATAAGCTGAACGCAGCCTTTGCAGCAGCGACCGGCGCCATCTTGACTACTGTCTATGGCAGTAGCTGAAAATGACATTTGACATTGACAAGACAATAACAAAAATGGCCATGCCGTACAACGCGATAAAAATATATATATATATATTTTTACCTTTCATTCATTTCATATAATAGCTTTTATAACTACATATATCCGGTGACAACATATATACAGCAAAAGTGATAAATTCAAATACAACTTTGATACAACATAACTAAAGAGGTGAAGTTTATTTTGTCAATGTGAAAGTTCCTCAGTTGACCATGGAGATCATGCCAAGTTTACACAATTGAAAGTTTATACTGTACACTAAGGGAATTAAATTAAATAACATAAGATAGCTACATAAAGACAAAAAAAGATAACCACACGCGCAATTGTAATGTGGGACGAAGCGAAGAAATAAATTACAACAAGCACTATATACATACAGAGTACAGATCAAGTACAGACGCATTGTGTGATCGTGAGGAAAGGACAGAAAAAGCAGGTATACATTATTATTGAGTTGACTATTTGTTTGTAAAACATGTAACATTTTCGGCCAAACAACAAAAAAAATAAAAAAATAAAATTATATTAAAAACAACTCGTATCATGCCGTAATGCCTCCTGTGACTGCTGGTGTTGAAGTATAAGTATTTTGAGTTTGGTTTTGAAACTTGTTACACTTTTTAGGTTCCTGAGAGGGGGGGGAATAATGTTCCAGCACTTGGTTGCGACATACCTAAAGCTCCCACGGAAAGCCGCCGACGCATGACGAGGTGTCATCAATTGTACACTGCAATTACGAGCCCCAAGTGACCTGCGAGTGGACATCCATGACAACTTCTCGAAGAGATATGATGGGGATTTGTATTTTACTACGCCAAAAAGGAGACCTGCCAGATGAAGCTTGCGTCGGTGCAGCATTTTAAGAATATTGTGTTTATTTAAATATGGAGTAACATGGGCTCGTAGCGGGATATTGAAGCAGTACCGAGCACAAGCATTTTGCACCCTCTGTATGAGTCGTTTTGTTTTTGATAAGAGACGTGGGCCATACACCAAATCCATGTAGTTTAGTTTGGACAGAACAAGTGTTTCAATTAATTGAATGCGCAAGGTTTCATTAATAAATGGTCGTATATTATAGAGTAGTTTAAGTCTATAGAAACAGTTACTAACAGTTTGAGCAACATGCTTCTCAAATCTTAGTTGGCTGTCCATGATTAAGCCTAGATTTCGAGCCTCATATACTCTTTCTATTGGTTCACCGGATAACATTACATCCCTAGTGGGTCTGATATTGTTTAACTGGGTTTTGGTGCCAAAGATAAGGTATTTTGTTTTCGATGGGTTTAGCATTAAATTATTGTCGAATGCCCAAGACGCTATATTTGCAAGGTCCATATTTAGTTTTTCTATAGCACTATCAATTTCTGATGGTTTACAAGCAATATATATCTGAATATCATCTGCATAAATATGATATTTGCAGTGTGTAATGCGAGTTCTGATGTCTGCTGTATATAAAATAAACAGGATTGGGCCGAGTATCGATCCCTGAGGTACGCCTTGTGAGAGGGCCTTGTTTGCTGAGATTTTAGTTATTCCATCATTTGAGCACAGTTTTACATACTGGTGCCGCTCAGTGAGATAACTGTGAAACCAGCGCAGTGCACTGGTATCGAAACCATAATAGCTTAGCTTTGACAGTAATAGGTCTATATGGATACAGTCAAATGCCCTAGAGAAATCAAGCAGTACAAGCAGTGTACACATGCCTCTATCCTGTGCGCAGAGTATGTTATCTGTGACATCAAGCAGGGCTGTCACTGTACTGCGTCCCTTCCTGAAACCTGATTGTACATCGGGCAAGATACCGTTGCTCTCAATGTAGTCATTTAATTGTGTGCATACAATCTTTTCTAGAATCTTAGACATACACGGTAATATGCTGATGGGCCTCAGGTCCTTTAATTCGGAGGGGTTAGAGATTTTAGGCAGTGGGCGCACAATGGCGGTTTTCCAGATGTCGGGAAAAGTAGAGGTTAGAATGGAAGTATTTACCACATCAGTTATTAAATCTATAGTATATGGAAATGTCATAATAAGCATTTTTAAATTAATTAGATCATGCCCTTCCGCATTCGATTTGAGTTTTGAAACAATTTTTAGCAATTTATCGGGGCTAACTGGCTCAATATGAAACATAGACTTGTCGTACCTGTGGAACTCGAAGTAAGTCAGCTGAGAAATTGATACTTGTGATACAATAGGTAAGTCTAAAAAATGATTATTTATAATATTAGGGTCGCTGAGAGTAGCTGGCAAATCTATATTATTTTGAGGCAGAATAGTAGTTTTTAGATTTTTCCAAAGGGATTTCGGCTCCTTAATTTTGTTATTTATATTGTATTTAAAAAAAGCCGACTTTTCATTATATATAGCTACATTTACAATTGACTTTAATTTATTATTAATTTGGCCCTCAGGTAAAAAAGTTTGGAGACCCCTGCTCTTAACCATAAAGTCGCGTCAAGATCATATTGAAGTCCTCGCCCGCTTAGCAACTTCTGCTGCTGACTGTATTGTGGATTGTAGCACGGACAGTTTTCCGTAATTCGAAAGACTAGCGCCTATTTTGCGTGAAGGGGGTGGGGGATAGGCTAGTTGATAGCCACTTAAAATAGTAGAAATAAAATAAAATAGAACTTTAAAAAATATCCATACCAAAGACATATGTAACTTCGTATAAGACGAATAAAGTCTAAGGAAAAAACGTGCCTCGGAATTCAAGTCAAAGTCATTCTCGAATAGATGGCGCACACACCTTTAGCCTATCCTCCGCTAGATGGCGTGACGACACCGTTTCATATTTAACAATTTTTACACATATATATCAGTGAATGAACATGGATCAAAATGATATAAAAATAATAAAATCATTTATCCATATATATACATTTTTTGATAACTTTATACGTTTTCATTTTGAGTTTTAGTCGTGTGTCGATAGATGGCAGTAAATTTACTGTGACTACAAAATTTACAATGACAGGACCCCTCTATACTATCTATTCTTTTTGTCCATACTAAATTGTTGACTAAGCATTTTACGTCAAAAATGTGACAGTTACTTAGAAGTGGCGCCCTCATTTATTTTCTACAATTTCTTGTCGGACTATAGTTTTAGTTCGGTGCTGAAGAGATGGCCAGATGGCCATCGCAGGAGCTTATGACTTTATAGGAAGGTTTACGAATTAACTAAATACATGATGTTTTTGAAAGACGGCAATCGATTCAACTTCCCGTGAAATAGGGTATTTTCCTACTAGTCAAATCAGTTACTTT
This sequence comes from Cydia splendana, assembly GCF_910591565.1. Taxonomy (NCBI): domain Eukaryota; kingdom Metazoa; phylum Arthropoda; class Insecta; order Lepidoptera; family Tortricidae; genus Cydia; species Cydia splendana. The sequence continues at coordinate 8,669,719 of NC_085983.1, forward strand.
TTTAGAACTGTCAAAACGATTTGCTAATATGGAATTTATATGAAACATTACATCGTGACGTCACGGTCAACTCACCTACTTTTTAGGGTTCCGTACCCAAAGGGTAAAAACGCGACCCTATTACTAAGACTCCGCTGTCCGTCCGTCCGTCCGTCCGTCTGTCACCAGGCTATATCTCATGAACCGTGATGGCTAGGCAGTTGAAATTTTCACAGATGATGTATTTCTGTTGCCGCTATAACAACAAATACTATAAAGTACGGAACCCTCGGTGGGCGAGTCCGACTCGCACTTGTCCGGTTTATATATTTCTAACCGATTTATTAAATAGAACTTGTGTTTAAAAATAACTCCTATCTGTGTTTTTCTAATAATTCTCTGGTGCTTTATTTCATGCATGGTGTAAAATAATTTATTTTAAATACAGTATAATACCCTATTGATTTTTTTCTAATTAAACCTGCTATCTAATGTACCCCAGAAACTACCAAAAATTTTTCGTTATTTTCATTTAATTATACCAAAATATTTTCTGTGCCCAAGAATTATCTGTATATACTTACCTGGTCCAGTTTTCTCGTATCCCCCAACTGGGCCCGGTCCGGGATTTGAACCAGGTACAATGCGTCAACGGATAGCGTGGGGGTAGGCCGATACTGCGGCTAAATTTGATGAACTCCGTGTTGAAGAGATTGCGGACCGCTGAAGTTATCCTCTGAAAGATTTTTTTTTCCTTAAGCGTAAGCGTGGCGTTACGAGAAGCATAGAGTTCTGGGCACCAAGCGTGAGTGTTCTGTTTACATACAAGTTCTTCACGCTTAATACGCCTGTCGTAATGACGACAGATATCTCATTCGCTACGTCACGACTATGCTTCGTGTGCGGACTTGTTTGACTATGTACGTGCTCGTAGCGCTCTCGTTCTACGCGCGTATTAAGCCTCGCTTACGCGACGCTCACGCCTACGCCGTGTGCTGAGCGCATGTGCATCGTAATACGCGCGTAGAACGAGAGCGCTACGAGCACGTACATAGTCAAACAAGTCCGCACACGAAGCGTTGTTGCAGCGAAACGCATGAGATTACTTCTCTTACGTTACGACGCCGTGTGGCTCCTTAAGCCAGTTGAGGGTAGATGAAAACATTACATGATCAAATAATATAGGTTAAAGTCAGGTCGTTCAGTGACTGATCCAGGCGGTTTTGTACTTAATTGGTTAACCAATAAATGTTATAACTACCCGAAAATTTACAAATTGTTTGTTTACTTTTATTTAAATACCTAAAGATACAGAGAATAGTTATGAGATAACCTTACTAGGGTTCGAACCTAGGGCCTCCAATTTCGTACGCACCCCAAAGATTCCAAAGTACCGACTAGACTAGGCTATACTAATGCACTAACCTGGATATGCTCTAAGCTATTTACTCCGATCTGAGGCAGATTATGAGCGTGTTCAAGCATCAGCAGCCTCCGTCCATTTATTTTGTTATCCACAATGCACTCCTACAAGAAAGATAGATATCATATACTGAAAAAAAAAATCAAGCCAAGCCAGGCGTGGCTCACTCCGCGATTTCTTCGCGTCGCTACAAGTACATGCGGCCCACACCAATTTTAGTGTCTAGCAGTAGTAGTTGGAATGGACGCCTGCTCGCGGTTACGCCACCTTGCGGTCATATCTGTCGTAATAGACGCGTTATGTTAGAGAGTGAATCTTATGTACCTAGTACCATCTAGTCTAGTACTATTATTTATTCTGTGTCCAAGCCCGTCAGCGAACGCAAAAAGGGGTGTCATATGTTTGACGCCAATAAAAGACTAGAACCACATACTCCTGTGGATCGTGGATAAGGTGCAAGGGGGTAATTTAGACTGCGGGGTATTATATTATTATTCCGAGCCCACCGTGTCCCACTGCTGGGCAAAGGCCTCCCCCTCTTCTTCCACTCGTCTCTGTGTGGTGGTATATCTGGCCAGCCTAAATGGGGTAATTTAAACTAATCGAAATATCTTCCATGTTTTATCTTATAAACTAGCGTCACACACAACACATATTTTTCGCTATCTGGACATAATATGGCACTCTAGTTAATAATGTAAAACATGGAAAATTTCGATTAGTTTAAATTACCCCGCAGTCTAAATTAGTGAATACCTTATACTCCGGCAGTCCGACTTGCCCCTCCACCCACTGAGCTACATCTTCCTCTGACCAATGGAATGCTTCTGGAAACTTGAGCTGGTCTACCACTATCGCTGTCAGCTCGTATAACGTAGGCGGTGTTTGCAAACATGCTCTCAATTTCCTGTTAACATAAGCCAATAATGATGTTAAAAACTCACGTTTGTTGTATGGGAGCCCCACCAACTGCGCAACTTGGTAAGGGTGCTTACTGAGCATTGCGGCCTAAATCAGCACATGCACACTATGGGGAAGCGTGACATGGGGCGATGCAGACTATGTATGGAGGCAGAGGAGACGCTCTTTCACATCCTCACAGAGTGCCCTTGCCTAATGCGTACTCGTGACTTAATCCTGGGCGGACACACACAAAGTCTCTCGAGATCAAAAAGATCCTGCAGCTGTTTGAAGTTGCAGGTTTGGATCGAGAGTTGTAGTAGGTGGCGATCATAGATCAGGGATGGACGCAGTGATACATAGGCTTTGGAGGCTTATATAGCCCCTAACAAGAAGAAGATGGGAGCCCCACATAAATATTAATTTTATTCTGTTTTTAGGGTTCCGTACCCACAGGGTAAAACGGGACCCTATTACTAAGACTTCGCTGTCCGTCCGTCCGTCCGTCCGTCCGTCCGTCCATCCGTCCGTCCGTCTGTCACCAGGCTGTATCTCACGAACCGTGATAGCTAGACAGTTGAAATTTTCACAGATGATGTATTTCTGTTGCCGCTATAACAACAAATACTAAAAACAGAATAAAATAAAGATTTAAATGGGGCTCCCATACAACAAACGTGATTTTTGACCAAAGTTAAGCAACGTCGGGAGTGGTCAGTATTTGGATGGGTGACCGTTTTTTTTTTGCTTTTTTTTTTGCATTATGGTACGGAACCCTTCGTGCGCGAGTCCGACTCGCACTTGCCCGGTTTTTAGTATTTGTTGTTATAGCGGCAACAGAAATACAGCATCTGTAAAAATTTCAACTATCTAGATATCACGGTTCATGAGTTACAGCCTGGTGACAGACAGACGGACAGTGGAGTCTTAGTAGGTAATAGGGTCCCGTTTTTGGGTAGGTACCTATAAGTTAAGTACCTGCTATTGTAATTCTAACTCTATCCTTTAAGCGCTAAAGTTGTTATCTGGCCCCGTAGACAACATGCCAATCGCTAATGCTACGTAGCGAACGAAACGCAACTATCACTGTCACACTAATATGGAAGAGTGATAGAGAGACACAAAACGATTCGATGGCGAAGCGATAGCGATCGTCACCTTGGCTAGGCCGCCAGTATGGAATCTTTAGGTGTTATTGCTTTTTAGGGTTCCGTACCCACAGGGTAAAACGGGACCCTATTACTAAGACTTCGCTGTCCGTCCGTCCGTCCGTCCGTCCGTCCGTCCGTCCGTCCGTCCGTCCGTCCGTCCGTCCGTCCGTCCGTCCGTCCGTCCGTCCGTCCGTCCGTCTGTCACCAGGCTGTATCTCACGAACCGTGATAGCTAGACAGTTGAAATTTTCACAGATGATGTATTTCTGTTGCCGCTATAACAACAAATACTAAAAACAGAATAAAATAAAGATTTAAATGGGGCTCCCATACAACAAACGTGATTTTTGACCAAAGTTAAGCAACGTCGGGAGTGGTCAGTATTTGGATGGGTGACCGTTTTTTTTTTGCTGTTTTTTTGCATTATGGTACGGAACCCTTCGTGCGCGAGTCCGACTCGCACTTGCCCGGTTTTTTAACAATAGAAAACAATGCCATTAATCGGCAAGTAATCTCTCAAGTGGATTCTGACATTTTAAACCGTAGGACTATACAATAGGTCCATGGACCATGGTACAGTCAGCGGCAGAAGTTGCTGAGCGGGCGCGGTGTTCAAAATTACCTTGACACGCTCTTATTCCCTTAACAATAAAGTCGCGTGAAGATCATTTTGAACACCTCGCCTGCTTAGCAACTTCTGCTGCTGCCTGTACGTACGCTGGTTTTACATAAGGTGCATCTTTCGGGAAGCACGTGCATTCTGCACACGTAGTCTTGTCCGGGGTGGGATACACAATCTGTAAATGCAAGATATATAAATATTATAACTTATATGTATGTAGGCAATTTGTCAGTTTATTATACAGAGCCCACTGTGTCCCACTGCTGGGCAAAGGCCTCCCCCCTCTCCTTCTAGTCGTCCCTGTTCAGTGCTACATCTGGCCAGGCCTCCCCCCTATTCTTCCAGTCGTGCTACATCTGGCCAGCCTCTCAAGAAGGAGTCCAAGTTATCCCGCCATCGCCGACGAGGCCTGCTGGCTCTCCGGTTAGACTCGTGGGGGCTCACGCTCTGTGGTTAACTTGGCCCCGCATGTCGTCCGGCATTCGGCACACATGACAGCCCTTTTGTCAAGCCCGACATTTGTTAGTATGAGTTATAAAAGATAAATAAGTTTATTGCCACTGTTGCACTTCGCGATCAGGCGGCTTAGCACGGTCGCGTTTTTATCCCTTGTCACCATGCCTGTCACGTTCTAACAAGTATGTAAGTGCGAAAGGGACGCGCATAGTGATAGTCGATAAAAATGGAACCGTGCTGAGCCCGCAGATATGAGAAGTTTCCGTTTCTTTTCATAAACATTCCCGGGCAGTCAAGAGGACGGTCAAAAATACGTTATGAGTGCAGACCGCGGACCTGAATGAACTTGATTTCAGCGTTTTAGGCAGTTTTAGCCCAACCGAATATTCGGTTCGGTATAAGCTGAACCGAACATTCGGCCGAATATTCGTATTCGACAAAGTCCATATTCGGCCCATCTCTAGTTAGAATGGTTAAAATGTCAAATGTTCTAGAGAAAGGACTTGCCACGACATATTTCGTACATTTACCCGCGTATATGACAAATACGAACGTTTCCGAGAAAAGACGATGGCAAAGGACTGTTCACTACATCTGTAGCCAAGCGGGTGAGGGAATCAAAATTATCTGTACACACTCAAGTGCTCAGATCACTTTGAACGCCTTAGCGACTTCTGTCCTGTCTGAAGCTACGGGCCACTGATTAGAGTACCTTCCTTCCAGGTATGACCACCGAGGGTTTCCTTCGTGGTATCACTAACTGTTCGCGTTTCTGTTTCTTCGGCGGAGACTCTGATCCCTGCGACAAATGTTCGAATTTATAAATCTAGGAATAATATTGCCTCGGGCGTGATACGAATTTACGACATTAGCCGGGTCCACACAGAGCGAGCATACGCGCGAGGCGATTTCCTCGCGCACAAAACGGCCAGTGTAGACGTAAATTATATTACATAATCGAACGAGCGAGCGAAGCGAACGAAGTTCTTACATTCGACTTGGGACACGCGGCTGGCTAGGGGCACGTCCCGGCATTTCGATGTTTTTAAGCTGAACTATCAGAGGATAGTTTGATACTCAAGAACTTAAGTAAATTTGTTCTAATTTAAATGAAATTGGGTAAACGTGTAGTTGAGGGTATTATATTTTAGTCATTAAATTATGAGCAGGCTCGATCAAGGGGTTATTGAGCTAGAAGAGCTTAGAAGGCTAAAAAGCTATTTGTGAGGGGTCTTGCTATTCTGGTCATCTTTTTGCAAGAAAGTATGGTCGAGTTAGGTATCAAATGTAAGTGCTCGGCTTGCACTTTTCTAATATCATTTTTAAATTTACCATTTTGAAATAATTAGCAAGATAAAAATAACCATAATATAGGTATTTGACATTTGACAGGAAATATTTCGGATTACCCCAGACCACAGATACAGTATCAGTTAAGGGCTCCACAGACCTTGTAATATATCCACGCGATTTTTGATCCATTGCCGCCTATAGTGGGACATAAAATAGTAGAAATTAAATAAAATGGAACTCTAAAATTTCCATACTATATTAGTCGGTCAAACAAGTTTGTCAGTAGAAAAAGGCGCGATATTCAAATTTTATATGGGACGATAACCCTTCGCGCCTACATTTTTTAGCCGCTTTTCTCTACTGACGGAAATGGCTTGACAGACTATAAATTGTTGCCATGTGTAAGCATTTTACGTCAAAAATGTGACAGCTACGTAGAAAGAGGAGCCCTCACTTATTAACCGACTTCCAAATCTCAAAAGGAGGAGATTCGATTGTGATTTTTTTTTGTTTGTTACTCCATATCTCCGTCATTACTGGACCGATCTTGAAAATTAATTTTTTGATTGTATGTATATGCATACAGATTAATCACGTTTTTGTCAAAACCCAGTTCTGATGATGGGATCCATGAGGAATCGAGGGAACTCCTCAAATCTTAAAGGCATACATATAGTGATTTATGTGTTTTATCAACAAATCAAGCATATACATTCAAAAAAGTGACATTTGATGAAGTGGAACTGATGATGATCAGAACGGAACTCTTCAACCAAGCATAGTTCACGTTTGGCGATTTGTCCTCTTCGTTATGTTTGTTAAGCAAGTTAAGTTTTTAAGCCACATTTTTGTCAAGCTCGAGTTCTGATGATGGGATCCACGAGGAATCGAGGGAACTCCTCAAATCTTAAAGGCATGCGTATAGAGATTATTGTATTTTCATCAGAAAATCAAGCATTTTCATTAAAAACTGTCGCATTTGATGAAGTGGAACTGCTGATGATGATCATAACGGAACTCTTCAACGACGCATAGTTCACGTTTGCGATTTGTCCTATTGGTTATGTTTGTTAAGCAAGTTAAGTTTTTAAGCCACATTTTTGTCAAGCACGAGGTCTGATGATGGTATCCAATCCATGAGGAATCGAGGGAACTCCTCAAATCTTAAAGGCATGCGTATAGAGATTTGTGTATTTTCATCAGAAAATCAAGAATTTACATTAAAAACTGTCGCATTTGATGAAGTGGAACTGCTGATGATGATCAGAACAGAACTCTTCAATGACTACACGTTTGGCGATTTCGAATTTCAATTTTGACGGAGCTGGCCCTAGAGCCAGACCTAACCCGGATCCGGGCTCTTATGTGGACCTGAACCTGGACCTAGACCCGGACTTGGACCTGGACCAAGACCTAGACCTGGACCTCGACCTGGACCTCGACCTGGACCTCGACCTGGACCTCGACCTGGACCTCGACCTGGACCTCGACCTGGACCTCGACCTGGACCTCGACCTGGACCTCGACCTGGACCTCGACCTGGACCTCGACCTGGTCCTGGACCCGGAACTGGATCCGGGCCCGGACTCGGACCTTGACCCGGAAAACCAATGATACCTAAGCTAAATAAACCACTATGATTACCTACCATAAAATGCAGGTATAAAGTATAATGATGCCAAACTTACTAGCCCCTCCCGCTCATACCCCCGTACACCGCACCGCACGCGCCGTTAAGTGGGTTAGGTTAGGTTTGAACTGTATAGTCTGTATAGGTCTGTACTGTATATGTCATATCTATATAATGTTCCCTCACAGAACCGAAAAAAGTGGGTTAGGTTAGGTTAGAACTGCGAGCCTTACAGAAACGAAATGCTACTAGAAAAATGGTTTTGGTTAGGTTCGAACTGCAATCCTCACAGAACCGAACTGCTATCAGAGAAGTGGGTTCGTGAGGCTAAAACGGCGACCCTTACAGAAACGAAATGCTACCTACTAGAAAAGTGGGTGGTTTTACCTCCTTTTCTACATATTAGTGCACCATCTATGTACAATAATCTTTCACCGGCCCCCATAGAAGTCGGTTTCCTTTTCTCTTGAAAATTATTTTCTACTATTTTATGTCGAACTATACGAGTAAGTAGGTGCAACAAAGTCAATCGCTCTATATAATTTTTGGCAAACCGCGAGTTCTCAGTTCGGGGCGAACTACTAGTATTGTTTTCATCACACTCGCTCAGTAAATGTAGAATTTCACGCAGGCTTAGTGGGAGTAATAGAAAAAGCGTTTTCACCTCAGCAGCCCGAACAAGGGTACTTTGCTTCTTAAAAACAGTGAGCAAAATGCGATTTTGCTCACTAAGTCATTTTGTCTCACTCAGTGAGCAAAATCGCATTTTGCTCACTGAGTGAGCCAAAATGAGTGAGCAAAATCGCATTTTGCTCACTGAGTGAGACAAAATGTCATTCAATTGACCTTTATAGTCAAATGTCATTTCAACATGCGGGGTCTAATACAAGTTCGATATACTTGGGTTCTATTATCTCTGTCCCTCTAGGTATGTTCTCACTGCTTAGGGTGAAAAATTTTGTGTACTACACGAGATCAAAGTTATTTACATCTCGTGCGCTTTTGAATCCCTTACTACGCTCAAGATTCTAAATTAGATTCACTCGCTACGCTCGTGAATCTATTATAGAATCTTTCGCTTGCACGGGACTCAAAATAAGCACTCGAAGAAATATCAAACTTTGATCTCTTGTTGTACAAATAACTATTTAACTTACGCCCCATGTTGCACAATGTACTATCGTAGCATTGTATATCCTACAATTACAGAAGGCAAGTAAAAGATGTTCAATATTACAATCTGACCAATATTACTTACCGGCATTTTATATTGTTATAAAATCGTGTAAATGTGTACGAAAACTTTCAACAGTCAGTTTGACACGTGACAGTTATGGTCTCGTTTCATTATTTTTGACGATGAAGGTTGTCATAACTCTTCCATACGGCGCATGTAACTGCAACGATTTCGATAGCATACGCAGAGCAAGTGTTAATCATAATTTCATAGAAGTGTGACGTTAAAAATAACACTTGCACTACGTGTGCTATCAAAATCGTTGCAAACTTGTCTTGGCCTGACTTCTAGGAATGGAATTAATCATATTGGGCGCTGACGTATAATGCTCCCTCCACACTCGTGCGCAAATCGCGGCGCGAATTCGCGAACGCGAGTGTGGAGTCGAGTTCACAGATTTGCGAACTTGACTCCACACTCGAGTTCGCAGCTTCGCGCCGCGATTCGCGCACGAGTGTAGAGGGGGCTTAAGACGAAGTGTTTAAGGGGTAGTGATGGCAGTTTAAACCAACAAAGGCTAGTAAGCTAATAACTAACATACCTCTCATTTGTCCCCAGGTCCACACGCGTCTGACCTACCTCCGCCACCTCATAGTGTCTCTCGCGCAGGCGCGCGACATCGAACGCACGCTGCTCGTGTTCTCGCATGATTATTATGACGAGGAGATCAACAGCTTGGTGCGGACCATCGACTTTACTAAAGTAAGTTATTTTCTCCCTTTAGCACACTTAGATATCATCATCATCATCATCACCCGTGTCTGACCTACCTCCGCCACCTCATAGTTACTCTCGCGCATGCGCGACATCGAACGCACACTATTCGTGTCTAAAATATTCAAGAGCAATGTTTCGATTTTTATTAACTTCATATTTTGATTACTTGTCGTAAATAGCTGAACCGATTTGGGGTTTTTTTGTTCGACTCTTTAAAACAATGTTATATATATATATAGATAGATAGATATTAATCTGTTTATTTGTTTGCCACAATACACATAGAAAATTCAAATACAAACATGACATAGAAAAGAAAATACAAACAAATAAGAATCACACAGATTTACAGCTGATAATGTGGTCATCATCGGGCCAGGATCTGATCAGAAAATTCTTTTTCAATAAAATCATCTCATAACTACTGTTTTATAAAGTCGGTTCTCTGTGTTGATTCTATAAATTGTATTTTTCCAGGTGATGCAGATTTTCTACCCATACTCCATCCAGACGCATCCAAATGAGTTTCCAGGGGTGGATCCCAACGATTGCCCGAGGGACGCCAAATTCGAACAGTAAGTATAGGCATAAAGTAAATATATATAGTCTGTGGTATAGGTAACTGTTTGAAAACTAAGAGTCTGCTTATCAACCTAATCCTCTAACTCTGTATCTTTAGGTATTTAAATAAAAGTAAACAAATAATTTGTACATTTTTGGGTAGTTATGACATTTATTGGTTAACCAACCAAATATAGAACCGCCTGGATCTGTCACTGAACGACCTGACTTTAACCTACATTATTTGATCGTGTAATGTTTTCATCTACCCTCAACTGGCTTAAGGAGCCATTTGAGGGTAGATTTTGTTTACTTTTATTTAAGTACCTAAAGATACAGAGTATAAGAATTACCGCATACGGTAGTTTTTACGAAAGCGACTGCCATCTGACTTCTCAAGAGGAAATAGGCGATTCTTAAATTATTTTATCACATGGAAAAAAAATCATTTTTTCCTAATCAACACGATACCGATAGTCTAAGATCATCATAATATGTATTAACCTGTATAATTTATACCGCCTTGTATAAAATAAATACATACCTATTTTTCAGAGCAATAAAACTGAAATGCAACAACGCGCTGTACCCGGATCTGCACGGACACTACAGGGAAGCCAAATACACTCAGACCAAACACCACTGGTGGTGGAAAGCCAACAGGATCTTCAACCAGCTGCAGTGCACAGCTTCCCACACAGGTCAGTCTGTCAGCCATCTGTCAGTCATCCGCCAGTCTTGTGTCAGCCAACTACACCCAGATCTGCACGGACACTACAGGGAAGCCAAGTACACTCAGACCAAACACCACTGGTGGTGGAAAGCCAACAGGATCTTCAACCAGCTGCAGTGCACAGCTTCCCACACATGTCAGTCTGTCAGCCATCTGTCAGTCATCTGCAAGTCTGGTGTCAGTCAACTACACCCAGATCTGCACGGACACTACAGGGAAGCCAAATACACTCAGACCAAACACCACTGGTGGTGGAAAGCCAACAGGATCTTCAACCAGCTGCAGTGCACACTGCACAGCTTCCCACACAGGTCAGTCTGTCAGCCATCTGTCAGTCAACTACACCCAGATCTGCACGGACACTACAGGGAAGCCAAGTACCTACACCAAACACCACTGGTGGTGGAAAGCCAACAGGATCTTCAACCAGCTGCAGTGCACAGCTTCCCACACAGGTAAGGTTTCCTCCAGTCAGGATTTTCCCTGATATGTCAGGATTCTTGGTCTAATGTCAGGATTCTTGGTCTAATGTCAGGATTGCTGCGGGTTTAGGTGAGTGTCAGAAGCCAAGTTTGGAGTTGGGCAAGGGAGGGTTATGATGTACGAGTACAGCATATGATGCAGGGCTCCTTAACTCGCTAGCTGGGCTAGTGGCCCTCGAAAGGATTAGGGATTCGAGAATTATGACTTGGGCACGAATCATGCCATCTGCGCTCTCTCTAAATAATTAAAAAAAAACTTCAAGGTACGGAGATCTAATTTAGACAAATGGGGTATTAAAAAAAATACCGTCCAGGAAATAAATTCGCTTTTAATGTGATGTAATGTTTCGTTTGTTAAATGAACTCTTCGTTTCCAGGCATGGTGGTATTCCTCGAAGAAGACCATTACGTGGCCGAGGATTTCCTCCACGTGCTGAACCTCATGAGGACCACGGCAGACAAGACGTGCCCTCAATGCGAACTGCTCTCGCTAGGGACCTACCTCAAGACGTATCAGTACCACGCTACTGCTGACAAGGTAAGAAAAAAAGAAAAACTAACACGTACATACACACACACACACACACACACACACACACACACACACACACACACACACACACACACACACACACACACACACACACACACACACACACGTTATACACGTGAAGTCAAACTATCTCCGGGGCGGTAGTAGACCAAGAAAAGTCTGCTACGATTTTGATGGCATACGCAGTGCAAGTTTTATTTATATGCTGTGTGCTATCAAAATCGTTGCAGACTTATCTTGGTTTAACTCTAGAACTCTAGAATATCAAATAAACACAAAGTAGAGTTAGACCAAGAAAAGTCTGCAGAGATTTTGATAGCCCACGCAGTGCACATGTTATTTTAAACGTCAAACTTCTACGTAATTATGACGTATAAATAACACTTGCATTGCGTAGGCTATCAAAATCGCTGCAGACTTTTCTTGGTCTAACTCTAACTAAGAAAAACTTTATGGGTTTCTAATGGTTCTATTGTGGCCTAGAACTCTATCTGTTATAATTAATAAAAACAAATATAATAAAAACTAAAAGATTTTCTGTTTGTTTTGATATAACACAAGCTTTTTCTTTAATGTTGACACTTGCTAACTGTGAGTAGCACTGAATGTGCTTTTTAATTTTAAAAAAAGCTTGCTTGCAACCAAGCATCCGTTATGCCAAGAAAATTAAAAAAAAATCGACAATACACTGCGTTTACACTCTCGCGGTCGCCATTTTGCATCGACACTTGCTTCGTATGTGTAAGTGTAAAATGTGGTACAGATGTAGCGCATAATTATTTTCCATCGTATTTTCACGGAAACGTGCGAACGTGTCTTGCTATTTCAGTGAATCTCGGTACAAAAAGTACTGAGGTTGTCTGAGGTAGCATGACAAGTACGAACGTTTCCGAGAAAATACGATGGAAAATAATTATGCGCTACATATGTATTAGGATCTATACCGACGCTGACATGTTTGACCTGAACCTGACCAGTAATATATGATCATTGTCAAGAGGGCGCTGTTTTTAACAAGCTTTTATTAGATCGACCTGTATGTAACTATGTAATGGAATCTAAGGTAACTAATTTAACCATCTTCCAAGGATCGTAGCGTCATGAAAATTGGCAGCTGTATGTAGTTCTGATGACAATACAATAATATGGTACTGTCGAACTGATCTGATGATGGAGACAGGAGGTGGCCATAGGAACTCCGTGATGAAACAACGCAACCTAATTGTGTTAGGGGTTTTTAGAATTGTCTCGATGAGTATTAGTTGTATGTCGTAAGAAAAGTACAGTCAGCGATAAAAGCTTGTACCAAAAATGAAATTTTTGCCAAATATTTATTCTTATGTATAGGATGACAGTTCAGTTTAGTATGAAAATTAGTTCCAGTGAAATTCCGCAACATGGCGCGTGATATATTCCTGATCAGGCTCAACTAAATGTGTAGTTTGTACGGTTAAAAATTCAATTTCGGTACCATTACGTAACTTGTCACTGTGACCTTAGGGGCTGTCCATAAATTACGTCATCTATGTTGACCCCCCCCCCCCCTAAAATCATCCAAAAATCATGCTTCGAATGACCCCATTTCCTCCTACTTGATGCTACCATCGTCCAGACCCCCCCCCCCCCCTAATTTGAAATGACGTAATTTATGAGTAGCCCCAAGGTACGAAATGGTACTGACATTAAATTCTTATACGAATTTGATAGCACACGCAGTGCAAGTGTTATTTATACGTCATAATTTCATAGAAGTTTGACGTTTAAAGTAACACTTCCACTGCGTGTGCTATCAAAATCGTTGCAGACTTTTCTTGGTCTAACTCTAGACTGTACAACAGGCAGAAAAGTACAAGTATGAAAAAAATTGTCTATGGATTTCTTGGCGTAGCGTTTACGCACTAAACACATACTAATAACTGAAACTAGCCTGAAATTTAAACCCAGAAAACCGATAGAGTCAGACCGAGTAAAATCTGCAGTGATTTTGATAGCCCACGCAATGCAAGTGTCATTTTAACCCTTTGAACGCCAAACGGCGCATCCATTTGCCGTGCCACTGAAACCACGAGGGTAAAATTTAGTGTTGTAAATAAATAATGCCAACCCAAAAGTGGGGTGTTTTTCAGTAGATTTTCATCAAAAAACGATCGACGTCAAATGCCGTCTTTGGCGTCGTTGTCACGATTTTTCGTTGACGTCAATTGCCGTATGTGGCGTTCAAAAGGTTAAACGTCAAACATCTATGAAATTATGACGTTTAAATAACACTTGCACTGCGTGGGCTATCAAAATCGCTGCAGACTTTTCTTGGACTAACTCTAGATGTTTTATTATTAGTATTTGTTGTAGCGATTTGCAAGTATGTAAATGAAATTAACGTATTCATTTTATTATTATACACTGGAATTGCAAATATACAAATGCAATTGTGTTGTTTTCGTTAAAGCACCATTTCGTTTCAGTATACATATTCACTAAAAGGAGAAACATATACAATCATTATACAATTAAAATTATTTCAAGCATAATGAAAGGTAATTTTTACTTCCTTGTCCATTTAAATTGAAATACATATTTGGTACACATTCGAACTTTAGTTTTTAAAATGTTACGAAAGTGGAATAACTGAAGTGTCTTGACCGGTACCATAGTCTAATAAAACATGGTCTTCTCTTCCCAGAGTGACACAAGCCTACGTCACAATAACATTGCCACTTTATAGCGCTATCGCATTTTATCATATAGCGCTGTCGCATGATGACGTAGGCTTGTGTCAGTCACGTGACCACGAAAAGACGGGAAGAGAGTATAGTATGAATTATCTCAGGTGATTTTTTCGGGCTCGGGCCCTAATCCGTTAAACAAAAGCCTTTGTTTCTTTCAAGAGCGGTCTTCCGCACGTGCCGAAGTAACCAATGTCGTTTAAAAAGCATCTATCGTGATAGTATTAAGGTTCAAATTCATGTGACAGTTCATTCAGAGAACAATCAGGGTGGTCTTGGTTTTGCAGATAACAAAACGTGTTATCTCCGAATGGGCTGTTTCATGAATTTGAACCATATAATTAGAATGGTAAGTTTGGTTTTTAAACGGGCTTGTTCCCGTTACTTATGTCGGGGCTATCAGCAGTAAGTAGTGTAACCACTGCATTAAGCAAACAATACCTTTTGTCTAACAGATTAGGGCCCGAGCCCGAAAAAATCACCTGAGATAATTCATACTATACCAGGCGGAGTATATTATAATACCATGACCGGTACAATATTTTACTCAAACCTATATTTCGTTTCTCCTTTAGTGGGTTATGTTTATAATTGGCCAAGGAAAAAATCTTATTATAATACGCATTTGTACATTATAAAACGAACATCTTAATTTGAGCAAAAAAAAAATGCGCCGAAGAGTTACGAAATTGTACCTTAGTTACGAAGTAGAAAACGCGTTACGAAAGTTACGAAAATGTTCCCTAGTTACGAAGTAGGTTTTTTCTTTGGCAACTCACACCCTAACACATATTTCACACGCAACAGCGAAAGAAGCAGCTGACTCTGTCGTACATCCAGCAAGTGCGGGCAGCTAACGAGGAGCGACGGAGACGGAAGATGGATTCGACGAGTTGGAACTATCAGGTGTACCCGAATTTGTACGGATACACGCAAAAGGTTAAAGAGCTTGACGCTTAGGTAGCACGGCACGGTAGTTTGGGGTTTTGAGCATGATTTACAAAAAAAAACGGGTAAAATCAATATTTAACCTTCTAACTTTTTTTTTTTTTTTAAACATTTATTTACACTAACTTGAAATTAAAATGGGTGTATGTAAATGAACGCTTATTCAATAGGATTGTTTTTATTTAGAGGTATCGAAAGGGGCTGTCCATAAATTACGTCATCGTTTTTTGACGATTTTTCCGATCCGAAAATCAAACTTCGAATGATCCCGTTTCCTCCTACGTCATGCTACCATCATCCGACGTCCAGATCCCCCCCCCCCCCTAATTTGAAATGACGTAATTTATGAATAGCCCCAAAGCTGAATTAACCAAATATTTTGGGTTGAAAATTCGTAGTATCGTAAACCGCAGTAGTGCAACACATTCTAGCTTCAATTTGTATTGTGAATGGCGCTATTAGTCCTGGTCCTCGACTATTTAGAATTATTTTGATTTATTTTAGCTTCATTCAAACGTCTCTACGGCTGTCCCTTTTTATATATTAAAAAAAATGTATTTATTCTAAAATTGAATGAGGTTGGTTAATATTGTCTTCTGTTACCGCGATTGTTACTCATGAAATAAAACTATTGAAACGGATTATATCGCGTATATTGAATTCATACTACATCCCGACGTTTCGAACCCTTTACGAACGGGTGACCCGTTGACCACGAACCATCCGAGTTTAGAGCAATTATTTCATGCAACCGATGATGCCAAAAATGCGGGGGTGCGCGGGACGAGGTGAGCGAGGTCCTGTGCCGTGATTGGTCCGTTCAAAGACACGGACGTCACACAAAGACACTTTCGACTCGAACATGGAGTAAAATTACCGTATGCGTGGCAGAGGGGGTAGCGCGACTATGCTCAGTCTGGAGGATGTTTTGTCTGTGCCACGAACGCTGTAAATGGTTCGAAACGTCGGGATGTAGTATGAATTCAATATACGCGATATAATCCGTTCCAATCATTTTATTTCATGAAGTTGGTTAGTTAGTAGAAGAAATCATTGTTTAACAGTAAAATGTAAAACATTGCTCAAAACCTCCATTTGTAAATAGGGGTAGCTGTAGATACAATACGCTTTAACGCCATTATTCATAAACCTAACAGGCCTCTTACGTTCTGTCTCTTTCCAAACACAAATGTCAAAATGACAGAAAGAAAGGACTTTTAGCTATTTGCTCGGAGTAATTAACAATGGAGCCGCCATTAACAGACGTTCCCCTCTGTCGAAAATAGGCGGCCAATGGTCAACCACATGTCAACCATATGTATGGACTGACGTTTATCTGACATGACGTACCTATACATTTGATATGCCCCTCCCCCGCAAAAAAAGGCAGACTATTTTGTACCGAAAATTTTAGACATGGCGTCTCCGTTGGTTGAGGTTAGTCAGAAGTATATGAATAATGGCAAAAGTATATAGCTTAGCATTGTACAGTCGCCATCAGATATATCGGAGCGGCCAAGGTGCTCACAAATATCGGAACACGCCTCTATTGTCAGGGCGTTAGAGCGCGTGTTCAGATATTGTGAACACCTTGGCCGCTCCGATATATCTGATGGCGACTGTACATAGCATTTGCTGCCTTTAGACTAGCTATCCAGGGTAAATTTTACGGAACTGCTTACATTATTTTGAGCATTTTAACAGCCTTACTGAAAATAATTTATTGATTAGAGTAATTCGCCAGTAACTGGCCACTGTTAGTAATTGGCCACCCTAAACTAAAAATGAATTCTATTCACCTATAAACGGAATTCATTTTAGTATAAGGTTTCAATAACTGGCCAGCCTTCAAGAACTAAAGTGAATTCTGTTTATGGGTGAATAGAATTCATTTTTAGTTTAGGGTGGCCAATTTCTAACAGTGGCCAATTACTGGCGAATTAACCTATTATTTTCATATTTCAGTTCTATTTGTATCTCTGTAAAGTCTTGATGCATTACTTTTGTTGCCATGAATAAATATATGACCTGGGCAAGCTCTTTTTTTTGGTTATTACTTGAACTTTTCTCTTACGGTTTAAGCCAACATTAAATTACTATATTTTTTTAAATGCAATAGCGAAAAATTTCAATTCAATCAATCGATCAAATTATCGCATCAAATGTAAAAAGTAACAGATCTAAGTTTTATTTCTTTTTTACTGAATCGATCACTGTATATTTGAAACTTAGTAGACCAAGTGCAATTTTCCATTTTAGTATTTTTTTTTCTGTAAAATATAGTTTTTATGGTGGCGGACAAAAATACTGTAAAATTATGAAAAGAAATTCAGTGTCTGTTTCGAAAGCGCAACTCCGTAGATTGATTGTCAGTCGTTATTTTGAAATGATGTCTTAACTTTCTTACTCGATTCACTATTGTTTTATTATGTGAATAAGAAATTCGGCTGTCATTTTCTTATCAATCGTTTTATTTAAATTGCCTTATCTGTAATATAGACAAACTTGTGTTTATGTTTACTTCCATTTGTTAATATTGTTGTTTTCCGCAAATTAAACAGGATCTTGTAAACATAACACAACAAGCACCGAGTGGTACCTTTTTCCTGAAAATGTATTATTTTTCATTGTCTTTTTGTATCTCTGATCTGGTACTGTATGTCTTACGATATAATATACGATTATGTCGATTATGCACTTGTCATCTATTTCATTAATCGTATCATTTGCCTTAAGTAACTTAACTAGCATATTACCATTAAAATAAAATTTTCACCACACCAGCTAGAAAGGCTTACTTTGCACTTCAAAAACTGATAGCAAAGTTGCATTTTATTCACATGTGAGGCAAAGTAATCAAATGCAAATTTTGAGTTGTTTTCTTATGTTTGCTGGCAGAATTGACTTTTAAATGATGATTTTGGATGATAAATATTTAACAACATTCATTTGGATTTGATTTGGTTTGTTTACATTTGATATTTTCCATTTAATATTTGCTTCGAGTTGGTGTGGTGAAATACAATTTTCTGTGTGCAAACATTATGTTTCTAATGCTACATAACTATACAGACTAGATTAGCGCTTTAATGTAATGTAATAATACATAGTTATCACACTTATGCGGATCCGTGCGCTGCTCCGGTGTGCGAGCGAGACAGCGCTATGCACGTTTATAGCGACATTTCGCTCTCACACCGGACCGGGGTGTGGATCCGTATTCAATGTGTAGACCGCCATAGATCTTAGTTACATAAATATTTGCATGTGTAGTCTAATATAAGCCTGTTTTGCTTTCGATGCTAGCACTTCTCATGGTTTTTTTTTGCCTGATATTTATGATATAATCTCTAAAACGTAATTCAAGACCAAAAAAAGTAAGAAAATGTTGCCACTTTTTACTAGCTCGTCTTGTATTTATGTAAAAATAAGCAAATAAAAGTACTTTTTTAAATCGTAGGAGTAAAATTATTAATAAATAAATTATTTTAGCGTGATTATTTATCAACAGGAATTAACTATTATACAAACAAATTATTGCAGTGGCAACATTTTCTTACTTTTTTTGGTCTTGAATTACGTTTTGCGGTATAGTCTAAAGTTATTATTAAGTGTCCTTTAATTATTAATTACTAATCAAAGTTGTGCATGTGTTTAATTATTACTAACAAAAATAAAGTGGCTCTTTAAATCTGAAGGGTTGGTAAAAGTTGGTAAAGAAAACTATTTGTATTCTAATTTCGAAACTAGTTACGAAACTTCGTCCCTGTTTCGTAACTCGATTATTATTAACTATATCTATTTAGAAGTAAAACTTTTGTTTTGTACGAGTAGGTGTCTAGTCATATTTCTACCTTTAAGGATGACTCATGCTAGGGGGTCATCCATTCCAAATTCCAACGCCGGGAAACGCGAAAGTCGACATTTAGTTATCTGCCTATTTATCGCTCGAATATGCAAGAGTGATAGAGAGTTAGATAGCGAAATTTCGATTTTCTTGGCTCGCGGTTAGGGTTTGCACGACGGATCCGAAATGTATGGGAAGATCCGCGGATCCGGATCCAGATCCGGATAATTTCATACATTTCGGATCCGGATTGCAAACCCTACTCGCGGTAGACCCCCAGATTGTGACGGATAGTGGTAGTGGCGCCCCCTACGCAGAGTTTCGCGTAATATTCCCTATTGGTGACGTTTTCAGGTGGAGATCACACCCTGGCACTCCAGCATTCACAACATGGGTATGGTCTTCAACAGGACTGTGTGGAACTCCATCATGTCTCTACAGGTATACTTTCTATCTATACTCTGTATCTTTAGGTATTTAAATAAAAGTAAACAAAATCTACCCTCAAACGGCTCCTTAAGCCAGTTGAGGGTAGATGAAAACATTACACGATCAAATAATGTAGGTTAAAGTCAGGTCGTTAAGTGACTGATCCAGGCGGTTTTGTATTTGGTTGGTTAACCGATGAATGTTATAACTACCCGAAAATGTACAAATTATTTGTTTACTTTTATTTAAATTTAAAAAAATACAGAGTTAAGTTCGAAATTTAGGATTTACGGACCGCATCGGCTAAGTGTAATAATACCTTTTACGAGCAACTATGATGAAAACATGTTTACAGTACATATGGTGCTAATTTACCGCCCTAGTGCGGTAACTAGCACTATACGTGCGTATGTCGAAACTTTAAAGGGCTTTACTGTAAAACGTTGTACAATACACGTGCGGAAAGTCGATTCTCAACGAGTGGCGATAAATTAAAACACGAACGACGATTTCCTACTTTTGTACTTTCGCACTTCTATCATAATCTATTTCCTCTATCTTAATAGAGTCAGACCGAGAAAATTCTGCAGCACTGCGTGGGCTATCAAAATCGCTGCAGACTTGTCTTGGTCTAACTCTACTAAATAATTCCGTATTTCAGGATCAGTTCTGCGAATACGACGACTACAATTGGGACTACTCGTTGCTTCATCTCTCTCAGAACAGAAAGGGACGGGAGAAGTTCAAGGTCATGATGTGCAAGGGCCCGAGGGTGTTCCATATTGGGGAGTGGTGAGTTACTTGAACCTTCAAAAAGTAGTATCGCACATTTCTAGATGGCGCTAGCTGCTCACGTTAATAGGTAAAGAACTATAGCTGGTCAAGCAAACCTTGTCAGTCTTCGAGCAACACCGGCTTCCGACACATCGGAAGGGAGGGGCCCAAGCGATATCTCACCGTACAAATCTTTCTGCCATTTTTCGCGGGGGGAAAGGTGCACACAGTCGCACTTCTCACACACTTACATACAAAATCCAATCTGTAATGACGACACAAATACATAGAAAATGACACACGTCAAAGACAAATCTTGCAAACCTCGATCTCTTTTTGTGTACGGACGAGTGACAAGTGTCACAACACGCACACTAACACATTTTCGTTGAAGTATGTTATTGTATTCTGAGAGATGAGAAGTCGGATTTGTCGCTCGACCGATCCGCAATTTGTACTGAGCGAGCAAAATCGATAAATCCAACAATTACATGAGACTAAAATATAATAATTGTGTTTGAATGTAATTAAACGTATGATATGTAAAAAAAAATATTACATGTGAAATGTAACACCTTCTTTTTGTAAATTTGATGTCCCCGACCTCTTTTTATAACAAAAAACCGAGCAAACAGGCATTTTTGTGCAGCAGTGTTCACGCGCGCGTCTGGAGTCTGGACTCGGTCTAGTGAAAAATCCAAGTGCAACTAGTTTTATTACCCGCGCTAGATTAGATTGACGCGCTAATCTTGTACCTCGGCAGAGGGGAAATAGTGCGAATGCCGCCTCCCTTCCGTGTTGCTCGAAGTTGTCAGTAAAAAAAGGCGCGATATTCAAATTTTCTATGGGACGATATCCCTTCGCGCCTACATTTTTCAAATTTGCCGCCTTTTTCTACTGACAAGATCTGCTTGACCAAGTATATAATGTATATTTTTTTCAAAATTTACTACTGGGAGTTTCGGAGATAAAGGGGGAATGGTAATTTTCTGGTTATTTTCTTAAATAACTTCTAAACTATGTATTTTAAAATTACAAAAAAATATATTTGAGGTTCTCAAAATGAGTCAAAGTCAAAGTGTTTTTATTTGTGAGTATATGTCAAACTGATTACAGTGGCGGTAAATAAATATTTGTAGCACTATACCCTGCCTGATGGCGTACAAAAAGCTACCATTAGCTAGCTATCATTAGTATCATAATGATCGACCGATCTAAATGGGCCACCCTGTATACTCCTTCTGACTACCCCTCAGTGGACCTCGGTCCCCAGGCATAACACTCGCCTGGAGAGAGTACTCTCTATTGCCCTCTCTCCACGTTCCTACATATGTAAAAATAAATTAGGGTTCCGTAGCCAAAATGGCAGAAACGTGTACAGTATGTGTACGAAAACCATGGCAGGCGTGGCTCACTCCGCGATTTAGTCGCGATGCTACAAGTACACGCGGCCCACACCAATTTTGGTGTCTAGCAATATTAGTTGCCGCGCACCGCTATGCATTACCTGGACGCCAGCTCGCGCTTGCGCCACCTGGCGGTCATATCTAATAGACGCGTTTTATTAGAGAGTGAACCTTCTGTATCTTTAGGTCTTTAGGTATTTAAATAAAAGCAAACAAACAATTTGTAAATTTTCGGGTAGTTATAACATTTATTGGTTAACCAGCCAAATACAGAACCGCCTGACCAGTCACTGAACGACCTGACTTTAACCTACATTATATTAAATTAGAATTTCTTTATTAAAGACAACATATGGTCCATACATTTGTTAGTTATTGCTTATAATTTATGTTAGTAACAACAGTAACCTAATAAAATATTTAATAATTTATAAACAAAAGTGACTTTGTCCGCTGACCCATTGCCCATGACAGAGGACAATCTAGCTTATTAGCTATCATGTTTAGAATGCTGTTGGTACTCCCGCGCACTCTGTCAAGCAGTGAGGCCGTTTTCTTGCGCCACACGGCATTGAAACCGTCTGTGCGCGCCTCGGCGAACATGGACGATGCGCTGCAGAAACGCGGCAGTCTCAACAGCATCCTAAACGCATTATTGTATTGAATGCGCAAGGCATTGTAAGCTCGCTGAGTATATCTAACCCACAGACTTGACGTGTACAATGATGTACAATAAGCCTTAAATAGAGTGATTTTGACTTCATCTGTACACCGAGCAAATCTGCGGGCTAGCATGTTCGCTCTAACTGACAATGCCCTGCGCTCCCTCTCCATATCTAAATCATCCTTCAAGTCTTCGGTCAGCAAATGTCCCAAATATTTGAACTGTGTCACTCTTTCGAGTGGAACACTATTAAGGATGATAGGTGGTATAAAGAAAGGACATTTACTTCCCGCCTTAAAGACCATGATCTTTGTTTTACTTACATTGTAAGTCAAACCATGCGCTGTCGCGTACGCCTCACACACCTTGATTAGCTGATATGCTCATATGAGCTTATATGATCATGTAATGTTTTCATCTACCCTCAACTGGCTTAAGGACCCATTTGAGGGTAGATTTTGTTTACTTTTATTTAAACACCTACAGACAGATACAGACTATAGTACTATTATTTAGTCTGTGACCATGGTTAAACCCTGATGGGGAACTGCGGGCTCAGCACGGTTCCATTTTTATCGACTATCACTATGCGCGTCCCTTTCGCACTTACATACTTGTTAGAACGTGACAGGCATGGTGACAAGGGATAAAAACGCGACCGTGCTAAGCCGCCTGGAGTAACGTATCTTTGACGTGATAATGTCTTATAAATCGATGAACACCGGTAGCATGCACGAAAAAGTGTCACGTTGTGGACAGATCTCCATGGTAACGTTGTGGACAGATCTCCATGGTAACGTTACGGCCACGTTTTCTTATGACGTTATCACGCAAAATTATCGTCCGTAAACCGACTTTACAGACAACTATTTTTTTTTCGTATCCCCAGCGGCCTCCACCACAAGAAGTCTAACTGCAACGCTAACCTGGTCATCAGTAAGGTCCAGAAGCTCCTGCAAACCACGAAGCACCTTCTCTACCCTAAGAGGTTGACGGCGTCCATCAACCCTGGCGGCGCCAAGCATAATAAGAAGCTGGTGAAAGGCAATGGGGGGTGGGGGGACCGAAGGTAAGTCAAATTGTAAACTGTCACAATGGACCAATATGGACAAGCCACGAAGCACCTTCTATACCCTAAGAGGTTGACGGCGTCCAGCAACCCTGGCGGCGCCAAGCATAATAAGAAGCTGGTGAAAGGCAATGGGGGGTGGGGGGACCGAAGGTAAGTCAAATTGTAAAATGTCACAATGGACCAATATGGACAAGCCACGAAGCACCTTCTATACCCTAAGAGGTTGACGGCGTCCAGCAACCCTGGCGGCGCCAAGCATAACAAGAAGCTGGTGAAAGGCAATGGGGGGTGGGGGGACCGAAGGTAAGTCAAATTGTAAACTGTCACAATGGACCAATATGGACAAGCCACGAAGCACCTTCTATACCCTAAGAGGTTGACGGCGTCCATCAACCCTGGCGGCGCCAAGCATAACAAGAAGCTGGTGAAAGGCAATGGGGGGTGGGGGGACCGAAGGTAAGTCAAATTGTAAACTGTCACAATGGACCAATATGGACAAGCCACGAAGCACATTCTGTACCCTAAGAGGTTGACGGCGTCCATCAACCCTGGCGGCGCCAAGCATAACAAGAAGCTGGTGAAAGGCAATGGGGGGTAGGGGGACCGAAGGTAAGTCAAATTGTAAAATGTCGCAATGGACCAATATGGACAAGCCACGAAGCACATTCTGTACCCTAAGAGGTTGACGGCATCTATCAACCCTGGAGGCGCCAAGCATAACAAGAAGCTGGTGAAAGGCAATGGGGGGTGGGGGGACCGAAGGTAAGTCAAATTGTAAACTGTCACAATGGACCAATATGGACAAGCCACGAAGCACTTGTACCCTAAGAGGTTGACGGCGTCCATCAACCCTGGCGGCGCCAAGCATAACAAGAAGCTGGTGAAAGGCAATGGGGGGTGGGGGGACCGAAGGTAAGTCAAATTGTAAAATGTCACAATGGACCAATATGGACAAGCCACGAAGCACCTTCTATACCCTAAGAGGTTGACGGCGTCCATCAACCCTGGAGGCGCCCAGCATAACAAGAAGCTGGTGAAAGGCAATGGGGGTGGGGGGACCGAAGGTAAGTCAAATTGTAAACTGTCACTAGGGAACTGTCACAATGGACCAATATGGACCAATATGGACAAACCACGAAGCACCTGTACCCTAAGAGGTTGACGGCGTCCATCAACCCTGGAGGCGCCAAGCATAACAAGAAGCTGGTGAAAGGCAATGGGGGGTGGGGGGACCGAAGTTAAAAACAGCAGCAATATAATAGGGGCTATTACTGCAATGTTCTGCCGCCAGAGTGCAGCACTAAGCTAGCTAGTAAACCAAAGAATAACTTTTACTTACTGTGCCTTAAACTGTTTTTTTTTGACAAGTTTTCACAAACAATAATATATGACATTGAAGCGTCAAGGCGGTTTGTTAACAAGGGCCTACCGGGAAACGCGAAAATCTAAATTTAGTTATCTGCCTCTTTATCGCTCGAATATGCAAGAGTGATAGAGAGGTTATATAAGAAATTTCGATTTTCTTGTTTCGCGGTAGACCCCCAGATTGTGATGGATAGTGGTAGTGGCGCTACCTACGCAGAGTTTTGCGTAATATTCCCTATTATGCGCGTGCGACAGAGTTAGGAACAGGCGAGTCAATGTACAAAATTCCTTGTGCTAGCGTCCTTCCTTTAGTACAAATTTGGAAAGTCCTCAACTTTTTTTTAATTGCACTTTTATTAACAGCGATGTTTTTTTTTTCAGGGATCAAGAGATGTGCACGAACATGACCAAGGTAGACCGGCAGTTGAAGAAATACGTGTATTTTGCATGAATTTGATAATTACAAAAAAAAAATACGAAATTTGATTGGAATTTAAGGTTTTTCGATAAAGAGCTCATTACGCGATATAAGCCGTCTCTTTATATTTAGTACAGTGTGAAAAGGACGGAAAGTCGCAGTGAGTAGTGCTAGTCTTTTTGACATGATCAAGTAGACGCTAGGCGTCAGGTTTGAGACAGAAATAGCTCTGTCCCACTCAAGCGAAGAGATTCGGTGATGAAACATGTACATTTTTAACACACTACAGTACCTATATGGGGCATTATCTATGAAAAGGGACCTTATTGTCGATGGCGCTTACGCCGCACAGCGTCGCGCGGCATTGTATTTATATCGGAGCATCGTTAATAATGGAGTAAGCGCCATCGAGAATAAGGTCCCTTTTCATAGATAACGTCACATTTTACTTGTTACTAAGAAACTAATAATGTAATAAAGCTAATGGCCCCCTCGAGTTCGGGCTTATATGAGTATAATAGGGTAATAACTGTATTTAAAATAAATTATTTTACACCATGCATGAAATAAAGCACCAGAAGATTAATAGAGAAACGTGGACAGCAGTTATTTTTAGACACAATTTCTATTTTAAAACCCGTATAAAACTATAAAGAGTAGGTAATTTGATTGTGACGTCACATGCTAGTGTTTCATATAAATTCCATAGTAGCAAAATCGTTTTGACAGTTCGAAGAAGAAACTGATTGATTTGTCTAGCAGTCACATACCCTATTAAATTTGACAAGTTCTTTGAAGGTTTAAAGTACAGTCGTCAATAATAATAAGTATAAGAACATACAAATAAAAACTTTCAAACAAAGTAGGGTACACACAAAAAGGTGGGCTAGCGTGGGGACTATAGTCCAAGCCCTCTCGCGCATGAGAGGCCTGTGCCCAGCAGTGGGACGTATATAGGCTGAATTATATTATTATTAATTATAGTTATCTATCTATGTCAAATTGGAAATGTAATTTTTCGACATATTGATGCTTTAAGCAAAGAGAATAGATAGTATAGAGGGGTCCTGTCATAGTAAATTTTGTAGTCACAGTAAATTTACTGCCATCTATCGACACACGACTAAAACTCAAAATGAAAAGGTATAAAATTATCAAAAAAATGTATATATATGGATAAATGATTTTAATATTTTTATATCATTTTGACCCATGTTAATTCACTGATATCTATGTGTTAAAATTGTTAAATATGAAACGGTGTCGTCACGCCATCTAGCCGAGCATAGACCAAAGGTGTGTGCGCCATCTATCCGAGAATGACTTTCTTGATTTCCGAGACACGTTTTTCCTTAGACTTTATTCATCTTATACGAAGTTACATATGTCTTTGCTTTACGTAATCACTTGAAGTGGGACAGACTATTACATTGAGATTTTGTACTAACCTCCTAAGACCCAGCCGTACAAATGAAAAATCTAAAATTTGCTACTGAAATTTGAACTAATAGTGTAAGAAATAGAGTTGATTTTGCGTTGTTTGATAATTGAACAATACAAAGCAAAAGCGACTCTGTTCCAATTGAATATGATTTAAATTTCATCGAACTCAAGAAGTGTACTATAGGTAGGACCTTGGGCCTTAGGAGGCTAAAGTACCGTAGCTTCCAATGAAATGGGAAGTAGTCGTTATAGACGTAAGTATAAATATTAATTGATGTTTCATACACCAGGGAGTTTATACATATAAAAACATGTCCATTCATCTCCATTATATGTGACGTTCTAAATCAAAAGGTACCATTGTCGCTTGCCATAAGGACGCTCTGACAGATTATTCGTATAAGATACAAGCAAATTTCGTCTTTATGGTAAGCGACAAAGTGACTTTTGATTGAGAACGTCACATGTGTTGAAAAGTATAGTCAGAGATAGATGTTATTGTAAATGTTGACAAAAAAGTAGTTTTTGCATGAATTTGACCTTGACTACTTAGATATTTATGACTGACTGTACCTACAGTCGGTAAGATATTAAAGCTCTTCGGATTCTAAGACGATTTCGGCTGTATATGACACTAAAAGATTTTGATACCGTAATTGCAGATTCGCAGCCGTAGGGTTTTTTTGTATTCCCAAGGATTTGAGTTAAAGAAAGCGAGATTTGATTAAGAAATGTTGTAAAGTATTAAGTTAAAAGTATTCTTAATACGTATTAAAGGTACTTAAAGTAGTTAGGATTTGAATGTTTCTGTAAAAATAATGTTTTGTTGAGAATTGTTACCGATCGCCATTGATGAAACGATTGTTCAAAGAATTTAATTTTTACATATTATATTTTCTTTATTGTATTGCTTTTATCAGTATTCATTTTGTATTATTTACAACATTATAGACGTTTTATCCACAGCGATAAGTGTCAAACGACTCGAACGCGAGAAAGCGATTTGTATATCGCAAAATGTTTATTACAATAATTATTATCCTTCGTAATTTCACGGAAACGTACGAACGCGTCTCGCTATTTCAGTCAGTCTCGGTACAAAAAGTACTGAGGTTGTATGAAGTAGCATGACAGATACGAACGTTTCCGAGTAAATACGATGGAAAACAATTAGGCACTACATCTTTACACATGTTTTAAAGTGTTTTTGTAGTTTTTATTATTGTATTGTTTTATTTGAACATGTGTCATATTTATGCAAACGGAGTTCAAAGATTTGCTACAATCAGTTTTTTATCTAATTAATTAAATCCCGTCCTTAAAAGTATGGCTTGCGAGATTTTTTGTAAGAACTTAGATCTGATTTACGTAAGCCATTTTCCACATATTTAAAA
This sequence comes from Cydia splendana, assembly GCF_910591565.1. NCBI lineage: Eukaryota > Metazoa > Arthropoda > Insecta > Lepidoptera > Tortricidae > Cydia > Cydia splendana. The sequence continues at coordinate 8,697,939 of NC_085983.1, forward strand.
TTATTTTAAGTTAACTGAATTTTATAAGTAAAAGTAACGTAAGTATCTCAATTACTAAATCGTCAGGTGACAAGCGAAACTCATTGATTACTAAAAAATAATTAAACATAAATCAACCTTATTTGAGTACTAATACGGTTCACTATGGCTATGAACTTATGGTGGTAATTAGTGAGTTTTGGTGTCACCTGACGAAATGAAAAAATATTTGGATGACTGTTTCAGCTTATTTCTCGTTATTTATTTTCAATTCACATGTCTATCTATTCATATGTATGCCTAATTTCACATCGACCAATGCCTAAAGTAGACATTTCCTTACTAATTTCGAGTAGATTTTTATTAATTCAGTTACAAAAAGGAAAACATGGTATCAGTTAGGAACTTTGTCTTGATTATATGTATTCTTACGCGTTTTCTCATTCCACTATAGTTCGTTTTTTTTTAGCATTTGAAATTTAGAAGAATATAAATGATCGTATTAGATTCATAATTGTTACATATTTGCCGTGACTTATTTTTAAAACGTTTTTCAATTAAAAGACACATCAAGATTGTTTGCCTTTTACCAAATGCTAAAAAAAACGAACTATAGTAGTGTTAATTGCAGTTTTTTTAATGAATGTTAAATGTAAAAATAATATTAATACTTACTTTCACTTTAGTAACTAGTTTCGAAATGGAGTGAACAAATCTAACGTCGTTTACATCTTTGTATATATGTATTTTTTTGTAATTCCAAAGCGCAAATAAATAATTTTAAGGTAAATAATATATTGTGCTGTTTTTCTATTGCACAAAACATTAAAACATGCATCAGACTTACTATGCTATATCAGTCAGGTCAGAAAGTATATAGCAGGCGAGGTGATAAAATTGATTTTAATATGTTAGAGCAAGTAAGTGTGTGTAAATCATTTTTACAGTGCATATGATACTACTTTACCGCCCTAATGCGGTAATTGACACAATACGTGCATATGTCGAAAATTTAAAGGGCCATATGTACTGTAAAACGTTGTACAATACACGTGCGAAAAGGTAATTCGCAACTCGCGTTTTAATTTATCGTCACTCGTTTCGAATATCCTATTTTCCGCACTTGTATCGTAAATAACTATTGATCGATAGACGATAACTTTAGAGCAAAGAAACAAATTTTGTGATTAAATATTTTTTAATTTTCATTGGTGACTAGTCTTTTTAAAAGTAATTATTTATGTACCTATGCCTGAAAATCAAATTAGGTATATTTGGGTAATTCCGTAAATGGACTCTGATATGATGGAATTATAGTGTGGCAAACACAACTAGCCAGTAAATAAGAACAAAGAAAACTTTGCTTATCCCTTTCTTTTGGGTGCTAGTACTAGCGTAAGACAAAGACAGTATGATTCTCTCTGTCTATGTTTGAAATGAGACGGTCCTGGGCCAAACTATATAAACAATTTTTGATTAGCCGACGTCTCGGGGTGTTTCGAAATAACCCAAATGCACCTTAAGATGGCTGATACATGGAAATAACACATTTAAATAACAATTTTACTTTTTAACTATACTGGGTCAAGCAGATCTTGTCAGTAGAAAAAGGCGGCAAATTTGAAAAATGTAGGCGCGAAAGGATATCGTCCCATAGTAAATTTGAATTTCGCGCCTTTTTCTACTGACAAGATTGGCTTGACCATCTATATCTGAATTAACTGTGTAACAGTTGTCAACCAAAGACGAGTAAATAATAAAAACTGCTTGTGTCGCTGTAGAATTCCGAATCCGCGTTTTGTCTACGGACAGTCAAACGATTAGAATTGCATGAAGACCAGTCTTTATCATTAACTCGTCTAAATATATATTAAGAATAATTTAATTTTGTACTAAAGAAAGAACTTAATCTTTGTATCGGTTCTAGACAGATATTTTCCTTGCCTTGAAGGTATTTTTGAAGTTTTTTTTTTTTCATTTATTGGTTGTTTTTATTAATAATATAATTTATACAAATTCAGTACTTTCGTTTTATTTATGTTTAGTTATTTTTTCAATTTACCTGCCTCTTAAGAAGAGCCTATCAACGTGCACACTAGCGCCACTGCTAAATCATCGTGATTATTTAAATTTAACGAAAGATATTTAAAAAAAGGGGGCCGCTACGTACTGTATTTTGTATTTATACTTTTGAATACATCGAACTAGTTTTTATGTTGCTGGATTCGTCGAACTATGAACTCAAAACAAAAACGACCGTTTTAACTTTGGGGCTGTCCATAAATTACGTCATCGATTTTTGACGATTTTTGACCCCCCCCCCCCCCCCCTATAATCATCCAAAAGTCATGCTTCAAAAGCCCCCATTTCCTCCTACTTCATGCTACCGTCATCCGATGTCCAGACCCCCCCCCCCCCTAATTTGAAATGACGTAATTTATGAATAGCCCCTTTGGACGCATTTTTTGTTTGCGATTTTTTAGCAGTGGCGCTAGTGTGCACGTTGATGGGGTCTTAAGTCATATAAGGAACAAACTATAGATGGCCAAGCAGATCTTGTCGTTAGAAAAAGGCGGCAAATTTGAAAAATGTAGGCGCGAAGGGATATCGTCTCATAGAAAATTTGAATTTCGCGCCTTTTCTACTGACAAGATTTGTTTGACCATCTATATGTATCCCTTTCGTAAAACATAAGTGCCAGCTTCAGTTCCTTTTTAACCTTTTCGACGCCGTGTCAAACACAAAAGCTGTCACTCGGACGCCACGTCACCGAAGTGTCAAAACTGAAATTGAACTTTACGCATAAGTGCGTAGGCCTATGTTGCTTTGTGGTCTGTGACCGATTAATCGGTCTTTGGCGTTGAACCTGTGGTGCGGATATATCGGCCATTGGCGTCCAAAAGGTTAACCCTTTGAACGTGCGCGGCGTGTCATCATGAACCTTGTCGGAATCCACGAAGGTTGATTGGGCTGTAGCCACGCGCGTCAATTGACGTCTTTAACGGTCAAAGGGCATATTTAGGCCTTTAGGGTTGTATTCCATCTGTCCTATATCTTGGTCCAATGTCTGTGCAACTCACTCTCTCACTAAGTAAAATGTGGGACGCAAGACACATATTGGACAGGTGGAATGGAATACCACCCTTCCCACTTGGGAAGTAATTCTTTACAAATTTAAATAAATTTTCAACTATTCTAGTAAACTGGTCATTGAATAAGTGTAGCTTTGTAGATAATCACGCGACAAAGTTTTATTTTCTCAGTCCTTTCCATAAAATATACATATAATATATATAACTATTATATACTTTCATATATATATGCATTCCAACTTGTATCGCTACGAGTCATTTCTATGGACGTCTTTTTACTTGATTTTAATTAGCTTGTTTCGTTGTTTACAATCTAAGTATAACACCACTTTATTGTAAAATGACCGTTCTGACGTCACCTATATAATATCCACGACAGAGCAAGGATGCCGCAATGCCGGTCGTAACATGCGGTTCCCTGAACTCATCATAGAGCATATGTGCGTAGATAAAACAGTCTATGTAACTGTACGTAATTACTAATTAGGTATGAAAACGTCCATAGAAATGAAAGTAGGAAGGAAAGTATACTTAATGTATATAAGTTTATAAATAAGCCACTAAATAAAGTGTGATATTAATACTGAAAACGTATAATTTGTAACAAATAAAGACATTGAATTGTTGTAAGTGTTTTAATTACTTTAGTTATAGTATACTAGTTATTAGTGACAGCAGCTAAAGTAGGTATAGCGACTGGATAATGCTAATAGCAATCATTCAATTCGCGCATTGCTTACTTAAATTATTAGGCAATTCATTATCTCCTTTAATTCCACCCTCCTTTGCACAGTCTTCAGGGATGATTTCCAACATAAAAACTATCCTTCGTCCTTTCCCGGGACTCAAACTATCTCTATACCAAATTTCAACTAAATCGGTTCAGCGGCTTAAGCGTGAAGAGGTAACAGACAGGCACACTTTCGCATTTATAATATTAGTATGGATTATTATGTGCAACAGAGCAAGGTTGCCGCAATGCCGGTCGTTACATTTGGTTCCTAAACACATCACAGAGCTTAATAATATACGAAGATAAAACATTATGTAACTGTACCTAATTAGGCATAAAACAGTTGTTTGCAGGGGAGAGGGTCAGTTCTGTTATCACTGCAACTTACTCCATCGCCCGCACTGTTAACTGTACATCGGTGGACTTTATGCCTTTTGTAATAATACCGATGTACAGTTAGGAGTGTTGCTGTTTGTACCTAATGTTCGTTATTTTCCCTCCGGTCGACTTTGGCCATTTCCAAATTTGTCTCTTTCCAAACTTGTCCACTTCCTAATTCGTCCACTCCAACATCGACCTTTTCCTAAGTTGTCACTTTATAGATTCCGAAGTTGACTACTTCCTAAATTATCACTTCCCTATTCGTAATTTCCTAACATGTCCATTTCCAGAATCGCAAACTTCCCAATTTGTTCATTCCTACAACATCCTTTTCCTTGATAGTCAGCTCCCTATAGTGTACAGTGACTGCTTGCCAACAGAAGGACTGTATGCTTATTTGTCACCGCCCTGAGGGTACGGGGACTGTTTAACTTCTTACTTATGCCCAATATTCTATTTTTCTTTAATTGATTTATTAGCATTAGAAAGAACTTGATAGAAGGTAAGCGATCTTGACATGTCTTTTAATTGAAAAACGCTTTTTAAAAATCAAAAACTATTACTTATGAAAGCAGAAGAATAGAAATGATCGTATTAGATTCATAATTGTTACATATTTGCCGTAACTTATTTTTAAAATGTGTTTTTCAATTAAAAGACACATCAAGATTGTTTACCTTATTTCTAATGCTAAAAAAACGAACTATATATAGTAGTTTCAGTTTTGTAGAATAAAGAAATAATTAGCGAACAGTAAAAAGAATGAAAGCATCCATAGAAATGAAAGTAGGAAGGAAAGTAAACTTAATGTATATAAGTTTATAAATAAGCCACTAAATAAAGTGTGATATTAATACTGAAAACGTATAATTTGTAACAGATAAAGACATTGAATTGTTGTAAGTGTTTTAATTACTAAAGTTATAGTCGAACGAGCGAGCGAAGCGAACGAAGTTCTTACATTCGACTTGGGACACGCGGCTGGCTAGGGGCACGTCCCGACATTTCGATGTTTTTAAGCTGAACTATCAGAGGATAGTTTGATACTCAAGAACTTCAGTAAATTTGTTCAAATTTAAATTAAATTGGGTAAACGTGTAGTTGAGGGCATTATATTTTAGTCATTAAATTATGAGCAGGTTCGATCAAGGGGTTATTGAGCTAGAAGAGCTTAGAAGGCTAAAAAGCTATTTGTGAGGGGTCTTGCTATTCTGGTCATCTTTTTGCAAGAAAGTATGGTCGAGTTTGGTATCAAATGAAAGTACTCGGCTTGCACTTTTATAATATCGTTTTTAAATTTACCATTTTGCAATAATTAGCAAGATAAAAATAAACATAAGTATTTGACATTTGACACGAAATATTTCGGCTTACCACAGATACAGTATCAGTTAAGGGCTCCACAGACCTTGTAATATATCCACGCGATTTTTGATCCATTGCCGCCTATAGTGGGACATAAAATAGTAGAAATAAAATAAAATGGAACTCTAAAATTTCCAGACTATACTCGGTCAAACAAGTTTGTCAGTAGAAAAAGGCGCGATATTCAAATTTTCTATGGGACGATAACCCTTCGCGCCTACATTTTTTAACCGCTTTTTTCTACTGACGGAAATGGCTTGACAGACTATAAATTGTTGCCATGTGTAAGCATTTTACGTCAAAAATGTGACAGCTACGTAGAAAGTGGCGCCCTCATTTATTAACCGACTTCCAAATCTCAAAAGGAGGAGATTCGATTGTGATTTTTTTTATGTTTGTTACTCCGTATCTCCGTCATTACTAGACCGATTTAAAATTTTTTTTTTTTTATTGTATGTATATGCATACAGATTGGTCTCGTTTTTATCAAAACCCAGTTCTGATGATGGGATCCATGAAGAATCGAGGGAACTCCTCAAATCTTAAAGGCATACATATAGTGATTTATGTGTTTTATCAACAAATCAAGCATATACATTCAAAAAAGTGACATTTGCTGAAGTGGAACTGCTGATGATGATCAGAACGGAACTCTTCAACGACGCATAATTCACGTTTGGCGATTTGTCCTCTTCGTTATGTTTGTTAAGCAAGTTAAGTTTTTAAGCCACATTTTTGTCAAGCTCGAGTTCTGATTATGGTGTCCATGAGGAATCGAGGGAACTCCTCAAATCTTAAAGGCATGCGTATAGAGATTTGTGTATTTTCATCAGAAAATCAAGAATTTACATTAAAAACTGTCGCATTTGATGAAGTGGAACTGCTGATGATGATTAGAAAGGAACTCTTCAACGACGCATAGTTCACGTTTGGCGATTTGTCCTCTTCGTTATGTTTGTTAAGCAAGTTAAGTTTTAAGCCAAATTTTTGTCAAGCTCGAGGTCTGATGATGGTATTCATGAGGAATCGAGGGAACTCCTCAAATCTTAAAGGCATGCGTATAGAGATTTGTATATTTTCATAAGAAAATCAAGAATTTGCATTAAAAACTGTCGCATTTGATGAAGTGGAACTGCTGATGATGATCAGAACAGAACTCTTCAATGACTACACGTTTGGCGATTTCGATTTTGACGGAGCTGGCCCTGGAGCCAGACCTGACCCGGATCCGGGCTCTTATCTGGACCTGGAGCCGGACTTGGGCCCTGGACTTGGACCTCGACCTGGACCTGGTCCTGAACCTGGAACTGGACCCGGACCCGGACTCGGACCTTGACCTGGAAAACCACTGATACCTAAGCTAAATAAACCACTATGATTACCTACCATAAAATGTAGGTATAATAGTTATTTGTTTTACAAGGGGGCAAAGTTGTTGTTTAACTGCTCGTGCTAATATTGATACCCGAGCAAGCGAAAGATTCCAAAATTGAACCACGAGCATAGCGAGTGGTTCGAAAAATGGAATCTTGAGCGTTACGAGGGTTTCAAAGCACGAGGGTTAAACAAAATTTGCCCCCGAGTGAAACACAAAATTTTTCACCACACCAACCTGAAGCAAATATTAAATGTAAAATATCAAACAAAATCAAACCAAATCAAATCCAAATGAATGTAATTAAAAATGTATCATCCAAAATCATCATTTAAAAGTCATTTCTACCAGCAAACATAAGAAACCAACTCAAAATTTGCATTTGATTACTTTGTCTCACATGTGAATAAAATGCAACTTTGCTATCAGTTTTTAAAGTGCAAAGTAAGCCTTTCCGAGCTGGTGTGGTGAAAAGTAATATAATGATGCCAAACTTACTAGCCCCTCCCGCTCAAACCCCCGTACACCGCACTGCACGCGCCGTTAAGTGGGTTAGGTTAGGTTAGAACTGCGAGCTTTACAGAAACGAAATGCTACTAGAAAAGTGGTTTTGGTTAGGTTCGAACTGCAATCCTCACAGAACCGAACTGCTATCAGAGAAGTGGGTTCGTGAGGCTAAAACTGCGACCCTTACAGAAACGAAATGCTACCTACTAGAAAAGTGGGTGGTTTTATCTCCTTTTCTACATAGTTCAATAATCACCATCTATGTACAATAATCTTTCACCGGCCCCCATAGAAGTCGGTTTTTTTTCTTGAAAATTATATTCTACTATTTTATGTCGAACTACTTATACGAGTAAGTCACTACCACTCTGTCAAGAGTGATACCGACGAAGAAGATACGAGTAAGTAGGTGCAACAAAGTCAATCGCTCTATATATTTTTTGGCAAACCGCGAGTTCTCAGTTCGGGGCGAACTACTAGTATATTAATACATAACATAATAGTACATTACTAGTGCGCATCAAAGTAGGAAATATAAATAAGATAAAGTATCTATATACTCATATGGAAGGTTTTTTTAGGGTTCCCTACCCAAAGGGTAAAACGGGACCTTATTACTAAGACTCCGCTGTGTGTCCATCCGTCCGTCCGTCCGTCTGTCACCAGGCTGTATCTCACGAACCGTGATAGCTAGACAGTTGAAATTTTCACAATGATATTTCTGCTGCTGCTATAACGACAAATACTAAAAAGTACGGAACCCTCGGTGGGCGAGTCCGACTCGCACTTGTCGGGTTTTTTTCATAGTTTCGTTCACTGTAGAAAAATATACGTGAGGTTTCCTTACACCCCCCTCCCCCAACGTGATGTATCGTGATTTTTTCGTGAACCCCCTCCCCCTAACCCCCCTATCGAACCTCACGTGATTTCATGATTTATGCACAAGCCCTAATGTGGCCCTTGGCTGCTAAAAGGTTGCCGATCGCTGGTCTAGTAAGTAGGTAATTAGGTATAAATGAAACAAAAGTATATTTAATTATCAATCAATAATGTATTTATTAATATGTAATTTAAAAACATAAATCTTTCTCTTGTACAATAAATGCAGTAGAAAAGATATCTTAGAAGCTCTAGTGCTCAAAGATGGCTCATAAAGTTAGACCAAGTTAACTCGGCAGCGATTTTGATAGCACAGAACAGACTGTTAAAATGTTATTTTAATCTACAAGCTTCTATGAAATTATGACGTTTTAGTATAACACTTGCACAGTCTGTGCTATCAAAATCGCTGCCAACTTGGTCTAACTCTACCGTCATTTTCATCAACAATGTACTCTTATAATTTAAAAAAAAAATAAAAACAGCATTTATTTTAAACACATTGACCACGTACAGATATTAATTATTATATCGAGACCCTGGGTCCGTGGGGTCCTGGCGCCCGTCTTTGGAGACCTTTCAAAGAGACTCAGGGACGCAACTGGGGACCCAAGAGCTGGCAGTTACCTCGCTCAACGCTTCAGTCTGGCAGTTCAGCGGGGTAACGCAGCCAGCATCTTGGGGACCTTGCCACAGGGGCCTTTTATAGATTTAGTTTAGTTTAGTTTAATTTTATTTTAGAATAGTTTGTATTTAGTTTAATTGTAATTTTAAGTTATTTTATTTATTGTTTTTTGACTTGTTTTTGTACCATATATATGAATAAAGTACTTATTATAAATAAAATAAAAAAAAAATTATATTATAGGCACATGCATAGGCACGTACACATACGACAGACGAGTGCACACATACAAAAATGCAACATTACGATAAATGGCTAATTTTAAATATATCATTAACAAAGACATAGGTATAACTCCATACCATATAAAATAAAGTCTAAGAAAAAAATTTGCCTCCGAAAATAAAAATATACTCGAAAAGATGGCGCCATACCTTTGGCCTATATACTCGTGTAGATGGCGACACCGTTCGATATTTAACAATTTCAACACATATCAGTGAAAGAACAAGTATCGAAGTCAATAAATAGCATTTGGAGCCTTAATTATTCCAACATTATGACCTGTAAAGTTACGTTATGGCACAGAATAAATAATAGTACTACCGTACAGAAAGGACACTTCCTACAAACCAGAAGTTTGACAGCGATTCAGGGTCGAATCGTGCTATCCCTTTCTAATATATAGCACTAATAAAGCACTATCCCTTTCGGCTATTTAGGGTTGTCAAAATTCAAGTGATTATCTTATCTGTGGCCGTGCACGCACAAGAAAGTCAAGTGGTGCCAACCCTAATAATTGCTCGGAGCAATGCCGAGCCGAACGGAGCCGAGTTCGACCGAAGTCAGGAGTGTCTCCCCACTGGTTATGGCACAAATAACTATAAGTAGGTACAACACGAAACGTATAGTCTGTCTAAGCTAACTCTGCATCGATTTTGGCAGAACAGTGTGGAAGTATCATCATTATTCATTATAAATGTCATAAACTAATTTTGTCAGTATAAAAGGCGGGAAGTTTGAAAACTATAGGCACGAAAGGGCCGATCTCCCTACAGAGTTAGAAAAGCGCGATTTTTACTGACGAAATTCCTTGGACAGATATATCTTTTTTAAACGGTTTGTGTGGAGCCTTTTCTAGTGAGCCTACTTGAGAAAAACATGAACAAGGTAAGGGTTTTAGATAATTCCATCCTTTTATCTGCACCTTATATTTCTAGATAACAATTGGATACTTTCCTCTACTTAAAATAAATCATTTCACACCGTGCACGAAATAAAGCACCAGATAATTATTGGAAAAACATAGATATAAGTTATTTTTAATAACAAATTCTATTTAATAAATCGGATAGAAATATAAAAAGTAGGCGAGTTAACCGTGACGTCACTATACTCTATACTCGTTCAGTTGTAAAAACCGGGCAAGTGTGAGTCGGACTCGCGCACGAAGGGTTCCGTACCATAATGCAAAAAAAAAAAAAAACAAAAAAAAAGCAAAAAAAACGGTCACCCATCCAAGTACTGACCACTCCCGACGTTGCTTAACTTTGGTCAAAAATCACGTTTGTTGTATGGGAGCCCCATTCAAATCTTTATTTTATTCTGTTTTTAGTATTTGTTGTTATAGCGGCAACAGAAATACATCATCTGTGAAAATTTCAACTGTCACGGTTCGTGAGATACAGCCTGGTGACAGACGGACGGACGGACGGACGGACGGACGGACGGACGGACGGACGGACGGACGGACAGCGAAGTCTTAGTAATAGGGTCCCGTTTTACCCTTTGGGTACGGAACCCTAAAAACAAGCTGATTTGACTAGTAGGAAAGTAGCCAATTGCCTCCAGTCTCCACCAAAATAAATAAAGTTTATAAAATCTTAAATAATGTAGCAAAAATACACACTAACGTACACATACATATATACCTAGTATCTAGTTACGCAAAATATTAAAACAGGAAATATTTCTTTTGTCATTGTGACAAATAACTTTGATAGACAATTTCGACAATCATATAAGATATTAGACGATAGAGTTTTAACTTAATCACTAAAATTATTTGAATAATACACTTAGGTATAGCTATCATATTCTTATAATGGCACTTCTACCAAACATCTAAACATTTAAAGGTAAATTGCAAAAAATTAATTCGGTCACAGCGAAACGACAAGTAGGTAGGTAAGTAAGTAATACCGTAATACCCAATGACCTTTTATTTATGTAGACGTGTGACCAACGTGTGACGTTCATAGTTGACAAAACTAAAAATTGATCCAACGATTTTGACAACTTGACAGGTTGGCGTCACCTATACGCCTAACTAAATATAGGTTCCGGAACCTATATTTAATGGCTCACGATCGTGCGCCTGGTACCTGGTACCATATCTACCTCAATTTACTTACATCTATGGTAATACCTATAAATATACGAACTTGTGCGTAAGTTTCTAAAATATTATAAAAATAAAGTAATACGTTAATACGATAGGCGGTGGATACTCTTACAAAATGTTATTTCAATACTTATCAAATGTCATGGCTACAGAACTTCAATAATTAATAAAATCGTTCCTCGTCGTTTCCAATGGGGTTGGCAACTGTCAAAGGTTTGCTTGCATAAGTTGCATAGATGGCGCCAGCATAGGTTTCCCCCGTCTTTACTTTTTTCTATGAGGCTTAAAGGCCATCCAATCAATAAAATCCAAAAAAAAACAAGAATTTGACACAATCCTAGGGATTGACAGGTAAACCTACGCTGGCGTCATCTGTAAAATACTTCGACAGGCCAACCCCACATTGGACTACAAGTAGATCAAGTTTTAACACCGATTGTATACCACATTGTTAGACTCCAATAACGCTATGTTGCATCAACTTAGCAGTTATAATACATAGGTACATACATACTAAGCAGTTTCAATACCTAATTTTCATGAAAACTTAAAGGCTTCGTCACACAGGCGGGTTTTCCGGGCGGGGCGTGAGTGGGGCGCGCCACTTTTACATATTAAAACGCCACGCCCCGCTCGGGAAACGCGCCTGTGAGACGGAACCTTAAGAGTTGCACTTGGTAAGATAACTTAGCGGGGTCGGACTTTAAATTACATCTTATACTTGTCTCAAATCATTTTAAAAAGTATTAATTATCTGTCCTATGGTCGCGGACTGGTGTATGCCAAGTACGACCGTTTTGAGTTGGGCGTGGTCTTTGTTCTAACAAACTCGACTGCTGTCTTGGGAAGACACTTGGCCGAAAACTTGACGAAGATTGAGTTGAGTTAATTCTTTGGTTGTCTCTTGGTCTTTGGTTTAATATAGGTGTTGGCATCGATAAAGAGGCTACACTGTTTAGAGTTCGTACCGCTAAACTTTGAACAATTCTTTCTGTTATCTCATTGTGCGGTTCAACAGGTCTATGCCAGCTGTTAGTTTGTGGATGAGAAATATGATCATTTACCGCGGTGGAAGTTTGTGCGTTTCTGTTTCTTGAAGCTAAATTTGAACGGGAGGTATACACATTAATGTTGAGCTCCCGTGTTGAAGCGTCTACTAAAAATGGTATTTGAACAGCCGTGTTTGATTTTTTACGGTATGATTGTGTAAAGTAGCCAGGATGCTCTGGAACCGATGTTGCTGGGGTGTTCCGAAAATTGGATGTGTTTATTTGTGTTGTTGTACTTGGGTGTTGCTTTGGTGCTGATCTACTAGTAGATGGAGTAAGATTAGTATTACAAGGTAAGATATTTTCAGTATTACGAGAAATATCCCGAGCCTGCGATATTGGTGACACGGGACGCCGATGCGTCGACATTATAACAGGCTGGTGTATTTGTGCATTTTGTACATTTGCGGGATTGTTTTGAGTCTCTAAATGCTCACTTGGTTTTGTGTTCGAGTGTCGGCTTGGGAGTAAAACTGAGGCGGAATCAGAAGCACATTTTGATGTGCTTAGAGTTACAGAAACTTTTGAAGTGGAAGAAGGTATATAGCTTAACAAATTGCCTAATTTGCACACACGGCACTGAGGCATTTTTGTGTTAGTTATTGGAGACCCGGGGATTACTCCTATTCCTCTTCTGGATGTTTCAGAAGCAACTCCTTCACTGTCATTTTGCTTTTTTAAAGAATCACGTTGATCGATAACTTTTGTTATTTGCTCTGTGCTTTGTTTACCAATTGTGTGGCTTTCTATATTAGACGGTTTTTCAGTATTTGAAAATGTAGAGAAGAAATCACTTACCACTTCAATATCAAGTTGATTGTTGGCTGTTTTTTCATCTTTTACATTTTCCAATAGTAAAGCCTGGGCGATTTTGGCTTTATTATCATCAGATGTCTCGTATAAACTAGTATCATCACTAGGATCAATGAATTTGCTATCATTCAATGTTTGGTCATCATCTGCAGGTTTCGGGCTACATTTTGTAACTGTTATATGTGTAGGTGGTTCGGGCTCACCAAGATCATCGTCTTCAGTCAAATCAATGACAGAGGTATCCAATACTTTATTGTGGTTAGTCTCTTCTTTAACTATTATAGAGCTTGTTTGTTCGATGCGTTCATTTGGTGCAGAATCCGACCTTGTTGATGTTCTTTTTTTCTTACCTTCTGGTTCCTTGGCTTCGGCACTGTCCGTGATTATAACAAGTGTTGAATTAGCAACAGATTGTTTGGTATCTTCATTCGGTGCAGAAGATGACCTAGCTGCCGTTCTTTTTTTGCTATCAACTGTTACTTTATAATTTTGCTCATTGTTTGTTTTATTTCTATTTGTGTTATGTAGTCTCTTGTCTAAGTCATGAATTTTGTTTTCGAAATTCCTGTTATTGTGTTGAATTTCATGGTGTATGCCATGTTGCTCCCTATAATGTTTGGCAAATTTCTCATTACTGATTGATTTACCACATAAGGTACATTTATCATGAATTCTAGCTCTTTTCGGCCCATCGTCAATTGAATTGGTACGTTTCCTTTTTTCGGTGTTTCTTTTCGTTGCTGCAATATTATTATTTATTTCTTCACTTTCTGTAGTAGCAACTTTAATTTTAGTACAGATCTGTGAATTACCTTCTGCAGGTGGGACTTCGTCATATCTATTTAAAGAATTATATTCAACAGCTATATTGTTACTTTCAGAGGATTCTATAACTGCTTTATTACTTGAAACCCCATGCATTTCTACATTAGAATCATTTCTAGTTGTTCTAGGCATAGTTTCAGAGTTTACTGTTTTAGTGGCAGGACCTGCTATCACATGCTTTTCCGAATTTTCAGATACTGCTTTAGGTCGACTTTCGACAGTTCCATTGTGGTCTTTTGTGTGACTTGAAGCAGTTTCACGGTCTGCAATGCAGCTTCCAGTAGTTCCAGAGACCATAAATTCTGCGTGATTCCGGGAAATTATAGGGTTTGTTGTTTCTGTGCGACTTTTTGAAATGTCGTCTTCGGGTTTGACACATCTTGCTGAAGTTTCAGTTACAACATTATCAGGGTATGTTTTTGGAATTGCAGGGCCTGTTTCCGTTGGATTTTTAGAAGTTCCAGGCATTGTTTTTGTAGAACTGTCTGGAATATCAGGAGCAACTATTTCAGTATGCCTCGAGGTTCCAGATATGGGTACATCAGACTGACTTGCTGTAGTCCTAGACATCTCTGTTGCCATGTTTTGTCTTGAAGATTCGAGGACTAGTCCAGAACTGACTATGATAAGATTTTCAGCAGTTCTGTTATGTGCTCCTGGGAGAGTTTCGGAGGTTTCCTTGACGACATCCTTTAAAGTTTTGGAACTTTCTGCTACATTTTCATGGTTATCACTCGAAGTTTCTTGAGCTTTTGTTGAGGGATATTTAGAAGTATCAGGCATTATTTTTGTAGAACTGCCTGAAATTTCAGGGGCTGTTTTAGTGTCAGTTCTGGGCTCTGCTACATCAGAACGACTTGTTGACAATTCTGATCTTTCTGTTTGATTTCCTGAAAATTCGGAAATAATGTTTTCAGAATGAGTTCTGTAAGATCCTGTAGCCACTTCCACATGAGTTCTCGGAATACCAGAGGTTCCATTAGTGAAATTTTCAGAAGTTCCATGGTCTTCTATTGCGCTACTTGTAGCAGTTTTAGGACCGGCTCCAAAAGATTCTGTTGTTTTCGTGCGTTTTTTTGTAATGTCCCCGCTTTGTTTTTTAAAACTGGTTTCAGGTGCAACTCTTTCTGTGCCATGACTTAAAGATACAGGAGCTGTTTTGAT
Source organism: Cydia splendana (assembly GCF_910591565.1). NCBI lineage: Eukaryota > Metazoa > Arthropoda > Insecta > Lepidoptera > Tortricidae > Cydia > Cydia splendana. Next base: position 8,713,130 of record NC_085983.1, read on the forward strand.
GTTAGGTCTGAAATTACCAGTAATTTCTTCACTGTGTCTCGAAGTAGCAACTACTTCACTACCTCTGGAACATTCAGGAACCGCATTACTGTGTTTAGAAGACCCAGGAATTGCTTCACTATGTCTAGAAGATTCAGGAACTGCTTTACTGTGTTTAGAAGTTCCAGGAATTGCTTCACTGTGTTTAGAAGACCCAGGGATTGCTTCACCGTGTCTAGAAGATTCAGGAACTGCTTTACTGTGTCTAGAAGACCCAGGAATTGCTTCACTGTGTCTAGAAGGTCCAGGAACTACTTCACTGCCTCTGGAACATTCAGGAACGGCTTTACTGTGTTTAGAAGACCCAGGGATTGCTTCACCGTGTCTAGAAGATTCAGGAAATGCTTTACTGTGTTTAGAAGACCTAGGAATAACTTCACTGTGTCTAGAAGACCCAGGAATTGCTTCACTGTGTCTAGAAGGTCCAGGAACCGCGTCACTCTGTTTAGAAGTTCCAGGAATTGCTTCACTGTGTTTAGAAAACCCAGGGATTGCTTCACCGTGTCTAGAAGATTCAGGAACTGCTTTATTGTGTTTAGAAGACCTAGGAATAACTTCACTGTGTCTAGAAGACCCAGGAATTGCTTCACTGTGTCTAGAAGGTCCAGGAACTACTTCACTGCCTCTGGAACATTCAGGAACGGCTTTACTGTGTTTAGAAGACCCAGGGATTGCTTCACCGTGTCTAGAAGATTCAGGAAATGCTTTACTGTGTTTAGAAGACCTAGGAATAACTTCACTGTGTCTAGAAGGTCCAGGAACCGCGTCACTCTGTTTAGAAGTTCCAGGAATTGCTTCACTGTGTTTAGAAGACCCAGGGATTGCTTCACCGTGTCTAGAAGACCCAAGAATTGCTTCACTGTGTCTAGAAGGTCCAGGAACTACTTCACTGCCTCTGGAACATTCAGGAACGGCTTTACTGTGTTTAGAAGACCCAGGGATTGCTTCACCGTGTCTAGAAGATTCAGGAAATGCTTTACTGTGTTTAGAAGACCTAGGAATAGCTTCACTGTGTCTAGAAGACCCAGGAATTGCTTCACAGTGTCTAGAAGGTCCAGGAAGCGCGTCACTCTGTTTAGAAGTTCCAGGAATTGCTTCACTGTGTCTAGAAGATTCAGTAATTTCTTCTCTGTGTCTAGAAGGTCCGGGAACTGCTTCACTGTGTTTAGAAGACCCAGCAACCGCTTCACTGTGTTTAGAAGACCCAGCAACCGCTTCACTGTGTTTAGAAGGCCCAGGAATTGCTTCACTGTGTATAGAAGGTCCAGGAACGTCTACTTGAGGGCATCTCGATGAAAAAGCTATGCTTTTGAACATATCGCACAAAGCTCGAATATGCGTTTGTACATCAGCAACTTCGGACTTTTTTGGCTTTGCTTTTTTTTCTTTTCGAATGGGTTTTTTAACATGTTTTTTACTTCCCGCAGCCTTTTTTGATATAACATTTAATACCCACTCCACACATTTAACCACTGCTTCCGTTTGTTTAGCATTAAACCGGAGATTATGGTTGTTCTGACCAACGTCGCTATCTGAACTGTCAGAATCCATGGTTACCTGAAACAACACACAAAATGATGTTTTGTTTTTCTGACTAAAATGACACAAGTTATTTTTTGGGGTGTATGTATACAAACAGCAACACTTATTACAAAAGGCATAAGGTCCACTGATGTACAGTAAATGTGTCAAATATTATATCTATCATTTATTTCTAATCAAAAATAAATAACAGATGAAGGTATATATTTCTTATAACATATCATGAACATATCTTAGATAAATAGACACTTCATAAGCAACTGAGTGGTTAAAGCTTGGAACAATGTCCCAGAGGATATAGTATCACCAAAGTGTCAATGAATTTAAGAATAAATTAGACAAGCGCAATGCAAATTCTACTCAACACTGAAAACTTTATTAAAATGAATCTGGATACAGGCATTGTCAGTTACTGCAACTGCCTGCCTGCATGGGTTATTCCCACTAGTAACCACCAAGTTCTTACCAGTGCAGTGGTAACTACTGGGAATTTTTTTCCCACCTTTTACCACTGGTAACTACTGGGAAAAATAATGTCCTGGTAAGAACTTGGTGGTAACTAGTGGGAATAACCCGCCTGCTTAACAAATAATAAATAAATCTTTTTTTTCGGTGTTATCAGTTTCCAATCACTGTTAAATAAGTATATAGACATATAAGACAAACAAACCACACAATGTTGGTGTACAGTTATACACAATCTATAGAAAACCAACTAATAGCACATAAATGATATTGCACATCTCATAAGCAAACATCGGATTCTAGGGGGCAAATTGTATGACGGATAGGGATCCCGTCATACAATATGCCCCCTAGAATCCAATGTATGTTCATAAGCCATAAATTTTATTTTCTTTTAATTTTACTTATTATTTAATTCAAACAAGTTAAACAGCATAACAGTAAAAATACCAAACCACTGCTAACTTACACAGAAAATTAAAGAAAAAGAATACAATATGTATACAATTCATCACAAATTACAATACCTATTGACATCTAAACATAAATAATTGGACATTTTAAACAGTAGAAGGATGTGCATCCATCATCTCACAGAACCTTGAAACATTCATCACGCACAACCAGTCATGCCAGCCATCAGTCTGCTTGCAAACAAATCACACTGAGAGGCTGATGCGAGGAGCGCATTCAAAAGGAGCAAAGAACAAACCAGAGGGGAATTCCTAAATAAATGCATAATTAAAAGACACATGTGTAGCACTTAAGCTGCCTGCTGAGCTTTTTTTAAAATGTTTACTACTTACTTACAAACAAATAATGTATTCAATACTTATGCATTGCATTCATGAATCAGACTTTATATAAAAAACCATCTAACCAATATTATTATACTCTTTGCATATAAATATAACGGCGCTTGAAACAAAACTATCTCATTTACATACAATCAGCACTTCAGGTCCACTCATGTTATATTAATTATATCCATAAATTCCATAGGACCATGTACAAGTATACAACAAGCGATGAATCATAATCATAAACAAAATATACTTACTTCAGAATCACTCAATAAACGCGGGAAAAAGTGTTAATGTCACATCAGTAATATCACTTATCAGTACACCTTGTGAAATCCAAGTTCAAGTTCGAATATTAAGTTCTATGTTCGTGATTTCAGGTTCCAATGTAAATAACACCAGTACACCTCTCCCGTACATTAGAAATGCGCACTAAGCTAAAGCCGCATAACTATACTACAATGTAATAACACCATAAAGCAATAGGTATTCTACCCTAATCGGGCACATTACGTAGGAATAGGAAGTGTGTGCGTGATAGATAACAATAACATCAACAATATTATTTACTTTAGCGTGCTTTAGCTGGAAATTCCAGGAATTTCCCACTCTCCAGAATATCTGTGGAGCGTTCGGAGTTCAGACTCAGTAACAAACTTTTAAATGATATAAAATTGCTGCTTTACTTTAATATGGAAAATAAGACAAGGAGATTTAAAAATAATAATCTAATAAGAATAGATTTGTAAAGATAAACTATTTTAATTACCGTCAGAGGTGATGCATTGTTTGAATTACATACTTACCTAACATAAAATCTTCATATATTTGAACGTACGCTCGTCTTGTCAAACGGACGGCTCGTTGGTGAAGAAATGAAGACCAAGTGAAGACTAATAATATTACTTTAACTTTAATTGCGCTGTAAGCTTTAAATAAAATTAAAGATATAATTCTATTGATTTATCTTCAAAAAATAGAAGTCAGCAAAATTATTTTATTTATTGTTGCAACATTTATGTTGGCTAGCTTGACTACAACCGGGCCTTTCCGGAGATGGTGAAGTAGATAGAAGTTGCCAGATATTGGAAATCCTGGCAATTTACGATTTTTATAGACGGTCGAACGTCCATAAAATATTTTTCTACATTCCACATTGACTCTGACCACGCTTTACACAAGCTAGGCTGTAAGAATGCATAATGCTGGTCAAGCAAATCTTGTCAGTAAAAAAAGGCGCCAATATCAAATTTTCTATGGGATGATATCCATTCGCGCCTACATTTTTCAAATTTGCCTCCATTTTCTACTGACAAGATCTGCTTGACCAGCTATACATATCCTTATAAGCTCCATACTTGACGTAGTACTTGGTACTAAAATTAAGCGTGGTTCGACTCTACCTGTTCAAAATTATATTTGGAGCCAGTGGGCCTACCGCGAACACCGAAGTTCGCAAATTGCGGGTATCTTTCTCTGTTACTCTAATTACGCTTTAATTAGCAATGCCATAATTGATTGCCGATGCCAACACAACAAAATATCGAAAGCTCCATTTACAATTAACTTTTCTAGCCTTCCCCGTTCCTTTTTTGACGTGATAACGTCTTATAAATCGATGAACTCCGGTAGCATGCACGAAAAAGTGTCACGTTGTGGACATATCTCCATGGTAACGTTGTGGACAGATCTCTATGGTAACTTACGTAATGTAATGGTAATGTTTTCTTATGACGTTATTACGCAGTATTATCGTCCGTAAACCGACTTTACATACAACCATTTTTTTTAATAACTATTTAAAAAAAAATGGTTGTCTGTAAAGTCGGTTATGCAATTTTTAGTTCAAATTTTGGCAAAATAACAGTGGCACACTGGCAGCCCGAATCGAACCAAATGTCAAATGAAAAAACGAATCCGACCGGTCCGCCACATTTCGTATATTGCGCGTATGGCTAAAAATTAATAATAATTAAGAAATAAGTTGTGTACAGTGCATAAACATTGTTTTATACATTAAATAGTCTTAAGGTAAGTTTTTTAATAACTTTTTCACTGTTTTATTGTTACTAAAATCTATCGCCGATTACTACGTCTTTGTTATCTTTGGGGTCAGTAGTAGGGTCAGTTTTTTGTATTGCTTTAGATTAATTTCAGTAGTAGAATCAATTGACACAATCATTTGCTTTTAGTTATGAGTATTACGACTATTTACTTGCTAATTTTTTTTTATTACTTATTAGAAAACTGATTTTCCATGGTTTTGTTACAATATCAATCAACTTTGACGACACTAAGTTTGCACAAACGTGGCAGTAAAGCTCGGTTTTCCTAGGATAGCAGTGCCGTCATATAGCGGCCGTCTCCATACTAAATAATACGGCAAAATATGGATGTCGTAGTATTTGTATGGAGACGGCCGCTACATGGCGGCACTGCTATCCTAGGAAACCAGAGCATAAGGACGCATACATATCCCTATAAGCTCCATAATTGATAGCACTTGGCATGAAAACTTAGCATAGTTACAGAATAAATGTGACGTCCTACGGTCAAAGGTACCTTATGGCGGGTATGGAGTTATGCATACCCCAGTAATCTACAATAAATAAGCTATCGATAACACAAAAGATCAACCTTCTAGGTTGCGTAGTTACAGAGATATGATTTTTTGAAAATAATGTTGTGAAATGAGCAACTTTACGATAGAGAAGTTTTAAGTTTAGCCGCCTAAAAAACTATGTTCCTGAAGTAAGTTACATAGTTGACTACAAATAATAATACCTTATATATCTGAGATTAAAAAAGTATTGCGACTTGTTCTGTAATGCAAATAGAAACTTTTGATATCGACTGATTTATGTGTATACTAACCAATCTCTTGAAAATAAAGTTTTATTTCATTTTCACGATTGATTGCAATGAGCTCTCAAGATTTAAATTTTATCTATTAGAAAACGACACTGACAGACAGTTTAAGCAAAAAACAATACCGATTTAGAGGTGAAAATATATTTTCTGACTTTTTCATATAAAATCATAAAATTGAATATTTTTACTTTTAATGTGACACACAATCAATTTTTCTGAGCACATATGAAAGAAATTCTGTCATTCAAATGAAATAAATCCTAAAACCCCAACTAAATACTATATTTAACCCCTTATGCCACTTTAAACTTACATAACAATAACAGTATTTGCTCCATACATTTACGAAAAGGTACCTTATGGAAATAAATCTAATAATACATCACTACAAAATATCAATCATATTACAGTTTATCTTTTATGAATAGAAAATATTAATTTACATTAAACTGCCCCAAATTTAATTAGTTCTTCGTCATAATAATCTTAAAAAAGACCAATAATTTGTATGTAATGAAAAGGTACCTTGTGATTAAGTTACATGATGAGGCATGATGATGATGATGGAACAGTTAGGATAAACTAATAATATTTTGGTAATGGTATAAATCGTCTATTTCTTATCAATAATATATTTCGGTTGCTATTGAAGATAAGCGGCATTGAGGTTCAATGACCTCAGATATTCCATAAGGTAATGCGTCGGGTATTGGCATTTTTCAGCAAACCAACGGCTGATTTACTGCATGCGACCAAACTAAATGAAGATTATTCTAGTTAAGAAACACTTGACGAGAGTAACTTTGGTATAATAGCAGGCTACTTGGATTTGTGATGTCGGTCGATGTACGGTTATAATATTTGCGAGGCGCCCCAACCAGAACTGAAATTATCAAATTAGTTTTGCAGAATGCTAATACAGTTCTCTACCAAACTTCTTTTCCCGTATTGACTAGTTTTTTTGGGAATTTTCAATCTTTTTTCCATAAGGTACCTTTTCTACTAAACTCTGAGACGACATTACTAGGCTTATAACTAACTTATAACAAAAATAAAAACAGGTAAACAAACGTTACGCATTAAGGTTTCAGATCACACAATAAAAAAAAATTGAGCATTTTTTCACCTCTTTACAAAACATTTCATATCTCCGAAACTAGAAACCCTCATAAGGTACCTTTTCCCGTGGAACGTCACAAATAATAGTACTGGGTACAGAAGGTTCACTCTCTAAACAAAACGCGTCTTTCATGACAGATATGACCGCTAGGTGGCGCAAGCGCAAGCAGGCGTCTATTCCGTAGTGGTGCGCGTCAACTACTATGGCTAGACACTAAAATTGGTGCAGGCCGCAAGTACTTGTAGTCTTGTAGCGACGCGCAATTGCGATCAGATCGCGTCTCGATTTTAGCCCACCTTCCCCTATTGTACCTTATTAGAGCACTAATTAAACAGATGTGTAATTTTTAAATAAAAAAAAGAAAAATTAAAAAGACAATCAACAAATATGGCCAAAGATGACAAAGACTACCAGCGAAAGTGACGAATGAAGAATATGACAGAATACAGAATAAGACAAATTAAGAACTTGTCAATAACCGAATGGGACCGACAACGAACGTAGTGAAAATAAATTGACAAATAATGAATAAGACTGAAAACGAGATAGACTAAGATCGAACATGGCGTAAGAAGATAATGACGAAACCGGATTAAGCCGGAATGAGAAAAAGGCAAACAACAAATATGACCAAAGATGAGCAAGACCACCGACGATAGTGACGAATGTAGAATGGGTGCCGAAAGCAGAATAGGACTAATTTAAGAACTTGTCAAAAAACGAATGGGACGACCCAAGACGATACCATTTTTCTCTATATGTATAGTGTAAAATTTTAAATTATTTAATATAATATAAATGTAAAGTTAACTCTGTCTGTCTGTCATTACAGTTCAACAATGGAGGATGAGGACTTTCTTCAACCATCTCAGTTCTCCCGGACACAACAATGCAGCAACTCAACCAATCACTCTCAAATGGTCACAAGCACCATGAATCCGACACCCAGCGGATCGCAAGTCAGGCCGAGCCAGCCGAATCACGCCCGTAGTCAGCCATCATTTCAAAATGAGCTGTCGCAGCTCCAAGACGGACTGAGGTTCCTTACGGAGAGAATACAACAGCTTTCTGGAGACAGGTAATTTTACCCTTTTTTTATACCACGTCAGTGGCAAACAGGCATACGGCCCGCCTGTTCGTAAGCAGTCACCATAGCCTAAGGACACCTGCAACTCCAGATTCATGCTTCACTAGGTCAATCACGTGGCCTGCCCTGAAACAAGACAATCGAAAGTTCGGTTTCTGCCTCTCTATCACCTCTTGCCTAATCGATCGATAGAGAGGCAGATTTCGATTTTCGCGTTTCGCGGTAGGCCACCTGTAAACAAACTGCCTTGGTGCATCAATGTGATAGTGAAAACTTGTTAAAACCTGTTTAAGGCCTAGTATGTATAAGTTACTCTATGGTTTACTAAACAAATTAGTGCTGTACTCTGACGGCAAAACATTGCAGTAATACTCCATATTTGCACTAGGGGTTCTGTTTAAGAGCCCATCAACGTGCACACTAGCGCCACAGCTAAATAATCGTAATTATTGAAATTAAACGAAAGATATTGAAAAAAGGGGGCCGCTACGTACTGTATTGTGTATTTAAGTACCTTTTGAATACATCAAACTAGTTTTTATGTCGCTGGATTCGTCAATCTATGCGTCCAAAGTTAAAACGGCCGTTTTTGTTTGAGTTCTTAGATCGACGAAAAACTAGTTTAATGTGTTCAAAAGGTACTTAAATACACAATACAGTATGGCCCCCCTTTTTTCAATATCTTTCGTTAAATTTCAATAATCACGATTATTTAGCTGTGGCGCTAGTGTGCACGTTGATGGGCTCTTAAAAGTCTTAGTGTTACCTCTATTCAATAGATACTTGTAATGTACACATTCCTAGTCAAGTGGTTTTTAACTGCGTAGTTATATCCTGTGTGAGGCTATGTTACCCTTATCATATGAGTCATATGACTAATCCTGTACACTATAAATTGTAACGGTGCGTGTAACGAAACGTTACACTACCACCTTTCCTATTGCTACTGGCACATCCAAATTCTAAATTCCCTTTTTAAATTCAAATCCTTCTTCAAATTCCATTCCATGATTTTTATTTTTTCAGTTCAATCCAAAACTTCGATCGATGAACATATTTTTATTTTAACGGACTGTACTTCCTACATAGTTTCCTAAGTTTTATTTTATTGTATAAGTGATCTAAATAGTTAATACAATATCAAAAGTGCAGTGAATAGTGTGCACGATTACCTAGTATAAACGCAACTCCAGATAAACCCACTTCTTAAAGGCACATTAATAGGGATGATGACACATGTTGAAGTTTACAACAAAATTTAGTAAAATAGATAGCAAATGAGCAATTTATCACAATACCGTAAAACGGGGTGTAAAAACACGATTTTCAACTTAAAGGACGATTTTCGCCAATGAATTAAATGATAAAAGCAACAATTTTGATATCATTTTTTGAGTCTTGGTTAGTTCTTCAATTTTGCATTTGTGAAATCAATTTTTACCCGCCCAATTCAGAGAAAATCAAAGAAAACTACCTATTTTCACCATATCCTTAAAACGGGGTCGATAGACACAAGAAAGGGGTGAATAAAAAAATTCAGTTTAAGTAGTCATAGGCATCGAATTTGGTCAATAAATATATCTGTTAAACAGTTATTTGATACAAAATTGTTTTTTCGTGTCTTTTAACCCCCAAGGCGTATTTTTTCACCCCTTTGTGGTATCTAATCACCCCCTATGGCGTAATTAATCACCCCATATGCGTGTCCACTGACCCCTTTATCATGTAAAATTGCTTGTTGATAGTTTTTTGTAAGAAAATGCTTCATTATAGAGAAAATTGGAATTGAAAAAAAAATGGAAATTGGAAAATTGGAATACTATATTACCAGGTTAGCTAATTTTTACTTTGTTAATGTCACTACATTTACCGCTAGACCAAAGTTCAGACAGGCTTCATTTCTTACCTCGGCGAAGCCTTACTTTAGAGTTTAAAAAATCTAACTTTTAGGCAGTTTGATTAAGTTCTTTTGGTATCAAAGTAGAGAATAAATAGTCTACTATATACGTATTCCAAAAACTCTGAGTTTAGAGTTGTACGTACTTAAATATAACAACTTGAAAGAAAAAGTTCAAAATTTCTCTATTCACCCCGCGATTTCTGTTGACCCCGTTTTACGGTATTGTGGATATTAAAAAAATATATGGGAATAATACAAAATTACAGCACCTGAAAATTACAAAATTTTAGTTTTTTTTCAACTTCCAAAAACGACAAAAATAAGGATACCATTCGATTCCTCACATTTTATCCAAAAAAAGATTGTATGGAAGCTATATACATAAACGCAATATTTCACCGACAAAATCGCAATTTTCTTGTTTTGTTCATACCACTCATACTTCAAGATGGACTCTCTGTGACCTTGACGTCACGGTCACATATCGTTTTGTTCGGGGCGTTTCGCGAGTAAAGTACGACTGTCGGACTTTGACTATCATTTCTGACTTTTGTATTGCTTTAATGCAATGGGTCCCATATAGACATTTGATCCAAAAAACAAACCTGATCGATTGATACCATAAATGAAAATTAGTCATCTAGCCTATTGTGCCTTTTTATTAAAATTTATAAACACCTATCGTCGACCCTGGTACCTGCCTTTGATTCCCATCATCCCAAGTGAGGCTCCATCAGCTGCCCCCTCACATAAATAACTTGTGTTAGCGATATACACAGAGGAACTAATGTTTTCATTGTTGTCGTTTGTAGAATAAAAAAAATATGGGATATCTTACACAAATCGACCTTGTCCCACTGTAAGCTCAATAAGGCTTGTGTTGTGGGTACTAGACCACAACAGAGACATGTAATAGAATAGCTAAATATAGATATTGATCTATATCTACATATTGAGACCGGGGTTCGAGTTCTGGTAAAGGCATTTTTATGTGTTTTTATCATATGTATTTTTTTCTGAGTTATGGATGTTTATTATGTAAGTCTGCTGACTTAAATACATAAAAAACTGACAGTTAAGTGAGCCAAAATGAAACTTTAAATAAAATAAAATAAATATTAGGGGACATCTTACACAGATCAAACCTAGCCCCAAACTAAGCAAAGCTTGTACTATGGGTACTAGGCGACGATATACATACTTGTATAGATAAATACATACTTATATACATAGAAAACAACCATGACTCAGGAACAAATATTAGTGTTCATCACACAAATAAATGACACAAGACAACGCTTTTCTCGGTCCTACGCTACTTGTCGCTAATTATTGACGCAGTTCAAGCAAATCCGCCTTCACCATATGACCATACCGTAGAATGGGGTTACTTTGATTTACGGGGTAACATTTATAATCGATTTTTGAGGACTAGGGAGTCGATTTTTGAACGCGAATTTAAACATTTTATGATGTGTCTGGCATGCTTAACAAAAATAGATGATGAAACCGTTCAGAAACGTATTCCTTATAGTCCAAAAATCGATGATCAATGGTACCCCACGAATCAAAGTAACCCCAGTTTACGGTACATCAATATAGGGCCTATTTCACCGCACTGACATTTGTATGTACAGTCGCCATCAGATGTATCGGAGCAGCCAACGTCGCAAACATCTGAACACGCCCCTATTGTCAAGGCGCTAAAGTGCATGTATAGATATTTTTGAGCACTTTGGACGCTCCGATATATGTGAAACAAGGGCCTGGGGCGTCCGACACTTATTATAACTTACTTTTCTTAGGAGCATCAAGCGAGCAGCAGAACCTAAGCCGAACATCAAAGAAGAATGCCAGATCTGCCACAAACTTTACGCGAACAAAACGACACTCTTCAGACACTACCAAGGTATTCACAAGGAGATGAATCCGGAGAGGTTCCACGGCTTCTCCGTTAACAGCACTGTAGTTAGTCTTGATGCTTCTTTCAGAGAGATACAATGTCCTATCTGTGCGTATGTGGCTCCCACGCAAAGTGCTCTTGATGCCCATAATAGAACTACTCATAGCAATGTAGTTAATGCAAATGTAGCTCCAACTCAAACCACTGTTGATGCTCAAAATAGAGTGATTAATAGTAATGTAGTTGCAAATAATACAGCTACAGCTAACAGTAATGTTACTAACGTTAATAATGGTAATATTAAAGATAAAATGCACAAATGTGATGAATGTGCATGTTATTTTGAAGAGAAAAACAAATTCGATGAGCACATGAAAGTGTACCATGGTTTCGAAGTTGTATGTAAGATTTGTAACAAGAATTTCCTCTTTAAAGACATTGATGGACATGTTAAAGAGAAACATCCTGATGTATATAGCAAGAAGCGTAAAGATAACGATGAAAAAATCATTGTTGAGAAAGTGATGAAAGGTAAGAAAGGGAGGGTTCATGTTTTTATTTGTACTAAATGTGATACTAAAATGTATGACAAGATGGAAGCGGAAAGGCATGCTAGAGGCCACAAAAAGGGACTTAAATTAAAAGTAGCTCCAAGAAACAAAGTTTCAAATGCTGAAGAAAGTGTTCCAGTAGTGAGCTTCGATGATGATAATGTTATACTTACATGCACCAATTGTGATATTTCCACAGGTTCCTATGACGCTGCTGTTGAGCATTCACAAAACCACATAACAAATAACATACAATTCGTGACACAAATTTGTGACATATGCGATTTGAAGTTTGAACCGCTATGCTACAAAAAACACATTGACTTGCATTACAGAAACAAAGAAATACACAGGGAATCATTCAAATACTTTAAATACAGATATGAATACCTGTCCTTTGAAAATTGGTTCAATTGTTTTGATATGGCCGAGCCTGTAGTGAAAAAAATGATATCTGAAAGCATTTATGCACACACACGATCTGTTAAAATGTGGGTATTGCATGAGGGTTCATACAGCCTTTTTAAATGTTGTAAATGTGATAATTTTGTCGAGCCGGCTGCGGTGGACAACCATACTGTGAACTACGACACTTGTGTCAAAGTTAAGTGTAGCTATCCCTGCAGGATTTGTAAAAGGACCTTCAACAATCGATTGGCTCTAAACAACCATACAAATAATCACAAAAGCGAAGAGGCATATAAGATTGTGTTATTTAATCATGAGAATGATAAAAAATTCAATGAAGTACTGAATGCTAATAAATTGCAAAATACAGCCAGCACCAGTAATAGTAATCTTACCAAAGTACTGTATAAATGCCTATGCGGACTTTGTTTCGTAAAAAAAGAAACTGGTGTCAAACACAAGAGTATATGCCCGGGAAAAGATGCCAAGAATCCTTGTCTAAAATGCAACTATTTCTTCACTCAAGAAGAGTTAGTGGCGCATGCATTTGAACACCATAAGAATGGAATAGAAATTATTATTGAAAATATTACTCCTGAAGTTATTATGGTTGATTCGGACGAGGAAATCATTGAAATTGATTCAAGTGATGAAGACGACGCTCATAATGAAGGTTTGAACAATATTCAGATTAGAGCTATAAAAACTGAACATGCAATCCAAAGTTCCAGTGACGAGGCTGGCAAACAGAACACGAATACGATAGAAATGGCAGCAGTTGACGCAGGCGTCAGAAATGAAGAACATATGGCTTCAGAAGCCGCTACATTACAAGATATAGAAAAAACGGAGCAAGATGATACAAATGAAGATGAAAATAGATCTAATCACGAAATGGGAGAAATTAATAATGAAATGACCGACGACGATTCCCAAGACACAATTTCTTATGAAAAAAATACAGAAACCTCAGACACAGACCAAGCTACTGATATAAACAAACAGGGTCATTTAAAATTAGTTGCGCCAAATTTATTAATAAACCCATTCCATAACCCCTTTGAAAACGGGTTTTTAAAAGTATGGGATATAGGAGCGTTGAACAGAGAAATAAACACTGATATCGAAAATATAAGAGAACAAATTGAAACGACGACTGACAAACCATATAATGAATCTAATGGAATTGCTATTAAAAAAGAAAAATCTTGGTTGTATGATCCTACTGACTTTTCTCATATTTCTAAACGACAGTCTTTAAGGCAAGAAACGCGTCCCAGTTCTAGTAATCTACTACTTCAAGAAGTGGGGTCACTGGTAACAGATGACGAGGAAACAGACAATGAAGGAACAGAACATAATAATATGCGCGAAGATTATACAGATAACAATGCATCTAGCAATGCGCCAACAGTTACAGAACAGACTGTTAATGGTACAAATGATGAAGAGATATTAAATGAAATATCACATATTAACAATCGCAATGTTAATACACATGAAACTTTAAACAACATTGAAGAAATACGCGACAGAATTGAAGATAAAGAAAATGACGCCCAAACAGAATTGAACAGTAATGATAGTCACGGGGTTAAAATAAATAACTCGACTCGAATTCTAAATGAAGAAATAGAAAATAATGAAGATCATTACAGTGACGACGATCTTTTTCTTCCGTCTCTACCACCAGTCATCGAAAATCGTGGACACATGGAGCTTAATCATAATCAAGAACAAATTCCTAAAAATACGAGTGAAAAAGTATTTAACGAAGTAAACTTATGTAATGAGACGATAGCTAATGACAGTAATGACACAAGTGACACAACTAATGTAGAAACAGAAAACCCAACAGAGAATGCAGAAGAAACAGAACACAGTACTCGATCTGAGAATGAAAACAATGATTCCCTTAATGTAGACAGTGTTGTAAATCAAACAGAAATTGATAATGATAAAGTAGGTGAAAATGAAAATAGTGATTCTAGATCTAGACCATCTGTTCTCGAAGACACACCAACTAACATGAATGTTACCGAAAAAGATATGGATTCTAGGCCATCCGCTCCAAAAGATACATCAACAACTACTAATGTTAATCATATTAGTGGTCATATTCAAGTAGTATCAAGCGAATCTCAAGAAACCCAAACGATAGCTACAGATAATATAATTAACATAAAAAGAGAGTTCCAATACATGAATATAAATATAAAAAGAGAATTAATTGTGGAAAATGAAAACAGTGAAAATAGTTGTGATAAAGATAATCTAGTACAAATAAAAAGAGAACCAAATTATGATTTAGAGAACGTTTATAACGATAATAAAGAAAATGACTTGAATTTTACAGATACCGTGAACAATGATAACTACAATAATTGTAGTATTGTCTAAAATTACAATAAGACATATTTCTTTTTCATCGTTCTGTTTTTTTTTTTTTAATTATAATGAATGTTTATGTTAAGTGGCTTATATGCGTGAGTCGGGAGCAAAAATACTATACTTTCTTTTTTAGCGTTAGAGAAAGGGTCAAAATTTGACTTGTCTTTTTATTGAAAGACGCTTTTAAAAAAATAGTAACTATATTACTTACGAAACCAAATGTAATTGATCATAATAATATGTACATGCTAAACAAGGGTCTCTTTTGTTTCCCAAAAAGTTTTAGGTCCTAATTGTTTGCCCGCATTTTCGTTAGTCATAATTTATTTGGTTCTGAAACGCGTTACTTTTTAGGGTTCCGTACCCAAAGGGTAAAACGGGACCCTATTACTAAGACTTCACTGTCCGTCCGTCCGTCCGTCCGTCCGTCCGTCCGTCTGTCACCAGGCTGTATCTCACGAACCGTGATAGCTAGACAGTTGAAATTTTCACAGATGATGTATTTCTGTTGCCGCTATAACAACAAATACTAAAAACAGAATAAAATAAAGATTTAAATGGGGCTCCCATACAACAAACGTGATTTTTGACCAAAGTTAAGCAACGTCGGGAGTGGTCAGTACTTGGATGGGTGACCGGTTTTTGTTTGCTCTTTTTTTTCTTTTTTTTTGCATTATGGTACGGAGCCCTTCGTGCGCGAGTCCGACTCGCACTTGCCCGGTTTTATTAGCATTGCACTAAAACAAACCTAACCTAACCTCCATCATTGGCCACAACATCTTTGCAGATGATAATAGTAGTAGTAGTAGTAGTAATCACTTTATTGATAATTGCAGCGACTAAAGAAGGTATTTTGAGGAGGTAGTCTACAGCCTTCATCGACTGCGATGACTGTATATACTACTATAGATAGACCAATGGCCGATGGGCATTTCTTGCCGCATCGAACCTACCCTATCCTATCCTAACCTAACCTATCTATAGGATAACCTTACGAAAATCCTGAAAAGTTAACGATTTCAGTTTTATGACTAACGATAATATGACAAACAATACATTATGACTCAAAACTTTATGCGAAACAAAGGTATCTCGCTAAACAATTGTTACATATTTAATAATATAATATAATAATTCAGCCTATATTACGTCCCACTGCTGGGCACAGGCCTCCTCTCATGCGCGAGAGGGCTTGGGCTATAGTCCCCACGCTAGCCCAATGCGGATTGGGGACTTCACATACACCTTTGAATTTCTTCGCAGATGTATGCAGGTTTCCTCACGATGTTTTCCTTCACCGAAAAGCTAGTGGTAAATATCAAATTATATTTCGTACATAAGTTCCGAAAAACTCATTGGTACGAGCCAGGATTTGAACCCGCGACCTCCGGATTGAAAGTCGGGCGTCATATCCACTCGGCCACCACCGCTTCATATTTGCTGTGACTTATTTTTCAAATATGTTTTTCAATAAAAAATACGTCCTGATTGTTTATCCTGTGTCTAATGCTAAAAAAACGTTGGGTAATCGAATTGTCTGATAATTTTAGCTGTTATATTGTCTACCTCTAGAGTGTTGTCTTAAAACTCGGCTAAGTTAAATTTAAACTCCTGAAAGGGATTCTATTTCTTGATGTTTACTGTCTATTATATTCTTCAGATGTTAATCTAAATAGATTACCTACATGCGCAAAATTCTTGTACCTATAAAAAAAATATATGAAAATGAAAATATTTATTTCAGACACCAGGTATCCATATTATTGTCTACAAGACCTATTAGTATTAGTAGGACCTATAAATATACCCTGACAAGATTTTATTTGGCTTTCGTTATAATGCGGATGTTCAGTGGTACCTGCAATAATATGTTACACAACGCAGGCCGCAAAAATATCTAACACGTTCTTATTAGTAAAGCCTAAGAGCGTGTCACATATTTTTGCGGCCTTCGTTGTGTAACATATTATTGCAGGTGACTGTACTCATTTATTGTACTGGCAAGAAAACAGACGTAATAAGGCATCAAATGTCACCGATTTAAACAAGCTCATAGCGACACAATCTCAGGCCAAATGGAACCTTATCTGGCTTAACTTTAGGGAACAATTTTGTGGTGGAATTCAAAAGGAGCTTACTACGTATCAAATAGTTTGTACAAAAAACATGATACAATGCGTAGTCTATTTAGATTTAGCAGCTTAAGTACGGTTACACATGTCATCTCCATACATAATATTAAAATAGAACGTAAAATCTCACAAAGTAATACTGAGATGACATGTGTCATGTACCCATGATGTTTATAAAAATACTATAAACACAATTTCAGTAATTTTGGTCAACTCGCCCGTTTAGGTACCTATTTCTGAAGCTGTTTCTGGATGATGATGGAGATGGCATCTGTCACCGTACCCCTGACTGCCGTATAAATCGTATAATATGTGGAACCATTATAGATTGGCGTCACTGTAGCATTTTCCTTATACATATAGGTACATAATAGGTGTTGTGATTATATTTTTGTTAAGTATTTGTAGAATGCTTGGATACAGTTCCAAAAATCTGAATAGGCGGGTACACACAGAAGGAGCCGCCTCGCGAGGAAGCTCGGTCTGTGTAGACGTGCCTCGCCCGAGGCAAAGAGATAGAGTGTATAGAGGCGGATTGTCAAAGAAAATTATGTAGCCACTGTAAATTTACTGCCATCTTTCGACAGAAGATGAACACTGTTAGAACGCCATTTGACTTTGATCCTTATTATTTCACTGATATGTGTTAACTTGATAAATATTAATATTAACGCCATCTACTCGACACTAGGCCAAAGGTATGGTGCAATGTTTTGGAATGAGCGATGGCGCCATAACCTTCAGCCTACGCTCGAGTACATGGCGTTAATATTAATATTTAACAAGTTAACACATCAATGAAAGAATAATGATCAAAGTCAAATGACGTTCTAACAGTTTTAATCTTCTGTCGAAAGATGGCAGTAAATGTACTGTAGCTACATAATTTACCATGACAGTAACTCTCTATTTCAAATTCTCTTTGCCCGAGGCATTGCGGCCGAGTGCGTTTGCTTCGCCGAGGCACGTCTACGTGGGCCGAGCTGCTTCGCGCGGCAATTTCCTTGCGAGGCGGCTCGTTTTGTGTGGACCAGCCTAATGATTTAAATTAAGACATCGGTTATTGTCAGACGACTTGCCTAGGGCGTCGCCACACGGACGACTTCCATAATAGGGCCACCACAGACTAGCGTCTATTGAGCGTCGGCCTCTAATCAAAGCTATGGGAAATGGCGTCGCTGCGCAGCTGCGCCAACGTGGCGTAGTGTAGCAGTCATAGAGTTGACTATAACTCTGTATCTTTAGATCATAGACTGGGAATCCTCTAGACCGAGTTTAGAGCAATTATTTCATGCAACCGATGATGCCAAAAATGCGGGGGTGCGCGGGACGAGGTGAGCGAAGTCCCGTGCCGTGATTGGTCTGTTCAAAGACACGGACGTCACACAAAGACACTTTCGACTCGAACATGGAGTAAAATTACCATATGCGTGGCAGATGGGGTAGCGCGACTATGCTCAGTTTGGAGGATGTTTTGTCTGTGATTTAGATACTTAAATAAAAGTAAACAAATAATTTGTACATTTTCGGGTAGTTATAACATTTATTGATTAACCAACCAAATATAAAACCACCTGGATCTGTCACTGAACGACGTGACTTTAACCTACATTATTTTGATCATGTAATGTTTTCATCTACCCTCAGTCCCTCAACTGGCTTAACCCTTTACCAGGCCCCTAAGAACTAGCGTGTCTTCATACGTACTTCCGCCTGGTACTCCATTCCCGTCTTTTCTAGGTCACCTAACTGACACGGGCCTACGTCATCATGCGACAGCGCTATATGATAATATGCGATAGCGCTATATATAGCGGCCATGTTGTTGTGACGTAGGCCTGTGTCACTCTGGGAATGGAAGACCATGTTTTATTAGACTATGCGTACTGTATATACCTACTGTTACAACCGTATTGAACGCCTTGTAAAAAATGTATTTACGAAAGTCGGAGATGTTCCTTTAAACCAGAAATAAAAATGTGGGTTACGGTTATCCCATCGCCTGTCTAAGTAATTAACTGTCATACTCGATTTTGTCTTATTATATTCTTGATCAGGCGAAGGGATATATTCCTCCCACATCTTATATCGGTTATCATAGTCAAGGTTTAACTCCAAATCTAATACGAAACATTATAATTATCATTATTTTTTGGTTAAAAGCAACACAATTATTCAATTTTATGATACTATTATCTACAAGAATAAATTCTTCAAGGAAAGTCCTTAAAAGGAGATTTTATAGCTAGGTACATGAATTCGCTCTAGGTTGAACACAAAAACAGTTTTTATTACTTACGTGAGTTTTTATTACATGACAAGACAATTTACCGGGCCTTGGGAAGAATAGCTCCCGCGTGCTCCCGCACAGTTAAACTCTAATAAGGCCATGGGATAATGTCAACCCACATCCTAATTCTGCTCATACACAATAATGCATGAATATTTAGCAATGTTTACAATTACATTACCTTTCAATTCAACACTCAAAATCTACAAAATATCAAAAAATTGTTCGACCTATGTATGTACTTCTGTTTCATAGAAATTAAGGAGTGTTCGAATTTCTCCGTAGTTTACTGAAATTAGAATTCAAGTGAATTTAAACGGCCAGCCTTTGCTACGCGCTTTTGTTTTTATATTACGCGATTTAGAAGCGTGTTGTGAATGAAAAGATCATAAAATACTATTTTCAGGGATTGACAAAATATTTTGTAGGAGGTTTGGAGTTAAAACCTGACTACGGTAACCGATATAAGATGTGGGAGGAATATATCCCTTCGCCTGGTAAAGGGTTAAGAAGCCATTTGAGGGTAGATTTTGTTTACTCTTTTTTAAATACCTAAAGATACAGACTATAGACTAGAGATGCACCGGATATTCGGTTACTATCCGGTATCCGGCCATTAATTTACTATCCGGCCGGATACCGGATAGTAACCTACTATCCGGCCGGATACCGGATAGTAACATTGCTTGATTTTGGGGTAAACAAATTGGATTTAAGAAACAGACACGGTCATAGTCGTACTTGTTTAATAGTCCCGCAGGCCGAATATTCGGCGGCCGGATACCGGATATTCGGCCGATGGTCAGGCCGAATATCCGGTATCCGTCCAAATCACTATCCGTTGTATCTCTACTATAGACGCCGACTCTCAGGAGACGCTAGTGTGGGGTCTCTCATGTTTAAAGTTTAAAGGTTTCAAAGCAAATTATTTTGTAATTATAATATATAGGTTTTACTTAAATGTCAGTCAAGTAATGTTTGTTAAACTTATTGATTTGTAATTGTGCCATTTTGTTTATTAATTATTATTTTAAGTTGATTAAATGCTTTGATGATTTTTATGTGTTTCTTTGTATACATTTAATTAGATATAGTTCGTTTTTTTAGCATTAGAAATAAGGTAAACAATCTTGATGTGTGTTTTAACTGGAAAACACATTTTAATAAAAATAAGTTAAGTACGGCAAATATGTAACAATTATGAATCTAATACGATCATTTATATTCTTCTGCTTTTATAAGTATGTAATAGTTAATGATTTTTAAAAAGCGTTTTTAAATTAAAAGACATGTCAAGATCGCTTACCTTCTTTCAAGTTCTTTCTAATGCGAAAAAAAACGAACTATAGGTGAATTCTAAATCATGTGAAATTGTGAGATAGTTTTTTATCTATTTATAATATTTAAGAGTCCAGCCTAAAAATTTGACCCAATTCTAAGGATTGACAGGGCAAGCTATGCAGGCGCCATCTGCTAAATACTTCGACCGGCCACCCCCATTGCCGGCTAAGTAGGAGCAATGAATCAATCGATCGATTAAATGCCGCACTGTGGCCACTGTGTCGCATATAGGTACCTATTTTGATCATTATACCCTAATATTCAATATACTCTATGTCATGCACACAAAATTTCATGAAAATCTGTTGAGAATTGCGTCCTGTAATGGAGAAGATCTGGACATACGAAAGCATTTTTTCCAAGCTGTCGGTAACGGAGACCTTTGCTAAAGCTCGGTCAATAAAAATAACTTGTGGGACAACCTTACACAAGTTGACCTAGCCTAGTCCCACAATAGGTGGGTATTAGACGACCAAAATACATAGAAAATATCCATAACTTACGTAATAAAATAATGTTTCCTTTCAACAAATTAATTGAGCTGTCGCAACGTAGTAATAATTTGTCTCCCGCCCCAATGCTTTTTTCTTCTTTCTTTTTAATATGTGATATGTCTGAGTTTTTTTTTTCGTCCATCAGGACAGGCTAAAGCTCTAAGCCATACTGCCTTGTCATAAGTAGATTTTTTGTCTTTTCAGTAAGTTCAATCCGGTAAACGTCTTCAGTAAATACTATTCATATTAAGTCAATTCCGATAGTAATGTCTTCAGTAGTCTTCATTTTCAAAATACTTTAAGGAAAAGCGTCTCTTCCAGTTATTTGGTCATATCAAGTCATATCCAATTTTTCGTTATCTGCACACTTCCACATTAATTTACTGCATAATACGCTATCAATATTACACTTTAAACAACATTAATGAGCAAAAACAAAGAAATGAATCACGAAGCGACACGACCAATATGGCGGTCGATGAATAACCTCTGTCTGAGTATTATTAAAATTATGTATTTAAAATTCTTCGACTTTCTATTTGTGTATAACTTCCCGCCAAAAGTTCACAAAGTACAACAAAGATTTTTTTTTTTAATTTTTTCTTTTTGACAAAGTATTTTTATGTTTGTGTTGCCAGCTACAACTATTGCGAATACAAACTTTGCTGCCTCATTAAAAATGGCGCTGTAGTCGCACAATTAGTACGCAGTGGAGTTAGTTCCAGTTTTGCCCGCTGACATAAAATATGTTTGTACTTTATCGAAGTTATCATTCGTTCATTTCATTCGCAGTAAGATATTAGAATTTGTCCTAACGCATTGTGTTAATAAAAAATACAAAGAAGTTACTGTTGAGTTGTTTATATAACAAGGTGAGTTTTTGAGCTAACAAAAAAGTATATAATTTTATTGTACAAGTAGGTACCTACTTATAAATATTTAAAATGTCTATTATTGTAATTAAGGGAGTCTTACTTGTAAATACCTAATCCATGAACTCCATGACTTGTCCATGACATAGGTACATTTAAAGTTAATGGGCGTGGTTCTATAGGGCGAGTGGATTATTCAATAACATGTATGTTTATAAGCATTAGGGCGATTGTGCACTACAATGAATTTTACTATCCGGCAGTCCCAGTTTTCATGGTCCGATATGGCATGAAAAAAACGTATGATTGGCTTGTGCACATGTCCGTCTTTTTACTCGCAGGTGCGGCGCAGTGGCATGAAACACACACCCCCCCTAGCCCGCCCCCGCCCGGCCAAGTCATGAATAATACTAATTCCAGACGCAGTGCACAAGCTTAAACACGTTTTTCATAGCTGTCATCTCGGACCGGAAAAAAGCTGTCCGGAAAGGGGAAAAGTAAAATGTCGGACGGTAAAATTACGTCTAGTGCACAAGCTACTATACAGGGTGACACATAAGACGTAATACAAAATAACTAATTATGGTTCGGTTAATGACAAAGAACATTATTCACTACATCATTAATTAAAATTCATCTAAATAACTTTTGCTAATTTTCTAACAAAATAATTTAATAATTTCCTGTAAGTTTGGTCACCCTATGCACGTTTGGTGACGTCATGTTAGTTATACTTAGGTACTTGTCACATTATCTAACGTAATCTGTGCGTCAAGTAGTCAGTCGCAAGAAGTAATTTCTGATATCAATACACAAGTGAAACATTTGATAAAACAAATCAAATCAAATCATTTATTTACAAGCATGCAGTATTTTATTAAAATTTAAACGTATTTCAACAGGTGCTCAAAATGATCACCGCCTTCCACAACGCAAAGCTCTGCACGACGTCGGATGTTCCTCTGAACTCTTCCAAGTACAAATTCGTTGGCTTTTACGACTTCAAATGCTTGTACAATTTTTTGGCGGAGTTCTGCGACCGTATTTGATTGGCGTTTATAAACTTGCCTTTTAACTTCGCCCCACAAAAAAAAAACCAGCGGCGTTAGATCTGGACTACGAGGTGGCCATTCTACAGGACCGTTACGCCCTATCCAACGCCTGGGGAACTCTTGGTCAAGGTACCTTCGAACCCGCAGAGACAAATGAGCTGGAGCTCCGTCTTGTTGATAGTACAGATTTTGAACATTTTCCACTGGTATGTGTTGTATCAGCATTGGCAAAACGTTTCTCAAAAAGTCTTCGTATTTTGCTCCGTTAAGGTTACCTTCAATAAAATAAGGTCCTATTACATAATTATTGAGGATACCCGCCCAAACATTAAGTGAGAATCTGGTTTGAAAGGAATCTCTTCGTGTCACATGCGGATTGACATCGCTCCACCAATGTTCATTGTGTGTATTAAATAAACCTATTCTTGTAAATGTAGCTTCGTCTGACCACAAAATGTTATGATTCAGGTTTTGCAACAGCCACCTACAAAACCGTGTTCTTTTGGGATAATCGGCTAAAACAATATCTTGCACCCGTTGAAAATGAAAAGGGTGCATTTTTTCCGATTGTAATAGTCTCCAAATAAAAACTTGGGTTGTTCCGAATCGTGCCGCTGCTTCTCGGGTGCTTGCTTCAGGATTGCGGATAAAATACCTAAGTACTCGTGTTCGAAACTGCTCTGTGTATCTTGGTTGCCGGCCTCTGCCTTGGGCATGAATTGGAACTCCGAATTGCCCATAGTCCCTCAAATTTTGCAGACAGTCGTTTATCAATTGCCGTGTGGGCATCGGACACTCTGGGTAGAGTTCGTGAAAAAGAGCTTGCGTCTGTACCGTACTCCGCGACGTAAAATAAAATTCTACCATACGTAATCGTTGAATGTTTGTGAATGGATAAGGAGGTGGCATTATTACTTAACCAATCTTTAAGTTTTTCCAATCGCCAAATGAAACTGATTAATCAATATTTTCTTGTTATGACAAGTAACTTCAACGATGCGTCATTTATTTTTAAATTATCAGTCTTGATGATAAACAAGGTGAGTGTTTACTACAAAGTAGTTTCAACCTTTTTGTTCTACACAAAGTAGTTAGGGTAACCATGATGGGGTCAAAAATAACGGAAATTATTAAAACAATGGTACAACGATTGCTATTATTTAAACAACACGGAACATAGTTTGGATTATTAGCACTAGATAGGTAAGTTTGAAAAACATGTTTTGTATTACGTCTTCTGTGTCACCCTGTATACATTTAATGGCGTGCCATATCGGACCGTAAAAACTCGGACTGCCGGACAGTAAAATTCATTGTAGTGCACAATCGCCCTTAATGGCGTGCTATACTGCCATGTCGGACCGTAAAAACTCGGACTGCCGGACAGTAAAATTCATTGTAGTGCACAATCGCCCTTATTTCTTAAAAAATCCACCCATTGTATCCCTCATTCCAAAACCTTTCGTAGGGTTTCTGCTCGAGAATTCTCGAGGCAAGAATTCTCGAGGCGAGAAATCTCGAGCTTGTCCTTAGTCGAGAGTGTTGGGAATGAAATTAATGAACGGAACCACATACAATAAATATACACTGGTAAAAATAATGTGGGAGATAATAATGATTGGTTCAGTTTAAAATGACGCATCACGCAGTTCAAATGTTACGTTATCACTGCTTTATTTTGCCAGTGGTTTAATTATTATCATACTTCCCGATTCCCATCAAATTGGGTGAAACCGATAATGTGAACGTATTGTTATAACCTCCTAGGGCCCAGCAATACAAATGAAAAATCCAGAATTTGCCACTGAAATTTGAACCTTTAGTGCAGGGAATAGAGTTGTATTTGGTTTAGTTTGAAAATTGAACGAAACAAAACAAATGCGACTCTGTTCCAATTGAATATGATTTAAATTTCATCGAACTGAATATGTACTATAGGTAGGACCTTGGGCCTTAGGAGGATATTATTATGTTTGTTCATGTTCTACTTAATCTATCGTTCCGAAGTGTACCTACTTATTTAGTTTCCACTAAGCGTTAGCGGATGATAGGCCTGTGTTATCCACTTTTAGAAATACAGAACTTCTTTTCTTGGATAATGTTGGTACGTGGGCACATTTTACAAAGCCAGAAGTTATAATTTTATACGTAGGTATAATGCGGAAACACTGTCCATGTAACAAAAGGAAGGAATGGAAAAATTCGCACGCTACTGATGGTATGCTTCGGTAGCTCAATTGGTTAAGAGCGATTGAACCGTTGTTAGAGTCGGACCAAGAAAAGTCTACAGCGGATTTGATAGCCCACGCAGTGCAATTGTTATTTTAAACGTCAAACTTCTATGAAATTATGACGTATAAATAACACTTGCACTGCGTGGGCTATCAAATCCGCTGCAGACTTTTCTTGGTCCGACTACAAAAAGTCGCAAGTTTGAACCTTGCCCGTAACGGTGAATTTTTTCATTATATCTTTAAGTAATTTAAAATTTTGTAGTAACACTGTCCGTGTCCATCCTGCCCCCAAGGAGGAGGAGGAGGAGTTTGATTAATGCCTATGCCAAGGGGATGGGCATTAATCAAACTCTTGTAAAAACGCTGTTTTACACTTGTAAACTTGTAACTCAAAATTCTAGTGGTTAAACACTCCAATCCCTACTAACAACCCCATTGACATAGATATCTAGGGACTGGCTTTACGGGCAACAATAATGAGGCATGACAGGGGCCACTACAGCGGTGTGAAACCGCTACAACGCGATTGGTTGATGAGTTCGCATCACGCGCGCGAATGGTTGACGAGTTCGCATTACGCCCGCTATTATTGGTCGCAACTAGTTACGTTAGACTGCACGATTGGCTGGAATTCGTGAGTAACACCGCTGAACTAGTACCATTTTAGTGCCCCATTAGCCCGTCCTTAGATATTATACTTACGTCAATAAACAACCTGTCACGTGGTTTTCCTAGCCCGGCTGGGGCTTTGCCCAGGGGAAACTCACGGACAATTAAGGTTACTAAATTAACCAATCTAAATCTTAACCAAAAACTCAAGCAGGTGCTTACACTTATTTCCATCAACTATTCAGGGGTTTCTAAAGGATGTCAAAATGAAATGTTAGTTTTGTGACACATAATTTATTTCTATTCTCACACTGAGGAAGTTGTTCTACAAGTAAATCATTTATTAAGCTAGCATTAAGCACCTTATTCTATAATGTCAGACGATAGAGCCGGGTCGTGCCAAAAATGGTTCTACAATGATTTACAAGCAGACCTATCTAAATTTGTTAGTACCTAATTTATCATTTGCCATCACATATGATTCTACTAAATTCTTTAACTTTAAATTTGGAAATGCTTCTAGGACGGAAGGAAAGCGTACACCAACCTCATAACAATATTGCACCGCGGAGCACCACAGAAAGCCAAAGCCCTCAGCTTGAAGGTGTCGTCTCCTCCACCCAGCAGAAAAGCGAAATTCTTATGGCGAACTGCTCACCAGACACACTTGAAGTTTTAGGAATATGGACAGACTTCCATACTCTGATATGCGAACTGATTTCACATACGTAGTAACATAAAAACGAAAACCCCAGTCAGCTGAAAGAAACAATTCAAGATTAATAACTAGAAGCATGTGCTCTGCTAACCTAAGAGACATTATATATTCTGAGTTTCTTACCAGCTGGAAATTCCTAGAGTGGATTCATCTCACAGCTGTAACTAACCCATCCCACCACATTGTTTCGCCAGCAGACTGGAAACAAAACGAATGGTCAAATAAGCAGGGACAAAGATTCAACAAGGAGTCAAACCTGAAGACAATTATATATTATCATATTCTACTTACTGTCTGTGGCAAAATAACTTCTGCATGAGCTTCCTAGCTCATGGATGCAGCGGCTGCTGCCTAACCAAGACTCGGATCGATGCTACCAGAGCATGATGTATTTAGCTTCACTTTCTAAATTAAAAGATGCCCATCCAGGGCAAAAGCCAACCAGGAAATGATCTCAACCTAACTGTCCCTGGGATAACACAATCAAAATAACAGTAACTAATGAAATTCATGGAATAATTTTTATATGTAAGTCCAACATATAGAAATAAATCATTTTTAATTATCTAAACATATTTCCACCTTTTTTTGTATTTAAAAATTAAGTTTTGATTTAAATATTTAATTAATATTATTCCATCATATTAGGATTTATTTTGAAGTAGCAACACCATCAGATTTAATTAGTTTCTAATTGGCCAAATGGCTGTCATTTGTTTTGTTGCTACATCAATGACTTCCTTGCCATTAAACAAAACTATAATATATTTGAGACAAACCTAAAAACGTTAAACTGAATTATACATGCAAAGTGCAGTGTCACAATACCCCTCTCCCCGCTGTTGCGTTTTACCAAGGGTAAAACGCTCGCTGTCCTCAGCGACTATCCTAAATCTAAAACATGTGTCACCAAGAAAAGGAAAAACAAAACTACACTACCTCGACCATACCTAGTATGGGAGCACCTAAAAAAACACAACCAAAATGATTGCCGCAGGTTTCGAGAACCCTATCCAGAAAAGAAAAGCCAAAGTAAACCAAACTATCACTACATGCCGAAACCGCTAAACCATAAATTTTAATTTCACGAATTCTCGAACCCACGCAACACTAAATACTAAAAACCTAACGTGTGTGGTATCCGAGCCCATCAGAAAAATCCACCACCTTTTTCCTAACTAACCAGTGAACATTCCTTGGTTTTACCAGCACAACATTGCGTCATTGCGCTGGAAAAACCAAACCCTCTGCCAGGACTGATGATCAGCATTCCAAACTTATCTCTACTAGACCGGGCAAAATAAAATTCCGAAATAATTCCTACTTCGAAGTTTACTTTATAAACTTGAGAAGCTAAATAAAATCCAATCCAAAATATAATTCGCAATTCCGAAATTTCCATACTAATCTTAAAATGTCGCAACCCTACAGGTTGAGGACACCCATAATTGTCTCAACCCTTCAGGTTGACAACCACAACAAACCCAAACAGACAAAATACCAATCCTCAAAAAACCAACAACAAACGGTTGAATTGGACACATCTTAACTGTGCCAACTCTTCCATTAAACAAAACTAACCAAACCATACCAAAACATCTGGGCCCTTCGAGTTGGTGAGAGTAACCTATCCCCCAACTCTCCGGATCACAAAACCAACCGACCAAAACCTTACACAACTCTGAGGTTGCAACATGCCCAAAATCTCAACCACTGAGGTTGAGTACTGAAACAGTATCGCACGCCAGGCATGATTGGCGGCGATACCGCGTGTCGCATCTTCGCCTACAAAATATTTCTCGTTGTATCGGCAGCGCGAACACAAAAAATCGTGTGCCTCACCAACGCCTCTATGGCTTGGACTTATGGGCAACACGTACACAAAAAGATACCCACCAGCGAGTACCAAGTCGACGCCTGAAAAGAGCAAGAACCCATCGGAGTACATAAAAAGAACGCAAAACGTCCGTGGTATGCGGTGCGCGCCCCGCCATACCTCACAAAATCTCCTGGGTGTGGACCCCTGTCGACCCAAAACACAAAACGCACCAACACGGCGCTCGGGTGTGGTAAGCACCCGATAATTTCACACAAAAAACTACTGGCCGTATCAAGGATCACTCAAAACTTAAAAAAGTGAGCTAGACTGTAACGCCCCTTTCATACTCCACGCATTTAGAGAACTGTTCCAAGAACCCTTTCATTCATCACACAAAACAAAAAAATAGTAGTGAAAACAGACATTGCTGCTCACCACGTTCCGTACATACAGTCGTGATTGAATATTTTTACCACAATATCCAACACTCCAAACGAACAACCGTAGAACGAAACGTTATAGCGTAAGCGAGGGCGTTTACTCTGGCGGCAAGGTGAAAGCTAAAAAACCGGGACCTTGCGTCCAGAGAAAACCTCCACCTCCAAAACCTACCAAAACCCTTGTGTCCGAATCCTTAATACGCCACGATCCAAACTCCATGTCCAAAATCCAAAACGAAACTTCACCTAGCACCATATAAAAAACTTCAATTTAACTTAAAACTTGGTGCTAAAAAACACTATCGTAACGTTACATCATTAAATGGAATGTTTTGAAACACCCCGTAATGATAAACCAAGTTAATCAATAACTTCAAAAACGAGCGTTTATTAAACGCTGATACGTTACGACTTAAGTTTGGACCCTAAAAATATCATGTTTCTGAACGCACCCTTTGTTGAACTTATTTATTTACTCTATGGTATAGCGTCTATGCTTTTAAAAAGTTAAATGTCACTGAGATATTTTGCGAATTATAACCTTACCTACAAAAAACTTTCGCCGCATTTATCATTTATTACTAGATTCATCTATATTTTAGCCATTACTGTAATAACAAATTTGAAAACTAGATATGAGTGTGATCAAACTTCGAACAATACTTACTTAGAACTTCAATATTTAGTTTGCCAAAATGCGAACTTGGAATGGAATTAAATCCACTAATAAACACAGGTAATCAACCAAATAATGAGAAAAAGAGTCAACTTTCGTTCTCATACTCTAAACTGAACGCAAAATCTCTGTAACGTTCCCTGTATTTTATAAAATAACCAACCTAGTATGTATAATCAACTCTAATTTTAATGAAATTGTTACAGATTACTATAAAACTGTGCTAAATTTGAACAACAGACCACCATAAAAGCAATAGATATCCAGCTATGCCTATAACTGGACACCGGACTACAGGAATTTGCAACTTTGAAAATCAAACAATGTTAAATCATGAGAACACAGGCACTGGCAGTGCGCTGAAGAAGTATATCTTCACAAATCAAAATCATTTCCTAATCAGGAACACAACAGAAGTCACTTGCCAGCGACTATCAACCTTGCTGCTGCCGGACACTCAAACATTTCCACTTCTCTGCCGTTCCTGCAAACTTCCAACTACTGCCAGCGACGCCTCAGATTTGATCCACCTTCATAAATAAGTTCAACGGGCATTAAACATTAAAAGTGTACTGAAACCGCCGTTGTATAATAAGTTTAACTCAAAATATTGAAATATGATGGCAAAAGACTTACAAATTGATGTGGCACTATTGTATCATTACTATTTATAATAAACAATGCTAAACTTATTGTGTTTTTTACTACAATGAACCCTTTTTAGCTCTGTGTAAGTATCTTACATATTTCATATAAACAAAATTTGTATCAAAGCTATTGATAACAGTGAAAGCAAGCCACTAACTAAAATAAATTACTACACAAAATTGTCCTAAAATTGCAAGCTTTCAAGTTGAAGTCTGTCTAGAAAAAAAAACGTTCCAAAATCAAGTATGTACACACTGTATGTTCATACAATTTACCAAAAACAATTTCCTACGTTCTTACAACTGAAAAATATCCATCTGTGGCTAAATATCTAATATATTTTTAAACTAAAAGGTATTTTGAGTTAAAATTTTACACTTAACCAATACTTCTCAAATTTCTTAACAGTTTCTGCACAAGCTCAGTAGCTTTTCGAACTTGACCTAAAAGATCATTGATTTGACCTTAACAAAATGACTTACAACTCAATTGCAGTACTTATAAAGCTCTGCCCAAATATTTGTCTATAACTAACCAAGTTATACAACAAAATTAAAAAAATGCTTTTTAAGTCCTCAAAAATGCAAAATATCTTAGGTCTCAGTCTTTAGAGACTAGCTCATAAGCATAAAAAGTAGCAAAATGTACTAAAAGTTTGACACTTTCAACTTCCTGACAAAATGTCAGCACAAATTTTACTAACTGAAAATCAAAGCATTTCATTTACGGATTTCACCAGAAATTCTGAATTTCGTGCAGAACATTGGACAAAACTAACTGTAAAACAGCTAAAGCTTAACCTGGATGGTATCAAAGTGTGCAAAGCCAAAGCACAAGCTCAAAATTAATACTTAACCGTAAGTATTACAAAACTTTTCTCATCAATATGTAATGGCAATGATATAAACTGAATTTGATGGAAATAGTTAGCTTAAAACAAAAAGGGAATTACCTTTAATGGGCGCCATATTGTCACGTGGTTTTCCTAGCCCGGCTGGGGCTTTGCCCAGGGGAAACTCACGGACAATTAAGGTTACTAAATTAACCAATCTAAATCTTAACCAAAAACTCAAGCAGGTGCTTACACTTATTTCCATCAACTATTCAGGGGTTTCTAAAGGATGTCAAAATGAAATGTTAGTTTTGTGACACATAATTTATTTCTATTCTCACACTGAGGAAGTTGTTCTACAAGTAAATCATTTATTAAGCTAGCATTAAGCACCTTATTCTATAATGTCAGACGATAGAGCCGGGTCGTGCCAAAAATGGTTCTACAATGATTTACAAGCAGACCTATCTAAATTTGTTAGTACCTAATTTATCATTTGCCATCACATATGATTCTACTAAATTCTTTAACTTTAAATTTGGAAATGCTTCTAGGACGGAAGGAAAGCGTACACCAACCTCATAACAATATTGCACCGCGGAGCACCACAGAAAGCCAAAGCCCTCAGCTTGAAGGTGTCGTCTCCTCCACCCAGCAGAAAAGCGAAATTCTTATGGCGAACTGCTCACCAGACACACTTGAAGTTTTAGGAATATGGACAGACTTCCATACTCTGATATGCGAACTGATTTCACATACGTAGTAACATAAAAACGAAAACCCCAGTCAGCTGAAAGAAACAATTCAAGATTAATAACTAGAAGCATGTGCTCTGCTAACCTAAGAGACATTATATATTCTGAGTTTCTTACCAGCTGGAAATTCCTAGAGTGGATTCATCTCACAGCTGTAACTAACCCATCCCACCACATTGTTTCGCCAGCAGACTGGAAACAAAACGAATGGTCAAATAAGCAGGGACAAAGATTCAACAAGGAGTCAAACCTGAAGACAATTATATATTATCATATTCTACTTACTGTCTGTGGCAAAATAACTTCTGCATGAGCTTCCTAGCTCATGGATGCAGCGGCTGCTGCCTAACCAAGACTCGGATCGATGCTACCAGAGCATGATGTATTTAGCTTCACTTTCTAAATTAAAAGATGCCCATCCAGGGCAAAAGCCAACCAGGAAATGATCTCAACCTAACTGTCCCTGGGATAACACAATCAAAATAACAGTAACTAATGAAATTCATGGAATAATTTTTATATGTAAGTCCAACATATAGAAATAAATCATTTTTAATTATCTAAACATATTTCCACCTTTTTTTGTATTTAAAAATTAAGTTTTGATTTAAATATTTAATTAATATTATTCCATCATATTAGGATTTATTTTGAAGTAGCAACACCATCAGATTTAATTAGTTTCTAATTGGCCAAATGGCTGTCATTTGTTTTGTTGCTACATCAATGACTTCCTTGCCATTAAACAAAACTATAATATATTTGAGACAAACCTAAAAACGTTAAACTGAATTATACATGCAAAGTGCAGTGTCACAAACCCTTTCTATTTCAGGGCTCCATCGCCGGACTACGTTTGCCATATCTGCGGTAACGATTATGCCTCGCAAAGCAATTTGACGCGGCACCTCAACACTATTCATGGGAGAGGCAACACTAGCGTCTCCAACTCTACCAAAATGGTTTATAACAGTCAGACGAATATCTACATTAATATGTACAAGCCCAGATTTTACAATTAAGTACAGTCATTTTGGCGCTCACGCTGGCGCTGTATTTTGCATCATTGCTTGCTTGCATGCTTTCATTTTGATTAAATTAAGGAATTTTGCGTAAAAAAATATATTTGGTACATTTCTATGCGCACTTACTTTCATAGCAAATTTTAATTATATTAGTTAAATAATAATGTTTTCACCATACAATTGAAAAACATTATTTTGTATTAAGATTTGTAAAGTCAACAATTTTGTAATATACCTAAGTACTCACTTCAAGCAGCAAAATTTGGTTTGCTCTCGTACCTTGAAACGTACGCAACTTTTTAAAGAAGAGGTAGACAACAACTTTGCTTCCTTGTGTTACAAATAGGTAAATAATAAATTGCTAATTGTACTTACTTTTTAATAAACATTTCTAGCATCTTCCATTTGTTTGTGTTTTTTCTTTACCATTAATTTATTCACGCATGTTTTCCTACAACTTGTAACTTATCAGGAAGTATGTACAAGCATTAAGAAAAATATAATAAAAATATACCTACGTTGTCAAAGGCTCATCAATCTCATCATACAAATACATACACACCCTCGCACTGGAGAATAAAGTTTGGTGTCGATCACATATTATTATTATGATTTATGCTTCCATCGGATCGATAATTTTGACCTTGACCGGCTTGTTATGTTATGATTATATTTTATACGTATGCACAATTCGGGGAATTCTACGAAGTACGACAAAGTTCTCCATGCTGTTATATTGTTGCTGATATTTAATAACATACGCTAACACGTTGTCATAAGGTACACTTTATCATTCACTGTGTATGCGATGTGTTAAACGGTTAAGTATTCGCATTTCCATTCATTCAACAGTGTTGCTATACAAAAAATACGAGCATCCATGACCCAATAGACTAGAGTAGCGAAAGGTGGAGCTGGCCCAAAACCTTACTTTACTTGTGACAATAAAAAAAACATTCTGTCACACGAAATGTCATTGTCAAGAAAATTGTTTTACTTGCGCGTTATCGTTCCTGTGCACAAAAATATCAACAAAGTTGTTTTATAACTAAGAACCCGCATAGTATATCGCTAAATTGATGTTAGATCCTGCGCCATGAGTACAATTGGCATTGTACAAATACATGATTCGATAAATCGCGGCAGAGGTCACTATTGCCGCATTTGTTTTCGTTCTACAGTTGAGACGAAACTCGTCAAGCCTGTCCATTTGAAAAAGTTAATAAATAAATTGGCAATACATTTTAGGGTAAGTGTACTTGTTGTATAGATGCAGCTTTTTGTGATCAATTTAGAAAAAAGACGGAAAACATGAAGCGAGAACTTTTTTCGGAAAATGTGATATATAATCTCAAAATGCAGAGCTCTTAGTGCCACTTGCACCATTCACTAACCCGGGGTTAACTGGTCCCCCGCCGCGTCTGTCTGGTTGTGTGTTTGTATGTTCGCGATAAACTCAAAAACTATTGAACAGATTTTCATGCGGTTTTCACCAATCAGAGTGATTCTTGAGGAAGGTTTAGGTGTATACTTTTTTAAGGTTATGAGTAGCCCGTGAGAAGCCGGGGTGGGTCGCTAGTGTATAATAACATTAAGTACCACCTTGGTTTCAGGGGGGAATTCAAGTATGTGTCATATGCGAAGCCCTAGCACTATCAGCAGCGCGGTTCGTGAGAACCCTAGAGCTGGCCGCTCGAGTGAGCGATTTGGTCACAAACATGAGTGCAGCGCAGTGGAAGAATGTTCTCAATTGTGTGGCGGCACCGGATAAGTACCCTAAGGTAAATACCAGGCCAAGTGCGAGTCCGACTCGCGCATGAAGGTTATCAAGTTTTGTCTGCTCATTAGTCGCATAAAAATAAAAAATAAAATAATATAGCTTCTTTTGCGATACCTCCTCGTGTTGCATGCCACATAAACATTTATAAGGTATATATATATTAATAGTTTTCTTATGTTAAGTACATATTTTATTTTGGGATCCCCTTCTGGGTCTCCTCTAGTTTTAGCCATGCATCCCTATTTTGGGCTAAATAGTAGGCTTATGCCTGCTCGGTCACTACAGAGAGCGCTCCGCTCTCAGTCAAACATACTAGTTCGGTCTTTTAATTCCTTTAGTGCAGTTCGGTCATGAGAGCTGGAATGAATATGAATCGATTTTACAGTAGTTTTTTTTATATCTTTGGCAAATGTATTACAATTCAAGTTGTTACGATACTTTAAGACAGTTAAACATTAAAAAGCTTGACACAATAAAAAAAATATTTCATTTTCTTTCATACTTTCCAGGTTTAGGACTGTTTGCCACTCTTTTTGTCTCGTTCACACTCGTGCCAGCGTCATTGTGATCCATTTCATTCAGTCTATTTTCAGTTTCACTCATATCAAGCGCTCACCAATCCCACTGAACTAAAGGACCTAAAGACCGATTAAGAGCGTGCAAAAAGATTTAGTTCCTTTCATTCCTTTATGGGATTTCATTCTTAACAGTTCTTCGTTCATGACCGACACAAGCCTACTAAATAGCCTTTGCCTCATATATCATAAAATAACTAAATAAAACATGTACTTAGGACAACGTCAAGCACTTGAATGTCATCTTTAGTTTTTCCATTTTCAGGTGCTAAACGATGAAAGCGTCCCCCGACGAGCCCTGGAACTGGACGCGGCGCTGCGTGTGGTGCCGCGGTACGAGCTGCGCCGCACCGACACGCTGGTGGTGCCCTCACCGCCGCAACGGTCAGTCAGAGAACCTACTTGGCTAATCGAAATTTCGTTGTCTGCATCTCTATCCTACATATTCGAGCGATAATGAGGCAGATAACGAATATCTCAGGCCGCGGACTGGACGCACAGGACCGCTGCCGCCGCCGCTGTCGTCCAAAACAGATCAATTTTGATCGAGTCGCGCGAACCACCGCTCGCCAGCCACCGAGCGGCTCGATCAAGATGAATGAATGAATATTATTATTTCGTGTAACACATGTACACATATTTTTATTAGTAGAACTTACAAACTAAGGGGTTAGTAGTAAAATGTATATAGACGTGAATGAATCTTGCGGTCACCGCTTGCCGCACCGCTGGTCGCGTGCGTCCGATCCGCGGCTTTACCCACAGTCATTGTCTTGATCAACTTATAGTGTCCAGTAGCCCGATTCAGGTATATCCCCGATTCATTTTTAGGGTTCCGTACCCAAAGGGTAAAAACGGGACCCTATTACTAAGACTCCGCTGTCCGCATGTCACCAGGCTGTATGTCATGGACCGTATTTCTGTTGCCGCTATAACAACAAATACTAAAAACAGAATAAAATAAATATTTAAGTGGCGCCCATACCCATACAACAAACGTGATTTTTTTGCCGTTTTTTGCGTAATGCTACGGAACCCCTCGTGCACGAGTCCGACTCGCACTTGGCCAGTTTTTTTTAAATAATTTAGTAATGAAATAAATATAAATTCACAGACAAGACATGATGGTAGTTATGCAGCACGGAAACCCACCCATACCTACACCTACAGCGATGCCTACTCTGGCGCCCATGGTAATGGCTCCCGCGATGGCCCCCATGGCGCCCACGATGGCCCCCATGGCGCCCAGGAACCCGGCGCTCATGCCCACGACGCTGAGCGCCAAAACTAAGATCTCGGTGGACCCAGAGTTGCGGCATGTGCGCGTACTGAATAAGGAGACAAACCAGATCGTTTTACATCCTATGGTGAGTTTTACCACAGAATAAATAATAGTACTACCATTACAGAAAGGAAACTTCCTACAAAACCGAATCATGCTGTCCCTTTCCAATATATGGCACTATCCCTTTCGGCTATTTAGGGTTGTCAAAATCCAAGCCATTATCTTATCTGTGGTCGTGCACGCCAAGGGACGTCAAGTTGTGTCAACCCTAATAATTGCTCGGAGAAATGCTGAGCCGAACGGAGCCGAGTTTGCCCGAAGGGAGGAGTTTAGCACCCCTGGTTAATATACTGTTAGTCTGTTACAAATAATAAATAAATAAATAATAAATAAATAAATAAATAAATATTATAGGACATTTTTACACAAATTGACTAAGCCCCACGGTAAGCTCAAGAAGGCTTGTGTTGTGGGTACTCTGACAACGATATATATAATATATAAATACTTAAATATATAGAAAACAACCATAACTCAGGAACAAATATCTGCAAATAACACTTAACAAATAAAACTTAGGTAGTGTAATTCGCCAGTAAATGGCCGGTTTTAGAAACTGGCCGCCCTAAACTAAAAATGAATTCTATTCACCTATAAACAGAATTCATTTTAGTATAAAGTTTCTTTTTTTTTTATCTTTTTTTTTTTTAAGGGGTTTTGTCACGCAGTGACAATGTCACCCCCGTAATGAGATCTAATAGTAATAATGATGTAGTAGTGAAGTATTACCTACACCACTACATCACATATAAGTATAGTTTGCACATCAACCTGGCCCCAATTTCACCACGGTGACAGGTGCGACAATTGTAAAATCACTGTTGCTGACGTCACAGGCATCCATGGGCTACGGTTACCACTTACCATCGGGCGGGCCGTATTCCTGTTTGCCACCATCATTGTATTATTTAAAAAAGCTTTATTATATCGAAAAAAAACAGATATTTCTTTTGCGAAGTTTCTGACAATTGTCAAGATTTAGAAGAATTGTAGGTAATTCTTGACAGGTAATGAGTTATATGTCGGAATTTCGTGACAATTGTAGCGTTTCTTGTGACAATTGTCATAAACTTAGCAAGAGAAATATCTGTTTTTTTTCCGATATAATAAAGTTTTTTTAAATAAAACAATCATGGTGGCAAACAGGAATACGGCCCGCCCGATGGTAAGCGGTAACCGTAGCCCATGGATGCCTGTGACGTCAGCAACAGTGATGTTTTACAAATTGGAGCCTGGCCTCGTCTGATGGTGGCGATGCCAGGACGATGTTGCAACTACCTATGTTGGTAGATTTAATAAATGTCATGTCATTCCTCAGCGCCTCATTACGGACACATTCCATCAACACATGGTGAACATCTTCTATTTTATCGCACTCTTGGCAATTTGGTGAAGCCGCTAGTTTCATCAAGTGCTTGAATTTGTTTGACGGAATGTGCCCGGAACGAAGTCTGAGGAGTGATACTACCTGTTTCCTGCTAAGCTTTTTGTCAAACCAGGGGACCTGAGGGGGCTGACATTGAACTGTTCGGTACCAGATTCCTTTAGTGAGAGACCGCTTATCAAAGTATTCCCTCCACATCTGCCTGCAACTAATCCTAACTTTACCTAGTACTTCGCTGTGTACTGGTATACAACGGTATGGAATACCGTCGGTTATTGCAAGTTTTGCTGCTCGGTCAGCCTCCTCATTACCCATGATGCCAACATGAGAAGGTATCCACTGTACAATCACTTCCCTATTTAGTGTACGAAGTTTGTTGATGGATTCAAGGATGGTGTAGTCTATCGGATGCCCTCGACTGCTCGAGGGTAACCGAGCCAAATGAAAGGGCACTCCTTGCGTCTGACAAAATTACACATTTGTTATGGTCTATAGACTCTACATATGACAACGCTTCGGCTATGGCAATAAGTTCACAGTGCATAATAGATATATCAGCTTGTACATTAAACTTTCCCCGGAAATCCACCTGAGGGTCAAAAAAATCCGCCCCACATCCTTGTTTCTCCTTGGACCCATCAGTAAACAGCTTATAAAATGAGCTATACTTACTTTCTAAGAGATCATTACATAACCTATATAAATCTATTTGGTTCACATGTTTTTTGGCAGTCTCTAAACCCTCTATAAAAACCATGGACCTAGAATACTACGGACGTAGTTTTGCTAAGACAAAAACTGTGATTCCATCATCCACCAATTTCCTAGTATTTACGCGTGACACACACACATTGACAGTTATCTCAATGCCCTCATCCACCAATTTGCCGTCAGACGGATCGCAACGTCAGTGAAGTAAATTTGTCCAAGAAAAATGTAAAATATGCCGGCATGCGTAGTTAAATCCTGCAAGAATTGTACCGATCGAAAGAAAAAAATTGACGGAATTACTTTTCATAGCTAATTTTATCAATTATCACGGTATAGTACATAAAATCTCCATATTTCATTGTTTATAAATGCGAAACAGGAGTGTGACCAGTAAGTTGAATAGAGTAATTTCCCGAAAGTAGGGTAATTGATGCCCTTCTTATTAAATCATTATGTATATAAGAGATGAAAGAGATCATTTAGGATATTTAGGTAAATAGCTAAATTATTGATTTTGCATTTCAAACTAGGTCGGTATGGTAATTTCCCAATAATAAGGAGATTAAAGACGTTTACATGAATAATGTTTGATAGTTAACGTTAATTTGTTATGTAAGGTGAACATACTCATGGTGCTCGACGCGGTCCCAGTCCAGTAAATGTCATCTTGAAACTGAAGTCATTGTCAGTAGAGGTGACAGCAAGGTGTCATCTATTGGGCATTAACATGTCGAGCACTAGTACATTTACCTTATATTTATTTTTTGTTTAAAACCAGATATGTTACAAGTTAAATATCATTAGGTATTGAAAATAATATTTGCTCAAAGTAATTGTGCAACAATGAGCATTTGGGCATTTTCACTCAATTGAACACCTTAAACGGCCAGTTAGCAATCGTTTACAAGACTGACGGTCAATGTCAAATCCCATGCATTTTGTCAGGAATGTAACGGTTAGACGTTACTGAAACACGACTTAAGTCGCGCTTAACTTGTACAAGTTAAATGAAAATGACCATTTTCAAGACCTATAAAATCAGTTAGGTGCACACATTTTTATTGAGTAAAACTGTCCTATTTTAATATTTGAAAACAAGGACGATATTGAAATTAATTGTTTCATCGTTAGGGTAGAATTTGTGCTACATGGTATCACTCGTCTACACGCACACTTTCAAACCGTCCGCCATTGCAGTGTCACAGTTTGTCTTAAGTGACATTCCCTCTGTCAAATATATAACTCTATGATAAAAACATATATTATTTGATAAATCGTAGCACTTATCCAACTATTCATTGAGTACATAGGTAATTGCTCATGTGATTGTACTGGGAGGTTACAGAATTGGTTATAAGTTTCAATGAGTAGCGGCTTTTTCTTTATTCTCCAATACCTATTTTCACATGCCCTATTTAGTTCTTCTAACACATGTATTGTAGCATCATGTTCCAAGCATTTGCCTCTTAAATAAAACTTAGCCGCCAGGTATTTCCTCCTTACAAAGAGAGGCTGTATGCACAGCTCACTTTCCATGACATGTATTGGGGTACTTCTTATAAATCCGCCAATAACCCGCATTAAAGTTTCAATAACTGGCCAGCTTTCAATAACTGGCCAGGATACTAAAATGAATTATATTTATGGGTGAATAGATTTCATTTTTAGTTTAGGGCGGCCAGTTACTAAAACCGGCCAGTTATTGGCGAATTACCCTAATTAAAAGGAGGGAAATCTATCTCTAATTTAATTTATCGATATAGAAACTCCCTAATACCTGTCATTAAAATTTACCCCCTAGAATTCAATGTGCTGCTGCCTAAAAACTTCACAAATTACCTCCTCTATTTACAGGTCCAAGGCGTAGATGGGAACGTATATGTACCTTCACTACAACTCCAAATACTCGACAATGGCATACTGAGGAGCGCTCCAAACATTCAAAGTGTAATCCCAGCTTTAACCCCTGACAATGGACCATTAGAAGACCCCCTAAGCATTGAAAATAACCCCCCACAATTAACTCCAGCTAACCAAAGTTACTCACAACTCCGACACAGATTAACAACACAAGAACACAATAATGAGAATAAAGAGAAAAGCGAATATTACAACTTCTTAGTGTCCCAAATGGAGGAAAAGAAACAAAACTCAAATGTTGAAATAATCAAAATGAACGATTTGAATATCGTTCTTAACGTCGACGAGGGTGAAAGTAAGAAACGCAAGCGTAGCGGGGGTTCTATGGACAAAACTTTGAGTGAAGTCGAGTTGTTGTTAAGTGAGAACGCCCAAGGCGGGTGTGAGATTAAGTATGAGATAGTAGATGATGATGATGATGTTACGAAGGATAAAGTGGATGCTTCGAGTAGGCCGGTTTTGAAGACGGATCGGACGGTGGATTGGGAGGATAAAATACCCATGGACGTGATTTCTTTTATTGTAAGTTTCCACCTTTCCTGTTTATTCTATCTTTAGACCTATTCCAGAGTATTTCTGTTTTATTTATATAGTTCGTTTTTTTAGCATTAGAAATAAGGTAAACAATCTTGATGTGTCTTTTAATTGAAAAACACAGTCTAAAAATAAGTTACGGCAAATATGTAACAATTATGAATCTAATACGTTCATTTATATTCTTCTGCTTTCATAAGTAATAGTTATTGATTTTTAAAAAGCGTTTTTCAATTAATAGACATGTCAAGATTGCTTACCTTTCAAGTTCTTTCTAATGCTAAAAAAAACGAACTATAGGCACAGAATAATTAATAGTACTACCGTACAGAAAGGAAACTTCCTACAAAAACGAAGTTTGACAGCGGTTCAGGGTCGAATCATGCTGGCCCTTTCTAATATATGACACTATCCCTTTCGGCTATTTAGGGTTGTCAAAAATCAAGTGATTATCTTATCTGTGGTCGTGCACGCAAAAGGAAGTCAAGTGGTGCCAACCCTAATAATTGCTCGGAGCAATGCTGAGCCGAGCGGAGCCGAATTTGACCGAAGTCAGGAGTTTCGCACCCCTGCTATAGGTATTCTGGAAATAAATTCTCTTCTAGAGTATTCACCCTATTACTATAGATGCAATACGCCTAAAAAGGCTGCTATTGAACGAGAAAGTTTAATGTATAGACGGTCAAGCAAATCTTTGTCAGTAGAAAAAGGCGCGAAATTCAAATTTTCTATCAGACGATATCCCTTCGCGCCTACATTTTTCAAATTTGCCGCCTTTTTCTACTGACAAGATCTGCTTGACCATCTATGATTACTTGTTTTTAGGGTTTCGTACCCAAAAGGTAAAAACGGGACCCTATTAGTAAGACTCCGCTGTCCGTCTGTCGGTCTGTCCGTCCATCTGTCTGTCACCAGGCTGCATCTCATGAACCGTGATAGCTAGGCAGTTGAAATTTTCACAGATAATGTATTTTGGTTGCCGCTATAACAACGAATACTAAAAACAGAATATTATAAATATTTCAGCAGGGCTCCCATACAACAAATGTGATATTTTTGCCGTTTTTTGCGTAATGGTACGGAACCCTTCGTGCGCGAGTCCGACTCGCACTTGGCCGGTTTTTTTATAGTCAGTTTTTTATGCAAGTAACTATATGTATAGACTGAGGCCCGGTGGCAAATTCATCGAATAAGGGCAATGGGTGCTAGTGTGTTCACCTCCTTACGGCCTCATTGGGGCCCCACTCGGCCCAGGAGCGAGAGGGGAAACAAGGTCTTATTGGCATTACATTAGTTTCCTAACGATGTTTTCCTTCAACGAAAAGCGACTGTTAAGGCTCCTCTTCACGCTGGGCCAACGTCAACGCCAACGAGGGACGCATTTATGCGTTAGAGGGAGCAAGTGATATTGCTATCTCATTCTACCGCATGGCTGCGTCCCTCGTTGGCGTTGGCGTTGGCCCAACGTGAAGAGGAGCCATTAAATACCAAATGATATTTCGTATATAAGTTCCGAAAAACTCATTGGTACGAGCCGGGGTTTGAACTGGTGACCTCTGGATTGAAAGTCGCACGCTCTTACCGCTAGGCCACCAGCGATTTTTGATTTGTTTATTTCAACTCTTAGGCTTGTTTATTTATTATTATTGGGATTTTCAGGACGCAACAGACCCAAACCCCGAGGAGCGAATAATGCAGCCGCCCCCCATGGGGGTTATATCTGACGTCCGCTCCGTTCCTAACGACTTTACCGAACCCATCGAGTGCATCGACCTATGTTGACGTGTATACTCGTCCACTTTAACCACAGAGTATAACAAGACGCCGGGAGCGAGGAATCAGCTGCCCCTATGGGGGTAGAGATCATAAGAGCTCTATGTGTCAAAAACACACATGTATGTGTGTGTGTTGTTTAGGTTATTGTAATATGAAGAACTGTTTTACCTACTAGATGTATAAGTATTGTTTATCATAACTATCATAAGATTTAATAAAATTAAGATCTATGAAAGTATTTTTTTTATTCATAGTTATAAATCATATACA
Organism: Cydia splendana; assembly: GCF_910591565.1. Taxonomy (NCBI): domain Eukaryota; kingdom Metazoa; phylum Arthropoda; class Insecta; order Lepidoptera; family Tortricidae; genus Cydia; species Cydia splendana. The sequence goes on from NC_085983.1 coordinate 8,756,442, forward strand.
TAGAAAAAAACTTTTCAAATAAATGAAATCGACGCCTTGTATTGACTCATCGGTTTGCCAGACTATAAACAATGATAAAGTCTGTCAAGCCATTTCCGTCAGTAGAAAAAAGCGGTACATTTAAAAAATGTATAGTTCGTTTTTTTAGCATTAGAAATAAGGTAAACAATCTTGATATGTCTTTTAATTGAAAAACACATTTTAAAAATAAGTTACGGCAAATATGTAACAATTGTGAATCTAATACGATCATTTATATTCTTCTGCTTTCATAAGTAATAGTTACTGATTTTTAAAAAGCGTTTTTCAATTAAAAGACATGTCAAGATCGCTTACCTTCTTTGAAGTTCTTTCTAATGCTAAAAAAAACGAACTATAGGCGTGAAGGGCTATCGCTCCATAGAAAATGTTTATTTCGCGCCTTTTACTACTGACAAAGTTGTTTGACAGGCTATAATTATTATACTTTCGGCTGCTGCGCAAAAAAAACAATATGCAATAACAAAACGCAACCCAAAAATCGCAAAAAAAAAAATATGCCAGCGCGAGCGTTTTCTGTCATGGCGGCCGCTGCATGAAAATTGCGGAATTGCTATCCGATTCGTTGCTCGTTGTGATTAATTTAATTAAAAAGTGTTGTTCAATCAAGCTAGTGCAGTAACCGATAATTAATTACATCATGGTTTGAGTTACCAAGCGTCACCGTGGAGAATTCTAGCAAATTAAGTGTATTTTCATTGTGGACTATGTGCTAACGCTAAGCATTAGGTTGTAACCATGACGCAGTTTTTACCTCCTAATTTACTTGCCCTGTTTGCGGCGAGGGATCCTATCCCTTATTTGCCGCCTGCAGCGAAGCTCCCGCATGAGAAGAAACAAAAAGGCTACGATGGCGTCGGCGCTTTTCTCAACGTCTTTGAGGTTAGTTTTTAACTTATTCATCTATTATGCGTCGAATATATGATGAGATTGGGTGATTGTGTGGCTAGGCAAGGCATTGAAGACGATTGTGTGAATTTGGAGGGCAATCTTCAAGTTTATAGAACAGTTTATTTTTCATTAGACATTTCTTAGTTTCTTTTTGCTTTTCCCGTTTTGAGAATACGAATTTCGCATGGTTGAATGACCGTGAAATTGCATTCCTAATTTTAGCATGAATGAATCTCTGAGATAATCGATGTTGATTTAATTGTTGCTTGATTAAATTACACTGCATTACAGATAAAGAACAAAAGTTTACAGTCAATACATATGAGCATTCATCTTGCACTTTCTAAACACCATATTTGATGATTTTCACAATATCTCTTCACATTAAAATGAAAGCACTTGTACTTAATAGTATTTTGACCACCGGTCTGGCATAGTGGGTAGTGACCTTGCCAGTGAAGCTGATGGTCCAGAGTTCGAATCCCATGTTTTCTATGTATATAAGTATGTATTTATGTATATAAGTATGTATATCGTCACCTAGCACCCATAGTACAAGCTTTGCTTAGTTTGGGAGTAGGTTGATCTGTGTCAGATGTTCCCTAATATTTATTTATTTGTTTACTTGTGTGAATTGAGAATAAAAGTTTCTGTTAAATTTTTCTTTGTGATACACACATTTGTTGCTGACTGTACTTCCCATTTGCATGTCTATGAAGTGTTTCTCGAGACATTTCTAATGAGCTTCTCAATGTGTTGTGTTTTTCCATCAAGGAGTTCCATTGGCTACTTTCCAACTGCATCACAGATCACCCCCATGTTAGTATAATATTGCATTGTCATCAGAATTAATTAATTATCCTCAATTTCAACTGAACTAGATACCAGGAAGTGGTTTAAAAATAGGTAGGTATATAAATTACAAGATTTGAAGCACAAATATAGGGTCATTGCGCTAGTTTTCGTCTGACTCTAGTTTTCATCCACTTGACGAAATTTGAATATAAACCTTAATTGCTGCACAAATTTGGACTTATTGCAATCCTTAATATCTAAACAATGTATCTATCTACATAAAAATTATATTTCACAAGTAGCAAATTAAAAATGAAATGTATTATTTGCTAATCTGTCAAGTGGACGGAAACTGGCACTGGACGGTAAACTGACGCGATTACCCTATGCAGTGAGGCTAAATAAAAGTGTGTAAAATGAAGTTCCTCCTATTACTGGTATTCAGAGAGTGGATCAGCTACACTCTAATAACACAAGTTTAAAAATTGCCTACTCCAGAGCACACAGTCACTGTGGCCGAAATCGGTCAGGAGCTTCATCATCATCATCAGGACAATTACCTTACATTTTTAAAAATAAAATTTACTTGTCAAAGTACAGTCCAAACAAGATTTAAATGGCATCTGGTTAAAGAATGAGTGGTTCAGAGTTTTTTTCAATCTATTACTTCCATTTTTGTCCTTGAAACCAAAAGCACCTACCATGTTTAAGGCTTAGGTATTTCAGGCTTATGTTTCAATGATATTACTAGTAGGTTGAGTAAGGTCATTTAGCATGCACTTTAATCTCAGGCGATGCCGCTGGGCACGATTGTTCCTTAGGTCAAACAAAGTTGATCTGGCCTGGTAGCCAGGAGATCGTACCATGCAGACCCCCCAAAAAGGGGGGGTGAAAGGGTCGGCTCCCCAGGTCCAATCTATGCTATATTCCTTCATAGTCTTAGTGTTCCTTACTAAACCTACTATACGCTTATCCAATCAATATGCCCTGCCTGCAGATTTTAATGTGAGGAATTTTATGTGTAAAGCAGATTAGTCCTTGAAGACATGCCTCGTCTGAAATATCTACCATTTCCACTACTCGCCACTTTGCGAAGTGGCTTATTGTGTGGACCCGTCTTTCTAGTGTATTATTGGTTGTCTGGAAGACGTCGCTTTTTAGCGATAAGACCGCCTGTTGTTACCTAAATGTTCTGTATTCCCCTTTTCAATGTGTGGTGTACAATAAAGAATATTTATAATTATTATTAAAACCTACATTTCAGCACCCATCAGAAACGCCTCCGCCCACCCGCGTGGAAACCAGAGAGGAGCGCGCGGAGCGTCGTCGCCGCGAGCGCGCAGAACAGACAGCTTATAAGTTGGAACAAGAGATTGCCCTGTGGGACCCGGCGGCGAACGCGAGGGCCACCGCTGATCCTTTCAAGACCCTGTTTGTGGCCAGAATTGTAAGTACAAAGACTCCTCTTTTCCACTACATCAGCGGTTGGCAACCTTTTAGTAGCCAAGGACCACATAGTAGTTAACAAAGTTGACGCGGGCCGCACTTGCAGGGTTCGCGGGCCGCTTGTTGCCGACCGCTGCACTACATGGCAGTTTTGTGTAAAGTGGAAAAGATTTCAGATCCTATATTTAAAGCAGTAGCAGGGTGTGCATGGGCCGCCCGCCGGGGCGCACGCGGTGGAATGCTGTTTGCGACCCTGTGGCACTCCACTACAAGGCGGAGTCGGCATTCGTTGATGGTTTTAGAAGGTTGCTATCACTGGTTAGTCTGTCATGTCCCCTGGTTCCTCGGGACCAGGTGGCATGCGTAAACGTGGGCAGACAAGCGTGGGTGACAAGCTTTCTGTTAGAACATTGTTTCTATAGTGTCAAGGAATATATTGAGCACAATAATGCAGATAATTAATATTATTTATTATAATCTAATTCAATATAAATTTTATGTAATGTACCTAATGATAATCAACCAATGTAATGTGATGTATTGATAATAGTCCAATTGATGAAGTAATGAAATGTCCTATACAAACTTTAGAGTGTAATTTATTTTATCGTAATTGTTATTACATGTATTAAAATAAAATTCAATAATATAATTATATTCTGTCTCGCATATGTGCAAGACTGAAAATTATTATTGTTAGGTAATATAAAATTTGCGCATTGTTTCAGTACGATAGAATACTGGACAATATTCTACAAGAACATCCTGTAACTATAATTAAGTATTCTTGCAAATAAATGATATTGATTGATTGATTGATTGATTGATTGATTGACAGAAACACTAAAAAGATACCCAGAGTTTCACAACAGGTTGAAGACATCTGCAGAGATGTGTCACCCTTTAATAATTAATGATGTGGCCAAAAATGTTTTTTTTCCCAGATATTTTAGTAAAATCGCGTTTCTCTTGCAGACTACATTAAAATATAATTAGATTAAGTAATTCTTTACGATATTATATATAAAGAGTTACTTATTTATTCAGAGACCATACTTTTATATCCGCAACGCAGGCTTCGTCAGGTAATTATTTTGTGGCCAAAATTACATTTTTGGTACAAGCTATTATTGCTGACTACATTTCTAGCCACAGGCAACTAATATTCAATCGAGACAATTCTAACAATCCCAAACACAATTTAGTTTACGTTTGTTTTATCACAGAGTTCCCATGGCCATCTCCTGTCGCCATCATTAGATCAGCTCCATATCACCATAATATGGCATTGTTATCCAATTTACATATGTCGTATGCTCAATCGGAAATCAGGGAGTGGGTCAAATTTAGCTCCCAAAATTTGACCCACACTAAAATAGATCCTCTACTAGTAAATAAACGGCCTAGTAAGAGGAAATAAATAAAATTAAAATTTTATTTTTGTTACAGAACTATGACACATCAGAATCCAAGCTAAGAAGAGAATTTGAGGGCTATGGAGCTATTAAAAAGGTAAATATATATATATATTTTTGATAATTGTATACGTTTTCATTTTGAGTTTTAGTCGTGTGTGATAGATGGCAGTAAATTTACTGCGACTACAAAATTTACTATGACAGGACCCCTCTATACTATCTATTCTCTTTGGTTAGACCAAGAAAAGTCTGCAGAGATTTTGATAGCCTACGCAGTGCAAGTGTTAGTTTAAACGTCGTTTGACGTTCTATGTAATTTTGACGTATAAATAACACTTTCACTGCGTGGGCTATCAAAATCGCTGCAGTCTTTTCTTGGTCTAACTCTATAAAATTACCATTAACCCGTTGAACGCTAAAGACGTCAACTGACGCGTGCGGCTTCAGCCCAATATTAACCTATGTGCATTTATACAAGGTTCAAGATGACGCGCTGATGTGGCGTGGCGTTCAAAGGGTTAAGAACAAAGATGTAATTTTTTCATAGTGTCTTTTCCAAGCCATTGGATTACGGTCACAGTGAATAAAAAAAAAAACATTAGTCTGCAATAACGAACCAACTTGGCGTAACTATTAAAAAAGTAATTCTAGATTTACAAATCCTCTTGTACGGTTGTAACTTGTAAACAAATCAAATATTTTTTATGAAACTATTTTGCATTTGGGTGGCCTAGATAGACGTGGGTTCGTACCCTGCCCTGGGTACTAGGGGCCTTGGTGACTTTTTAGGCTTCCGTACCCAAAGGGTAAAAACGGGACCCTATTACTAAGACTCCACTGTCCGTCCGTCTGTTAGTCACCAGGCTGTGTCACATGAACTGTGATAGCTAGGCAGTTGAAATTTTCACAAATGCTGTATTTCTGTTGCCGCTATAACAACAAATACTAAAAATTACGGAACCCTCGGTTGTCGTGTTGTCGAGTCCTTGACTTGACTCGCACCGACCGGTTTTTCTTGTATCATATCTATTTCAGTTTAAAATTTGTATGGTTGTGTTCCAGATATACATGGTGTACAACAAAGAGGACGGCAAGCCGCGTGGCTACGCGTTCATCGAGTACGAGCACGAGCGCGACATGCACTGTGAGTCCTAAGCGTGCGCGCATGTATACAGGGTGTATGGTTCGTGACGGATAGAATCTCACTGCTTCGTTCTCTTCAGTTCCCTCAATGCTGAGGATCGTGATATCATGTCCGAAGACCGGGCTCTGTAGGCTTTAATTCTTCGCTAAGCTCATGGCCTCGTGCAGTGATTTGAGCACACTATCTACATATGTAGTGCATAATTATTTTCCATCGTATTTTCACGGAGACGTTCGAACGTGCCTTGCTATTTCAGTCAAGTCTCGGTACAAAAAGTACTGAGGTTGACTGAAGTAGCATGACAATTACGAACGTTTCCTAGAAAATACGATGGTAAACAATTATGAACTACATCTGGAGTAATACCGAGCATTACTAAACTTGCAAGTGTAGTCACATAAGGATTGTAACAGTGTGAGAGACAGCAAGCCATCAATATTGTAAATCTTCTAGATATCTTTGCTAACCTTTCCTAGTATAGAATAATAGAGATAGAGCTGAATTCAAAATAAGTTTGAGGAGTTCTCTGATAAGATTTAGATAACATTAAATAAAATAACGAACTTTTTCTGTAACAAAAATAAAACTTCCCATACCAAGCAGTGAGTGTATATAGTTAACACGGTCATGAAGCATTTTATATTATTAATGATATGTCTGAAAAAAGTTAAAAGTCACGCACCATACATGTTCCTGACCTTGTATTAACATATGTCATGTTCATACATGTGTATGACATTTATTTTACATTTTTCTTTACTTTCGGGTACTTCATTGAAATATCGACGTATTCTCTATGTATTTATTTATCATTATTTTTCCCTTAATATCGTAGTCTCATTATTTCTCCCTTGGTTCATAGGCGGTTATTAAGTAAAGTATAATGATGACACATTTGTGAATATGATCTGAACTTTCATTAAAGAGTGTCATTATTTTGCGATAATAATGATTTGCAGAGTTATTAACCTTTTTGCGGGGTGATTTCCAAACAGATGTTAAAAAATAAAAATCTATGAGACACAGCTTGATATTTCTTAATGAAAAGAATGGCATGGTCCTTTTGTAAATGTATCAAATGGAACTAATATAATGTACTATATCTACATGATTGTATAGTACATCCATTTTCATTATTTTTGAAGTACAGAAGTATATTCCGTTGTTTGGTCCGCGAATATACTAAATATTACTTTGTCAGCAGACTACTTGTTTAAAGGAAGTTATAGAAAATTGGTTATGAATACAAATATATAAATTACAACTAGTTTTTTTTAAATAATTTACACTTTTAAGTCCTGAATTTTTAAAACAAAGACTAATACGCAATTTAACTTTTACAATTTTACGTTTAATACGAATCAACTAATTAAACTTTCGTGACACATATTTTAAACTGTTTGGACGACAACGGTTTCACTCACTTGAATTTTTAGTCGCTATTGGCGACATGTTCAACTAACCACCAACCAACTCATCAACTAATCACTTATTTTTTAAAACTCTGATTCCAGATGTTAATTTCTAGAGTTTGTGGGCTCAAATGCAAATGCAACCAAATTTGTGTTTTCTTTTTTTATCTCATTGTCAATGAAATGATGTAAAGTATATTTTTTTAAAGACCCCCGCAGAAAGGTCCCCACGGAACCTAGACAATTGAGTACATGATTAACAAGGCATTTTCTATTTTATATCACAGACCCAGCCGTTAAGACCCCACTCGAGTAACCGGCCATATAATAGGTTTGTATGTGGTAAGATGCCAACATACAAATATTTATTAAAAACCCAACCAAACCTTTTTAATTATAGTAGACCGAATTCGTTGATAAAGCTGCTTATATTCAAACTGTTTAGGCAGAGAGATATTAAGTTTTTTTTTTGTTTGAAATTTGAATATTAAAATGACGCAAAATTTTCTTAGTTTCCTGTAGATAAGTGAAATATTGAAACATCTTACTTAATATTTTATACCCAGACTTTTTACTTTTTTTATACCCAGAAAATACCTATTGGAAGGGCTTGAATGTTACTTTCATATTTATTTTTCCTTGTCAACAAAATACCAAATTGTATTGATGTGTTAAATCTTTACTCTTTGTGAAACAAGATAGCATTACTTTTAAGAGGCAAGAGTAATATATAAATAGCTTTATCTATAACCTAAACAATGCTGTCGTAAAAATATAAAACAGTAGGTAACTGTGGAAACAACAAAATTTTCAAAAATATGTTTGTATTCAACTATATATTATTACAAATGAATGAAATCAAAGAAAATTACCAAATAATGATATTTTAAGTAACATGAATATTTAAAAAATATTTGTAAAGCATTGTGATTTCACTGCATACTCTCTCGCCTAATAGTTGGGGTGTAAGCAAGCACTAGTTGGCTCTAAAGAGCACCAGGTAAAGGTATCTTCGCGTCGGTAAAAGTTAAAAGAGTAAGTAAAAGTGTAAGTTGAAAAAAGCGTAAGTTGCGGCTCGGGGCGTGAGCGGGCGCCGCGATTTTCGACGAATTAGGAAACTGAGGTATTTAGGTATATATGAATAATATGAACCATAGTCTATTAACATATATAATTATGTTTACAAATATATTATCGTGTTCTTGATACACTGTTATTTCAAAATGCAGCATAGCAGATAACTGTGTAAGATATTCAAAAAGCTAAAACATACGAATATCTTCAGCACTAATTAATGTAATAGTAAAAGTAATTACTAATTAATAGTAAATAAAATTAATTATAACTAGAGGAATTCAGAATTAGACCCCGTTTCTAGTATTGTAATAATCTCGAAAAATATTTTTTTTGACCAATTATAGGTGATACTAACTGTACTAAAAATGTGATTGTAATTTTTTAAAGCTTGCCAAAATCTCATAAATTATTTCAAAGGCTCGATCGATTGTGTACACAACATACATGTACTCGAACAAGATACATAAATGTTTGGTTAAATTAAAGGCACTAGATGGTGGACTCTTACGTCAAAAGATGTCTCTCATGAAAGCCAAAACAAACAGTGATATTAAATCAGCCGATTAAAAATGTGTTTAAAATACAAATGGTGTAATATAAACCTCATATCTTATCGAGAGTTGCGGTCGCTCATGCCTCAGCGCTTGGATATTATGGTAAAACGTAAAATTCCGGTAAGTTTCAAACGGATGGTGGGTATAAAACAATTTGTACTTTTTTTGATTGATGATTTCGTTCTGGCGTCTCTCGGCTTGGTCATGGTAGGTACGACAGTAGGTATGATTTCTATTTATGTCTATGTTTACAGGTAATGTTATTGAAGTTGAAAATAATGATCATTATTTTCAACTTTAATAGTAATATTGTTTTTAACTATAATTGAATTATAAATATCATTTTTCTCAAATGTAATGAAATTGATATCATTATTTCTTACTTTAATCATTATCATTATTTTCAACTTGCGTTGAAAATAATGATTTCTTATATTCAACTGAAAGGTAAACTGACTGTTGTTACTGTTTTAAGTGTTATTATTTTCACTGTGATTTTTTTTTATCTAAATTACCAGAAAATCAAAAGTAGCAGTGAAAATATTATTTTATATGGACTTCTTCTTTACACAAATTCAAATATGTATATGTAAAATTTTACTATTATCTTTAGTATGTCCATATAAATAATAACACTATTGTATGACTGATTTGTGACGGCTAGACTTTAACTTTCATACATTTGTATGAAAACATCGTCTTTCCAACACCAGTATGGTTAATTTGGCCTTGTCTAAATTTTAAACTACTGACTGACAACGCACATATAAGTTGTATTTTGGACACTTAAAAAGGGTGGGTGGCATAATATGTGAAAAAAAAAGTATTTCTGTCCATATTTTAAACTTTATTATTCTTATGGTTCCACGTGTTTTAAGTTACCCACGATTTCTAAAGAGCCTCACGACGATGTATTATATACAATCCTCATATTAGGCATAAAAAAAGGAATATCGCAAAAGTAACGCAAAAGTAACGCAAAATGTATTCGTATAAAGCTGTAATAGGTGGCGGCGACATACTGTGGCAAGGAACTTACATTAGAACCGGGGCCTTACCTTGATGTCCTTATTGCGATTCTCTTTAGGACCTAAACTGAATTGCTAAGGGACAAAGGGACGGAGTTATGCGACTTAGCGCCACTTGCACCATTCAACTAGCCCGGGGTTACCATGGTTACCAGTACAATTTGACACTGGATTAATGGTTTAACCGCTTAACCCCAGGTTAGTGGGGTGGTTCAAGTTAGCCTTATATAGCTCCGTCCTTTAGCAATTCAGTTTAGGTCCTAAACAGAATCGCAATAAGGACATCATAGTAAGGCCCCTGGACGTTCCCATTCCGAGGATAGGCAAAACATGACCTGGATTATGCTACTCATCAGTAGGGCTATGATGGTCGGTTTTTTATCATCTGTCATCATGCCTGTCACGTTCTAACAAGTAAGTGCGAAAGTGACGCATGACATGACAAGTGATAAAAATGCGACCATGATACTGAAAGGGGTTATGAAAGGACGCTTACGAGGAATTTATTAGTTTGGCGCCCCTGCATACACATGTATGCAGGGGTGCCAAACTAATAGTTCTGCTGAACCCGCCTATTCCTATCTCTATCGCGCGTGCTTAATTATATTTCTGTTCCGCTCGCAATGTCATTGACTGCCGGCATCATGGGCGGGACAGCATATAATTATGCGTGTGTGATAGAGATAGGAACAGACGTGATAAGCGTCCTTTCTTTTTAGTATTCCTTTGTGCTCTCGAGTCAGACAAGGTCAAATGACGTTGGGCCGTCACGGTCAGTCTCCAAAGGCCCGTCTAACCCGTCTAACACCCACAGCGGCGTACAAACACGCGGACGGCAAGAAGATCGACGGGAAACGGGTGCTGGTCGACGTGGAGCGAGCGCGGACCGTCAAGGGTTGGCTGCCGAGGAGGCTCGGTGAGTTATCACTACTACATGTAGCACCACACATGAAGATCGACGGGGAATGGGTGCTGGTCGACGTGGAGCGAGCGCGGACCGTCAAGGGTTGGCTGCCGAGGAGGCTCGGTGAGTTATCACTACTACATGTAGCACCACACATGAAGATCGACGGGAAACGGGTGCTGGTCGACGTGGAGCGAGCGCGGACCGTCAAGGGCTGGCTGCCGAGAAGGCTCGGTGAGATTTTTTCACAATCAAGAATCACTGTATTAATAGGTGAAATCCGCATAGTAGTTTTTGAGTCCATCGCGAACATACAGACAGACGCGGCAGGGGACTATTGTTTTATAAGGTGTTAGTGATATTACTCATCCCATTATTCGATCCTGTGGTTCAGGGCCACGCGGCAGGGTCGCCTTGCGAAGTGATGGCGTTAAAGGAAATAAAAAAAAATCCCGGCGCGTCATCCTGGACCTTGTCGGAATACACGAAGGTTGATATTGGGTTGTAGCCGCGCGCGTCAGTTGACGTCTTTGGCGGTCCTTTGACGTCACGCCAAAGACGTCAACTGTGCGCTATCGCCAAACCGTCGATAGCGATAGCGCACAACCGGACGTCGAAAATGAGCTCGAAGTCTCCGAGCGCGTTAATGAAATAAGGCGTAAAACGAACGACCAATATAGTCAATGAGGCTCATGAGTTGAAGGCGGAAGAATTTGCCTGGTAACAACTTTTTCCTCGCGGCAAAAAAGGAATGAAAGAAGCAAGGCCTGTAAATACAACTTCACTAGATTATTATTATTTTTACAGTTCCGTATTTTGGGCGAGGACACCAGGTTCCAACGCAATGACTACCTCTTTTACGCCTTATCCATGTTCGAATATTACCGCGTCAAATCCACGATTGCCGCTTGCGCCAGAAAAGTTGAAGGGGAATATGGTACTAAAGTAGAAGACCTACAATTATACCTTAAGAACCTCAAGAGGGTAATTTTCTAACTTACCTGTTTTTTTTTCTCAGGTGGCGGACTGGGTGGCACCCGGCGTGGAGGTGCCGACGTGAACATCAAGCACTCGGGCCGTGAGGACAACGAGCGTGAAAGAGAACGCTACAGCCGCGAGCAGAGAGAGAGGGACGAGCCGCGTAAGTACACATACTATACTCTGTCCCCCTTATTCATAAACGTTTACTAAAGTTGCCAAGCCGATAATAATCGTTTGTCCCTTTCCATCATACCAATAAGGAAAGGGACAATCGATTATTATCGGCTTGTCAACTTTAGTAGACGTTTAAGGGGGTGTATCTTTAGGTATTTAAATAAAAGTAATCTACCCTCAAATGCCTCCTTAAGCCAGTAGAGAGTAGATGAAAACATTACATGATCAAATAATGTAGGTTAGTCAGGTCGTTCAGTGCCTGATCCAGGCGATTTTGTATTTGGTAACCAATCAAATGTTCTAACTACCCGAAAATTTACAAATTGTTTGTTTACCTATAATACCTAAAGATACAGACTATATACAGGGTGATTCAGGAGACGTGAGCAGGCGGCTTAGCACGGTCGCGTTTTTATCCCTTGTCACCATGCCTGTCACGTTCTAACAAGTATGTAAGTGCGAAAGGGACGCGCATAGTGATAGACGATAAAAATGGAACCGTGCTGCGCCCACAGGACTAACACTGCGCATATCGTTAATTATAAGCAACTGTTTCGTATCAGTATTAGTTAGATTAACGTTAATTTTCTAGTTGTGTTGTAAAAAAAATCACAGATTTCGTGCCTCACACGACTATCGAGCACATTGGAAATGAATCTACGGAATTCGAAAAAATATTGTAGCTGATGAGCGACGAGAAAGTCTGGATAAGGAAAAAGTTACAAAATAAAACTACAACGTTGAATGATAATTATTTTTTTATATTCAGTGTCAAATTGAATGTCATTACTGTCATCTCGGTCTGGTTACTTTTGAAAACTCGTATCTCACTCCAGTTTGACAGTTTATTTTCTTCGTAATCAAAATGCCATTACGGTTAAAGAGGTTTTATGTTGATTAATTAGGTCCTGTAGGGTGACCATGATTGTTGAGAATTAAATTTGCCCTCACCAAAAAGTTAAAAAATAGGAAAAAGTGTTGTTGTTTCTCCTAAATACGACGGTGATCGATCAATTATCAGTTACTGAGTGTGCAGGATTAGTCCTGCTCACGTCTCATGAATCATCCTGTATAGGTTCGGACCCAGGAAAGTCTCCATGGGCATAATGACAAAGTGTGGTAATGTCATAATTCATGACAAACTATGAAAATATGATATTTGTAATGCCCCTAGGGGCTGTCCATAAATTACGTCATCGTTTTTTGACGATTTTTGACCCCCCCCCCCCCCTAAAATCATCCAAAAAATCATGCTTCGATTGACCCCGTTTCCTCCTACGTCATGCTACCATCATCCGATGTCCAGACCCCCCCTCCCCTAATTTGAAATGACTTAATTTATGAATAGCCCCCTACCTGGTTTCGTTCTGTTCAAATTGGTGCAAAGTCAGTTTAAACAGATTGTACACAACATATACACCGTGGGCTCGAATAACCCGAAAGATTTTAACCACACACTTCTGAGGCCAAAAGAAGGAAAAAATTTCATATGAGTTTATGTCCATTTGCCAAATAACATTTTTTTTTGTGTTTTTTCGGGAAAAAAAAAAATAATAAAACTACCACTTAAAATGTATTTTTACTTTTTTTCGTCAATTCTAGTTTTTGCAAAGTGTTGCTTGACATTTTTTGACATCTATCAATAAGCACATTTAGACTATGCCCCATAGTGGCAACATCGCCATCAAAAAGGCGTTGTACACTAAGTTATGATAAACAGATGTTTTTTTTAAACGGTCATAACTCAGAAACTAGGCAAATTGTAGAAAAGTTGATAGAAATTTTAGTCTTTAAATATGATCAGGAATACACTGTTAAAATCTTTCGGGTTATTCCAGCCCACGTTGTATAGTGGTTTGACGCTATACTTGTACGGACGCCGACGTTCACGAGGCTTCACTATACCTTTCCCTTAGTCACGTTCGACGCGCAAGTGAGCAAGGATTCGGTCATAATCAGGATTTTTCGGGCGATAACTGCGGATTAACCTTTTAACCGCCATAGAATTTTTCATCGAGCATGCTCGTGACGCCGGCGGTACGAAGTTACACGAAGTTTTGTCTATTTATTGCCGCGGCGAATTGAGCCCGGTTTTGTGTCTTATATATCAGTCTACGGCGGTTAAAAGGTTAAGGGGGATGTATAATGAAGCTCGAACGTCAGCTGCTGTTCCGTTTGCGGGTTGAGACACGGTAGCCGTATTTTTCAACAAAGTATCAACAATAAATAAAAATAAAACAAATCAATGAAAATTTCGTTTCCTCGAAAACAGTGAAAACGATTTCCATGAATTATTTTTTTTAATAATACTATTGCTTCTATCCAGGTGGAGGGCGTCGCCGCAGCCGCTCGCGTTCACCGCGCCGGCGCAGCACTTCTCGCTCTCGCCGCCGCGAGAAGGAAAGGGACAGGACGAGAGACGAGGAGCCGGCTGAGAAGTACCTAACCATCTTTTTATCATGTCAACCCTTAACGGCTCGGCCATGACATTGCGCGACTGGCTTCGGCTATGGCGACAACCATAGGTTGGAGCGAGACACAGCGATAGGATCTTTCGTTCCCACCTATGGTTGCCGCCGCCGCTGGTCGCGCAAAATCGTGGCCGGGCCGTAAGGCCTGTGCACGTGCGCGTTGTAATATACAGATCTTTTTGAGAGACGGCACACCGCTTGCGTGACGTGTGCGTGCACGTCTACACACACGCAGCATGTCTGCTCTGGCCTTTACATGCATGTAGTATCAATATTGATACTGAAAGTGCCAACCAAGTTCTCTTGAAATTGTTATGATGATATAATTTTTTCACTTAGTGCATTTGGAACGGGAGTCCTTTTTATAGGCCTCTGGGTGTCTAAGAGGTTAAAGATACCAGTGACAGTTCTATTAGCTAGTTTGGTTGGTATTGGGTAATACAGTCAATGGGAATGTAATTTTAGTATCTATAAAAACCGGCCAAGTGAGAGTTAGACTCGCGCACGAAGGGTTCCGTACCATTACGCAAAACGCACGCACGGCATGTTTGTTGTATGGGAGCCCCACTTAAATATTTATTTTATGTCGTTTTTGGTATTTGTTGATATAGCGGCAACAGAATTACGGTACTATCACGGTTCATGAGTTACAGCCTGGTAACAGACAGACAAACAGCAGAGTCTTAGTAATACGCTCCCGTTTTTACCCTATAAATCAAAATGTAGTGTAGTCACTCATATTTCGGAACTTAATTTAGTGTAACATGTAACATAACCGGTGTGGTCACACAGCCGCCGCCGGCGCCGCTCGCGCTCCCGCTCGCGGCGGCGCGACAAGGACAAGGAGAAGCATCGCGACCGCGACGCGCGCGCAGACCGCGACCGCGACCGCGACCGCAAGCGCGCAAGGAGGGACAAAGACAAGGTAACGTACCGGATAGGTAGAGTACCGGATTAAGACATTTTGACGCCTTATAGTATATTTCAACCTCGATGGGTAGGGTGACAGGTATCATCTCCATATCCTCCTAAAGTAGTATCCAGACGGGACTGATCAAATCAGTCGATTTGATCAGAAATGAAATTGGTGTCACCCTCCAATTTTATTAGATTTATGGTGATATTAGAACCAGAACTAAAATACTGGCTTCACAAATTGGTATTCTTGCGTCCGCACCTCATTTTATCGGTAATATCGGTCATTATCGGCGGTTGAATTGGGCGAGCCAAATTGGTATTTGCGTCCTCCTGATTCGATCGGGCAATTGAATCAGATTGGCGAAAAATTGACTAATCTGGACACGCCTTAAGGCCCAGCCATACAAATGAAAAATCCACTGTGCCACTGAAATTTAAACCTATAGTGCAAGAAATAGAGTTGATTTTGGGTTCTTGGAAAATTGGATCAACAAAGCACAAGCGACTCTGTTCCTATTGAATACGATATAAATTTCATCAAACTGAAGAGGTACAATAGGCAGGACCTTGGGCCTTAGGTAGGTTAAAATGTATAACCTAAAAACCGGGCAAGTGCGAATCGAACTCGCGCACGAAGGGTTCCGTACCATAATGAAAACAAAAAACTGAAAAAAATGCAAAAAAAAAACGGTCACCCATCCAAGTACTGACCACGCCCGACGTTGCTTAACTTTGGTCAAAAATCACGTTTGTTGTATGGGAGCCCCATTTAAATCTTTATTTTATTCTGTTTTTAGTATTTGTTGTTATAGCGGCAACAGAAATACATCATCTGTGAAAATTTCAACTGTCTAGCTATCACGGTTCGTGAGATACAGCCTGGTGACAGACAGACGGACGGACGGACGGACGGACGGACGGACAGCGAAGTCTTAGTAATAGAGTCCCGTTTTACCTTTGGGTACGGAACCCTAAAAACGCTAAATCCCGCAAAATTGTATTGAGTTATAAAATAATAATGACATCAATGAACTGCTTTGATATATATGTGTAATCGACTATTCGAAAGAGCTTGAATAAGGGTGGTATTCCACCTATACAATTTCTTTGTCCAATGTGTATTGCATCTCACATTTTGCTTTAATGAGAGAGTGAGACGCACTGACATTGGATAAAGAAATCTGACAGGTGGAATACCACCCTAAAGCATATTTGAAGTTAAAGCATATCTGTCAGCCTACCCATCAAGTTAGAAAAATAGTATGATTTTATTTTATTTTATAATTATTATAAATATGTATTTATCATTTCTAAATCATCCTCAAAACAGGGTTGGCTGTTGTGTGGCAGGTAAAATAAAACTGGATAACTTCACTTTATATTGAGTATGTTTAATAATCTCATAAATAATGTGTTTATTCCAGGACCGCGATCGCAAGGAGCCCAAGCTGCGGGTTGACGAAATTAAGGTCAAACAGGAGCCGCATACTGGTGAGTCCAGGCCCCTAAGGCACCCCTGACAATTAGCCTCATGCATGAAGTTTATATTTGAACGAAAATTTTTTTATCGGATGTTATTTGCCGTTATATGGCTGTATAAAGCTAGTGAGCGAAACGCAACGCAATTAGTTGAAACGCCACGTGACGTCACTCGTTTAAACAAATTGTTAAGACCAACCAAGAGTGAAAGAGATGGCATTATGACCTGACTCGCCACTAAGTAGCTAACGTCAGTTGCGTTCACACCGAGTGACGTCATCAGTTCTGTCGAATTCGCGGCAAAAATTATGAGCGTTTCAACTGCTCAAAATTTTTCAACATTTTAAATATTATTTAATAATATTATGGGAAGGTTTATAAAAGTATTTTTATTATTTTTGAATGGTGTTCAAACGATATAAATAATGATTTATAAAAATTAAAAAAAAAGTCACGCATGAGGCTAATTGTCACCGTGGTGAAATAGGCCCCAGATTTGACCCTTAGGAAGGCCCTTAGATATGCAAAAAAGATCTGCGTCGAAACCTGAAGCGCACATTTAATTAAAAATTAACACATTCTCATTTTGACGTACACAAACATCATATCACTCATTGAAATGCATTTATACGATTTTATGCACATTTTGCAAGGTTTTTGACAGAGGGGTAGAGTAGAAACACTACAATATAAATTATAAACTGAAATAAATGTCATATATAATAAGAAAAAGTGACCGAAGCCTCCAGTGCCCCAGGCTAGAATCGAACCAGCGTCCTCTGCTATCGCGGCAGGTGCCTGTGCCATTCGGCCACCGCCACCGCCCGGCCGACCGCCGCGGGATTCCAGCCTGGGGCACTGGAGTCACAGAATATAGTAGTTTGTGTTACAAGGGATCAAAATGATATGTTTCCGTCAAGGGCGTGATTGAATCCTGAATGAAGCGATGGATTCTACAATAGAATCCCGAACGTAGTGAGGGATTCTATTGTAGAATCCATCTCGTAATGAGGGATTGTAGAATCCTGAAGAATCCTGGGAGGGCATTGTAGAATCCTGAGCGTAATGAGGGATTCAAGTGTTAACGCCCAAGACGAAATAATTTTGATACCGTGTGACACATACTGCTTTTCACATCAACTATGAGGAAAATAAAAAAAAAACTTAATCTATGAGGAAATTATTATGTTTCAAAATATTATTCAAGCTAAAAAAAGAGTGCAAAAAATAACTAAAACAGTGTCCTAGAACAGAAAAGTGAGGGAGCAGGGAGGAAAAGTGCCACTTTGATCCCTCCTAGCGGGGAAGAAAAAGCCCTTTTCCGAATAGGTGTTGTGAAAAATAAATTGTACTACCGTACAGAAAGGACACTTCCTACAAAACCGAAGTTTGACAGCGGTATAGGGACGAATCATGCTATTCCTTTCGGTTATTTAGGGTTGTTCAATTCAATCTGTGGTCGTGCACGCAAAAGGACTTCAAGTTGTGTCAATCCTAATAATTGCTCGGAGCCATGCTGAGCCGAACCGAGCCGAGTTTGCCCGAAGTCAGGAGTGTCTCCCCACTGCTGGAGGCGTTGGTCACTTTTTCTTATTATATGACATTTAGTTCAGTTATTTTTTTTGTGATTAAATTTTCCATTTAGTTGGTAATCAGAATGGTATAGTATAGATCAGCGGTTCTCAATCTTTTTTTTTGACGGAACCCTTTTGGAAAGCGAAATACTTAATGGAACCCTACAATAAAACAATAGTTTTTAGAAGTGTGTTTTTTGCATAATAAAATTTTTCAAGGCGACTAAAGCATAGTGTTCTAAATTCTTGCGGAACCCCTGCAGGGTTGTCGCGGAACCCTAGGGTTCCACGGAACACACTTAGAGAATGGCTGGTATAGATATCCTTTTATTTGCAGACTATCCCGAGTTCACGCTGCCCGCCATGGACGTCCAGATCAAGCAGGAGCCGGCGGATGACGACGAAAACAAATACAACCCGGAGGAGGCCAACGGGGACGATTACAATTATTAAACTAACGGGCTGTTTACATATTTATTGTACATTTTTCTCTCAACACTCGCTTTTTCGTGGGTCTTCAGGAGCATCGCCAAAAGAGGACAATCTGGACAATGGAACAATTCTAGACAATAGAATTTCTAACTAAATGAATGCCCCTGTACCATATGAACATTAGGAACTTTCAACTCGATACCTCCACGCGTTCCTGAGATAAAGGGTCTTGACAGACAGACAGACGGACGGAAGGACATCAAAGTGATCCAATAAGGGTTCCGTTTTTTCCTTTTGAGGTACAGAACCCTAAAAATATCTCGTATTATGTGTACAATGTGTTTGTCAGGCGCTAATGGCTCTACACGATGGGCCAGCGCCAGCCACTCCAAGGGACGCAGCCATGCAGTAGAATGAGATAGCAATATAGTGATATTGCCAAGGGAGCCAGTGGGCTCCCTCTAACGCATAAATGCGGAGCCATAATACATTGAAGTGCTGACGATTCTAAGGTTGGTATTCCATCTGTCCATGTGCATGCATTGCGTCTCACTCTCTCACCAAGCAAAATGTGAGACGCAAAACACATGGGAACAAGAAATTGGACAGGTGTAATACCACCCTAAGATACAAATCTAGGTCTGAGAAATAAATGTACATTAAATTAAAAATAGCTCATATATGTAGTCGTATTTTATATAGTGAGTGTTTTGAGCGTTTCAATACACTTTTTTTTTCACTATTTTGATGATTTTTTGACATTATTTAGTAAAGGACTTACGTTTCTACCAGGCGGTCTAGCATGAGTTGCGTTCTCGCGCGAGTTTTCATACATCTGGCGCAGAACGCAACTCATGCTAGACGGTCAGATAATCGTAAAATCTATCTAAATCTACTCTCATTTCTACAAAATAGTGTCTTGAATAGTGGTTGGGAACAAGCGCTCAAATAACCCCCCTTTTTGCCTCCGCGGTCGGATAAACCCTCGCGGTTAAATCCGACCGAAGTAAACTAAGTTATATTCAAATAGATGAATTGTATTTGCGACGAATACCTTATTGTATTCAAAATGGATTATTTTAATGCTGTCTGTAAAGTTATAATGGTGATAACTTGAGAATTGCTTCTTGTCTGTGTGAAGGAGTTTGTAAACTCGGTTCCAATCGGATTGCCCATTTAAAGACCCCATACAAGTGCATAATTATTTTCCATCGTATTTTCACGGAATCGTATGAACGTGTCTTGCTATTTCAGTCAGTCAATGTACAAAAAGTGCTGAGGTTGACTGAAGTAGCGTGACAAATACGAACGTTTCCGAGAAAATACGATGGAAAACAATTATGCACTAACATCTGTAACATAGCTCTTGTAGGAAATGTCTGGCTTACCTAGAAACAAAGATTGATATAATACGTATATTACGTATACACGGTGGCTAAAAAATAACTGCATTCCTGTTGCCAGGGAGGTTTTTGGACTATACTGAGCAATTTTTACTATGGGACCAACCCCGAAATCGCAAAAAAAAAAATTTACCCTCCCATAGAAAATGGACCAGCCAAAATGTGTGAAACAACCAAATTTTTTTTCGCGATTGCGGGGTTGGTCCCATAGTAAAAGTTGCTCAGTATAATCCCAAAACCTCCCTGGCAACGGGAATGCAGTTATTTTTTAGCCAACCTGTATATTAACGTATTTGAGAGCCTATCGCTGACTATTTCTTTTGATCATTCGTCTATTTGCCTCTTTATCGCTCGAATATGCAAGCGTGATAGAGAGGCAGATAACGAAATTTCGCGGTAGGCCTTACTCCTACATAGACTACAGGCATTTTTTAAGTTATTGCTAGAGACGTTAATATGCGGTGTTTAGACCATATGTGTGACGTCACTGAGTAATTAAGTAATAAACTAATAAACGATTAAGCGCTGATTACTTGTTTTATTTGTATACATTTTTCCTGAAGCAAGCATGATGATTTTGTATTTAAATTTTGAGTATAAGAAGTCGGGAAACGGGTATAGCACAAGCAAGCAAGCGATGTGAATTTAAGCACAGAATCATACAGAATAAGGGCCAGTTGCACCAACCACATTTGACAGACTGATCAACGTCAGCCGGCGCGCCCCGGCGCTTTACTATGAAACTTTCCATACATAAAAATTTCGCGAACTCTTTAACGATACGAACAGTTTGGTGCAACCGACCCTAAGTCACAGACATAGAATCCGCGCTCGCGCTTGACAGACAGCTTAAGTGTGCGAAAGGGAAGCCATCACGTACATGAACATCCCATGAGTGCGAAAGAGTCGGACTACCAATGAGAAAACGTATATAACCACTTTTGAGTTTGACGACGGCCGCGGACGGCCAAGAGCGTATCACGGTAATTTTCAAATTGAATTTCAGAGAATTCAGCGATTTTGATAAACCACGCAGTGCAAGTGTTATTTTAAACGTCAAACTTCTATGAAATTTATGACTTTATAAATACCACTTGCACTGCGTGGGCTATCAAAATCGCTGCAGACTTTTCTTGGTCTAGCTTTAATCTAATTAAAATTAAAGTGGTTAAATATTATTGAATATTAGTAGCGATTGAAAGCCTGGGGAAAAATCGGGCGCCTCGAGTTTGACAGCTGAAGTAGATAGTGCTGTACGGCGCCATATGTTTTGGGATATACGTCAACTTCGACAACGATTACATTTATTTCAATATTTTCTGAAAATAATCTAATTTTACCTAATACTTCTAACAGTACAGATTACATTAGCTGTCAAATTAGATGTTTTGATGTTTAGAACACAATTTGTCTTAGACTCTACATATCACACAATCAATGACTCTTTGCTAGAATTAAATTACCGTAGGGACAAAAGAAAGTAAAAAAAAACAGTTACATGTCTTTGCAGTTACTAAAGAATTTTTAATTACAGGTAAGAAGTCAAAATCACACCTATAATATCCTTATACAAAAGCGTTATAGGCATTTTAAGGACACACACTTATAGGCTTATAGTTAACCAACCAGAAAACAATGATCGCATCTGTAAAGTCTGGTAAATCGGCTTCAAAATATAGATTTTTTGAGATTCTCGCCATTTTCACTGCCAAAGTTTCACAGACTTTAAACAGTTGTAGGTTAACAGGCTCCGAAATCTGCAAACGAAGTTGATCTGCCAATTCTTCAATGTGGAATAGAAGACCAAATCTAAATTGAGGTGAAATGTAGAAAGCTCTTTGTATCTTGAAGGCAGGTCGAAATCGATGTGAAGAAAGCTTTTCAAATCTTGCAGAATGTTCTTCGAATGCAAAACCCGGGCGAAGGTGTCGTTAAGCTCTTCAAATCTTGCAGAATGTTCTTTGAATGCAAAACTCGGGCGCAGGTATCTTTAAGGAGCTCTTAAAATCTTGCAGAATGTTCTTCGAAGGCAAAACCCGGGCGCAGGTATCGTCAAGAACATCTTCAAATCTTGCAGAGTGGAGCCTAGATGATATGATGATATAGAAGAATGTGTCCAACCCAACGCCTAGTACTCCTAGTAGCAGTTCATAGTGTTTCCACCGCCACAGCTACCACCGCTATGGCCATGGGCACGGCAGCACTCATCCTGTTCAGCTGATATACGGCCGCAGACCTGGTCACACGGCCCGACATGGACTGCCACGGCGGTTGCCATGACAATCGCCAACACGACGAGGATAAGCAGAGTTTTGAGGGCAGCCATCTTGGAAGTTTCAACGTGAATGTTAGATCAGTTGTGTGAAGATTGAGCGGGTGCTGCGCTTTTTATACGCGGTAGTAAACAAGCTTGGGTGATTGCAATTTTGTAGGAATTTTCCTTACCTATTTTTATTAGTTTGAGATGTAAATTATTATCTGTTATAGGTCAGGTTAAGGATATCCAATTATTGTTCGTACCTATTGGTTGCTATGCTATGCTCATATGCATAATAGGTATTAGTAGTTGTGGCTACACGAACATAATTCAAGAATTTTCTTAATGCCAGTTACCTACATAACCATACATCGGATTCTAGGGGGCAAATTGTATGACGGATAGGGATCCCGTCATACAATTTGCCCCCTAGAATCCGATGTTTGTACATAACACATAAGGTATTTAGATAAACGTAAAGTACATATCCATCCAATTCACCTGGGTTGGGCGGCATTTAATAAATTAGAGGACATCCTGAAGTTTTTATCGATTTACAATTAAGTTTTTATCGGTGGTTTTTCATTCCAGAGGCAACTAAAGGCTGATTTGGGCAGCGCGCGAACTCGCATGCGATTTTAGTTACATCGCGGACTGTTTGTTACGTCCAATTCAACCAACTGATCAAAAACCGCAATGTAATGAAACTAGCATGCGAGTTCTCGCATCGTCTAAATAGGGCGGGCGTCTAAAACTCATCGAGACAATTCTAATAACAACCCCCAAACACAAGTTTGCGTTGTTTTATCACAGATTTCCCATGGCCACCTCCTGTCTCCATCATCAGATCAGCTCCATGTCGTCATAATATGGCATTGTCAGCCGATTTACATATGTATGCAAAATTTCAGCTCAATAAATAAAATAAATAAATATGATAGGACATTTTTACACAGATCGACCTAATCTCACAGTAAGCTCAATGAGCTAGGCTTGTGTTGTGGATACTAACTATAGACGACGATATATAAGTATATATAGGTACAGATATAGGGTAATTGCGTAAGTTTACCGTCCAGTGTCCGTTTCCGTCCACTTGACGGATTAGCAAATAAAACATTTCATTTTTAATTTGCTACTTGCGAAATATATTTTTTATGTAGATATAGATAAATTGTTTAGATATTAAGGATTGCAATAAGTCCAAATTTGTGCAGCAATGAAGGTATTCAAATTTCGTCAAGTGGAGGAAAACTAGAGCCGGACGAAAACTAGCGCAATGACCCTATATTTACTTATTACCTATACATAGAAACATCCATAATTCAGGAACAAATATTTGTGATAAACACAAATAAATGCCCTTACCAGGATTCGAACCCGGGACCTCCTGCTTCGTTGGCAAGGTCACTAATACCGACGAGGCTAATAGGAGGCCGTTAAAATCAATCGGAAATCGGGAAGTGGGTAAATTTTAGTTTCCAGGATTTGACCGACTAATAACTGTCAAACTAACTTACATAATACATACATACATAACATACATTACAACTTTTAATTTTAGTTTTTAATTTTAGATAGTATATACTGTACCCTAATATGTAGTTTACAATTTTATTTAATTAATTGTGTTATAATTCAAATAGTTAAAGTTAAATAAAAATACTCCGTCAATCATTAACTAAAAAGATAATATTACTAGACATAATAAAAACATAAACACAAATGACTACCTACGTTGATTACATAAACAAAACTTTGAAATCAAGCGAAGGTGAGTAGATTATACTCTGGCAAGCCGACTTTGTTGCGGTTGCCATAATCACGCGGACTAATAGATAGTCTAATAAAACATGGTCTTCTCTTCCCAGAGTGACACAGGCCTACGTCACAATAACATGGCCGCTATATATAGCGCTATCGCATATTATCATATAGCGCTGTCGCATGATGACGTAGGCGTGTGTCAGTTAGGTGACCTAGAAAAGACGAGAAGAGAGTACCAGGCGGAGTATATAATTATACCATGGCGGTTGCAAATTAAATTATCGAACGAGCGAGCAAAGCGAAGCAAGCGAGCAGAGGCCACAGAGGGGCATGCATTGTATGTAAAATTTGAGTCTGTACCTGCCTACGCCCATGTTGTTCACCATTCTAATGTAAGACCTTATTGTACCTATCTATGAATGCAATAAATTACTGATTTACTGAATTAAATTTGAGTTCTAATGTAAAAGAAATTGGGTAATAAACGTGTTGTTGAGGGTATTATATTTTATTCATTAAATTACGAGCAGGCTCGGTCAAGGGGTTATGGAGCTAGAAGTTAATTGCTGTCCCAAAATCTATTTCTGAGCAATGGAGGAGCACAAATAAAAACGGGCAAGTGCGAGTCGGACTCGCGCACGAAGGGTTCCGTACCATATAAAAAAAAAAAAACAAAAAAAAAAGCAAAAAAAAAAAACGGTCACCCATCCAAGTACTGACCACTCCCGACGTTGCTTAACTTTGGTCAAAAATCACGTTTGTTGTATGGGAGCCCCATTTAAATCTTTATTTTATTCTGTTTTTAGTATTTGTTGTTATAGCGGCAACAGAAATACATCATCTGTGAAAATTTCAACTGTCTAGCTATCACGAGAAATTTGTTATTTTTGATTAAGTTTCGCATTCCATGAGAATGAGCTTGTCTCTTTCGGTGAGCGGGAGCTCGTTAGCACGTCTACATTGCTCGCTTGCCCAGGTGCGACTTAAGGCAACTTGTACAATTTGTCACAAGGTGAGCGCTTTAATTTTGGAAGGTCTTTGACATATCTTGAGTTATAATACTTATAATCAATCATTGTTTCTGAGGGATTTTGCTATAATGGTCAACTAGTTTGCAAGAAAGTATGCGTGGCCATAGTATAGCTGTGGCTGTAAGTAGGTACGTAGGTAGGGTAGGGGGGTAGGGGGACTGTTGTCTGGACTGTACTCGGGAAACGGAGCGTTTACGTACACCCACAGGTCTCGATTTCCAACTCACACAGACCAATGATACGTACTAATATTAAAAGCCTGTGCACACCGGCTGCGTGTACCTGACTTGCCCGTGAGCGTGCCGCGTTGTTGTATACAGATCTTTATGAGAGACGGCACACCGCTTGCGTGATGTGTGCGTGTGCGGCTCCAACATTGTCACGCACACGCAAGCCGGTGTGCACAGGCCTTTAATATTAGTACGTATCATTGGTCTGTGTGAGTTGGAAATCGAGACCAGTGGGTGTACGGAAGGACTTTTAATTAGTACAAAACGGGGTGAACAAAGTTCGCCCATTTTGATTATATCCTTTTTCGAACGCGGCCCTGTGGACGCTTTACCTTAACGAGACGAGATTATAACGAAATCATGCATCGATTATGTGTTCGTGCGCAGCAAAAACGGCAGCGAAGTGTACAGTCAGCTGCAGAGAGAGGTGACCGTAGGCATATAAATTTGTTTGCAGAGCGGTCTCTCTGCAGCTGACTGCACCGCGGTTATCAACAACGCTCGGCGACCACCTGATAACCGGTTGCTTAAATCACCTGCAGCGCCGATATCAAAAATAGGATCCGCTGCTGTTAGTAAACAAGTTAAGATCGAGTCATCGGTCGGCAACAGGCGGCCCGTGAGCTATGGTTATTTGCAGTAGGGCCGTCTTAAACTATGCTGGGGCCCTTGGTCACATAAGAATTTGGGGCCCTTTTAAGCGAATTAAACTAACATTTTTCTACGATCCATGATCTTCTATTTACTATGGATAATCAAATATACTGTTACTGTCTGTCCTTCGGGGCCCTGGGCACGGGCCCTGTGCCCGGGACTCCCTCTGGTCGCATAACAACTTTTGTCATATTTTAAATTGTCATAACACTTTATGCATAAAATTGTAAGTCATAAAAATCTTCAGTCAGAATTATTCCTGAGCATAACTGGGTTTTTGACATTGGAAATGTCTTTTCGTTCGCTCCAGTATACGGTCCGATTTCACGAAAAAGTGCGATCCCCTTATATCTCGGAAAGTTGTGAAGATATGATATTAAAAAATAGGCTCAAAAGACGCATAATCACGAGAGCTGTAAGGTGCAAAAATAATTATTCGAGAAACTCAAAAACAAAAAAGTTATGGTCGAAATAGTGAAAAAAAAATTCAATTTTTTCCGAATTTTTGATTTTGGTGCTCGATAATTTGGAAACGAAGAATGATATCAAAAATTTGAGAAAAACGGCTCTGGACAATTTAGTCAGCTACAATTTGAGCCTAAAAGAAAGACGATCGGGTTAAGGGTTTGCCCTGTAGCCTAACCTTAAAATAGTCAAAAAGTCAGAACGACATTTTTCACAGGACATTTATGACTTCATGTTTCGCAGAGTTCGTTATCGGTGTTTGTTGTGAATTATCGGGATTATGACGGCAGAATAACACAGAGGGAGAGGGAGAGGGAGAGGGAGAGGGAGAGGGAGAGGGAGAGGGAGAGGGAGAGGGAGAGGGAGAGGGAGAGGGAGAGGGAGAGGGAGAGGGAGAGGGAGAGGGAGAGGGAGAGGGAGAGGGAGAGGGAGAGGGAGAGGGAGAGGGAGAGGGAGAGGGAGAGGGAGAGGGAGAGGGAGAGGGAGAGGGAGAGGGAGAGGGAGAGGGAGAGGGAGAGGGAGAGGGAGAGGGAGAGGGAGAGGGAGAGGGAGAGGGAGAGGGAGAGGGAGAGGGAGAGGGAGAGGGAGATTGTTGCCGTGTAATAATTTTCTTGTACTTTGAACATTAATATATCCTGCTTATTAATCGAAAAATGAAATATGTACCTATACTTATGCGCCACGGCGACAATTATTCAAACTTCGATACGCGTGTGGAAATTTTGCAATTTGTTTGTTCACATGCGTTATGTCCAGGATACTTGTGTTAATCTAAGAATAAAATAATTATCATTCAACGTTGTAGTTTTATTTTGTAACTTTTTCCTTATCCAGACTTTCTCGTCGCTCAGCGGCAATATTTTTTCGAATTCCGTAGATTCATTTCCAATGTGCTCGATAGTCGTGTGAGGCACGAAATCTGTGAATTTTTCATAAAGTTTCAAAATTTTTGTAACCAAAGCATGAATAATAAATATGTATGGTTGTGAGCAACCTATGAAGCAAATATTACTTTAGTCATAAATGTCATAATCGTAACCACACAAAGACCGTATAAAAGAGGAGATCGAAGGAGAGGAGCCCCCTCCAGTAGGAGAAACGGTTTTATAAAAGAAACTAATCATAATAGGTAGGTTAGGTTCGTTAGGTTTCTTTAGATGCCCGAAGGGCAAATCACGCAGAAATAGGAGCCCCGCGTGAGCGGGGCTCCGTCGAATTAAGTGTTTTGACGGATATTAGGGAAAAGGTTTTTTTCGAGGAGTTGTTGAGAACCTAAAATTATGTAAACCATTATGGTTGAAAATTATTATGCTACAAAACGTTATACGTAGAAACATTATAAGTATCGATAACTATGCTTTTAGCTGGTATGACATTTGATTCATTATAATCAAAACCTATGTTTAATCGAAAATATAGTAGTTTAGCGTAGGTACTATATATTTTTCCAAAAGTATATAGTACAGAGAGCCAAAATATAGTACAATACTATATAATATAGTACGGTTGGCAACCCTAACAGCTACTAATATTATGCATATGGGCAAAACAACCAAAAATAGGTAAGAATAATCATAAGTCCTCAACCTGACCTATTACAGATAAATATATTTACATCTCAATCTAACAAAATAAGGAAAATTCCAGTTGCAGTTGCCATCGCGCCGAATCTTGTTTACATCCGTCTCTATATAAACCACAGTGCCCGTCCAATCTTCACACAACTGATCTAAAGTTCACGTTGAATTAATCCAAGATGGCTGCCCTCAAGACTCTGCTTATCCTCGTCGTGTTGGCGATTGTCATGGCAACTGCCGTGGCAGTGGGTGTCCCGGCCTGTGACCAGGTCTGCGGCCGTATACCAGCTGAACAGGCTGAGTGCTGCCGTGCCCATGGCCATAGCGGTGGCGGCTGTGACGGTGGAAGCACTATCAGCTGCTTCTAGACGTTGGGTTGGACACATTAGGCTCCATTCTTCAAAATTTGAAGAGCTTGTTGACGACTACACCTTCGCCCGGGTTTTGCTTTCGAAGAACATTCTGCAAGATTTGAAAAGCTTTCTTCACATCGATTTCGACCTGCCTTCAAGATACAAAGAGCTTTTTACATTTCACGTCGATTTTGGTCATCGTGTTTCTATTCCACATTGAAGAATTGGCAGATCTATGGAGCCTGTTAACCTACAAGTGTTATGTGAATCTGTCATCAGTGAAAAAAGCGAGAATTACTAAAATTCTATAGAATACCGTTCTCCTACAAAACAATGATAGCGCATCTATAAAGTCTGGTAAATCTGGCAAGTTTCACAAATATATTTTTATATTAAATATATTTTGAAATTTGCCAGATTTAAAGATGACTCACGTTAGACCGGGCCGTGTCCGGGCCGGACCTTCCGGCGCTTACTTTTCTATGACATGACAGGCGATCACGTGATGCTTTCCATAGAAAACGATGCGCCGGAAGCTCCGGCACATGGTCTAATAAAACATGGTCTTCTATTCCCAGAGTGACACAGGCCTACGTCACAATAACATGGCCGCTATATATAGCGCTATCGCATATTATCATATAGCGCTGTCGCATGATGACGTAGGCTTGTGTCAGTTAGGTGACCTAGAAAAGACGGGAATAGAGTACCAGGCGGAGTATATTATTATACCATGCTCCGGCACGGACACGACCCGGCCGGTGAGTCATCCTTTACCATACTTTATAGATGCGCGACCATTGTTTTCTAGTTGGTTATATAATTATAAGTGTGTGCCCTTAAAATCCCTATAATGCTTTAGAATAAGGATATTATACATGGTGGCCATCAAATAACTGCATTCCCGTTGCCAGAGAGGTTTTGGGATTATACTGAGCAACTTTTACTATGGGACCAACCCCGAAATCGCGAAAAAAAATTGGCTGTTTCATACATTTTGGCTGGTCCATTTTCTATATGGGAGGCTAAATTTTTTTTCGCGATTACGGGGTTGGTCCCATAGTAAAAGTCGCTCAGTATATAATCCCAAAACCTCCCTGGCAACGGGAATGCACTTATTTTTTGGCCACCCTGTGTAGGTGTGATTATGAGTTTGACTTAGCTTACGATTCGGAATACTGATGATTTGATTAGTTTTGTCTGACAAAACAAAAATGTATTTAATTACACAAACGGGTTTACCGCGATATAATTTCATTGTTTTTACCTTTAATTCATTCATTGTTTTGTGTAATTAAATATGTGTACAAAACGCGAGAGTTTAAAGTGTTATAAAACTAAAATGTGCCTGTAAATAAAATAAAAATTCTTTAGTAAATGTTTTGTTTTCCTTTCTTTTATTATATACGGTGATTTAATTTTGTATTCTAGTAAATATACGGGGGTTTTATCAATATGAACACCATATTGCTAAAAAAAAACCGGCCAAGTGCGAGTCGGACTCGCGTTCCAAGGGTTCCGTACATTAAGTCCGACTCTCGCTTGACTGCACATTTCTAATAGGTTTTCCTGTCATCGATAGGTAAAGAACTATTTTGTGTTTTTTTTTTTCAAAATTTTTGACTCAGTAGTTTCGGAGATAAAGGGGGGGAATGGTAATTTTTTGGCTATTTTCTTAAATAACTTCTAACCTATATATTTAAAAATTATAAAAAAAATATATTTGACATTCTCAAAATGAGCTCTTTCATTTGACATATAACACGATATAGTTTGAAAAACTTAATTTTTTAATTTTCTCATTTAACCCCCCCCATAAGTGGCCCCCATGTTTAAAATTCATTTATTTACGTTACATATCCGTTTTGGGTCACAAATTTACATATGAGTACCAAATTTCAACTTAATTGGTCCAGTAGTTTCCGAGAAAATAGGCTGTGACAGACGGACAGACAGACAGACAGAAGCACGAGTGATCCTATAAGTATAAGGGTTCCGTTTTTTCCTTTCGAGTTACGGAACCCTACAAATAAATCACAGCAAATATGTAACAATTATATATATAGTCTACCAGATGACCCGGCTAACTTCGTTTCACCTACCTATTATATCTTATTACAATATATATTTACAATATTTACATAGGTATTTAATCAATTTTCGACGAACCCTAATGTCACCTAGTCACCCGGCTGGCATTTCTAGCAAAGATTCATGTAAAGTCTAACACAAATCGTGCTTCTAATCAGCAGCATGGCTCCATTTTTATCGCCTGTCACTATATGCCAGACACTTTCGCACTTACATACTTGTTAGAACGTGACATGCATGGTGACAAGAGATAAAAAATGCGGCCATGCGACCGCCGCTGAACCGTGTGCTTCTCCAGAACCTTCCTCGTTTCACAGCTAAACTGTGGAATGAACTGTCGCCTGAGGTATTTCCGGACTGATACGACATTCAAACCTTTATGAAAAGGTACCCCCATCTTAAACCGACAACACACTTACAACCTCTCTGGTGTTGCGGGTGACAATGGCCGACGGTAATCACTTCCCGTCAGGCGATTAGTATGCTCGTTAGCCTCCTTTAAGAAAAAACGGCCAAGAGCATGTCGGACCATGCTCAGTGTAGGGTTTCGTCGCTACCATTCTGTCAGAACAGAGCAAACGGGGGCTAGTAGTGAGTGTCAAGTACATTTACATTAGGCGTGCGTGGGCTCCTTAAGGAGCTCGGAAAGCGGTTGATGGAGGCAACTGAGGACGCAGAAAATTCCGCTACTTGACGCTAGATGTCGACTACGAATAACTCGCGTTTTGGTCAGAAAACTGATGTATGGAGTTAGTTAATAGAGCAAGTAAAATCCAAAACCGTAATTATGTCAGGATCTATCCCACAAGGCAGTGTACTCGGGTGCCTCCTATTCCTAATATATATCAACGACCTCCCTAAAATACTTGACCAAGCTAGCATCCTATTTGCAGACGATATCTCCATAGTTTTTCCATACTCTACACATGAAAATAACCTACATTCTCTTTTAAACGCCACCCTCACTAAAGTAGTTGATTCGTTAAATCTCCATAACCTTGAATTAAACGTAGAAAAAACAAAGATCATGCAGTTTAAACCACATCAGAAAAGTAGCTTATCCATCAATTATAAATACAATAATCAAACCATAGATTGCGTAAATTCCTCAAATTTACTAGGCATCGAAATAGATACAAACGTAAACTGGAAACTCCATATCCAAAAAATCATATCAAAACTATCTTCATTTATATACGCTCTAAGAGAAGTAAAGAAACATACAGATGTAAAAACCGCCTTATGTACCTACTATGCTTTTGCTCACTCCTGGCTCCGATACGGTATAGTTATGTGGGGCAATAGCACCAACATACACGACCTGTTTATCTTACAAAAGAAATGCATAAGAATCCTAAGCAACATAAACCTAACAGATAGTTGTCGACCTCATTTCCGTAAACTCAACATATTAACATTAACATCTTTATACATACTCGAGATAACTAAATTCAAAAGAAAATATAACGACTTCTTTCCAGTACCAAAAGATCCGACTACCTCAAATTTACGCCCTAGAAATACAATTCCAGTTCCATTTTCAAATTTAAGTATCCATAGCTCTAGTCCATATATAATGTGCATAAAGATTTACAACAAGCTTCCAATAGATATTAAAAACGAAAAAGTTGACAATATATTTAACAAAAAACTTGCAAAATATTTACTAGACAACTGTTTTTATAATATGCAAGAGTTTTTTGAAAGTTAAATTTATGTTAGGTATATGATAGAAATATAAAGATCTCTTGAATGTAATATTTCCACAATTATTTATATTGCGATTAAGTTTATGTTTCGTAATATTATTGTTAGATTGTAAGTTACATAGTTAAATTGCAGTGCCCTTTCAGGGTTCATAGCTTGTTCACCATTCTAATGTAAGACCTAATTGTACCTATGAAAGCAATAAATTACTGATTACTGATTACTGATTACTCTTTCCTTACATGGCAACAGTTACCTAGCTACTTACCTCTACGCTTGATTTCATAGTTTTGTTATTAATCAATGTAATGATTTGTTTTTACTATGTCTAATCGGTGGGGAGACACTCCTGACTTCGGGCAAACTCGGCTCCGTTCGGCTCAGCATTGCTCCGAGCAATTATTAGGGTTGGCACCACTTGACGTACTTTTGCGTGCACGGCCACAGATAAGATAATGACTTGAATTTTGACAACCCTGAATAGCCGAAAGGGATAGTGGCATACATTAGAAAGGGATACCATGATTCGTCCCTGAATCGCTGTCAAACTTCGGTTTTGTAGGAAGTGTCCTTTCTGTACGGTAGGTAGTACTATTATTTATTCTGAGCATAGATCTCTCTTCTAGTACACTGCTTGTCCCGGTCCTGAGCTGATCTCATCCAGAAGTGACCCGCAATCTTCCGAATGTCAACCACCCAACGAGCCAACGGACGCCAGGGACTTCTTTTATCCGAAAGCGGCCGACCATTCTGTTAACATTTTAGTCCACCTGCCATCACTTTCGATTTTGAAGCTGGATACCGAGCATGGCGCGCTCCATGGCTCTCTGTGCCACTAGGATTCTAATATGCACAATTGCACATCCTTAGCGTCCATGTCTCGGCACCGTAGTCACAGGGGCGTATTTTGAAATTTGGCGCCCCGGGCCAATAAGTTTCACCGCCCCAGAAGTCAAGGAAAAAAACCGGCCAAGTGCGAGTCGGACTCGCCACAAAGGGTTCCGTACCAAAATCAAAAAATCACGTTAGTTGTATGGGAGCCCCACTTAAATATTTATTTTATTCTGTTCTTAGTATTTGTTGCTATAGCGGCAATAGAATGCATCATCTGTGAAAATGACAACTGCCTAAGCTATAACGGTTCATGAGGTACAGTCTGGTGACAGACAGAAAAACGGACGGAGAGCGGAGTCTTAGTAATAGGGTCCCGTTTTTACCCTTTGGGTACGGAACCCAAAAACAATTTAAATCAAGTGCGAGTCGGACTCGCGTTCCAAGGGTTCCGTACATTACTACCCAATTTATAACAATGTATTTTTTAACTGGAACGTAAATGAAATGTCTTTAAAAAATCCATAGGGGTTGAATCGAAAACTAAGTAATTAAGTCCGACTCACGCTTGACTGCACATTTCTAACGGATTTTCCTGTCATCTATAGATAAAGAACTATTTTGTGTATTTTTTAAAAATTTTAGACCCAGTAAAAAAGCCAAAAACCAGATGTAACGAACCTACGACTCCTATTTGCAATGTTTATTTAGTAATTACTCATCAGTCCATTAACCGATTCTGGTGAAATTGATGTCATTTGATAGATCTTATTCAATGTTAATGAAATTTAAAAAAATAAAATACGAGGGATTATAATAAGGTGTAAAACATTTCAAATGTGGCATTTTTTACAGACCTCGGATAGAAGGATGAAGCAAAAATAGTTCTTTATGATTCTTTTTAACCCTAGTAGAACATGTTCATCTCCTCAAATAATGCATTAGAATTTATGGCCGCGGCGGCGCTATAGCGGGTACAGGGCGCCTGAGACTGTAACTTTAGAACGCTCTTGCATACGGGGCGCATGCGGCGCCCTTTACAAGTTTACACTGTAATGTCGGGCAAAGCTCTGACATACCTACAGGGCGTCTGCAGGGCACTTTACACTGTAAAGTCAGGCTTCTTACATTCAGGGCGCCTGAGGCGCCCTTTACACTGTAAGCTTTGCACGCTCTGGTTTACAGGGCGCCGGTGGCGCACTCCACACTGTAAGGTCGCGCGAAACGCGTTCTTTCAATACAGGGCGCCTGCGGTGCCCTTTACACTATGGGGTCCCTATAAGCGGCCCTAAGCGGCGTTTGCATTAACTTTCCAAGCAACTTTTCACGTAAACCACTGCGGCTGATTCTCTGATACAGCGTATCCCCATTTTTTTATATTATTATTATGATTGACAAGAAAAAAATTAAAAAGTAAGAAATTAAAAAGTGAAAAGTTGGTTGAATGGCGCCAAAACCAAAACAAAATGCAGTCGGCCAGGGGCGGCGTTGCCGCCCCTGCCGCCCCTGGCGGATTGGCGCCCCGGGCCATGGCCCGGATGGCCCTAGGGTAAATACGCCCCTGCGTAGTCACCGTGCCGTGCCGTCATGGTGGGCAAGACATATATATTGGTTAAAGAGGCGAGTTTTCAGGCATTGTGGAATGTTAACAGGTTTCAGGATGTCCGCTAATTTATTAAATGCCGCACAACCCAGCTGGATTGGATGGATATATGATACTTTACGTTTATTTAAATATCTATTATGTTATGTAGGTAACTTACGTTGAGATACTTAATTCTTGAATTTTTCAAGTAGGTATGTTATATCCGTGTTGCAAGAATAGGGTATTTTCCTACTAGTCAAATCAGTTACTTTTTAACCGACTTCAATTTCATAGAAGGAGGAGGTTCTGTATTCGGTTGTGGCTATTTTTTTTTTTTTTTTTTTCTATGTACGTTCACCGATTACTCCAACATCCGTAGTCCGATTTGAGTAATTCTTTTTTTGTTTGAAAGGAGCTACCTCCGAGTTGGTCCCATTTTAATTTGGTTCTGTTCTGATGAGGGGATCCATGAGGAATTGAGGGAACTCCTCAATTTTTAAAGGCACATGCATGGTGTTTTGGGCGTTTTCTTAAGCAACTCGAGCATTTTCTCCCGAAAACCACCAATTTGATGAAGTAGACTTGATGATGATGATTATTTTGATGATAATGATGATGATTTCTTTAAATGTAAGTATGTTCAGCGATTACTCCGGCACCTGTGATCCGATTTGAGTAATTCTTTTTTTGTTTGGAAGAAGTTACCTCCAAGGTGTTTCCGTATTATTTTTGGTTCTGGTCTGATGATGGAATCCATGAGGAATTGAGGGAACTCCTCAATTTTTAAAGGCACGTGTTAAGTGATTTCGGGGTTTTCTAAAGTAACTCGAGCATTTGCTTCCGAAAACCACCAATTTGATGTACTGCAACTGTAGCCTTACCACGAGTTTGACATTGACACATTCGCTAACGTCTTATGCATCTAAATGTAACTTTTAAACACCTTAGTGTGAGCGAGATGCATAGGAAGTAAGTTACAAACATGCTAGCGAATATATCAATGTCAAACTCGTGGTAAGCTGGTAAGGCTACTGATCGGGGATTAGGGTTAGGAGTTAAGGGGTCAGGGATTAAGGGGTCGGGGAATGGCGGTTGAAGGGTTGCTGGTTCAGGATCGAGGGGTTCCTGGATCAGGGGTTGATGTGCTGTGAGGTTGAGTGATCGGGGGGCTGAGGGATTGGGTCAGTGGCGGGGCGGGCGGATGGATTTAGTTGACAGGAATTATAATTTCCTAGACGGACTCGAGAAAATTTCTGGTTCAGGGTCGAGGGGTTCCTGGATCAGGGGTTGATGAGCTGTGAGGTTGAGTGATCGGGGCGTTGAGGGATTGGGTCAGTGGCGGGGCGGAGGATGGATTTAGTGTAGTAGTGACAGGAATTATAATTTCCCAGATGGACTCGAGAAAATTCCTGATTACATATTTATTAAAGAAATAGGTACACGAATTTAGTGTTAAACATGATCTTGTTTTTCATTCATGCGTCGCGCTCTTAACAATGCGTTAAAATTAAAAATGGAAAAATAAAAACTTTTTACAAAAAAAAAGCAAACCGACTTCAAAAAGGATGAAATAAAATATTATCCTTTTTGAAGTCTATGCGTTACCAACTGATATGTTTGAAGTCGGTGCCAAGCCAAGTAGTAACAATACCAGTCAAAAATAATCAGATTTATGGCTATAAATCCCATTAGAACTGTACTAATAACTATTACAAATGTGTAAGTAATTCTGTCTGCCTCTTTGTCGCCTTTTCATGGCTAAACAACTGAACCGCTTTAGGTGAAATTTGGCAAGAAGGTAAATTTCTTGAATTGTTTTATATTTTGAAATGTAGTCCTCTGGATAAGGAACGGGAAATTACTCAGTCCCAATCTCACACTTGCGTGCTATAGACTGTTCGAGCATTAGTAAGAAATGCTCTTTAAAAAATACGACGGAAAAAAATGCATTGGATTTCCACTAATGTGCCGACAAACATGGTACAGACTGCGCCAAGAAGGTTTGATCGTGTGTTCTTAGATACAATCGACGTCAAAGATATGTTTACACTTTTGCACCTTACTCCTTTGTAATAAGGCGAAAAGTGTAAACATATTTTTAACGTCGACTGTACCTACAGAATGTACGTTCATTGTCGTCGTGTAAGGCAATCCAACGTAGGTACATCCTTATCGAATCGCACCAAAATCATGGTATGCTTCAAAATTTGGCACCGACTTCAAACATATCAGTTGGTAACGCATAGACTTCAAAAAGGATAATATTTTATTTCATCCTTTTTGAAGTCGGTTTGCTTTTTTTTTGTAAAAAGTTTTTTTAGAACTGTCAAAACGATTTGCTATTTGCTAATATGGAATTTATGTGAAACATTACATTGTGACGTCACAGTCAACTCGCCTACTTTTTATACTTCTATCCGATTTATTAAATAGAACTTGTGTTTAAAAATAACGCCTATCTGTGTTTTTCTAATAATTATCTGGTACTTTATTTCATGCCAGGTGTAAAATAATTTATTTTAAATACAGTTATACCCTATTATCTAGTTAATTAGGTACCAATATATGCACATGGGCAAAACAACCAAATGGGTACGAACAATCATTAGACCTCAACCTGACCTATCACAGATAAATATTTATATCTCAAACTAACAAAAAATCGATAATTACGTTTATAAGTAAACAGTCGCAGCTGCAATTGCGTCCAATCTTGTTTACGTCCATCTATATAAACCCCAGAGCGTTTCAAATCTTCACACAACTGATCTTGACGTTGAACTTCTAATCCAAGATGGCTGCCCTCAAGACTCTGCTCATCCTCGTCGTGTTGGCGATTGTCATGGCAACCGCCGTGGCACTCCGTGTCGAGCCCTGTGACCAGGTCTGCAACCGTATACCGGCTGAACGGGATGAATGCTGCCGTTCCCATGGCTATAACCGTGCCACCTGTAGTAATGGAAACGAGATGAACTGCTACTAGACGTTGGGTTGGACAGTGGACATCATCTACATCATCTAGGCTCCATTCTGCAAGATTTGAAGAGCTTTCTAAACGCCTACACCTTGCTTCGGGTGTTCATCATCAATCAAAGATTTGAAGGGCTTAAGGATGACTCACGCTAGACCGGGCCGGAGCGTCCGGAGCTTCGTTTTCTATGGAAAGCACCACGTGATCACCGATCAGCCGTCATAGAAAATTACATGTCGGACGCCTCGATTTGTGGCCTTAATTCTGCACACATAGATGTCTACACACGCTGATTTCGATTAGGCCTTCATATTACTCAATTGAAGAACTTTGAACTACTTTGGAACGGTCGTCTGAAAACTACGAACAAAAAGGCATCCTGCAAGATCTTTGAAGTCTTTGTTTCTGTTCGCTTCGCATCGGCAGATCATCTTCAATTGCAGATTTGATGCTGGTTAACCTATAAAGAGTTTTTAAATAATCTGTAAAACTTTGTCAGTGAAAAAAGCGTGAAATTGAAATCATCAAGGCTCGGAGAAACGATCGTCATTTTGAAAACATACGTACAGTCACCTGCAATAATATGTTACACAACGAAGGCCGCAAAAATATCTGACAGGATCGTATTTGTAGAGCCATTAAAGAGCGTGTCACATATTTTTGCGGCCTTCCAAGAGTAACATATTATTGCAGGTGACTGTACATACTTTAAGGTTTTCTATCAGTCCAATATTTTTGTCCAATGTGTATTTGTGTCTTTAATTTTGCTTAATGAGACAGTGAGATGTAATGACATTGGACGGTGAAATACCACCCTAACCCTGTTCCGTAACTGGGTCCTAAATTATGGTTATGTTTTCTAAATGACGGGCGTTTTTCTAAATTTGCCGTCTGGTACCCGACTGTAACTGTGTAATCATTAACGAAGTTACATATGTCTTTG
Source organism: Cydia splendana (assembly GCF_910591565.1). NCBI lineage: Eukaryota > Metazoa > Arthropoda > Insecta > Lepidoptera > Tortricidae > Cydia > Cydia splendana. The sequence continues at coordinate 8,795,044 of NC_085983.1, forward strand.
TCATTAACTAAATATGTGTCCGTTAAATACCTATTACGCCATTAACTAAATAAGATACTCTTATGTGTTTTGATTTGTTTATTGATAGGTACTGTTTTGTCTTGCAATACACAAAAATGCATTTGAAAATAAACAATAAAGTATTACTAGACTTATATCGACCGGGATATGAACCGTGATAAAAGGTAATCACGGTTCTTATCCCGGTCGATATAAGTCTAATTATTCTTTATTGTTTATTTTCAAATGCATTTTTGTGTATTGCAACACAAAACAAGTGCAGTCAGCAGCAGAAGTTGCTAAGCGGGCGAGGTGTTCAAAATTACCTTGACACGCTCTTATTCTCTTAACAATAAAGTCGCGTCAAGATCATTTTGAACACCTGGCCCGCTCAGCAACTTCTGCTGCTGACTGTACCAAGTGAAGCTAACTGTGAATTATTCAAAACTGTTATTTAATAAAGTATTAAGCATATGAAGGGTACACGGAAAGAACATGTCTAGTCCATTTTTTTGAAAAATGAGATTTTAATCTCAAAATGTAGAGCTCTCAATGAACTATTAGTAACAACTTCGGTTACCTGTGTAATCATAAATATAACTCCTTTTTTTCTTACTTTAAAAACACCTATACACGAAATTAATATGGTTAATTATGTACATCGTTCCTTTCAAACCGCGATAACTCAAAATGTTGTCAGAGAGACTAGAGTACCCTTCATATATTTTGTTTGACTTCCATTTGTCAACTTCATTACCTACCGCAAGTGTAATCCGTAGGTACCTACAACGGGACACCCAGGGCTATAGCCGCGAAAATCGAAGTTCGCAAATTGCGGACATTTGTCTCTATCATTCTAATTACGCCTTCATTCGAGTAAAAGAGAAAGATCTCCGCAATTTGCGAATTTCGGTTTTCGCGGTCGCCCCCCAGGAGTGCGGGTACAGTGGCATATCCTCTTGCCTTCGACACCCCAAGATTGAAGATTGAGACGGGGATGGGACTCTAGGGAAGAATCTATTGTAGAGTAGCAAGCAACCCGCCCCGGCTTCGCACGGGTTCGGGTTAACATATTATACACCTTAATTAAACCTTCCTCAAGAATCACTATCGATAGGTGTATCGTATGAAAATCCGTTCAGTAGTTTTTGAGTTTATCGCGAACATACAGACAGATAGACGCGGCGACGACTTTGTTTTTTAAGGTACTGTTAGTGATATAGGTCTCATCCTATTATTCGATCTTGTCGTTCAGGGCCACGCGGCAGGGCCGCCTTGTGAAGTGATGCGTTAAAGGAAATATAAATATTCTTAGAAGTTCTTGTCTAATATTGACGTTCAAAACCGCATGAAAATCCGTTCAGTTGTTTTTGAGTTTATCGCGAACATACAAACACACAAACAGACAGACGCGGCAGGCGACTTTGTTTTATAAGGTGTAGTGATTTTAGAAATATCTAAATTTTTATCCACAATAATAAAAAAAACGTCATAACAATTTATTTTATTAATTTGCATCCCAAAATGACCATAATTAAAAAAAATAGTAATAGTTTGCCGCTGGACGTAAGAGTTAGTTCTTATAACTCTTATTGACCAATCGCATGGCCTCCCTGTGGCCGGTCTCACCGGCGCCGTGCACAGTGCCAAAATGGCGACGACTTGTGGCCTCGCCGGCGAACAGGACGCGCGGGGCCCCTGAAGAGTCCACAAGCGGCCTCGCGAGCCAATCGCGCGCGTCTGGGTAGTGCGGCGTGAGGATGTTGTCGTAAGTGTAGCTGCCGCGGATGTATGGGTTCGAGTACCAGGTTGATCTGAAAAATTAAATAAATAATTATCTGAACGGCTCCGTACCCAAAAGGTAAAAACGGGAACCTATTACTAAGACTCCACTGTCCGTCTGTCTGTTACCAGGCTGTAATCTCTGAACCGTGATAGTTAAACAGTTGAAATTTTCACAGATGATGTATTTCTGTTGCCGCTATAACAACAAATACTGAAAAGTACGGAACCCTCGGTGGGCGAGTCCGACTCGCACTTGTCAGATTTTTCTTGTATTTCGTGTCTCGATCTACAAACGTGATTATTTTGCCGTTGTTTGCGTAATGGTATGGAACCCTTCGTGCGCGAGTCCGACTTGTACTTATCCGGTTTTTAAAGTCAAACATGAAGCATGTACCTGATGATAGCAGCAGGCTGTGGTACAGTGATGTTCAGGGTGTTACCCATGAATCTCTGCAGCAGTTCGACGCATTTCGTCTTCACCTGGTCTTCTGGAAGCGTTTCTACCTGCCGAAGGATATTTTAATACATATATGTCTTCTCTATTTACATACAAAGAATCCATACTATCCATATACTAATATTACAAATGCGAAACTGTGTCTGCCTAGCTGTTACCTCTTCACGCTTAGACCGCTGAACGGATTTAGTTTAAATTTGGCATAGATAGTTTGTGTCCTGGGGAAGGACATAGGATAGTTTATGGCGGAAGTCATCCCTAAAGAGGGTGAAAAGGGGGGTGGAAATAAGAAAGTTAATTAATTGCCTGTAAATTGGTTTAAGCAAATTATTGCCATTAGATTTTATCCAGGCGCTATACTTAACCACCACCAGGAACTAATTCCACACAGACGAAGTCGCAAGCAAAAACTACAGCCTACTACCTACAGGATTTTTTGCAAGGATTTCATGCAGAATGCTTTTTTTATGAGCTTTCTGAGACCAAGAAGCAGTTTTGTTTTTAAATTTGTAACTTGTTATTCAATTAAAGTTCAAAATAGATTGTGGAATCTCTACAAAAAATTGTACCGGGGGTCTCAGGAGGATAGTAGGCAAACGAGCATGTGAATCGCCTGATGGTAAGCAATTACCGTCGCTCATGGACACCTACAACACCAGAGGGGTTACAAGTGCGTTGCCGGCCTTTAAGATAGGAGTAGGTACGCATTTTTCTTGAAGATTTAAAGATCCTATCGATCCTGCTAGTCCATTTCCATCTGAACCTGTGATATATTTTTAATTAAGGTAGTGTTAGGTCTCCTATCCTACCTCCTTAGCAATGTCCCCACTGGTCCACAATGTCAGAACGTTGGTGGACCCCACGGGCCGGTGGGCCCCTATAATCTTGGTGACCCAGTGGTCTGAAACCGGTACTTTCTTGCTATCCTCTTGCTTCCATATGAATCCAAACCTGGAAAATAAAAATAACTTGGGGAACAAGCCACAACAACTACCAACTATAACTATAAGTCTATAACCACGGAGTGGGTGCCACAATGTATAGTCGTACGGTTTTAAAATGTCCTAATGCACTTGAGAGGATTACCTGCCGATGAATGGCATTGTTTTCTATTGTGAAACCAAACCGCTAATTACGTGTGCAAAATAAAAAGCAATAACAACAAAAGATTCCATTCCGATAACAACTTTACCGCTTAAAGAATAGAGTTAGAATTACAATAGCAGGTACTCGATACCTATAGGACCTTCAACCTAGGGCATGCAGTACCGGTCCCGGTACCAAGAATTATATTTCCCGGTTCTGGACATGGCCGGAACCGGGATTCCCGGTTCTTCCCGGTTCTCAAGGCATCTTATGAATCTTATGACTGTTTTTAAGAAATCGTTTGTTTTAGCGTACAATCTTTATGAATAATTGCATAAGTATTAATACTGACTTATTTTATTTAAAAACATTACAACATTTGAATTGGCGTTCCAACCTATTTTACGAAATTAACCGGCACACTTTGCTCCACCTGAGCCGAGCCACACGGCAGTAGCGTAGTCGATGCACTCAGCATCAGCAGCACGGCATACGGAAGTTAAAAATTCAACCCGAGAACGGAATATTTTCATATAAATCCAACTTCCTATAGAAGAAGAATATTCAAATATCCTACTTTTTTTAAAGTGGTTGTAAGATATAGCTTAAGTCACCCGGGTCAAAATGTATAGATAAACACCAAATTCATCTAAATATGTTGGTGTAATTTAGTAGCTTTAAGGCTTCATCAGGACATACGACACAAACATACATAGTCCTTTATATAACCAGCATAAAAGTACTGAGCGATCTTTCAGATAAAAACAAAATTGAATTAGAAAATTGGGTAAATTTTTACCATTATCCGTAATATCGATAGAAAATATTGGAATGCCTACTTTACTAGGTTAGTTTGTCGGGTTATTTGGGTCCCCCGTTTCATTTAGCACTAATATTTATTGTCCCGAGCTAAAGTATTAAAACAATACTACTATTGAAATTTGAAATAGGAATAAATAGTCATATGATGAGAACCGGGAAGTACCGGTACCGGATCTTCAGTACCGGTTCTTTTGACACTATAAAATTCCCGGGAATTCCCGGTAATTTGAGAACCGGGAGAAGCATGCCCTACTTCAACCCACCTGTTTACATTCAGCGGCCACCAAACTTCGTCAAACTGCAACATGATCTTGTCCAACACTCCCATGCTTATTTTCTCGATGGCTGTCTGTTTGTTCTCGGGCAGAGGCGGTGAGAAAAGTGAAGAATATCTGTCAAATAACCGTATTGGTAAGTTAAGTTAATTTATATTTCACTTAATTGTGTTAGCAGATTGAGAACCAGGTACCATCACCCACACTGTTAACTGTACATACATTGACCTTATGCCTTTTGTAATAAGGTCTACTTATGTACAGTTAGGAGTGCTGCTGTTTGTACCTAAGTAAGCACATTCACTCACAGCTACCTACCTAATCCCCCTAAAGAGATCCCCTATATTTCGGTGGCTCCCCCACGGAAGAAAGAATGAGCGCGCCGCGCTCTATCCCCTCATATAGCTAACAAATTTTTCCATGAAATGTTCTCAGTTGTTTTTTCTACACGTTTATTGCCAAACCTTCTCACAGTTAGTTTCGATCTCTAGACACTTGACTTAGACGCTAATGAATGACCTAAATGTTACATGAAACAGTAACGTGTACATAGTGTATGTACTACGCCTTACCTACACACGTGCATAGCTTAGTATATAATGGCTTGTACCCACTTGTTATTTAAGATAGAATAAACCTATATTCAGTACGATCGAGGTCTCCTTTAACGCCCCACCTCACATGGCGACCCTGCCACTCCTGCCAGGAACATTGAGTAAGAATTCCTAATCTGAACGAGGTACTTTCTATATTAACAATAATAAGTGGAAACTTGCATGAGAGTCTTCTCGTGTAACTTTCCAGAAATTTTGTAAAATTTGTGTATGTACATTCGCCATCAGATATATCGGAGCGGCCAAGGTGTTCATAATATCTGAACACGCGCCCTAATGCCTTGACAATAGAGGCGTGTTCAGATATTTGTGAGCGCCTTGGCCGTTCTGATATATCTGATGGCGTGTACTGCAACTTGCACATTGCTAGTTCCGTGGTCAATTCGTACAATATCCAGTAAAGGCCTGTCCAGACGAGAACAATTTTTCGCCAATCTGATTAAATTGTCCGATCAAATCGTTTGGGTGCGGACCCAAACGCCAATTTGATTTGGCCACTTTCACCAATTTTAAATTGATGGTGATAGTTATTTGAGCTCTCTAAATTAAAGTAATGCCCCAAACGCGAATACTAGCGTCACAAATTGATATTCTTGCGTCCGGACCCCATTTTATCGGTATAATATCGGTCATAATCGGCGAGCCAAATTGGCGTTTGCGTCCGCACGGCCTGATTTGATCGGACAATTTAATCAGATTGGCGAAAAATTGTCCCCGTCTGGACACGCCTTCAAGCAGAGACGACGACGATTCTGTAGACATGAGTGTAGAGCTTACCCTTCAGAACCCCGAGAGACACGGTGACTATGACGTTATCGGCCTCGTAGGAGCGGCCGTCGCTCTCGGCGGTGACGCGTTCGGTGGGGTGTTGCGGGGCCCTGATGACCCGCACCTTATTCAGCTTCATGTCCAGCTAGAGCGCAGGTCAGCACACTTACTTGTCCTTGAGAACCCCGAGGGACACGGTGACTATGACATTATCGGCCTCGTAGGTGCTGCCGTCGCCGCACTCGACTGTGACGCGCTCGGTGGGGTGCTGCGGCGCCCTGATGACCCGCACCTCCTTATTAAGCTTTATGTCCAGGTTGGGTAGACCGGGACCACCGTTGTATGTGTTCTGAAGTAGTCACAAAACAGTTCACTAGGTACACCTTATAAAACGAAGTCCCCCGCCGCGTCTTACTGTTTGTGTGTATGTATGTTCTAGATAAACTCAAAAACTACTGGACGGATTTTCATGCGGTTTTCACCTATCAATAGAGTGATTCCTGAGGAAGGTTTAGGTGTATAATTTGTTAAGATTTTGTGAAACCCGTACGAAGCCGGGGCGGATCGCCAGTAAATTATAAACTGAAATAGATGAAGTAATCAATAACGCCTAATCTTTCTAAGATTGCATATAATGGAGAAATTGGGACAGGTAGAGTTAGACCAAGCTAAGTTAGCAGCGATTTTGATAGCCCAGACACTTGTGTCATTTTAAACTCAAACTTCTATGAAATTATGATCTCTAACACTTTCGCATTGTAAGTAGTGGAACAAACCAGGGGTATGAAACTAGAAGCGTTCGGGCATTCTCGGATCCGTTGCTACGAGCAATTATTAGGGTTGGAGCACCTTGACGTCCCTTTGCGTGCACAACCACAGATAAGATAATTACCTGAATTTTGACAACCCTAATTAGCCGATAGGGATAGTGCCATACATTAGAAAAGGACGGCACGGTTCATCCCTGAACCGCTGTCAAACTTCGGTTTTGTATGAAGTTTATTTTCTGTACGGCACCAGTACTGAATTAATAATAGTACTACTTAGGTACAGAAGACTCACTCTCTAACAAAACGAGTCTATTACGATCAGGACAGATATGGCCGCTAGATGGCGACAGCGCCACGTGCGGCTTATGGCTAGCCACCAAAATTGGTGTGAAACGGATGGACTTTTAGCTACCTGTAGCAAGGCGACGAAATCGCGGAGTGACCCACGCCTGACGGTACTATTACTTATTCTGTGACTAATCACTACTTACCAGCATAATATCGAAGAAGGTGTTGTAACCATGGCGAGCCCAGCTCACGGACCTGTGGCCTTCCAAGTCCTCGTAATCCCCGCCAGTAGTCACATCGTTCCAGTCGCTAGAACCTAATGATAAATAATCAATAAATATTGGAAATTCTTACACATATTGACTAAACTCCACAGTCGTCACCTCAGGCACCTTAGGCATAGAGAAATAACTAAATAAGTAAGCATAGAGTGCTTCTACATATATCAGTTTTGTTACCCAAAACGCCTATTATTTTCGTAGTTGACATCTGTATCTCTGTATCATCGATTAGCAGTACTTGACGCTAGATGTCGACTACGAAAATAATAGGCGTTTAGGTAACAAAACTGATGTATGGAGTGAGCACTCTATGGTTACTTATATCTCTATGCCTTAGGTTAGGCAGGGTCCTTTTTTAGTTTTAATAAAGTTTTATTTTAGATTTATTTAGTCTTATTATAATTTTAGTTTGGTTTTTAAACTTTTTAATTATAGTTTTAATCATAATGTACCTACCTGCCTGTTTCATATTATTTATACAATATATTCTTTTAAAGTTTTGAAAGGTGATACAATACCCTCCAAGTAATTGATGTACAGGTTCAAGAACTGCAGAAGTCCAGATATGAAATCTTCGTCCTTAAGTAAATGGGGATGATTTTTTGTTATTTCTTCCATTATTCTGAAAATGAAATACATAGGGTAGTTATATTAACCCTTTATAAGGCAGAGACGATTTGGAAACCACTTAGTTAATAAACATTTACGGAGAAGAACATCCTCTTCTTTATTTAACTATAATGGTATTATATAGCGAGTATATCAGGCTTTCTTTCCTCATTCATACTTTTTCGGTCAGTATTTAATTTTAGTGTAATTAATTAATCTATAGTATGTGGTCAATTTATGCACTATGCCTGTCAAGGGAAGCAATAAGCTATCGTCATTGTTTCCATTATACTATTAAAAATATACACTTTAGTATCAATTGAAAGTAGACCTGAGGGAACACAATTTACAAGCGGAAGTCTCTTTCTAACTCTTTGATAGAAAGAGACTTCCGCTTGTAAATTGTATCGTGAAACGGGCCACAGGTTATAATTTTTGCAGTGATATTCGTATATTAACCCTACCCACTCTAAGAGACGCAATAATGTTCGATTTACCGTATGTAGTCAATTAAACGCCAGTCTATACAGAGCACGTTATGTTTGTAATGTCAATGTCAATGAATAGGTGTATTGGAAACAGATCATCTGAAAACTCAAGTGCACTAACAGGCTGAGTGCATATATTGACCACATGTTTTTCTTAATGATTTGGTTTTTTTTTGCCGTAGATGTGTTCCCCAGTGCATTACAAAAATGGTAGTGTATTTAACTTTCACGTAGCATATCTGTATAACTGGGGCCTTATAAAGGGTCAATTAGGCTCGACTGGCTCAAATCTCTCAATAGTAGGTACTACCGTACAGAAAGTACACTTCCTACAAAACCGAAGTTTGACAACGATTCAGGGACGAATCATGATATCCCTTTCTAATGTATAGCACTATCCCTTTCAGCCGATAGGGCAACCCTAAATAGCCATTGAGGGTTGTCAAAATTCAAGTAATTATCTTATCTGTGGTCGAGCACGCAAAGGGATGTCAAGTTGTGTCAACCCTAAAAATTGCTCGGAGCAATGCTGAGCTGTACGGAGCCGAGTTTGCCCGAAGTCAGGAGTGTCTCCCGACTGCCTTCATTAAAACAATCATTTCGAACAAACGAATTTCAACCCAATTGCAAATCAAACTAGATTCAAACTTCCTTAGCTATATTTTTTTATGGTGGACGCCCGTGGGCCTGAATATTTCACTTACTTCCGTGTGGTGAAATTCCCCTGAGCCTCCGGTGTACTAGGCCCCTGTGCTTCGACCTGGAGGAGTAGCTGGCCGACCAGCTGTGTGTCTGCTGGCGAGCCATCGGAGAGGTACGCCAGCATGGTCGGATCCTGGGGAACGATGGTGATGTTGTGCTGCGTCGCCACGTCGAAGACCCGGCTGTTCTTGGTGCCCACTATCCTGGAAGGTGGGTAAAGGTAACCAGGCATTGTACCTACAGCTTGGCAAAAAAGAGTAGAAATTAAAAAGTGGCAACACTGTAGTGTCGTACCGTTTTCTCATACAAATTGGTTTGAAAGGGACGACACTACAGTGTTGCCACTTTTTAATGTCTACTCTTTTTTGCCAAGCTGTATAGTCTACCGTTTAACTGAAGCGGTTGAAAATATAATTTTTGTATCTGGTAAGTGGTAACCGTTAATAGGGTCATAAAAAAATCTACAGTTGGCAAGTTATTTCCATCAGTAGAAAAGGCGGCAAATTAAAAAATAGTAGGCGCGAAACGTTGTCCTCCCATACAGAATTTGAATTTCGCGCCTTTTTCTACTGACAAAGTGGATTTGCCAGAGTATAATTGGAAGTTTATAATGACGTGTTTACACTCTGTCGCTTAATTTAGTTTAGTGTAGAGTTATTGTTTTTGTTAGTGATAATCAATCAATCAATCATTTGTTTCAGGCATAAAAGCCCATATAATTTGTTAGTAATACACTATAAAATTAATCTTAAATTAAAATAGAATAAATTAAATTGGAAATAATAATACTACTAAAATATCTTATTTAATAAAGCAAAAACTGACATTCCAAACCACTTCCAAACACTACCGCTGGAACGGGCAGTTTAGCCTCTCGGCCAGCAAAAAATAATAGGCATAAATAATAATAGCTAAAGTAATAACCGCATCGCGACCGGACTGCATATATCTATATATACTTGGTCAAGCAGATCTTCTCAGTAGAAAAAGGCGGCAAATTTGAAAAATGTAGGCGCGAAGGGATATCGCCCCATAGAAAATTTGAATTTCGCGCCTTTTTTTACTGACAAGATTTGCTTGACCGTCTTATATATATGTATCTTTTTCGCTGGCTGCGCCCTATAGCCCATGCTACACGGTCGCCGACAAGCCTTCAGAGTCAGACCGCGTGGCCTTGGTCCGTACCGGACCGTTTAGACAGCTGTTTCCAACAAAATTTTACCAAAACTGACCAAGGACAGACCATGGTCAGACGGTTAGAAGGCTTGTCGGCGACCGTGTAGCATGGGCTTATGTGGCTGCGCTGCGTCCTTACCGGACGTACGGCGAACCACCTTCCACTCGTTCGAACAGGCCTTGGACCGTAGGTACTAGTGGCGCGGTCCGGTATGCCTATCATAATTTACCTATCTGTGTTTTTAGATTAAAGGGGCTCTAGGCTATTTATACAGTGTGGAAAGATAAGTCGGGCCCTGGAGGGAAACTACCTTAAATCCTTAAGCTGGCTCATTTTATTTAAAGGAGATATTCCTTTATTTTTAAAAAGAAACAAAACTGCATTTAAAGATTTTCCTTTTTTTCTTTAATTTGGCTCTTCTAAAAAATTTTTTACTAAATATTAGATTTTATAGATATTTTATACGACAGACGAGTGTAAGACCTAATGTTACTTGGAGAAATGTTATCATTAACATTAACTGTACTGTATCGACTAGTAGAATAAAATTGCGAGTGTTTAATTTTTTGGAATTTTCAGTCGGTTCGAGTCCCGGGCGACGCAAGCGAGTTTTAGAAAATCTTTGAATGAAGTTTTGTTTCTTTTTAAAAATAAAGAAATGTCTCCTTTAAGTAAAATGAGCAAGCTTAAGGATTGAAGGTAGTTTACCTCCAGGGCCCGACTTATCTTTCCACAATGTATAATCAAATCACTTACCATTCCGCCCCCAGCTCCACCACCCCATCACCGAGAGCCACAGTATGCACCCTCCCCCCCACACGCGGCTGCGCCTCGATCGCCAGCACGCGCCGCCCGGCGTTGGCCAGCGTAGCCGCCGCGGTCGCGCCCGCAGCGCCGAGCCCAACCACTATGGTGTCATAATGAGGCGGGCTAGAAGCAGGGAGTTAAAAAAATCTTATAGCCCGTATACTTAGAGCATTTAGTAACTGGAGATGTCAATTCAATTCAATTCAATTCAATTCAATTCAATTCAATTCATTTATTTGTCGAAAAGCAGGTAATGTTACAAACAGGTGTTACATACATATAATTAAGTGCTCCACTTTTGGCCGTATGAGGCATACAAATATTTAACGTGAGTGGCGGTGTAGCTCGTGAGTTACAAATTAATTGTCATCATCCTTAAATAATAATAAAAGTCAACTATTTACATACTGCGTGCTCATCAAATATTGTCAAAATACTAATTGTTAAATGTCAAATTAAGGCCTATATTCTATACATAATAAATTACTTACATGCATCAAAAAAGTTCGCTGTCATTTAAATATTCGTTTATGTCATAGTAGCACTTGGTTTTCAATAAAGTTTTCAACGTATTGCGGAATCTGTTAATCGGTAAAGTTTGTACCGATTCTGGTAGTTTGTTAAAAAACTTTACAGCCATACTAAAAATGCTTTTTCTAAAAAGTGCGCAGTGTGCACGTGGATGTAAAAGTGTGTCTCTTTGTCGGAAGTTACGTGCTGGGTTATGCGGTTTTTTTGGAAAACGACTGTCATATTTTTTAACAAACATTAGGCATTCCAATATGTATAAAGAGGGAACAGTCAATATGCCAAGGTCTTTAAAAAAGGGTTCGCAGCTTTCCCAGGTCCGTATTCCGACAATGGCACGTATGCACCTCTTTTGCATAAGAAATACTTGGTGCCAATTTGTTGAGTTGCCCCAAAATACAATGCTGTACGTGATTATTGATTGGACATGACCGTAGTAAGCAGTAATTGCAGTCTCTCTGTTTACAAGTCTTACAAGTTGTCTAAGGGGATAAATGAATGCATTAATTTTGGAGCAAAGGATTTCCATGTTATATTTCCAGTTACAATTTTTATCCATATAGACGCCTAAAATTTTTATTTCATTAACTAATTCTAATTGTTTATTTTGAAATGTAATGTCTAATGTGTGAGGTTTTGCTTGTGGTTGTTGAAATAGTACAATTTTTGTTTTTGACAAATTAATAATTAAATTGTTTTTCTCAAGCCATTGCGTTGCGTTTTCTAATGCAGTGGTCACTTCTTTTTCTAACGAATTTAGATCAGAACATTTAACGATTACTGTACAGTCGTCCGCAAATAATACCGCTGGATGATGGAGGTGTCTCGGAAGGTCGTTTATATAGGTAAGGAACAGCAACGGCCCAAGTATACTGCCCTGAGGTACCCCAAATTTTATCGTTTTTATTTGAGAATGATGTACAGTTTTGGTCTTTGTTTGAGTGCAGATTTTGCTTATTTCAGATAGCTGTTTACGGTCTTTAAGATATGTTGTAAAGAGATCGAAGGCTTTCCCACGTATGCCATATGAGTATAGTTTGGACAAGAGGCGATTGTGATCTACGTAATCGAAAGCCTTCGTCATATCCATGAATATTGCTGCAACATGCTGTTTTTCGTTGATGCTGTTCATGACGTGTTTAAGGCAATCAAATATTGCTAGCTGAGTGGATTTGTTTTTCCTAAAACCGTTCTGTTCATTCACAAACACTTTACTCTTTTCTAGGAAACTGTAAAGTCGATCATACATCAGGCGTTCGGCTATTTTAGCAAAAATTGACAGTAAAGCAATAGGCCGGTAATTTGACATTTCATGCTTGTCTCCCTTTTTATGAATGGGTTTAATTAACGCTAATTTGAAGTGCTCAGGGAATATTGCTTGGTCAAACATAAGATTGAACACATGAACTAGTGGGTCGGCGATCAGGTTACTACAGGATTTTATAACCTTCGTACAGACACCATCATGTCCAGTGCTATTTGTATTTTTAAGCTTATGTGTTTGTCATCGCTGTCATTTTCTTTACGAAACAGTCTGCCGATTTTTGCGGGGGAGGGGACGTCAGATGTATTATGTTATGTTAATTATGTAAATATCCACGCTCTTATGGCTCTACAAATAAGATCATGTCACATATTTTTGCGGCCTTCGTTGTGTAACATATCATTGCAGGTTCAAGCATGTTCAAGTAAGAGATACTTACTTAATTAGATTGCAATTAGTGTATTACTGTTATCACTTGACCCTGCAGATATTTTGTGATAACTTACCCATCACTATCACTCATTAAGCTTTTATAGGTTCAATATTTTTTCCGATATGGATGAAGTAGGTAACATTACCGTTGTAATTAGTGATAAATAAATACTGATAAAAAGGTCAAAGGGGTCGTCCAGAAATCATGTGATCATATTTGGGCTATTTTTGACCCCCCTCCCCTCCCGGTGATATTTGGTGATTTTAACGCAACCCCCCCTTGCCACATGATCACCTGATAATTATGATGCGGGTATATCCTTAGACGCTAAGCAATCAAGGGCATGGCGCCGATGCGGGCTTTTATTATTAATGTTTTAAAGTTGGTCCGATAAATGTTTTTTATTAGGTAAATACGCATAGAGCGGATTATTTGATCTGATTAATTTTTTGAGTAATATTGTTGATTTTGATTTTCCCGCTTTTAAAAAAAATTACACGTGATTTCTTCTCTGACCCCCCCTCCCCCATCGTGATCATTCGTGATTTTTTTCTTCCCCCCCCCCCCCCCCCCTCTAAACGATCACATGATTTCTGGACGACCCCAAAGCAGCGGACTCCTTGCATTGAGGGCATTGAGGCACATTTAAACCTACCATAATAATCCAAATTAACATCGTTATAAATATATTATCATTCAAAATCGTCGTCAAACATCGCAAAATTTCCATCAAATTACTTTGTCACTCTTGTGCGTGAAAAGCAACTTTCTGTAGATGTTGTTTGGTGATATTTATTTTACCTGTTAATATATTTATTTTTATTGTACCTAATTACCTATTGTTATTTTAAGTAGGAATTAAATCACTTACTTGTCTGCGATGGCGACCCCAATTACACACAAGAGTAGTCTTAGCTCCATAATTGCCGAAAGCACTTATTTTTTCACAGATTTTGGTTTATATCTGGTGTTTATCTATCAGATGGCTTTATGCAATAACATAGCCATCGCAACATGAAACCAAATAAAACTATAAGTAGGTATATAAGTACCTAATTTAATGTATTATTTTAAAAACTTAGGACACTTAGGTATACTAGATCTTCTTCCTCGCGTTATCCCGGCATTTTGCCACGGCTCATGAGAGCCTGGGGTCCGCTTGACAACTTATCCCATGATTTGACGTAGGTACTAGTTTTTACGAAAGCGACTCTGCCATCTGACCTTCCAACCCAGAGGGGAAACTAGGCCTTATTGGGATTAGTCCGGTTTCCTCACGATGTTTTCCTTCACCGAAAAGCGACTGGCAAATATCAAATAATGTTTCGTACATAAGTTCCGAAAAACTCATTGGTACGAGCCGGGGTTTGAACCCGCGACCTCCGGATTGAAAGTCGCACGCTCTAACCGCTAGGCCACCAGCGCTTAGGTATACTAGATAATTGCATGTATTATTGAAAAACCGGCCAAGTGCGAGTCGGACTCGCACACACACGAAGGGTTCCGTGTGAGGTGGGACGTAAGGCCAAGCGCGCACCACGACTTTTTGTCGCGCGATAATTTAGTCGCAGAAATGTAACGTATGTGTTTATATGGCAGTGCGCGCATATGCGACAATAAAATCGCAGCGATTTTAAAATTGTGATTTGTCACATTTTTCCGCGACTGCTCGCGACGCGATTGTCGCAAAATGAATTGCGGCATACGGAGTTGTATGGCCCCGCGCGCACTGCGATAATAAAATCGCACCCGGACCAGGGGCGTATTTACCATAGGGCCAAGGGGGCCATGGCCCGGGGCGGCAGGCCGCAGGGGGGCGGCGAAGCCGCCCCCTTGCGGCTTTTTCTGGGCGCCTTTTATAATCAAACTTAGCTATTTTTTTTATTATATTTTAATTGACATTTAAATTAATAAACAAACGAACGCTTCAAACCCCACCAATTGCTAAAAATATCTACCAACAAGTACCTAAATTAAGCAACATTTTCGTTCAAGAAGTATTAGTACGGCGCAGTGCCGGATTTACCACTAGGCTGAGTAGGCTGAAGCCTATGGCGGCAGATTTTAGGGGGCGGCAAATTTGGGTCATAAAAATATTTTATTAGCTGTTCAGATAGGGTCGACGAGAATTTTGTCGCTCCCCTATTTATTTGTTAAATTTAAATAACAAGCCTTGTCGATTTTGCCGCCCTCTGTCATGTCAAGACCCTTTATATTGAGACAGACAGACGGCCGGACGGACAACAAAGTGATCTTATATGGGTTCCGTTTTTTTCCTTTTGAAGTACGGAACCCTAAAAATTTACCTACTATTTTCTCGAAAAAATTTCGCGCTCGCTACGCTCGCGTTTTCACTTACGTACCTAACATTATTTATGACCCATCTGACTATATACATACGGGCGGTTCTTGTGTCTTCGTGGCATTGAATCTCACTAAATTGTTCCGATCCCATGCCGAAACTCAGTACAGATAGAGTGCTCTCGATATCAGATACAAATACAATACTTCATGACTTTCCAGCACCACAGAATGAGGGATAATGGTACGGCCTGTGTAATACGCATCCCTACTACTGTCGTCTGCATAGCAATGATTATCATTGATATGCTGCAATGACAGCACAGAACCTAGTGCAACGCCAGCGGTAATGTCCACACTATCGGAGCAGCTTCCGTCTACTATACGGCTCATGTGCGTCTACCGGAAAAAAAGCTAGCGATCCATTTGTATAACATAGTCCCTCGAGCAGACTCGATGCCAGACCCGACCGAACTCCTTAGCTATATCCAGCCTGACTGCCATGTCTCACCTTGATTCTCAATGGCCAAAACCCAGCAGTACCCACCGGTCACCGATCAGATCAGGCAAATATAACGAGGTCGCATCGTCATTGAGTGACAAAAACGGCCCATATAAATCTGTATCTAGAATAGTGACATTAGTGACGTCACCTTTCTGCACTCAAAAGAATAAAAAATTATCTACGTTCCACTATCAGCGAAGAGCGCCTGAATAGCTTAGCTCTTCTTAATATAGAAGCTGAGCTGACAAACGTTTTAGATTACGACAGCGTTATTGATGATTTTGTCAACCAATTTGTACATAGGAAAACAATGTAAATGCCTATGTGAGTAAATGTTTAGTTTTTTTTTTTTCACACCCCAAAGGTACTTGTTGCAGGTTTTTTTTTTCTTAAATAAAATACTTTATCGTCACTGATGAAGGGGGGCGGCAAATCAAAATGGCCCGGGGCGCCAAATTTGTAAATACGCCTCTGACCCGGACCTCAGTCGGCATATCGCTCTCCAAGCGTCAACATGTCGGAACCTGCTGCTGAAGACGCTAGATGTTGACCATTTAATTATGGAAATAGAAGGAGATCACCTTTGTGGTATAAATACTCAAAGTCATACAGCGATCACATATTAAACACAACGTTTCATGACAAACGACTGGTACGAAATCCATGTTGAGAATGAACAAACCGCGACTTTTTCATCGCAGTGCGCGCAGTGAATTTTCTGCGATATATTGCAGCGCGATTCTAAAATCGTGTCGCAAAAACTAAAAGCGTGGTGCGCGCTTAGGCTAAAGGAGAACTCGATCGTACTGAATATAAATAAATAATAAATAAAATAAATAAATATTAGGGGACATCTTACACAGATCAAACCTAGCCCCAAACTAAGCAAAGCTATAGGTTTATTCTGTCTTAAATAACAAGTACAAGCCATTATATACTAAGCTATGCACGTGTGTGGGTAAGGCGTAGTACACACACTACACCTTCCCCCTCAAAGTAAAAAATAATGATTATTCTTGAATACAAACATAATGATCTATTTTTTTTTATATAAATTAAGAGTAAATAGTATATAATTAAGATTAGAATAATACAGGAAATTAAAACAATAAAAAATAACTAAATTGATAAAAAAACTAAAATACATGCAGTATTAGCTTTTACAAAAACAAGTGCGTGTAGACATATTTAATTACACAAACGGGTCTACCGCGATATAATTTCATTGTTTTTACCTTTAATTCCGACGTTTCAGCTGAGTTGCACCAGCTGTGGTCACGGAAAGACTGACGTCCCAACAAATGTCAACGGAGATATTAATAAAACACCACTAAACTACCCGAAATTAGTTTATAAAAATGTTCGGGGTAGACAAAGAAATTGCAGCTACCCGTTAAAGTTTAATGTTTATTGTCCACGGCACGACACGCAACACTCACAGTATCCGTACACTGGTCCGAAGATATATCCGCTGGTTTCAACATTTGAATCACTGGTCCCCAAGTAGACGATAATTTGTACCCGTCCTCACGATTGAAATTTTTAGGGTGTTTTTTAATTTCAATCGCCTCTCTCACAAACGGGTTGTGTAATTAAATATGTGTACAAAACGCGAGAGTTAAAGTGTTATAAGTGCGTGTAGATTAAAAGAACAAACTTTTTAAATCGGAAAAATAATATCTGGCGGAAGCGGATATTTTCAATTCGCTAAGATATCTATACAATAAAAATTAAATGAAAAATTACAAATTTTAATAACAAAGGTATTTAAAAAACAAAAAAGGTACTTATCAGTATTTTGATTTTAATATTCCATCTTCATGTGCAGGATACAACACAATAATACAAATACAATATATTCTTATTAAAAACTAAACGATAAGATTCAGAATTAAACACAATTGATTTAAAAACAAGAACTTAAAACTACAGTAGGTATTCTTTTTAGGGTTCCGTACCCAAAGGGTAAAACGGGACCCTATTACTAAGACTCCGCTGTCCGTCCGTCCTTCCGTCTGTCACCAGGCTGTATCTCACGAACCGTGATAGCTAGACAGTTGAAATTTTCACAGACGATGTATCTCTGTTGCCGCTATAACAACAAATACTAAAAACAGAATAAAATAAAGATTTAAGTGGGGCTCCCATACAACAAACGTGATTTTTGACCGAAGTTAAGCAACGTCGGGCGCGGTCAGTACTTGGATGGGTGACCGTTTTTTTTTGCCTTTTTTTGCATTATGGTACGGAACCCTTCGTGCGCGAGTCCGACTCGCACTTGCCCGATTTTTTATAAATTTTCTCATCCAAAAGTATTCGTCGATACATTTCATAGTCCAAATGTTACGTACGCGTACAGCCAGCAGCAGAAGTTGCTAAGCGGGCGAGGTGTTCAAAATGATCTTGACGCGACTTTATTGTTAAAGGAATAAGAGCGTGTCAGGGTCATTTTGAACACCTCGCCCGCTTAGCAACTTCTGCTGCTGACTGTACATGTGTGTTAGTTCCTAGGGACCTTGAGATAACTGTCATAATCATAATTATTTCAGTATATTAATTCACTTGCATGTCTTATTTTTAAGTAATAGACGTCTGTTTTTTAGGGTTCCGTACCCAAAGGGTAAAACGGGACCCTATTACTAAGACTCCGCTGTCCGTCCGTCCGTCCGTCTGTCACCAGGCTGTATCTCACGAACCGTGATAGCTACACAGTTGAAATTTTCACAGATGATGTATTTCTGATGCCGCTATAACAACAAGTACTAAAAACAGAATAAAATAAAGATTTAAGTGGGGCTCCCATACAACAAACATGATTTTTGACCGAAGTTAAGCAACGTCGGGCGGGGTCAGTACTTGGATGGGTGACCGTTTTTTTTTAGCCGTTTTTTGCATTATGGTACGGAACCCTTCGTGCGCGAGTCTGACTCGCACTTGCCCGGTTTTTTATTTATTATATAATAACATTTCATTCATGCATCATGCATGATGCATTTCATGCATCTAAAGCGTGCCTCTCTTTTTTATGGTAAGGGTACACTAAGTTATTTATTTTCATGGTCGGCCGACCTTACAATATACAGTGTGGAAAGATAAGTCGGGCCCTGGAGGGAAACTACCTTAAATCCTTAAGCTGGCTCATTTTACTTAAAGGAGACATTTCTTTATTTTTAAAAAGAAACTAAACTTCATTCAAAGATTTTCTAAAACTCGCTTGCCTCGCCCGGGACTCGAACCGACTGAAAACTCCAAAAAATTAAACACTCGCAATTTTATTCTACTAGTCGATACAGTACAGTTAATGTTAATGATAACATTTCTCCAAGAACATTCCTCAAACATTCACACACAACACATTCTTCAAGAACAAGGAGACATTCCTTTATTTTTAAAAAGAAACAAAACTGCATTCATCAGGAATGTCTCCTTTAAGTAAAATGAGCCAGCTCAAGGATTTAAGGTAGTTTCCCTCCAGGGCCCGACTTATCTTTCCACCCTGTATATTTATTTATTAGCTCAGGATACAAGGAAATTTAACTTTAAGCGCGCACACATACTATTTTTATAGTCATACAGGCAGTTCTTTTAACACATCCTTACATCATAACCTTCCATGTGTCCAAGGAGTCTCCACGATTGATGCTCGATCGAATCATGGTCAGACGTCCAAGGATTCCGTGCCTGCCTTGTATCCTGGTGTACCCTTAAATTGTTACCCTAATCTATACCTACATTAAAGAATATTGTCTTAAAGTCTACTTGAAGTTATAGATGTGAAGTGTATCACTTCCATAACTTTGACTCACAATTTAAAAAAAAAAGACGGGAAAAAACCGACAATGCCCAGTGAAGACAGACTTTTGCCCAAACGTGGGTGACTAAATTTTGTTTATTAAAAAGTAATCCCACTATCTTGACTATCTTTTGCCGAGCGTCATCCATTTTGTGAGCTAAAGTTCATCGATAGGTATAACCTGCAAAACGGAGGAGACGTAAATAAATTCTACGGCTTGTCAAAGTTATCAATGTTATCATACAGTGGCCTAGCGGTAAGAGCGTACGATTTTCAATCTGGAGGTCGCGGGTTCAAACCCCGGCTCGTACCAATCAATGAGTTTTCGGAACTTATTTACGAAATATCAATTGATATTTACCAGTCGCTTTTCGGTGAAGGAAAACACCGTGAGGAAACCGGAGTAACCCAATAAGGCCTAGTTTACCCTCTGGTTTGGAAGGTCAGATGGTCAGATTATAAGAGTTTTTTTTATATATTTACAGAGATTCAGAGGATAGCCGTGGTCGTATGCCACTTTACCTTAAAGTTTATAATCGTGGCATACGTCCACGGTGATCCTTTGAATATCTCTGTAAATATATAAAAAAATGATAACTCTTATAATTTTCCTATATGATAATTTCAGATAAGAATTCTATCTTGTTTCATACTTTTTAGAGCGCGATTTGCAGTAGTCGGGTTGTAGTTTTTGATCTTATTTTTTATTTAATTAATTTTGGGGTCAGGATTTCGATACTTACAATAATATTTGAAGTCACCTTCGGCGCCTGGCTTTGGAACGCGTACAGCGAGCCTCGTACGTCGGGCTACGCCCGACTCTTTTAGTATGAGGACGCCTTCGGCGCCCGGCTTTGGAAGGCGTACATCGTGCCTCGTACGTCGGGCTACGCCCGACTCTTTTAGTATGAGGCCGCCGAAGGCGCCCGGCTTTGGAACGCGTACATCGTGCTTCGTACGTCGGGCTACGCCCGACTCTTTTAGTATGAGGGCGCCGAAGGCGCCCGGCTTTGAAACGCGTACATCGTGCTTCGAACGTCGGGCTACGCCCGACTCTTTTAGTATGAGAGCGCCGAAGGCGCCCGGTTTTGGAACGCGTACAGCGAGTCTCGTACGTCGGGCTACGCCCGACTCTTTTAGTATGAGGGCGCCGAAGGCGCCCGGCTTTGGAACGCCTACATCGTGCTTCGTACGTCGGGCTACGGCCGACTCTTTTAGTATGAGGGCGCCGAAGGCGCCCGGCTTTGGAACGCGTACAGCGAGCCTCGTACGTCGGGGTACGCCCGACTCTTTTAGTATGAGGGCGCCTTCGGCGCCCGGCTTTGGAACGCGTACATCGTGCCTCGTACGTCGGGCTACGCCCGACTCTTTTAGTATGAGGGCGCCGAAGGCGCCCGGCTTTGGAACGCGTACATCGTGCTTCGTACGTCGGGCTACGCCCGACTCTTTTAGTGTCGCCTTTTGGACCGAGTCCGGTGCGTCACATAGGTACGTTTCAGTAAGCTTCGCCTGACCACTGCGAATTTTAACGAGGTGAATATACTAAGATTACTAAGCAACTTTTACCATGGGGCCTAACCCGATCTCGTAAAAAAATTTGCTGATCTGGACTTCTATACCTATTCACGATATAAAATATTGCAGGTCATTTTAAAAAACACCATGTATATAGCGGCCAAACAAATTTCTTGTATCGCCGTAGTAGCGTAACACGCGGATAGATAGAATCCAGAGCTATTGTAGATTCGTAGTTCGAATTACCTACCAGATAAATTAATGTTTTATCGGGTGCATGCAAGCAAAGCCGGGTGCAAAAGCTAACAATATGTATATATTTGAAATGTGCTAATTGAGCTCTTTCAAATGATATACAACACGTCATCATTACTTATTTTTATTTTTTTGGTTCGTGACTTTATGACCTCTAGAGGGCGCCGTGTTCATTTTTAGGGTTCCGTACCCAAAGGGTAAAACGGGACCCTATTACTAAGACTTCGCTGTCCGTCCGTCCGTCCGTCCGTCCGTCCGTCCGTCTGTCACCAGGCTGTATCTCACGAACCGTGATAGCTAGACAGTTGAAATTTTCACAGATGATGTATTTCTGTTGCCGCTATAACAACAAATACTAAAAACAGAATAAAATAAAGATTTAAATGGGGCTCCCATACAACAAACGTGATTTTTGACCAAAGTTAAGCAACGTCGGGAGTGGTCAGTACTTGGAAGGGTGACCGTTTTTTTTTTTTGCTTTTTTTTTTCGTTTTTTTTTTGCATTATGGTACGGAACCCTTCGTGCGCGAGTCCGACTCGCACTTGCCCGGTTTTTTTTTTTGTGACGTCATATAGCCTATAACCAGCGGACGATTAAGACGATTCGAATGACACGTCGTTTGTCAAATTTCAATGAGTACTTTAGAAGTTATGAGGGAACAGATGAACATACATACATACATACATACATACATACCCACAAACATACCGGTCAAAATCATAACCCTCCTTTTGCGTTGCCGTAGTCGGGTAAAAAAACGTTTCGACTGTGCGGAACATAAATGGATATTTGAACGCACGCCCTTGCTATCACGAAATGTCAAAAAGTTGACATTGACATTAAAACTACTGAACTTATTATTTTTCTAGCTTTTGGAGTTATGAATCGTCTTTGAATATATTGTACGGATTTGAAATAATATCCTTACTTTCCTAACTTAACCTCTACTTAACTTAACTTTTGAGTTAATGTCCGTACCGAAAAGTGTTTATATTATAGTTGACCATTACATTGATTACACCATTAGTTGGCGATGGCGTCGTCAGCGTTACAGGGCGCAGAGAGTGTCTGCGTGAAGGCTGAGCCCTCTGAGGATGTGTCTACAACAGATGAGCCCACGTTCGCGAGAGTGTCTGTAAAAGTTGAGCGTTTGCTGGATGATGTGTGTGTAAAAGACGAGCCCAGGTGCGAGGGTGTGTCTACAAAAGCTGAACCTAAGTGCTCAGATGTGCGTGTAAAAGACGAGTCGCTCGGAGTGAGCGCGGCGGCGGCGCTGTACACGGATCACGCCGTGAAAGATGAGCTCGTGCTCGGCCCCGTGCTAGTGGAGCGGCGCGTGCGCCACGCACCAACAGGTCAGTTCTTCTTCCTCGCGTTATCCCGGTATTTTGCCACGGCTCATGGGCGCCTGGGGTCTACTTGACAACTAATCCCATGATTTGACGTAAGCATTAGTTTTTATGAAAGCGATTGCGATCTGACCTTCCAACCCAGAGGGAAACTAGGCCTTTTTGGGATTAGTCCGGTTTCCTCACGATGTATTCCCTTACCGAAAAGCGACTGGCAAATATTGAATGATGTTTTGTACCTAAGTTCCGAAAACTCATTGGTACAAGACGGGGTTTGAACCCGCGACCTCCAGATTGAAAGTCGCACACTCTTACCGCTAGGCCACAAGCGCTTAAATCCAGCCAGCCCCAACACCAACAGGTCAGTTGTGGGCTCTAAATGTAAAGAAAGGATGCTTAGCACAAGGAATATCGTACATTCACCTGCCAGTATCCTCTCTAACGCACGCACATAATTAGTGTTGAGTCAGTTCACAGTCCAGTGCCTGTTTCCGTCCACTTGGGTGGAAACAGGCACTGGACTGTAATATTCTTTAACCATGAATTGCATGAAACTGTAAAATAATTAGGGCTTGGGAAATTTAATTGGTTTTGGTTAATTGCTAATAAAGAAATATTTAAAAGTAGCATGCCAATAACTCTTAAAAAGAAGGCTATGGACACGTGCCTCATCCCCAGCTTAACATATGCTTGCCAGACATGGAAATTCACTGAAAAAATAAAAAATAAAATTATTACTTGCCAGAGGGGAATGGAGCAAAGCATGTTGAACATAAAAAAGATACAAAAGATAAAAAAGATAAGAAAGACATAGTAAAATAAAAGCAACAATAAAAGCAATAGATGCTCTAAAACATGCTAGAAAGCTAAAATGGAGATGGGCTGGACATGTGGCTCGTCTTAAAGACCACAGATGTACAGCCATTATCACAAACTGGAAAGGCCCAGACGGTAAGCGCCGAAAAGGCAAACCAAACATGTGCTGGGAGGAAGACATAAAAAGAATGGCTGGTCCAAATTGGAAAAAAATAGCACAAGACTGTGAAAAATGGACGTCTTTGGAAGAGGCCTTCACCTAACGGGTTCCTACAAATTAAATTAACAAAATTATATTAACAAACTTTATGTATACTTAATGAAAGGAAATAAAAGGCTATTTGTATATATATAAGGAAATATTTTTTATTTATTAATTGCTAATTATTACTCATTTACACAGCAAGGTAATTTTGGGTTTTTAAAGGTCAAGCCGGTTTGATGATGTGAAAAATTTATATCATAAATTATTTATTGTATATAATTATTATATTATTATAAGGACCTTATAGAGTGGTACCCCAGGGGGCACAAAAGGAAGAGAGGAAGGCCTACTCTTCGATGGTCAGATGACATTAAAAGGATAGGCGGAGTGGACTGGCCCAGGAAAGCAAGAGACCGCGGTACCTGGAAGGACTTGGAAGAGGCCTATGTCGGAGGACAAGCTGAAGTTGTCGATGGGACCTAGAAAATAGTAAATAGTAATATATAATAGTGAAAAAATAAGGTATATTTTTAAGTAGATAAGTGTTATAAAAACTTCAGTAATAAAGGCTATTTTTATTTTATTATATAATTATTTATAGTACAGTTGAGTTCATAAATATTTATACATTTCTTCACCTTTTAACTTTTAATGTGGAAAGTGGTAGAAATAGATGAGTAAATGTGGCTTTCCATCACAGAAGGGTAGAAATTATTCAAACTTCAACATTTATTCAGCAAATAGGCCACAAGGGCACTTTTACACGTCAACATTGAATACAAGCAGAAATACAAGCATAAATAATAACAATCTTCGAGCAACACTGGCTTCCGACAAGTCGGAAGAGAGGGGCCCAAGCGATATCTTACCCTACAAATCTTTCTGCCATTTTTTGCGGGGGGAAAGGTGCACACAGTCTCACTTCTCACACACTTACATACAAAGTCTAATTTGTGATGACGAAACAAATACAGAGAAAATGACACCCTACACAGACAAATCTTGCACACCTTGATCTGTTTTTGTGTACGGACGAGTCACAAGTGTCACAACACGCACACTTACACATTTTCGTCGAAGAATTTTATTGTTCTCTGAGAGATGAGAAGTCGGATTTGTCGCTCGACCGATCCGCAATTTGTACTGGGCGAACAAAATCGATAAATCCAACAATTACATGAGACTAAAATATAATAATTGTGTTTAAATGTAATTAAATTAAACGTCATCATCATCATCTCAGCCATAAGACGTCCACTGCTGAACATAGGCCTCCCCATTTGGGGGGGTGAATGCCATAATCGCCACGCTTGGCAGGCGGGTTGGCGATCGCAGTCGAGTACACCGAATTTGAGGGACGCACGCCCGTCCACCGGTGGTCTTGGACGTAGTTTAAGGACATACCCGGGTCCAAACAAATTAAACGTATGATATGTAAAAAAAATATTACATGTGAAATGTAACACCTTCTTTTTGTAAATTTGATGTCCCCGACCTCCCTTCCGTGTTGCTCGAAGATAACAATACATCAACAATTTTATAAAATACAACTAACTGCAACTACCAATTCAAACTAATTCTGATAAAAAGGTCCTTGTTTCAGATGAAGCATAAGGATAAGGACCCTTAAATATCTATGGAAAGACACAAATGTTTAAATCTTGGTTTCAGCTTCCAAAGCAATAAAAGTGAAGCAGTCATGTAAGATTGTCCCGGGGAGGCCCTTCCTGAGGGACTGTTGTGTGAGGCTGGAGCGCCTTGCTGTGGACATGCTGCTCACTGGCACTCGGGGCACAGACCGGGACAGTTTGAGACAATTTCGTGAAGCTGATGGAGGGAGTGAACACAGAGACGCCACAGTTAGGAATCTGAAAGGCAACTATGGAGGTGAGTGATATGTGTGAAAATTGGTTATTTGAGTGTATTTAAAATAAATTATTTTACACTATGAATTAAATAATGCACCAGAAGATTAATAGAGAAATGTAGACAGCAGTTATTTTTATGCACAATTTATATTTTAATACCCATATAAAACTATAAAGAGTTGGTAATTTGATTGTGACGTCACATGCTAGTGTTTCTTATAAATTCCATAGTAACATAATCGTTTTGAGAAAAGAAACTGATTCGACTAGTAATCAAATACCCTATTTAGTAGTTTCTTTATAATTTTATTCAAACTTAACGAAATTTTTTTTTATAATTTTTATTTGTTCTGTGGACCGCTTTTTTCTTCATAGACACAACTATCGACATTGACAAAAATGTTTCTATACAGAGTTTGTCAGTAGAAAAAGGCGCGATATTCAAATCTTCTATGGGGCGGTAACCCTTCGCGCCTACATGTTTTAAATTTGCCGCTCTTTTCTACTGACGGAAATTGCTTGACAGAGTATAACTCTAGCATGATGCGACAGTCTTTTGTTTTGCCGCGAAAATACCGGTCTTTGTATATAAGGGCCGATTTAAACGGCGCGCGAACTCGCATGCGATTTTAGTTATATTGCGGACTGTTGGTTACGTCCAATTCAACCGACCGATCAAAACCCGCAATGGTATGAAACTCGCATGCGAGTTCTCGCATCGTCTAAATGAGCCCTAACACTTGATGTTTTATATAGGACAACACATGAGACGTGAGCAGGACCAACCCTATACACTTCCTGTATTTACTTTAGTAAGATAAAACATTCTTGTTGCAGGACAAACTCCACTGAAGAAACCGAGCGGCGGAACTTACCAATGTGCCCAATGTGAATATGCAACAACTAGGAAGTCATGGTTTATTAGGCATTTGAGGAAGCATACTAATGAGAAGCCATACAGTTGCGGCCAGTGTAGCTATGCTAGCACACGCAAACATACCTTACAAGTCCATGTGAGGACACACACTGGTGAAAAGCCATACAAATGCGAACAATGTAGTTATGCTAGTGCCCAGAAATGTAGTTTATATAAACATAAAATGATACACACTGCTACAAAACTTTATCAATGTGACCATTGTATTTATACTAGCAACCGTAAAGAGTGTTTGCAAGTTCATGTGAGGAAACACACTGGTGAAAAGCCTTACAAATGCGAGCAATGTAATTATGCTACTGGCCGCAAAATTAATTTACAGTTTCATAAACGAAAACACACTGGTGAAAGTTACAAATGTGACCAGTGCAGTTATGCCTCCAGTTATAAGAGATGTCTGCTAATGCATATAAAAAAGCACGCTGGCGTAATGCCTTACAAATGTGACCAATGTAGTTACGCTAGTGCACAAAAGTGTGATTTACTAATCCATAAACGAAAACACACTGGTGAAAAGCCTTACAAGTGTGAGCAGTGTAGTTACGCTTGTGCCCAAAAAAGTACATTGCATGTTCATGTACGGATACACACTGGTGAAAAACCTTACAAATGCGATCAGTGTGATTATGCTAGTGCCCGCACATGTGATTTACGAAGTCATAAACGAATACACACAGGTTATAGTTACAAATGTGACAAACCGGTCACTAAACATAGTTCTGATAATCTTTGTAAGAAAGGCCTAGTAATTAAGAGTAAATATACAAATGAGATACACAAGTGTGACCTTACAAGTACAAAGAATTGTTCACCAGACCTTGAAGGACATTATAAAGGTAAGAAGCTAATAATCTTACGTTCTATGCATGCCTAATATTGTTACTGTTATAGTTCGTTTTTATTAGCATTAGTAATCAGTAATTTATTGCTTTCATAGGTAATGATTAGATATTAATTTCTAGCTAATGATTAGAAAGAAGGTAAGCGATCTTGACATGTCTTTTAATTGAAAAACGGTTTTTAAAAATCAATATCTATTACTTATGTAAGCAGAAAAATATAAATGATTGTACTAGATTAATAATAGTTACATATTAGCCGTGACTTATTTTTAAATCGTGATTTTCAATTAAAAGGCTCATCAAGATTGTTTACCTTTTTTCTAATAGTAAAAAAAACGAACTATAGGTATAGACCGTGTAATTCATGAAGACGCGTGCCTTGACTCGTATTGTCATGTTATTAAAGGTTAGATTTGACAAATCTGCACGTCATCGTGAATGAAACGATCGAGTCTAGAAAATGTGACATGTTGTGACAGGGGGGAGGGGGGAGTCACAATCCTTGTGACCTCGCTTTAACTTATTTAAATTATTTAATTAGCTGTACAGTTAAATAACAAATTTTTGGAACGATAATCATTTTTATTCGTTTAATTTGCTTTTTTAATCAGTTTTGGGTTATAATATAATGTGACGTCACACTAGGGGGGAGGGCTTTGCCAAATGTGACCAAGTGTGAGAATGAGGGGGAGAGGGGTCAAAAAACCTAGAAATTCGTGTGATGTAATTAATGGATGACCCCTTAAACCAGCTTGATGCCATCAAAGATTGAAAAGGTTCAAAATATTTCTTCAAGTAGGCCATAAGCACTTTCGAGTAGTAATTTTCAGGGCAGCGGTAAATGAGTAGGTACAGTTATCGTTGGAGGGCAAGCTTAGGTAAATTAGTTGCCAAGTGGACTCCAGGCTCCCAGGAGCGACATCACTAGGGAGATGATGATGTTGATATCCATCATGCTAATTGGGTTGCAAGTTGTCCAAAAAACCCGGACAAGTGCGAGTCGGACTCGCCCACCGGGGGCTCCGTACTTTTTAGTATTATAGCGTCCACAGAAATACATCATCTATGAAAATTTGAACTGACTATCGCGGTTCATGAGATACAGCCTAGTGAAATACAGACAGACGGACAGTGGAGTCTTAATAATAGGGTCCCGTTTTACGGAACCCTAATAAACGTTATTGTGATTTCTTGGTCATTAGCTTTAAAGTACTGCTATTATCTCGCAGGAGCAGAGGCCAGTTGCATGTGGGCCTCGCCATCCGAGCACGACCACACTTACGCGCGGCGCGAGGCCGCGCCGGCGCCGGGGCCCAGCGCCGCTCCTCCAGGTTAGTGCACATTGTCTTACTTCGCGGTGCACGCCTATATAGCACGGCCAGCGCCTCGGAGGAATTGTTGCTAATGCAGTACAGTCAGCAGCAGAAATTGCTAAGCGGACCAGGTGTTCAAAATGATCTTGACGCGACTTTATTGTTAAGAGAATAAGAGCGTGTCATGGCAATTTTGAATACCTCGTCGCCCGCTTAGCAACTTCTGCTGCTGACTGTACAAATTCATTAAGTTTTTCACCGCCATATAACTAAACGCTAAAAAACAAAAGATAACATGCAAATTTAGTTATACATAAATTTATTATATGATGTTTTGGTGCAAAAATCAATCGGCATTGGAATCGGCACGTCGGCATTGGACGATCTGACGTCGTCATGGCATTCCGTGTCGTGCCGACTGCCATTCTGCCATTCTGAGACTTATAAATTAATAATTGTTTTTCTTTTTCTTCTATTATGTTATTTTATTTTATTGTCTTATGTACTTGTATTGAGTATGTGGCAATAAACAATTCTTATTCTTAATCTTATTCTGTGACGGTCAAAGGGTTAAAAAAAACTACATTCTATAAAATTGTTAAATATTCCGACGCCCCGCTGACTCACCTGTGCGCCCCTGGGACTGTTTTCGTACTCAAAACACAAGTACTAACCGTAGTGTTGTCCTCAGGCCTCGCGAGCGGCCACCGCGAGCGCTCGCGCGCGCAGAGCGAGGCGCGCGGTCTCGCCGAGTCGGACGCGGAGACCGAGAGGCCGACAGCGGCACCAACACACCGGGAGTTTGTTAAATGACTGCTTTTAGAAATTAAGCGCTCGGATAGGATTTGCTGCCTTCAAGACCGTTTGTAATCATCTGAGCTCAAGGTCTATTTACTCTATTTCGATATCGATACATGAGGTGAATACGCGCGCGAGGAGCTCTCGACCTCGCAACCGGACACATTGATCCCACCAAAAACATTTCATGTAAAGTGTTGCCAAGACAGTTCGTTTTTTTTAGCATTAGAAATTAGGTAAACAATCTTGATGTGTCTTTTAATTGAAAAACACATTTTAAAAATAAGTTACGGCAAATATGTAACAATTATGAATCTAATACGATCATTTATATTCTTCTGCTTTCATAAGTAATAGTTTTTGAATTTTAAAAAGCGTTTTTCATTTAAAAGACATGTCAAGATCGCTTACCTTCTTGCAAGTTCTTTCTAATGCTAAAAAAAACGAACTATAGGCGCATAAAGCTTTTACACTTAGTATCAGATCCCGTAGTAGGTACCAAGACTTTTACTCTGTCAGTCCTAACTTTATAAGCTCTAACTGTATAAAGCCAACATCTTGATCAAACAGTACGGCTTGGCCGTTTCGTTGCTGTCATATGGACAATCCCGTAGTGACACTTTCAGAATTTCACTACCGTGCCCCCAGATACAGAAAACGGAACATTCTTAAAAATGCAGGAACACCTTCGAAAGTTTTTGTAAATTTAGACGAGAATTTGAATGCAAGTTTCCATTCAGAAAGATTCTTGTGGGAATTTTGCAAAAAATATTAATAATATTATATATCAATATCACATATCAAATTGACAGGCAGAAGGAATATCTAATAAAGTCTGTATTTATTAATGTCTTGACGTGTTTTTATTATTTCCTAAATGATGAGAACTTTACCTATAGAAATTTGTCAATTTATAAACTTATCTTCGGTAAAATGCTATCTGGGGCCCGTTTCTAAAAAACTTGTAATGTGGAAGTCCCTTTCTAACAAAAGCTGTCAAAAAGTGACATCCGCTTGTATTACAACTTAAGCCGGGTACTCATTAGCGAGCTGTAACTGTAACTGTTGCATGTACTGTAACCAAAAAACATAGTGTGTACGTGGTTCGCAAATCTGCTGCGAGCGGTACGCGAGCGGCTCGCAGGGAGCCGACGTTTACAACGTACTCATTTCTGAACCCGTAACGTTGCACGTAACTGTAACCGTTACTGTTGCCAAAAACATAGTGTGTACGTGGCTCGCGAGCCTGCAACGAACGCTACATGAGCGGCTCGCAGCGAGCCGACGTTTACAACGTACTCATTTCTGAACCCGTAACGTTGCACGTAACTGTAACTGTTGCCAAAAACATAGTGTGTACGTGGCTCGCGAGCCTGCAACGAACGCTACACGAGCGACTCGCAGCGAGCCGACGTTTACAACGTACTCATTTCTGAACCCGTAACGTTGCACGTAACTGTAACTGTTACTGTTGCCAAAAACATAGTGTGTACGTGGCTCGCGAGCCTGCAACGAACGCTACACGAGCGACTCGCAGCGAGCCGACGTTTACAACGTACTCATTTCTGAACCCGTAACGTTGCACGTAACTGTAACTGTTACTGTTGCCAAAAACATAGTGTGTACGTGGCTCGCGAGCCTGCAATGAACGCTACACGAGCGGCTCGCAGCGATCCGACGGTTGTCGGTTTTTGCCGCGAACCAAAGGACGCTTACACTGCGCTCGTGGACGTCAGTTGTTGCTAGCCGCTGCGAACAGCTATATATCGAGTATTTTTTCGTCATGAGTGAATGGTCAGAGGATAAATGTATTTTGCTGATCGCCTACAGGGAAAATAGTGTACTATGTAGTACTAAGTATTCTATGGAATTACTTTCCCGATACATTCTATGAATCCCACATCTTCGTGGCCGT
Organism: Cydia splendana; assembly: GCF_910591565.1. Classification (NCBI taxonomy): domain Eukaryota; kingdom Metazoa; phylum Arthropoda; class Insecta; order Lepidoptera; family Tortricidae; genus Cydia; species Cydia splendana. The sequence continues at coordinate 8,826,611 of NC_085983.1, forward strand.
TTATGATCATCGAGTAGGCATCTAGTATGTATTCTGCACAAGCGAGAAATACTCGTCCGACATCGTGGAGACAAACCAAAACTGCGGAGAGATCCGGTTTGTCAGTGGCCTTCTCGTACACACTAGAACCTCGTTACTGTATCTGTTACAGCTCGCAAAATGAGTACGCTCGGTGAAAGCGTTCCGGCGATGTCGCGAGCTGAAACTGTAACATGCGTACACACTTGGATTGGACCTCGTTACTGTATCTGTTCGGTTACAGTTACAGCTCGCAAAATGAGTACGTTCGGTGAAAGCGTTCCGGCGACGTCGCGAGCCTAAACTGTAACATGCGTACACACTAGAACCTCGTACTGTATCTGTTCGGTTACAGTTACAGCTCGCAAAATGAGTACGCTCGGTGAATGCGTTCCGGCGACGTCGCGAGCCTAAACTGTAACATGCGTACACACTAGAACCTCGTACTGTATCTGTTCGGTTACAGTTACAGCTCGCAAAATGAGTACGCTCGGTGAATGCGTTCCGGCGACGTCGCGAGCCTAAACTGTAACATGCGTACACACTAGAACCTCGTACTGTATCTGTTCGGTTACAGTTACAGCTCGCAAAATGAGTACGCTCGGTGAATGCGTTCCGGCGACGTCGCGAGCCGAAACTGTAACACGCGTGCACACTAGAACCTCGTTACTGTATCACGCATGTTCGGTTACAGCTCGCTAGTGAGTACCCGGCTTTACAAGCTTTTGAGAAACGGGCCCCAGATATTCAATATCACGTCCGGTTGTATAATCACGCATCTTAAATAAAATGAGTGACAATAAAAAACCATAACTTTTAAATTCAATTTATTGATACTTATAAACAGCCTTCTTTACCAATATTTACAGCTACTTGCAACAGAACTGTCCATTTTTACACGATGCGAATTCAGTATAACGGTTCTCCAGACAGCAGGATAATTTTTCTTCCTTGGTACCATCGCAATACTCGTCACAATTTGGTACCCAGTACTTTTTGGGTGCCGCCGCCTCTGTGGCAACCAGCACGACAACCAGAAGTAAAACTATGGTTTTCGAGAACATAGTCACTTATTTCGATTTTGAGAAATGACAATGCTTAAAAGGCATTGCCATTAGGCTTTTTATATTGTGGGGAATTATTTTAAATAACAGGTTCCGATAATTGGTTTTTTATCGGTTTATTTATGGTGGTATTTGTGGATTAGTTACAGATTAAAGTGCTCATTAGTTAACTTAATGTTGAAGTACCTATCCTATGTGATACATGGTGATACTAATAATATAAATATGAAAGTTTGTATGTTCGCATCAATTACGAAAAAACCGGCCAAGTGCGAGGCGGACTGGCGCACGAAGGGTTCCGTACCATTACGCAAAAAACTGCATAAAAATCACGTTTGTTGTATGGGAGCCCCACTTAAATATTTATTATATTCCGTTTTTAGTATTTTGTTGTTATAGCGGCAACAGAAATACATCAGCTGTGAAAATTTCAACTGTCTAGCTATCACGGTTCATGAGATACAGAGCCGTGACAGACACACGAACAGCGGAGTCTTAGTAATAGGGTCCCGTTTTTTAACTTATTTTCAAACTCAAACATCTTTATTGCTATTATATTAGTAATACAGATTATGTAGTAATACAGACCTTTCAAACCGGTTACTCACTATACTTATTAGGTCGCTACACGTCGCGCGCTCGATCAGTAGAGGCGGTGCAGTCGGTTCTCATAGTCGAAGATCCTCAAAACGGATCGAAATATTTCGTATATCGATAACACTTGAATCGGTATTTAATTAACCTCCGTCAGACCGGGGTATGGTGTGGCCATAAACAACCGACACATACATAAAGATATTTATTAGCAAAAATTTAGTGATCAACATAGGTGAACAGTAATTTTGGATGCGTACATTTCAGTTGAAGAAGCATGCAAATTTTTCTTACTAGTTAATAGGTATTATAACTAAATATATACAAATTGAAGCTAACATAGACATAATAATTAAATTTTTAAGTCAATCGTTTACCAATTTTTAGTCGGTACAGACATGTTGCATTCGAAGTTTATTGATCATCATCACCATGTACCCATTGGCAACGGCCAATGCATTTTGTAACCATAAATTAATTAAATAAATTATAATTAATTTATTCCCCGATAGTAAAAAGTGATAAAAAAAGACGGGCTAATTAATAAAACCTGTTCACGCCTTCAAGCGTTAATCATACCAATGCACAACGCAATTAAATATAAAAGTCACCCATTGCTTCATTACACAGTCGTCAAACATCAACGATGTTCTCTAAAAGTATATTGTTGCTAGTCACGCTAGTAGCTCTGGTTGCCGTGGCGGAGGCAATCAACCCTTGGACGAGGGAGCGGGCGTGCGACGAAGTCTGCAACCGCATCGACAGGGAGAAGGCGGAGTGCTGCCGTCAGCACGGGCACGTCACGTATGCCTCGTGTGAACGGGGGCAGATGTATTGTTATTAGACCCACAAGCAAATTCTGACAGAGGACGTAATCAAATAACAAGATATAGTACTTGTTGTTTATGGTTTCGAGCGGGTGATGGGAGTAGAAGTCAAACACCTTATGTGTGATAGTATAAGAACGTATATTCTCTAAATGCCTGCCTATATATACACGTTAGGTTGCGCTGACACAAGCAATACGCGTTTATGTCGCAGTAAACCAAAGCGTTACTGCTAAACACTAAAAGTGGACAATCGCCATATTACACCTCCCCCGAACGTTCCTCTCACCGCCGGGGTGGCAGAAGAAAAAATTTAAACGCATGTTACTTGTTTACAATTTTTTCTGAAATCAATAAAAAAAATGTTAATAAATTATATAGGTATAATGCAAACAATCTTTATTTAGCTTGATTTTATGTGTCGTATTAATGTCGTAGTCCTTGTAAAAAATATCGTTATCTTTTAATAAGAAAATATTTTCTTCACTTAAAATGTTATCATCTCTCAAACGTTAAAATATTAATTTACTTCCTTTTCTCATAAAATATAAATCTCGTTCTTTAAAAACATTTACCTACTCTTCATCTTTAAAACATTTAAAAACATTTGGTATTCAACTTTAAAATATTCACTCTCGCTCAGTGTTGCCAGGGCTCTGAAACCATAAGTTACGTTTCGTTTCCCTAAAAGTCACGTTTTTGCTGCTCAAGTCACATTTTTATATTATTGTATTGTATGGGTAGGTAGTAATGGGTAGGTAGGTAAACAGGGCGTTTACTTAAAGATGAAAATGTTCAATAAACTGCCATTGGAAATAACTAACCTGCCAATACATAGTTTTAGAAATAAAATATCTAATTATTTCAGGAAGCGTGCCTTCTACTCTGTGACCGAATATTTAAACTGTAATATTGACATGAATAACTTTGCATAATGTTAAATAAGCTATTGAAGGGAAATTTTATAATTATTTTGATTGACAACAATTGCTTTTATATTAATTTCTATTTATTGTAATGTATTGTACTTAATTTAAGTATTCGATTGCCTGTAACGACATACCATGTAATGCACATATTACTTTATGGTGAATAAATGAAAATGAAAAAAATGAAAATGAAATCGATTTTGTTAGAAGAAATTCAGAAAATAATATATTTCAAAAAAAATCTACTAACCTTTTATGATTTTTCCTCAAAAGGAAAAAACGGAACCGTTATAGGATCACTCGTGCGACTGTCTGTCCGTCTGTCACAGCCTATTTTCACGGAAACTACTGGACCAATTAAGTTGAAATTTGGTACAAATTGATGGAAATTAGTGACCCAAAGACGGACATGTAAGTCATGTAACGTAAACAAATGAATTTTAAGCATGGGGGCTACTTTTGGGGGGGTCAATGAGAAAGTTAAAAAAATAAGATTTTCAATAACCCAAGCAAATTAGAAAAATCTGCGGAAATATTTCGTGTAGTTTTGAAAATTGGTATAGTTGTGGTGTCCAGATAAACATACTAAAAGTCCTCGAGGGTAGGGGGTGTTGTGCTGAGGGTGCAGGGAGGGTTAAAGGTACCTTTTTTCTTATTTTTGCTCATATCTCGAATATATGTACTTACAAATAGCATTATAATTACTTCGGACAAAAGTTTTATCATACAATTTCCTACAAATTTGGTTATGTTTATTTTTACTCTACGATCAATACTTTAGGAGCTTCAGGCTGTTAAAGTTAAATTAGAGATAAAAAATAGACGATTTAAGAAAACGTCGTTTTTATCGTAATTGTTCATCATAAATAAAAATGATAGTTTGGAGTAAGCAAGCTAAGTGACCTGCTGATAAAATATATAAAAAAAACCGGCTTAGAGCATGTCGGGCCATGCTCAGTGTAGGGTTCCGTAGTTACCCGTCTGTCAAAATAGACTATTCGCAAAAACTCAAAAACAGCTATACTGATTAGGTTCGCTATATTTTTCCTTGAAAGTCTTTACTAAGCTATGTTTTTATGATTTTTTTCATATTTTTTGAACCCATGGTTCAAAAGTTAGGGGAACTAAAGGGGAAAACACAACTTTTTTTCTTTCAGATCGATTAGTTCCGAAAATATTAAGTTGATCAAAAAATGGTTCTTGAAGACCCGTATTCGTTTAAAAGACCTATCTAACGACATTCCACACTATAGGGTGGAAGCGAAAAAAAATTCATCCCCACTTTAATGTAGGGCAGCCACCATAAAAAAATATTTTTTTCTAGTTTCTATTATTAAATTTGGCATGAATATATAAATTTGTTACACTGACAAAGTCGTAAGATATAAACTAGAAAAATATTTTTTTAGGGTGACCCCTACATTAAGTGGGGATGAATTTTTTTTTCGCTTTAACCCTATAGTGTGGGATGTCTTGGATAGGTCTTTTAAAATGAATAAGAGTATTTAAGGATAATTTTTGATCAACTTAATATTTTCGGAAATAATCGATCTGAAAGAAAAAAAGTTGTGTTTTCCACTTTAGTTCCCCTAGCATTTTAACCATGGGTCCAAAAAATATTTAAAAAATCGTGAAAGTAAAACTTAGTAAAGACTTTCAAGGAAAAATAAAGCGAACCTAATCGGTTTATCAGTTTTTGAGTTTTTGCAAATAGTCTATTTTGACGGACGGGTAACCACGGAACCCTACACTGAGCATTGCCCGACATGCACTTGGCCGGTTTTTTTAAATATTATATCAGCAGGTCGCTTAGGTTGCTTATCCTAAACTATTTTTTTTTATTTATGATGAACAATTACGAAAAAACGACGTTTTCTTAAACCGTCTATTTTTATCTGTTATTTAACTTTAACAGCCTGTAGCTCCTAAAGTATTGATCGCAGAGTAAAACTAAACATAACCAAATTTGTAGAAAATTTTGTGATAAAACTTTTGTCCGAAGTAATTATAATGCTATTCGTACAGATATTCGAGATATGAGGCCAAAAGAAATGAATCATACACTAAAAAAAATAACTACTACTATCAAACTAAATGACACCGTCATGTCAAGGTAACAAGTCTCATCTTGCCACGACTATTATAATAAACATGATGGTGGATGTAAAGCCTCCTCCACACTCGTGCGCGAATCACGGCGCGAAGCCGCGAACGCGAGTGTGGAGTCGATTTTCGCAGACAACGAAATCGACTCCACACTCGCATTCGCGGCTTCGCCCGCGATTCACGCGCATAGTCTGGAGGGGGCTTAACGTCAAGGTGTCAGTGCAAGTGTCAACTTGGGTGCGTTCACCGCGTTCCTAACTAATACAAATTGCAGAACTAAACTTGTCCAAAATTCGACTAGCTTAAAAAGTCACAAAAATTGCCTCAAGATCGTAAGTCACGCACATGTCACACGAGAAGGCGAAAAGTCACGAAAAATGTGACTTTTGTGACCATCTGGCAACACTGCTCTCGCTGTTTATAGTTACGGTACCCTATAAATCTCGTAATAAAAATAACTAATGCCGTATTAAGACGGAGTCCTAAGCTCCTAACATAATTAATGGGAATGGTTACCCAGGGCATGGTCACCCTATAATCAATACATCATGGGCTACGCTCCCGTGCGTACCCGAACTTCATAACTACACGCGGGATTGGCTACCCGAGGGCATGGTCACCCTAAAACACAATAATAGCGGCATATCAGGCCAGGCTGTACGGCTCTGCCTGTACCTAGAGACACAAATACATTAAGACTTAAAAGTCTCCTACAACTTTCACGGAGGATACTGTATATCACACTATGATCAAGTACGAAGGACTAGTGCTCTAGCTATAAGGTCACATTGTACGAATGTGCCTATTAAACTCCTTAAAACTTCTCAAACTTGTACCGTACTGTAAGGTTTTTTATAAAATAAACACTTTTATTTAACTTCCAAAATTAAAAAAAAAATTATGTAATAAATCAAACTTTCGCTGTATATCAGGTGATCAGTCCGACACGTAGCTAAAGTATTAATCATTACTCAAAAACAATTAAATAATTTTATTGAATTGAGTTGTTTATTACTTAATCGTTATGCGATGTATCAAATTTCATTCATCGCTTATTAAAATATTCTAACTCGCGGCAAAGTCTCGCGGCCTAGTTAAGTTTTCTGTCGACGTGCGCACAACGTGTGGCACGCGCTGCAAATTGCAACATACATTATTGAGGACACTATTCGACACTTTTAATTTTTATATTATATTATGACTTCTTATGAAAATTATTTATGCTCGAAACGAAATTGAGTTTAGCGACAACCTTTAATAATTATGGATGATTTAAATATGACTGCTACTGAATTGGAAAAAATGCTGGCTTTTAGAGAAAATTAAATAAAATACTAAATTACACGTAGGATTTACATCCTATTGCTGCGTGGCTGGCCGTCCTCGGCTTCGTCTTCGTCCGGTCCGGTGCGAGTTCGCGACCGGCATTCTTGGCAGCTGTTGGCGCGGCCTGGCGAGCTGGCACCTCCACGTGGCACTCGCTTGACGCTTCATATGGCTGGCTGGCTCTGCTTTCGATGATTATGGTGGGCCGGGATCAGGGCCGGATTAACCCTAAGTCAAAGTAGGCAACTGCCTAGGGGCCCCGCCTCGGCTAGGGGGCCCCGGCGGCTCAGCGCGCACCAAATTTTATTTTTTTCCATAGGGTCATAATTCATGAGTAAATTTTTTATTCTTATAATAATGAGTATGCTTTATTATTGTTTTTTTTTTTCTATCCATTCTTTAAATTAATGAAATACTGTAATAACATTGAAGCAATACGTTACAGTGAACGGGGCGTATTCTGCATACCTGTTGTAAAGTTGTAATAATAGGGGTTTTCAGGAAAAATAGTTTACTTTTTTTCGAACAACCAACAACTTTTGGGTTATTTCGGCTCAGAATCACGAGGACTATTGATTAAAACAAAGAAAAAGGAAGAAGACGAACGTGTCCCCAGTTTTTAATAGGAATGCTCGACCTTCAGCCTCACTTTTTACCTCAATTTATCATTGGTTTATGTTCCACATCTCCTCTACTTCAGCTTAGCCTTTGGCCACAGATTAATAAATAGTTACTACGTAACAGATACTTCATTCCCAAACAAAAGCAAAAATACCTACGCTATAATAGCCTACAGAACCTTAATAATAATACCTGCTGCTCAGGACAAGAAGAAATGTACCATAATTACGCGCACAAAGAGTCGAGACTGTGTTGCCCGCCGTTCGAGTCACGTGCCAACGCGTCATCGTAAGAATGCGCTAGGGTTGTAGCTACCCTACCTATGATGATTATTGTAATAAAACGAATGTTGCGAATCAAATATGTTTTAGTTTTAATATAATGATTTATAATTTTATCACTTCTCGGAATTCTCTGTTATTAAAATTTAATAAGTAGTTGAAAATATCCTAAATCGCGTAAATAATTTTAATAAATATTCAGGAGCAAAGCAACGGACAATCAACGGTTTTTAAAAGTTGTAATACGGTGCTACCAGGCCGATTAATTATTACGTCGTCAAAGTTATTTAAAAGTACTTTTTCTAACCCTTCAATATAATTATTAAACTTTCAGGTGGGACCTTTAGCCCGCCATAAAAAGATGATTTTTTATTATAGGCTTTTTCCTTTGTTTTTTTTGACTTTTTCACCCATCTACTGCACAATAATTACGTGCTTTCGGCATTTCGAAGCATAAGCGCGGGAAACGCGCGGTGCAATGCGGTGCGAGCGCTGAGGCGGGAGTTCGGCGGCCCTCTGTCGGTTGTATCGTCGACGATACGCCGAGCGGTAGGCATATAGCGCGTGGCCTTGAGCGTGTGACGGAGGCCTGCTTTGGCCTCGCTGCGCCAAGCTCGGCCTGCGGTCTCGCTTTTTAATACAATGGACATTGGTTCGTGTCTGTGCTCAACTATTTATCCTGAAGCCTGATGAAGCACGGCTTTGACTTCGCATGAAAGCTCGCCTCACTGGGGCACTTCGGACTTTTAGGCCCAGATGAAGATTGATACCCGGCCTTTTAACACGCTTTCACAATTTGCGATATTGTTAACAAAAAATTTCGCGCTCGCTGCGCTCGCGTTTATTTTTGGTTCTTTAGTTGGCCCTGTATGATCTACATGTTAATGAATAGACTTAGACCAAGAAAAGCCTGAAATGATTTTGATAGCATACGCAGTGCAAGTTCTATTTATACGTCATAATGTAATAGAAGTTTTGACGTTTAATGTAACACTTGCACTGCGAGTGCTATCAAATTGTTGCAGGCTTATCTTGGTCTAACTCTAGTAATTTAAGTAATTTTAACATATGGTAATTCCTTATTATTAGGTTTATTCTATCGGCGTGTGGTCTAAAGGCGCCCACTAATTAACAGTCCGCCGGACGGTATCGGCCTGTCAGTTAGAACAAAATTTGGACAGTTCCGAACAACTGACAGGCCGATACCGTCCGGCGGACTGTTAATCAGTGGGCCTCTTTATGGGCGGACAATCGCTGTTCAGCCTCGCAAAATATTAACTATTGAGAAAATCAACTTTGCGGCACTAGTTGAGCTTAGCCTTTAGGCTCGCTTAAAATTTGCCATTAGAGGTAGATAGGAAAGTGACGCTAAAGCTCACATCTTTGGTATTCTCCTGGGAATTGGCCTTAAGCCTAAAGGGGTCTCCCCAGCTCCCCACACTTGACGTGATGCGGAATCGGCAAAAACCGATAGAATAAAGCTTTATGTCCACGCAATAAGAGCGAAAAAGACATCGTTCGATTTGGATCGGCTCGGCCGACGCCTGAAGATTGAAATTAAAAACGCAAACTTATTTCCCTGTACTGAATATGCTGTGTGCAGAATCGACTGTAGGGGGCCCCGAGCCTCGCACTGCCTAGGGGCCCCGACATGCTTAATCCGGCCCTGGCCGGGATAACCCTGGACACCTCTTGGTTTGCGAGCCGGGAAACCCTGGACAACGCTCTTCGATCTTCGCTCTTCTTGATTTCTCTTCTTAACTTGGTTTCCGTTTTTTGATGTTGGGTGGTTCTTCTTTTTTCTTGGTTCTTAATGGTGGTTGGTTCTGACTACGTGGATTCTTGCGTTGAAAGTGTGATTGGTTATCTGGGTTGTAGTCTTGGTAGATTTTTTCTTCTTTCTTGAGTATTAGTTCGTTGGTTCGCTGGTCTGGGTCGCCATCAAATATCAGGAGAGATCTTGTTATGTTGTTTCGAGCGGGTGATGGGAGTAGAAGTCAAACACCTTATGTGTGATAGTATAAGAACGTATATTCTCTAAATGCCTGCCTATATATACACGTTAGGTTGCGCTGACACAAGCAATACGCGTTTATGTCGCAGTAAACCAAAGCGTTACTGCTAAACACTAAAAGTGGACAATCGCCATATTACAGTAACGTAAAATTGGTATGAAAAATGGCATTTATAATGGCACTATTAAACTTTGTTGTTAAATCTGCAGAGTTAGCTTAGACAAAATATAACTGTTTTTATAACTATGTCCACTATTTTGTCTTATATGCAATAAACTTATTAAACACGAATTTGTTTTTTCACTTGTAATCAGGTACATAAGGTACCTGCCTCTTGAATTTTCTTCACTGTTTATCTTATCAACTATCCTTTGACACTGCCGTACCCCGTAACTCTAATAATAGGCAAAAATGGTACACAAAAGATCAGAGAAGAGCCATAATTAATATATTTTACCTGACATCATATATTCATACATGTTAAAAACCCTCTGAATTTATTCTATAGGATTAACAAGAATAAATATTGTTATTAATCTTAAATTAAGATTTTGCGGGATTCGCCTAACACGGCAGAATTTACATAACAACAGAGCGATATATTAAGTAACATTGCTAACAATGTGATTAATAAGTAAATATTTTAAGAATATTCCAATGTAATGTAATGTACTGTGTAATGTAACGTACCATAATGACAACGCTCTAACTAACGATGTACCTCCCATTAATTATTTTTAATTGCCACGATAATAACAACTGATACAAACAATCGGGTGGTTTATCGAAACATGTTATTTCATATATGTAACAATATAAAAAGGACAACCTTTCATTGTCAGTTTATTTTGGAAAGCGACAACCATGTTCTCTAAATCAGTAGCTCTGCTCCTACTAGTAGCGCTCGTTGTGAATATAGAAGCGATCGGCCCCCGATACGAAAATGAGCATACATGTGACGAATTCTGCGCTGAAAGTAAAATTGGCAATGAGAAGACCGAGTGTTGTAAAAATAACGGACATCTCGGATACGCTTTTTGCCGAAACGGGGAACTGTGGTGTTATAACTAGATTGATTATTAATTTCTTGAAATCGTGATTTACTTAAGCAAAGTTGTCAAACAAAATGACTGTAAACTTTTTTTTGAATAGTAGGTAATAGATGTTTTCGTTGATACCATAAAATAAAAGCATGTAAATAGAGAGAGGCGAGGCGACGCGCGCAAGTATAGGTAAATAATATTTTATTTGGATACTATTTAAGTAAAATTCAGTTTCTATAAATCTGTCATGTATAGGTACGTCCAATAATTTATCCATGATAGGTAAACATATATTAAATCCATATAATTATTATGCATATGGTTTTATTCTTTCTTTGCTAAAGTTAAGCGCCTATTATGTTGTAACAGCTGTTTCAATAATACTTGTTTTTAAAGCTGTTGGTAAAAAATACATACTTCGCCATTTCACAATTTCAATCACAACAAAAACAACGAAACAACCGTCAACCAATATCAAAAACTGCGCAGTGTTTAATTATAAAAAAACTGTGTTTAGTATAAACGGGCAACCATTCTCTATCGGGCCGTGAAAAACGATCAAGCAGTATTTTTACGAAGACACCGAAGCAACCAGCTTATACTTTGAAACTGGAAGTCCTAAAACCATGTGTCTAAAGATACTAATGCTAGCTATGATGGTTGCCGTGGTTGCCGTCAGCTCGCAACTATGGTATCCCGGTTCCATAGAGTGGTGGGTAAGAGTACCCCAATGTGACGAAGTGTGCAAGAGCATAGTGCGTGAGCGGGAGACATGCTGCAACGCCAATGGATACAAAGGATATCGGGATTGTAATACGGGAAATTTAATGATGTGTGGTCCTAAACAATAATGTGGTTTAACCTTTTGGACGCCTATGACCGATATATCCGCACCGCAGGTTCAACGCCAAAGACTGATTAATCGGTCACAGACCACAGAGCAACATAGACCTACGTGCATATGCATAAAGTTCAATTTCAGTTTTGACACTTCGGTGACGTAACGTCCGGGTGACTGCTTTTGTGTTTGACACGGCGTCGAAAAGGTTCTTTAAATTATGTTCTATTAAAGTCTTGTTTTTGACAATATATGCATAATAAATACATATTTTTATTATTTTGACTTAAAACGACATTAGATAGTTACTTACGAACTGTTTAAATAGTACATTACGATACAAGTGCGAAAATTAGGAAATTCGCAAAGTGTGGATAAATTAAAATCCGTAATTGCAAGCAATGCAAGCCCAGACTAGTAAGATGAATTGTAATTCTTAGATGTTGGTAACGATTTTTTGTGCTCTATACAAGCCCACAAGGAAAAGGACATTTTTACTAGGGATGTACCGACTAGTAGGGAAAGCCGCCTCCTCGGCGGCCTCATTTGTAGTCGGCGATTAGTTGGCAAAAATGGCCGATTAGTCGGCACTTTATAAGTGACAAAAGACAGGGCAAAAAGAAATACAACAGCAAATATTTACCATAAGCTTTTCATCTATTTTACCCAAATTCCTATTTGGGGTGCTTACACTGCATACGCAAACTTTTGTTCGAATTATTGACCATGTGGTCGCTTTCTTATGTCCGGTTGTTGTACCTAAATTTAGCCTTAGGATTTTTTTGATGAATAGCGCAACGAAAGGGGTAAAACGATTGTTTTTTAAGTGCATCCGAACCGACCTTAGACGAAACTAATGATCTGGCCGACTAGTCGGCCATCCGAGTGCCGATTAGTCGGCTAGTTGGCCAAATTCAGGGACGAATCATGCTCTCTTTCTAATGTATGCCACTATCCCTTTCGGCTATTTAGGGTTGTCAAAATTCAAGCCATTATCTGTGGTCGTGCACGCCTAGAGACGTCAAGTTGTGTCAACCCTAATAATTGCTCGGAGCAATGCTATGCCGAACGGAGCCGAATTTTCCCGAAGGGAGGAGTTTCGCACCCCTGGCAGAAGCCAGTGATTCACAAAAAGAAAGACGTTCAGTAAAAAACTTATCATTTTATTGCAAACAAAATATATAGCTCATTGCTTTTACGACAGTATTATCAAATGAAATATATAATAAACGACTTACGCGTATTTCGTTATAATAATCCTTTTGAACAAACGCCATACTATTTGCATCAAAGCAAAAAATATATTCAATATAAATCACCATCAAATTTTTAATTAACAAAAAAATCAAGGCAACTAAATATAATAGTTGTGATTATAATAAGAATTAATACCAAAGATATTAGTTTATAAGATCACTTTAAATGTCGTTATCGTTCAAAAGGATGAGCAGGTATCATAGTACTTTTAACAGATGGCGCTATTTTGCCACAACTTTGCCTCCTCGAGGGCAAAGTTGACTAACAATATTTTTTGCCCATAATTATGGTGGGTTATTTTAAGATTATTTTTTTTAATTTTAAACCACAACGATCATCAGATCAATATGCGAAAGCTGGAGATCAATATCAGCACACAATTAAGTTTTAACCCTTTGAACGTCGCCTTTCGTGTGCGGTGCGTCATCGTGAACTTTGTCGTAATGCACGAAGGTCGATATCAGGGATGTTGCGGATGCAGATTTTTTGACATCCGCGGATGCGGATATTTAAAGCCTCACATCCGCGGATGTCAAGATTTGGTACTTAAAAAACGTCAAATATTTCATTTTTAGTAATTTTTATTAAAAAAAAATGAAACCTTTAGTATTTGAGCAAGAATATAAGTGCGTTTTATTTAATAAACAGTAACTTGGCCGACTTTTCGGGATCTAGACGATTTCGTTATATATAATGACGAAATTACCTAGCACTTACGCCGCCGCTAAGACGTTCCTGTTACCGACTTGGTCGACATCCGCATCCGCATGAGCTCCGCATCGATTTTATGCGGATGCGGATGTTGAAAATAATGCGGATGTTCCGCGGATGCGGATGCGAATATTCGCAACATCCCTGGTTGATATTGGGCGTCATTTGACGCCATTAGCGGTCAAGGGGTTAAGCAAGTGTTGGATTAAAAGCTTGTGTCCAAATTTACATATTCCTGCCTTTCTCACTTTTCTTTGTCAATTGCTTTGTTAAAACATTTTATCACCTTATTAAATAAAAAAAAACAAAGTGTGGGCTAAATTCATAATATTGTACTTAAAATCTACCTACAGCATTACAAATAACTTTTGGCCCTCTGCATTTTAAGGTAACCACACATTGATATTGAAAAAAATCCGCAAAGAAAAAATCAAATCTTATTAATTTTCGGAACGCTAGCCACAAATCTTAACCTTAACCTACGATTTAAAACAAAAGTATAATTAATATGCATTATGGTGTGTTTAATTGTTCATTGTGATGATTATATAGAATAGGTAGGACATATGACTTCATAATTATAATTTTATAACACCATATCTAACATTTAATTACTAATATTATGCAAAAAACTATGTTAAAGTAAATCTCCCATACATAGCTATTTTATGTTTTAACCGGAAAAAAATTACGTAATTTTATATTTTTATTCAATATTCCATCAACCGAATTATTTAATTATTCATACGAATAACTCATATAAAAGTAACCAGTTGATAACATATTTCTAAAATATTTTAAGCATTAAGGTGGTTCGCTTTCCATACAAAAACAATTGCGTTATATTAAGTAATTACACACTATTACTACATAAAGAGTTATGTGCGCATCTATCTCTTTCGAATATTCATTTGCGCTAAATTGATAGTAAAACTTTGTTTTATACAGAAATCACGAAAAAAACGTTATTTTGGTCTTACATTGATTAAAAATATAACCACCTTAAGGGATTTTTTTATAATCGATCCATATATACAAAAAAAAATTGTCAAAAATAACTAAATTCGTTCGACCCATATCAACTTACCTAAACAAATCCTTAAGATTAGCGAGAATAACAATAGAAACTATATCTCATACTCTGATTAAACTGAGTTTCAGTTTAAATCTATCGCGACTAAATGACAAAAACCAAAACTAATCAGGCAAATAACACAAATTTATTTAAGTGCGAGAATGACAACTGTAATTTTAAGTGGTGTAATTTTATTCACATTTGTGTTATTAGGAAATAAACAATCATATCAAAAGTGAACGCACAAAATATCTATTTTATGAACCTGCCAATACACCTTTTTTTGTGCTCCTTAATCCGACTAAGGTAAGTACTGACTTTGACAGAATAAAGTGTTGTAGTGCCACGTCATATTTTCAAAAGGATTAGACATGAAACTCCTACACTTAGTCACTGTAAAGTCAGTTCAGAGTTAGCTTAGTCTGCACCTATACTCTGTATCTTTAGGTATTTAAATAAAAGTAAACAAAATCTACCCTCAAATGGCTCCTTAAGCCAGTTGAGGGTAGATGAAAACATTACATGATCAAATGATGTAGGTTAAAGTCAGGTCGCTCAGTGACTGATCCAGGAGATTTTGTATTTGGTTGGTTAACCAATAAATGTTATAACTACCCGTGAATGTACAAATTGTTTGTATACTTTTATTAAAATACCTAAAGATACAGAGTATAGGTGCGTTGTATAGTTTTAAACTTTCGATCACTGGAAAACTACCATTCTGTGGTAATGATAAAATAATGCAACTATAACTAAAACCTAAAATATTTATGCTTTATAAATGACATCAAAATAATTTTATAAGTTCTGCCTTATGTCATGGTTTTCTTAATTAAAACTTAATAATAACTTAACTCTAGGTATATCGCATAAGGCACTGAAAAATTAAGGTGTGAATTTGTGAAACACACGATTTTAAATGTAAATTGCGATATATTATTCCCTCTAATTTTTGACTCTTAAATTCCGCCATTCCACGTCGATCCTGTAAAATGAGATATCAACTTTGCCCATCACGTTAGAAATGCAAATTACAATTAAAGTATTTTTACTTATTATTTTGTAAACATTGGTACAAATGTAGTGCTTAATTAGTTTCCATCGTATTTCCACGGAAACGTACGAACGTGTCATGCTATTTCAGTCAGTCTCGGTACAGAAAGTACTGAAGTTGACTGAAGTAGCATGACAAATACGAACGTTTCCGAGAAAATACTTAGAAAACAATTATGCACTACATCTGTAAGAACCAATACGTCTTGGAAACGGTTGCTTGAGTATAAAGTACTTCTAGTTCAGAAGATATAGCAAATTTAGAATATACCCCATTTCTGAAGCTACCCCAATGCAATATAAAGTAATTTTGTTACTATATTTACGGCAGTATGTATGTGTGGGCAAAGTTAAAATCAGTGGGCAATGTTATAAGGACAAATCTTCTAACACATTTTTAACTGTTATTATGTTGAATTGTACTTTAATATGTACTTATTAATGTAACAATATAAAAGTAATCGATGAAGACACGCTTTCCTTACACTTATTGAAAAAGAAGGGCCTCGTCATAAAATGTGGCTTTCCGTCAGATAAGGTCCTTATGCTTCATGTGCAATAAGAATTTTTGTTGGAATTTCAGATAAAAAGGTCCTTATTGCACTTGAAGCAAAAGGACCCTTCTCTGATGGAAAGCCACAATATCGTCAGATGACAACCAAAGTCCAAAACTCACTAAAAACTACCACAAGTACAATGCTATAGTGAACCGTACTAGTACGGTTAAAAAACAAGTTATTGGAACGACGTTTTTATTCGTTTAATTTTCTGTCCCAATCAGTTTTGGTTTATAAAATTACTATAGGTATTTCTTTTGTGAAAAATATTTTGATAAAATATTAAATCAATATTTGCCGATATCGTTGAAAAAATGTGACGTCACACCAGGGGGGAGGGGGTCTGCCAAATGTGACCAAGTGTGACAAGGAGGGGGGAGGGGTCAAAAAACCTAGAAATTCGTGTGATGTAATTAATGGATGACCCCTTAGTAATTGTAATACGTTAGATTGAATTGTTAGTTTTATTTTATAAAATTGTTGATGTTATTATTTTTGCTTGTAATTATGTAAATTCAATGATGACGTGTAAAAGTGCCCTTGTGGCCTATTTGCTTAATAAATGTTGATGTTTGATGTTTGAAGTAACAAAACAAGGTTGATTTTTCTTTAATATTTTTTTATAATCAGTGAGTTCGACCGTCACCTGGCAATATGCAGATATGCTTCAGTTCAAGGATTCCAATCTTTTGACCCGGGGGTCACACTCAGGCTCGGAGTAATTAACAATGGAGCCGCCATTAACAGGCGTTCCCCTCTGTCGAAAATAGGCGGCCAATGGTCAACCACATGTCAACCATATGTATGGACTGACGTTTATCTGACATGACGTACCTATACATTTGATGTGCCCCTCCCCCGCAAAAAACGGCAGACTATTTTGTACCGAAAATTTTAGACATGGCGTCTCCGTTGGTTATAGCCTCTAAGCACTCAGGCCTTCGGATTTTCCGTTTTATCCCAGGATCAAAAGTAAGATTCCGCGGACCATATTGGAGATCCCTTCACGACAAGACTCTGGCCACTCTAATTTTGCAGAAACTCGGCTGTAAAAATGTATACATATCCCTATTAGATCTTGATGTAGCACTTGGCATGAAAACTTAGCGCGGTCCGACTCTATTTTTCAATTCCACCAAATAGCAAACCCTTTTGGCTCTCGATGCATGTTTGTATGACATTCATACAATGTATGTATGTATGTTAGATCAACGGCATTTCTTGAGGAAGTCGAGCACCTCGGGCGGGTACGGGCGGCTGACGGACTTGCTTTGGGAGCGCGCGTACTCTATTGGCGTCACCGAGCTGGAAACAATATTAATTCATTATTGTAAATTCATTATAGTTTGCTAAAGTGTTGCATAATGAACTCATTATAGTTGAGTTAGGAGCTCCATAGTGAAAAGTATGCGATTATAGTTGACAGGTTGACATGTAGAATGACAGTTTACCTTCTGTTGGCAACATGGGCTAGCTGCTTCCACTTGGCTCGCTCCACGTGTCTGAACAGCGTCATGATGAGATGCAGCTCGCAGGTCGAGGAGTTGACAGCCAGGTGCAATGCTGTGTCACCGCCCTTCACGTCCTGTAACAAACAATGCAATCTTTTAATACTTGGTTGATTTTCTTTGAAACGTCGATAATGTCATTGCGTCTCACTCTCTCATTAAGCAAGATAGTTCCACTAAAGTGTCGTTCATTGGAACTTGCAAACTATGTAAACAAAAGTCACTAGTAAATTCATCATTTAGAGACAATTTTAATATGGCGGTTTGTTTACATAGTTAGCAAGTTCCATAAAATGACACTTTACTTGAAGCTACATGTCGACTACGAAATAACTCGCGTTTTGGTAAGAAAACTGATGTATGGTATTACCACTCTTTCTTTACTTATATTAATCTATGTTTAAAATTTTATATCATTGTAGTTACACATAGTAACCTATTTAATTGACATGACATTTTATATTATTAATAAAATATTATGAATTATCTCTTCGCAGAAAAAAAATTGACTTATAAACCGTCTCGGGCCGTGCACTTCTAAAATATTGATAATTTGTTCCACGACAATTTTAGTACCTAAAGTATTTGGTGACGGTGTTAGTCTGGAGGAAACTCACCCCGGCCCATAAGTCCGCCTTCCCGTGTTCGAGGAGGACGTGCACGGTGCGCAGATGCGGGTTCTCTTTGCTGTGCAGTTTGCACGCCACGTGCAGTGCCGTGTAGCCTGAAACAATAGTACATTGTGTATTAAGAGCGGTAAACAAGAATTTACGAAGTGAATTGAAGCCCGAAACCGAAGGCGAGGATTTAATTAACACGAGTTCGTAATTCCTGTACCGTCCGTGGAACACACAATGTTTTTCATCACACTTGTGAGGAAAAAAAGGAAAATTAATAAAACTTCTGCCTAAATTCAAATATACGTTACAGCTCTAGGTCGAAATTTAGGATTTACGGACCGCATCGCCTCCCGTGAATTTTTACGAGCAAGTGTGATGAAATGGTAGGTACATTATTTACCAAAGCTTGTACATTTCTTCTCCATCAAATACACCACGAAAGCGGCCCGTTGCACCCGAGATATTTTGGCGCTCAAACAAAGAGAGAGCGACAATATTTCTAGAAAAAAATGGGTAAGCATTTTGGCCCGAATTAACGATTTTCAACCCGGCTAACTAGATATGAATCCGACAAGAGAGATGAATAATTTGTTGATTATTTATATTATAAGCTATTGTAGGTAAACTAACGCTCCAACAGTCGTCGGGCCTAAAAAAGTATCTTGTAGGAGTCTTCTCCCCTCTTCGTGGCAACCACATTTTACTAAATACATAATTTTACACCTTTTTTTTTGTGGAACTTTTTTTTACTCTATCAGGGACAAGGTTGATTTTACGTATAGGCAGTAGCCGCGCGCGTCAGTCGCCTTCTTTGGTGGTCAAAGTGTTAACCTTTTGGACGCCAATGACCGATATATCCGCACCGCAGGTCCAACGCCAAAGACGGATTAATCGTTCACAGACCACAGAGCAACATAGACCTACGTGCATATGCATAAAGTTCAATTTCAGTTTTAACACTTCGGTGACGTGGCGTACAAGTGACAGCTTTTGTGTTTGACACGGCGTCGAAAAGGTTAAATGTGAACTGTAAACTGTTTTACCTTCAGTGTTAGCGTGTCCTTGTCTGAAGAGAGGCGGCGACTCGCACACCAGCTCGTTAAGTACGTCGGCGTATGTGTCACCGCCGCGCGCGCATGCTGTCACCAATGTGTCGCCCAGCGCGTCCGTCTGCAACGTTAAAGGATTTGATTAGTACCATTTTTAGAAAGATCATCAATTAAAGTTTACTTCCGCGTTTAGAAGACATTCTAATCTAAACACAATTTAAATTAGTGCATACTCCTTCGTTACCTACAATTGCCATCAGATATATCAGAGCGGCCAAGGTGCTCATAAATATCTGAACACGCCTCTATTGTCCAGGCGTTAGAGTGCGTGTCCAGATATTTTGAACACCTTGGCCGCCCCGATATATCTGATGTAGTAAGGAAGTAGTAAGGGGTGTCACTGACCTCATGGAAGACGCTCTCCCTCCCCTCCATGTAGGAGGGGTTGAGCCGCAGGGCGGTCCTCACGCACTGCACCAAGTAGCGCGTGAATATAGGCCTCCCGGGGCAGCAGAGCGCCGCGGACTTCAAGAGACCAAGCCCTGGAACAGGTGAGATAAACATTATAATAGTTGCTCAAAGATACTTATATTTTTACTAATTCTAACCCCAAACCTTTACGCCTTTGTAACCTTTTAACCGCCATAGAATTTTTCATCGAGCGTGCTCGTGTCGCCGGCGGTATTACGAAGTTACACTTAGATTTGTCTATTCATCAGACCGCGGCGAAATGAGCCCGATTTTGTATGTCTTATATATCAGTCTACTGCGGTTAAAAGGTTAATAGTTGTGGGACTAAAGATATGAAAAAAAGGTACCTGCGCCTAAAAAGGTCCGGTTGTTAGCTTGCCTACTTTCATAATTTCATACTTTTATAAGTGTTCAAATGTTGCACCCATGTTCACTAGTAGGTATAGACAACACTGCAAGCTCATATTAAAATTAAGAAAAAAAAAAAAAAAGTTAGGCCTTCTTAGGCGCAAGTACCATACGCCACCACCGGCACCACCACGTCTTTTCTTCGCTCCGCTCCGCCAGCCTTAATTACACTTCTAGGGCCCTTGTGGCTTACCAAAGTCTCCCAAGAACAGCTCAGGCCGCAGAGCCAGGGCCCTCTCGCATAGCAGACTGAACAGGACGCACTGCAAGTCTTCCTGCTTGCCGTCTGCCGACAGACTTTGCAACACTTGTTGGAGGACTCTGGAACAAAGGAATAGAATATAAGTTACATTGTCTATTGCATAACTATATATTAAATCAAAAATTTTGAAAAACCAGGGGGGTTTGCGTAGGGACGCATTATGGCAAAAAAAAAACCGGACAAGTGCGAGTCGGACTCGCCACATGTTGTACACCCATATTTTTACCAGTTGACTGTATATAAGCTCCGAAAAAGTCATTCGTACGAGCCGGGGTCTGACTCTGAACCCGCGACCTCCGGATTGAAAGTCGCACGCTCTTAACCACTCTAATACCAACGCTTTAACTTATTCTGTCGTTTCATTACGCGAATGCCCCTCCTATATTGGTGTTTGACATATTTACGCAGTAAAGTAAGTACCTACTTAAACAAACACAAAGAAAAAATGCGATGTATTAATTAATTAGCCATTAACGTAATTGTTTGTTCCAATGGCTTATCGCGTAATGGTTTTTTCATATTCACCAGTGATATCTCACGTTTCTTTCTTTTACTTAAATATCAATAGCGTCTTTTGAGCGTCGTCGTCTTGTCAGTGCTATGGAAAATGGCGTTGCTACGCAGTTGGGCCAACGTTGCGTGGAGCAGCAGCCTTATATTATGGCTCCTCTACACGATGGGGCAGCGCCGGGCACTCCAAGGGACGCAGCCATGCGGTAGAATGAGATAGCAATATCACTTGCTCCCTCTAACGCATAAATGCGTCCCTCGGAGTCGTCGGCGCTGGCCCATCGTGTAGAGGAGCCATTAGAGTTGAACCTAACGCCTTGACAATAGAGGCATATTCCGACATTAGTGAGCACCTTGTCCGCTCCGATATATTAGGTCATTACCTATGAAATTGGCGTTTTGTTCGGAGAATTTCAACGAAACACGAATTTCCATACAATTAATTTTGCGGATATTTTTTGATGGCTAATTCTAACCAAACAAAATTTTTCCAGTAATTTTTGACACCTTTAAGGTATGTTTTCAATATCTCCATTTCTTGAAAATTGGTACCATTAGAAAAATATAAGTAATTTTAATACTCGAACCGACAGCACATGAAAAGACCTATTTTCAAGGCTTAATTCTGAACACTTAACAATAAAAAATAACAATTAATTGTATGTAAAATCGTTGTTTATTGAGTGCACTGTAGTTTTATTGTAATTGTGTATGTACTTTTGTAAAAAAAAAAAAACTAGGATCAGACTTATATCTATGAACAAAAACGCCAATTTCATAGGTAAGGACCTAATATCTAATGGCGACTGTACCAGGGGTGCGAAACTCCTCCTTTCGGGCAAACTCGGCTCCGTTCGGCTCAGCATTGCTTTAGGGTTGACCCAACTTGACTTCATTTTGCGTGCACGACCACAGATAAGATAATGGCTTGAATTTTGACAACCCTAAATAGCCGAAAGCGATACTGCCATACATCAGAAAGTGACAGCATGATTCGACCCTGAACCGCTGTCAAACTTCGGTTTTGTAGGAAGTTTCCTTTCTGTACGGTAGTACTATTATTTATTCTGTGACTGTACACTCAATAAACAAATCAAGGACATCAAGGTCGAATACCAATTAGTGTCTCAACTATCCTTATCTCGTGTATATACATGTATATTTATGTAATATGTATACACGTGTATATGACTAGCGTGAGCATTTTCCGGCTGCTTCATAAATGACTTTTGTTTGCTATAAATGTTATAATTTAATATTGACTTCCTTATAATACTCGACGGACTGTTATACTTATTTATATAGGTGTTGCAGTGAGTTCATATCACGTTTATAACTTACACACACAGAATAAATAATAGTACTAGGTACAGAAGGTTCACTCTTTAACAAAACGCGTCTATTACGACAGATATGACCACCAGGTGGCGCAAGCGCGAGCAGGCGTCCGTTCCGTAGCGGTGCGCGTCAACTACTAGGTACTGCTAGACAGGTAGCAGTCTTGGACCTTTACTATTTTTAATAACAATTAACGACCTTCCAGAATATATAAGACATTCCATGATATTGATGTTTGCTGACGACGTTAAGCTCGCTATGCCCATACAAAATCCATGTGATGTAAGTAAGCTCCAAACGGATATCGATAGCGTTTATCGATGGGGTGCCATTAATAGCTTACACCTTAACTCAAGTAAATGCGCAGTTATGACATATTCAAGAACATCTCAGACCATTGATAGATCCTACACATTAAACGGCCAAATCCTACAAAATGTAAACTCTATTCGTGACCTGGGTACATGCTGTGACACTGAAATAACTTTTAATAAAAATGTAGTTCGAATTTGTAAAAAATCGCGAAAAGCTCTTGGTTTCGTAGTACGTCAATCCAAATATTTTCATAACCACCACGTCATTACTCTATTATATAATGCCTTTGTACGTAGCCTGTTGGAAAGTAACTATATTGTCTGGTGTCCACACGAAAAAAAATACGTACTTCTCATTGAAAAGGTTCAGAAATCATTTGTTAGATACTTGTACTGGAAACAGTATGGTTACTATCCCTACATGTATCCTACGCAATTTGTGTTAGGAATGGTCGGTCATCAAAGTCTTGAGATACGGAGACAACTTGCAGTCATAAAATACTTCATTAGATTAATACGTGGTTCAATCACAAATCCGTGGTTACTGCAATATGTGACTTTTAAAGTACCTACGCCATTTGTGAGAACTACTCTTCGACCCCGCCCCACACCTCTTTTTATAATTCCCAGCACCAACACAGTAACTTTAGTCACTAGCCCTCTGTATGTAGCACTGAATCACATAAATAATATTCTTCTATTCGACCCCCTGACGGACATATTCTCACAGGAGGAACCGAGACTCCTAGCCACCGCAACTCGGTACTTGGAGTCGATCTCCACATCTACGACTATACCGTCATAGTTTAGTATTAGGTATTAGTCATGTATATATTATATAGTAATACAATAATTTGTTATGTTTATAACTTACATGTTTGGTATACCTGTTAATGTAAGTTGTCAATAAATAAATAAATGATGATGATGATGACCAAAATTGCTGTGGGCAGTCGCGTGCACAGAGATTTGGGACTGGGTAGGCAAAATTATATCAGAAAACCGGGCAAGTGCGAGTCGGACTCGCGCACGAAGGGTTCCGTACCATAATGCAAAAAAAGGCAAAAAAAAACGGTCACCCATCCAAGTACTGACCCCGCCCTACGTTGCTTAACTTCGGTCAAAAATCACGTTTGTTGTATGGGAGCCCCACTTAAATCTTTATTTTATTCTGTTTTTAGTGTTTGTTGTTATAGCGGCAACAGAAATACATCTGTGAAAATTTCAACTGTCTAGCTATCACGGTTCGTGAGATACAGCCTGATGACAGACGGACGGACGGAAGGACAGCAGAGTCTTAGTAATAGAGTCCCGTTTTACCCTTTGGATACGGATCCTTAAAAAATGAGAGCTACTAACTCACCAAAAAAATTGCGTGATGGTTTTCATTTTGTTGTCAAGTCTTTTCAATTACTTCTTTTTTTTGGCTAAACGAAAGCTTCGAAAACGCATCATTTTTAATAGTTTGCACACACACACACCCACCACAACTTTCACAGTTAAATTATCCATTTTTTCACTAATCGCACTTTATAATTTCCGGCAACTGTTAACTGTTATCTCATAAACTCACCAAAACAAACAAACAATGGCGACCGAATAAAAAATGAAAATAAACTTAACCAAATACTGTAAACGAATAAAAAAATAGTCTCGTATTTGCACTAAATTACCATAGCAAATGCTACTTTTTAAAATAGTCACATAAACATCGGAACTATTCGGAAACTTTCGGGCGTCATTCGTTTAGGTTTGGTACGAAAGACACTGCCTATTGCGTCTAAATGTGTGCGTTACTTGTATAATTGTGTGCTCGTACTTATAGGAAGGCCCACTACACTGTAACCGCGTAACGACGAAGGCACACATAGAAAGATTTAGACGGAAATGTTTTCTGTCTTTGCCGTGCAAGGCACGTAGCGGCGCTAGTGCCGCGATGATGACTTGATGACAAAGCTTAACCGGTAGATGGAGCGCTTATTAATTTTTAGAATGTTTTAAGTTATATCGATTACTGATAGTACGATCAAGTATAAATTAAATTAAGTAGTTTAAGAGGATAGACATCGGAATTATAGTAGGGTAGGCAGTGCCTTTTTGCCTTTATGAAGTGCACGCCACTGGCTGTGGGCCGCATGTACTTGTAGCGACGCGACGAAATCGCGGAGTAGGCCACGCCTGGCATTACTGCCAAATTCGGCAGCAAATGGCAAGCCAACCAGTACTAACCTCGATTTTGACATTTGTGTCAGTGTCGCGCGGCGTGCCATATCTTTTGTGCCCTTCTTATTTGCTCTCTTATTAAATGACATGTTGTATGACCTAAACTTGACGCCGCTATATTTTTATTCCTGATTTAGGTACCTATTTCGACAGGGAAATAAAGACATAGGTATCCATTCATGTTAGAAATTACGTGCCATTGAGTAAGGCGGGGAAAAACGTAGTTAGAGTTATTATGACGTTTGCTGTAGACGCTGTAGTCCTCGGAGTAATTAACAATGGAGCCGCCATTAACAGGCGTTCCCCTCTGTCGAAAATAGGCGGCCAATGGTTAACCACATGTCAACCATATGTATGGACTGACGTTTATCTGACATGACGTACCTATCTATACATTTGATGTGCCCCTCCCCCGCAAAAAACGGCAGACTATTTTGTACCGTAAATTTTAGACATGGCGTCTCCGTTGGTTATATCCTCTAAGCTGTAGTCATTATACCACTTTACAAGACTGCTTGACAAAATATTAAGGTGCAGTGCGTTCAGCCAGGGGCCAAATTCGACATGTACAACTGTCAGATTTCGCATCCACGTCAAATCAACAATTGGTTTTATTGCATATTGATTCTATCAAAATTTCATCTACGGTGGATAATATCATTTGGTACAACCTAAACACAACTCTAAATTCGAGAGGGTTCGGTTTGTTTTGGTTGTCACCTAACTGTGGATGGCATTGTACGTATTTGAGAACTTATGATTTTTCCCACATCAACGGGAGATCAACACGGTACGTCAAACGTCGCTTGTCGAATAGGGGGCCAGATTTTGAAGAAACGTAGCGCTTTGTTAGACCATAATGCGGTTGCCAAAATATATGAATAGCAATCTTGAAGCCTTTCTCTAGAATCTCTAGTAACTTCATCGATTCGCAACCTGATAAAACTTTCGCTTCATTAAATGTTTTTAACTATTTTATGCACACAAGAAAATTGCTTCTAAAAATGCGTAATGTTATTTTTGATAGAACTGATCGATTACTTTTATTTATTTATTTAAACTTTATTGCACAAAAGAAAACTTAACGTACAAAAGGCGGACTTAATGCCACAAAACATTCTGTACCAGTCAACCTTAACCCCTTTTTGCTATTACGTAAATAAAATAATAATAATTCAATAACGTAATGCTCTTCTATACGGCCTTGTGGACCGCGAAGTACCGTACTACAAGTACTTACCTGCACCTGTTCTCGAGAATGGTCGTGCCACGCTCTATTGGGATCGATCTATCATCACTGACAGGACTATTGTCGCCAATAAGCCTGATATCGTGCTGATAGACCGATCGCAGCGCCGGGCCGTGCTCGCCGACGTCACCATCCCCCATGATGAGAATCTCGTGAAGGCCGAGAAGGACAAGTCCAGCAAGTACCTAGACTTAGCTCATGAGATTACCGCCATGTGGGATGTTGACTCGACGATCATTGTTCCGATAGTTGTGTCAGCGAACGGTCTCATAGCGAAGAGTCTCGACCAACACCTAGAGCCCATATAACCATTCCAGTCGCAGAATCACAAAGTGGTAACTAAATGTCAGATGTGTCGTAACAGAGTCCACACAATGTGTCTAGAATTGTTTCGAAACAAAGTGTCGTCGCCGTGTCTACACTTTTCCGTAACAAGGTGTCGACACATTTGTGTGCACTTTGCGTGCGGTTTGCGACTAAATCTGACAGCAAATTTGTGACAGCAAATGTCAATATAAAATACCTCTTGAAAACCAAGGTTTGTCAAACTACTATTAGTGTCTCGTGTGCTCGTAATTCTAGTAAGTCATCATGGGCAATGCAAATGATAATAATCGACCGAAACCATATAAACACCCAACACCCGTCAACCTTTTACAGAAAAGTTTTTAAAGAAATTCAATAAGCTACTTAGGTCAGGCAACGAATGCTCCAAAAGTTGTAGAGGGAAATGCTCGGAACACAATTTTTGACTCCGTAACTCGGTTTGACAAGTTAGGAGGTGAACATATCAAAAGTCCCCGGCCGTAGCCCTTGAGCGGAGGGGAGAGAGGGGGCTTTGAAGGTCCCATTTTCCCGTTTTTCGATTATATCTCGGAAACTATGCATCTCAGCGACATGGCCACTTATACAAAATGAAAGTTAATTTAATTTGTTACAAGTTTATTCAGTCAATTTTTTCGATATGTTGAATAGTTTTTGAGATATCCGCTCTTGAAAGTTTATTTAGGGCTCTCAATTTTATCTTGATATATCTATATCAGTGAAGGTGCTAGGCCGTGTTTGGTATCGTTTTCGTATAAATCTGGGGTGCTGAATCCATTTAAGATATCACATTGACACCATTCCACAAAATAAAAATAAATCTTTTTAGGGTTCCGTAGCTCAAAAGGAAAAAACGGAACCCTTATAGGATCACTCGTGCGTCTGTATGTATGTCCGTCTGAATACACAAAATAGTTCTTTACCTATAGATGACAGGAAAACCTATTAGAAATGTGCAGTCAAGCGCAAGTCGGACTTAATGTACGGAACCCTTAATACGCGAGTCCGACTCGCACTTGGCCGGTTTTTTTGAAACTCTTCTTGACGCTTAACCGCTGAACCGATTTCGTTGAAATTTGGTATAGAAATAGTTTGCGTCCCGGAACAGGACATAGGATAGATCTTATAACCAAAATCATCTTTTGAAGGTGTGAAAAGTGGCGTGGAAATTTGTACGGGAAATCAATAACCGCTGAACCGATTTATATGAAATTTGGGATGGTCTACATCTTTGATTTAGTTAAAAATGATGAAAAAACATGACTTCAAACCTAAACTTAAACAGTATTAACTTGAACTTGAAGTCAATTCTGAATTCCCCCCTACACCTCATTTCACACCTTTAAAGGATGATTTTTGAGATAACTTATTATATCATATCTCGGGACTCAAAATATATGTGTACCAAATTTAAATTAAAACTGTTCAGCAGTTTAAGCGTGAAGAGGAGTTTAAAAGAAAGTATTTTAATAAGTTTATATGTTTTTACTTCGGAATGGTGTCAATGTGATACCTTAACTAAATTTGGTACTGCGAATTTATACGAAAACGATACCAAACATGGCCTCGTAGCTTTACTGTTGTAGAAGTCAAAATAAAATTGAGAGCCCTAAATTCTTATTACTTGGCCAAACTTGTGTAGAAGGAAAAGGTAAAATAAAAGTCTTCGGCAGGAATATAAGACACAAATATATTTTTTTTTTGCGTTACTATTTCATTCATCAAATATAAACATACCTTGATTATACTATTCTAGTGAGATCCTCATAGATAAACAAAAACATTTACTTAAAAAATTACAAGGTCGAAATGTCACGGAACTTGTGAGAGTAATATGTGAAAAATATAAACTTTTATGACAAAAAAAATCTGGACACAATTTAAGAATCACCCAATTGCGTCGGGGAATCATCTGTATTTTTGCTTGTTTCATTACCTCCTCGCTTCTTTTTTGTGTTTTGTATTCTGTAGCAATTTGTTAGATCTGAAAATAAAGATAACTTGCGTCGTCACGGATGTCGATTTATAGGTTTTAGGGAGTACAGAATTCGAAAACGATGATCATTTTATAATCCAAGATGGCGGCTACGTATTTTGTCATAAAAGTGGAATCCAAAATAGTCATCATTTTCGAAATCTGCGCCCCCTAAAACCTATAAAACGACATCCATGACGACTTTTATGACATAGTGCATGGCCGCCATCTTGGAATCCAAAATAGTCATCATTTTCGAAATCTGCGCCCCCTAAAACCTATAAAACGATATCCATGACGACTTTTATGACATAGTGCATGGCCGCCATTTTGGATTCCAAAATGGTCATCATTTTCGAAAGCGGGGCCCCCTAAAACCTATAAAACGACATCCATGACGACTTTTATGACATAGTGCATGGCCGCCATCTTGGAATCTAAAATAGTCATCATTTTCGAAATCTGCGCCCCCTAAAACCTATAAAACGACACCCATGACGACTTTTATGACATAGTGCATGGCCGCCATTTTGGATTCCAAAATGGTCATCATTTTCGAAAGCGGGGCCCCCTAAAACCTATAAAACGACATCCATGACGACTTTTATGACATAGTGCATGGCCGCCATCTTGGAATCTAAAATAGTCATCATTTTCGAAATCTGCGCCCCCTAAAACCTATAAAACGATATCCATGACGACTTTTATGACATAGTGCATTGCCGCCATTTTTAAATTGAAAATGTTATCATTTTCGAAATCTGCGCCCCCCAAAACCTATAAAACGACACCCATGACGACTTTTATGACATAGTGCATGGCCGCCATTTTGGATTCCAAAATGGTCATCATTTTCGAAAGCGGGGCCCCCTAAAACCTATAAAACGACATCCATGACGACTTTTATGACATAGTGCATGGCCGCCATCTTGGAATCCAAAATGGTTATCATTTTCGAAATCTGCGCCCCCTAAAACCTATAAAACGACACCCATGACGACTTTTATGGCATAGTGCATGGCCGCCATTTTGGATTCCAAAATGGTCATCATTTTCAAAATTGGGGCCCCCTAAAACGTATAAAACGACATCCATGACGTCTTTTATGACACAGTGCATGGCCGCCATTTCGGATTCCAAAATGGTCATTATTTTCGAAATCGGCACTCCCTAAAACCTATATATCGACACCCATCTCGACTTTTATGACAAAGTGTTTTGCTACCATCTGCATGCAAGACATTTCTATTATTTTTACGTACAAAAATGGCCCCCTGTCAACTTTCAATCGAGATTTAATCGATAATTTATTCGATTAATATTCAGATTAATTCAATTTCAATCTGTTAGGTCGACTAAACTAATCGCGATTAAAATTTGAGAATTAACTTTTTTTATTCCATTAATTAGTCGAATAAACAGTTAATCGATGAATGCCCATCTCTGACCACGGCATTTTTACACTTTGAGAATATCTGAAAACAAATCAACACAAGGAGCCATTTTGCAAATCCAGTAACATACCAGTAACTTTGTTATTACTTTTGACAGCGCGTGTCATGTGTCAACACAGAGTCGACACAAAGTCGAAACATTGCAACTACTTTGTGACTGCAATATTTCTCAGCCTTAAACCATATTTATACATCATAATTAACAAGTTTCGTAGTATGTAAAGCGTTATTTCTGTTATTTAAGTATAGTATACGCATCGAAGTACTAAAAATGCTTCAAATAATATAGTTATGAACACAGGCACTGAGAAGTAAACAATTTCATTTCCGGCTAAACTAAAACAATGTGGTGGCGCGTTGATTATATTACACTTAGTTTATCAAATCACTCGAGCAGTTTAATTCCCCATAATAATTTAAGTCATATTGTAATATAAATGCAAACAATATATAATTACGTCTTGTAATCCGTTTTAGAGATGGCGTATTAATGTCACTTATTTTTATTTAAGTATTTTTCCATCTGACAGTTTCCATTTGACAGGAACAAAATGAACGAATGAACGAATGATTTTGGCATAAAGTAGTCGCAAACCCGAAACAATGTGTGCACACGGCGACCACACTTTATGTCACTTTGTGTCATGTGTCGACCCTTCCCCATTTCTGGTAACTGTGTCGACACGGCGACGACTCTGCGACTGGAATTGTGACCGAAACAGACGGTGTCGACACAAGATGTGTCAACACCGCGTCGTAACGGCGACTGGAAATGGTTGTATGGGAGAGACTCTCGCTGGGTGGTTGGATCAAGGGTCAGATGCAGAAGGCGGTGATCTTGGACACGGCGCGGATAGTACGCCGGTTCCTCTCTCTGCAGCCCTGACCACCGGTAGCTTGGGCCTTGCCCCGCTGCTGGCGGCACCCTAGGTTAGGTTTTTTATAATGTGTTTATATAAATTTTTATTGTTTTGTAAGTGTTTTTATATTTTACTTTTATATTCATATTATAAAATAACCTAACTTAAGATGAGAAATAAATAAAGAGAATTCAATAACAATATTAACTGCGATCCCGGGCACGCACGGCACGGCCGTCCGATTTCATACTCGTATTCCCGTGATTACGTGATTTATTTCTATCGAATCAACTTTTTACCTTTTAAGGTTTTGGCTGGAGTCTGCCCTTGAAAATATAGTCTAGTTTCCGTGTGAATTTTTTCATGGTATTTGCTGGTGTAAAAATTCAATATAAAACAACAATTTTGCTTTAGGCTCTCTTAACAGTATGGAATTGTGGACGCGTTGGTACCAGTGGGGAGACACTCCTGACTTCGGGCAAACTCGGCTCAGCATTGCTCAGCATTGCTCCGAGCAATTATTAGAGTTGACACAACTTGACGTCCCTTTTGCGTGCACGGCACAGGGGGCCGATTTTTGAATTTCGATCACTCGATTTCGTCACTCGAAAAACGGTGGAAACCGGCGAAATGCTAATTTTTGAAAAACGAGCGATCGAAATTTGGAATCTAGTGGTAATGACCACTCGATTTCAATTCTATTAGTAGAATTTAAATGCCTAGTAGTGGAGATATTATTGAACGAAATACACGAAATCGAGCGGTCGAAATTCAAAAATCGCCCCGTCAAACTTCGGTTTTGTAGGAAGTGTCCTTTCTGTACGGTAGTAGTATTACTTATTCTGTGTTGGTACCCAACAATACGAATCCCTATTATTCAAAGTCACAATCCCCAAATCGGCTAATCACTTCGTAAGGCGATTGTAGCGATAGAGAGGCAAATAGCCTCTCTATCGCTACAATACTCAAGAGTGACAGAGACGCAGATAAGGCAATTTCAATTTACGCGGTAAGTCCTCAGGTATAGTAGCCCCTATAACTTAATGCGTTTGTCCAAATTATTTGCCATTCTATTTTAAACCTTATTCAAAAGATATAGAGTTCTTTTTCGCGCTCTTAACGCGCAGGTAGCGATCCCAGCGACTTATTATTGAAACGATGTCCAAGTTCTACCTGAGGATATTGTTTTATACAATACTATACTTCATGATCAAAGAAAAGATCCTTTTGTGTGGCCCCTGTCTACGTTTATTTTACACTTTTAAATGCTGGGTCGCTGGGTACCTCTAATGTCGGCTGTACACACTCGTTGAGAGCCTCTCGCCAAGTCTCGGCACCGCTCCGAACCAATCGGACAAGCGCGAGACGAGACAAGGAAGAGCAAGACGAGAAGGGAGCAGCATGTACACACTCGTTCTCGGCCTGTCTTGGGGGCTCTCGACGAGTGTGTACACTGTACAGCCCGCATAATCATAGGTCTATAAATTCTAAAATGCATTGTAGATCTGATTATACATTTTAGCACCCGAGCCGCATCTGCGAATCCAATTTTATTTGCGTTTTAGTACAGTGGCGGAACACTCATGGAGCCAATATGATAACATTAAGCATTATCTAGATCTAGACGGGACAGTTTTTCTCACAATCTGATTAAATTGTGTAGCGTGGACGCAAACATTGAAACGGTATGGCTTGCCGATACCACTTGATTAGACTGTTACATTGCCAGATTATGACCCATCAATACAAGAGGAGCGTACGAAAAAATGCCAACTTTCGACGCTTGACTGTCACCATTAATCTAAAATTGTTGGTGATAATTAAATTTCTGATCAAATTGAGAATTTGATTCTGGACGCCCACATAATTACTCGAATCGCCATCAGGATTGTATTCGTAAAATTATATCGCATTTTCGTACGACCACCCTGCATATCATGCATGTTATATGACTTATATGTACGTATATATATCAAACATGGCATTCGGTTCCAACGACATCCTACAAAAAGGGTTATTGGGAAGTCCATCAAAACGATTATACTCTTAAAAACATAGACGTTTCCTTATTTTAGGATGTGATCACAAAAGTGCTTATAAATGTAATAATTAACCATCACCCTTAAGGACGAGGTAAAATATTTATTATTGTTACGATATTAATTAGCTGGCGTAATATAAGTTAATTAGGTTTAGTTTTATTATCACATAGTTCATTATTTTATTATAAGTAATAATAATATATGTCCCACTGCTGGGCACAGGCCTCCTCTCATGCGCGAGAGGGTTTCGGCTGTAGTCCCCACGCTGGCCCAATAGGGTATTTGACTGAAATAAATTATTTTACACCATGTATGAAATAAAGCACCGGAAGATTAATAGAGAAACATAGACAGCAGTTATTTTTAGACACAATTTCTATTTGAAAACCCATATAAAACTATAAAGAGTAGGTAATTTGATAGTGACGTCACATGCTAGTGTTTCATACAAATTCCCTAGTAGCAAAATCTTTTTGACAGTTAGAAAAAAGAAACTGATTTGACTAGTAGTCAAATACCCTATTGCGGGTTGGGGACTTCACATACACCTATGAATTTGATGTTTTCCTTCACCGAAAAGCCAGTGGTAAATATCAAATGACATTCCGTACACGAGTTTTGAAAAACTCATTGAGAGAGATTCAGCTTAGGTACTGTGGGACTAGGTCGATTTGTGTAACATCGTCCTTCGTTATTTATTATTTTGCAAAGTATCTTCAATTCAATACATTTATGAAATCGCTCACCGATTTCTCTCACTTCACTTCGCATTTATATTCCTTCAATCGAGAGGTCGCATTATCATTGTGAGGAAAACTGCGCATTGCGTCATCGCGGCCCACGCCTGGGATTAAAATAACATTTTCTGCAAAGGTACCTAAAGATACTATAGGTATTATAGGTACATTATTACTTGTAGGGGGTCATCCATTAATTACATCACACGTTTAGGGGGAGGGAGGGGGTCAAGAAAATGTGACATGTTGTGACAAGGGGGAGGGGGGAGTCACAAACTTTGTGACGTCACTTTAACTTCATCAGTAACAAAAAATATTTGAACTACTTATTTTATTCGCTGTACGGTTAAAAAACAAGTTATTGGAACGACGTTTCTATTCGTTTAATTTTCTGTCCCAATCAGTTTTGGTTTATAAAATTACTATAGGTATTTTTTTGTGAAAAATATTTTGATAAAATATTAAATCATTTTTGCCGATATCGTTGAAAAAATGTGACGTCACACCAGGGGGGAGGGGGTCTGCCAAATGTGACCAAGTGTGACAAGGAGGGGGGAGGGGTCAAAAAACCTAGAAATTCGTGTGATGTAATTAATGGATGACCCCTAGGTTGAATTCTTGTTTAGACGTCTAAGTTAAGTAATAAGTATGCACTAACTTTGCAGTTTCGGAGTATGGAAGTGTCATTATTTTAACGTTTATGTGTGTCACCACCCGACTCTGTAGTTTGCCTAATCGGTGCAGAGCTTGGTCCGACTGGTACATTTGTGCAAGTAACTACACTACGTATATTGTAAGTTTTTTGTAAGTATAAGATTTCATGTTTTTTTTATTTCATTCGATAATGTCGTACGTACGCGTTGAGTGTCATTTTGTATGGGATTTTGAGTTTTCATTGACGCGCTGTTTAAAACCCAATACAAAAATAGACATATTAACTCACATTTATAGACGGGTCGAAACGCGGGGCTGACGCGGGTGTGTCGAAACGTCGGTAAATAAAGGTAATTGAATAAGATTCGCGTTAGACCCGTTTATAAATGTGAGTTAATATGTTTTCAAAACGCGAAAGTTTTAAATATTATAAAAATAGACATAACGCAAACGCGAACGCTCGTCAGTCGTCACACTTAACTAATGAAATTTACACTAGGGGTTCAAGTAACAAGAAGGCTTTGCGTTATTGATTTGACACAAAGTATACTGCATTTTAGCATTCATTAAGCCCTTACAAAACAGAGGACCTACCACGAAAGGGCCTCTGGGTGCGTAGCGTAGCCAACGTGCAATCGTTAACGCTCCGTAGCGAGCGAAACGCAACTGTCACTATCGCACTGTATTTTTGCCATACGAATAAATAAAAATAAACTGTCGCACTAGTGTGGAAAAGTGATAGAGAGAGTACTACGATACGCTACGGAGCGTTGACGATTGGCACGTTGGCTACGCGCCCTGGTCTTCGATAGTCGAAGTCATTTTCCCTTACTCGGTCGCTAAGCTGTGCTTTTAATATTGCTCCGAGCAGCTGTGAGCCAAACGCGTCCTAGAAATGAGTGATATCTGATGTACCACAGGCAAAAGCGTGTAATAAAAATGTACTCACCCGTACGCCGTCTGTGTATCCAAGCGCGCTAACTTCACGCACAACCCCTTCCTCTCCTCAATCTTCAACTTCTTCGCGTGCTCCTCAAAAATATCCTTACACGCCTTTCGGCTCATCATACAGCACTCAAACTTCGAGAACCCGGCCGACAACTCCTTCTGAAGATCTTTATATTGTTTCATTGACATTATTGATGTTGGATTCGATTTCTTCTTCTCTAAAACAGGCTTTTCTATACCCTCAAAGTTTGGGAGCTCCTGATACGCCTCAGAAATCTCCTGGTATCGCTCTAAGTCGCTGTAGTTCGGCGATCTACTAGGCGATGATGAATATGCGGGAGATGTTAGTGGAGGTGAGCCTAAGTTTAGAGATAGAGGGCTTAAAGCGTTCTCAGAGTAAGGCGGAGTAGGGAAAGTATGCGCTTGGGGCTCCTGATTTGTGATCTGATAGTTCTCTAAATCGAAATTGAGAATGGTGTTAGAGATATCTGTGTACTCTCTGAACGCAAGCGTGTCGTTCAGCATGTTTAGCTCGTCGATGCAAAAATGAATTTCCTCAGGCAGTTCGGAGTCTTTTCGCGGGCTGGTTTCTTGAGTAACGAAGTCTAAGCCGGTTTCTAGGAGGAAGTCCTGCTGGTCGTTGTTGAGGGGGAAGTTCTGGACGCTGGTTTCGATGGTGGAGATGGCGCGGGAGATCTCTGCGAGGTCCGTGTTGGGCTTGACGAACACCTGGCCGCCGGAGAATGAGTTTGTGTTGACCACCTGGAAAAAATATTTTAATTAGAATTGGAAAAGCTCCTGTTGGGTCCAAGAATGATAGTTACGCTAAAGCAAGCAGATTGTACAATAGAAATTTTTTAAACATTTCGAGGGAGTCTGTTTCAAAGGCGCTCGAGTTTACGGATTTTACTTTAGATAATGGGGAAGACAAATCAAGCCAGAATCAGCTACTAAATATTACCGAACACGACCGCATGGTTGATTATTTAGCTGCTACTGAATATTTAAAACTATAAAATAAAACTTATTAATTATTAGGTATCAGTTATTTTGAGAGGTCAGGCCACAGAGGTTAGGTAAAACCCAGTGGGTTATAACAACATTGATCCTGTTATCTTACTTAATTTGAAGACTCTCACACTCTGTCACCCCAAAATCAGCGCAATTAGCCTGGTTCGAAGAATTTAAAACATTTCAAGTTTTCAACATACCTCTTTGTATTTCTCCACGTCCCTGCTGTACGGATGCATGACGGGCGCCTCCCTGTTCGTCTTTATCGGCGCCCGAGGCAAGAACACCGTTTGAAGCTTCTTCTTCCCAATCTTCAACTCATCCATCTTCTTAACCACATCTTCTTCACTCTTTCCATCCGTTTCTTTTTCATTTTGGTCGTTATCTTTTGCGTTTTGATCATCATGTTCAGAATAGCCACTGTCTTGTGAGGAATGTGAACCGAATCTGTCGTTACGAGCTTCGATTCTCTCGAATTCTTTGCTGTCATCTTCGCTATCTTTCCTCTCTCTGTATGAAAATTTGTTCAATTCGTTTTTATCTTCTTCATTTTTATCTTCCTTATCTTTTATAGATATTTTATGAAACTCTTCTAGCAGAGTTGCGACTGGAGTGACCTTGAGCGTTGTTTTTGGTTGTGGAACTATTTTCTCTTCCTGTTTCTCTTCGTGTTTTTGCGTTTTCTTTTGGAAGAGTGTTCGGACGAGTTTGAACAAGTTGGGCTTCTTCTCCTTCTCCATTGGAGTCGTGTTTAACATTGTAGCTGTGCCCATCTTGATTTTAGCTCAATATCATTCTGAAACAAAGAAATAATACTTGAAATACGAGTATACATACTTGTTTTATACATTGCACACTTGATATTTAATAATGGTTTATAATTCATTTACTATTCAAAATTCCAACATATGTATGTATACTGAGCCAGTATAAAACGCTAAAAAAAAAATAACAAAAAAAAACGGTCTTCCTTTTTGCCTAACCCGTAAAATCTGAGAATGAAATAAAAAGCATAATATTTATTATTAAAGTCTACGTGAATAATTTTAATTTAAAAATCACATTAACGTAAAAAAATGCAACATTTCTACAGAGCTATTAAAACCTCTGCAATTATCTCTTCACAGCTATTTCACTTAAAACGTAAATTTCAATAAACTGCTTTACCTAACAATTTACCTGAAATTCGTCGAAATAAACGCTCTATTTCAAGAAATTCCCGGTATCACATCAGCGCATCGCTACCCACTATGTTAATAAATCTGGTTGTCTATCACACCGTCGCGTAATATAAGGTCAATGCAGTTAAGTCTGGCTGCGGGTGTAATTGGCCTTCATACCGGGGCCTGTTTGTAGCGGCGTATGTTATGGTTTTTTTTTTCGTCAGATATCGATCAAATTTGGTGGATAAATGGCTATTTTCACTTAACTGTGTACCATTAACGGCCGGTTAGCAATCGTCACAAAACTGACGGTCAATGTCAAACCCCATACATTTTGTCAGAAATGTGACGGTTAGACGTTACTGAAACATTTCATTTAATTTATATATTGTATTTTCATGTACATTAGATGTTACGTTATATAAAGTCAGATCATGACATTCATGACACCATGTAAGGGCACACAATAGTACTGTTATTCTATTCTAGGCTAGTCTATAAGGTAACATAATAACATTTACTTATTAGCAGAGTTCGGACAATTTATCGCAAAAATAAATATGGTATGGAACATGATACAATTTTTTTGAGTATAATCTGGAAATTTTATAAAGATGTTGTACATAATATAAGTTTGATAAATCTTGCCTTTTTTGAGATATAAATGATTTTTGATGGTTTTGCGATGATTTGTCCGATCACTGCTTATTAGTAATAATTTAAATTAAAATAAATGACGGCAAGACGACTTAAGTCGCGCTTCAAATTACAATTTAAAATGAAAATGCCCAGATAGAGTTCCCTGTTCTGTACATAAAAACCGCAACTTCACCGTAAGTATCTCCTAAAATATCTTCTTTATGCATATTTTTTATGTCCCCAATTTAAATTTCGTTTTTATTCCGCCCCGCATGAGAGGCTCTTTAAACCAGCCAAATTTTATACAAATCTAACGAAAAAAAAAATCGGCCCAACTAGCGATCGGTGTGAGTGGCAGCCGTTGTTAGTAAACAACCGGCAAGCTGCCAAGCTCGGGCGATGGCATGTTTATTGCGATTTAACGAATATGTAGACTGTATGTATGTATGTATGACTAACTGTGTAGGTAGCCGTCGTACTCGACAAATTGTCATAGTCCAACTTCACTCACTCGGTCAACACTCTGATGCAGACAGCATTACATTATGTATCACTTGTTTGTTTGTACAATTTGTACATACTTAGTGCTCGTTTGTCTGTCACTCTTCTCTTTATTTTGTAAATTCTCATATTATTTCGGATAACTTCATATTTTAACAGTTTTGAATAATCCACGGTTAGTTTCACTAGACTTATATCGACCGGGATATGAACCGTGATCAAGTTCATATTTTGACAAGCAATTTTATACACAGTGGCTAAAAAATAACTACATTCCCGTTGCCATCAGGGAGGTTTTGGGATTATACTGAGCAACTTTTACTATGGGTCCAACCCCGAAATCGCGAAAAAAAAAATTACCCTCCCATAGAAAATGGACCAGCCAAAATGTATGAAACAGCCAATTTCTTTTTCGCATTTTCGGGATTGGTCCCATAGTAAAAATTTTCTAAATGGCGGTATCATTTATTTTTTCTGTTTTAACTGTTTTAAGTTATACTCGCGAGGTCTACAGCTCACTACTATCTATATTTAAACTAGCTTTAGTCCCAAAACTCAACTTCTATTAGAAAATCACCGCGCATATATGGGAGCGCCCAAGGTGCTCACTAATATCTGAACACGCACTCTAACGCCTTAACAATAGAGGCGAGTTCAGATATTTTTGAGCATCTCGGCCGCTTCGATATATCTTATATAATCTGATGGCGACTATACCAATTACCTAAGATAAGTGGTAGACCTGTCATCATTAAGTATTATTTTCTATTGTTTATTTTCCCGCTAGTGAGCGCAGATAAGAGATTACAGCTATCTAACAATCGTATCAGCCGGATTACTGCTGCAGAAATATAACAGGAAATGATAAGTGATAACTTTTCTCACATCAATCTCTCTTCAATCGGTCCTTGATTGCTGAGGATCGTGACTCCGTTTGATTCCGTCAACTAGTTGTCTCCATCGGTCCCATTCTGTAGCTTGGTGGAGTGCGTCGCTGACAGGTATTTTTAGTTCCTCCGCTATTTGGTCCGACCATCGTTTGGAACTTCTACCCCTAGGCCTTTTTCCCTCGATTTTACCGGTCACCATAAGGCGTTGCAAATTACTGGTATCTCTGCGTGCAACATGGCCAAAATACCGCAATATTCGCGTTGTAAGCAGGTTGTGGAATTGTGGATAGACGTTGAGTCTTTTATCTCACATCAATAGTGGAGGTCAAATTTAAATCGATGGTGGAGGTCATATGGATGCTATCTTTTGTTTTGAAATCGAACAAAACAAAAGAAAACTCTGTCAACTAAATATGTTTTAATAGTACATTACGATACAAGTGCGAAAAGTAGAAAATTCTACGAATTACTTTTTTGCACGTGTATTGTCCAACGTTTTACAGTACATATGGCCCTTGGAATTATCGACATAGGCACGTATTGTGCTAATTACCGCACTAGGGCAAGTAGCACCATATGTCTTGCAAATTACATTGAAGCAGAGTCCCATGGGTAAGACCTTTGTGCTTTAGCGGGATAAATCTCTTTATCATGGCGGTAAAACGTGACGTCATGGCGCACGATAAATGATAAAAGCGATCAAGTGAAGGTCGTAGACATATCGATCGGCCGAGCGGCGACCGATATCAAGTAAAAGGCGACCTATAGTTAGTTTTATTTAGCATTAGAAAAAAGGTAAACAATATTGATTTGTCTTTTAATTGAAAAACACGTTTTAAAAATAAGTCACGGCAAATATGTAACAATTATGAATCTAATACGATCATTTATATTCTTCTGCTTTCATAAGTAATACCTAGTTACTGATTTTTAAAAAGAGTTGTCAAGATCGCTTACCTTCTATAAAACGAACTATAGACGAGTAATATTTCACCACACCAGCACGTACCTAATGGCTCTATGGATACTTCAAAACCGGATGAGAAAGTAGCATTTTACCCACTAGAGTGGCAAAGAAATTTGTTGCAAATGACTTGTTTCCTCATGTCGGCTGTTGGAATTGTCTTTTAAGCGATGATTTTGAATGATAAATGTGAATAATTTTGTTTTTTTTATTTAGTCAATAAAAAATACACAGCAATATCCATTACCTACACATATTTTTTCGCCAGACTGCATGACGGTTTGTTGGCGAACGGATATTTGATATGTTTACCATTCATTGACTTAATATATTACTTCGTAAAGACGGGCTTACGGGCACTACGAAGTGGGGCAATTCGTTGGTGCACAAATCGCGTTTGAGCACATGATCGTCGGTCGGTGCGCATGTCCGCTCGGCATTACGTATAATATGAGCATATTATGAGCGGGTCTATCTTTACTTTTGAAATATTTGGTTATAGTCAGTATTTTCCACGTATTGGATTGAAAGTAATTTAGTGTCTTTAATCTGTCTAAATATGTGTTTTTTTAATTAAATACTGTAAAATGGGGTGAGTAGAGTTCGCGGGGACAGTTGGGTTATGAATGGGGAGAGAAGGGATGAAAGGGGGGTGAGATGGGATTTTAAGGCTACTGCTACAAAAATAATGTATTTCAATTTAAAATGGAGCTATAGTAGGAATACTCATAATAAAAAAAAAACGATCCAACAATCTTCCAAAATCACCTTTGTATGAAAACCCAACTCACCCCAAATACGAGGGACTACAGGATGAGGTGGGATTCTCTGTTTATCGTCAAACTTATGAAATGGAACTACCCAAAATAAAATAAAAACTAAAATACAAACGTCCGGAACACTTATTATATACCTACACCATTCAGTTTGCATGTGTAAAAATAAAATGTTATCGAGGTTTGAATGTCAGTTTCGCACCTACTCACCCCATTTTACGGTAATTTTGAGTCTTTAAGCTGTCTAAATATGTGTTTTTTTTTATTTATTAAATACTATACGTTTCAAAGTCGCATTAAGAATGACTCACGTTAGACCGGGCCGGAGCTTCCGGCGCTTACTTTTCTATGACATGACAGGCGATCACGTGATGCCTTCCATAGAAAACGATACGCCGAAAGCTCCGGCCCGGGCACGGCCCGGTCTAGCGTGAGTCAAACTTTATAGGTACAATGACCTGGACCAGTTGTCCTTTGGAGAAGGAAAATATCGTGACTATCGAAGAAACCTGCTTTCAATGATGTCCTTGAAATGCAAAGGTAGAACATACATTAGTTGTGTTGTGTTAATAATAAATTGCGGGCATTTCCAAGAGGCATATACTTTGGAATACGTAATAAGATATATCTCTGTTTGTAAAAGTGTTCCACGGTGGCAGACCATTGACATATCTAGGGACTGGCCTTACGGGCAATAATAATGAGGCAGGACAGGGGCCAGTACAGCGGTGTGACACCGGTTGATGAGTTCGCATCACGCGCGCTATTGGCCGCAACTAGTTGCGTTAGACTGCAGGATTGGCTGGAATTCGTGTGACACCGCTGAACTAGTACCATTTTTAGTGCTCGTAAGGCCAGTCCTTAGATATTATACGTCAATGTGGCAGATACTTTTGGAGCGTTTGTTTCATCCGCGACTATAGGCCTGTTGCAAGTAGCAAAGAATCACGGAAATAATGGTTTCAAAGAAACATATATGTTAATATGATTCTAAAAAATGGCCCAATCTCAGTATAAACTGAAGGATTATTAATATATTCAATAAAATAAAACTGCAAAATTCACCAATCGGCCATTATTACTGAAACGCCAATCAGAAGCGTTCCAAACAGTGACGTCATCAATCTATAACATATTTCTTAGAGCAACATAGACAACCTCATTGACCGAAATCCATACGTTCTCACCAAAGAGTTCGAAGGTGCAAAAAAAATGTTATTTCGCCACTAAACATTTATTACGTCCAAAAAATATTATTACACGAT
This sequence comes from Cydia splendana, assembly GCF_910591565.1. Lineage (NCBI taxonomy): Eukaryota > Metazoa > Arthropoda > Insecta > Lepidoptera > Tortricidae > Cydia > Cydia splendana. The sequence continues at coordinate 8,869,081 of NC_085983.1, forward strand.
ATAAAGGAGATATCTATTTGTTATTATCTAAATAAAATGCTAAATAATACGGTATTTCACAAACAAACTTTTTTAATTATTTGGCTGAATGGAACTATCATTGCCATGTTGGCTGTCGTAACTAGAAAAAATGAAAAATTAAAAAGTAAAACCGGCGCTCGGTGATTTTCACTCAAAATTTACTTGTATCTAAATAATTCATCTTAAATTGCAACCGTGTGAGAGTTTTTGTCTAAAATGAGTTATTGTGATAAATTTTTGTAATGTATTTATCATCCCTAATCGCAATATATGGTGCTGAAATAACAATATCATTCGGATTTAAGGGAAATTCGTAACTGTAAGTATGTAAACAATGTCTACCACCCTACCACCAACTAAATAGTGACGTCACAAATGTCGTGCGAGGCGTTTTCGCGCGAGTTTTAAACTAGCTATAATAAAATGCAATTATTTATGTTAAATCTTATGAGTATAGCTGAAATATTGTGTTTTTCGGAACCAATACAAGTGTACCGACAATAATAAAAGGGATTTCAAAATTTGTCATCAGGCCTATTGAAGCTGACTGTACCTAATTATTATTGCGAGCCTATTGTGTCCCACTACTGGGCAAATAAGCAATAAGAACGGGGCCAGTACAGCGGTGTGACACCGCTACAACGCGATTGGTTGATGAGTTCGCATCGCGCACGCGATTGGTTGATGAGTTCGCATCACGCACGCGATTGGTTGATGAGTTCGCATCACGCGCGCAATTGGTCGCAATTAGTTGCGTTAGACTGCACGATTTGCTCGAATTCGTGAGTGAAACCGCTGAACTAGTACCATTTTTAGTGCCTGTAAGGCCAGTCTTTAGATATAATACGTCAATGGCTGCGCTCCATAGCTCTCCGACAAACCCCGAGTTTGGACTTCTGAGCTGTATTGTATGTAGTGTATAGGAATAATATTCGTATTATGCGTGTTACCAGCCAAGACGGAATGCCTCTACGTACATACCTACACATACGAAGCCAGACATTGCGATATAGTTTGCGTTAGCGTACTTAATCGATACTTGGAAAACCCCTGTCGTTAACGACTAGTCGATATAAACGTTATCACGCTGAACTGTGGCCTAGACGTGCCAATAAAGTGTGTAAACAGATAATTTTAACGCACAGATGAACTTCATACCCGCGTGACGGCTTATCTCTTATTTTATAACAAATGCTGACATTCGCGGTGGTTTTCGAACCTATTTAGAATTTAAGGTACATTCACCTCCAAGTAACCTAAGAGTAACATTAATAGTTATTTGTACAACAAGAGATCAAAGTTTGATATTTCTTCGAGTGCTTATTTTGAGTCCCGTGCAAGCGAAAGATTCTATAACTCTCGCTACGCTCGTGAATCTAATTTAGAATCTTGAGCGTAGTAACGGATTCAAAAGCGCACGAGATGTAAATAACTTTGATCTCGTGTAGTACACAAAATTTTTCACCCTAAGCAGTGAGAACATACCTAGAGGGACAGAGATAATAGAACCCAAGTATATCGAACTTGTATTAGACCCCGCATGTTGAAATGACATTTGACTATAAAGGTCACTTGAATGTCATTTTGTCTCACTCAGTGAGCAAAATCGCATTTTGCTCACTGAGTGAGACAACTCAGTGAGCAAAATGCGATTTTGCTCAAAGAGTGAGACAAAATGACTCAGTGAGCAAAATCGCATTTTGTTCACTGTTTTTAAGAAGCAAAGTACCCTTGTTCGAGCTGCTGAGGTGAAAATAATATTTAACACCTACGAGTAACATATTAATGTTAATCTTCGAAGGCCGCAAAAATATGTGACACGCTCTTATGGCTCTAATAATAAGTTTTTGACAGATATTTTTGCGGCCTTCGTTGTGTAACATATCATTGCAGGTGACTGTAGGTATTAGTACTAAATAACAGAAAACTCCACAAAAGTTAACTACGGCACAGTGGAGTTTGTGTAAATGCCCGCACAAGAACACAGTAGGGTTGTCACAGACTTTTACACAACTGCCCAAAAAACTGCACATTTCAAATAAGACACGCTAGCCCTGTAAGTAGTACCTAGCTACTAAGAATGGCGATGTATGCAGCTCGGGTGCGCACGACCCACCCTTCGCACGCCGAACTATTGCCCTGTCTAGACGGCTTCGTCGAATGACTGAATTGTTTTATAGACTGTGACTGCGGTGTGTATGCACATATAGCTGGCTACTATGTTTTGTTATATTTTAAAAGTCAAACAAACAAAATAGACCTTGATATTTTAGTTTTATCTCGCATTCTGATAATAATATTCATATATTATTGTATTGTACTCTCCTAGTTTGCTATGCCAACTCTATATCTACATACTTATCTCCCAATAGGCCCCGTTTTTGCAATTCAAATGTACTTCTGAAAATATTCAATGACAAATTCGCACTGCTACGTACCTTAGTTGTGTCTCAATGGTATAAAAAAAACCCGGCCAGTGCGAGTCGGACTCGCGCACGAAGGGTTCCGTTCCGTACCATTACGCAACGGCAAAAAAATCACGTTTGTTGTATGGAAGCCCCACTTAAATATTTATTTTATTCTGTTTTTAGTATTTGTTGTAATAGCGGCAACAAAAATACATCATCTGTGAAAATTTCAACTGTCTAGCTATCACGGTTCATGAGATATAGCCTGGTGGCAGACAGCCAGCGGACTCTTAGTAAATAGGGTCCCGTTTTTACCCTTTGAGTACGGAACCCCAAAAATACTAGTACGTGGGCAACGCTTAAAAGTTCTTCGAATCCCAAAAACTGAATTGATTAGACATATTATTCTTTGTTATTGGTTTTCTAAGATCTTTCTGACAACCGGTCTGGCCTAGTGGGTAGTGAAAATGCCTATAAAGCCGATGGTCCCGGGTTCGAATCTCGGTAAGAGCATTTATTTGTGTGATGACTGATAACACAGACATTTATTCCTGAGTCATGGTTCTTTTTCTATGTATTTATATATTAGGTAGGTATATATATTGTTGTCTGAATACCCACAACACAAGCCTTCTTGAGTTTACCGTGGGGCTTAGTCAATTTGTGTATAAATGTCCCATAGTCCGGGTGGTGTTTGACGACCGGTCTGGTCTAGTGGATAGTGACCCTGTCTGCTAAGCCGATGGTCCTGGGTTCGAATCCCAGTAAGGGCATTTATTTGTGTGATGAACACTAATATTTGTTCCTGAGTCATGGTTGTTTTCTATGTATATAAGTATGTATTTATCTATACAAGTATGTATATCGTCGCCTAGTACCCATAGTACAAGCTTTGCTTAGTTTGGGGCTAGGTTTGATCTGTGTAAGATGTCCCCTAATATTTATTTATTTATTTATAGTATTCATTTATTTACACGGTAGACCATAATTCTGACACCACTGTTCATGCATTTCTATCCACTTAATGGTTAAGTAGACGTTATCAGTTATCACAATATCAATAATCAACATCTACTGACGAGATGACATCACTGATAACAGTAGGGCTACCGCCAATACCGAAAATCGTCAATTGCGGGCATTTTTCTCTGTCACTCTAATTACGCCTTCATTGGAGTAAAAGAGTAAGATCCCCGCAATTTGCGAATTTCGGTTTTCGCGGTAGCCCCTCAGACAAGGACCGTTATCAATTTATCGGTAATCAAGTATCATTAGTATAACACCGGATATGACATCATTTCAGCGGTTCAGCCGTAACAAACAGTCTAGTGTTAGATCAAGAAAAGTCTGCAACGATTTTGTTAGCAGACGCAGTGCAAGTGTTATTTTAAACGTCAAACTTCTATGAAATTATGACGTATAAGTGACACTAGCACTGCGTGTGCTATCAAATCGATGCAGACTTCTCGTGGTCTAACTCTAGTTTAGTGTTTACGTCGCAGTTTAGAAATAGGGTATTATACTGTCTTTAAAATAAATTATTTTACACCATGCATGAAATAAAGCACCAGTTAATTATTAGAAACACACAGATAGGAGTTATTTTTAAACGCAAGTTCTATTTAATAAATCGGATAGAAATATAAAAAGTAGGTGAGTTGACCGTGACGTCACGATGTAATGTTTCATATAAATTCCATATTAGCCATGGTATAATAATATACTCCGCCTGGTACTCCATTCCCGTCTTTTCTAGGTCACCTAACTGACACGGGCCTACGTCATCATGCGACAGCGCTATATGATAATATGCGATAGCGCTATATATAGCGGCCATGTTGTTGTGACGTAGGCCCGTGTCACTCTGGGAATGGAAGACCATGTTTTATTAGACTATGATATTAGCAAATCGTGTTGACAGTTCTACAAATGTAACTGATTTGACTAGTAGGAAAATACCCTATTAAGACGAAAGTGGACAGCCGCACCGAAACCGTTTTTCCATACAAAAGTAGTCCCTATTTCTGTACCTACTTAGTAGAAATTAAATGCCTAGTAGTGGAGATAGTATTGAAGGGAGCCACACGAAATCGAACGATCGAAATTTAAATATCGCTCCCCAGGGGGCCGATTTTTGAATTTCGATCGTTCGATTTCGTCACTCGAAAATCGGTGGAAAAAGGCGAAATGCTAATTTTTGAAATACGAGCGATAGATATTGGGAATCTAGTGGTACTGACCACTCGTTTTCAATTCTATTAGTAGAATTTAAATGCCTAGTAGTCGAGATATTATTGAACGAAACACACGAAATCGAGCGGTCGAAGTTCAAAAATCGGCCCCCAGGTAGGGTTACCAGATCCAAATTTGGAATTTCCTGACAAAATTCCTGATTTGCTAATATTTTTCCTGACGCTCACATCGGCGACGGGGGGCTAGCCGTAAACGATATCTACGAGTATGTATGCTTGATACATTGTTTAAAATTATTTATTTTGGATTTATATGTAAGTAAATTTGAGTAGAGTACCTTTTTAGGTACATAATAAAAAGTCTGTTAATTCACAAAAATTCCTGAGATTTTCGTATTCCGGACGCATTCCTGACAAACCTGACGTCTGGTAACCCTACCCCCAGGTCCGACTCTAGTACAGTCGCCATCAGATATATCAGAGCGGTCAAGGCGCTCACAAATGTCTGAACACGCCTCTATTGTCAAGGCGTTATAGTAGGAGATCCCACATATGGTCGACCTTCACTAATTTGTCTGACGGATGAAACTATGAAAATATGAAAGAAAATATGTTCCAGAACATAAATAAATAGGGTTGCCTAAAGAAATATGGTCAAGGCTATTTTTAATAAACTTTTGAAAAAAAATTTTTTTCTGTAAATTTCACCGATTTGTCTGACGAACAAAATAAGTTTCAATGGAAAGTATACAACTTGTACAACATAAATCATCTAGGTTGCCTATCTTTTTCCGGTCACTATTATGTGGTTGCCGTGTTTACAGAGGTGATTTTATATCGATAATTGCACTCATCTGTCTGACGCTTGAATTATATATCAAAATGATGGTCATTTTATTGAAAATACAATGGTGTAGGGTTGCCTGCGAAAATCCGGTCACAAATAAGGGTTGCCAGGCTTTTAATTAAAATAAGAAGGGAAGGCTTTTAGCGATAACTCATAAACGGCTTAACTGATCAAGTTTGTTTTAATTTTATTTGATTGAGTTTTTTAAGCACTATTTTAATGATTTTTTTCATATTTTTTGGACAGAGGGTTCAAAAGTTAGAAGGAAAAATCTTTTTTTTTCTTTCTAAACGATTATTTCCGAAATGATTCACTTTATCAAGAAATGTTGTTTAAAGACCCCTATTTATTTCGAAAGGCCTATCCAACGACACGAATATTTTCGGAAATAATCGCTTTGGAAGAAACAAAATGTGTGTGACAATTTTTTTATAGTTTCAACCTCATAGTGTGGGGTGTCGTTGGATAGGCCTTTCAAAGTAAATAGGGATCTTCAAACAACATTTCTTGATAAAGTGAATCATTTCGGAAATAATCGTTTAGAAAGAAAAAAAAAAAGGTTTTTCCTTCTAACTTTTGAACCATCTGTCCAAAAACTATGAAAAAAATCATGAAAATAGTGCTTAAAAAACTCAATCAAATAAAATTATAACAAACTTAATCAGTTAAGCCGTTTATGAGTTATCGCTAAAAGGCTTCCCTTTTTATTTTAACTAAAAGCGTGGCAACCCTTATTTGTGACCGGATTTTCGCAGGCAACCCTATACCATTGTATTTGCAACAAAATTACCATCATTTTGATGTATAATTCAAGCGTCAGACAGATGAGTGCAATTATCGATATAAAATCACCTCTTTAAACACGGCAACCACATAATAGTGACCGGAAAAAGATAGGCAACCTAGATGATTTATGTTGTACAAGTTGTATACTTTCCATTGAAACTTATTTCGTTCGTCAGACAAATCGGTGAAATTTGCCGAAAATATTTCTTTAGGCAACCCTATTTATTTATGTTCTGGAACATATTTTCTTTCGTATTTTCATAGTTTCATCCGTCAGACAAATTAGTGAAGGTCGACCATATATGTGGGATCTTAGATCATTAGAGTGCGTGTTCAGATAATGTGAACACCTTGGCCGCTCCGATATATCTGATGGCGACTGTACCATGCACCGGCTGGTACGTGACGTCATGCCTGTCGGACGGGTTCGGGAGATTCCGGGAACGCTCGGGAATGTTGAGTAGAACAAGCAACTTAAGTAACCATATTCGTTCAAACCCAACTAAATAAATCACTTTTAATAGGATTTCCCGCGTAATTTGCCGCGATCTACTACTTATTTGCTTTTTAGGGTTCCGTACCTCAAAAGGAAAAAACGGAACCCTTATTATAGGATCACTCGTTCTTCTGTCTGTCTGTCTGTCCGTCTGTCACAGCCTATTTTCTTGGCAACTACTGGACCAATTAAGTTGAAATTTGGTACACATATGTAAATTAGTGACTCAAAGACGGACATGTAACGTAAATAAATGAATTTTAAACATGGGGGCCACTTTTGGGAGGTAAATGAGAAAATTTTAAAAAAAAGTTTTCCAAACTATATCGTGTTATATGTCAAATGAAAGAGAGCTCATTGTGAGAATTTCAAATATATATATTTTTTATATATTAGGGTTCCGTAGCCAAATGGCAAAAAAACGGAACCCTTATGGATTCGTCATGTCTGTCTGTCTGTCTGTCCGTCCGTATGTCACAGCCACTTTTTTCCGAACAAAAAATTTTAGGGGTCCCCATACTTAGAACTGAAACTCAAAAATATTTTTTCATCAAACCCATACGTGTGGGGTATCTATAAATAATAGGTCTTCAAAAATGATATTGAGGTTTCTAATATATTTTTTTTCTAAACTGAATAGTTTGCGCGAGAGACACTTCCAAAGTGGTAGAATGTGTGTGTGTGTGTGTCCCCCCTGTAACTTCTAAAATAAGAGAATAATAAATCTAAAAAAATTATATGATGTACATTACCATACAAACTTCCACCGAAAATTGGTTTGAACGAGATCTAGTAAGTAGTTTTTTTTTTAATACGTCATAAATCGTAAACCGCAATTTTATTATGTTACTTGCTGCTACGGAACCCTTCATGGGCGAGTCCGACTCGCACTTAGCCGCTTTTTTTAGCATTAGAAAAAAGGTAAACAATCTTGACGTGTCTTTTTATTGATAAACACACACATGAATCATATAATTCATATACGATTATTTACATTCTTTTGCTTTTATAAGTAATAGGTAATAGTTACTGATTTTTAAATTAAAAGCGTTTTTCAATTAAAAGATACGTCAAGATCGCGTAGTCTTTTTCTAATACTAAAAAAAACAACCGGGCAAGTGCGAGTCGGACTCGCGCACGAAGGGTTCCGTACCATAATGCAAAAAAACGGCAAAAAAAAAACGGTCACCCATCCAAGTACTGACCCCGCCCGACGTTGCTTAACTTCGGTCAAGAATCACGTTTGTTGTATGGGAGCCCCACTTAAATCTTTATTTTATTCTGTTTTTAGTATTTGTTGTTATAGCGGCAACAGAAATACATCATCTGTGAAAATCACGGTTCGTGAGATACAGCCTGGTGACAGACAGACGGACGGACGGACGGACGGACGGACGGACGGACGGACGGACGGACAGCGGAGTCTTAGTAATAGGGTCCCGTTTTACCCTTTGGGTACGGAACCCTAAAAACGAACTATAGTCAATGTTGAGCATACCTACGGTACCTATGCGACCAAAGTGTACAGAAGCAAGGTCAAACAGATGCGAAACGAATTCAGGTTACAAAACAACATACACACATTATGCTATATATAGATAGCCGAGCGATTTCGAGGCCATCCGACAGAAGGGTGTTAAAAAGGCCAGTTATTAAAGTGTTGTATAAACTTTCACGATTTTCACACATTTTAATTTAAAGGGGCCCACTGATTAACAGTCCGCCGGACGGTATCGGCCTGTCAGAACAAAATTTTGACAGTTCCGAACAACTGACAGGCCGATACCGTCCGGCGGACTGTTAATCAGTGGGCCCCTTAACTTACAACAGGACTTTCAAATAAATTCATCATCATCATAATTTAAGAGCTTTGCTCTTGTCGGCGGAGTAATCGCCACTCATTTCTTTCTTGTGCCAGTCTTTTAATTTCCTCATACGACGCATTATTTTTTATTTGGCTGAGATAAGTGATTCTAGGTCTTCCTCCTTCTCTTGTTTTTTCAATCCCGCCTTCCAGGATGTTTAGGAAAAAGTTGTCATGCCGTATAAGGTGTCCTAACATCATGCCTCTCCTATTTCTTATTGCATTTAATAAGCATCAAATAAATTAAGAAATAATATCAAAAATTCACTACCTCGACCGAGATTTGAACTCGCGTACCACTCTACCAATAACTGAGCTTGAGCTATCGAAGATTACCCTACACCCTACTGCGGCTCTAGCCCGAGCTGGTATTTTTCTCCGTTTTTACTTATTTCAAAATTTTAAATTCCGTTAGCAGATTTCTTCTTCTTCCTCCGAAAGGTGCTTATGAAAAATAGGGTTTTCACCTCAGCAGCTCGAACAAGGGTACTTTGCTTCTTAAAAACAGTGAGCAAAATGCGATTTTGCTCACTGAGTCATTTTGTCTCACTCAGTGAGCAAAATGACATTCAAGTGACCTTTATAGTCAAATGTCATTTCAACATGCGGGGTCTAATAAAAGTTCGATATACTTGGGTTCTATTATCTCTGTCCCTCTAGGTATGTTCTCACTGCTTAGGGTGAAAAATTTTGTGTACTACACGAGATCAAAGTTATTTACATCTCGTGCGCTTTTGAATCCCTTACTACGCTCAAGATTCTAAATTAGCTCGCTACGCTCGTGAATCTATTATAGAATCTTTCGCTTGCACGGGACTCAAAATAAGCACTCGAAGAAATATCAAACTTTGATCTCTTGTTGTACAAATAACTATTTCTGTCACTGTGAGGCTCAGTAAAGGTTTTTTAATCAATAAAAAATCTAGTGTAAAGTTTATTTGGACAGAATTCGAACTCAGTGAATTTGGCAACTAAACGATTGCAACGCCATCTGCGTTAAGCTTTACGATTTTATCCTCCTTGGAAATTGGCATGTCTTGGGATCTCCATACAGCAATAATGCTTGCCAATAGGAAGACATAATAAGTAATACAGCAGATGAATACCAATATTGCTATACACTGTTACTGTGTGTGTGTGTATATATATTTAATATCGCTGTTACATTATTAATTAGAGTTATTCCATATTATTTATTAGCGGTTAAGTCGTATTTTATAAGTTGTTAATTGACTTAGCTGCGATAAATTAAATAAACATATTGTGTCTCTCATCTATACAATATCAATACAATGTTCGCTTTTATACTATTACAATACAATAATGGATGTCCACGGCAATGGCACGCTTTACATTTTGCTTTTTGCTTTGCTTTTGGCTTTGGTCACGATAAAGTGAAAGAACTAAATGTATGAGAGTGTGTGTGTCGCGTTCGACCGAATATTTCGACAAGGGTCAACCATTAATTACATCACGCCTAATTTCGATTTTATATACCCCCTCCCACCCATTTTCATAGGAAAAAGATAGCTCGTTAATAGGCCCCGTGAAAACTATAGGGGGCATGGGCAACAGAATTTTGGCGCGAGGCGTAAATGTGTCGTTTATGCTTCCGATGTAGCCCACAAGATGGCAGAACCTACTATGCACAAGGAAACGTACCGACGAGAACGGTAGATGGTAGCACTTGCTTTGGCAATGTACATGTGCACATATGTTTCCGATTCAGGCCACAAGATGGCAGACCCACCAACGCGCACGGTCCCTATACGTGCTGTCACACTTGGCATGACAAGTCCGTGCGAAGCCGGCGCGGGTCGCTAGTGAAGTAATAAGCAATTATTGACCATGCATTGCCCACGTGCCACGTGAATGACCATTTATGTATGACTTGATTACTTTTATTAGGTAGGTATACTCGTACATGAATAACTATAGTGTTGCTATCAACTGTGCGTCAGTTTGAGGTTTAGGCTGAAATACCAATTCTTTACTAGGTAAATATGACTGTTTCATTATATTTAGTAAACTGTGTGAAATTGCCATTTAAACGGTTCACACATGTGCGAGCGTGACAGCAATATACCTAATTACGTGCGTGCAGTAGAGACAGGAACAGGCGGGTCAATGTGCCAAATTCTCTCGTGTTAATTAAGCGTCATTACTTTAAAGGAAGGAAGGTCTTTTCTTAAGAAACTTCATCCAACCATGGAACAAATATACTCAAAATAACTAACATTTTATGTAAATTATATTCGCGGTTAAATCCCGCATTAATTAATAAAAACCTACCACTTATCAGAGCTCTAGACCAGTTACATAAATAACTAAGTATATTAATATTCAACCACATTGACACTGTTGATAACATAATCACCGAAAATATGTCTTTTAAATCATAATGGTCCTTATTTTCTGTTGTCAATAAGGCACTATTTCAATACAGATTTATATTAAAATTAACCTTATATTAGACAACTGACTGATGGTGCGGTAAGTTTAGTTTGAGACTGAGACTGAGATTCATTTTAGGTAAAAATTTAAATAAACCGAGTAAATGTAGGTACTTAGGAATCTTAGGATTGCATTGGAGCGTCTGCCATCTTGTGGCCTGAATCGTAAACATATGTGCACATGTAGGTACATTGCCAAAACAAGTGCTACCATCTACCGTTCTCGTAGGTACGTTTCCTTATGCATAGTACTCGTAGGTACTGCCATTTTGAGGGCTACATAGGAAGCATAAACGGCGATTTTTCCGGGCGGGGCGTGAGCGGTACGCGCCGCTTTTACATATAAAACGCTCACGCGCCGCTCACGCCCCGCCCGGTAAACGCGCCTGTGTGATGGAACCTTTAATTGGACCATAAGACCTTCACTTTCCAAGCCAATAATATTGCTGAAACTGGCAGTTCACTTTCCACATGTTTTCAAGGCAGATCAATAATTGTCTGGCCAATAACATCAAGGCCATGGCCTTACCAAAATGTAAACAGACGGGCGCCTTACAGTCAAAACTATTAAATAAATAAAAAAAAACCATTTACAACAATTGCACTGTCATCTTGCACTAAGGGCTAAATGCAAATATTCAAAATCGAAATTTTGTTATCTGCCTCTCTATCGCTCGTGCATATTTAAGTGATAGAGGCGGTAGACGAACAAACAATGTGGTTTGTGGAAGGCCTCTCTGTTTATGATTAATGCTCTAAAATGGAAACCCAGGCTCTCCTAAACATGTTTCATATACAGCAGCGGTCGGCAACCAGCGGCCCACGAACCTCTCACTTGCGGCCCGCGAGCCTCAATATTGACAAATGACAATGTCTGATAAACTCATACATATTAACAAAGTGCGGCCCGCGTCCACTTCGTTAACTGCTATGTGGCCCTTGGCTGCTAAAAGCCTGAATAATATTTATAATTGGCTGCCTGTGAAAATTACATTGTTCAAGGCATATTGCCAATCTTTTTATACATGCGGTCTGTGGGTCAACTTTACGCAGCGGGCATATAGCGACTTGCGAGTCCAATATAACAACGCGTTTAGGGTTCTGTTGGGGTTGCCGCGGCACTGTAGTGCGTCGGGCATGTTTGCGGAGGCGCGGACCGACGATTTTGCTGCCATAATGCGCAAGCGGTGCGCCTCCCTGCTAGCCCGAGTTCGCTGCAGCACCAACGGGCTCCTGAGCGCGTTCGCGGACCGCTGGGATTCCGCGCTGATGCGGAGATGGACACAGCTCCATGTATCGCGCTCCACGTAGGTAGGTTATAAGTTTTATTTGTTAAATTTTATTTACGTTGTTTTGCACTAACACTAAATTTAAGTAGTATAAACTTGTTACTAACATAATATGGGACTAGTCCTGAAATAAATATTATTCATTCATTCATTCATTCAAAAGGTTGCCGACCGCTGATATACAGAATAAAAATACAAGAGTAATAACTAAAATATTTATAGTGTTAATAAGGCTCTTGAGAGTTTAAATTCAATAATGTATATTGTATGTATGTATGTGTAAACTCTTTGTTGTACAAAACACAAAATTTATTTATTTTTCGGTATAAATAATAAATAATAATAATAAATAATAAATATTACAGGACATTTTTACACAAATTGACTAAGCCCCACGGTAAGCTCAAGAAAGCTTGTGTTGTGAGTACTCAGACAACGATATATATAATATATAAATACTTAAATACATAGAAAACAACCATGACTCAGGAACAAATATCTGTATCATCATACAAATAAATGCCCTTACCAGGATTCGAACCCGGGACCATCGGCTTCATAGGCAGGGTCACTACCCACTAGGCCAGACCGGTCGTCAAATGTACGTATGTACTTAATTGATCCTTCTTATCAAAAGTTTGCTGACCCCTGCCTTAACCAATTATATTAAATTCTGTGATTCTCATATCTTATACCTTTTAACAAGCAATTCTTGTATATAATAAAATTCTGTATATTTTACGTCATTCGATCTATTATCCAATGTACCTATTGCATAAATTGCATACTTAACAAACAACACACTTCATTTAACCTTGGATAAAAACAATATTATTAATAAACACAGAACAATGATACAAAAAATATTTATTTGTATATAATTTTGGGGATCTCGGAAATGGTTCTAATGATTTCAATGAAATTTGCTACATAGGGGTTATCGGGGGCAAAAAATTGATCTAGCTAGGTCTTATCTCTGGGACGACGTGCAATTTTGAGTTTTTTTTTTTATCCTTTTTTTTTAAGGGGTTTTGTCCCGCAGTGACTATGTCACCCCCGTAATGAGATCTAATAGTAATAATTTATTTTAAACTTGCACATCAAAAAAGTACAGACTTAATGCCTTGTATGTTTTCCAAGCAAAGGTTGGTCTCTCAGATATCACAATAGTTATGTACCCTCTACATTCCAAGCCATAAGCGATGTGCTAACTGCCTACAATTACAGTAAACAAGTCCGGGTAGCAGGTAAACCCCAAAGGCTGTTTAAGTATTTTAAGCGCAGCGAGAACCTAAACAGGTTTTAATATAAAGTAGTCAACCAGATGTACACTGGCGTTCAAAAGTGCATGGAGATGTTTCAACCGCAATATTATGGCCATTATATATTATGTGGACTGTAATTGTCTGAAAATAAATATTTTTTATTGTGTATTTAATATTAAGGCATTACGGTCAACATCGATCCATGCACCTTTGAACGCCACTGTACAAACAGCAACACTCTTAACTGTCCATCTTAAGATAAGATAAAACAAGAAGATTTGAGGAGAATGGTGAGATAATGCCGTTGGGACAGTAACCTGCAGCTCCGACTCCAGGGAACGGGGCTGAATGAACGTGACACGCGATCGACAGCCCGCCTGCTTCCGGCCGGGCGTCCCTACACTACATCAACACCTAACTGTCCATCGGTGGGCCTTATGCCTTTTGTAATAAAGTCCACCGATGGACAATTAACAATTTGGGCGATGGTACTATACTCTGTATCTTTAGGTATTTAAATAAAAGTAAACAATTTGTACATTTTCAGGTAGTTATAACATTTATTGGTTAACTAACCATATACAAAACTGCCTGGATCTGTCACTGAGCGACCTGACTTCAACCTACATTATTTGATCATGTAATGTTTTCATCTACCCTCAACTGGCTTAAGGAGGCGTTTGAGGGTAGATTTTGTTTACTGTTATTTAAATACCTAAAGATACAGACTATATAAGAGAAAACTGCAGAACAGAAAATACATGGTCGTTTATTTAGTCGGTTCAATGACAAATATACATACAAGTAATCCTTAATTTACCTAAACCACGATCTGAACGTAGGCACCTAGTCACAATTATCATAACAATTATGACCTAACGCATATTTAACCAGCAAAAAGCAAGATATTGATCGCATTTAACTCATAAAAGTACTGTTTTGAGGCTTGAGAACTGGGGACGAAACGTATGACGCGCGGATAGCGAATTAAATTTGCAAATTCAACTTTCGAAAACACCACAGAGAACTACTTGTTTTTTTTTTGCACTTACCTGCGTATAGTCAAAGGTCAGTCCAAAAACAACACTCACTGCACTCCAATGTATTTAATCCAGTTTTTTTCACAAATCACAACCGTTAATCGCGGGTTTTCCTGGAATTAATTTGTTATTAGCAATATGTTGTTGCGCACGAGTAGGCACGAACCACGCAACGCAGCGGCAGCCGAAGTGAATCTGTCAAAATGTTTGCGTCATTACTTCATTAGTGTTGCCAGTCAAATTCAAAGTTTTCGCCCATTTTAATTTGGCGTCTACTGGTAAACGTAACTAATAACGGCAACCGGGGTGGATAGGGACAAAACTTAAAATGTGATCTGACATGACAATTTCTTAAGAACTGCCCACACAAATTGTATCATACAAAATCTACTACTATTTTTAATCAAATGCTACAATTTGTTAAGTATTTTGAAAGAAATTCATGTCACGTTTAAACGTTTCTCTTTCACTCCGGTCGACGGTACCAAATATTCCATAAATATAGTTGGTCAAGCAGATCTTGTCAGTAGAAAAAGACGGCAAATTTGGAAAATGTAGGCGCGAAGGGATATCGTCTCATAGAAAATTTGAATTTCGCGCCTTTTTCTACTGACAAGATTTGCTTGACCATCTATATAAACTCATATTTGCAATATTTATTTATAAACGGCATTGTTTTCATGGTTTGGGTTTACGTAGTGTGTCACTTTCGTTTGCCATAGTCAAATCTCGATAGCAAAACACGAACAACTACTGTACATTTGTACAATATTGGTTATAGAAATATATTACTTAAATAATTTATTTGAAATATATATATTTAAAAAAGAGGTGACGATGACGATCTCCCCAAATTATAAACAAGTTCAATAAAAAATAAAGGGTTATATTTTTAAGTAAAATTTGATTTGTACTTATGTCATCGTATACAGTTTTGAGACTGCTCATTTTCTTTCAATTCAGGTTAAAAGGCACTTAATATGCTCTAATTATAGACCTGTATTCATTAATATAAATTTGTCCAATAAAAAAAGTCTTAATCTTCAAGATACAATTGCTACGCCATCTACCGCATTTGCGTCAAGTACCGCGCGTTCATCTAACATCTTCAGTATGAAATGAATAGTATTCGAAAATGGCCGTAGGTATTTAAATAAGCGATTTAAAACTTTTCATAATTATTTCGACTGTAGACTTGTAGAGGTTAAGCGGAATATCAGAGAATATCCAAAAAATTGAGCCAAATAAATATCTCGCCCAGTTGTCTGAGGGCCTACCGCAAACACCGAAGTTCTCAAATTGCGGGCATCTTTCTCTTTTACTCCAATTAAGGCATACCTAAATGGAATAGTAAAAATAAATAGAAGTAATTAACTTAAGATTAATCACTGCTTCTTAACTACGTTTAATAATGTTTAACTTTCTCGGTTTCTAAGATATAAATTTATAGCATAAGTTAATCCAGTTAAAATAAATAGAATTCGTAATAATAAAACCCCTCAATTACTGTATTACTTCATCAGCTAGCAACACTGAATGTAAATGTCAACCTCATATTTTTAGCAAATGACGTCAACGTCAACTCGCCTTATTTACCACGGTCACCTTTTCTTTGGACGATTTACGGACTTTAGCAACTTTACAGTGGCTAAACGGACTCCCATTACTTATCTACGTAAAGTACGCACTACGGTTAGCTACAGGTCATGTAAAACAGCTCTAAGCATACCTAGTTTTTTTTATAGCAAATAGCTAAGAGCGAGAAAGCAATATCAATTAGCACCTTTTACCAGACAGAGACAGTATCATCAATAAAGATACAACCTGCGGATACAACGTGCTTACAAATATTACGCGGCAAAGTAGAAAACATTGCCGTTATTCGGCCGTGAGTAGATTCCTGCGGTTTTTTAATTTGGTTACTATGTTTGTAATATTATGCGTGGTTTTACCATTGATAACATAACTTTGTTGCTTTAGGTAATATATAGTTAAAATAGAATTGGTTGTGATGGCTATCGATAGTTGTTTAAATTTTATTCATATGACTTAAGTAGGTACCGCCTTATTCTTACATGGAGGGGGGGAGGATAAAAACTTTTTGGTTTTAGCACAGAATAATTAATAGTACTACCGTACAGAAAGGAAACTTCCTACAAAAACGAAGTTTGACAGCGGTTCAGGGTCGAATCATGCTGTCCCTTTCTAATATATGGCACTATCCCTTTCGGCTATTTAGGGTTGCCAAAAATCAAGTGATTATCTTATCTGTGGCCGTGCACGCAAAAGGAAGTCAAGTGGTGCCAACCCTAATAATTGCTCGGAGCAATGCTGAGCCGAGCGGAGCCGAGTTTGACCGAAGTCAGGAGTTTCGCACCCCTGGTTTTAGTACGTATTGTGCTCTAAGAACAAATTAAAATTACTTTCTATGAATATTACTAGTTATTTCTTTAACGTGCTTTAACATACAAATTAAATACATACAACTCCAATAGATAACGAATATAACGATAAAACTTAAAACCTAAATCTAAAAATAAATAATACTAAGCTACCCATGCACTAGGGGCCCACAGATTACCAGTTCGCCGGACGATATCAGCCTGTCAGTTAGGTATTCGCCATAGTCTAATAAAACATGGTCTTCTATTCCCAGAGTGACACAGGCCTACGTCACAATAATATGGCCGCTATATATAGCGCTATCGCATATTATCATATAGCGCTGTCGCATGATGACGTAGGCTTGTGTCAGTTAGGTGACCTAGAAAAGACGGGAATGGAGTACCAGGCGGAGTATATTATTATACCATGGGGCCCACAGATTACCAGTTCGCCGGACGATATCAGCCTGTCAGTTAGGTATTCGCAACTGTCACTAGTTAGGTAGGTAGGTACTCAACAAATCTACATATCGCTGGCTCAATATTACAAAGTTCTATGTTACATTTTCAAGATAGTTGAAATTCGACTTTATATCACAATGACAAGGTTCAAATTTCAGTTCGATAAAAGTGAAACATAGAACCCTGTAATATTGGGCCAGCGATATCCTAGATGGCTAGGCCGGTACAAAATTGCAGACTGGCGGCGTAGCACGGTCGCGTTTTTATCCCTTGTCACCATGCCTGTCACGTTCTAACAAGTATGTAAGTGCGAAAGGGACGCGCATAGTGATAGTCGATAAAAATGGAACCGTGCTGCGCCCACAGGTTTGTGCGTAAGAGGCTATCCTGTGCGATTATGGACAGTTGCTTGACAAGTACCTATTTGCACTGCCTATTGGTAGCAGAGGGCCTACTTGGAACTTTCGATGTGGTGCCTCCCTGTCACACTTACGTGCGAATTTACAAGTGCGACAGAGAGGCAACACGTCGAACGGTAGGCCCTCCAGTATATGCACTATACACCGCATTATAGCGCTTGTTACATCGACCCTTTCTCAAGTGACTTTCGAAAGTAAAGGGCCGTGTGCCATGGGTTTCCCTTGGCCGCGGATGTTTGGTTAATTGACTTTTAAAGGCGTATCCAGACTAGTAAATTTTTCGCCAATCTGATTAAATTGCCTGATCGAATCAGGACGTGCTGACACTGCTGACGCAAACGCCAATTTGGCTAGCCGAATTTAACCGCCGATAATGACCGATATTTGATCGTCCCGTCTGGATACCGCTCTTTACTCTTTAAAAGTTTTAATTTCTAATGTTTTACAGTGTGGTGAACAATTTTGTGTTTCACTCCATCGCTACACTCAAGATTCACTTTTCAAAACTCGCTACGCTTCTGGTTCATTTTAGGAGACTTTCGCTTGCTTGGGTATGAGTATTAGCACGAGGAGTTAAACAACATCTTTGCTCCCTTGTAAAACAAATAATTAACGACTTAGATCGTTCTACGCGGACAAATGCGCAGGCGGAGGCTATATTTTAACTTTATGACTTTTTAATAGGCCTCCTTATAATACAGACTAATAAAACTACCGATGTATTTAATCATATTGATTAGCAACTGTGCATACAATGGTGTAGGATAAGTGTTTAGATTGTTTATAAATAAGTATTGTAATTTAATTCATGCTACATCATAAGGCGTGCTAAAGAACATTGTATTCAATTCTTATAATGAATGTGTGAGAAACCAGGGATGTGCGAGATAGCTGAGCGATGCGATGATACCTACGTAGCGAGGGTGTGTAGCGGGCTCTTTTCAAATAAGCGAGCGAGCGAGGTGCGGTGAGGCGGGAGTGGACACATCCCTCGCAACCATCTCGCAACACATCCCTCGCAACACATCCCTCGCAACACATCCCTCGCAACACATCTCGTTACGCGTCGTCGCTCATCTCTGGCGTGGTCCGCCTACATAGGCACGACGTACACGCCAGCCTAAGCTGTCGGTCGCCTTCTCTGCGACCCCGAAACCTGGCCCCGCTCAAACGGTATCACCAGGCTAGGGGTCGCGGGGTTGGATAACGGCCGGCGGCGAAAAAGCTGGCCCACACTGGACACACAGCCGTCCCCAAAAAGACGTGCGATCGACCGCCCCACAAGGTGGGGCGCGACCAGATACAGCCTCCGCAGCCGGAAGGCGGAAGAGGCCACTCGCACCCCTTCAAAAGGGTGTCGAAGGACAACACATCCATCTCTGGCGGAAACGCAGTCTAATATATAATATACTTAAGACACGGCCGATGGCCATACAAATACAAGAGAGCCAGGGTAACGTAACTTATGAATGATAATCATATTAATCATCCTTCTTGTCACAGCACCGCTCGCCGTCGGCAGGGTCTTCATCCTTACACCCTAGAACGTTTTAGAAACACATAGGCAGGGCCGTCTTAAACTATGCTGGGGCCCATTTGGAAAGTAAAGAAAGCGAATTAAACTAACTTTTTTCTACTATGATCTTCTATTTATTAATCAAAAATACTGTTACTGTCTGTCCTTCGGGGGCCCCTGAGGATGGGGGCCCTGGGTATGGGCCCCGTGTGATGTTAAAGCCGGTACTGCACATAGGTACAATTAAAAATAGACATAAAGCGTACGCGAACGCTCGGCACGCTATCGAATTACACTAGGGGTTCTGACATTTTTACTTCTAACACGTGTAAATAACACTGTAAATATCCCACGATTCTGAATTAATGAATATTTAATCAAAAAACCCGCGGGAAATCCGAAAGAGCAGAGGAAAATAGCTACCTTACCTAGTCGTCCTTGGCAGGTGCGAGCCGGCCGCCATGTTCGTCTGGTAGCATTCTGTATTCGATTTGTAGGTAATATTATGATTATTTTTATAATAATTAAGTATTATACAGGGTGTCACAAAACTCACAAACTTATGGGACATGAAGGGGAAGTACCTTAAATATCGTAGATAGTGTATTTTGCTCAAAGAAGACTTTATGTTATTTTTAAAAGTTAGTAATTCGGCATTCATAGATTTTCTAAAAATTACTTGCTTCGTCTGGGAATCGAACCGACTTATTGTCAAAAAAAAAATCATCCTACTTTTATGATGCCAATCGAAAGAATAGCTAAAAAATAATAACTCTGCTTAAGTAACATTGTATTTTAAAAGAAAGGAACAACGGAAAATGATTATACTACTCTTTGAGTTGCACCATATGATAAGAAAATCAGCAGGCAGCGGACTCATTAAAAGATTGGCGATTTGCGTAAGACAAGAGGGATCACATTTTGAGCATTTAATTAATTAATTTACAATAAAAATTCACAGATTTCGTGCCTCACACGACTATCCAGCATATTGGAAATGAATCTATGGAATTCGAAAAAATATAGTCGCTGAGCGACGAGAAAGTCTGGATAAGGAAGAAGTTACAAAATAAAACTACAACGTTGAATGATAATTATTTTATTCTTAAATTAGCACAAGTATCCTGGACATAACGCATGTGAACAAACAAAATGCAAAATTTCCACACGCGTATCGAAGTTTGAATAATTGTCGCCGTGGTACATATTTCATTTTTCGATTAATAAGCAGGATATATTAATGTTCAAAGTACAAGAAAATTATTACACGGCAAATCCGTAGTCAACTCGAGAAGTGGTAGCCACATCGCCGTTATCGTCACTCGGGTCTTGATCGGCAGCGGCCCATTTGCTGCAAGATATGAAATTTTCTTGACAGCAGTTTGACGCGACGAGAGAGATCTAATAGGCACTACCAGGGTTCAGCATCAGCTCTATCTTGGGTAATGCTCTACCATGTGATCATCATGACGAATCGCGCGGATGACCAAAACAGCGTGTGCCTATGTTGCAACAAACCTGAGTTCCTTTAGGTACAGCCAGGGTTCAGCATCAGCTCTATCTTGGGTACTACTCTCCTAAGTGCTCATCGAGACGAGTCCGATGACCAAAACAGCGTGTGCTTATGTTGTATTAAACCCGAGCTCCACTAGGTACTGCCAGGGTTCAGCATCAGCTATCTGCTAGCAGCCGCCAGCAACATGCTGAGGTGAGACCATTTCGTGGCACTTTCTCTTTTTTATGTTTCTCTGTATAAGTTTTTATTTTGTGTTTGTGTTCACGAATAAAATTATTTCTATTTCTATTTCTACCTCTACCTCTACCTCTACCTCTACCTCTACCTCTACCTCTACCTCTACCTCTACCTCTACCTCTACCTCTACCTCTACCTCTACCTCTACCTCTACCTCTACCTCTACCTCTACCTCTACCTCTACCTCTACCTCTACCTCTACCTCTACCTCTACCTCTACCTCTACCTCTACCTCTACCTCTACCTCTACCTCTACCTCTACCTCTACCTCTACCTCTACCTCTACCTCTACCTCTACCTCTACCTCTACCTCTACCTCTACCTCTACCTCTACCTCTACCTCTACCTCTACCTCTACCTCTACCTCTACCTCTACCTCTACCTCTACCTCTACCTCTACCTCTACCTCTACCTCTACCTCTACCTCTACCTCTACCTCTACCTCTACCTCTACCTCTACCTCTACCTCTACCTCTACCTCTACCTCTACCTCTACCTCTACCTCTACCTCTACCTCTACCTCTACCTCTACCTCTACCTCTACCTCTACCTCTACCTCTACCTCTACCTCTACCTCTACCTCTACCTCTACCTCTACCTCTACCTCTACCTCTACCTCTACCTCTACCTCTACCTCTACCTCTACCTCTACCTCTACCTCTACCTCTACCTCTACCTCTACCTCTACCTCTACCTCTACCTCTACCTCTACCTCTACCTCTACCTCTACCTCTACCTCTACCTCTACCTCTACCTCTACCTCTACCTCTACCTCTACCTCTACCTCTACCTCTACCTCTACCTCTACCTCTACCTCTACCTCTACCTCTACCTCTACCTCTAAATCTACCTCTGCCTCTGCCTCTACCTCTACCTCTACCTCTGCCTCTGCCTCTGCCTCTGCCTCTGCCTCTGCCTCTGCCTCTGCCTCTGCCTCTGCCTCTGCCTCTGCCTCTGCCTCTGCCTCTGCCTCTGCCTCTGCCTCTGCCTCTGCCTCTGCCTCTGCCTCTGCCTCTGCCTCTGCCTCTGCCTCTGCCTCTGCCTCTGCCTCTGCCTCTGCCTCTGCCTCTGCCTCTGCCTCTGCCTCTGCCTCTGCCTCTGCCTCTGCCTCTGCCTCTGCCTCTACCTCTACCTCTACCTCTACCTCTACCTCTACCTCTACCTCTACCTCTACCTCTACCTCTACCTCTACCTCTACCTCTACCTCTACCTCTACCTCTACCTCTACCTCTACCTCTACCTCTACCTCTACCTCTACCTCTACCTCTACCTCTACCTCTACCTCTACCTCTACCTCTACCTCTACCTCTACCTCTACCTCTACCTCTACCTCTACCTCTACCTCTACCTCTACCTCTACCTCTACCTCTACCTCTACCTCTACCTCTACCTCTACCTCTACCTCTACCTCTACCTCTACCTCTACCTCTACCTCTACCTCTACCTCTACCTCTACCTCTACCTCTACCTCTACCTCTACCTCTACCTCTACCTCTACCTCTACCTCTACCTCTACCTCTACCTCTACCTCTACCTCTACCTCTACCTCTACCTCTACCTCTACCTCTACCTCTACCTCTACCTCTACCTCTACCTCTACCTCTACCTCTACCTCTACCTCTACCTCTACCTCTACCTCTACCTCTACCTCTACCTCTACCTCTACCTCTACCTCTACCTCTACCTCTACCTCTACCTCTACCTCTACCTCTACCTCTACCTCTACCTCTACCTCTACCTCTACCTCTACCTCTACCTCTACCTCTACCTCTATCTCTATTTCTATTTCCACCACCACAAGAATGCATAGATTGTCAAATAGTGAACACGTTATCTACGCCCGTCTCAAACAGGATAGATAGAGTTAGACCAAGAAAAATCTGCAGCGATTTTGATAGCCCACGCAGTGCAAGTGTTATTCTGCCGTCATAATCTCGATAATTCACAACAAACACCGACAACGAACTCTGCGAAACATGAAGTCATAAAATGTCATGTGAAAAATGTCGTTCTGACTTTTTGACTATTTTAAGGTTAGGCTACAGGGCAAACCCTTAACCCGATCGTCTTTGTTTTAGGCTCAAATTGTAGCTGACTAAATTGTCCAGAGCCGTTTTTCTCAAATTTTTGATATCATTCTTCGTTTCCAAATTATCGAGCACCAAAATCAAAAATTCGGAAAAAATTGAATTTTATTTTCACTATTTCGACCATAACTTTTTTCGTTTTTGACTTTCTCGAATAATTATTTTTGCACCTTACAGCTCTCGTGATTATGCGTCTTTAAAGTCTTTTTAGGGTTCCGTACCCATAGGGTAAAACGGGACCCTATTACTAAGACTTCGCTGTCCGTCCGTCCGTCCGTCCGTCCGTCCGTCCGTCTGTCACCAGGCTGTATCTCACGAACCGTGATAGCTAGACAGTTGAAATTTTCACAGATGATGTATTTCTGTTGCCGCTATAACAACAAATACTAAAAACAGAATAAAATAAAGATTTAAATGGGGCTCCCATACAACAAACGTGATTTTTGACCAAAGTTAAGCAACGTCGGGAGTGGTCAGTATTTGGATGGGTGACCGTTTTTTTTTTTTGCTTTTTTTTTGTTTTTTTTTGCATTATGGTACGGAACCCTTCGTGCGCGAGTCCGACTCGCACTTGCCCGGTTTTTTTTAATATCATATCTTCACAACTTTCCGAGATATAAGGGGATCGCACTTATTCGTGAAATAGGACCCTATACTGGAGCGAACGAAAAGACATTTCCAATGTCAAAATACCCACTTAATTGACTACGGCAGTTTCATGTATGTTTTTAATTTGATTAAAATGATTAATTTCACGTTGTTCCTATCTTTAAAAATACAATGTTACTTAAGCAGAGTTATTATTTTTTAGCTATTCTTTCGATTGGCATCATAAAAGTAGGGTGATTTTTTTTTTGACATTTAAGTCGGTTCGATTCCCAGACGATGTAAGTAATTTTTAGAAAATCTATGAATGCAGAATTACTAACTTTTAAAAATAACATAAAGTCTTCTTTGAGCAAAATACACTATCTACGATATTTAAGGTACTTCCCCTTCATGTCCCATAAGTTTGGGACACCCTGTATAAGCGCTACGTTTTCTTTTATGTTATAATACGGTTCAAGTATTATAACGTAAAAAAAGTAAAACGTAGCGCTCGCTATTATCATTCAAAACTTAATATTATACACAAGATACTCACCTACTTATATCGATCGGAATATTGACCGAGTAGGGTTACCAGATACAAATATAGAATTTCCTGACAAAATTCCTGATTTCCGAATATTTTTCCTGACATTAATATTTTTGACGACGACGGGGTGGGGGGTGGGGGGGGGGGGGGGGGGTCTAGCTGTTAGCGATGGCCACCCCATTGAGCACTCACGAAACCTCTTTCGATTTCTAAAACATCTATCTATGTAAGAAATAAAATATAATCCAAAAATTCCTGACATTTTCGTGTTCCGTCCCCATTCCTGACAAAAGGCGAAAATTCCTGACATGTCAGGAAAATTCCTGTCATCTGGTAACCCTATGACCGAGGACCCTCACTCACACCAAATGCTGTAACTGGCTCCAGGTGAGGCCAAACAGCGTTACTAGCGTTAGCCATCATGTCACAAAAAAAAATGACCGAGGACCGTGATTAACTTTAGTATTATTTTTGAGCTCCCAATATTCGATATCTGTCTGTTGTGAACTTTTACTTCACTTGTGTCGGGGTGTCTTTCACAACACCCAACGAGGAACTGGACTGGACTCAAAAGCTTTGCATCCGTGTAAACTGGCGATTTTTAATTCCGTTTAACGTTTACCCCATCACGGATATGACCTGCTAGGCTACTTGCCGATTACCGCGCGACCATATATAGAGCTTCGCGCCGAAGTGTGTGTACAGGCTGGTCCAAACCTTGACGTCCAAAATTTTATTTACAGTAAGTACATATGGTCCTATTTTCCCGCACTAGTGCGTAAAATAGCACTTTTCGTGCGTATGTCAACAGTTTAAAGGGCCATATGTACTGTAAAACGTTGTACGATACACGTGCGAATAGGTAATTCGCAACTCGTGTCGATTTAAAAGTTAAAACACTCCCTTTGTCGTGTTTTAATTTATCACCACTCGTTTCGAATTTCCTCTTTTCCGCACTTGTATCGTAAATAACTATTTAGATTCCTCTCGTTGTGGGCTATCATAATATAGATACCCCATGTAGGTATCTTAGCCGATTTTTCGTAGTTTTCGAGTTATGATTTTTTAAACTTTTAACTTTTGTTATGAAATTCCGGGGTTCCCATACAGGGTGGCTAAAAAATAACTGCATTCCCGTAGCCAGGGAGGTTTTGGAATTATACTGAGCAACTTTTACTATGGGACCAACCCCGAAATCGCGAAAAAAAATTACCCTTCCATAGAAAATGGACCAGCCAAAATGTATGAAACAGCCAAATTTTTTTTTCGCGGTTTCGGGGTTGGTCCCATAGTAAAAGTTGCTCAGTATAATCCCAAAACCTCCCTGGCAACGGGAATGCACTTATTTTTTCACTATTTGTCATTAACGAATTAGTTCCATAACCTGCTATAAGCAAGAATCCACGCCCGGTTCATTGACCTCGAAGTATTACTTAACTTCTGATCCGTTTCTGTGACACAGTAACACTTGCGGTTGATTCAAGAAATAGTAAGTATACTAAATATACACACATCTACAGATTAAGTATACTTACTCACACGAACCCGCCGCTAAAAAACCGCTCCCATACAAATGAAGTTACGCTTGCATTTTAAAACATGCTTAAATTAGGTACATGAAAGTTGGCATGAATATTAATGTAGTATGTGTGTCTTAGATACTCGATGCTACAACAAACTGAATAAGGTAAACGTACTGGTGCTCGACGCGGTCCCAGTACATGTCATCTTGAAACTTAAGTCATTGTCAATAGAGGTGACGGCAAGGTGTCATCTATTGGGCATTAGCATAACGAACAGTACGTTTACCTTATACCTATGAACTTATTGTCCACGGGTTACACAAAACTTTAACAAATTATACACCTAAACCTTCCTCAAGAATCTATTGATAGGTGAAAACCGCATGAAAATCTTTCAGCAGTTTTTGCGTTTATCGCGAACATACATACACACAAACAGACAGACGCGGACGGACTTTGTTTTATAAGGTGTAGTGATTTATGATAAAACGCCTGGTTAAAAGTTAACAGCAATCTTTAACAGCTCCAGTCTATTCATTGCAAATATTTTTTTGCAGGCGTTCGAAATTGAAACCTCGCCCACACCACTTGACTCCCTATATTTCTCGCATAATTTATATTATAAATGGTGCCTCAGCTTACGAATTTTCGTGTTATTATAACGTTTTGCAGGCATTACGTGCCTTAGGGAGGGGGCCCACTGATTTACCAGTTCGCCGGACGATATCAGCCTGTCAAACGCAAAATTTGACAGCTCCGAACAACTGACAGGCCGATATCGTCCGGCGAACTGGTAATCAGTGGGCTCCTTTAAGGTATGACATTCTGATGGCGAACCTCAGCTTTAAACGGGCCTCTATTGTCTATTTTCTTAGCAGGTGAAATATATTATTGCGAATTTGGAAACAAAGAATGTGCTGTATTTAGACGTGAATTACGTAAATGGGTATATTAGTGTCGTCACTAGTTTCCATTTTTAATTACCATTTAATGAAGACCTCCAGCTGCCCGGTGTCTGACATTTTTTACCGATTATTAAATACTAGCGTCTGTCCGCGACTTTGTTTGCGTATATGATATACACGCAACCAATTCTATAATAGTTATTTGTTTAAGGGGGCAAAGTTGTTGTTTGAAAAACCGCTCGTGCTAATATTGATACCCGAGCAAGCGAAAGATTCGAACAATGGAATCTTGAGCGTTGCGAGGGTTTCAAAGCATGAGGGTTAAACAAAATTTGCCCCCGAGTGAAACACAATATTTTTCACCACACCAACCCGAAGAAGATATTAACTGTAGTAATACCTATTCAAACAAAATCAAATCCAAAAGAATGTTATTAAATATTTATCATTCAAAATTATCATTTATTTATAAGTCAATTCTACCAGCGAACATAAGAAAACAACTCTAAATTTGCATTTGATTACTTTGCCTCACTGCATTTCGTCCAAGGGGGAGGCCTATGTTCAGCAGTGGACGTTTTATGGCTGAGATGATGACGATGATGACTTTGCCTCACACGTGAATAAAATGCAACTTTGCTAGTTTTTGAACAATCAAGAGAGCCTTTAGTTACCAGTTGGTGTGGTGAAAAATATTTTAAAAGTTTCTGAGCTTATAATAAAAAAATGGAGTCTATAGGTACTTTTGTGTGGAGAAGCATGCAAGCAAGATTATTGATTAGAATATAGAATATAGTAAAGTATCTAGTAAGTATATGAATATTTTCGCTATCAATGTGCCTAGGAGAATTTTCAGAAGTTGCGTGAATTATCTCATGAAACTTTCCAGAAATTTTGAGAATGATCTTCAGTTTGCACATTGCAATTAAATATAATTTTCACATAAAAAAATATATTTAATTACACAAACGGGTCTACCGCGATATAATTTCATTGTTTTTACCTTAAATTCCGACGTTTCAGCTGAGTTGCACCAGTCATGGAAAGACAAGGAATTTAAGGTAAAAACAATGAAATTAGTAGTAGTAGTAGTAATCACTTTATTGTACACAACACAGGTTTACATAATATTTACAGAAATAAAGGTACAAAGGCGAACTTATCCCTGTAAGGGATCTCTTCCAGCTAACCTTCGAGTCGAAATTATATCGCGGTAGACCCGTTTGTGTAATTGTGTACAAAACGCGAGAGTTTAGAGTGTTATATTACATAAAAATTCGTTAGCAAAAATGTAATTCTCAATAACAAAGCAAGACACATGGCTCTCAAACGCCTGGTTTCGCCAATACGCGTTAGAAACAAAGCTAAGCCAATATTGATACAATTCACTACGCCTACGTAGGTATGTGGTCCAAATTTACTCAGTTGTGCTGAAACTATGTGTCGCATCGGTCCATATTCCAACATGGAGTTTATACTGTTATTATCTGTAAGTTACTTATATTTATTATGATTTTTATAACTGCAGTTTGTTGTGATTGATGTCCCTTTAAAAATTCACCGGTACAGTCAGCAGCAGATGTTGCTAAGCGGGCGAGGTGTTCAAAATTATCTTGACGCGACTTTATTATTAAGAGGATAAGAGCGTGTCAAGGTAATTATGAACACCTCGCCCGCTTAGCAATTTCTGCTGCTGACTGTACCTACCACTATTGCATTCGTCCATAGCCTACGGTAACCGCTTTACGAGTACGTCATTGGGGTTGTATGTTTGTTTGCGATCGTAGTATTCATAGAAAATCTACATGACTAGGTCTCAAGTTCGTTTTTTTTAGCATTAGAAAGAACTTGAAAGAAGGTAAGCGATCTTTGACATGTCTTTTAATTGAAAAACGCTTTTTAAAAATCAGTAACTATTACTTATGAAAGCAGAAGAATATAAATGATCGTATTAGATTCATAATTGTTACATATTTGCCGTAACTTATTTTTAAAACGTGTTTTTCAATTAAAAGACACATCAAGATTGTTTACCTTATTTCTTGCTAAAAAAAACGAACTATAGGTTCGCTCAAACATCGGAGCGACGTGTGAATCGGATCCAGTGTGCTTAAAGCAGACATCCGATCCGAGCCTTCGAGCAACACCGGCTTCCGACACGTCGGAAGATAGGAGCCCAAGCGATATCTTATCGTACAAATCGTTCTGCCATTTTTTGCGAGGGAAAACGTGCACACAGTCGCACTTCTTACTCACTAGCACTACATACAAAATCCAATCTGTAACGACACAAATACATAGAAAATGATGCACATCTTGCACACCTCGATCTCTTTTTGTGTACGGTTGAGTCACAACACGCACCGCGCACGCATGCCCTCACCCAGTTGGGCATGTGCTTCGGCGGAGGGGAAATAGTGCGAATGCCGACTGACTCCCTTCCCGGTGTTGCTCGAAGGTCCGAGTGCTCGTCACTGCCCCAGTAGGTACATGTCTGGTGACGGCACCGTGTCATATATTGGGCACTAGCATGACGAGCACTAGGACATGGCATTTAAACCACCTTTTACACCTTAAAGGGTAAACGTTGTGGATTGGCTTAAAAAGTTTTATGAAATCATCGGTGCGCGAGCCCGACTCGCACTTGTCAGGTTTATTTTATGTTCTGTTTATTGATGGTTAATATTATTTGTTTCAGATCCTGAGTTTATCTCTGGCGCTACCTAGTCAAGGTTAATATATTTATTTTATAAAAAACATTTTTTTTTCAAAACTCATTTTTGTAATGAATTAATGACATGTAGTATCTTTTCGCAAATCCATAACAATCTCTGTAGGTACCCCCCTCCCCAGTTTGAGAAAGCCTGTCCAAGTCCAACATAAGTACAAAAAAGTTAATAAATAATTATTATAATATCATTTGAAAATAAATAATTTTTAACCGACTAACGAAAATACCGTAGACCATATTTTTCTGTGTGCGTGTTACCTATTACCTCGGCTCAGGGGGGCGATTTTTGAATTTCGATCGCTCGATTTCGTCACTCGAAAGGCGGTGGAAAACGGCGAAATGCTAATTTTTAAAATACGAGCGATATAAATTTGGGACCGAGTGGTATTAACCACTCGTTTTCAATTCTATTAGTAGAATTTAAATGCCTAGTAGCGGAGATATTATTGAACAAATTACACGAAATCGAGCGGTCGAAATTCAAAAATCGGCCCCCAGAACGTCATTTTTAGGTTTCCGTACTGCCATGTCTGCCATACAAAAAACGTGTTCATTTTTCTCCACAGTTCTGATGATGGGATCCCTAAGGAATTGAGAGAACTCCTAAAATCTTACAGGCATGCATTATATAGGCATATATTTTTTAATGTTCAACTACAGTTTCAGATCCACCACCACGACCCAACTGTATCAAAATGTCACCAGAGAAAGAGCAACAAATCGATCAGATAGTCGAGAAACTGGGGCAATTCCTCAACAAACTCACCATAGAGCACGAACACTTCGACATCCGTCTCCTCAAGCTATCCATAGAGCAGCATACCGAGGACGAGGACGAGAAAGAGACAGTGCTACAGCTCTCTGTCAACGACTGTCAACTGTCAGACGACGATTTAGAAGAGATTGATCATCACAGAGAAAAGGCGAAGCTAGAGAGAGAAAAAGCTGAAAAAGAAAAAGCTAGGAAAGAAAAAGAAGCAGAGTTGAAAAAGGAATATGATACAAGTGAGAAACAAGATCATAATTTGAAAGAAGAACAGGATAATGATAAAAAATCTAATAATAATAACAAACAAGACCAAATTTCGAGTGAAAAAATAGAACAAGAAAACAATAAAAACTCGCAAGCTCATAAAGCTACAGAAACAAATACAGAAGAAGGAGAACATAAAGACGATAATTTAAAGAATAACGGTATAGTAAAACAAGAAAATCAGGAACATGATAAATTAAAGAATAAAGACAGGGAAGTAAAAAATAATGGACAAGTAGAAAAGCAATTAATTAATAATGATAAAGAAGTACGGCCTGAGGTTATATATTTAGATTTGGACGATAATGGACAGAAAATTGTGGAAGTTTTGGACAAAAAGGAAAGGGATCCGATAATAGTTTACGTACAGAAGCATAACTCAGGACAAAATAATATTGATAAAGAAGTACAACCTCATGTTATGTATTTAGATTTGGACGATAATGGACAGAAGATTGTGGAAGCTTTGGACAGAAAGAAAAAGGATCCAATAATCGTTTACGTACAGAAGCGTAACTCAGGACAATCCGATCACTGGTTTCTTAAAAGCAGATAGCGACGTGGTAATTTCTGATAAATACCATATTTAAATATTGTGGGACATATAAAGGTCAAAAGTTCAAGATAACTTAGGTTAATATAAAGTGTAAATTGATATTCTTATTCATCCCTACAGAAATGTTAGTGTAGCGAATATTTATCTTTAAACTGTTCAAGGAGCTATAACAGTACAGAGGATATCAAAATTAGGACACCTATTAAGTAAATTATTTTTTAATACAGTTGCTCAAAAAGTGCTACTTTACGTAGGTAGCTGTTTAGCGTGCGGAAAGTTGGTTTTCACGAATTATAGTGCTTTTCATTATTCCAATTTTTTTTAATTTATACTTGTTCCAATTCATGACTACTTATTGATGAGTGTTAATATTAGTTTCCTTTAAACGTCGTAATCAACATAAAAAACCTACTGTTAATGTAAGAATACGAGAAATACACATATTTCATATTTTATTACTTACCTCTTCATCATTATAACACGTTTATTTTTTAATATTGAATATTGAAAAACCGTTCTTAATAAGTTGTCTGAATGGAACGGAATAGCTGCCGAAACCCCTGTCAAAGAAGAGGCGTTTTTTCTTACCGCAAGCATGTTTTAAGTAGAGGAGTGATTCTGAAACATCTGAAAATAGTGGCATCTTAACCTGTCATCGAGTTTTTGAATTGAATGTATCTTTATTTGCTTTTTTTTCATATGAAACAAAAATGTATCTAGATAATAAATAAAATAATAATAAATAAATAAATAAATATTATAGGACATTTTTTACACAAATCGACTAAGCCCCACAACCACAAAAACAAAAACCAAACTAACTAACTAACTAACTAATAAACAGTAAACTAAAACAATGTTTATCGAGGCCAAGTCATTATTTTTATTTAAATTTAATACTTATATTTATAAAAAATAAAGAGTAGCACTTTTCACTGTAACCTGTCTTGTCCAAAAGCATCGCTCTTCCAGTTTTAGTTCTTTAGATTTTATAAGCATCAATTTATGTAAATAAAATATCATGCTATATAATAAATAACATAAACAATACCTATTAAAATGTACTTTGCACAGGCCTTATATATTTTTATTTTACAACAATATTCACGCACGAAGTATGTCCAAGGATATTTTCACTGTTAACCTGTACCAACCTGTACATGCGCGGTATTGCATCTGACTCATACATAGAAAAAATATTTAGATCATAACTATGGCAAAATATTAGGTAAGTATCAAGCTAACCACCGTAGGGTACCATCATGACACAAGTCTCGTAGTTTCGTAGAGACAAGTGGTTAAAGGCAGACATCTGGAGTTTTGTAACGGATTTTCGACTTTAACTTGTCTCGATTATTTTAAGAATTTGGTATGGGGCCTAATGTAATAATATCATTTTAATATTGTAAGAAGGTGTATTCATCTATGCTAAAAGTGAGACATTCGTATTATTATCCGTTCAAGGGAAAAATAAAAAATAATGTATTTTTCACTGTAACCTGCTTAACTTTAACATAAATAAATAATCCCATTAAAAACATTACATTTAAAAAGGTGCAGGGGCCTATTTCTCGTACGTTACAAGTCTTGTAATACAAGTGTGTATCTATGGTAACGCTTATATTTCAATATTTTTTACAAGTTTCCGTTTCACGTAAATGTATAATTGTTACAAGAGCGGGGATAAAAGAGTTTTCACAAGTGTTGTTGTTTCACAAGTTGACAAACACTAGTAGATATTAGGTATATAATAAAATAGTAATTTCGTTTCTCAAAAGCTGTACTTTATACTTGTAGCTTGTGACTTATCACGAAATAATGAGGAGTCTCTACAAACTGCTAATATGCGTTTTTGGTAAAAATCGATTAATAAATAAATGAAGATATTGCATTTTTAAGATCTCAAACGTGTAAGTTTTGAATGCACTTCGTTAAAATCAGTAATATTATTTAAATTTAGCTTTTATTCTCCAAAAAAAAAACAGTAAACTCATTCCTATGAAATTATTATAATTGGGAAAGAACCAGTAAATGACCAATAACATAATAATTTTTAACGAATTCACCCGTATTATATAAAAAAAACTGACCCACCCCGAAGCTTGTAAACATTCATAGAGTGACTGACGAAACTGAGTTTGATTTTACACTTGTAATTGATAATTTTGAGAAACGCTTTTCATTACTACTTGTATTATTATACGCTTGTATATTCCGAAAACACAAGTCAGCACTAAGTCAGCCATTTTATTTTCCTCTTATTAAGATTATGATGCATAACAGTGACATTGACATTAAGATAATATTTATAATGGCCATTGCATTTCCTTTTTGCATAGTAAACAAACCTATTTTCTAACTTTAGACAGCCGCCTTGTAGCACTTGTAGTAATCATTCCTACGAGAAACAGAATTAAAACACACTTGTACAATGAAATTTTAAATGTAAGCTTGTAGACTTGTGAACTTAAATTGTAACGTACGAGAAATAGGCCCCAGGTCTCGCAACGCTTCTACTAGAAAAAAGTTTTGAGATTTGTGAAACCAAGTCGATTATTTTAATCAGTGCCAGGGGGTGTTAAAACAGTATCAATAAGATACCTTTATTTTGTTATACATATAATGACCTGGCCATCGCACAGCTGCATATAAAAATAATTCAAATTGAACATAACGCTAGCGCTAATTGCAGTTTGAGCATTACACGTATTTACGAGTACGGTACGAGTAAAGCATTATATGCATCTTATTGATACCGTTTTAACACCCCCTGGCACTGATTAAAATAACCGACTTGGTTTCACATTACATCTCAAAACTTTTTTCTAGTAGAAGCGTTGCGAGACTTGCACCTTTTTATTACATGTAATGTTTTTGATGGGATCTCATCTCTTTTTGTAGGCAGTCCTTCTTTTCGGGTACTCACACCTATACTATGTATACACATATCTTCATTCATACTCACATCGTACATCGTAGTGTACCTTTACTTTACCTACTATTTGTAGGAACTGCAACAGTAACTTTGTAATAGCATATATTTATATGGAATTACAAACTTATTTATGCAGTTCATAGATCTTTAAAACGTGACTGATATTGCAATATTTTTAGGTTTTCTATGGCTTGATAAGCTGAAAACTACTGTTTAAAATTTGAAGCTTGTGGGTATCCTAGAAGTACCTTAGAATTGTGATGATCGGTGAGTGAGCGAGTGAGTGTGATGTCAGTGTCGAAACTAAGGAACTTTGACGTACAATAATTCTTAAACCACAAGTTCAGATTTGATGTTTTTGAGAATATATCTAAAGCATGTTAAGCCCTATATGTAACTGAAAATTCAGGGTTCTAGCATCAGCCAGCACAACATAACAGGCCGTTGAAAATGGCCTGAATCGCTTCGAGAAAAGGATGGTACGGCCGTGCCTCTTTGTTTTGCTCGACTTGGCGGGGGCACTGCCGTGCCCCCAGATAAATAAATAAATAAATATTATAGGACATTTTTACACAAATTGACCAAGCCCCACAGTAAGCTCAAGAAGGCTTGTGTTATGGGTACTCAGACAACGATATATATAATATATAAATACTTAAATAGATACATACTATACATAGAAAACAACCATGACTCAGGAACAAATATCTGTATCATCATACAAATAAATGCCCTTACCAGGATTCGAACCCGGGACCATCGGCTTCATAGGCATGGTCACTACCCACTAGGCCAGACCGGTCGTCCAGTAATAATCTCGGTACTCGTTAAGTAATGACATACTTTCCGCACTAGCATCGAAATGTGTACTATTTGTATTGACCACAAACGTCTGCCAACTATACCACAATAGAGAATAGGATGTTGACTGTATTTAAAATAAATTGTTTCTAAATAAAGCACCAGATCATTAATTGAGAAACGTAGACTGAAGTTATTTTCCAGGTTTACTAATGTGTTGCAGAAAGTTTTTTGACATATTTTTGTATTGCATAATGTTACTTGGCAGAAATGTCGTTAGGCAGAATTACCTTTCGCATAGTATCATTTAGCATACAATCACTTCGCAGAATTTTATAATCCAGAACCATATTTTGGCATACTGTTGATGATCGTAATAGTATTTTAAACGAATATTGATTTCGCAGATAAATGTATTGCATACTATTTTGGTGGCATAATCAAGGTTAATTAACGGTGATGTTATAAATGGTTTTAATTGACTTACCCACATGCTGCAGTACCTATAGTATGCTCTAACATAATCTGTTTTTATGGCAGTTGATCTTAATTTTCTGGCAGCCGTTCATTTTTGTAGGAGGTCGCATTTCTAACCTAACCTAACCTGTTTTTCTGACAGCCATTCGTTTTTGTAGGAGGTCGCAGCTCTAACCTAACCTATTTTTCTGACAGGCATTCGTTTTTGTAGGAGGTCGCAGCTCTAACCTAACCTAACCTATTTTTCTGACAGCCATTGGTTTTTGTAGGAGGTCGCAGCTCTAACCTAACCTAACCTATTTTTCTGACAGACATTCGTTTTTGTAGGGGGTCGTATTTCTAACCTAACCTAACCTTCTTTTCTGGCACACGTCTAATTTTATTGGGGTCGCAGTTCTTACTTAACTTAACCCACTTTTCTGCTAGTAGAAAAAAAAATCATTATACCATAATAAGAGATTATTCTGCAGGATGATTATGGTACATAAAATTATGCCTAACGAAAGTCGGCAACAGTAATCTTCTGCTTAATGATATGCTGCAAAATGTATTGTATGCGTAGTAAATAGTAATGCCAAGAAATAGTTATGCAAAATTATCATTCGACTATTAAAAGTGTTTCTGCGATACATGTTATGCGAAATGTATTTCTGACATACAATATTATGCCAGATGAGGGGAACCACACGTACACACATACACAGACACATACATACACACACACACACACACACACACACACACACACACACACACACACACACACACACACACACACACACACACACACACACACACACACACACACACACACACACACACACACACACACACACACACACACACATACAGTCTTACCCCCAGAAAATTCCGACTTTTGGTCTACCGCTTCCGGTCAGAAAAATGTATGACAAACCTAGGTGGGGGGTGCTCGACCAAATGTCATAGAGGGACAGTTTTTACGCCGCCATTTTTTTTTCAATATGGCCGACTTTTTTTTTTAATTTTTTCAAGGTTGTCCTAGCGCGCTGAAATTTTGGTCACGGAATCTCGGGGTCCCCTAGATACCTATGAATTTCTTTTTTTTGTAAAAATGCTACAATTGTATTTTGTATGGCAACTTTTAAACGGTGCGTGATATGTGGGGGGTGCTCGACCAAATGTCATAGAGGGGCCCGAGACAAAACAATCTGCATTAAAAAAAATGAAAATGGCCGACTTTTTTTATTTTTTTTTTTAAGTTGGTCCGAGCGCGCTGAGATTTGGCATGGCGGGAGATAGAGGCCTCTAGATTCCTATGAAAATATTTTTTTTTGGAAAAAATCCAAGATGGCGGAACAAAAATTTCCATGTTGCAGTAGATCCATAGCGCAGGTTTCGTCATCATAAAGATACAGATAGCTCATCAACCTCAGGTTTCGTCAAATGCCAAATGTCACAAAATTGTATTGAATTTACATCGTATCATCGTACCCTTCCAGTTTGAAAAATACTTATACTTACTTTTGACTTTATCACCTAAACGGAAAAATGTGGCCACCATTTACCTTTTAGTTGATAAAGCAAAATATAAGCAAAATTAAACTATGTGACAAATACCAAAAGTTGGGGAACCAGTAGGACAACAATAGTAATATACTGATTTATACAGAAATTAATTGGTTTATTAGAAAATACAATTTCCCCAATGAGGGCGCCACTGGACGAACCACGCAGTTTGAAATGTCGCGTTGATGTCTTTTGTACTATCCTTTGGCGACATTGGTCGAACTCATTACATTTGATTACAGCATTTCGAAAGGTCATTATAGTTGAGTCGGAAGCCCATAGTGAAAATAAAAAGATTGCATTGTCACCCGACTTTTTTAAAGCTGACCGTACAGCCTGTGGTGACAGACAGAGAGACAGACTAATAGGGTCCCGTTTTTACCCTTTGGGTACGGAACCCTAAAAAAACCGGCCGAGTGCGAGTCGAACTCACGCATGAAGGGTTCCGTACCATTACGCAAAGAACGGCAAAAAATCACGTTTATTGTATGGGAGCCCCATTTAAATATTTATTTTATTTTGTTTTTAGTATCTGTTGTTAGGTATAGCGGCAACAGAAATACATCATCTGTGAAAATTTAAACTGTCTATCACAGTTCATGAGTTACTGCCTGGTTATAGACAGGGTCCCGTTTTTACCCTTTGGGTACGGAACCCTAAAAACGCTATGTTAAGGATGTGGATATATACCTATTACCAGATTTTCTGTAAAGAAAACATCGGGAGGAAAACGGTCTTATGGGTCATTAGCAATTTTTAGGGTTTCGTACCCAAAGGGTAAAACGGGACCCTATTACAAAGACTCCGTTGTCCGTCCGTCCGTCCGTCCGTCCGTCTGTCACCAGGCTGTATCTCACGAACCGTGATAGAACCGAGAAAATTAAGAACAGATGAGATCTATAAAAAATTGCATTTTTGTATGGTTAATTTTCGTTACGAAACTGAGAATGTTAAGAAAAAATAAGACAAAGGTACAAAAAAAATGCAAATGACCCTTATTTCAACAAGCTCTAGATTGTTTTTAGTGCTCTTGTTTAAAAAAAGTGTTATAGTTTTTACTTTTCCCAGAAGCGTATACAGAATTCTGCTATGCTATGCGGCTAGAGTGGGACCAAGCAAAATCTGCGTGGCATTTGCATTGACAAAGTGTGGCAATGTCATCGCGTTAATGTCGAATATCTATGAAAATATAAAGTTTATATACAGGGTGATTGGAAATTCGCCGTATTCCTTGAAAGAGGTTATTCTATGGGTCATTTGCAATGATTTAAGTCCAGTCAACCAGGGGTCAAAACTCATTGGTTTTCAAGTTATTTGAGATTTTAGTTTTTTGTTTAAAAAACCCGCCTTTCGACTAAAAAGTGGTAATTGTGAAAAAACTACTCAAATCTGGAATTAAAAAAAGCATTCATCTAATAGCCAATAAATTACTGATTACGTGAAATAAAAAAAGATTGCCAATACTTTCCAAAATTTTCCAAAAAAAAAAAGGATTTGAAGACACAATTTTTTGTAATTTTCCCAAGACTTTGTAACATTTTAAGGCATTACTTAAAAAAAAGTATGGCACTTTGCGTACAAAATACAGAAATGAGTTCCTCAGTTCCTCAGCTTTCTAAAAAAGTACGAATGTCGACATTTTCTCTTAAATTTTTTAAAATAATAATAATTTAATAACAGCAGAGCAGGCGGAAGATTTGACCTAGCGTACGTGACTTTTGATCCTAGGCCTACATGAATAAAGTATATTTTGACTTTGACTTTATTAGGGCGAGCGAAGCGAGCCCTATCACTATTCGACAATCTATGCATTCTTGTGGTACACTTTACGGAAAAACTATCGCACTGTTAGGTTTGAGATTTAACATAGTAATTTATATTCATGTCTAGATGTGTTATCAAGCATAAAAATATCATTATATAAACATAAAAAATAAATAAAAGGGTAAATAATGTGTATTACTACTAACGCCATCTGTTGGACTAATGTTAGTTATGAATATTTCTAACAGATGGCGTTAGTAGTGACAAGGTTAAAGGTTGTTCCGTTAAAATGCGCCGGGTTTTTGTGGCTCAATATAATTGGGTATTTGACTATACTAGTCAAATGAGTTTCTGTTTTCGAACTGTCAAAACGATTTGCTACTATCAACTACAATGGAATTTATATGAAACACTAGCATGTGACGTCACAAGCAAATTACCTACTCTTTAAGTATAGTTGTTATCGGGTATTAAAATAGAAATTGTGACTGAAAATAACTGCTATCTACGTTTCTCTATTAATCTTCTGGTGC
Source organism: Cydia splendana (assembly GCF_910591565.1). Taxonomy (NCBI): domain Eukaryota; kingdom Metazoa; phylum Arthropoda; class Insecta; order Lepidoptera; family Tortricidae; genus Cydia; species Cydia splendana. Next base: position 8,908,307 of record NC_085983.1, read on the forward strand.
TTTATTTCTTGCATGGTGTAAAATAATTTATCTTAAGTACAGTCAAATACCCTATTAGTAGGTAATCATAATTAATTATGGGTGAAATTTAATACGTGTACGTATATATTTTTTGATTGAATCGATAATCGTTTTTACTACTATGGCGGTTAAAATCACACGTGACTGATTTCGAAATTGCGGCAGTAATGCAGTTGGCAGTAATATCGCAGTCGGCAGCAGTATTGCAGCGCGATATTACTGTCTTTCTGTTTCAAATGCCAAAATCGATTTCGCTGACAGGGTTTTTGACATTCCAGGCAATAATGTAGTCGGCAGTAATATTGCAGTCAGCAGCAGTATTGTAGCGCGCAAATGTCAAAATCGATATCGCTGCCAGGATTTTTGATATTTGCGGTAGTAATGCAGTCGGCAGTAATATCGCTGTTGGCAGCAGTATTGCAGCGCGATAGTACTGCCTTACTGTTTCAAATGCCAAAATTGATATCGCTGCCAGGGTTTTTGACATTTGCGGTAGTAATGCAGTTGGCAGTAATATCGCAGTCGGCAGCAGTATTGCAGCGCGATATTACTGTCTTACTGTTTCAAATGCCAAAATCGATTTCGCTGCCAGGGTTTTTGACATTCGAGGCAAAAATGTAGTCGGCAGTAATACTGCAGTCAGCAGCAGTATTGCAGCGCGACATTACTGCCTTATCGTTTCAAATGTCAAAATCGATGTCGCTTTCCACTCTGGACGACCAGCTAAAGCAAGTACCTACTGCCTTACTGTTTCAAATGTCGAAATCAATATCGCTGCCAGGATTTTTGATATTTGCGGTAGTAATGCAGTCGGCAGTAATATCGCTGTTGCCAGCAGTATTGCAGGGCGATAGTACTGCCTTACTGTTACAAATGCCAAAATCGATGTCGCTGCCAGGGTTTTTGACATTTGCGGTAGTAATGCAGTCAGCAGTAATATCGCAGTCGGCAGCAGTATTGCAGCGCGATATTACTGCCTTACTGTTTCAAATGACAAAATCGATGTCACTGCCAGGGTTTATGACATTTGCGACAGTAATGTAGTCTGCAGTAATATTGCAATCGGCAGCAGTATTGCAGCACGACATTACTGCCTTATCGTTTCAAATGTCAAAATCGATGTCGCTTTCCACTCTGGACGACCGGCTAAAGCAAGACAGAGGCAGAGGGCCCTTTTTATCCACCCTTCTATCGGGTCGGGTGGCAGAACTTCCTACTTCCCAGGAGCCGTGGGAATGTTTCTTCCCAACAGCTCTCCACAAGCTGCCCTGCGTTGACTGATTGTACTGGTCCATCAGCAAGCGGGGTTGTCACATCGCTACGCCCATATTCATGTCTACCGGTCAAGAAGCTATAGGTGCTCCGGACATTTGTATTAAGGCTTGCTCGGAGTTTAAGCCAACACGTTAGGCCATTTTGACATTTTAATGAGATATAGTAGTAGTGACGCGAAAGGTCATAAATATCAGCGAAGGAAAAAGACGGCGCGGACGCCCACCTATGACCTGGATGAAGACCGTTGAAAACGACCTAAAGACGATGGGACTGTCACCCGAATTAACACAACGACGCCCAGAATGGCGGAAATGTATCAGGAGAGCCGACCCCAAATAATGGGATGGAGCGAGGATGATGATGATGATAGTAGTAGTAGTAGTAATAGTAGTAGTAAAACACTTTATTGTACAAAAAGAAACATAAGATAAGACATGAAAAACACACAAAGTTTTATAGTACAAAGGCGAACGTATCCCTTTCAGGGATCTCTTCCAGTTAACCTTTGAGCAATTGAGGGAGAATTGGAGAACGGTAGACATAAAAGTTGTACTAAACGGTATAAAAATATGAGAAGTTTTGGATACATCAAGATATAGATGGTTTTGGTTCCCTTATAATAGATTAAACGTATTACGTAATGTTAAACACTCATGTATTGAAATGTAGGAAACAAGAATATATTCGCATGAGGAATCATAAAATGTATATAAAATTGAAAAACCAGAACGGAATAAAAAACGAGGGAAGAAGCGAGATGGCGCCTTACAAATTTCTAAAAAAGTTTTTGACACGTTTCTCAAATACGACGCACGTATAATAAGAAAAAACTGTTCTAATCTATTATCTAAGTATGAGAATATAACTAGAGCATAAAAACTATCGCTTTCGATGCGTATTTAATTTAAAATAAGCAAAAGAAATTTTCATACCAATCTTGATTTTACGATGATCGCCCATTCTCGGCAACTCTCGGTTGTTTTCGTTTGGCGGTGCTACAGACTAGACCAAATTATCCGTAAGTTAAAGTAACCTAAATTATGTTTGTCATGTTGGTATACAGGTATTTCTGAGTTTTTTTACACGAAGTAAAATAAAAAGTGCTGCCAACCTCAACCTTAGTCCATAGCCCATACGAGTGCCTTATGCCATTTATTACATATCAATCAAATTAATATTATCGTATGATTATCGTGTTAATAATTTGTATTTTATTGTTTTAAATTTCTTTTTGAGTTATATTATTCAGATTGACTTTCACGGCTTCGGCAAACATTGCCATTCGTCCGGGGAACGGGCTGCCGAGATGGGCCAGAGAACCCATCAGTTTAAGGGATGGTGCCCGTAATAATGTGTGTGTGATAATTATACTTTAATGACTTTACAGATATAACCAATTCGGGAACTGTTTTCTAGCGTAATACGATGCGACTCGACCAGGTAGGATTTTTTCTTCTTGCTGAACAGTCACCATCAGATATATCGGAACGGCTGAGGTATTCACAAATATCTGAACAATGTAAATTATAATGTAGTTAAAGTGCATGCTCAGGTATTTTGGAGCTCAAGGGTTGCTCAAGATCTGATCAACCTCGGCCATGGCGACTGGCGAGAGCTATCGCAAGACCGGGAAACATGGTGTGATCTGGTGTCGGAAGCCAGGACTCATTTTCGGTCGTTGCGTCACCGTAGCCGTCGTAAGTAATGTCAATATCCAGACAGGGAAATGGGGACTATTTACATTTGTATGAAAATGCGATTTATGGGCGGTGGTGGTCGTACAGTCACCTGCAATAATATGTTACTCTTAGAAGACCGCAAAAATATGTGACACGCTCTTATGGCTCTACAAATAAGATCGTGTCAGATATTTTTGCAGCCTGCGTTGAGTAACATATTATTGCAGGTGACTGTACATATTCGTCTTAAGGCGGAAATTATTCTAATGAACGTGTTTGCAATTGGGCTTATAAAAATAAATAATAATTTTGGGTTAGCATTTGAATCACGCATTATAGGGAGGGGCGGGGGGGAAGGGTGGCATTTTATAGGGGTTGGTCACCCCTTTCAAATGACACCCGATGCCAGAGTCACCGTTAGGTACGACGACGAGCGAAGCGAGGAGGAGTGTTAGGTATCTTGCGTTCACAACACACCCGACTCGCTGTCAAAAAAGAAATACAGTGGTCAAAAACAAGCATGTATACGGACAAAGTGCTCAAAAACATGTATACGGACAAAGTGCTCAAAAATATGTATACAAAATGCCAAATTGGTTACCCTTTCGTACGCTTTGGTTGTATTATTGAACATAACCTCATAAAATAAAAAAAATATTGTCGTGGTAACTATTGATTTCCTAACTTTGGGGATGGGTTCGGGGGGGGGGTCCTACTCCCTCCCCCCTCCCTATAATGCGTAATTCAAATGCAACCCCATAATTGTATGTTGAAACAAATTTTAAATAAATACCTACGTAGATGAAAAAATACAATCTTGCCTTTTATCAAATCACATAATTTTTTGAGAAATTTGCGAAGTAGTTATCCAAATATCGGTTACAAATAAGAAGTCCCTATCACAGTTATAAACCCTGGCAGGGTTCAATACATAATAATATCGGTATTTAACTAAACATAAGACAAACTCTTTATTTCATTTACGCGAGCGGAGCTGCGGGCCCGTCTAGTTTAATATAAGTACCTATTGATATAATATAATACAAACACTCTTGATATAATATAATACAGAATGATTTGGGGTATTAATTATTTATAGAAGCCCTTATATCATATCATATCATTTTTAGAGTTCCGTACCTCAAAAGGAAAAAAAACGGAACCCTTATAGGATCACTTTTGTTGTCCGTACGTCTGTCTACTAAGACCTTTTATCTCGGGAACGCGTAGATGTATCGAGTTGAAATTAAAAACATAACTTAGGTCCTAAAAGCTGTGAAAAATTTAATTCTTCTAAGTTATCGGAAAAAAGATACGACCGTTTATGCCGCAAAAAATGTATATTTCGAAACTCTCAAAGGAATCAAAATGTACCTATAAAGGGGCCCACTGATTAGCACTTCGCCGGACGATATCAACCGGTCAGTTAAAAAAACGCAAAATTTGACAGCTCTGAACAACTGACAGGCTGATATCGTCCGGCGAACTGGTAATCTGTGGGCCCCCTAGAGTATGGTAATTCCCGTTGATCTAGAATTTCTAGAACTATGAAATTTGGCAAGTAATATCGTCACTACAAGTACTGGGAAAATATTTGAAAACTATTTTTTTGTAAATAAATTAATAAATACGTTAAATTTGTACGGGACCCTCGGCGGGCGAGTCCGACTCGCACTTGTCCGGTTTTTTAAGATGAATCTCTTATTAAAAACTACCTTAGTAATTATAACTCTATAGGTAGAAAAACTCCGCGAGCCCTTACAAAGCTCTGCTTTTTGCTAGTAAATAAGCAAGAATTGCTCGTTTAAATGTATTAGATGGATAGATAATAACACTCTTTCACTTTATTCTATTCCAGCGGTGCAAAGTTAGTTTAAGGGCCGATACAGACGGACTGCAACTTGTATGGGACGTTGCAGTAGGCGTGCAGTCGGCGTGCAGTTCCCATACCTACGAGTAATACAAGTTGCAGTTGGGTTGCAGTTCCCATACCTACAAGTAATACAAGTTGCAGTTGGGTTGCAGTTCGTCTGTACCGGCCCTATACGGACTTTACCGTCGGACCCTATGGTTCGCTTTTGAAGATTGACCATTAAGTTGTATAAGTACCTATTTGATCTATGAAGGCCTACCGCGAAAAAGGCACCCTTGCATATATTCGAGCGACAGGCAGGCAGATAACGAAATTTCGATTTTGGCGGTAGACCCTCAGTCCTCAACTCCTCATGTAGCAGAAACACGTCCAATCCCACTTCGCTATCGCAGAAGGAAGCTTTAAAAGAATTCAAGTTGTGCCATACTTACTGACTAGAGTCTAAAATACCAAATACCGTAAAATGGGGTGAGTAGGGTTCGCGGGGAGAGTTGGGTTATGAATGGGGAGAGGAGGGTTGAAAGGGGGGTGAGATGGATTTTTAAGGCTACTGCTACAAAAATAATATATTCCAATTTAAAATGGAGCTATAGTAATACTCATAATAAAAAAAATCGATCCAACAATCTTCCAAAATCACCTTTGTATGAAAACCCAACTCACCCCAAATACGAGGGACTACGGGGTGAGGTGGATTTTCCTGTTTACCGTCAAAGTTATGAAATGGAACTACCCAAAATAAAATAAAAACTAAAATACAAACGTCCGGAACACTTATTATATACACCATTTTTTGCATTATGTAAAAATAAAATGTTATCGAGGTTTGAATGTCAGTTTTGCGCCTACTCACCCCATTTTACGGTAGTGTCCTTATTACTTACCTTAAATTTTGTTATTACTAATTAATTACTGCCGTAATATTACTAATAGCTATGCTGGTTTAACTGTAATAATTTATTATTAACATAATGAGTCACCATTATTTTTAAGTTTTAATATTTGTACGCCAATAGGCAAAACACAGAGCTCTATTTATTATTTTATATACAGGGTGTCCCATAAGTGACACTCACAGTGACACTGGAGGTAGACCAGGCCAAGAGGACCCAAACCAACTTAACATGACCCCAGTAAAAGTGGCACGGTTTTCGAGTTATTGCCAAATTAAGGTTTTTCATTAATTTTGACCGTTTTTAACATTGTTAGTGCCAGTGTGCACTCGGAAAGGTCTCGAACTTAATTTTTTTATGTGTATATGTATCATGAGTAGTTAATTAAGATAACAGAATAGGTATTTTATCGATAAACAATGTAAAATGCAAAAAAGTACTGGTTTAATCTTGAATTAAATTCACGGCGAACCATTAATTTCGACTTTGACCACCTGTCGTGAAAAAAAATTACTAGAAAAGTAATGAGCAAATAACTTCAAGCTATTGAGCATGTTATGCAGATTCAAAAATGGTATGACACATGTACCTTCCTGCAATAAAATAGGAATTATTATCATCTTTCGGAAGTCTCATAAAAAATAAATTAAAACTAGGAAATCAGCAATTCGTTGCTACTTAGTAAAAATAACGATTTATGTTAAGATATCTAATTCTAAATACAGAAATAAAAAACGCCTATTCATTATTTGCCGAATGCCTAAACGAAAGAGATGGAAAATTGTTATCTCTCTTTTTAAGGATATCATTGAGTTGATAAAGGTTCAAAGAAAATAAAATACTGCAGGTTGAAGTTTAATCAATTTATTAAAGTAATTTTATTTTACAATAGGTGCAATAGGCGGCGTATGTTCGAGGCAGCACGAAACATATCCGAAATTAATTTAAGGAGATTAACTTGACATTTTACAAGACGGTGCCAAGCGTGCATACGAGCCGGGGAAAAACAATTCGAGCATTTATTGTAAAATAAAATTATCGTAATAATATGGATTAAACTTCAACCTGCAGTATTTTATTTTCTTTGAACCTTTATCAACTCAATGATATCCTTAAAAAGGGAGATAACCATTTTCCATCTCTTTCTTCTAGGCATTCGGCAAATACTGAATAGGCGTTCTTTTATTTCTGTATCCAAAATTAGATATCTTAACATAAATCGTTATTTTTACTAAGTAGCAACGGATTGCTGATTTCCTAGTTATAATTTATTTTTTATGAGACTTCCGAAAGATGATAATAATTCCTATTTTATTGCAGGAAGGTACATGTGTCATACCATTTTTGAATCTGCATAACATGCTCAATAGCTTGACGTTATTTTCTCATTACTTTTCTAGTAATTTTTTTTTCACGACAGGTGGTCAAAGTCGAAATTAATGTTTCGCCGTAAATTTAATTCAAGATTAAACCAGTACTTTTTTGCATTTTACATTGTTTATCGATAAAATACTTATTCCGTTATCTTAATTAACTATTCATGATGCCGTACACATAAAAAAATAACTTCGAGACCTTTCCGAGTGCACACTGGCACTAACAATGTTAAAAACGGTCAAAATTCATGAAAAACCTTAATTTGGCAATAACTCGAAAACTGTGCTACTTTTACTGGGGTCATGTTAAGTTGGTTTGGGTCCTCTTGGCCTGGTCTACCTCCAGTGTCACTGTGACGTGTCACTTATGGCACACCCTGTATAAGACCTTAACTGTACCTGTGTTCCTCAAATAAATTTTTACTTTACTACTAAAAAGCCCTAGACTCGAGTTTATTAACCGACTTCAAATCTTCAAAAGGAGGAGATTTTCAATTCAATTGTAAGTGTTTTTGTATCTAAAGACCAAGCATTTTCATTCGCCAGTGAACTTCGCCGTGACAAGTATTTTCTGTCTTAGGACTCTTAGGGCTAATTGTACAATCGCCTGCGCTGGTGGTGTTCCACCATTAACGCCTTGCAGGTAGCAGGTAGGCCAGGTAGTAAGGATTAAGTAAGGCAAATTTTTCTTAACTGGAACACCGCGAGCGCAGGCGATTGTACCTAATTGTTATGAGAATTGAGATGCACTATGCTTATTGTGAATAAGCAGTTGCCTGCCGGTGTCGGTAGTGACCCTGCCTACGAAGCGGAGCAAAACTTCATCACAGCAATTTATTCCGGAGTTATGGATGTTTTTTATATGTCTATTATAATTATATATCTTCGTCTAGGGCCCACAGCCCCACACCACAACACAGCCTTATTGAGCATACTGTGGGACTAGGTCGGTTTGTGTAAGCTTGTCCTATAATACCTATTTATTTATTTGAAACTATTTTCTGAAGTTTTTTTCCATTAAAGGGTAGGTATTCTTGTTATATTGCAAGCTGCGTCACTTCAAAAATAAACACAGTACAGTCAGCAGCAAAAGTTGCTAAGCGGGCGAGGCATATAAAATTACCTTGACACGCTCTTATTCACTTAACAATAAAGTCGCGTCAAGATAATTTTGAACACCTGGCCCGCTTAGCAACTTGTGCTGCTGATTGTACAACATGTTTGTCTCGATCATTGTGCAGGAACAATGCATGTTTGTCCATAATATGCGTAGTCTATTAATCAATTTATCTTTTGTTCGAAATTACACACTTAACGTTGCAGTTGAATAAATACAATATATTGAATAATGGGTCGTTCTAGAAATTAGATTTAATTAAAAATGTGTGTTTGTATGATTGTATATTAATTAAAATTTAGAAATGTAGGTATGATTATGAAACAAATGATTGGACTGATTTATAAAGGAGAAAGATAATACGTATTAATCATTTTAAATTTACACGACACACGAAACGATATACCGTGGAACTTAGGACAGGCTAGGTCAAAGCACTCTTGCTGACCTTGCTGAGCTGTAGATGACAGTGCCGCTCTCGGCTCTCGTCCAGACTTACCTCGAATCCAAGTTACATTGACCAGCGTGGACAGTGGACACCGAACGAAATGGGGCAGGAGCAGTGCTTCTTCAACTGATCAGCCTTCCACAATTATTACACACAATTTACAGATTTCTTGTCAAAAAAGTGCAGGCCGTTTTTCGAGACATGCGTCGCTTAATGACATAGTCCGTCGGTCTCTTGCCACCATCAATGTGCCTGCTCTTCTTGAGCCGACTGGCATTATCAGAGATGATGGCAAGAGGCCCGATGGAGTGTCCTTAGTTCCTTGGAGCTTGGGACGGATGTTGGTGTGGGATGCTACCTGCGTAGACACACTGGCACCGTCCCACCTCCAACGGACTACTGTAAAAGCGGGCGGAGCGGCGGAAAGCGCCGAAATTCTAAAACGTAACAAATATAAGAGCCTCGGTAGAGAGTACCATTTTGTACCATTTGGTGTTGAAACTCTAGGTCCATGGGGTCCCAGCGCGCATAAGTTGTTCGCAGAAATCGCGAAGCGTCTGGTTGACGTAACTGGTGACCGAAGAGCTGGCGGCTACCTCGCACAACGTATCAGCATTGCGATACAGCGAGGAAATGCCGCCAGCATCCTTGGTACAATGCCTCAAGGGCCTATTTTAGATTTAAGCTAGTTATTAATTTCGTTTAGTAGTACCACTGTATATATATTGTATGTAAATAAATGTTTTATTATTTACAGATGACATTGGATCTTTTAGTTTAGATGAACCGAGGCGATAAATATTCTACGAAAATAATTAGCGCATCGAGATGTGCTCTGACATGATACGTTCGCGTTACGAAAAAGGGAAGAGGAAGTACAGATTTTTTTTAAGTTTGAACGATGATGTTGCCAGGCGAAATTATTTTAAAGCTACAATCCTAAACAAACATTATTAAATATTTATCATTCAAAATCATCGCTTAAAAACTAAAGGCCTGTGCACACCGGCTGAGTGTGCGTGACGTGCACGTGCGCGTGCGGCGTTGTAGTATACAGATCCTTATGAGAGACGGCACACCGCTTGCGTGACGTGTGCGTGTGCGACTCCAACATTTTAGCGCACGCGCACGTGCACGTCACGCATACGCAAGCCAGTGTGCACAGGCCTTGTATCAGCCAACATGAGGAAACAACTCAAAAATTTTCTTGGCACTCTTTCGTCATTTCGTTGGTAATTTATTTTTCACACCTCGTAAAGGCTCTCTTTATACTTCAAAAACTGAGGAAAAAAGGGACGATGATACATAAATAAATCATTGTAGGTAAGCCTTTTTACTTACTCAGATCTCGCATAAGGACCGACACAGAACCGTACCGAATTGATATAGGAATAGGTTTTTCGATTCTTTGGTGTCATGGCTGGACATGGACATGTCTGCCGCATGCACTCAGAAAGGTGGGCCAAAATAGTTACTGAGTGGGATCCTCGGAACACAATAGACGGTGCAGGCCGGGATTCAGGCAGATCGAAAAGGAGATGGCGGGACTACTTGGACGCATTCTACCCCAAATGGTGGGAAAATGCTGATGACAGGGTCGAGTGGAGAAAACGAGGGGGAGCAGCCCACCCAGCAGTAGAGGACACCAAAGTAGGCTAATAAAAAATATATTTTCGATTCTATGTAATTGCATTAAATTATAATCCCAAAACCTCTCTGGTAACGGGAATGCAGTTATTTTTTAGCCACCCTGTATAGTTTTCAAATTATGTGGGTATACCTACATGCTTAATTTCTCCTTAAATCGAGCTAAGGAGCCGCACTATTTTTAAAGCTATTCTTTAGAGAATGGTAGATACTTTTGACGCCAAACAAGCCAAACAAGCCATGCCTGGCATCAATGGTAAGCTCACAAGGGCGCTCCTCAACTAGGAAAGGTTCGACTGAGTATGGTAACCAGTGTCATAACAGGTCATGGACTTTTTATCAAACATCTTTTTATAACAGGTGTCACAGACAGTCCCCTATGCCGTGGATGCATGGAGAAGGAAGAAACAGCCTCTCACGTGGTGTTGGAATGCAGCGGAGTGGCCCCATACAGGGCAAAACATCTCGGATCCCCGAGAGACCTCCCCGAGGTCCTACTCAACATCAAAGGTTTGATATAGAGATATGATAAACGATAGAGATGCCTTTAAGCAGGTAGCTTGATTTCATTAGTATAATAAGAGCTAAATAAATATTGTTTTTTTTTTTACATTGTGAATTAAATATGCTAGTGTCCAGTAGAATTGACACATGAGAAAATGATGTTCTCGCTTGATTAAATTGTTTAATTTAATTTTAGTTTTGGACACTTGGAGACCTTATACATCTCTAAGTATTTATTTATTTATATAATTTATTTTTATTTTTGATTGTACGAGTACATACCTATATTTTTAATGTTTCTGACACTTAAAGACCTTTACATCTCTAAGTCAACTTAGGCTAGTAATTATGTGAAGCTATACTGTCTTTTTATGTAACATACGAGCACAAAATGCCGTGTCTTACAGCTACATGTTATTACTATTTTAATATTATTATAGGCCGGTAGCTTGAACATGTCATGCTCGCTTAAAAGTCTTTGCTTACGGTGGCGTCGTTGATCGGGTCGCCACTTTCCCGAATGAAGGTTGAGGGAGGCGATGGCTGAGATACGCGTCATACTCGTGAACGGGTGCTGTTTGTGGAGACTGGTCTGTTTAAGCTAACACAAGCTATTATACTTAGTAACTTTATTTTTATTAATTAATTACAGTGAGACGCCTCATTCTGCTCTCGTATGTTTATTTTCTCTTAATGAATGTATTAATTATACAGGATATTGACTCTTGGAGACCCTATACATCTCTAAGGATAACTTGATAAACTATATAATCTTATAGCTCTGACACCTAGAGACATTTACACCTCTAAATATTATAGATTTTTTTTTTTTTTTTTGTCTTTTGTATCTGTATTTTTTATGTAATTCGACATTAAGAGACCATATACATCTCTTAGTAATTGTAATACGTTAGATTGAATTGTTAGTTTTATTTTATAAAATTGTTGATGTTATTATTTTTCCTTGTATGTAAATTCAATGATGACGTGTAAAAGTGCCCTTGTGGCCTATTTGCTGAATAAATGTTGATGTTTGATGTTTGATGTTTGATGTTTGATAGGATTCCTCGAGGAGCTGGGCTGGCAGGACTAGCCCACCCCTATCACGCAAAATAGGCGCAGGACGTCGAGTTGCGGAAAATCGCCCGAACTACAAAAAAACAATACTTTTAACGGTTCTTAATATGCGTGGTACAGTATATCGGACAAATGTAAGAAGTCACGAGCATACTTAGTATATTTGCTTACCCACTATTAATAAAATTACTATACGTATAACCAAGAACAATGGTAATTTGAACAGTTGACAGCCAAAATTATTTATTGCCCTCCGCAGTCTCCATACTGTTTGCTCACGCTGGTTTTTGGAGTATATAAGCCCCGGATTTTCAGGAGGTAACCATAGTCGCCTTGGCTTCAGTCTTATATTCAAGAAGATTTAAAGACTGTAAGATGCGTTGGCTCTATATTGGGCTATTGGTGTGTGCGCTCAGTGTAAGTAATAGTCTCTTTTTTCTCACTTTAATTTCTTCTTCTCCAACCTAGCGTTCTCCCGGCCTAGCGCCAGGGTCCGCTTTCCTGCTTAATCTTCTCCACTTTGCCCGGTCTTCGGCATCCTCAGGTTTAATTTATTTTATTACTTTAATTTATTTGCAATTTTTGTATATGAATTAGCAATTTGCAGATTGTAGAAGATTCTCATAACTTCTAAAATTTCTGGAAATTTTCATGAGAAAATTCTCATGCCAGTTTCTCATAAGTATGTATATCATCGCCTAGTACCCATAGTCGAAGCTTTATTTAGTTTGGGCACCGTGTAAAAAGTAACGATGTATTATGTAGCTCGGGTGCGCGCGCCCTTCCGTCCCCCTCGTCGATCGACTGTCGTTTGGGGCTAGATTGTACTGTGTAAAGTTGTCCTAAAATAAAAAAAATACCCCACACTATTCGGGTTACCACAAATAGAATACGTTGTGAGTTCGGTCGTGGTACAAAATTACATTTTTTTTTTCAAATTACATTCTTTCATCAAATTAGATTAATCAGAATTCAGAAGCATACCTGAGGCTCTACCGCGAAAAACGTAAATTGAATTTAATTTATCTGCCTCTATAGGTAGCTCTCTTGCATATTCTAGCGAAAGGCCTTACGTCGGCCTAAAAAATATGTCGAATTATTAAATTAATTTTATTGTACCTACCCATGTTGTTACAGATCCTGAGTGCGCAAGCGACACCGAAGGGCACCTGGGATGACGATGACGACTCCGGTAAGTACCATCACGCTCCGCGATTGTTGCGCCATTTAGGGTCCTAGCTAAATTGGTTGTTCAATACTTACGCTATAGAATTTCCAATTTAGCAAGAACCCTAGCATAACAATCCCGTGTGGTGACTACCTAAACACTTAAGTACCTAAATAGTAAATAGCACTTTAGATTACTTCATTTGGTAGTTCCTACCCGATGCCACAGTATAATAAAGAGTACTATGCCGATGCGATGAAATTATTTCAAAATATATAAGTACCTACATAAATATACCTACGCGGCCCTTCCCAACTTATAAAAAACCGGCCAAGTGCGAATCGGCCTCGCGCACGAAGGGTTCCGTAAAATTGCGCAAAAAAACGGCAATTTATCACGTATGGTATGGTTGTATGGGAGCCCCACTTAAATATTTATTTAATTCTGTTTTTAGTATTTCTTGTTATAGCGGCAACAGATATACATCATCTGTGAAAATTTGCCTGGTGACGGACAGACAGACGGACAGACAAACGGACAGTGGAGTCTTAGTAAAGGGCCCCGTTTCTACCCTTCCTCCCTTCGGTCGTGTTTTAATTTATCGCCACTCGTTTCGAATTTCCTCTTTTCCACACTTGTATCGTAAATAACCATACCAGCTCGGAAAAGCTCTCTATATTCTTTAAAAATTGATTAGATAAGTAGTAGCATTTTATCCACAAGAGTGGAAAAGTAATCTGAATACAACGCTCAAGATTCCACTTTTTGAACCAATATTGAAATTAGGGATGTAACGACTAGTCGGGAAAGCCGACTATCCGGCCTCATTAGTAGTCGGTGATTAGTCGGTGATTAGTCGGCGACTAGTCGGCAAAAATGGCCGATTAGTCGGCACTTTATAAGTGACAGATAATCAGGGCAAAAATAAAGAAACGGCAAATATTTACCATAAACTTTTCACCTATTTTACCCAAATTCCTATTTAGGGTGCTTACGAAAACTTTTGCTCGAATTATTGACCATGTGGTCGCTTTCTTGTCCGGTTGTCGTATGAATAGCCTTAGGATTCTTTTATTTATTTTATTTTAGTTTTTAGCGTTACTAAGTTACTAGGGGGTAAAACCGATTGTTTTTTAAGTTATTTGAACCGAACTTAGACGAAACTATAATGATCTGGCCGACTAGTAGGCCGACTAATCGGCCATCCGAGCGCCGATTAGTCGGCTAGTCGGCCAAAACAATAGTCGCGGTACATCACTAATTGAAATCTTTCTCATAATTGTGTAATCATATTTGCATTTAAAATTGTCGCGGAAGACAACTGGTTCCGATACTATGAAAATCAAATGAGTACCTTTGTAACATTATTGTATTTTTCCGATCAATCCTCGTCATCGTGGCTAAAAAAAGGCAATGGAGAGACCATCGTCAGCAATAAGAGCTCCAAGTCAGCGAAACAAGCACAACAGGAATCATCTGAAGGTATGTATGAATATACACAATTAAAACCTGTATAAAGCGTGTATAAAATACACGACCTTATTGGTAGTGTGTACATATTATGGCACTTTGTCCGTGTCGATATTTAATACCTTGACTGTACCTACGTAACTGAAAATGGAATTTGAACATACATCTGGTCCGCTAAACAAAATAGTTTTATGACTTTTCTGCGATTTAAAATTGTCGCGGAGATGAGTGCTTCCGATATCACCTACCTATGTGAAATTCAACTGAGTAACATTATTGTATTTTTCAGAGGAATCTTCTTCGTTCGTAAAACGCGGCAATGGAGAGTCCATCGTCAGCAATAAGAGTTCCAAGTCAGCGAAAAAAGCACAACAGGAATCATCCGATGGTATATATAAATACTCAACTAAAACCTGTATGTATATACGACCCTATTGCCTATACATTATGGTAGTGTGTACATATTTTGGCACTTTGTCCGTGTCGATATTTAATACCTTGCCTATACGTAACTGAACGCCATTTGTACATACAATTGGTCCACTAAACAAAATAGTTATTATCATTTCAATTGAGTAACATTATTGTATTCTTCAGAGGAATCTTCTTCGTTGGTAAAACGCGGCAATGGAGAGTCCATCGTCAGCAATAAGAGCTCCAAGTCAGCGAAAAAAGCACAACAGGAATCATCCGATGGTATGTATAAATACTCAACTAAAACCTGTATGTATACACGACTTTATTGCCTATTACATTAAGGTGTGTGTACATATCATGAATCTAGTATTTTAACTGGATGAGGCATGATGGGTGGGGAAAATGAGCGAATGGGATAGTCTTATGTATCTTTCAGTAGGAGTAGCAGCGAAAGTGCTATTATTGTTTGTCCTTGTCACAGTCTCACATTTGTTTTTATTCCCCCATTGACATAGATATCTAGGGACTGGCTTTACGGACCATAAGAATGAGGCATGACAGGGGCCAGTACAGCGGTGTGACACCGGTACAACGCGATTGGTTGATGAGTTCGCATCACGCGCGCGATTGGTTGATGAGTTCGCATCACGCGCGCTATTGGTCGCAACTAGTTGCGTTAGGCACGCGTATACCACTTCTATAGGATCCTACCTTCTATGGTACATATTATTTTGGCACTTTGTCCGTGTCGATATTTAATACCTTGACTGTACCTACGTAACTGAAAATGGAATTTGAACATACATCTGGTCCGCTAAACAAAATAGTTTTATGACTTTTCTGCGATTTAAAATTGTCGCGGAGATGAGTGCTTCCGATACCACCTACCTATGTAAAATTCAACTGAGTAACATTATTGTATTTTTCAGAGGAATCTTCTTCGTTCGTAAAACGCGGCAATGGAGAGTCCATCGTCAGCAATAAGAGTTCCAAGTCCGCGAAAAAAGCACAACAGGAATCATCCGATGGTATATATAAATACTCAACTAAAACCTGTATGTATATACGACCTTATTGCCTATTACATTAAGGTAGTGTGTACATATTTTGGCACTTTGTCCGTGTCGACATTTAATACCTTGCCTATACGTAACTGAACGCAATTTGTACATACATTTGGTCCACTAAACAAAATAGTTATTATCATTTAAATTGAGTAACATTATTGTATTTTTCAGAGGAATCTTCTTCGTTGGTAAAACGCAAGGATGGAGAGTCCATCGTCAGCAATAAGAGTTCCAAGTCAGCGAAAAAAGCACAACAGGAATCATCCGATGGTATGTATAAATACTCAACTAAAACCTGTATGTATATACGACCTTATTGCCTATTACATTAAGGTAGTGTGTACATATTTTGGCACGTTGTCCGTGTCGACATTTAATACCTTGACTGTACCTAACCTGAAAATGCAATTTGTACATATATTTGGTCCGCTAAACAAAATAGTTATTATCACTTCAATTGAGTAACATTATTGTGTTTTCAGAGGAATCTTCTTCGTTGGTAAAACGCAACAATGGAGAGTCCATCGCCAGCAAGAAGCGCTCCAAGTCAGCGAAAAAAGCACAACAGGAATCATCCGATGGTATGTATAAATACACAACTAAAACCTGTCTGTATACCCAACCTTATTGCCTATACATTAAGGCAGTGTGTACATATTTTGGCACTTTGTCCGTGTCGACATTTAATACCTTGACTGTACCTAACCTGAAAATGCAATTTGTACATATATTTGGTCCGCTAAACAAAATAGTTATTATCACTTCAATTGAGTAACATTATTGTGTTTTCAGAGGAATCTTCTTCGTTGGTAAAACGCAACAATGGAGAGTCCATCGCCAGCAAGAAGCGCTCCAAGTCAGCGAAAAAAGCACAACAGGAATCATCCGATGGTATGTATAAATACTCAACTAAAACCTGTATGTATACACGACCTCATTGCCTATAGATTAAGGTAGTGTGTACATATTTTGGCACTTTGTCCGTGTCGATATTTAATACCTTGCCTATAAGTAGGTAACTGAACGCAATTTGTACATACATTTTGGTCCACTAAACAAAATAGTTATTATCATTTCAATTGAGTAACATTATTGTATTTTTCAGAGAAATCTTCTTCGTTGGTAAAACGCAAAAATGGAGAGTCCATCGTCAGCAAAAAGAGCTCCAAGTCAGCGAAAAAAGCACAACAGGAATCATCCGATGGTATGTATAAATACACAACTAAAACCTGTCTGTATACCCAACCTTATTGCCTATACATTAAGGCAGTGTGTACATATTTTGGCACTTTGTCCGTGTCGACATTTAATACCTTGACTGTACCTAACCTGAAAATGCAATTTGTACATATATTTGGTCCGCTAAACAAAATAGTTATTATCACTTCAATTGAGTAACATTATTGTGTTTTCAGAGGAATCTTCTTCGTTGGTAAAACGCAACAATGGAGAGTCCATCGCCAGCAAGAAGCGCTCCAAGTCAGCGAAAAAAGCACAACAGGAATCATCCGATGGTATGTATAAATACACAACTAAAACCTGTCTGTATACCCAACCTTATTGCCTATACATTAAGGCAGTGTGTACATATTTTGGCACTTTGTCCGTGTCGACATTTAATACCTTGACTGTACCTAACCTGAAAATGCAATTTGTACATATATTTGGTCCGCTAAACAAAATAGTTATTATCACTTCAATTGAGTAACATTATTGTGTTTTCAGAGGAATCTTCTTCGTTGGTAAAACGCAACAATGGAGAGTCCATCGCCAGCAAGAAGCGCTCCAAGTCAGCGAAAAAAGCACAACAGGAATCATCCGATGGTATGTATAAATACTCAACTAAAACCTGTATGTATACACGACCTCATTGCCTATAGATTAAGGTAGTGTGTACATATTTTGGCACTTTGTCCGTGTCGATATTTAATACCTTGCCTATAAGTAGGTAACTGAACGCAATTTGTACATACATTTTGGTCCACTAAACAAAATAGTTATTATCATTTCAATTGAGTAACATTATTGTATTTTTCAGAGAAATCTTCTTCGTTGGTAAAACGCAAAAATGGAGAGTCCATCGTCAGCAAAAAGAGCTCCAAGTCAGCGAAAAAAGCACAACAGGAATCATCCGATGGTATATAAAAATACATATAACTAATCTGTATTTGCGTAAAGATACAATCTACAAAGAAAAGTAACACCTTTGCTGCTAAAAATATTAATTAAAAGACATACCTATCAGAGAAATTATTGTTCGAAAACTGTCATCTTTGGAGGAGAGTAGTTTAAATGTGGTTTATCCAAAGCGACCTAAAATCAAGCTTGTTTTACAGAGTCCGCCTTCAGCAAGAAGACCAAAAGAGACGGGACCGTCATCACTGCTCAGTCCAGCTCTGCTGAAAAGAAGAGAGCCGCTTCTGAGAAGAAATCCGGTAATTCCTACTTTTTTACTAAACTGGCTTTAGTGACTTTCATAATTTTTCAGCTGGCATAGCTCTTTCTAAAAGTGTTTCAAAAGGGAGGTCACGACCCTCAACATTGAGGAATGCGATGCGTGGAGGGGGGGAGGGGGATAGCCCTTTAACGTTCTAAGATAAAAAATACACGATTCAAGTCTCATCGCCATTATAAAGTCCTAAAACTTCTGCTAAAAAGATACAGAAGGCTGTTATAGGATGATCACTTTTGCCGTAGGTATAATATTTAAGTAGGCCTTATAAAGGGATAGATCATTTTAAGTTGTTGGCAGACAAAGGGGTTATTGAATCAGTGAACTCGGTTAGATAGGAGAATCACCACGTTCTATCTGATAAATAGTCTCTAAATTTATCTTTAAATTGTGTTTCAATCCCTCGTATTTTATTTAGCAATCAATTTTATGTCGTTTATTTACGCCTTAGACTCACTTGCACCATCCCACTAACCCGGGGTTAAGCGGTTAAACCGTTAACCCAGTGTCAAATTGTACTGGTAACCATGGTAACTTCAGGCTTAACCGGTTAACCCCGGGTTAGTGGAATGGTGCAAGTGGGCTTTAGCATCTGTAGTAGATTAAGTACAAATGGAATTTGAAGCAGATTACTAAACCCAAGTCTGTGCTTTGTAGAAACCTCCGACATAACCAAGAAAGGCAAAGATGGCAGCAAGGTCACTAAAAAAAGCAGCAAGTCAAGCCAAAACAGTGCTCAGGCCCAGGAGAAATCCGGTAAGACTCAATACGAATACTTAATACTTAAGTAATTAACAACGAACCCGAATGTAAAACAAGCAAAATAAAAATATATAAAAAGATAGACAGATGTATAGAGACCAAGAAAAGTCTGCAGGGATTTTGACAGCACACGCAGTGCAAATGTTACTTATCTGACATCATTACTTAATACTATAAAATTGTTAGGTACCTATTTTGATTTGATTTGACCAAGTAATTAATTTTTGTGTAATATTTAGACATTAAATTTAAGAATAAGAAGAATAAAAGAATAAAATGTTTATTTTCTAATGAATATTCACAAAGGTACAGTTTTTACTGACCTCCACACTAGGCAACGCCTGTCCTGTGGAGGAGCTTGACAATTTAGAATACTATCTAAAAAATATATAACAGTAAAGGTAATAATTATAAAGTATTTCAGTGAGACTATTACAAAACTGAATTACACTAGTTTTATCATTTAGAATGTATACAAAGCTAGTCAGCAGGTAATACTGAACACTGTGAAAGAAAAGTAAAACAAACTATTTTTCATCTCAGCAGCTCAAACAAGGGTACTTTGCTCACTGAGCGTGTTTCACTCAGTGAGCAAAATGCGATTTTACTCACTGAGTGAGACAAAATGACATTCAAGTGACCTTTATAGTCAAATGTCATTTCAACATGCGGGGTCTAATACAAGTTCGATATACTTGGGTTCTATTATCTCTGTCCCTCTAGGTATGTTCTCACTGCTTAGGGTGAAAAATTTTGTGTACTACACGAGATCAAAGTTATTTACATCTCGTGCGCTTTTGAATCCCTTACTACGCTCAAGATTCTAAATTAGATTCACTCGCTACGCTCGTGAATCTATTATAGAATCTTTCGCTTGCACGGGACTCAAAATAAGCACTCGAAGAAATATCAAACTTTGATCTCTTGTTGTACAAATAACTATTTGTGTAATATTTAGACATTAAATTCTCTGTAATATTTTGACATTAGTGTACCTATATATTGATTTGGTAGTTTGTTTTTGCAGTTGTTGTAAAACTTATTGTAAATATTACCTATTGCATGCCTGCTCTGGTAGAACATATAAGACACGCTCTTTAAAATGTTATCACCTTGTGTACATAATTCAACTATGTTCTCGCAATAAAAAATATTGATTGATTGATATAAGTACGTCATAATATCATAGAAGTTTACCGTTCAAAATAGCACTTGCACCATCTTGCACTGCGTGTGCTATCAAAATCGTTGCAACTTGTCTTGATTTGACTCTAATTACCTATAATATGTTCTCACCATTACAGCCCGAAAGACTTAAAAAGATGCGATGAAAGATAGGGATTAATATACAGCTTTATACACGCTTTATATATAATATTCTTCTTTGCAAACATGTTAAGGCTGCGATTCCACGATTGCGGTTTTAAGTACCAATAGAATCGCTGCACGCTGAGCGAAGAAAACGAAGTAAGTGATTCCATTGGTTCTTAAAACGCACATCTCTGGTGGAAACGCAGACTAAGACGCAGGTATTATGACGGAAAGTCTTTAATACACCAATTTCATCTCCACAGAGCAATCCAAATGGTCCATCAAAAACGAAAAGAACGGCGAGACTAACGTGGAATTGAACGAGGAAAGGCATAAATCGCAATCTCAGGAAAGCAACGGTGAGCTATCTACCCAAAAATCTTACTCATTCTATAGTTTGGCAAGCCATGTAGGAAATAATTTTCTTTTTCCTTATGCAGAATTTTTAGACACGTCAAGATCGCGTAGTCTTTTTCTAAAAATGCAAAAAAAAAACGAATTATAATGGTAACTGGATTGGAAAATGGAAATACTAGGTACTTACCTGACTTCGACATGTGCATACGGAAGGCAACTTCTGTCAATCTAACAACAAAGTATTTCTTAAAGCACTAATAATTTGATTATTTGTTTTTAGAGTCTTCAGAGAGCTCCGAAACTGTAGAGAAAAACAAGTACGATGACGATGACACAGGTAGGTACAACGTTATACAGGACTTTGGCAATATTGTCAGCAATATTACCATGAATAATAAGTATAATAACGGCATAACTCGGGGTGTTAGTGGACAACACCCCGAGTGATGCCGCTTTGAAACAGAGGAAAGACTGGAAAGAGGCGTACATGGACCAAGTAAAGGAAAAACGTCGCGTCGTATCAGGCTGTCAAGGAGAAAGCATTTGGATTTTATGGTTTTCATCCCTTTAAGCCAAATCCCATAGGAAAAAAGTAGAAAAAAAACAGAGTAAACCTATGCTGGCGCCATCTGACAGTTGCCAACCCCATCAGTTGAAACAAAATGTTTTCATCATAAGCAACAACATTTTTAGTTCAACAACTGTGAACGTCACGTCAGTATGCTCTACATGTATATTACCTACCTACACAAGCAGCCAATATTTTATTAAGAATTTGATATGAATACCTATTTAGTAATACACACTTGAAAATATTATTTTTTTAATTTTTTTACAGTAAATCACAGGCTGGTCGACATAAAACTGCCGAGTAAGTATCACAAAACATACACAAGAACCACTAATTAGAGTAATTACATAAATAGTATAGTACCTATAAATACAAGGTGTAAAAAAATAGTGTGGATCCGTTTAAAGGCATAATATTCGGTATCGTGCTCTGATTATTAATTGATTAGGAAAAAGTAGAAGAAATAATTTCTTGACGCGAAAAAAAAATTGTTTCTATGGGGCTGTAGTCCAAGTCGGCCATCTTTTTCGTCTCATAATTTTTTTTCGTCTAAGTATTTTTTCCCTTAGAGCATTTAGTAACTGGAGACGTCAGGGCTGTCATTTTCGGTACGAAACAGTCTGCCGATTTTTGTGGGGGAGGGGACGTCAAATGTACCTATTGCTATTTCTACATGATTTGTACGTAACGTACAAATACAAATAGCCATGTCAGTCCATACAAAACTTTGCACAATTGTGCAAGTTTTTCGGCAGAGGGGTAAGCTCTTAAAGGCGACTCCAGTTACTAAATGCTCTAAGACTTTTTCCTAATCAGAACACGATACCGAATATGCCCTTAAACGGATCGCCACAATTTTTGTTACACCTTGTGTTAAACATTTATTTTAAATCTTACCAATTCTCACCACATATATTCACACTACCATACTACCATACCTACACATATTCACACTGAAATAGCATAACGAATGTGGTAAATATGGTATTCATATCAAATTCACAGAAAACGAAGAGTACGACATTATAACTGAGGAAGAGGATGGCATTGTGGTCATGAAACTTGTGCCGCGCTCCAGGACTGAGTGTAAGTGTACACTATTAAAAACTACAAGTGCGAGTCGGACTCGCGTTCCAAGGGTTCCGTACATTAAGTGCGAGTCACACTTGACTGCACATTTTCTAATAGGTTTTCCTATCATCTATAGGTAAAGAACTATTTTGTGTATTTTTTTCAAAATTTTTGTCCCAGTAGTTTCGGTAAAGATGGGGCTATTTTCTTAAATAACTTCTAACCTATATATTTTAAAATTATAAAAAAATATATAAGTATTTGAAATTCTCAAAATGAGCTCTTTCATTTGACAACTTTATTTTTTAATTTTCCCATTTACCCCCAAAAGTGGCCCCCATGTTAGAAATTCATTTATTTACGTTACATGTCCCTCTTTGGGTCACTAATTTACATATGTGTAGTTGTGTACCAAATTTCAACTTAATTGGTCTAGTAGTTTCCGAGAAAATAGGCTGTGACAGACGGACAGACAGACAGACAGAAGCACGAGTGATCCTATAACAACTCCTATAAGGATAAGGGTTCCGTTTTTCCCTTTTGAGGTACGGAACCCTAATAATAATATCTAGTCAGCGGCAAGTCACCGCCTGCCTCGATAACGTGTGTTAGCATTGTTATGGCAGGTGTCCGGACCTCTTTGCAATAAGTAACCCAATATTAAGCTCCAGCCAAACTTCATCCATAGCCCTGAATTCTTACCATTTTTGTTACAATAACCCCAATGCCTGCTGAGACCGGTTCACGGGGTATCTATTGTGGTACCCGTGCATGAATGGCTTCTATATAGCAGGCGTTCTACATGACATCAAACTGACTTAAAGGGCCTCTGCGCTGTTGGCTTCGGCCCCACGCACGCCTCCCAAAGGTCCTTGACCCCATGGTCCCGAGATATGGTAAGATATATAATAACAATACATGTAATGCTATTACATGATTCATACCAGCCACTTGCACTTTCCTGTATTGTGTTGTGCAATAATATTTAAATAAACAGATTCCACGGACGGAAGGGAACTTAATATGAACCGTTACTTTATTAATCATTTTTAATAAAATCAAGATGGTTAACAAAACATGTTTCTCCTGCAGGGTACCGCAGGACTCATAAATCTTCCAAGAGCTCTTCATCCGAAGAATCAAGCAAAACTTCACATCATAAACGTATGTATCTTAAGATTCTTAAGTAATCTTAACTAGGTATAGGAAATTAAGTGGGTGCAATTAAAAATTACAATCAATTAAAATTTAAACAATGGACAGTATAACTTTAGATACACAACATACAAACCTCACCTCATGGAACTTGTCCAAAAGACGTCATCAAATGCATTGCGGTTGTCAAAATTCAAGTTATCTTCATTATCTTAACTGGGCCATCGCTGGGCCGTCGTGTAGAGGAGCCATAACCATCGCACGGCCATCTCGCTGGTCCAGCGCTAGGCCATCGTGTAGAGGAGCCATTACAGCTGGCGCCAGTTTCCCCTGCCAATCCCACCAATAGTGTCAAATTCTTGGAAACATCATACATAGATGTCGTCTGCATACATGAGGCATTTAATATCGTACGTTTTTAATATTTTTAGCGAGTCGTTAATATAATTAAAAAAAAATTACATCCTAATACACTTCCCTGCGTAGGTCATCCAGGACATGGAGACAAACACCACGAAGGAAAACCAAAACACCACGAAGGAAAACCAAGACACCACGGAGGAAAACCGCGAGACGATGATTCCGATGGCACTCCGGGAGGCCCAGGTTCTCCGGGAAGCCCAGGGTCACCAGGAAGCCCAGGTTCTCCGGGAAGCCCAGGTTCACCGGGAAGCCCAGGTTCACCGGGAAGCCCAGGCTCACCGGGAAGCCCAGGTTCTCCGGGAAGCCCAGGTCAACCAGGTAAGAATGCTGATAGTTTCGATGAAAAAAATAATAGACGTATATACTCTGGCAAGCCAGCTTTCTCAATAGAAAAAGGCGGCAAATTTCAAAAATGTAAGCGCGGCTGATCAATCTCCCATATACAGCTTTTTTCCGCTGACAAAATTGGCTATATTTCATTGAACATTTTCTGAATGCGAACAAGCATTTTTTGGTAGTGGCAACATTACCTTCGTTTGCTCAATGAAATTTTTTTTACAAACCTTTTATTTCAACCCTGTGTGTGGCTTTGATGACATTTTTATAAGTAGTACAGATGTGGTGCATATGTCGTCTGCATACATGAAGCATTTAATATCGTACATTTTTAATATTTTTAGACATAGACATAGACATAGAAAATTTTTATTTAACACCACATTGAAAAATGTTTACAGGCAATGCTACAAAACATTATAAGCCTTAGAATTAAACTTAAATAGGCAAAAAGCGAGTCGTTAAAATAAATAATATTACATCCTAATACGCCTCCATCCGTAGGTCATCCAGGATATGGAGGCAAACACCACGGAGGAAAACCAAAACACCACGGAGGAAAACCAAGACACCACGGAGGAAAACCAGGAGACGATGATTCCGATGGCACTCCGGGAGGCCCAGGTTCTCCGGGAAGCCCAGGCTCACCGGGAACCCCAGGTACACCGGGAACCCCAGGTACTCCGGGAACCCCAGGTACTCCGGGAACCCCAGGTACACCGGGAAGCCCAGGTACACCGGGAGGCCCAGGTCAATCAGGTAAGAATGCCGATTGTTTCGATGAAGTAAATAGTGGACGTATATACTCTGGCAAGCCAGCATTCTCAGTAGAAAAAGGCGGTAAATTTAAAAAAATGTAAGCGGGACGGATCAGTCTCCCATATATATACATTTTGAATTTCACGCTTTTTTCCACTGACAAAATTGGCTAAATTTCTGAATGCGAACACGCATTTTTTGTTGGTGGCAACATTACCTTCGTTTGCTCAAGAAAAAAATTTTGACAAACCTTTTATTTCAACCCTGTGTGTGGCTTTGATGACATTTGTATGTAGTGCATATGTCGTCTGCATACATGAAGCAATTAATATCGTACATTTTTAATATTTTTAGCGAGTCGTTAAAATAAATAATTTACATCCTAATACGCTTCCCTGCGTAGGTCATCCAGGACATGGAGGCAAACACCACGGAGGAAAACCAAAACACCACGGAGGAAAACCAAGACACCATGGAGGAAAACCAGGAGACGATGATTCCGATGGCACTCCGGGAAGCCCAGGTTCTCCAGGAAGCCCAGGGTCACCAGGAAGCCCAGGCTCACCAGGAAGCCCAGGTTCACCGGGAAGCCCAGGCTCACCGGGAAGCCCAGGTTCACCGGGAAGCCCAGGTCAACCAGGTAAGAATGCTGATAGTCTCGATGAAAAAAATAGTAGACGTATATACTCTGGCAAGCCAGCTTTGTCAATAGAAAAAGACGGCAAATTTAAAAAATGTAAGCGCGGCTGATCAATCTCCCATGTACAGCTTTTTTCCGCTGACAAAATTGGGTATATTTCATTGAAAATTTTCTGAATGCGAACTAGCATTTTTTGGTAGTGGCAACATTACCTTCGTTTGCTCAAGGAAAAATTTTTGACAAAACTTTTGTTTCAACTCTGTGTGTGGCTTTGATGACATTTTTTATAAGTAGTACAGATGTAGTGCATATGTTGTCTGCATACATGAAGCATTTAATATCGTACATTTTTAATATTTTTAGCGAGTCGTTAAAATAAATAATGTGACATCCTAAATACGCTTCCCTGCGTAGGTCATCCAGGAGATGGAGGCAAACACCACGGAGGAAAACCAAAACACCACGGAGGAAAACCAAGACACCACGGAGGAAAACCAGGAGACGATGATTCCGATGGCACTCCGGGAGGCCCAGGTTCTCCGGGAAGCCCAGGCTCACCGGGAACCCCAGGTACACCGGGAACCCCAGGTACTCCGGGAACCCCAGGTACTCCGGGAACCCCAGGTACACCGGGAAGCCCAGGTACACCGGGAGGCCCAGGTCAATCAGGTAAGAATGCCGATTGTTTCGATGAAGTAAATAGTGGACGTATATACTCTGGCAAGCCAGCATTCTCAGTAGAAAAAGGCGGTAAATTAAAAAAATGTAAGCGGGACGGATCAGTCTCCCATATATATACATTTTGAATTTCACGCTTTTTTCCACTGACAAAATTGGCTAAATTTCTGAATGCGAACAAGCATTTTTTGGTGGTGGCAACATTACCTTCGTTTGCTCAAGAAAAAAATTTTGACAAACCTTTTATTTCAACCCTGTGTGTGGCTTTGATGACATTTGTATGTAGTGCATATGTCGTCTGCATACATGAAGCAATTAATATCGTACATTTTTAATATTTTTAGCGAGTCGTTAAAATAAATAATTTACATCCTAATACGCTTCCCTGCGTAGGTCATCCAGGACATGGAGGCAAACACCACGGAGGAAAACCAAAACACCACGGAGGAAAACCAAGACACCACGGAGGAAAACCAGGAGACGATGATTCCGATGGCACTCCGGGAGGCCCAGGTTCTCCGGGAAGCCCAGGCTCACCGGGAACCCCAGGTACACCGGGAACCCCAGGTACTCCGGGAACCCCAGGTACTCCGGGAACCCCAGGTACACCGGGAAGCCCAGGTACACCGGGAGGCCCAGGTCAATCAGGTAAGAATGCTGATTGTTTCGATGAAGTAAATAGTGGACGTATATACTCTGGCAAGCCAGCATTCTCAGTAGAAAAAGGCGGTAAATTAAAAAAATGTAAGCGCGCCGGATCAATCTTCCATATACAGTTTGAATTTCACGCTCTTTTCCACTGACAAAATTGGCTATATTTCATTGAAAATTTTCTTAATGCGTACAATCATTTTTTGGTAGTGGCAACATTACCGTCGTTTGCTCAAGGAAAAATTTTTGACAAACCTTTTATTTCAACCCTGTGTGTGGCTTTGATGACATTTTTATAAGTAGTACAGATGTAGTGCATACGTCGTCTGCATACATGAAGCATTTAATATCGTACATTTTTAATATTTTTAGAGAGTCTTTGAAATAAATAATATAACATCCTAATACGCTTCCCTGCGTAGGTCATCCAGGACATGGAGGCAAACACCACGGAGAAAAACCAAAACACCACGGAGGAAAACCAAGACACCACGGAGGGAAACCAGGAGACGATGATTTCGATGGCACTCCGGGAGGCCCAGGTTATCCGGGAAGTCCAGGGTCACCAGGAAGCCCAGGTTCACCGGGAAGCCCAGGCTCACCGGGAAGCCCAGGTTCACCGGGAAGCCCAGGTTCACCGGGAAGCCCAGGTTCACCGGGAAGCCCAGGCTCACCGGGAAGCCCAGGTTCTCCGGGAAGCCCAGGTCAATCAGGTAAGAATGCTGATAGTTTCGATGAAAAAAATAATAGACGTATATACTCTGGCAAGCCAGCTTTCTCAATAGAAAAAGGCGGCAAATTTCAAAAATGTAAGCGCGGCTGATCAATCTCCCATATACAGCTTTTTTCCGCTGACAAAATTGGCTATATTTCATTGAACATTTTCTGAATGCGAACAAGCATTTTTTGGTAGTGGCAACATTACCTTCGTTTGCTCAATGAAATTTTTTTTACAAACCTTTTATTTCAACCCTGTGTGTGG
Organism: Cydia splendana; assembly: GCF_910591565.1. Taxonomy (NCBI): domain Eukaryota; kingdom Metazoa; phylum Arthropoda; class Insecta; order Lepidoptera; family Tortricidae; genus Cydia; species Cydia splendana. The sequence goes on from NC_085983.1 coordinate 8,936,487, forward strand.
CTTTGATGACATTTTTATAAGTAGTACAGATGTGGTGCATATGTCGTCTGCATACATGAAGCATTTAATATCGTACATTTTTAATATTTTTAGACATAGACATAGACATAGAAAATTTTTATTTAACACCACATTGAAAAATGTTTACAGGCAATGCTACAAAACATTATAAGCCTTAGAATTAAACTTAAATAGGCAAAAAGCGAGTCGTTAAAATAAATAATATTACATCCTAATACGCCTCCATCCGTAGGTCATCCAGGATATGGAGGCAAACACCACGGAGGAAAACCAAAACACCACGGAGGAAAACCAAGACACCACGGAGGAAAACCAGGAGACGATGATTCCGATGGCACTCCGGGAGGCCCAGGTTCTCCGGGAAGCCCAGGCTCACCGGGAACCCCAGGTACACCGGGAACCCCAGGTACTCCGGGAACCCCAGGTACTCCGGGAACCCCAGGTACACCGGGAAGCCCAGGTACACCTGGAGGCCCAGGTCAATCAGGTAAGAATGCCGATTGTTTCGATGAAGTAAATAGTGGACGTATGTACTCTGGCAAGCCAGCATTCTCAGTAGAAAAAGGCGGTAAATTAAAAAAATGTAAGCGGGACGGATCAGTCTCCCATATCTATACATTTTGAATTTCACGCTTTTTTCCACTGACAAAATTGGCTAAATTTCTGAATGCGAACACGCATTTTTTGTTGGTGGCAACATTACCTTCGTTTGCTCAAGAAAAAAATTTTGACAAACCTTTTATTTCAACCCTGTGTGTGGCTTTGATGACATTTGTATGTAGTGCATATGTCGTCTGCATACATGAAGCAATTAATATCGTACATTTTTAATATTTTTAGCGAGTCGTTAAAATAAATAATTTACATCCTAATACGCTTCCCTGCGTAGGTCATCCAGGACATGGAGGCAAACACCACGGAGGAAAACCAAAACACCACGGAGGAAAACCAAGGCACCATGGAGGAAAACCAGGAGACGATGATTCCGATGGCACTCCGGGAAGCCCAGGTTCTCCAGGAAGCCCAGGGTCACCAGGAAGCCCAGGCTCACCAGGAAGCCCAGGTTCACCGGGAAGCCCAGGCTCACCGGGAAGCCCAGGTTCACCGGGAAGCCCAGGTCAACAAGGTAAGAATGCTGATAGTCTCGATGAAAAAAATAGTAGACGTATATACTCTGGCAAGCCAGCTTTGTCAATAGAAAAAGACGGCAAATTTAAAAAATGTAAGCGCGGCTGATCAATCTCCCATGTACAGCTTTTTTCCGCTGACAAAATTGGGTATATTTCATTGAAAATTTTCTGAATGCGAACTAGCATTTTTTGGTAGTGGCAACATTACCTTCGATTGCTCAAGGAAAAATTTTTGACAAAACTTTTGTTTCAACTCTGTGTGTGGCTTTGATGACATTTTTTATAAGTAGTACAGATGTAGTGCATATGTTGTCTGCATACATGAAGCATTTAATATCGTACATTTTTAATATTTTTAGCGAGTCGTTAAAATAAATAATGTGACATCCTAAATACGCTTCCCTGCGTAGGTCATCCAGGAGATGGAGGCAAACACCACGGAGGAAAACCAAAACACCACGGAGGAAAACCAAGAAACCACGGAGGAAAACCAGGAGACGATGATTCCGATGGCACTCCGGGAGGCCCAGGTTCTCCGGGAAGCCCAGGCTCACCGGGAACCCCAGGTACACCGGGAACCCCAGGTACTCCGGGAACCCCAGGTACTCCGGGAACCCCAGGTACACCGGGAAGCCCAGGTACACCGGGAGGCCCAGGTCAATCAGGTAAGAATGCCGATTGTTTCGATGAAGTAAATAGTGGACGTATATACTCTGGCAAGCCAGCATTCTCAGTAGAAAAAGGCGGTAAATTAAAAAAATGTAAGCGGGACGGATCAGTCTCCCATATATATAGATTTTGAATTTCACGCTTTTTTCCACTGACAAAATTGGCTAAATTTCTGAATGCAAACAAGCATTTTTTGGTGGTGGCAACATTACCTTCGTTTGCTCAAGAAAAAAATTTTGACAAACATTTTATTTCAACCCTGTGTGTGGCTTTGATGACATTTGTATGTAGTGCATATGTCGTCTGCATACATGAAGCAATTAATATCGTACATTTTTAATATTTTTAGCGAGTCGTTAAAATAAATAATTTACATCCTAATACGCTTCCCTGCGTAGGTCATCCAGGACATGGAGGCAAACACCACGGAGGAAAACCAAAACACCACGGAGGAAAACCAAGACACCACGGAGGAAAACCAGGAGACGATGATTCCGATGGCACTCCGGGAGGCCCAGGTTCTCCGGGAAGCCCAGGCTCACCGGGAACCCCAGGTACACCGGGAACCCCAGGTACTCCGGGAACCCCAGGTACTCCGGGAACCCCAGGTACACCGGGAAGCCCAGGTACACCGGGAGGCCCAGGTCAATCAGGTAAGAATGCCGATTGTTTCGATGAAGTAAATAGTGGACGTATATACTCTGGCAAGCCAGCATTCTCAGTAGAAAAAGGCGGTAAATTAAAAAAATGTAAGCGGGACGGATCAGTCTCCCATATATATACATTTTGAATTTCACGCTTTTTTCCACTGACAAAATTGGCTAAATTTCTGAATGCGAACACGCATTTTTTGTTGGTGGCAACATTACCTTCGTTTGCTCAAGGAAAAAATTTTGACAAACCTTTTATTTCAACCCTGTGTGTGGCTTTGATGACATTTGTATGTAGTGCATATGTCGTCTGCATACATGAAGCAATTAATATCGTACATTTTTAATATTTTTAGCGAGTCGTTAAAATAAATAATTTACATCCTAATACGCTTCCCTGTGTAGGTCATCCAGGACATGGAGGCAAACACCACGGAGGAAAACCAAAACACCACGGAGGAAAACCAAGACACCATGGAGGAAAACCAGGAGACGATGATTCCGATGGCACTCCGGGAAGCCCAGGTTCTCCAGGAAGCCCAGGGTCACCAGGAAGCCCAGGCTCACCAGGAAGCCCAGGTTCACCGGGAAGCCCAGGCTCACCGGGAAGCCCAGGTTCACCGGGAAGCCCAGGTCAACCAGGTAAGAATGCTGATAGTCTCGATGAAAAAAATAGTAGACGTATATACTCTGGCAAGCCAGCTTTGTCAATAGAAAAAGACGGCAAATTTAAAAAATGTAAGCGCGGCTGATCAATCTCCCATGTACAGCTTTTTTCCGCTGACAAAATTGGGTATATTTCATTGAAAATTTTCTGAATGCGAACTAGCATTTTTTGGTAGTGGCAACATTACCTTCGTTTGCTCAAGGAAAAATTTTTGACAAAACTTTTGTTTCAACTCTGTGTGTGGCTTTGATGACATTTTTTATAAGTAGTACAGATGTAGTGCATATGTTGTCTGCATACATGAAGCATTTAATATCGTACATTTTAAATATTTTTAGCGAGTCGTTAAAATAAATAATGTGACATCCTAAATACGCTTCCCTGCGTAGGTCATCCAGGAGATGGAGGCAAACACCACGGAGGAAAACCAAAACACCACGGAGGAAAACCAAGAAACCACGGAGGAAAACCAGGAGACGATGATTCCGATGGCACTCCGGGAGGCCCAGGTTCTCCGGGAAGCCCAGGCTCACCGGGAACCCCAGGTACACCGGGAACCCCAGGTACTCCGGGAACCCCAGGTACTCCGGGAACCCCAGGTACACCGGGAAGCCCAGGTACACCGGGAGGCCCAGGTCAATCAGGTAAGAATGCCGATTGTTTCGATGAAGTAAATAGTGGACGTATATACTCTGGCAAGCCAGCATTCTCAGTAGAAAAAGGCGGTAAATTAAAAAAATGTAAGCGGGACGGATCAGTCTCCCATATATATAGATTTTGAATTTCACGCTTTTTTCCACTGACAAAATTGGCTAAATTTCTGAATGCAAACAAGCATTTTTTGGTGGTGGCAACATTACCTTCGTTTGCTCAAGAAAAAAATTTTGACAAACATTTTATTTCAACCCTGTGTGTGGCTTTGATGACATTTGTATGTAGTGCATATGTCGTCTGCATACATGAAGCAATTAATATCGTACATTTTTAATATTTTTAGCGAGTCGTTAAAATAAATAATTTACATCCTAATACGCTTCCCTGCGTAGGTCATCCAGGACATGGAGGCAAACACCACGGAGGAAAACCAAAACACCACGGAGGAAAACCAAGACACCACGGAGGAAAACCAGGAGACGATGATTCCGATGGCACTCCGGGAGGCCCAGGTTCTCCGGGAAGCCCAGGCTCACCGGGAACCCCAGGTACACCGGGAACCCCAGGTACTCCGGGAACCCCAGGTACTCCGGGAACCCCAGGTACACCGGGAAGCCCAGGTACACCGGGAGGCCCAGGTCAATCAGGTAAGAATGCCGATTGTTTCGATGAAGTAAATAGTGGACGTATATACTCTGGCAAGCCAGCATTCTCAGTAGAAAAAGGCGGTAAATTAAAAAAATGTAAGCGGGACGGATCAGTCTCCCATATATATACATTTTGAATTTCACGCTTTTTTCCACTGACAAAATTGGCTAAATTTCTGAATGCGAACACGCATTTTTTGTTGGTGGCAACATTACCTTCGTTTGCTCAAGAAAAAAATTTTGACAAACCTTTTATTTCAACCCTGTGTGTGGCTTTGATGACATTTGTATGTAGTGCATATGTCGTCTGCATACATGAAGCAATTAATATCGTACATTTTTAATATTTTTAGCGAGTCGTTAAAATAAATAATTTACATCCTAATACGCTTCCCTGTGTAGGTCATCCAGGACATGGAGGCAAACACCACGGAGGAAAACCAAAACACCACGGAGGAAAACCAAGACACCATGGAGGAAAACCAGGAGACGATGATTCCGATGGCACTCCGGGAAGCCCAGGTTCTCCAGGAAGCCCAGGGTCACCAGGAAGCCCAGGCTCACCAGGAAGCCCAGGTTCACCGGGAAGCCCAGGCTCACCGGGAAGCCCAGGTTCACCGGGAAGCCCAGGTCAACCAGGTAAGAATGCTGATAGTCTCGATGAAAAAAATAGTAGACGTATATACTCTGGCAAGCCAGCTTTGTCAATAGAAAAAGACGGCAAATTTAAAAAATGTAAGCGCGGCTGATCAATCTCCCATGTACAGCTTTTTTCCGCTGACAAAATTGGGTATATTTCATTGAAAATTTTCTGAATGCGAACTAGCATTTTTTGGTAGTGGCAACATTACCTTCGTTTGCTCAAGGAAAAATTTTTGACAAAACTTTTGTTTCAACTCTGTGTGTGGCTTTGATGACATTTTTTATAAGTAGTACAGATGTAGTGCATATGTTGTCTGCATACATGAAGCATTTAATATCGTACATTTTAAATATTTTTAGCGAGTCGTTAAAATAAATAATGTGACATCCTAAATACGCTTCCCTGCGTAGGTCATCCAGGAGATGGAGGCAAACACCACGGAGGAAAACCAAAACACCACGGAGGAAAACCAAGACACCACGGAGGAAAACCAGGAGACGATGATTCCGATGGCACTCCGGGAGGCCCAGGTTCTCCGGGAAGCCCAGGCTCACCGGGAACCCCAGGTACACCGGGAACCCCAGGTACTCCGGGAACCCCAGGTACTCCGGGAACCCCAGGTACACCGGGAAGCCCAGGTACACCGGGAGGCCCAGGTCAATCAGGTAAGAATGCCAATTGTTTCGATGAAGTAAATAGTGGACGTATATACTCTGGCAAGCCAGCATTCTCAGTAGAAAAAGGCGGTAAATTAAAAAAATGTAAGCGGGACGGATCAGTCTCCCATATATATACATTTTGAATTTCACGCTTTTTTCCACTGACAAAATTGGCTAAATTTCTGAATGCGAACAAGCATTTTTTGGTGGTGGCAACATTACCTTCGTTTGCTCAAGAAAAAAATTTTGACAAACCTTTTATTTCAACCCTGTGTGTGGCTTTGATGACATTTGTATGTAGTGCATATGTCGTCTGCATACATGAAGCAATTAATATCGTACATTTTTAATATTTTTAGCGAGTCGTTAAAATAAATAATTTACATCCTAATACGCTTCCCTGCGTAGGTCATCCAGGACATGGAGGCAAACACCACGGAGGAAAACCAAAACACCACGGAGGAAAACCAAGACACCACGGAGGAAAACCAGGAGACGATGATTCCGATGGCACTCCGGGAGGCCCAGGTTCTCCGGGAAGCCCAGGCTCACCGGGAACCCCAGGTACACCGGGAACCCCAGGTACTCCGGGAACCCCAGGTACTCCGGGAACCCCAGGTACACCGGGAAGCCCAGGTACACCGGGAGGCCCAGGTCAATCAGGTAAGAATGCTGATTGTTTCGATGAAGTAAATAGTGGACGTATATACTCTGGCAAGCCAGCATTCTCAGTAGAAAAAGGCGGTAAATTAAAAAAATGTAAGCGCGCCGGATCAATCTTCCATATACAGTTTGAATTTCACGCTCTTTTCCACTGACAAAATTGGCTATATTTCATTGAAAATTTTCTTAATGCGTACAATCATTTTTTGGTAGTGGCAACATTACCGTCGTTTGCTCAAGGAAAAATTTTTGACAAACCTTTTATTTCAACCCTGTGTGTGGCTTTGATGACATTTTTATAAGTAGTACAGATGTAGTGCATACGTCGTCTGCATACATGAAGCATTTAATATCGTACATTTTTAATATTTTTAGAGAGTCTTTGAAATAAATAATATAACATCCTAATACGCTTCCCTGCGTAGGTCATCCAGGACATGGAGGCAAACACCACGGAGAAAAACCAAAACACCACGGAGGAAAACCAAGACACCACGGAGGGAAACCAGGAGACGATGATTTCGATGGCACTCCGGGAGGCCCAGGTTATCCGGGAAGTCCAGGGTCACCAGGAAGCCCAGGTTCACCGGGAAGCCCAGGCTCACCGGGAAGCCCAGGTTCACCGGGAAGCCCAGGTTCACCGGGAAGCCCAGGTTCACCGGGAAGCCCAGGCTCACCGGGAAGCCCAGGTTCTCCGGGAAGCCCAGGTCAACCAGGTAAGAATGCTGATAGTTTCGATGAAAAAAATAATAGACGTATATACTCTGGCAAGCCAGCTTTCTCAATAGAAAAAGGCGGCAAATTTCAAAAATGTAAGCGCGGCTGATCAATCTCCCATATACAGCTTTTTTCCGCTGACAAAATTGGCTATATTTCATTGAACATTTTCTGAATGCGAACAAGCATTTTTTGGTAGTGGCAACATTACCTTCGTTTGCTCAATGAAATTTTTTTTACAAACCTTTTAGTTCAACCCTGTGTGTGGCTTTGATGACATTTTTATAAGTAGTACAGATGTGGTGCATATGTCGTCTGCATACATGAAGCATTTAATATCGTACATTTTTAATATTTTTAGACATAGACATAGACATAGAAAATTTTTATTTAACACCACATTGAAAAATGTTTACAGGCAATGCTACAAAACATTATAAGCCTTAGAATTAAACTTAAATAGGCAAAAAGCGAGTCGTTAAAATAAATAATATTACATCCTAATACGCCTCCATCCGTAGGTCATCCAGGATATGGAGGCAAACACCACGGAGGAAAACCAAAACACCACGGAGGAAAACCAAGACACCATGGAGGAAAACCAGGAGACGATGATTCCGATGGCACTCCGGGAAGCCCAGGTTCTCCAGGAAGCCCAGGGTCACCAGGAAGCCCAGGCTCACCAGGAAGCCCAGGTTCACCGGGAAGCCCAGGCTCACCGGGAAGCCCAGGTTCACCGGGAAGCCCAGGTCAACCAGGTAAGAATGCTGATAGTCTCGATGAAAAAAATAGTAGACGTATAGACTCTGGCAAGCCAGCTTTGTCAATAGAAAAAGACGGCAAATTTAAAAAATGTAAGCGCGGCTGATCAATCTCCCATGTACAGCTTTTTTCCGCTGACAAAATTGGGTATATTTCATTGAAAATTTTCTGAATGCGAACTAGCATTTTTTGGTAGTGGCAACATTACCTTCGTTTGCTCAAGGAAAATTTTTTGACAAAACTTTTGTTTCAACTCTGTGTGTGGCTTTGATGACATTTTTTATAAGTAGTACAGATGTAGTGCATATGTTGTCTGCATACATGAAGCATTTAATATCGTACATTTTTAATATTTTTAGCGAGTCGTTAAAATAAATAATGTGACATCCTAAATACGCTTCCCTGCGTAGGTCATCCAGGAGATGGAGGCAAACACCACGGAGGAAAACCAAAACACCACGGAGGAAAACCAAGACACCACGGAGGAAAACCAGGAGACGATGATTCCGATGGCACTCCGGGAGGCCCAGGTTCTCCGGGAAGCCCAGGCTCACCGGGAACCCCAGGTACACCGGGAACCCCAGGTACTCCGGGAACCCCAGGTACTCCGGGAACCCCAGGTACACCGGGAAGCCCAGGTACACCGGGAGGCCCAGGTCAATCAGGTAAGAATGCCGATTGTTTCGATGAAGTAAATAGTGGACGTATATACTCTGGCAAGCCATTATTTTCGGAATTAAAAAGTGTTTTTATTCAAGTGGTAGTCCTTTTTAACATAGATTGAATGAACTCTGACTAAAATATATATCTCTGGATCTCTGGCTGTCTCAAATAAATGTATTTTGTTTTGATAAGTATCTTAGTTCTGCCATGAAATTCTACTTGGTGTTCATATAACGAAATATGGGACATAATAAACTAGGTATTTCATTTAAATATCTAACTCAGCTCTTGGTTTATGTATTTTGACGCATGGTTGCAATATTAACTCAAGAATGTATTAACCAGGTCAACCAGGAGGCCCAGGCAGACCAGGTAAACCGAGCCATCCGGGCAAACCGGGCAAGCGGGGCCATGGAAAGGTCTGTGTATGCTACGACAGCATCGAAGATATCCCATGGAACGTCCGCCGCCAGATCGGAGCCCAGTTTTAAATGGACATGCCACTAAAATAGCCCATTTCTACGACGTAAAGATCTCTTACGACGCACGGAAAACGAACGACAAACGAATGAATTTTAAATCACTTAATTTTAATACATACATTATATTTATTTATATTGAGCAATGTGAAAACTAAAAAAAAAAAATGCTATATGTTCTTAAATAGATTGTATTATTTTATCTATCACAATATACAAGTAGATGGTACCTATTAAGATGAGATATGTATTTATAAGATAGGTAGTTTATTCCATAACAATTTTACAACCATGTCGGAAATATAAGGTGAAATTGAACTTACTATAGCTATTAGCTGAGTGGCTGAACTATCAGAGGATAGTTTGAGGGAGATGCAGTGGCGGATTTGCCCTAAGGCACAGTAGGCCCGGGCCTAGGGCGGCAAGATATTAGGGGCAGCAACTTGTGACCAAAAATTCGCTGATGATAACAAGAAATAACTCAAAACTCAAAATTAGGCCAGGCAACAAATTCTCAAGAAAAGGTATAGAGGGAAATGCTTGGAACACAATTTTTGACTTCGTAACTTTGTTTGGGTGTTAGGAGGTGAACATGTTATCAAAATAAGTCCACGGCCGTAGCCCTTGAGCCGGGGGGTTTGAAGGTACAATTTTTCGGTTTTTCGCTTATATCTCGGAAACTATGCGTCCTAAGTGACATGTTTATTATACATAATGAAAGCTGATAAAATTTGTTTAAATTTTTAGTCAGTCAAATTTTTCGACATCTTGTATAGTTTTCGAGATATCCGCTCTTGAAAGGCTGTAATTTTGCATTAAATTTCCTTCAATAATATATATTTACGGTGCTCACGAGGAACCTAAAAGATTTAAAAGAAATTCCAGAGAAGTTTATACGACATTTTAGTCTTTAAATATGATCAGGAATACACTGTTAAAATCTCGTTAACAGTGTATGTTAAAATCTTTCAGGTTCCTCGTGAGCACCGTGAATATTATTGAAAGAAATAATGCAAAATTACAGACTTTCAAGAGCGGATATCTCGAAAACTATACAAGATATCGAAAAACTCGACTGAAACTTGTAGCAAATTTAATCAGCTTTCATTATGTATTATGATCATGTCGCTAGGACGCATAGTTTCCGAGATATAATAAGCGAAAAACCGAAAAATGCTACCTTTAAACCCCCTCCTCCCCGGCTAGGCAGTTAAAAATTGTGTCCCAAGCATTTCCTAGGTATACCTTTTCGTTGCCTGAACTAAATGTAGTCAATATAATGGGTGCTGAGAAAGGAGCGGCTACAGGGCCTGGGGCCTAGGGCGGCAAAAAGACTGCAAATCCGCCACTGGGGAGATGGACAATAACTTATGTAAAATTGTTCTAATTAAATGAAATTGGGTAAACGTGTAATAGTTGAGGCTATTATATTTTAGTAATTAAATTATGAGCAAACTCGATCAAGGTGTTATTGAGCTAGAAGAGCTTAGAATTCTAAAAAGCTATTTGCAAGAAAGTATGGTCGAGTTTGGTAGGTAGGTATCAAATGAAAGTGCTCGGCTTGTCGGCTTACACATTTATAATATTGTTTTTAAATTTACCATCTTGCTAATTATCAAGATAAAAACGAAATAAAACAAACATAATATAGGTATAATGTCAAATACATGTCAAATTTTGACAAGAACTGGAACTGGCATGAGGGGTGGCGGGAAATGACCGAACGGGATAGTCTTATATGTATCTTTCAGTAGGAGTAGTAGCGAAAAGCTGTGTTATTGTTTGTCCTTGTCACAGTCTCACATATTTTTTGTTCCCCACCGTAAATTTAGTATGGATTATGGTGGGCAACATATAAATTCGACTAATCATAGTGTCGCATTGCGTATGCTTTGTCCTATCTTCTATAGCCCCCTCCACACTCGTGCGAAAATCGCGGGCGAAGCCGCGAACGCGAGTGTGGCGTCGATTTTCGCAGACAGCGAAATCGACTCCACATTCGCGTTCGCGGCTTCGCCCGCGATTCACGCGCATAGTCTGGAGGGGAGGGGGCTTATGGACAAGAAACATTTTGGCTTACCACAGATACATTTTATTTTTTAATATCTATGGTGACTTGAATCTATAGTATATTATACTACTATTTGATCTATAGCCCCCTCCACACACCGTGCGGAGGGAGCTTATCAGTTAAGGGCTCCACAGACCTTGCAATAAATCGCACGCGATTTTCGATCCATTGCCGTCTAACTAGGTGCAACAAATTCAATTTGGCAAACTGCGAGTTCTCAGTTCGGGGCGAACTACTAGTATACATAACATGCATAACTTAAATTAAGTATACAAAATAATAATAAACAGTCTTGTGACATAGCCATGTCACCAGCGCGCCATGTTACCGCAGCGACGCGCCCTGAACGGAATACGGCCACACAGACACGGCGGCGCCGCGCGGGGCGCGACGGTGGGGAACGCAGAGAGCTATAGTCGCACCAATAAAAGTCTGCAGCGGATTTGATAGCCCACGCAGTATAAGTGTTATTTATACGTCATAATTTTCCCGGGGAAGGACATAAGTAGGATAGTTTTTATATTGGAAATCATGCCTGAAGAGAGTGCAAAGAGGGATGGAATTGAAAGAGTTAATGAATTGCCTAATAATAATTGAAGTAAACAACAAATTGAATTATTGCTATTAGCATTATCCAGGCGCTATACCTACTTTAGCTGCTGTCACTAATTCCACGCCGACGAAGTCGCAGGCAAAAGCTAGTAAGCTATATATCTGTGATAAACACACTAATAAATGCCCTTACGATGATGTGTGAGAATTGGATGATGTTTTTTTTTTTATTACGTTCTACGATTTCACCAATCGTACACACCCAAATAAAATAGTATTTTATACAATCGTGATATAATAGAGAGCTTTTCAGTCGAGTACCGTGTTTAGGCAACGAAGCTGAGTTGCCTAAGTAAGGTACGAGATTGAAAAGCTTGATTATATCACTATTGTATACAATACTTTTTCTCGTGTCGTCAACAAAAATAATACTTTTAACTAGGATAATTATACAAACAAACCACACCAAAAGTATACAGCTAAGATACGCGAGCAGCCGTGCTGTGATACCTTCATACTGGTAGGTACGCGACCCGGCCGCCGCGCCCCGCTCCCCACGGCGGGTTGGTCAACGACACCTTCTCGTAACTCATGAGGCCCTGGTACTTACTCCTTGCTAAATTCAATTTTTAAACAGTTTTTTCTCGATTTTAGTCACCGTAGCCTATGAAGACTAACAAGTAACGCTAAGCGGTGTTCGTAGTCTATGGATGTTCCTATATAAAGGGTGTCACATGTGCGTTTCTGACTTATGAAGTTGATTCTGCTGAGTCTGAATTGTTCCTACAATACAACCTAAAAAAATAATAAATTTGAGCTATGGTTTTGTTTCTTCCTCTTGACCGCGGCGAGCTGTGATTGGTCAATTTCATTATAGTTGACTAAACTGTATCGAAATGAATATTATAGTTGAGTTGGGAGCCCATACATTAAAAGTACCCAAAGCAGTTTGGTATACGAAATCTTAATTCAAGAATTACAGTCGACGAGTAGAAAAAAGCAAGTTTAAGTTCAATGAAATCTTATTTATTGACAAATTGTCATTAATATATCTTTAAAACACCTAAGCCAAGGCACATCTTATGATAATTATTGCTTGTACATTCTGTTTAATTTACTCACTAAACAAACTTAATAAAGTATACCTACACCGCACACGGTTCTGAATCTTAGAGCATTTACTAACCGGAGTCGCCTTTAAGAACTTATCCCTCTGCCAAAAACCTTGCACAATTGTGCAAACATTTGTATGGACTGACATGGCTATTTGTACGTTACGTACAAATAGCAATACATATATTTGACGTCCTCTCCCCCGCAAAAATCGGCTGACTGTTTTTTACAAAAAATGTACAGCCAAGGCGTCTCCGGTTACTAAATGCTCTAAGTTCTGAATAGAATAGACGCCTAAGTATTACACCATTGCAGGACAGATTACCTGAGGGCCTACCCCGAACCATGTTCGTCGTGTTGCCTCCCTGTCACACTTACGTACGAATTAACAAGTGCGACAGAGAGGCAACACGTCGAACGTGGTTTGTGGGTCAGAGGGTCTCCGACATGACGAAGTTTCTTAGGCTGAGCGTATGCTGAGACGCTGGCTACGCAGTTCACGCAGCGCAGCGCAGCGCAGATTTTGTAAAGTATGGAACGTCATTTACGTACGCACGGTGCTGTGCAAGCACGTTACCATAGACTAGGAATCCTCTAGACGGAGTTTAGAGCAATTATTTAATGAAACCGATCGATGCTGCCAAAAAAACGGGAGTGCGGGGAACGAGGTCCCGTGCCGTGATTGGTCCGTTCAAAGACACGGACGTCACACAAAGACACTTTCGACTCGAAAATGGAGTAAAACTACCGTATATTGTGGCAGAGGGGGTAGAGCTACTATGCTCAGTCTGGAGGATGTCTTGTCTGTGCACATTACATACTTTACAAAATCTGCGCTGCGCTGCGTGTACTGCGTTTCAACATACGTCTAGCCTAAAGGGGCCCATTGATTAACAGTCCGCCGGACGGTATCGGCCTGTCAGTTAGAACAAAATTTTGACAGTTCCGAACAACTGACAGGCCGATACCGTCCGGCGGACTGTTAATCAGTGGACCCCTTTAAGATGGCGCATAGGTTTTACCTGTCTCGTTCTATGAGAGTTGGCTTAAAGGCAGGTCCAGGCCATAAAAGTAAAAAAAAACAGTATTTAACAATGTTCGTAGAATTTACAGGTAAAACCGATACTGGCGCCATCTGTAATAGTACATTACGATACAAGTGCGAAAACTAGGAAATTCGCAACGAGTGGCGATAAATTATAAAAATGTGACGGTTGGGACACTCCCTCACTTTGTCCTGTTCAAGTCATTGCAAAGTTAATGTAGAAACTCTTCTATAAAACGCATGTAGGGACACTTCACAGTCTCTTATAAACTTATTAAATAATTATCTATATGCTATAGGGTAATTGCGTCAGTTTACCGTCCGGCGTGAGTTTCCGTCCACTTGACGGATTAGCAAATAATACATTTCATTTGTAATTTGCTACTTGCGAAATATATATTTTAATGTAGTTAGATAAATTGTTTAGATATTGAGGATTGCAATAAGTCCAAATTTGGTGCAAAAATGAAGGTATATTCAAATTTAGTCGAGTGGACGAAAACTAGAGCCGAACTAAAACTAGCGCAATGACCCTATGTGAAAATGCAACATTATAAATGCTAAATACAATCAGTGACATGTAGCACCTATCAACGAAGTAATAATATAATAAACATATTTACAACATAACATAAATTATTCACATTTTTGGTTACTTATAATATTTTTTTTAATGTTTGCACCAGGCAGCATGGATTTTTAATACAGTAAAACAAAAACAAATTTAATATCAGAGTCTTAGCCAAGATGCCAATCGCTTACGCTTCGTAGCGAACGAAACGCCGATGTCTCTGTCGCAGTAATATGGTACTGGTAGAGTGATAGGAGAGACTCCCGTATCGTTCGCCACGGAGTGAACTATTGCCATCTTGGCTACGCACCCACGGCTTTGTTAATGAGAATAATGAGAAAATATATTAAATTAAATATTAAATGTATTGTCACACACGATTACCGAGCGCCTACTGAGATAATTTTCTGAAAAAACCGTAGTAAATTGTAGATATGACACCGTAAGATTGTAAACCCGTTAGTTTATAATCTAACGTAGGTTAGGTTAGGTTAGATTATAATCTCCCTACCGTCAGTTTATAATGTAACTAGCGAGATTATAATATGACGAGTGTTTACAATTTTACGGTGACATATATAACTGGCCCACCAGCAAACAAGTTTCCATGCAGGGGGTCAGTGATCTCTGCAGCTTATCATTACTACATATTATTTAAAATCCTGTAACTTTTAAAATCAAACAGAAACAGAAGTTGGTGAATAAGGCGCCAGGTGTTATATATGTAACACTCATGGACAAATTTAGAAGTACGCAAAAAAAGTTTACAGCTTGGCAAAAAAGAGTAGAAATTAAAAAGTGGCAACACTGTAGTGTCGTCCCGTTTTCATGTATATATAAATTGGTTTGAAAGGGACGATACTACAGTGTTGCCACTTTTTAATTTCTACTCTTTTTGCCAAGCTGTAATTACTAACTTTGAAATTACTTTAGGTGCTGTAATCCAGTAATTAAACCTTATTTGCGTTAGATAACTACCATACTTGTTTTTTTTAATATTATTATACAAGTACAAAATTGCACAGTCACCTGCAATAATATGTTATTCTTCGAAGGCCGCAAACATATGTGACATGCTCTTATGGCTCTACAAATAAGATTGTGTCAGATATTTTTGAGGCCTTCGTTGTGTAACATATTATTGCAGGTATACTAAGGTGTAGCAGAAAACCAAGTTACTATATACAATTAATAAAATTAATTTACCACTTTCTTTGTATTACTCGTATTTTAATAGGAAATAATTTCCCGACTTCAGAACCAATTATGGACCTATAGTTGGTCAAGCAGATCTTGTCAGTAGAAAAAGGCGGCAAATTTGAAAAATGTAGGCGCGAAGGGATATCATCTCATAGAAAATTTGAATTTCGCGCCTTTTTCTACTGACAAGATTTGCTTGACCCAGTATAGTTTATAGTTTTTGTAATTTACTCGTGTTTGATTTAAGTTAATTTGTATTTTGTACTAATATTGCTTAATTGCAAAATCATTGTATAGAAGCAGATGTTCTATTATTATTTTTATTATACACTTGTATCATACGTGTATTGCGTCTCACATTTTACTTAATGAGAGAGTGAGACGCAATGACATTGGACAGGAATACCACCCTTATAAGTATATTATATTTATCGGTATATCAAAACCCTGTTTAAATATTTCCTAATTAACCATACGTCAAACCTTGCCAAGCAAAATGAAACTTTGATTTAGTCAACAGAAAGTTCAAATTAGAATGGAACAGGAGACTTTTTTATAGGTCTCTGGGCGGGTAGGGCATAAATAAAATCCGGTACCATTGGTACAAGTGCTACAACCGGGGTCCCTTTGTTTCCCATAAAGTTTTAAGTCATAATGTATTGTTTGTCATATTATCATTAGTCATAAAACTGAAACCGTTAACTTTTCAGGATTTTCGTAAGGTTATCCTATAGATAGGTTAGGTATGTTTGTTTTATAGCAATCCTGAAAAGTGACGCGTTTCTGAACCAAATAAATTATGAGTAATATGACTAACGAGAATGCGGGCAAACAATATATTATGACTTAAAACTTTTTTTTTTGGGAAACCATAGCCAGGTTCAGTACCGGGAATTTAAATGATCGCTACTGCCTATATTGTAAACTGTAAAATTTAACCCTCTACCATCTTTAACATATCAAAGTGTAAAGTGCCATAATAAATGTCATATTTTCATATTTGACGCTTACAGTGACACTTCTACCCTGTAACTGAAAAGAGTGTGCAGGGTTAGAGTTAGACCAAGCTAAATCTGCAGCAACAGAAAAACAGCAGATTTTGAGAATCAGTATGTGACGAGACCACAACAAAAAGTATTAAAAAGTACTGATACTTGTGATTTATTCATCATGTCTCGGTGAGAGCTAAGAAACGTTGCCAATATATTGTTTAAGTGGTTGTCTAATTATTGCACTAGAGTTATTTTTTTTTGGCTTGTTCCCGGCTATCGCTGCAGAGTTAGCTTGGTCCGACTGTACTACTTTAAAAATTACTACTAAATAAACTTTAAATACTAAAAATTACATACTATTATTATTAACATTTGTACTACAACTGGCACAATTCTTAACTTGCGCTTCTAACTGCGCCGTGCGCTTCTGCAAATGCATTATAGTAGCGTCCTTCTGCTTTAGCTGCATTTTCAGCGTCATTATGGAGTCCTCTAGGGCTCCGTACACGGCTTGGACCTCTGGCTGGTAACTGAAGACCTGCGGAGGCTCATCCAGACAGAAAAACTCCCTGACAATCGGATGATTTGGCAGCTTCCTTAATATAGCGTTCACGAATACTTGTAAGCCTCTCACCCTCTCTTCCAGAAATGCAGAATCAAAATTGTCTCTGAACCATCGCTTGCCGGGCAACGGAAGCATTATATTAGGCTGCTCCGCTTTAATTCTAGAATATAACCTAACAAAGTCCGTGTATCTTCTAAATACTAGCCAAGACTGGTCCCGCTTGTCATCTTCTACCTTCAACTTGTAGATTGTGAACCTAGCTCGTTCCTCCATCACTTCGTAACCGACTATGGGTATTTGTAGCGAGTCGAATTTCTTTATTTCTTCTCGGTGTAGACTTAGGTCTATGTTGCTTAAGCTATTTTGTACCGTGGTGACGTTGTCTCTGATGTCGTGTATGTTGCCCATGCTTTTGTGGTGACTCCGGGTTTGCATGCGGGGCCTGTGTTGTGTCTCATTGTCGGACATGGCCGACTCGTAGTTTTTCTTGTAGTATTTGGTAAGCTTGACAGTGGCGACGGCGCTGCAGTCATCGCTGGATGTTGAGGACACTTCGTTGTTCATGTTGTCACATTGGGTATCATTGACTGTGTCTGTATTGTGCAGTGTTTCCATTTTCTGAAATTTATTATTAAACTGTTAGGTGGAAATTGGTCAAGCGGAATGTTTTTAGGGGTGCTAAAATTGCTAAATAGAACACTATTAAAGTATTAACAAAAAAATTATTTTTTTTTTTTTTTTGAACTCTTATAATTATTAATTCATATTAATTATTAATTATTATTATTAAATTTGATTCAACAGATGTGTAAAGTCTAGGAAGACATCATGCTCCCGAACTGCTGAAGAAGATGGCACTGCATAGCAATGGTTACGGTATGGTCAGGTTTCGTGGGTACAGTACCTAAATATTTCATAACCATAGTGACTGCATAATGTATGGAGCTATATGCCCTCGTGCCGCCCACCATACAAAATTATATCCAAGGAAGTTGGAAACTTGTTGTATTTTCAATTAGGTTCAATTTCATTTGATTGAAAATTTTGAGACAAATGAAATGCTACCTACATTATTTTTAATTACGGTTGACATTCCATTGAATCTGAGTGTACATCCTAATGTACATTGGGCGGCACAAGGATACAGCAACATCTGCCTTTACCTGTTAATTGTTCTCAACAAACTATTAATTGTGTTTTGTCATTTTGACTAAAGCATTTGTAAAAAAAGGCATTAAATTTACAAGCTTTTATTTAAGTTGCAATGTTTGTTTGTAATAATTATGTTATTTATTCAGGACAAATCTTCTAAATCTAAATCTAACCATAAATCATGCATTACTATTGACAAGTTCTATCAAGTCAACATACTACCTAGCTATGTTTTTCGTTACCCCCAAACACTTACAGAACTATTGTATCATCATAAAATAAAAAATTAATAAGCTCAAAGCTGTGCGCAAGAAAAAAAATCTAATAAGAAAAACATAAGTTGAATAGCACCATGTAACCTTCACAGTTAATTAAGGTACTTTGCACTTACGTTGTAGAAGAAATTGGAGCAGCTTATGTTATAAATAGCTGCCTGGACACACAACAATGACGCACCTAGCAGCAGCACACCCTGTATGGATGATTTGAACACATTTTCTATAGCTTAAATACTAAACAATGAAACGTAACTTTATACTATCTATATTTGAGTTGATAGCATTAGCACCGATATTGATTGGTAGTAAATTGAGCAAGATATCGTAATGTGTAAATAAAACAGCAATTAGTGGTAAACGTGATAAATAACATGGATAAATAAAGTTTACAAAATACAGCGCGACGTAGGTGAAATTTTGACAGTTATTTAAGGATGCGTTCCACATCGCTGCAGACCAATGATTTTTCTTCGAGCAACACGGAAGGGAGGCGGCATTCGCACTATTTCCCCTCTGCCGAGGTACAAGATTAGCGCGTCAATCTAATCTAGCGCGGGTAATAAAACTAGTTGCACTTGGATTTTTCACTAGACTGAGTCCAGACGCGCGCGTGAACACTGCTGCACAAAAATGCCTGTTTGCTCGGTTTTTTGTTATAAAAAGAGGTCGGGGACATCAAATTTACAAAAAGAAAGTGTTACATTTCACATGTAATATTTTTTTTTACATATCATACGTTTAATTACATTCAAACACAATAATTATATTTTAGTCTCATGTAATTGTTGGATTTATCGATTTTGCTCGCTCAGTACAAATTGCGGATCGGTCGAGCGACAAATCCGACTTCTCATCTCTCAGAATACAATAACATACTTCAACGAAAATGTGTTAGTGTGCGTGTTGTGACACTTGTCACTCGTCCGTACACAAAAAGAGATCGAGGTTTGCAAGATTTGTCTTTGACGTGTGTCATTTTCTATGTATTTGTGTCGTCATTACAGATTGGATTTTGTATGTAAGTGTGTGAGAAGTGCGACTGTGTGCACCTTTCCCCCCGCGAAAAATGGCAGAAAGATTTGTACGGTGAGATATCGCTTGGGCCCCTCCCTTCCGATGTGTCGGAAGCCGGTGTTGCTCGAAGTGATTTTTTGAATATCTGTGTTCCAATTACACACTTGGCGAAACATGATTTGCCAAGTTTTGAAAGAACAGCGCATTACTATTAAAGGGTCCTCTACATTTACTTCAATACAGTTTTTGGCCAATACTAAGGCCAGACGGAGTCAATTTTCACCCAATCTGATTAAATTTCTTGTTGGATTGACGCCAATTTTTTCTTAATCAAATCGGTTGATTTTATCATCCTGTCTGGACCATGTCTGGAATAGCCTAAAGTAGCTAACACACTATCGCACCGCACCAAGGTCATTGTGGGACGCAGCCATAAGTAAGAGGGAGAAAGAGATATCGCTGTCTTCCTCTTACTTATGGGTGCGTCCCACAATGACCTTGGTGCGGTGCGATAGTGTGTTAGCTACTTTATAAAAAAAGCGGAAAAAAAGTATATATACTTGGTCAAGCAAATCTTGTCAGTAGAAAAAGGCGGCAAATTTGAAAAATGTAGGCGCAAAGGGATATCGTCTCATAGAAAATTTGAATTTCGCGCCTTTTTCTACTGACAAGATTTGCTTGACCATCTATATATATTTGACGCATTCGATTTGACATTTGTAGGCAGTATGGCTTAGAGCTTTAGCCTGTCCAGATGGACGAAAAAAAAAATTGACATTTGTTTATTAAAACGTTTGCTGTATGCATTTTGTATGCATTGGCGAACGAAAATGTATTTGTAAAATTAGTGATTTCTTCGTAAATAAACACAATGTCGCGTTTTTTACTGTTAAATTTTAAAGATTTTGGTCTCAACCAAGATATAACACAGACGATTCAGTCACAAACGCTTGCCTGTATATGTTGTTTGGATTCGAATGTACCTCTTATCAACTTGTCGACTTGTAAACATGAAATATATTTGCAAAATTTCTACAAAACTGTGGTAAGTTTTGCCTGACCATTTTCTAAGGAGCTGTAGCAATACAAACATGATTATATTGGCAATATACTTGAATGATAAAAGATCAGGTTATGTCTGAAAAATGATTTTCTATTTACAAATGAAGACATTTTACTTAGTAATGTTTGTGCTCACATGATGACCTTTTCTTATTCATGTATATAATATAATATATAACTTTGTAGTATTATAACATAGTAGTCTTATAGTAATCCAATAAGACTCTAACAATACCCATCAATTCATTTATTCACTTGACCACGCAAAACTAAGCAACCTATTAAAAATATTCCAAAAAAATCAGTAATATAGCATTAATTATTTTTTTGGAATATTGAAAACTTAATGCTTAGGAATGTTATAAATATCATTGTTTGACAGGGTCAATATAATACAACACTATCACTATATAATAAAAGACTATCCTGCTATCCCTGTCACACAATATTTTAAGTACAACATTTAATAACAGCCAATGGGGTTGGCAACTGTCAAAGGTTTGCCTAGATGGCGCCATCATATGAGATTTGGCTTAAAGAGCTGGCATCCAGGGTATTAAAAAAACAAAAATTTGACACAATTCTAGGGATTGACGGGGCAAGCTATGATGGCGCCATCTGCTAAAAACTTCCACCGGCCAACCCCATTTGGGAGCACCGTTAGGTACTCCAAGTTTTCTGTTTTTCTCAATATACTGCACCTTAGAGTTAACACTTATTTATTATATACCTGATTTTAGGCTGAACCTACTAAGAAAGTAGTGTGTTTGGAGTGCCACAATGTCTTGAAGATGATAGAAACCTTCCGGCAGCAGGTGGTAAACAGCTTCCAGAGATTGACTGAGGTGAGCAACGTATGGGCAACATAGACGATGCTTTTACGCTGATGGACACCTACAACACCAAAGGGGTTGCAAGCGCATTACCAGCATTTAAAATAGGAGTCTCTTTTCCTGGGGGTTGTATAGGGGGCTATTCATAAATTACGTCATTTCAAATTAGGGGGGGGGTCTGGACATCGGATGACGGTAGCATGAAGTAGGAGGAAATGGGGTCATTTGAAGCATGATTTTTGGATGATTATAGGGGGGGGGGGGTCAAAAATCGTCAAAAATCGATGACGTAATTTATGGACAGCCCCTAGGCACAGGAATAGTGTGGGTGACAGTTGATTTCACAGTTTAGTTGTGCAAGGCAGGAAGATGTCTGCATCTGATGGTTCATGCATACAATGATACATACAATGTGTTCGGGTGACATCGTCACTGCGTGACAAAACCCTTAAAAAAAAATACATTGTGTTCCTCTCGGAGTCTCCCCCCCCCCCCCTTCTATCGATAGGCGACGCCCTTCAATGGTACATTTATCTGGTTTATTTGGTCAATCAGTGTAAGAATGTCCTATAATATTTATTTATAATGGTGATGATAATGATGATTTTTTTTTCTGTTTTAGGAAGTAACTTCAACAGCACCTCAAAACTATAAAAAACTTAATAAAAACAAGTACAATTTAACAGAAAAGAAAACAGTGAACATTTACCTGCCACCAGCAAAGTACACGGCAGAGAAATGGCAACCCCAACCACAGATAAACAAAATTGTGAAGAAAGAGGTCGACCCTTTGGAGCTTGCGTTGCCAGTGGTGAAAATTAAGGCTGAGCCGGTTGAGAGTGAGAGAGAAAAGGTTGAGATAGAAATAGTACCTGTGAAAAAGCAAGAGGAAACTAAAGGTACAATGTTACTGGAGCAGGCTAGTTTTCTTTACCTTGTAAGGCCCAATGTGCATTACGCTGTACACTCCGTTTCATAATTAGAAATTTTCAAAAAAATAATTTCAATTTACTGTACAACATGGTTTAAACTAAAAATAGGAAAATTATGTACAGTGGGCCTTACGTGGATGTATAATAGTACATTACGATACAAGTGCGAAAATAGGAAATTCGCAACGAGTGGCGATAAATTGAAACACAACCGAAGGGAGTGTTTTAAATCGACAGGAGTAAGGAATTACCTTTTCGCACGTGTGTTGTACAACATTTTACAGTAAGTACATATGCGGCTCGATTCGGAAAATGAATTAGATTTCTACTAGACTTCAACAAGTTACGATACGGATAATTTAAAGATATTTGTAAGATAGATATGTCAACTTTGACGTTTCCGCGATTCTGGAGGTCCTCTTGAACGATTTCGACAAGTTATGACTTAGATATCCAAGTCACATCTAGTCGATATCTAATGTAGATCTAGTTGATCTCTAAATCGTCTCAAGATCTTGTGATAATCTCGAAATCCGAATAGGCCTGTACGCCCTTAAATTTTTTGACATAGGCACGTATTGTCCTTAATCCCGCCCTAAGGCGGTAAAGTAGCAACATATGTACTGTAAAATATATTTAGTTCTTATTTTGTTTAGCGGTGCTACTAATTTTTGTGAAAGAAAGTCCCACAGTATTAATTAATTTCAGCACCACCAGACAAGAACCCAGCGGTCCGGACCGTGACGCTGACCAAGGAGGAGCTGGTGCTCGAGCGCTTGAAACTGGCGCAGTCCCCCGCCTACCTGAAGCTCCCGTACCGCTGCGAAAGCTGCGTCGTCGGCTTCAACTACGAGGAGAATATACAGGACCATATGAAGAGGAAACATGGCCCAGTGAGTAACCATATGTAGTGTACTTTCCTAGTTTCCCTTAGGGCCACTTGCACTATCCCACTAACCCGAGGTTAAGCTGTTAAACCGTTAACTCAGAGTCAAATTGTACTAGTAACCATGGCAACTCCGAATTTAACCGGCTAACCCCGGGTTAGTGAAATGGTGCAAGTGGCACTTAGAAAAGCGCTGGTGGCCTTTGTTGTTGATTTTTGGCCGACTGGCCCTTACTGCTAGGCCAGTCGGCCAAAAATCAACAACAAAGTCCGAATGATGGACTACGAGTAGGTAGGTACACGAGACGAAGATCGTCTTATAGAAAAGTTTTTTTTTTCGGATGAAATGGGTTTAAATGTAAAGCATTGATTGGAAATAATAGGTAAGATACTAAATTACAATTATAGTACAGAATTGTATTTTTTTCGTTGGTTGTTCCATTTTTATAAGAATTTCCGCGAGGTATAAAAGCAGATTTTCATGACATTTTGTTTACAGTACTTATGGTGTTACTTTCCTGCACTAGTGCGGGAAAGAGCACTTTCCGTGCGTATGTCGAAAGTTTAAAGGGCCATATGTACTGTAAAAAAGTAAAAAGTTGTTCGATACAAGTGTTTAATTTCCAATATTATTTAAGTAAAGGTTACAGTTTATTTTGAAACAATGTCAAGTATTGCGGAAGAATTTATAAAAAAAGATCCAATATAACTGATCTAAAGTTATAGTTGTCCCCTAATTTAAATTTTCCTATTATATTCTACACACTGCTTTTATATTGCACACAACTGTATGGGAGTCAACTGGTGTGTTTACAGAAGGTGGGCAGCGTGACGTGCGACGTGTGCCTGGCCGTGCTGCACCCGCCCGGCAGCCTCGCGGCCCACATGTTCCGGCACCTCACCAGGTGATACAACACTCTCTTGTTACTCGTTGCCATGGTTACGGTCGCCCGGGACACTGACGTGCGACGTGTGCCTGGCCGTGCTGCACCCGCCCGGCAGCCTCGCGGCACACATGTTCCGGCACCTCACCTGGTGATACAACACTCTCTTGTTACTCGTTGCCATGGTTACGGTCGCCCGGGACACTGACGTGCGACGTGTGCCTGGCCGTGCTGCACCCGCCCGGCAGCCTCGCGGCACACATGTTCCGGCACCTCACCAGGTTATACAACACTCTCTTGTTACTCGTTGCCATGGTTACGGTCGCCCGGGACACTGACGTGCGACGTGTGCCTGGCCGTGCTGCACCCGCCCGGCAGCCTCGCGGCCCACATGTTCCGGCACCTCACCAGGTGATACAACACTCTCTTGTTACTCGTTGCCATGGTTACGGTCGCCCGGGACACTGACGTGCGACGTGTGCCTGGCCGTGCTGCACCCGCCCGGCAGCCTCGCGGCACACATGTTCCGGCACCTCACCAGGTGATACAACACTCTCTTGTTACTCGTTGCCATGGTTACGGTCGCCCGGGACACTGACGTGCGACGTGTGCCTGGCCGTGCTGCACCCGCCCGGCAGCCTCGCGGCACACATGTTCCGGCACCTCACCAGGTGATACAACACTCTCTTGTTACTCGTTGCCATGGTTACGGTCGCCCGGGACACTGACGTGCGACGTGTGCCTGGCCGTGCTGCACCCGCCCGGCAGCCTCGCGGCACACATGTTCCGGCACCTCACCAGGTTATACAACACTCTCTTGTTACTCGTTGCCATGGTTACGGTCGCCCGGGACACTGACGTGCGACGTGTGCCTGGCCGTGCTGCACCCGCCCGGCAGCCTCGCGGCACACATGTTCCGGCACCTCACCAGGTGATACAACACTCTCTTGTTACTCGTTGCCATGGTTACGGTCGCCCGGGACACTGACGTGCGACGTGTGCCTGGCCGTGCTGCACCCGCCCGGCAGCCTCGCGGCACACATGTTCCGGCACCTCACCAGGTGATACAACACTCTCTTGTTACTCGTTGCCATGGTTACGGTCGCCCGGGACACTGACGTGCGACGTGTGCCTGGCCGTGCTGCACCCGCCCGGCAGCCTCGCGGCACACATGTTCCGGCACCTCACCAGGTTATACAACACTCTCTTGTTACTCGTTGCCATGGTTACGGTCGCCCGGGACACTGACGTGCGACGTGTGCCTGGCCGTGCTGCACCCGCCCGGCAGCCTCGCGGCCCACATGTTCCGGCACCTCACCAGGTGAAACAACACTCTCTTGTTACTCGTTGCCATGGTTACGGTCGCCCGGGACACTGACGTGCGACGTGTGCCTGGCCGTTCTGCACCCGCCCGGCAGCCTCGCGGCCCACATGTTCCGGCACCTCACCAGGTGATACAACACTCTCTTGTTACTCGTTGCCATGGTTACGGTCGCCCGGGACACTGACGTGCGACGTGTGCCTGGCCGTGCTGCACCCGCCCGGCAGCCTCGCGGCACACATGTTCCGGCACCTCACCAGGTGATACAACACTCTCTTGTTACTCGTTGCCATGGTTACGGTCGCCCGGGACACTGAAGTGCGACGTGTGCCTGGCCGTGCTGCACCCGCCCGGCAGCCTCGCGGCACACATGTTCCGGCACCTCACCAGGTGATACAACACTCTCTTGTTACTCGTTGCCATGGTTACGGTCGCCCGGGACACTGACGTGCGACGTGTGCCTGGCCGTGCTGCACCCGCCCGGCAGCCTCGCGGCCCACATGTTCCGGCACCTCACCAGGTGATACAACATTCGCTTGTTACTCGTTGCCATGGTTACCATCGCCCGGGACACTGACGTGCGACGTGTGCCTGGCCGTGCTGCACCCGCCCGGCAGCCTCGCGGCCCACATGTTCCGGCACCTCACCAGGTGATACAACATTCGCTTGTTACTCGTTGCCATGGTTACCATCGCCCGGGACACTGACGTGCGACGTGTGCCTGGCCGTGCTGCACCCGCCCGGCAGCCTCGCGGCCCACATGTTCCGGCACCTCACCAGGTGATACAACACTCTCTTGTTACTCGTTGCCATGGTTACGGTCGCCCGGGACACTGACGTGCGACGTGTGCCTGGCCGTGCTGCACCCGCCCGGCAGCCTCGCGGCACACATGTTCCGGCACCTCACCAGGTGATACAACACTCTCTTGTTACTCGTTGCCATGGTTACGGTCGCCCGGGACACTGACGTGCGACGTGTGCCTGGCCGTGCTGCACCCGCCCGGCAGCCTCGCGGCACACATGTTCCGGCACCTCACCAGGTGATACAACACTCTCTTGTTACTCGTTGCCATGGTTACGGTCGCCCGGGACACTGACGTGCGACGTGTGCCTGGCCGTGCTGCACCCGCCCGGCAGCCTCGCGGCCCACATGTTCCGGCACCTCACCAGGTGATACAACACTCTCTTGTTACTCGTTGCCATGGTTACGGTCGCCCGGGACACTGACGTGCGACGTGTGCCTGGCCGTGCTGCACCCGCCCGGCAGCCTCGCGGCACACATGTTCCGGCACCTCACCAGGTGATACAACACTCTCTTGTTACTCGTTGCCATGGTTACGGTCGCCCGGGACACTGACGTGCGACGTGTGCCTGGCCGTGCTGCACCCGCCCGGCAGCCTCGCGGCACACATGTTCCGGCACCTCACCAGGTGATACAACACTCTCTTGTTACTCGTTGCCATGGTTACGGTCGCCCGGGACACTGACGTGCGACGTGTGCCTGGCCGTGCTGCACCCGCCCGGCAGCCTCGCGGCCCACATGTTCCGGCACCTCACCAGGTGATACAACACTCTCTTGTTACTCGTTGCCATGGTTACGGTCGCCCGGGACACTGACGTGCGACGTGTGCCTGGCCGTGCTGCACCCGCCCGGCAGCCTCGCGGCCCACATGTTCCGGCACCTCACCAGGTGATACAACACTCTCTTGTTACTCGTTGCCATGGTTACGGTCGCCCGGGACACTGACGTGCGACGTGTGCCTGGCCGTGCTGCACCCGCCCGGCAGCCTCGCGGCCCACATGTTCCGGCACCTCACCAGGTGATACAACACTCTCTTGTTACTCGTTGCCATGGTTACGGTCGCCCGGGACACTGACGTGCGACGTGTGCCTGGCCGTGCTGCACCCGCCCGGCAGCCTCGCGGCCCACATGTTCCGGCACCTCACCAGGTGATACAACACTCTCTTGTTACTCGTTGCCATGGTTACGGTCGCCCGGGACACTGACGTGCGACGTGTGCCTGGCCGTGCTGCACCCGCCCGGCAGCCTCGCGGCACACATGTTCCGGCACCTCACCAGGTGATACAACACTCTCTTGTTACTCGTTGCCATGGTTACGGTCGCCCGGGACACTGACGTGCGACGTGTGCCTGGCCGTGCTGCACCCGCCCGGCAGCCTCGCGGCCCACATGTTCCGGCACCTCACCAGGTGATACAACACTCTCTTGTTACTCGTTGCCATGGTTACGGTCGCCCGGGACACTGACGTGCGACGTGTGCCTGGCCGTGCTGCACCCGCCCGGCAGCCTCGCGGCACACATGTTCCGGCACCTCACCAGGTGATACAACACTCTCTTGTTACTCGTTGCCATGGTTACGGTCGCCCGGGACACTGACGTGCGACGTGTGCCTGGCCGTGCTGCACCCGCCCGGCAGCCTCGCGGCACACATGTTCCGGCACCTCACCAGGTGATACAACACTCTCTTGTTACTCGTTGCCATGGTTACGGTCGCCCGGGACACTGACGTGCGACGTGTGCCTGGCCGTGCTGCACCCGCCCGGCAGCCTCGCGGCACACATGTTCCGGCACCTCACCAGGTGATACAACACTCTCTTGTTACTCGTTGCCATGGTTACGGTCGCCCGGGACACTGACGTGCGACGTGTGCCTGGCCGTGCTGCACCCGCCCGGCAGCCTCGCGGCCCACATGTTCCGGCACCTCACCAGGTGATACAACACTCTCTTGTTACTCGTTGCCATGGTTACGGTCGCCCGGGACACTGACGTGCGACGTGTGCCTGGCCGTGCTGCACCCGCCCGGCAGCCTCGCGGCACACATGTTCCGGCACCTCACCAGGTGATACAACACTCTCTTGTTACTCGTTGCCATGGTTACGGTCGCCCGGGACACTGACGTGCGACGTGTGCCTGGCCGTGCTGCACCCGCCCGGCAGCCTCGCGGCACACATGTTCCGGCACCTCACCAGGTGATACAACACTCTCTTGTTACTCGTTGCCATGGTTACGGTCGCCCGGGACACTGACGTGCGACGTGTGCCTGGCCGTGCTGCACCCGCCCGGCAGCCTCGCGGCACACATGTTCCGGCACCTCACCAGGTGATACAACATTCTCTTGTTACTCGTTGCCATGGTTACGGTCGCCCGGGACACTCGTACTCAAAGGGTAAAAACGGGACCCTATTACTAAGACTTCGCTGTCCGTCCGTCTGTCCGTTATGGTAATTTTAATGGTTTACTTGACAGTTTAATGGTTTACAAGACCGGTCATTGTGGCACTCTTTGGGGGAGGCCTATGTCCAGCAGTGGACGTCCTCTGGCTGATATGATGATGATGATGATGATGACTTGACAGTGACCTAAGTGACTTTGACACTTTTGACAGTGACGTATCTGTCGTAGTTTTTTTTGGATTTGAATTCCAGTTTTGAGTATAGATACACAACTTGACACTGTCGTAGAAGTTAAACAAATTGATTCATTATAACATTCATTCTTTCGGCTTGGCCTTCCCCCGATTGGGTCGGGTTACTAAATCTAGTTATACGCGCACCCGAGCTGCATACATCGCCATTGTTAGTAGCTCGGTACTACTTACATGCCTAGCGTGTCTTATTTAAGTTTGGGCAGTTGTGTAAAAGCCTGTGACAACCCTTGTGCGGTGTCAACATGAAAGGCGTCGGTCCACCGTTACTTTTGACAGTGTGCCTGTACCGTGTCGCAGGTACGCGTGCGTGAAGTGCGACGCGCGCTACCCGACCTACGACGACACGCTCCACCACTACAAGAAGCAGCACGGCGACCGCTGTCTCCGCTGCGCCGAGTGCCACTACACCACCGAGTGAGTTTACTTGCTTTACAGTACATCTGGTGCTCCATTACGACACCCTGTGCTATTATGAGCACATTTCGTCACTGCGTCGAAAATTTAAAGGGTAGTAAAACGTTGTACAATACAACACACGTGCGAAAAGGTAATTCGCAACTCGTGTCGATTTAAAACACTCCCTTTTCGCACTTGTATCGTAATGTACTATTATAGTACATCTGGTGCTCCATTACGATACCCTGCGCTATAATAAGCATATTACGTCACTTCGTCGAAAATTTTATACCTTTAAACGAGCATTTCTTGTTTATTTATATATTTCGGGGATCTCGGAAACGGCTCTAACGATTTCGATGAAATTTGCTATGTATGTGGGGGTTTTCGTGGGCGATAAATAAAAACAAAAAAAAATGAAAAAATCGATCTAGCTTTGTCGTATCTCTGGGAAAATGCGCATTTTTGAGTTTTTATATGTTTTCCGAGCAAAGCTCGGTCTCAGATAGTAACTATTGTAATGTTGCAGCTCCCCACAGAAGTTCAGGAAGCACAAGCGGCTGCACCACAAGCGGTTCACGTGCGCGGACTGCGGCGTGGTGCTCGCCACGCGGCCCAGCCTCACCCGCCACATGGCGTGAGTTTACCATATTACATATAGTCTGGCAAGCAAAGTATGTCAGTAGCAATGTACAGCAAAGTAGGGCAACACTCAAAGAGCAATATTGCGCTAAGAAAAGCAGCAATGTACATCGAACCAAAAAATGTAATTATCATAACCTCAAATTTTATAAATATTTACGATCATCGAGCATGATTGTACATTGTAGGCACCTTGACTTTGCTTAAGTTCATGCACAATCTTATTTAATATATTGGTATTTTAACCCGCATAAATGTTAATGTGGTTCAGTGAAGGGGACGGACTGAAAATCAGCGCTGCGCAGGCAATTTGTAACGAAATGACTGACGCAGCGTATGCTGAGCCCGTTCCTTTTGCCGCACAAATTTAATTTTTAATTATTATATTTTGTAACCTGTATGCTTATTGTGTTGCAATAAATGGTTTCTTATTCTTATTATTTAATGCTGACAGCAGAAATTTCTCTTGAAATAGCAACGATTCAGATTGTAAACAAACAAGATGGCTGTCATTCACGATTCACATTCCACAGAGAAAACACAGATGACTCGGATTTTGAAATTATTCGAAAACAGTGCTAACCCGCGATTTTCAAATTTGCCGCCTTTTGCTACTGACAAGAATTGCTTGACCAAGTATACATCATCGTTATTTTAGCCTCCTGTCGCTCACTGCTGGACAATACTGGACATAGGCATACATCCAGGGAATCAGACTTTTTTATACTACGTCGGTGGCAAACAAGCTTACAGCCCGCCTGATGGTATTTTTTTTCCTCTGCTTTGTCCTGATCGGAACACGAAAACCGAATATCTTAAACGGATCTCCAATATTTTTGTCACACAATATATACTCGTAGTGCTATATTTTTTAAGCGATTAATATTTTTATTTTACCAACGTCGACATGCCCGAAATAGGGTTCATGGCCTCGGGCCCTTTCGCGTCATCTTGAAAAGTTGTAACATTTATTTCAAAATTTTAATGGCCTCCTAGCCTAGTCGGTAGTGACCCTGCCTACGAAGCAGGAGGTCCCGGGTTCGAATCCTGGCAAGGGCATTTATTTGTGTGTTATGGATGTTTTCTATGTATATAAGTATTTATATATATGTGTCTATTATATACATATATATCGTTGTCTAGTACCCACAACACAAGCCTTATTGAGCTGCTGTGGGACTAGGTCGATCTGTGTAAAATTGTCCTATAATATTTATCTACTTATACATGAAAGTACGAATGGCGGACTCCAGGTATTCTCTACCAGTCAACAATTAAAATCGTATTTATACCGGGAGGCAAAAAAATAACTTCATTCCCGTTGCCAGGGAGGTTTTGGGATTATACTGAGCAACTTTTACTATGGGACCAACCCCGAAATCGCGAAAAAAAAAATTTGGCTGTTTCATACTTTTTGATTGGTTCATTTTCTATGGGAGGGTAATTTTATTTCGCGATTTCGGGGTTGGTCCCATAGTAAAAGTTGCTCAGTATAATCCCAAAACCTCCCTGGCAACGGGAATGTAGTTATTTATTAGCCACCCTGTATTTAACCGTTAGTGTGCGGCACCACAGATAAGATAATCATTTGACTTTTGACTACCCGAAAGGGACTAGGGCCATACATTAGAAAGAGACAGCATGGTTCGTCCCTGAACCGCTGTCAAACTTCGGTTCTGTAGGAAGTGTCCTTTCTGTACGGTAGTAGTATTAATGCCGCGACCGCTGCAGGGGACCATCGAGTGCGTCGACTTCTGGCCGAAGGGTGTCGTGTTTCGGAGGTTTCGGGGCAAACTGCCGAACCTAACACAAGAACAGACGATTCAACGGAGCCACGCCATTTTGTCGCATAAATAGTGCTTAGTTTTTAAGTTTATAAAATACATATGTATGTTAGTCTGTAAGGTATTTGTAATATGGGCCTTGGTGCCTGACTTAAATTTTAAATAAATAATAGTTATTTGTTTTTCTCAAACATGCAATGAAATATTGATGTTATGTTCCTTATAATAGGCTGCGAAGTATGACGTTTCAGGTGCGGCTAGGACAAAAGGTCGTTAATGGAATTTCATACACATCTTGCAGGCCTAGGCCGGCAAAGTCCTCTTTTTTAATTTTCATTTCACAGATATTTGTGACACAACATCGTGGCATTCATCCATTAAAAAAAACTAGAGGCAGTATTTGCTTTATGGTTCGTAATGACACTGCCACTACGCCTATAAAAAAATAACAAAAAACAATGTTTGCTATAATTTGCAGTTTTATTTGTATAAAATCAACATGAACTTAATAAATAATACATTCTATAACTTTATAATTTTAAATTATAAATTTAACTATACAAATAAAAACATTTAAAATATTTCATCTAAACGTTAGCGGTAAAAAGGTCTACTCAAACACACGTAGTTATATTTTTTAAATTGTTATGGAGGTAAAGTTGAAAAATATTCATTCTGTTTTATTGGATTTATGGTGCGTTGTTGATTTTTTTACTTTAATATGAGTTCCGACGAAATAATGAAATTAATATTAATTGTAATCGTAGGTGTTGGAATTGGCAGCGTAAGTAGAATTGATTTTAATAACTTGCTGCCTCTGCCGCCAAGTCAAAGACGAAGTATGTATATGGTTGCTTATGGCAATTTTATTATTTGAGAAACTAAGAAAAATGGCTTACAATTTATTAGAAACAGTTTTGTGGCATATTTTAAATGAATGTAACTACAAATTCGTCAACACTGTGGAAATTATACTTATTTACTCCATGCATAAAGCAACGATGTATGTGAAACATGATATCAACATGAAAGACTATGTAAACTTACGTGATGAAAACGACAGTCAGACGGATACAAGGCGAAAAAATCAAAGATACATGAAAATATACGGGTAGTAAAAATAGGGTGCGTCCCACGAGATATAACTACTTAATATATAATTTCATATTAATAAAGTTCACAAGATATAATGAACGTTTGCTATAACATCAAAATCAATATTTTTATTAGGAATAACGGTCATTTAACATAATACTCATTTTGTATAATGATTTTTTATATAACACTCAAATACTATAAATTCAGTTTGTATAACATACATAACGTATATCGATCATAGTATATACTATCTTTTAGTATAATGATTATAAAATATAATAGCGTATGATATACTAAATAGGTTATAACTGCTGCCCCTATACAAAACAAGCTGTTGCCAGAAAAGTAGGTTAGGTTAGAACTGCGACCTCTACAGAAAACAAACTGCTGCCAGAAAAGTAGGTTAGGTTAGGTTAGAACTGCGACCCCTACAGAAAACAAACTGCTGCCAGAAAAGTAGGTTAGGTTAGAACTGCGACGCCTACAAAAAACAATCTGCTGCTAGAAAAGTAGGTTAGGTTAGAACTGCGACCCCTACGGAAAACAAACTGCTGCTAGAAAAGTAGGTTAGGTTAGGTTAGAACTGCGATCCCTACAAAAAAAGGTAATAATAGGCTACAAATATAATGACCACCAAAAAATACTTTGGTACCCTAAATAAAAAAATCATGCTTACCAAAAAAAAATACTGAACACCAAAAAAATAAGGCCTAAAAATACAAAAGTACCACCACTTTAATTACGACTGCACTTCAAATTGTATTCAAATACCAAATATATTGAATGATCACCAAAAATCATTAATGATCACCAAATCTTGAAGACCAAATGAATGCGATATTTTCACCTAAATAAACCTCTATGATTACCAAAAAATGTATACATATTACCAAATAAAGTAAACTGATGCCAAAATTACTAGCCCCTCCCGCTCAACCCCCCGTAGCCCGCATCGCATACCTACCTAACCTAATCTACTTTTCTAGTAGCATTTCGTTATGCTACTAGAAAAGTAAGTTAAACTGCTATCAGTTAAGTGGGTTAGCTTAGGTTAGCACTGCGACCCTTACAGAAACGAAAGGTACTAGAAAAGTAGGTTAGGTTAAGTTTCAACTGCTACCCATACAGATACGAAACGCTACTAGAAAAGTGGGTTAGGTTAGGTTTGAACTGCGACCCTTACAGAAAAGAAATACTACTAGAAAAGTGGGTTAGGTTAGGTTTGAACTGCGACCCATACAGAAACGAAATGCTACTAGAAAAGTGGGTTAGGTTAGGTTTGAACTGCGACCCTTGCAGAAAAGAAATGCTACTAGAAAAGTGGGTTAGGTTAGGTTTGAACTGCGACCCTTACAGAAACAAAATGCTACTAGAAAAGTGGGTTAGGTTAGGTTAGAACTGCGACTGTTACAGAAATAAAATGCTACTAGAAAAAGATGACGAAGTGGATTACTTAATTTAATAGGATAACGATATATTAAATGTTTGCACATTTTTAATTAAAATGTGGTTACAATTTTTGTGATCATTTACTATTTTTGCGTTTACAATGATTATTTTGGAGCCATTTGCTTTAATAGGATAGCAAGATTTAAAAATTTGGTTATCATTTTACATTAAAATGGAGTTCAAATTTTGGTGGTCATTTACTATTTTTGGGTTTACAATGATTATTTTGGTGTCATTTTCTTTAATAGGATAGCAAGATGTAAAAATTTGGTTATCATTTCACATTAAAATGGGGTTTGAAATTTGGTAATCATTGACTATTTTTGGGTTAATAATGATTAGTTTGGTGTCATTTCCTTTAAAAGGATAGTAAAATGTAATAAAATTGGTAATCATTTCACATTAAAATGGTGTTATAATTTTGGTGATCATTCATGATTTTAGGGTGGTAAAATAGATTTTTTTGGTATTAAATTTTACTAAATCTGGTGATCAGTTAAATAGCAGCCGTAAAAATACACGACTCGTGTAAAACATACGCGTGATAATGATATAGGTACGTGTTGGTTATATTTTGGGTGTAGTTTATTTTTAGTTTTTTCTATAAATAAAACTTGGGTTTCGTGGATTTTTTATTTTATTTATTTCATTGCATGTTTGAGAAAAGCACTATACATACCTCGGCGGGAAATGGGGTTGCCCGCGCTCAGACCTATCCGTCCTCGCTTCGCTCGGCCGTCTATATGTCTTCGGCCGGCAACCCCTTTCGTCCCGGCCTCTGTAGTAATGTACTATTACAAGGGGGCAAAGTTGTTGTTTAGCCGCTCGTGCTAATATTGATACCCAAGCAAGCGAAAGATTCCAAAATTGAACCACGAGCGTAGCTAGTCGTTCGAAAAATGGAATCTTGAGCGTTGCGAGGGTTTCAAAGCACGAGGGTTAAACAAAATTTGCCCCCGAGAGAAAACGCAAAATTTTTCACCACACCAACCCGAAACAAATATTAAATGTAAAATATCAAACAAAATCAAACCAAATCAAATTAAAATGAACGTTATTAAATAATTATCATCCAAAATCATCATTTAAAAGTCAATTCTACCAGCAAACATAGGAAAACAACTCAAAATTTGCATTTGATTACTTTGCCTAACATGTGAATTACTGATAGCAAAGTGCAACTATGCTATCCGTTTTTGAAGTGTAAAGTAAGCCTTCCGTCCGAGCTGGTGTGGTGAAAATAAATTATGTATTCTGTGCCGTTAGCGTGCTCCACAACAAGCGGCTGTACCGCTGCGTGCACTGCTCCATCACGTTCACGGACGGCACTAAGTTCGCGACGCACATGCGCGTGCACGGCGCGGCGGCGGCGCGCGCGGCGTGCGCGGCGTGCGGGCTGCAGTTCAAGGCGTGGCACGCCTACAACGCGCACCACCTCTACAGCACCGCGCACCGGAACACTACCAAGTTAGTACGCCACTATACTCTCACGCGCCGTGCGGGCTGCAGTTCAAGGCGTGGCACGCCTACAACGCGCACCACCTCTACAGCACCGCGCACCGGAACACTACCAAGTTAGTACGCCACTATACTATCACGCGCCGTGCGGGCTGCAGTTCAAGGCGTGGCACGCCTACAACGCGCACCACCTCTACAGCACCGCGCACCGGAACACTACCAAGTTAGTACGCCACTATACTCTCACGCGCCGTGCGGGCTGCAGTACAAGGCGTGGCACGCCTACAACGCGCACCACCTCTACAGCACCGCGCACCGGAACACTACCAAGTTAGTACGCCACTATACTCTCACGCGCCGTGCGGGCTGCAGTTCAAGGCGTGGCACGCCTACAACGCGCACCACCTCTACAGCACCGCGCACCGGAACACTACCAAGTTAGTACGCCACTATACTCTCACGCGCCGTGCGGGCTGCAGTTCAAGGCGTGGCACGCCTACAACGCGCACCACCTCTACAGCACCGCGCACCGGAACACTACCAAGTTAGTACGCCACTATACTCTCACGCGGCGTGCGGGCTGCAGTTCAAGGCGTGGCACGCCTACAACGCGCACCACCTCTACAGCACCGCGCACCGGAACACTACCAAGTTAGTACGCCACTATACTCTCACGCGCCGTGCGGGCTGCAGTTCAAGGCGTGGCACGCCTACAACGCGCACCACCTCTACAGCACCGCGCACCGGAACACTACCAAGTTAGTACGCCACTATACTCTCACGCGCCGTGCGGGCTGCAGTTCAAGGCGTGGCACGCCTACAACGCGCACCACCTCTACAGCACCGCGCACCGGAACACTACCAAGTTAGTACGCCACTATACTCTCACGCGCCGTGCGGGCTGCAGTTCAAGGCGTGGCACGCCTACAACGCGCACCACCTCTACAGCACCGCGCACCGGAACACTACCAAGTTAGTACGCCACTATACTCTCACGCGCCGTGCGGGCTGCAGTTCAAGGCGTGGCACGCCTACAACGCGCACCACCTCTACAGCACCGCGCACCGGAACACTACCAAGTTAGTACGCCACTATACTCTCACGCGCCGTGCGGGCTGCAGTACAAGGCGTGGCACGCCTACAACGCGCACCACCTCTACAGCACCGCGCACCGGAACACTACCAAGTTAGTACGCCACTATACTCTCACGCGCCGTGCGGGCTGCAGTTCAAGGCGTGGCACGCCTACAACGCGCACCACCTCTACAGCACCGCGCACCGGAACACTACCAAGTTAGTACGCCACTATACTCTCACGCGCCGTGCGGGCTGCAGTTCAAGGCGTGGCACGCCTACAACGCGCACCACCTCTACAGCACCGCGCACCGGAACACTACCAAGTTAGTACGCCACTATACTCTCACGCGGCGTGCGGGCTGCAGTTCAAGGCGTGGCACGCCTACAACGCGCACCACCTCTACAGCACCGCGCACCGGAACACTACCAAGTTAGTACGCCACTATACTCTCACGCGCCGTGCGGGCTGCAGTTCAAGGCGTGGCATGCCTACAACGCGCACCACCTCTACAGCACCGCGCACCGGAACACTACCAAGTTAGTACGCCACTATACTCTCACGCGCCGTGCGGGCTGCAGTTCAAGGCGTGGCACGCCTACAACGCGCACCACCTCTACAGCACCGCGCACCGGAACACTACCAAGTTAGTACGCCACTATACTCTCACGCGCCGTGCGGGCTGCAGTTCAAGGCGTGGCACGCCTACAACGCGCACCACCTCTACAGCACCGCGCACCGGAACACTACCAAGTTAGTACGCCACTATACTCTCACGCGCCCTGCGGGCTGCAGTTCAAGGCGTGGCACGCCTACAACGCGCACCACCTCTACAGCACCGCGCACCGGAACACTACCAAGTTAGTACGCCACTATACTATCACGCGCCGTGCGGGCTGCAGTTCAAGGCGTGGCACGCCTACAACGCGCACCACCTCTACAGCACCGCGCACCGGAACACTACCAAGTTAGTACGCCACTATACTCTCACGCGCCCTGCGGGCTGCAGTTCAAGGCGTGGCACGCCTACAACGCGCACCACCTCTACAGCACCGCGCACCGGAACACTACCAAGTTAGTACGCCACTATACTATCACGCGCCGTGCGGGCTGCAGTTCAAGGCGTGGCACGCCTACAACGCGCACCGGAACACTACCATGTTAGTACAATACTAATAACCCCCATTAAACTCTAGAATAATAAAAATTGCTGTTGTTATTTAGAGTCTTTCTCTCTCTTTAGAGTCACACATCACACATTCTCGCATTAGAGTCACATCATTAGTACAAAGGCGAACTATGCATATATGTGTGTATTGCGTCTCACATTAATGAGAGAGTGAGACGCAACGCATATTGAACAGGTAGAATACCAACTAAGACGGTATTAGTAAAATTGCAAATGTTCCAGGATAACCTGCAACCACTGCGGCATGAAGTTCGCGACGGCGACGCACCTGCGCATGCACGTGCAGTTCAGCGACCACCCCAAGCAGACCTTCCACTGCCCAGACTGCCCCAAGGTTCGCATACTAGGTCCCACTTGCACCATCCCACTAACCCGGGGTTAAGCGGTTAAACCGTTAACCTAGTGTCAAATTGTACTGGTAACCAGTGCAACTTCAGGTTCAACCGGTTAACCCCGGGTTAGTGGAACGGTGCAAGTGGGCCTAGGTCAAGCAAATCTTGTCAGTAGAAAAAGGCGGCAAATTTGAAAAGTTAACAACACTACGTTTGAATTGTTCGAAAATCGCGTGTTATTTATATCTTATCTGTGGAACTGTTTTGTTTACATTTCACCGTTGTTCGATGTACATTGCTGCTTTTTGTTAGTTTCCTAGGGATACCATACTTTAGTTTGCTTTACATTGCTACTGACATATCCAGCTTGACCAACTATAATTAATAAGTTTTTAGCAAACATTTCATTTTTGGTCCTAGCTTTTAACGCTGGCTGTACTTTTCTTTCCACAGGCAACTAATACTCATCGAGACAATTCTAACAACGCCAAACACAATTAGGTTTCGTTATTTTTTCTCAGAGTTCCCATGGCCACCTCCTGTCTCCATCATCAGATCAGCTCGATGGTACCATAATATTGCATTGTTCCGACTTAAATTTGTATGCAAATTTTCAGCTTCATTGGAAGCCGGGAAGGGGGTCAAATTTAACTTGGAACATTTGACCCGTACAAACAGTTACACACATAGAGTAATTCGCCAGTAAATGGCCACCCTAAACTAAAAATGAATTCTATTCACCTATAAACAGAATTTATTTTAGTATAAGGTTTCAATAACTGGCCAGCGTTCAATAACTAGCCACCTTATACTAAAAATTAATTCTGTTTATAGGTGAATAGAATTCATTTTTAGTTTAGGGTGGCCAGTTACCCTACCCTACCTAGATACATAGGCAGGGTCGTCTTAAACTATGCTGGGGCCCTTGGGCACATAAGAATTTGGGGCCCTTTTGGAAAGTAAAGAAAGCGAATTAAACTAACATTTTTCTACTATGATCTTCTATTTATTATGGGTAATCAAATATACTGTTACTGTCTGTCCTTCGGGGCCCCCTGAGGCCCGTGCCCAGGGCCCCCATTGCCCTTATGGTAAAGACGGTACTGTACATAGGTACATTACAAGTTAATAAAAAGCTTGTAAAAATACATTAATATATTAAATATTTTTTTTTTCTGAAAATGTCCAAAGATCCAATAGTACGTTTTGTAACAGGAGTTTGCCGTAGAAGCAGAGATGAAACAGCACCGCAACATTCACAAGAAACAGCGGCTCCGCTCCACCGACAGGATCTGCGACTACTGCGGCCGCGTCTACACTGTGAGTGCACGATACCTTATACAATGTATAGTAGTAGTAGTAAACACTTTATTGTACAAAAAGACATTAAAAAAATTAAAATAACATACAATTAGTAAGAAGTACAAATGCGAACTTATACCTTTGAGGAAGTTACGGATTACGGATTTAATCAATAAAGTAAAACTCGAATGACATTGTAACAGTTTTTCGACCAGGTCACGTGTCCGTCTTACGAATCTTACGGTCACGTGACACCTGTTGCGAGTTTAACATTTTTTCCCCATCACAAAAAGTGCACAGCGCCGCTAAAGAAGAAGAAGAATTTAAATACCTAAATATGTATAAAATATGGTTGTTGCAGAGTCGAGAGCACCTCATCCGCCACATCCAGACGCACCTGCTGAAGCGGCAGAAGGCCAAAGAACGAGCCAAGTCGACCAAGCCCCACAAGGCGAAATAAACTATATACACTAACACTTGTTTTATTATACCAATGGGTACTGAAGTATTACAGATGACACCAGCATAGGTTTTACCTGTCAATACTACGAATAGTACGAATAGCGATAGTTCGAGCCCTACTTAGTGTAAGGGGCGCCGCAGGCGCCCAGAACGTAAGAGCGCGTTTAGCGCGCTGAATGTCGCGCTTCGCCCGACCTTTTAGTGTGAGGGGCGCCGTTGGCGCCCAGTGTATAATGAGCGCGCTGAATGTCGGGCTTCGCCCGACCTTTTAGTGTGAAGGGCGCCGTAGGCGCCCAGTATGTAAGAGCGCGCGCAGCGCGCTGAATGTCGGGACTTGCCCGACCTTTTAGTGTGAAGGATGCCTGTTGAGAGCGCTCGAGTCATTTATTATGCACAGCGACCGGAGTCCGCCGCCTCCCCGACCAACCTCCCTATAAGGGATTTGGAGGTATATATGTCGCAGTCGGATCGTATAATCCGCCGTATTACATTACGGCTAGCCATTTTCAAAAACAGGGGCGTTTTGAAATGCGGCGGTTTAACGATTAGCCGGATTGAATGCGGCTGAATGAGAATCCGCCCGAATGTATTCGGCGCCATACGTTCTTCAACACGGCTAGCCGTAATGTAATACAGCGAATCATTAGCCGCCGCTTTGACAGTTTTTAGTTCCCATTTTTAACACCCGTGGCGCTGCCTGACAAACGCTGGGGTGTCCATCAAATCTGGAGTTCGTCGGACTGTTTCTTTTCAAAAAACATTTCTTTCGCAACTTAACTAGACGGAGCCCCGCTTCGCGGGGCTCCTATTTCTGAGCGGTTTGCCCTTCGGGCATCTGAAGCTACCTAACGAACCTAACCTACCTACCTATTGATTTAGTGAGACGTCCGTGAAAACATTACACTTTGGGGAAAAAAGCGTAGGTAGGTAAGTAGGTTAGGTTCGTTAGGTAGCTTCAGATGCCCGAAGGGCAAACCGCCCAGAAATAGGAGCCCCGCTTGCGGGGCTCCGTCTATTTAAGTTGTGAAGGAAATGTTTTGGAAAAGAAACACATGTAGTGCGGTGGGACCATGGTAAAAATAAATTAAATTGCAAACATTGTCAAACTCCGGTTACGTAGGCGACCGAAAGAACTGGTCACTCTAGAATCTAAAATAGTAGTACGATGCGGCTAAACGTTGGCCGCCTTATTGAAGAACGTATCGCAATGACAATCCGGCTAATCGTCGAACCGCCGCATTTCAAAACGCCCCTGTTTTTGATAACGGCTAGCCGTAATGTAATACGGCGGATTATACGATCTGACTACGACATATATATATACGCGACAGGAAAAATTTCTATAGCGCGATGTAGAACATTCCAAATTCAAAAATTTACTGACGGCTGAAATTCATAAATATGAGCACGAAGCGTTGATTTCCTTTTTTTTTTTAAGTGCCAGGTAGTCTGTTCTGTTACGGCTTTTAGTTTTCATGCCAAGTGTTACGCCAAGTATGGAGATTATAGCGACATTATGTATGCATTCTTACTGCCAAGTTTGCATAAATGTTTTATTCTGATATGTTTCTGAACGCACCCTAAAAAAAGTTTCAAGATAAAAAAGTAAACTTTGGCGCGGAACACCATTCGCAGTATTCGCAGGCCAATATTTATATATTTTTCTTACGTAAATATAAATGTTCGTTTAAAATGAGTCGTGCAAAGCGTAATCGTAATCGCATTTCTTATTACGAACCGGAGGAGCCTAGTTTCGACAACTTTATTTGTAAGTTTAATTTATGTTCTTTATATTTTGTTCCGTATTTTAGTCGGCGTCTGTAATCAGAACGGGAAGTAGGTAACGTAAAACAAAACGGTAAATGGGCTTTGGCATAGGCTAAGCTAACTCCGAATTGAACAGAAGAAAAGTGAGGCAGTGTCATTATGAACGCCATAGTTATATAGTAATTTGATGACATTACCATACTTTGTAATGCAGTTACCACGTCTCTGTTTCCAGTTTGCTCGAGCTGTGGCGACTACGTGTATGAGTACTGCTCCATCCACGGACGCCTTCTGGTTATTCCCGATGATGAGGTAAATATATAAATATTTGGGAACAATCTCACACAGATCGACCTAGCTAGTCCCAAATTATGCAAAGCTTGTACTATATGGGGTCATCCATTAATTACGTCACACGTTTAGGGGGAGGGAGGGGGTCAAGAAAATGTGACATATTGTGACATGGGGGAGGGGGGAGACACAAACTTTGTGACGTCACTTTAACTTCATCAGTAACCGATTTTTTTTTTAATTATTTTATTCGCTGTACATTTAAATAACAAGTTTTTAAAACGATAATCGTTTTTATTCTTTTAATTTTCTTTCCTAAGCAGTTTTGGGTTATAAAATTACTAATATTTATATCGTCAAAAATATTTTGATAAAATATTAATAATACTTAGGTACTTACTTAATTCGATTTGGCGATTTCGTAGAAAAAATGTGACGTCACACTAGGGGGGAGGGGTTTGCCAAATGTGACCAAATATGACAAGGGGGGGGGGGGGGTCAAAAAACCTAAAAATTCGTGTGACG
This sequence comes from Cydia splendana, assembly GCF_910591565.1. NCBI lineage: Eukaryota > Metazoa > Arthropoda > Insecta > Lepidoptera > Tortricidae > Cydia > Cydia splendana. The sequence continues at coordinate 8,979,200 of NC_085983.1, forward strand.
TAATTAATGGATGACCCCTATCTACGTTAAGTTTGATTATTATTATTAATTATTACTAGACCTAGTAGATACGAGTATTAGCAATTTTCAAAATTATCCCGCTTTCGAAGTTAACCCAACCCGCCTTACATTCGAATACCACACGTTGCATGTATATTGAATATGTAGGTGCCCCCTCCGCCGCGGCCGCCCCTCCCCCCGCGCGCCGCCCTCACCCTCCCCCGCGCCTTCCTGCACTTGGCTCCGTCCACTATACCAGGTATACCAACTTTGAACTATTATATCATCTGTACCTAGGGTTGCCAGATGGTCGGGATTTGGCGGGATTCTCCCGATTTTTAGCAGGTGTTCCCGATTCCCGACAAAGTGTAAACTGTCCCGAAAAACAGCTTCACGTTATAAAACAATAATTTCCCTAGTAGCATTTTCGTTGGGGCCCACGGTGCCAACGGTAGGGAAAACGTTGGGATGAGGTTCGTTCCGTAGCCAACATTAATTTTGTATTGGCCCACCATCGCATTTACCAACATTCGCTGTGGCACAGATGCCCAACAATGGGCCTTTGTGTATTTTGGTACCGTTGGCTAAACAACGATAATATTCGTTGGCCCAATGATGACATATATCGCATTTACCAACATTGGCAGTGGCAGTGATGCCCAACAATGGGCCTTTGTGTATTTTGCCACCGTTCGCTAAACAACGATAACATTCGTTGGCCCAATGGTGACGAATACCGCATTTACCAACATTGGCTGTGGCACGGATGCCCAACAATGGGCCTTTGTGTATTTTGGTAACGTTGGCTAGTCAAGGATATCATCCGATGGCCCAATGATGACAAATATCGAATTTACCAACATTGGCTGTGGCACTGATACCCAACAAAGGGCCTTTGTTTATTTTGGTAACGTTGGCTAATCGACGATATCATCCGATGGCCCACTGACGACAAATATCGCATTTACCAACATTGGCTGTAGCATTGATGCCCAACAATGGGCCTTTGTGTATTTTGGTAACGTTGGCTAATCAACGATATCATCCGATGGCCCAATGATGACAAAAATCGCATTTACCAACATTGGCTGTGGCACTGATGCCCAACAATGGGCCTTTGTTTATTTTGGTAACGTTGGCTAATCAACGATATCATCCGATGGCCCAATGACGACAAATATCACATTTACCAACATTGGCTGTAGCATTGATGCCCAACAACGGGCCTTTGTTTATTTTGGTAACGTTGGCTAATCAACGATATCATCCGATGGCCCAATGACGACAAATATCGCATTTACCAACATTGACTGTAGCATTGATGCCCAACAATGGGCATTTGTGTATTTTGGTAACGTTGGCTAATCAACGATATCATCCGATGGCCCAATGATGACAAATATCGCTTTTACCAACATTGACTGTGGCACTGATGCCCAACAATGGGCCTTTGTTTATTTTGGTAACGTTGGCTAAACAACGATAACATTCGTTGGCCCAGTGAGCACAAATATCGCATTTACCAACATTGGCTGTGGTACTGATGCCCAACAATACCAGTTGAGTTTGCTTGTGGCGTCACTAGATGGCGTTACTGTCTCCAAACATCGAAGTTATAGTTATTTTCTCGATTATTCCGGATATAATCATAATATTTTTTTAAAGTAACTTATAAATCTAATAGCTATAACTATAAAATTTATACATAAATTTAAAAAAATGTATTTTACCAACATTTTCTCAATTTAAATCTCAAAAAACATAAATCTCGCTTACGAAGTTTCGAAGTGCGGTTAGTATATATACAAATTAGAGTGTATAGTAAGTGTACTTGCTTCGGCAGTACATATACTAACATTGGAACGATACAGAGAAGATTAACAACAACTGCTGCCTAGCCTTAGGGCCTTCATGTGGATACAACCAATGCCTACCGTAGTGTAATTGTAATATTTATCAGCAAAGGCCCCAACGTCGTATTACACAACCACTTACTTAACGTAGGGTAACTGTAGGACTCGTAAACAAAAGCCCATTACATAATTAGACTGTAGGCACATTATAAATTACACAACTATTTACCTACGGTAGTATTGTAAGAATCCTACACAAGGCCCAACGTTAAAGTTACAATGTTGGCCCTTTGTGGGACAAGCTGTGTTGGGCCTTCAACCTGGTGCACGACTACCTACCGACCTACCTGACTTGCCGTTGGGTAATTGTTGAATTTGCAAACAGAAGCACAACGAAAAAATTGCCCTTTTTTATTTTTTTGCAGTTGGCCCTACAGCAAGCCATACGGCCAAATGTAACAATTAACCAACCATCAAACAAATGTGTATAGGCCCAACCACGGCCCAACCAAAACCACCACCGTTGAATAATTGTATGATTTATTTAAATAGGCCCAACGAAAAAATTACTCTAATGGCCCTCTGTTGGGAATCTTCGGGAGGGCCTTTGTCGAGGGCCCTCCAGCAAATCGTACGGCCAAATGTAACAATTAACCAACCATCAAACAAATGTGTATAGGCCCAACCACGGCCCAACCTAAACCACCACCGTTGAATAATTGTATGATTTATTTAAATAGGCCCAACGAAAAAATTACTCTTATGGCCCTCTGTTGGGAATCTTCGGGAGGGCCTTTGTCGAGGGCCCTCCAGCAAATCGTACGGCCAAATATAACGGTTGCCCAACTAATACGTAAACAAAGGCCCAACAAAATCCCTACAAGAAAATGCTATTAGCCCTAGTAGCATTTTCGTTGGGGCCCACGGTGCCAACGGTAGGGAAAACGTTGGGATGAGGTTCGTTCCGTAGCCAACATTAATTTTGTATTGGCCCACCATCGCATTTACCAAAATTCGCTGTGGCACAGATGCCCAACAATGGGCCTTTGTGTATTTTGGTACCGTTGGCTACACAACGATAATATTCGTTGGCCCAATGATGACATATATCGCATTTACCAACATTGGCAGTGGCAGTGATGCCCAACAATGGGCCTTTGTGTATTTTGCCACCGTTCGCTAAACAACGATAACATTCGTTGGCCCAATGGTGACGAATACCGCATTTACCAACATTGGCTGTGGCACGGATGCCCAACAATGGGCCTTTGTGTATTTTGGTAACGTTGGCTAGTCAAGGATATCATCCGATGGCCCAATGATGACAAATATCGCATTTACCAACATTGGCTGTGGCACTGATACCCAACAATGGGCCTTTGTTTATTTTGGTAACGTTGGCTAATCGACGATATCATCCGATGGCCCAATGACGACAAATATCGCATTTACCGACATTGGCTGTAGAATTGATGCCCAACAATGGGCCTTTGTGTATTTTGGTAACGTTGGCTAATCAACGATATCATCCGATGGCCCAATGATGACAAAAATCGCATTTACCAACATTGGCTGTGGCACTGATGCCCAACAATGGGCCTTTGTTGGCTAATCAACGATATCATCCGATGGCCCAATGACGACAAATATCACATTTACCAACATTGGGTGTAGCATTGATGCCCAACAACGGGCCTTTGTTTATTTGGTAACGTTGGCTAATCAACGATATCATCCGATGGCCCAATGACGACAAATATCGCATTTACCAACATTGACTGTAGCATTGATGCCCAACAATGGGCCTTTGTGTATTTTGGTAACGTTGGCTAATCAACGATATCATCCGATGGCCCAATGATGACAAATATCGCATTTACCAACATTGACTGTGGCACTGATGCCCAACAATGGGCCTTTGTTTATTTTGGTAACGTTGGCTAATCAACGATATCATACGATGGCCCAATGACGACAAATATCGCATTTACCAACATTGGCTGTAGCATTGAGGCCTAACAATGGGCCTTTGTGTATTTTGCTACCGTTCGCTAAACAACGATAACATTCTTTGGCCCAATGGTGACGAATACCGCATTTACCAACATTGGCTGTGGCACGGATGCCCAACAATGGGCCTTTGTGTATTTTGGTAACGTTGGCTAATCAACGATATCATCCGATGGCCCAATGATGACAAATATCGTATTTACCAACATTGGCTGTGGCACTGACGCCTAACAATGGGCCTTTGTGTATTTTGGTACCGTTGGCTAAACAACGATAACATTCGTTGGCCCAGTGAGCACAAATATCGCATTTACCAACATTGGCTGTGGTACTGATGCCCAACAATACCAGTTGAGTTTGCTTGTGGCGTCACTAGATGGCGTTACTGTCTCCAAACATCGAAGTTATAGTTATTTTCTCGATTATTCCGGATATAATCATTATATTTTTTTAAAGTAACTTATAAATCTAATAGCTATAACTATAAAATTTATACATAAATTTAAAAAATTGTATTTTACCAACATTTTCTCAATTTAAATCTCAAAAAACATAAATCTCGCTTACGAAGTTTCGAAGTGCGGTTAGTATATATACAAATTAGAGTTTATAGTAAGTGTACTTGCTTCGGCAGTACATATACTAAAATTGGAACGATACAGAGAAGATTAACAACAACTGCTGCCTAGCCTAGGGCCTTCATGTGGATACAACCAATGGCTACCGTAGTGTAATTGTAATATTTATCAGCAAAGGCCCAACGTCGTATTACACAACCACTTACTTAACGTAGGGTAACTGTAGGACTCGTAAACAAAAGCCCATTACATAATTAGACTGTAGGCACACTATAAATTACACAACTATTTACCTACGGTAGTACGGTAGTATTGTAAGAATCCTACACAAGGCCTAACGTTAAAGTTACAATGTTGGCCCTTTGTGGGACAAGCTGTGTTGGGCCTTCAACCTGGTGCACGACTACCTACCGACCTACCTGACTGACAAACAGAAGCACAACGAAAAAATATGCCCTTTTTTATTTTTTTGCAGTTGGCCCTACAGCAAGCCATACGGCCAAATGTAACAATTAACCAACCATCAAACAAATGTGTATAGGCCCAACCACGGCCCAACCAAAACCACCACCGTTGAATAATTGTATGATTTATTTAAATAGGCCCAACGAAAAAATTACTCTAATGGCCCTCTGTTGGGAATCTTCGGGAGGGCCTTTGTCGAGGGCCCTCCAGCAAATCGTACGGCCAAATGTAACATTTAACCAACCATCAAACAAATGTGTATAGGCCCAACCACGGCCCAACCAAAACCACCACCGTTGAATAATTGTATGATTTATTTAAATAGGCCCAACGAAAAAATTACTCTTATGGCCCTCTGTTGGGAATCTTCGGGAGGGCCTTTGTCGAGGGCCCTCCAGCAAATCATACGGCCAAATATAACGGTTGCCCAACTAATACGTAAACAAAGGCCCAACAAAATCCCTACAAGAAAATGCTATTAGGGAGGGTTCAAGTTCCGAACTGTCGTCGAGCGAGCGAGCTGACGTAGTGCCAATAATGTAAAATATAGTTGTTTTTAATACAATTACTTTAATTTGAATGTATTTTTTTTAGAGATGCCCCGAATAGTGAATTTGGCCGAATACCGAATACCGAATATTCGGCCCCTCTCTCGGCCGAATACCGAATATTCGGCGACCGAATATTCGGCATGACATGCGAACATTTTGAGTCACAATTATTATGCAAACTGTTCGCCATCAATTATAGCACTACGTTTGCTAAGATATATTTTTATGTTGAACAGAATTAATGAATGTATATTAGAGTCAATCAAATCAGACCCATGATAAAAATAAAATATTTTGTAATCGATAAATGCTCAAAAACGTTCCTTCGTATTTAACTACTTTCCGAGAATACATTTTAAATATTAAATATACCTAGTTTTTGGTATTTTTTTTTTAATTTTTCTTTTTAGGTAGATGCAACAGATATTCGGTATTCGGCCGAATAGTAGGCAACATTCGGCCGAATACCGAATATTGGGCAAAGTGTCCGAATAGGCCGAATACCGAATAGTTGCCGAATCATGGCATCGTGGCAATCGTGGCATCTCTAATTTTTTTTTCCCGACTTACGTCCCAAAATCCCGAAAAATTGATATTGTTTCCCGATAATAGCGCCTTTCGATCTGGCAACCCTATCTGTACCTTTAATTAAAATCATCTTTTAAATGGAAATGAGCTGTACCGGTACCTACCCAACGGTACTTACGCAACGAAGGCCGCAAAAATATCTGTCACGATCTTATTTACTAGTAGAGCAATTAATAAGAGCATGTCACATATTTTTGCGGCCTTTGAAGAGTAACATATTATTGCAGGGGACTGTACATGTCAATCCTAACAATAACTAGTTTATTTTTTGAATTTTATAATCTCGATGCCGATGCTCTTCTTTTGCTCGATCTTTGAGCTAAAAACTAGAAACAGCAGGAAACCTATCCTGGCGACATCTATAATAGTTAATTGTTTTACAAGGGAGCAAAGTTGTTAATGAACCCATGCTAATATTAATAACCAAGCAAAAGAAGTATTCTAAAATAGAGCCACGAGCGTTACGAAGTCGTTCGAAAAGTTGAATCTTGAGCGTTGAGAGGATTAAACAAACTTTGCTGCTGAGTGAAAACCAAAATTTTGACCACTAACTGAGGTGGAAATTCAAAATCATCACTTAAATGTGAATGTTAATAGAGTTAGACCAAGAAAAGTCTGCACCGGATTTGATAGCCCATGCAGTGTAGGTACCTTAAGTGTTATTTATACGTCATAATTTCAAAGAAGTTTGTCGTTTAAAATAACACGTGCACTGCGTGTGCTATCAAATCCGCTGCAGACTTTTGTTGGTCTGACTCTACCAACTTTCGCTTTGACTCTCTTGTGAATAACATGCAACTTTCTAATCAGTTTTTGAATAATAAATACGCCTTTTTACGAGATGGTGTGGTATAAAACCTGTGACAAGTCCATTTTACATAATGCAGGTGCAGGGGTAGGAGTGTTCAGTACGCTGACGCTGGCCACAGGGGTCCGCTTCGGGCCCTACCGCGGCCTGAAGACCCAGGCCGTGACCTCGGCCTACTGTTGGCAGGTAGGTGTCTAAAGCAACGGTAACGTAGTCACCTGTAATAATATGTTACACAATGAAGGCCGTAAAAATATCTGACACGATCTTATTTGTAGGTCAATAAGAGCGTGTCACATATTTTTGAGGCCTTCGTATTGCAGGTAACGTACGAGATGTATGAGATCCCTTAACCCTTTAAGGGGCTTTAAGGTGTCAGAAATTACGTAAAATTGAACCCTATCTCTTGATATCCTCGTTTATAGACACTTATATGCAGAATTCATTTCAGTATAAGGTTTCAATAACTGGCCACCCTTCAATAAGTAGCCACCTTATACTAAAATTAATTCTGTTTATAGGTGAATAGAATTCATTTTTAGGAATTACCCTATTTTTAACCTCTCTTATATAGATTTTCGACCGCGAGCACAAGCCGTCTCACGTTCTGGACGCGCGCGACGCCAACAAGTCCAACTGGATGCGCTACGTCAACTGCTCGCGGCACTTTAGCGAGCAGAACCTTGTGGCGTTCCAGTATCAGGGCCAGCTGTACTACAGGCGAGTACTGGACTAGCACGAGTACTAGACTAGAAATAACAACAAGACTGCTCGCGGCACTTTAGCGAGCAGAACCTCGTGGCCTTCCAGAACCAGGGCCAGCTGTACTACAGGCGAGTACTGGACTAGCACGAGTACTAGACTAATAGAAATAACAACAAGACTGCTCGCGGCACTTTAGCGAGCAGAACCTCGTGGCCTTCCAGTACCAGGGCCAGCTGTACTACAGGCGAGTACTGGACTAGCACGAGTACTAGACTAGAAATAATAACAAGACTGCTCGCGGGACTTTAGCGAGCAGAACCTCGTGGCCTTCCAGAACCAGGGCCAGCTGTACTACAGGCGAGTACTGGACTGGCACGAGTACTAGACTAGAAATAACAACAAGACTGCTCGCGGCATTTTAGCGAGCAGAACCTCGTGGCCTTCCAGAACCAGGGCCAGCTGTACTACAGGCGAGTACTGGACTAGCACGAGTACTAGACTAATAGAAATAACAACAAGACTGCTCGCGGCACTTTAGCGAGCAGAACCTCGTGGCCTTCCAGTACCAGGGCCAGCTGTACTACAGGCGAGTACTGGACTAGCACGAGTACTAGACTAGAAATAACAAGAAGACTGCTCGCTTTAGCGAGCAGAACCTCGTGGCCTTCCAGAACCAGGGCCAGCTGTACTACAGGCGAGTACTGGACTAGCACGAGTACTAGACTAGAAACAACAACAAGTCCAACTGGATGCGCTACGTCAACTGCTCGCGACACTTTAGCGAACAGAACCTCGTGGCGTTCCAGTACCAGGGCCAGCTGTACTACAGGCGAGTACTGGACTAGCACGAGTACTAGACTAAAAATAACAACAAGACTGCTCGCGGCACTTTAGCGAGCAGAACCTCGTGGCCTTCCAGAACCCGGGCCAGCTGTACTACAGGCGAGTACTGGACTAGCACGAGTACTAAGTCCAACTGGATGCGCTACGTCAACTGCTCGCAACACTTTAGCGAGCAGAACCTTGTGGCGTTCCAGTACCAGGGCCAGTCGTACTACAGGCGAGTACTGGACTAGCACGAGTACTAGACTAGAAACAACAACAAGTCCAACTGGATGCGCTACGTCAACTGCTCGCGACACTTTAGCGAGCAGAACCTTGTGGCGTTCCAGTACCAGGGCCAGCTGTACTACAGGCGAGTACTGGACTAGCACGAGTACTAGACTAGACACAACAACAAGTCCAACTGGATGCGCTACGTCAACTGCTCGCGACACTTTAGCGAGCAGAACCTCGTGGCGTTCCAGTACCAGGGCCAGCTGTACTACAGGCGAGTACTGGACTAGCACGAGTACTAGACTAGAAACAACAACAAGTCCAACTGGATGCGCTACGTCAACTGCTCGCGGCACTTTAGCGAGCAGAACCTTGTGGCGTTCCAGTACCAGCGCCAGCTGTACTACAGGCGAGTACTGGACTAGCACGAGTACTAGACTAGACACAACAACAAGTCCAACTGGATGCGCTACGTCAACTGCTCGCGACACTTTAGCGAGCAGAACCTCGTGGCGTTCCAGTACCAGGGCCAGCTGTACTACAGGCGAGTACTGGACTAGCACGAGTACTAGACTAGACACAACAACAAGTCCAACTGGATGCGCTACGTCAACTGCTCGCGACACTTTAGCGAGCAGAACCTTGTGGCCTTCCAGTACCAGCGCCAGCTGTACTACAGGCGAGTACTGGACTAGCACGAGTACTAGACTAGACACAACAACAAGTCCAACTGGATGCGCTACGTCAACTGCTCGCGGCACTTTAGCGAGCAGAACCTTGTGGCGTTCCAGTACCAGCGCCAGCTGTACTACAGGCGAGTACTGGACTAGCACGAGTACTGGACTAGCACGAGTACTGGACTAGCACGAGTACTAGACTAGAAACAACAACAAGTCCAACTGGATGCGCTACGTCAACTGCTCGCGGCACTTTAGCGAGCAGAACCTTGTGGCGTTCCAGTACCAGCGCCAGCTGTACTACAGGCGAGTACTGGACTAGCACGAGTACTAGACTAGACACAACAACAAGTCCAACTGGATGCGCTACGTCAACTGCTCGCGACACTTTAGCGAGCAGAACCTCGTGGCGTTCCAGTACCAGGGCCAGCTGTACTACAGGCGAGTACTGGACTAGCACGAGTACTAGACTAGAAACAACAACAAGTCCAACTGGATGCGCTACGTCAACTGCTCGCGGCACTTTAGCGAGCAGAACCTTGTGGCGTTCCAGTACCAGCGCCAGCTGTACTACAGGCGAGTACTGGACTAGCACGAGTACTAGACTAGACACAACAACAAGTCCAACTGGATGCGCTACGTCAACTGCTCGCGGCACTTTAGCGAGCAGAACCTTGTGGCGTTCCAGTACCAGCGCCAGCTGTACTACAGGCGAGTACTGGACTAGCACGAGTACTAGACTAGACACAACAACAAGTCCAACTGGATGCGCTACGTCAACTGCTCGCGGCACTTTAGCGAGCAGAACCTCGTGGCGTTCCAGTACCAGGGCCAGCTGTACTACAGGCGAGTGATGATGATGATGATGATGGTATCCTGTTGTCCCTCATACGGGACATAGGGCTCTCTGTAGGGTAGGTACAGTACTATTTTTAGTACTGGACTATTTATTTTTTCAACTAGATACGTCTGCAAACGATACTACAATTTTTTATACGCCTCCATAAGGCATGTAAGCAAAATTAAGGAATGGAAAAACTCGCATCCCTCTGCTAAGCTTCGGTAGCTTAGGTGGTTAAGAGCTATTGTTCCAAAAGGTCGCATATTCGAATCTTGCCCGATGCGGTGAATTTCTACAATTCACATAAGGTTTCGTTTCGTCTGGACCGAGGGAAAAGTAAAAAATAATTAAGAGCCCATTAACGTGCACACTAGCGCCACGGCTAAATAATCGTGATTATTTAAATTTAACGAAGGATATTTTAAAAAGGGGGCCGCTAATACGTACTTAAATACAAAATACAGTACGTAACTGCCCCCTTTTTTAGATATCTTTCGTTAAATTTAAATAATCACGATTATTTAACCGTGGCGCTAGTGTGCACGTTAATGGGCTCTTAAAAAACACTGTTTTCCTTAGGACAATAAAGATAATCCCCCGCTTCACGGAGCTGCTGGTATTCTACGGCAGTGAGTTCGCCAGCGAGCTGCGGGTGGACCTGCGCCGGTACCACACGCCCTGCACCCAGACACTCGGTAAATCTTAATCTTAACAAACATTAATCTTAAAGTTCTATGTTTCACTTTTATCGAACTGAAACTTGAACATTGTCATAGTGACATTAAGTCGAATTTCAACTATGTATCTTGAAAATGTAACATAGAACCCTGTACCTAATGTCGGGCCAGCGAAAGTTACCTAGCACAACCATATCACAACTACCAATCAAATATTAATATTATTGTTTTCCAACAGTAAAATGTGAAGCAGAAAATGACGAAGACACTAAAATACCTGAAGAGAAGCTTGTTACTGAGACTGCGGTTGATAATAAAGAAAACCTGATGCAGACCAAATACCCTCTGGAAGTTGAGCAGATAGATGATGAGAGTAAACATTCCTCTGAGGGTGATTTTTTAAAAACTCATTTGAATGAGCGGAAGAATGAAAATGTAGTGCAAAAGCCAGATCCTCTGGAGGAAGATATATATGATATTGATGAGAATAAACACCAGTCCTCTGAGAGTAAAAGTTTAAACAGTCATTTGAATGAGCAGATGAATGAAAATAATAGTGTAAATGAAAATGAGAATATTAGTCTAAATGAAAATAAAAATGTGTGCCTAAATGAAAATGAAACTATTAGTTTAAATGAAATGGAAAACGATAATTATAGTAAATGTGGGCAGATATTTGATGAAAAACCCATTTTCAATGACACAACACATAGTTTTGTTAAAAATGTACCTACAAATATTGATACTAAACTTAAAACATATTCATGCCCAATCTGTGATCTCGCATTTGCGACTAAATGGGAGTTTATCAATCATGACATTAAAATTCATAATTCAAAGAAAAACTACATAGCTTGCAACATATGCGAATACAAAACTGAAAAAAGTTTTCGTTTAAAAATCCATATGGAAACTCATAGTATACATAAATATAAATGTGATATGTGCGAGTATGAAACTCGGTATAGCAAGTACTTAGAAAGGCATACAAAGACACATGCAGGGCCTACTTGTAAAATCTGCAAAGACAAGTTTGAAACAAGTAGAAAATTACAAACCCACATGCGACTGCACAAGGAAAAAACATATGATTGCACAATATGTAAGATGACGTTTATTATAGAAAATGAATTTATCACTCATTTCAAAACTCATACAGAAAAGAGACCACACACATGCACAATTTGTGGGAAACCATTCAGAAAACCGTCGTGTCTAAGAAGGCACATGATGACACATAGCCAAGATAAGCCGCATGTATGCGAGATTTGCAGCCGAGGTTTTGCACAGACATACCACTTGAAGCACCACATGAAAGTACACACCAATGAAGAACCTGAGATTAAGCAGACATTCTTATAACTCAACTTTCCTAAAAAACTTATAATGAAATCATTATTATAAATGCATGCTAACTAAATTACTTAAATGATATATTGTTTAGTGAATATAAATTTAAAAAATGGGTTTCCAAATTATTCACAAAAGAGCAGAAGAAGAGAAATACTATAATATGAATGTAGATTTGTTTATCTATAATACGGAAGAAATAATGAGCGTTCCGATCTGTAACAATATTGTTTTGTTGTGTAATTATTTTGATTGTGATGATTCATAGCATTATATTGATTTTTTTATGTGATTATGATTGAATTATTTTTAATTGTTAATGTATTTTAATCTACTATGGTGTTCTCAAAAGCAGGAGAAATAAAGCAAAAAAAAAGCAAATCAATTAACCACTTTTATTTGTGCATTATTTTACAGTCCACGTTATGGCAGGAGGACATCACCCCACAAAATTATTTCATCCTCACATGCCGTTAACAAGTAATCTTCTGTAGGATGGTGGCTCAAAGATACCACCGGCTTATTCTTACTATGAACTAACTTACTACTAACATTACTGCTAATTAAATCCCAGAAAAATATTTCCCCTGTCGCCGAGCCAGAGATAATATGACTGTCTTTAGCGTTCACTGCATTTTCTAGCAAAAAGTCTTTACTCTCATGACCAGTGAATGTATTTAGCAACTCCCCAGAATCCTTATCAAATAGCTTAACGGTACTGTCTGCACAACTTATAATATAACACTGGCCATCATGAGTTAAGCTCCCATATGTTATTATATGTCCAATGTAGTCTGAAAACATCTTCCCCACCCTCATATCATAACGTCTTACGTGGGAATCTACGGAACAGGTCACAATTTCGTAATCTGTCACTTGTATTGAGGTTATAGTGTCTTTAGCATCCTTTAAAACTTGCACAGGCTCTTGGCGACGGCTTAGGACGTCCCAGAAGGCGACTGTGTTGTCCACAGAGCCGGAGACAGCCATAGTAGATTCCTCGTTGTACTTGACGCGAGTCACTGAGCTGGCGTGCCCGCGGTATCGTCTCAGCGGCTGCGCCGTCGTCACGTCCCAGAGAATAACCGATTTATCAGCACTGCAGGATATAATTTGACTGCTATCACAGCTCCCGGCAGCATCTAGGACCTCATTCGCGTGTCCTCCGTAAGTTTTAAGTAAGAGCTGTCGGTGTGGGTTCCATAGTTTGATCTTCTTGTCCGCGCCGCAAGTGAGGCAGTAAGTGCCGTCAATGTTGAAGCGCACAGCTCGTATGACTTGTTGCTTACATTTTATTGTAACTAGTGGTTTTAATTCAGTCATAATGTAAAAATATGAAACTTAAACGCGAAACAGAAACAGACGAAAGGTAAACAACAAACACATGGACCTAGTGAACAAACATCAACTAACTAATATAACTTTGACACTAGTGACAGTTAAGTAACTGTCTTTTTTTTTAAACAATTATGGCCTGGATGCGAGTTCTTTAAGCCATGTACTTTCCTTGGACCTGGATTCTAGTTTATTAGCCGGATTAATAACCCCCTTAGAGCAAAGAGTATATATAGACGGTCAAGCAAATCTTGTCAGTAAAAAAAGGCGCGAAATTTAAATTTTCTATGGGACGATATCCTTTCGCGCCTACATTTTTCAAATTTGCCGCCTTTTTCTACTGACAAGATCTGCTTGACCAAGTATAATTTGTCAAAGGACTGTCTCATTTCAATCATAGACAGAGATAATCATCTATCTTTGTCTCACACCAGTACTAGCACCCAAAAGAAAAGGATGAAAATAGTCTTCGTGGTTCTTACTGACTGACAATTTATGGATTTGACCAACTATAGTATTAGCATATGGTCAAGCAAATCGTGTCAGTAAAAAAAGGCGGCAAATTTGAAAAATGTAGGTGCGAAGGGTTATCGTTCCATTGAAAATTTGAATTGCGCGCCTTTTTCTACTGACAAGATTTGCTGGACCATCTATACTTTACTCTTTTGCGTGATGCAAGATTTTTACTATAACATAGTCCACGCTACGAGTATGTCTGTGTATGAATTCTATGTAGGATCCTGAATTTTCCGTAATTTTATTCGAGAAGCATATTTTTGTGCTATTCGGCACAGTTATAGACCCAAGATTTTTACCACCACACACATGATGTCTCCTCTACACGATGGGCCAACGCCGGCCACTCCAAGGGACGCATTTATGCGTTAGAGGGAGCAAGTGATATTGCTATCTCATTCTACCGCATGGCTGCGTCCCTTCGAGTGGCCGGCGATGGCCCATCGTGTAGAGGAGCCATGACACGCAAATGTACGGTTAATATTTATTTCATTTCTATATTTATGGGAGTGTGTAGGCATTCGTTTTCCAAATAAGACAATTATTGTTGTGTTATATCAGTCTTTATTATACAAATAAATTATACATACTAAATATAGTCCGTCAACCATGTTAGTCAGTATTAGTGGCATAAACGGTTGACCAGACTATACTTGTAGTAACTAGAGTCCTTCTAAAGGCCCCAGTACTCAATGGGCCATCGCCGGCCACTCCAAGGGACGCAGCCATGCGGTAGAATGAGATTGCAATAGCACTTGCTCCCTCTAACGCATAAATGCGTCCCTTGGAGTGGCCGGCGATGGCCCATTGTGTACTGGGGCCTTAAGCTAACTGCACCGACTGGACGGCACAAAGTATGGTATGGAGTGACATTAAAAACGTCCAGTTATCATAGTGATGTTATGTGTATAATCAGCTAAATCTATTTCCGACTATTACCTCGTAAGGCCCAATGTGCATTATAATGTACACTCTGTTTTAATCTAATTTGAACCTTTCAAAACCTGAATAAAGTAGCATTTCATTTGTTTCATTGTTTTCTAAAACAAACGAAAGTCACCCTAATGTTTTATACAACAAGGGTCAAATTAAAAATATGGATACTTTCTATGGTGGGCCTTACGAGGCTTATAGTCTGTAGGCATGCAATATAGATTCTTCGTGCTTATCGTCTTTACTTTAGTTGCGTCCATTTTAGGGTTCCGTACCTCAAAAGGAAAAAATGGAACCCTTATAGGATCACTCGTGCGTCTGTCTGTCCGTCTGTCACAGTTACACAACTACTGGCAACTAAGCAATTAAGTTGAAATTTGGTACACATATGTAAATTAGTGACCCAAAAACGGACATGTAACGTAAATAAATCAATTTTAAACATGGGGGCCACTTTTGGGGGGTAAATGAGAAAAATAAAAAATTAAGTTTTTCAAAGTGATAGAGAAAGAGCTCATTTTGAGAATTTTAAATATATTTTTTTTTATAATTTTATAATATATAGGTTAGAAGTTATTTAAGAAAATAGCCAAAAAATGACCATTCCCCCTCCCCCCTTTATCTCCGAAACTAATGGATCAAAAATTATGAAAAAAATACACAAAATAGTTCTTTACCTATAGATGACAGGAAAACCTATAAGAAATGTGCAGTCACGCATGAGTCGGACTTAATGTACGGAACCCTTGGAACGCGAGTCCGACTCGCACTTGGCCGGTTTTTTTAGTGACAAAACCTAACCTAAGGTACATAGTGTGAGCTAGTCGTCGTCCCGCTGGTAGGCGATGCTGTTGCTCTGCGTCTGGTGGAAGATCTGCACGAGCGGGGAGGTGGGCGACAGCGCGCCGAGCCGCACCCACTCCTTCAGCGTGGACGCGATGTCCGGGCTCTTTAGCTCTATCGTCAGGTTTATGTTTTTCTTCAACCTGCAAAACATACATAGTCTGTCAAGCCACTTCCTTCAGCAGAAAAAGCGGCAAATTAAAAAAATGTAGGCGCAAAGACTGGTCTTCCGTAAAAAAATTGAATTTCGCGCCTTTTTCTACTGACAAAGTTGTTTGACAGGCTATATTATTATTGGTAATTGAGTCAGTCAACTTTTTTACAGATGTCACAGAATAAGTAATAGTACCACCGTACAGAAAAAGACACTTCCTACAAAACCGAAGTTTGACAGCGATTCAGGGTCGAATCATGATATCCCTTTCTAACTTATGACACCATCCCTTTCGACTGTTTAGGGTTGTCAACATTCAAGTAATTATCTTAACTGTGGTCGTGCACGCAAAGGGACGTCAAGTGGTGCCAACCCTAATAATTTCTCGGAGCAATGCTGAGCCGAACGGAGCCGAGTTTGCCCGAAGTCAGGAGTGCCTCCCCGCTGTAGATGTTCAAGGGTCGCGGCCGCGGAATATTGTCTATGTTGCGAGCCGTGGGCCGTATTGTATTCAATACGGCCCGCAAAAACCAAGCGAAGGTCTGGCATAGACCAGGGCTAGCATAGAACAAAATTGTACCCGACATTACCTATTAGGGTCAAAGAAGGGCTCGGAGGTCTGTATCTTGAGGTCCGTCATCAGCGGCGGGTTGGGGCCCATCACCAGCTCCATGTACTCTTCATTGTAGCCCCTGGAGAAAAAAAGTACCCACACTAGATTTAGACCAGCGGTGGAACAAAAATGGGTTTTGATAACATTAAAGTTTTTTCTTTTTTGATATGTTATTGCATGCATGTTAAATAACATTTATGTAAAATATTAGAAAATTATAGGTGGAGCGTTCGGCCATATTTAAATATTTTAATTTTGCTAAATAACTATGTAAATATAAAATTAAAGTTACAAAAAACTGTAACATGTTCAATAACACTTTAATTTATTCACAATATTCGGTTTTTAGAAATCTGGAACAGCTGCTTTCTGGTGAACGTAAAAACACGAATTACTTTGTCAATAAAGAATTAAAGTGGCTGATATTGTAAAATTACGATATTATCTATCAACTTAGTATACTTGTAAAAAGTTAGAAATGTAGACAATGTGCTTGTCTAGATATTGATTTCTGGTTAAGCAGTATAGCCAATATTGAATTAAAGTTTGTAGAGTTAATATTACACGGTCATAATAAAGATCTTAGTTCCCACACAAAATATTAGAAATATAAAATCACGGCGACACTAAATACTGATACGTAAGTATGCATTCCGCGCTTATATTGAGTTACATTTCAAACGCGCGGCGTTTTCGCGCGCCGCGCTGTGCGCCGTGGCAGGAGGCAGCGATGGACTGGTGGCGGGCTAGCGATTAGCGCGGTGCCCGTAAAAAATACGCAAAACGTTTATAAAATTATTATCAATGGTAAATAGTTATATTGTTAATAGTAGGTACACTAATGGAAACTTACCTACACTTATTTATTTCTATATGTACTAGGGATTGCCCGCGGTTTGGTTTACGTAGAATTCGTTATCGTGTTAAGTATAGAAATAATAGATACATTTGAAAATTATTTTAGGTGCATTGTCATACAGATAACCACCCTTGTTAAAGTATTCTTCAAATTCAATAGACAGGTGTCATTTCAATATAATTTTGCGTAATTTGGCGCTTTTAGGTTATAAATGACTAGCGACATATATTTTTTGTTTAAGAGCGATATTCGATATATATATCTCCGATAATATTTAATTTATCATTTAAATCAATTTCAAACTAACGTTATTCAATATTTATCATTTTAAAGTCAATTTTACCAACCAACTGAGCTTTACGAGTATACCTACGGAAACAACTCAAAATTTGCATCAAATTAAATGCCACTCTTCTTATCCGTTTCGAACAATCAAGAGGGCCTTTACGAGCTGATGTAGTGAAAATTTTATTTAACCCTCGTCCCTTGAAACCTTCACTACGCTCGAGGTTCAACTTTACGAACCACTCGCTACGCTTGTGGTTCAATTTCAGAATGTTTCGCTTGTTTGGGTATCAATATTAGCACGATTAATCAACAAATTTTCCCCTTGTAAAACAAATAAATAAGGTAGGTGAGGTGCAGGCATATGAGGCCCGGCGGGTAACAAGGCCCAGCATTCAAAAATAGCAGTTGCTCCCTTTTATTCTGAATTTGTACTTGTTGCTAAGAAGATCCACTGTCAGTGCAGGTAAAAAGGTCCAGTCCCGGGCCTTATTGAACGTATGAGATGTATAATAGATTTAAATATTTTAAGATAATTTTGAATATTTTTAATCTCTCATTAATAAGGCCGATTTGAAGAAACTTCTATGAAATTATGACTTATAAATAACACCTTCACTGCGTGGGCTGTCCAAATCGCTACAGACTTTTCTTGGTCTAACTCTAATAATTTTTCACTTGCTTTATTGACCTAAAGACGTTTTAAAGAATCAAAAAGTCTAATAAAATTTAGACACTTAAACTTTTTAAAGGCAGTAACTACTTACTTATATAGGTAACTTTTTTTATTAATACATAGGTAGTTATTTACGATAGAAGTGCGAAAAATAGAAATTTTGCAACGAATGACGAATTTTAAAACACGGCCAAAGGGAGTTTTTTAATGTGCTTATTATAGCACCGGTGTCGTAATGTAGCACCAGGGCCCTATTTCACCAACGTGACAGGTGCGACAATTCGACAAGTCTCATTGTTGCTGACGTCACAGGCATCCATGGGCTACGGTTATAGCTTACCATCGGACGGGCCTTATTCCTGTTTGTCACTATCATTGTATTATTAAAAAAAAAACTTTATTATATCGGCAAAAAACAGGTATTGTCGTATTTCTTGTTACAATTGTCCAAGTCCCAGCCCCCCCTTTGCTACAGTCCAACCCGAAAGGCACCTTAGGTCGGCGCTTACGTCATTATTACCGGCGCCCCAATACTAATGCGGTGCTACGCGACGTAAGCGCCGACCGCCATATTCAACGTGGTTTGTCACATAGTACCCTGTAAAGGTATGATTCCAGGGATAAAAAATATGTTATAACGTTATCCAGCGTATAATGGAATTCATAAAAGTTTTTCTTTATAATTACTACAAGTAAATTTGTTCATATTTGCATATTATTAAAAAGGTAAATGAAAAGTAATTGAGTAATTTAATTACTAATTAATGTAATCACAATTGCAAATTACACAGAAAAATTAATTACATGTAATTAAATTACAAACATTTTAATTACATGTAATTAAATTAGTAATTAAATTACACGAGTAATTAATTACGCCCAACACTGGTTGGTGGCAAACAACCACACCGCTCGTCTGATGGTAACCGGTTACCGTAGCCTATAAAGGCCTGTGACGTCAGTAACAGTGATGTCGACAAATGTCGCACCTGTCACGTTGGTGAAATAGGGCCCAGATGTACAGTAAAAATCATGTTAAAAGATAATACTAACTGTTACGAATAAATATTTATACTGTAAAAAATTATCCCACCAAAAACATTTTCATGTAAAATGTTGCTAAGACGAAACCATAAGCCTAAGACTCGCACTGTTAAAAAGTTATCAGATCTCTTGTCGAGCCAAGCTTCAAACTCTACAAGCCCCTTCACTAACTCTACACCTTAGTCAAAATATGTGGCTTGGCTGTTTTGCTACCGCCACATAGGCATAAGGTGAAAAACTTATTATAATCATTATTTTTAGGGTTCCGTACCTCAAAAGGAATAAAACTGAACCCTTATAGGATCACTCGTGTGTCTGGCTGTCCGTCTGTCACAGCCTATTTGCTCCGAAACTACTGGACTAATAAGTTGAAATTTGTCTATAACCCAAAGACATACATGTAAAGTAAATATGTAATATAAATTTAAATAAAGGGGTCACTTTTGAGATGAATGATAAATAGAAGAAAAAAAACTATATCTTTGTTATATATCAAATGAAGGGGCTCATTTTAGAATTAGAATCTAAAATATATTTTTTTCATAATTTTAAAATAAATAGTTTAGAAGTTATTTAAGAAAACAGGCAAAAAATTAACATTACCCTTATCTCCGAAACTACTGGGTCTTTTTATTATGAAAAACATACACATATTAGCTCTTTACCTATAGATGACAGGAAAACCTATTAGAAATGTGGAGCTAAGCGTGAGCAGGCCTATGGAACTCTCTGCGCGAGCTCGGATTAATACCTACGAATCTGCTCCCGTTCACGGTAGAAAAGCAAGCCAGTTGGTTGCCACACGCGCTCACGTACGCACGTCACCGCGCGCCGCACTGTCAATTTTTACGATAGTTACACGTACGGCGGGATTCGGGAAATGAATTAGAGATGCACTAGATAAGAAATAGTAAAGATATGTGACGTTCCACGGCAAAAGGTACCATTGCCCCGACTGAATATTGGAGTGGCGATAATAATAAGCGTAAGCGCCAGCCGCCATAAGGTACCTTTTGCCGTGGAACGTCACATATCTTTACTATTTCATATCTAGTGAATGTCTAACGGCGCGATATCTTACAGTTCGAATCGCGCGGGTAGTAGGTACCTACCTACTATTGAATTTCTTTAATTAAACATGTAATGTTTAATATGTGTGACAAATGTATAGATTTAGATATCTATCTATTTGAAATAGGTAGTAAATTTTTAATTTATTTTGGTAAATGTTTATTTTAACGACAGTAAGTTTACACCGGAAAGTGCCTACTCATTTTTGCTCTGGTTAACTTATAATTAATTACCTTTATTCATGGGGTTTCTATTATTTTTCTTTACTATGTAACATTAATCTCTATCTGGTTTTAAATTACACGAAGTTTTAAAACTAATTCTTGCTGGGATTATTGCGCGGTTTATAAAACGGCGTAAACACTGCGGTTACTGCAGGGACATATGACCTTTTAAAATGACTATTTCGCAAACACTAAAGCATAATCGGAATATTAGGTATAATTTAAGATTTAGCTTTCCGTTTATTTCACTCCTCTGTTTAAGTGGGTATTTATTTATCATTTCTAAGCGTCAGCAACCCTAGCGTTGTGCCGGTGCGCGCGGTGCGGGGAGCGGCGCGTTGAAGGTCACTCCATTGTATTTTTGTGTAGGTATCAAAACGGTAGGTATTTGCGTTTTGTTTGAGAGATAAGTATCTGTTCGTAAGAACTATTGTATAATCTGTGGCGTGAGTCGGACTTAAGTACTTAGTTTTTGATCCGATCCCTACGGGTTTTTAAAAGACATTTTACTCACTTTTCACTAAAAAAACATATTGTTAAAAATTGTGTAATGTACGGAACCCTTGGAACGCGAGTCCGACTTGCACTCGGGCGGTTTTTTTATTATACATACAATAGTTCTTGTAGAAACGAAACGGCCGAGCCACATACTTTGACTAAGGTGTAGAGCTAGTGAAGTTAGGGCTTGTAGAGTTAGAAGCTTGGCAAGAGATCTGATAACTTTTTGACAGTGCGATCCTTATGGTTTTGAAACGTGCTATTTTAAAAGGTAAATAAGATTGCAAAGCTCCGGCTTGTTCAATAAAGCATAGCACGTTAGCACAGAAAATAAAATTAACTTAATTAGTAAAAATGTGGTGTCAAAAATTGCTTGCTGGAGGAACCTATTTTGGGAGATAAAAAGCGAACAAATTTATATTTAAGGAACTTTATTTATTACTAAAATCTTGCCTATGTAATGTTAGTGGCTTAATCTAAACTTATGACCTCTGTGTGAACCTCTAACTTGATTTGACGACACCTAATGGTAGAACTTAGCTCAGTGGACGGCGGGGCCGCTTAATAGGTCCAGAATAAAGCTTCACACAGAATTCTACTTATTTAAGAACTAAATTATTGTAACACTAAATTCGATGTACCAGGATTTTCAAAAGGCTTTATGCTACTTTAATGGTTGCTCATAGTTTTAAATTCACTCTACACTTTACAGCTGGTGCTGATGCCCTACAAAATTAAAACATGGAAAGGACCGACCTCAGGATGAAAACCTTCATCAGACGCTGCGGGGTGTCAGGCTGGTTTCCCCGAGAAGGCTAGAAGCTGAGCGGAGATGTAGAGCTCAGGGGCCGCGCACGTGGTATCCAGACGACGTGGCAGTGGCAGATGGGATGCTTAAATTCCTCGATCCAGGAGGTCTCCCAAACAATATTCATAAATTGACTTCCAAGCTTTTGAAATGATGAAATAAATTAATCAATAAATTTAATTTAAATTCCCGGCTCCTGTAAACCGAGAAAAGGTTATATTAGCCGATGCCCTTTATGGCCGCTAGAAAAGAAACGAAACAATTGTAAATTTAGCTCACCGCACTGGAAGCTGCTAAGACTTCTGGCGGAGCGCTCCCTTCCCTCGAGCAGGAGTCACTCTGCAAAGAACCAAACCCTGGTTAAGAACAAACCCACAACGTTTTGCGCCATTGTGGAGTTGATCACCACGAAATTTAATTAGTACTCACTCAGTGGAGCTTCCGAAGGACTCAAGCTGTTTCCATCTTTCGGACCACCATGTCGAAAGTGTGGTCTTCCCATGAATTGTGCTCTTGCGAGCGAGTGTCCCCAGAGGGGTTCCCAAAGCAAATGTGCAAATCATTCTCGAATGAACTCCTCCAATATGGAGGTCCCTGAGGGCCTAACAAAAGTAGGGTGGCAGTCCCTTGAAGACACAAATCCTTCGAAAATTCTATCTGAATTGTTTAGACAATTTCACTCCTGAGCCTAAGAAATATATTTTTATCATTAAATCTAATATTGTTTCATTCCAGAGCCACTTTGTAAGTCTGTAATTTCTATGTTTTGTTTTATATCAAAATTATTTTTTACCTGAAAAAACATACCTAAATCATACAAAGTTTTCCTGGAGTGACAATATAAATATCTCAAGTTTTATTTATTTTTACTCGTATGACAACCCCGACAACAGATAAGCATCTAGAGGTGCATCTGAATGCAACAGATTATGCAAAGAAGTGCAATTAATATAGTTCGTTTCGGACACTGTTAAAAACGTTGAAATAAGAAAAAGTATTTTTCTTTTGATCATGAATCATCTCAATAATACTTAATATAAATTTAGAAAAATGTACTACGTTACAGTTTCGTCTGGGCAACATTTTACATCAAAATGTTTTTGGTGGGATTTCACTTCTTTTTGTAAGTTGCTTATAACAATCTTCCATCCCCTAATTTAAAGGGTTGGGGGTGATTTACTATTAAAAATCCTGAAATAAGTATCTGGGGGCATCTGTTACACAATGTACTTCTTACTGATTCCCCATATAAACCCTTCACCCCGTAAGGGTAAACTTTGGGGTTGAAATCTGCCTTCACCCCGTAAGGGTAAACTTTGAGGTTGAAATCTATTCTATATCCTTCCCCATAACAATACCTATCTACATACCAAATTTCAACTAAATCGGTTCAGCGATTATTGATTCCCCATACAAGATTAAACCCCCTCATCATCCCCTTAGGGATTAAAAAATTCAAGTTTTTGAATTTATTTGTTGTTTGTGTAATAAAACTATCTTACATATCAAATTTCAGCTTCTTAGAGGACTTCAGGAAGTACCCTAAAGGTATTGATAATCATCAAGTGAGTGAGTCAGTGACGAAATCGAAGTTTTTAGATATGAATAAAATCTAAAGTATAAGAGCTATGCAATTGATATACTTAATAAGTCCGAGAACTTTGTTTATCTAGTATAATCCAACCCCAAGTTATGAGGGTTCCAAAAAACGACGAAGCGCTTCGAGAAAAGGTAGATAGTGCCCTTGCGCTTTGCTCGTCTTGGCGGGGGCACTGCCGTGTCCCCAGATGTTAAAACATAATAATAATAAAGATTTATGTTTAGTGACTTTAGTTACCTACTATTTTCGCGTAAACTAGACAATTTTTATATCTTTAGTTAATAAGGCCCAAAAGAATTATTTTTAACTTATTATAAATATCCTCTTGTTGTGAAGTACCAAATATTGTTATTTGTATATGTATTATTAGAGAGAAGCCTTACCAGGTGGCGCTAATTTTTTCAAGACCAGCTTTGAGCAAAGTTGTTTCGCGCTAAACCAATAGGTGGCGCTCAATTACCTACTGATTTGCTGCAACTTCAGCCCGCAACAACTTCACGCAAATAAATGGCGCCATATTGCCATCCTCTGGTTTGACCCACTTTTGGCTCGACACTGGTGCGGTGCGGTTGTCCCGAAATTCGCGATCATTTTTGTCCACGCTTTATTTAGTTTGAATTTAATTTTGATTTGTTCGTTTTCATCAATAAATTGAAATTACTTTTGTAGCCTATGTGTTTTTCCTTATAAATTCTCATCCCCTTGCTAAAATCAGAAAGCGGGATATTAAGAACTAACGCATAGCCTTACATTTCTATTGCTTAAGCCGTCTTGATTTAAATTTTAAATTATCGAATAACAGTTATTGTGTCACGTCCCATCGTCATATTTGTTTTGATGCCGATTATTTTTCTTCGTGTATGGATTTATTGAAATTGTGCAATACTATAACCGTAGTTTTTGGAAGTGATTGTTTTTTGTTCCTTTTTTTGGGAAGCGTTAAGTACAAATAACGTTTTGTGCAATACAATTGTTAACTTTGTTTTTTTTTCCTTCTTTGTTGGTAACGTGTTCTTAAATCGTACCTACCTACCCAATTGTAAAAAAGTTAATTAGTTTTGTGATTTTGATCTTCATATCGATAAAGTTTTGGCAATGACTGACAGGCGGTCACGTACACGAAGTAGGAGTCGTCATCGTAGTAGAAGTCGTCATCGTAGTGAAAGTCGGTACCGTGATGACCGTAGATCTAAAAACGTTGACCTTAAAAAAGAAATGCGGAAAATTTTTGAACGTTTAAGTGCTTTAGAAAGACAACCACCCTCATCGCAATCAGTGTCGCTGCCAGCCATAGGTCGTCGGGACTCCGGGGGCACGCCGCCGGGCACGCCGCCGGGCATGCCACCGCGGAGACGCAGCCGGTCTATGGCACACGCGCCTGACCACGTGGCGGTTAGCGCCAGTCCACGGGCGCAGTCTGCGAGCAGTGCAGTGGCTTCGGAGCAAGCTACAACTGAAGCATTGGTGAACGCGATACGATCCATCAATAACGCGGTGAGATCTAACCATTCTTATTATATCTCTAACTTTGACCCTAGCATACACGACATTGAAGGCTGGTGTGAGGAGGTAGATCGAGCTAAGGTAACAAACAACTGGTCCGACAATGAATGTTTATCTCGTATTGGCAATTGTCTAAAAGGGGACGCTCGAGTTTGGCTCAACGAATGGGTTACGAACGACCGCAGCTGGAGCAATTTTAAAAGGGAATTTAAGCCTTTATGTCCGAAAAAGCCTAATGCGGCTAATATTTTATTTGATGTAATGAAAACCGATTCCGACCAGTATGTTACATATGCTGACTACGCGCGGCGATCGTTGCTCCGCCTGCGAGCTGTAGCTGGATTAAGCGAAGAACTAACGTCTGCTATTGTGATTCGTGGTATAACGGACCCCCAAATTCGAGCGGCCGCTACAAATGCCAAACTCTTGCCAAGTGATTTGGTTGAATTTTTATCAATTTACGTCAAGCCAAATTCAACCAAATCTGGTAGTTCTTCTGTTTCCTCATTACGAGGTAATCGCGACGGTTCCAAAGGGCGGCGTCATAATGACGTTGTACGCAAGCGTCGGTTTGAGAGTGGCAAATGTTTTTCGTGTGGTTTACCCGGTCATGTACAAGCTTCTTGCAACAAAAAGGCTAAAGTCGAGGACGTTAACACTCCAAGTTCAAATCAGGCTGCTGTCACGCCTGGTGCCTCAGCAGCAGCGGCAGTAAAAACCATAGTGTGCTCATTTTGCAAGAAGCTTGGGCATAAGGTGGAAACCTGTTATGCCAAAATGAAATCAGAGTCTCGCAATCAGTCAAATGTAAATTTTTGCCGGGAAGCTGATAGTGAGTGTGATAAAGATGTAGTTGCGGCCGTTATACAAGGCGTGCCGGTTGATGTTTTAATAGACAGCGGGTCGAAAGTTACACTTATCTCGTCAGACATTTTAAAGCATCTTAACGTTCCGCGTAAGCCCGTGTTTCGCGTATTAAAGGGTATTGGTGGTGAAGTAGTGGTTACTCAATGCGTCACTTTGCCAATTGAATTTAATGATGTCACCTTAGAAATGGATTTATTTGTTATGAATCCCAGGGATATGAGTGCACCTGTAATAGTGGGAACTGATGTGCTTAACCGCGATGATATTTTGTACGTGCGCAGAGGTGTGGATCAAATTCTTACTCGTGTCACTAACGATCAAGAAACAGTGATGGTGGTCGAGTCTGATGGTCAGCTTCCGATAAATACAGAATTAACTGGAGATGATTTGAACAAACTTCTTGAGCTGATCAAAGAATTTTCGCCATTTTTTATAACTGGTACGGCCGTTTCAACTGTTAAGACTGGAAGCATGGCCATCAGGCTTACCAACAACACACCGGTGCATTATAGACCATATCGGCTCTCACAGGCTGAAACTTTACGCGTCCGGGAAATCATAAAAGATCTGTTAGAGAAGGGGGTTATTCAAGAGTCCGAGTCCGAATACTCAAGCCCCATTCTTTTAGTTAAAAAGAAGGACGGCACAGATCGTATGTGTGTCGACTTCAGAAAATTGAATGAGGTCACGGTTAAGGATCGATCCCCGTTACCACTTATTGATGACCACATCGATCGACTAGGCCGTGCTAAATATTTTAGTAGTCTCGATATGGCCACCGGATTTCACCAGATTCCAATGGACAAGGACTCTGTACCGCTTACCGGTTTCGTGACGCCAGAGGGGCATTATGAGTACCTAAAAATGCCTTATGGTCTCGCTAATGCGCCAGTTGTATACCAGCGCATCATTACCAAGACCCTGCAGCACCTCATTGAATCTGGTAAAGTCCTGGTGTACATTGACGACGTGTTGATTATCAGTGAGACCGTTGACGAAGGGATTGCTACTTTACGAGAGGTGCTTTCAACTCTGACAAAAGCCGGGTTCTCTATTAACCTCAAAAAATGCTCATTTTTGTCGACGAAAGTCGAATATTTAGGCCGAACCATCAGTCAGGGTCAGGTACAGCCGAGCGCTCTTAAAGTGAAAGCCCTTGCTGAGTCTCCGGTGCCTCAAAATGTGAAGCAGGTTCGTCAATTTCTCGGACTGGCTGGGTATTTTCGTAGATACATTGAGGGTTTCTCGTCAAAGGTAGCATGTATTGCCAGACTAACAAAAAAAGATGTTCCTTTCGTATGGGGTTCCGAACAAGAAACTGCACGAAAGGACATTATAGCGCATTTGACGAGTGAGCCTGTTCTTGCTATCTTTGATCCGAAACTACCCATAGAGGTTCACACGGATGCCAGTTCAATAGGTTATGGGGCGGTCTTAATTCAAACTCATGGCTCTGGTCACAAGCGTGTGGTTGAGTACTTTTCGAAATTGACCCAAGGCTCAGAACAAAACTATCATTCTTATGAGCTTGAGACTCTTGCGGTGGTCAAGGCCCTGCAACATTTCAGACACTACCTGGTGGGTGCGCAGTTCAAGGTCGTTACCGATTGTAACGCTTTGAAACTGACTCAGAAAAAAAAAGACTTACTGCCACGAGTTGCCAGGTGGTGGATGTACTTGCAGGATTTTGATTTCTCGCTCGAGTACCGCAAAGGCTCCGCTTTGCCTCATGCAGACTATTTAAGTCGCAATCCGGTTAATGTTGTTCGGGTTCAAAAGCCTCAAAATTGGGCCCAATTGGCCCAGGCTGCAGATGAAGAGTCTCAATCCCTCTTACAAAAATTAAATGATGGCCAGTTAGATTCCAATCAATATGTCAAGAAAAATGATCTTCTGTACTATCGGTACTGTCCTACTGGAGAGCAAGCCCGACTCTTATATTACATTCCAAAAGGCCACAGACTCAGTCTTCTCCGCGTCTTTCACGACGAACATGACCATATTGGTGTCGACAAAACGTGTGATCTTCTTTTAAAACACTTTTGGTTCCCGGGTTTTCGCTCCTTTATTCAAAAGTACGTGTCACATTGTTTGGTATGCCTTTCTCAAAAAAAGCTGCCACGTGCTCCCCATCAGCCTATACATTCGTATGAAAAACCCGATGTTCCCTTTGAAACCATTCATGCCGATGCACTGGGTCCTTTACCTGAATCAAATGGTCATCGTTACGTCCTCATTATTGTGGACAGTTTTTCGAAGTTTTGCCTTTTATACCCCATGATGCGCCAGGATGCTGGCGAGCTAAAGCGACATTTCACAAACGCTGTGTCACTTTTTGGCACTCCTAAGCTTATTGTTGCGGATCGTGGCCGCATGTTCCAAAGTGCGGAGTTCACTAATTGGGTTTCTGAGTTGGGGAGTCAAATCCATTTGATAACCCCTGAAATGCACCAGTCGAATGGACAGGTTGCACGATATTGTCGGACCCTGCTAAATATGATCAGGGTTGAGAGTAACTATCGTCAGGAAGAGTGGTCATCTGTCATGTGGAAGTTGCAACTGGTTATTAATATGACGAAGCACAAGACTACTCAGATGTCACCCCTTAATCTGTTAGTTGGAGTCGACGCCATGACACCTGTTATCCGCAACGTCGTGCGGGATATTGCCATTGAAGGAAGTCATCAAAATAGGGAAAGTCTACGAGAGATGGCGAGACAGCGAGTGTCTGAACGTCTACAGCGAAACCGCGATTTACAGGATGCTTCGGTTAATAAAAATAGGCGCGAGCCTCGTATGTTCGAAGTGAACTCTATGGTTTTTGTTATTAAGAAGGCACAATCCACAGGAAAGCTGGACTCTGGAATGCGGGGCCCATATCGCGTAGTCAAGGCACTGCCTCATGGGCGGTACGAGCTGCGGCTGCTTGCAGGCTCCTACGGGAAGACCACCCAAGCTGCGGCCGAGTATATGGTTCCTTGGAAGGGCGAGTGGACTCCGGACACATGTGCTGCCTTTTTCGAGGGTGAGCTACTCCCCTATATTGTTAAGTGAGCAGACCTCACTTTGCAAGCAGACCTTGCATACTTGTCACTTTATGTAGTGAGCAGACCTCACTTTGCAAGCAGACCTTGCACGATTGTAACTTGATGCAGTGAGCAGACCTCACTTTGCAGGCAGACCTTGCATCTCTGTCCATTTATTTAATGATCAAATCTTCTGTTGTGCAAGCAGACCTTACACGATACATGTCCCGTTATCATTTTGATTATTTCGTGAGCAGACCCTCACCAATTTGTAAGCAGACCTTACACGATACATGTCCCGTTATTATGAGCATCCCATTTTGTTTATTTTGACAAGTGTGTTGTTTCTGTTACGCAGATGCAGACAATGTTGAACCGGAGTCTGTCGCCGCGGGTCCAATGCCTCCCAGGTCAACGACATTGGATGGTGGACTCGTTACACCCATGCCGACCGAAAAGGATACTTCCGGTTCCGCTACGACAGGTCAAGATTCATCTACCATGGGAGATTAAGGAAAAGAGACCGAGGCGGTCTCGTGTCAGGAAAGGCCGTATTAGAGAGAAGCCTTACCAGGTGGCGCTAATTTTTTCAAGACCAGCTTTGAGCAAAGTTGTTTCGCGCTAAACCAATAGGTGGCGCTCAATTACCTACTGATTTGCTGCAACTTCAGCCCGCAACAACTTCACGCAAATAAATGGCGCCATATTGCCATCCTCTGGTTTGACCCACTTTTGGCTCGACACTGGTGCGGTGCGGTTGTCCCGAAATTCGCGATCATTTTTGTCCACGCTTTATTTAGTTTGAATTTAATTTTGATTTGTTCGTTTTCATCAATAAATTGAAATTACTTTTGTAGCCTATGTGTTTTTCCTTATAAATTCTCATCCCCTTGCTAAAAGTATAACTCTTAAGTTAAAAACAATAAAATTTGTTATTGTCTACTGTCAAAATGATTATTTTTTGCGGGATTAAGTAATACCCTGCTAGTGTTCAATAAGGCCCACAATAGGACTTTTATAAAAGGTATATTTTCCAAGAGTATCGTAATATTTTTATAACTATTTTGGTATAATGAAGAAACTTCAATAAATAAGATACCTATTTGAGTGAGTTTTTCATACTTAATATCCTGTTTATTAAAAAAAAAACCATTTTAATTTAAGGTGGGCCGTATATAGGCATATACGGCCGACACGGAATATACAATAAGGTGAGGTCACTTACCTTATTGTATATTCAATATGTTTTTGTAATATTGAGCAGTTGGTTTATAATATACATAATATGATATTGACGTTGAATAGGACAGGACATGACAATAGGAACCAGAAATAGGTATAGTCGGTCAAACCAATTTGTCAGTAAATAAAAACAAAAAACTATATTCATCTTTTTCTTTTGGGTGCTAGTACTAGTGTAAGTCAAAGATAGTATGATGATTCTCTCTATGTTGAAATGAGACAGTCATTTGACAAACTATGGTAAAAAATAGTTGTGAATATCATGTACATTTTTATTACAATTTCGAAATTTAAATGTTCTTCCTAATCAACTCTGCCACTAAACTAACTGATAACTTGGTATCCGATCCGCTAACTCGGCGAATGAATCGCCAATTCGCCAACTCTCCGAGCCGAGTCAACGCTATCACACTGCTACTAAGGCCATTCAAAAATAAACCTTAATTCGAGAGCCCGAAGGTTCTTATATGACAAACAATACATTATGACTTAAAACGTTATGGGAAACAAAGGGACCCCTTTAATTTCACGTAATGTCCGCATCTAATTTATATATATGTCCACAGTAAACAAACAAATGAATGATAAGAAAAGACAGACA
Source organism: Cydia splendana (assembly GCF_910591565.1). Taxonomy (NCBI): domain Eukaryota; kingdom Metazoa; phylum Arthropoda; class Insecta; order Lepidoptera; family Tortricidae; genus Cydia; species Cydia splendana. Next base: position 9,010,057 of record NC_085983.1, read on the forward strand.
GTGCTGTGAGCGGCAGGTGGGGCGAGGCGAGGGGCGAGGTATAGGTAGGCTATGATAGGCTCTCGGGCGCCGCGCCGGCGACACTGACGGACCAGCGCGGCGTATGTATGAATTTCGCGCCTTTTTAAATATATTTTACTATTACAATGCAAGCTACACACCGAAATTTCTTATTTTCCATAATATGGCTGCGTATATTATTTTATAGTAATAGACTTATTTTTACAGACTCTAATTCAATATTAGATATTATAGGACAAAAAACGCATATTAATTCTAAAGCATATATCTTATTCTTCTAAATTTTTAGCTTGCCTATTAACTTAAGAATTTAGATATGTTGTTGTGGATTTATTAAACTTTAATTCAATATCGACAAAATAATAAGCTAATTTGTAGTTTGAATAAGAAGCACGTTAAAAAAAATTCTAATAATTTTACATTATAAAGCGTCATACATATTTTAAACGATGGAACTTAAACATTGCACTTTAATTCAATATTAAAAAATCATTACTAAAAATATATAAATACCTAATTTATATCTAACGCTCGTTCTAACTTTTCGTCATATTTTACAAATATGCTTAAAAATATGTCCCATGTCAGATAAGTATCACTTTTTCATCTTTAGAATTATCAAAACTTTTAGTGCAAAAATCCGGTCCCACTATTGGTCTAATTAGGGATTGCTGATGACGTATTTAGATACTCAGATACGACGCTGGTATCCAGGATTGCTCCGTTTTTTTCCTAATACACATGTACTCTGTCAAGTCATTTCCGCCAGTAGAAAAGAGCGGCATTCGTCCCATAGAAGTCCCATAGTTTCGCGCCTTTTTCTACTGACAAACTTGTTTGACCGGCTATAGATAAATTGTGATATGCCATCAGAAAAGGGCCCGTATACTCCATGTGCATAAGCATGGAAAGCCACAATGCATTCAAAGGATAAGTTCGCCTTGTAGTTCTTACTAATTTTATGATATTTTTAGGGTTCCGTAGCCGAATGCTAAAACGGGACCCTATTACTAAGACTCCTCCGTCCGTCTGTCTGTCGATCACCAGGCTGTATCTCATGAAACGTGATAGCTAAACAGTTGAAATTTTCACTTTGCCGCTATAACAACAAATACTAAAAACAGAATAAAATAAATATTTGAACAGAAACAATAAGAACAAATATGTTTTGACTCTTTCAATTATGTTACAATCTAAGTACAAAAGAATAATTAAGGTTGTCTATTTTTAATTTTATGTTAATATCTTATGTTTTGTGTAACCCGTGCGAAACCGGGGCGGGCCGCTAGTAAATGATTATGATTTTGTGAAGTCATACAATGCGTTCATTACTAATTTCCTTTCTGGTAATTGCCTGTGGGGCAGGACCCCGTGAGGTGGGTCCCTGTGTGCGGGGTCCCTGTGAACAAGGGTCCCTGTGTGCAGGGTCCCTGTGAACAAGGGTCCCTGTGTGCAGGGTCCCTGTGAACAAGGGTCCCTGTGTGCAGGGTCCCTGTGAGCTAGGGTACCTGTGTGCAGGGTCCCTGTGTGCCGGGCTAGGACTCACTTGTAGGTAAAATCTATGCCGTTGTCGGTGAGCAGCGGCTGCGGGCGGTACTCCGGAGCGCCCCGCAGGAGCCCCGCGTGGTCGCCGCCGGAGCCCCGCGCGTGTATGCGCAGGAGGGACGGGATGTCGCGGCCGTGGAGGCTCTCGTCCGTGTAGGTTTTATAGCCGAGACCTACATAGAGATAGTTATGTATTGAGGGCGGTGAGACGAGACCTCAGATCAAAAATATTTATTATCAGTACATTACCTATGTATTAAGAGCGGTAAACAAGAAATTACGAACGAGCGTGAATTGGAGCCCGAAGCCGAAGTCGAGAACTTAATTAACACGAGTTCGTAATTCCTGTATCGGCCGTGGCACACAAAGTTTTTCATCACACTTATGACGAAAAATAAATTGAAACTTCAACATTTATTCAGTAAATAGGCCACAGCCACAACTGTAGGCCAAATGTATGGTGCAATCTTTTCGAGCGATGGCGCCATAACCTTCAGCCTACTCTCGAGTAGATGGCGTTAATATTAATATTTAACAAGTTAACACATATCAGTGAAAGAATAATGATCGAAGTCAAATGGCGTTCTAACAGTTTTAATCGTCTGTCGAAAGATGGCAGTAAATGTACTGTAGCTACATAATTTACCATGACAGTAACTCTATACTTCAAATTCTCTTTGGTAACAGGGTCTTTGCTATCACTCTTGGTAATTACCTTCTACAATGGCCTTCAGCATGGTCTTGGCCCCTAGGGAGCTGAGCAGCGCCACGGGCCGCCCCGGCGGGACCGCGCAGTACAGCGTGTTGCCCTGCCTGCTCGCGGACACTAGTTGTACGCTGAAGTACACCAGGTCACCGATGTTCACTGACTCGACCTTAAAAAACAATGTTGGGGATTAATGCGAGTAAATGTTAAATAAGACAAAACTTCGTGTAACTTCGTGCGGGCGGCGACACGAGCACACTTGATGAAAAATTCTAAGTGGTTAAAAGGTAAATGGGGTTCTATTGTGTACAGTTTTCGCTCATACCACAGTGGTCATATTCTTGGGTGCCTTGGCCTTCCGCAGCGCGTGGCGCACGCGCGACGTCATGGCGGCCGCGGACGCGGGCTCCTCCGACTCCGGCTCCGACAACGACACCAGGTGCCACACTCGGCTCTGGGTTGCTACCACTGCAATTCATTATTTAATTAATTTGCTTGCTTTCATAATATTCCTTCTTTAAATTTAATGGCCTTATAGCAAAAATGCCATGAGTAAAATGCCCCTTGCAATGCTAAAATTGATGCAATTTGAAAAATATACAGTCACCATCAGATATATCAGGCCGATTAAGGTCTTCACAAATATCTGAACTAAGCCCCTATTATCAAAATGTTAAGGTGTATGTTCAGATATTTTTGAGTACCTTGCCTGCTCTGATATATCTGAGGGCATCTGAAACATTTGCAAAATGCCCCTTCTCTGAAATGACCTGACCACGCCTGTATGTGTCCTGTAGATTTCACAAAAAAAATCATAAAACTTATTTTCTAAATCTAAAAGGATCACTACAAAGGGACATTTCGCAAGAGAGGTTGTAGGCATATTATGCTAGAAAGTGAAGGCTAGGGTTGGCTGACTCACTCTAAAGGTTTCTAAAGGGCTTTTCTCTCTTTAATAACCTCCATATTAGCAACTTTTTCTTGTACACAATAACTTAATTATCTACTCATATGTATTATATGTGTCTGACATCTTCAAATCTACTGTATAACATGTCATTAATTAATGTGCAATTATGGCCTCCTTACCAGCTAGATTTCATACTCAGGTATATAAAAGAACCTTGGAGGCCTTCTTAGAATACATATTTCAATAAAATTTACTCACATTTAAGCTTCAAGCGGTTCAACAAGTCATCATATTCTTCAGCCGGCAGTGAACGGGCTATGTGTTTGCAGAGCACCCTCGCGGCGCTCGCAGACGTCATGGGCAGTCTAGAGGCGCGGATTGCGCGCGACACGTCGCCCCAGAGGAGCCCCAGCTCCGGTAATACCGCGACACAGCACGCCTCAAGCGACATTTTGGAAATCGTTGCTTGAAGCTCGGATAACTCTGAATACATGATAATAGGTTAGTTATGTGATATACAAACATACTGCAAATGTCCAGAATTTACTTTTTTTGCAGAAAAAGAGTGGAAATACACGTAAAGGCATTCAAATATCAAAATCTTATTTTACTAACTTAAAATGCAACTGTTCGTATAGGGCAGCAATTACATATTTTTATCACTTACTAGATTTAGGATCAGCGGTCATCTTGGAGACTTTTTATCACTATTAATCTAAGAAAATCTCGAAAATTGATATAAGATTTCGAAAGATACAATCTAACCAATTCAAAACATAACGTAACGGTACGATGCTGTCAAAACAAAGTGCGCAAACAAACCATGGACAATCTTTTTATTATTCCATAATAAAGCCTACACACATGTGCTACGCTGCCAAGCTTAAGGTTAAGGTACACTTCCAGAGAAACTTGGCAAATTGTTATACTGGGCTAATCACGAAATACGTTATAATATAGAACGCTTGTATTTAAAGTAAATACCTTATTATATTGCTTTTTATTATTGAATTTCATCAAATAATGATTACGATTTTTGTATACTTGACTTGGCAGCTTGGCAGTTTAAGAATATTTCCAACTGCATAAAAAAAATCTCCCGCCAAATGTGGCCATGTTTTGATTTGACATCTTGATAATTTGAGTTGAAGATGGTCGACGACTGCAACAAGTGAAAGCCTTTTTCTTATACTGTAATGGAAGAAAGTTACTGAAATGAGTGAATTAAAGTGATTAATAACAATTGATATTAAAATATATTCAAACTACAAATTACGGCTTCCAAAATGGCTGCTAAATTCCTGAAAAAACGGGAAGTAGCTAAGCTTGTGACTGAAAACAGGCAGCCTTGTGTTTTCTGCAATCAGGATGTGGACGATGAAGTGATTTTCGGCAAATTATACTCTTATGGTGATATACAATGTCATTACTTCTGTGTGGTAAGTTGCAGATTTGTCACCATCATGTAAATTATGAAGCCCATCCCTTTTTAGAAACCTTTACTCTTTACTGTTCTTTTCTAGAACCATATTCTTCAGCAGCGTTGATATATTTTCCCAAAACACGCATGTATTTATTTGGTTAGTTATTGCTTCAGAAGATATCTCAGTATCTCTTCTAGTTGTAGAAACTAGTAAGCAAGCTGGAAATATTGTATCTTTTTTGGAAATGTAAGAAACACACTAATCAATTATTAAATCATAATGAATCGGCTACATAACAATCAACTCAATACTATCAATCAAAGGAATTGTAATCAATCTCTGCCTACCTCTTTGGAAACAGACATTAAACACATAGGTATATAATTTGCATATATGTATCTGATAAGATTTATATTATGAGCTTATTTTGTATTGTAGTTTATTAGTATTTTAATTTTTTTCATGTTTACATATCTTGTTTTTGATTAGCTACACAATTCTGAAAATTTGTTGCATTAGCTCCAATCGCCTAAGGTTCTCTGAAACTAGGATTTGCTTAACCTGTCGATTCCCACGATGTGACGTCACCATAAGCGTTGCGACTCATATATGAGTCGTGGGAACGGAGGGGTTAAGAGAAATCTGGTCTGTTTTTTAATATTATTTAGACCTAATATTTATCTTTTGTTGAATTCTATAGTTCGTTTTTTTAGCATTAGAAATAAGGTAAACAATCTTGATGTGTCTTTTAATTGAAAAACACATTTTAAAAATAAGCTACGGCAAATATGTAACAATTATGTATCTAATACGATCATTTATATTCTTCTGCTTTCATAAGTAATAGTTTTTGATTTTTCAAAAACGTTTTCAATTAAAAGACATGTCAAATTCGCTTACCTTCTTTCAAGTTCTTTCTAATGCTAAAAAAACGAACTATAGGTATAAAACATGAGTAGGAGACAAATTAAATTAGTGGCAAATTAACAACTTCTAGTTCATTGGATTGGATTGATATAGGTCATTGCACTAGTTTTCGTCCACTTGACGAAATTTGATTAAAAACCTACATTGCTGCACAAATTTGAACTTATTGCAATCCTTAATGTCTATTTTATTTTAACTGAGCCCAAAAAGTCTCAAGTCTCTGATAACCAGTTTTTTGGTTAACCGGTTTGCAATCCCTGTGCCATATAAAGCAGCCAATTAATACTAGAAATAAACATAAGCTTGCAGTGCCCTTCACTCGGCTCCATAAAATTAAAAAATCATTAATGGGTAATTGTGTAAGATTTTATAATAAACTTCCAAACCATATTACTGAATTATCTATTAATCAATTTAAGAATTATGTAAAGCGTGTTATTTCTGAAGCTTATTATACCACAAATGATAATACAACGTGGGATTAATTGTTATTCGAAATGATTATTTATTTATTAGGTATATTTGATTATTGATGACTTGATGAGGAAATGGATATTCCGATGTAATACTATCTACTTCTTTAATTACTTATGCTTTTTTTTTTGTCATTTAGATTTTATTCTAGAAATTCTAGACTAGTATTTTTTTATACAATGTTTTTAATGTTTGACAATCCTTTTGTGAAATTCTTAGTGTTAAATTTGATATCGTCGTTGCGCTTACCAAATCTGATATGTGCGAGATTTTATTCAAATGAATTAATACCTTATGTGTTTCGTTGCTAGGTACCTATTTGTCTATCAAAAATCGAACACATATCAGATTTGGAAAGCGCAACGACGATATACTGTATAATAATCCAATTTTATTATGGAATAATATTAACATCAATAAATTGCTCTGATAATTAGATTAAGATTAATTACGATTCATAAGAGCTTGTTGCTAGGCCTACATGAATAAAGTATATTTTGTTTTTTTTTTAGTATTTGTTGTTATAGTGGCAACAGATACACATCATCTGTGAAAATTTCAACTGTCTAGCTATCACGGTTCATGAAATAGGTACAGCCTGGTGACTGACAGACGGACAGTGCAGTCTTATTAGGTACGGACTCAAAGGGTAAAAACGGGACTCTATTACGTGGAACTCTAAAAATGGGTCAGAACCCTTATTATGCAAAGAGAAAAGCCTAATACATTGTCTATTTTACATTTGTTAATTCTCACTTTCATGTTTCAGCTGTTATCCTGCTGCCTGGTGCAAAAGGGCCGGGACACGGAAGGCCTGTTTGGTTTCCTGTACAAGGACATATTGGCTGAGGTGGAGCGGAGCAAGAAACATGTATGTTACTATATAATTGCCTCCTGAGACCCCCGGCACAATTTTTTGTACATATTCCACAATCTATTCCGAACTTTCGTTTATTAAAGAAGGTTCCAATTTCAACAACAAAACAACTGTGTTTGGGTTAGGGTTGAAAATTCTCGAAAAAATCAAATCACTATTTTCCGTATTTTTCAGTTTTTTTGGAAAAGAAATGAAACTTTTTTAAACTAACGACAGTGTCAAAGTCAATAGACATTTTCACAAAGGACAGCCAGCACTTAGATAATAAAACACACGACTAAACAGGTGAAGTTACCTAAACTATGGATTAAATATAAATGGAAAAATTCACAAGTTCTTTTCAAAGTGCGTTTTTTTTTTCGTTTATTTCCTATTTTTTGTTAAGTGACATTGTTTTTTTCCGAATAAAACTTTAAAAAACATGGCTTTTAGAAAAAAAACGGGAATTTTTCCGGGTTTTTTAAACCCTAGTCTGGGTCTCAAGAGGATAAGGCTCAGTATGGTTTATTTTTAAAAACTTCAAAAAAAGACATTTTGTACCCATCGGGTTAGTTTTAGTTAGATTAGGGTTAGTTTACGATAGATTGGTAAGGCTTCTAAAAACTCAGGTAAAAAAAAAGTATAGTATAAAAAAATTACCTTTATAATAGGGACCTGAAAAACATGTCCCTTCATGAAACATTGTACAACAATTGTTTTAAAATTGCGATAAGTTACTTGATATTTATCTTGCAGAAATGTTCGTACTGCGGGCGCGGCGGCGCCAGCCTGGGGTGCTCGGTGGCGGCGTGTCGCAAGCAGTTCCACCTGCCGTGCGGCCGCCAGAAGAATGCTGTCTCGCTCTTCTACGGCAATTATAAGTATGTGTCTCTTTTTAGTCCGTCTGTCTTGACAGGTGCCCCAAAATGGGTAATTTTGCAGGTTTACTTTGCTTTCTTTGCAATATTAAAACTTCAGTCCCCGTCTATCCAATTCCCTGGACAATGAATCCCTGTTTCCCGATTATCAATCTGTATTCGTCAATACCCCAATAAACTTTTATTTTCTATTTCTTGTATTGTGAACTTCTCTTTAGTAATGCACAATAAAGTCATCATCATCATCATCATCATACGCCTTTTCGTCTATAGCAGACGATTTATGGATCGATTAACACCGGAGAAACACCGTTTTTGGTGGCTGAATAGACCAATGCGAGACCGACATGGTCTACCACAGGTCTGACAAGAGAAGTTTGGGGAAACCGGTACTGAGACACCAAAGTACAATAAAGTATGTTTGTATTATCATTGACGACTGACTTTACGCACATGTATTAACAATGAACATTGCAGATCGTTCTGCGAGCTCCACGCTCCGAAACAGAAGATATCAGACGACGTGATGGCGAAGGCCAAGGAGAGAATGAAGATTGAGAAACAGAAGAAAGCGGGCAAGATACCCGCCAGCGGGGAAGGAAACCAACAGGCCGGTAAGATAAAGATCATTTATGTATGTAGGTTTACATGTTTAACCTCATTTGGTATACATTTTTTGAACTAAGAAAGAAGAAGAAATGCCACCAGAAGCAGATCTAATCGGTAGAATCTTGGTGAAACAAATTCAAAATATTGTACCCAACGCCTACTTATGTAACCTAATATAAATATGTAAATAAATCATTCATTAATTGAAATAACATTTTTTGAAAAAAGACGATGAAATTCTACCACAAGCATATGTAAAAAAATAAGTATAATAAATTATGTAAGTGAGAATGGTTTCATTAGATCGTTATAACTTATAAATTCTAAATAATAATTAAAATAGGTGAAATAAATGCCTCCTTAAACGCCAAGCCTAGGTGTAATATTGGAGAAAAGAAATGAAGGAATGTTTACAAAAACAACATAACTGACTACACTGGTTGATACCTGAAACGATTAACAATGTTCTTAAAAAAGTGTCAAGCGCTCTAAGCAGTTATGTTGTTTTTGTAAACATCCCTTCAATTATAATAAGCTTAGAATAAATTTAAAAGTGGAAAAATTACTGTCTTGGGTGAGACTTGAACTCACGGCCTCTGGATCGATACTCCAGCGCTCTGCCATCTGAGCCACCAAGACCTCATCCATAGGCAGCAAAACTCTGAAAATTCTTTTCTTTTAAATTTATTCTAAGCTTAATAGTGTGACACGGCACTTTGTATGGTTAGCTCAGTTTAACGTTTTTAGGATTGTCTCGAATATAGTGTAGTTTTGTTCTATGGCAAGGAAGTCTTTGATATAGCAACAATATACATGACGGGCATTCAGCCAATAGGAAACAAATTGAAGCTGATGGTGTTGCTACTTCAAATTAAATCCTAAATTTATGGAATAATATTAATAAATATTTAAATCAAAAACTTAATTTATAAATACAAAATAGGTTGAAATATATTCAAATAATTGAATATGATTTATTTCTTTGGGTTATACTTGCATATAAAATTATTCCATGAATTTCATTAGTTACTGTTATTTTGATTGTGTCATCCCAGGGACAGAATGGTTTGAGATCATTTCCTGGCTGGTTTTCGCCCTGGATGGGCATCTTTTATACATAGAACAGTGAAGCGAAGTACATCATGCTCTGGTAGCATCGATCAGAGGCTTGGTTATGCAGTAGCCGCTGCATCCATGAGCTAGGGAGCTCATGCTGTTGTTATTTTGCCACAAACAGTAAGTAGAATATGATAATATATAGATGTCCTCGGGTGCAACTCCTTGTTGAACCTTTGTTTGACCATTTCGCTTTGTTTCCAGTCTGCTGGTAAAACAATGTTGGTGGGAGGGAATATCAGAGCTGTGAGATGAGTCCACTCTAGGAATTTCCAGCTGGTGAGAAACTTAGATCATATAATGTCTCTTAGGTTAGCAGAGCACATGCTTCTAGTTATTAATCTTGAATTGTTTCTTTCAGCTGATTGGGGTTTTTTCGTTTTTATGTTACTACGTATGTGAAATCAGTTCGCATATCAGAGTATGGAAGTCTGTCCATATTCCTAAAACTTCAAGTGTGTCTGGTGAGCAGTTCGCCATAAGAATTTCGCTCTTCTGCTGGATGGAGGTGACGTCACCTTCAAACTGAGACCTTAGTCCTTCGGCGTTGCTCTGCGGTGTCGGGTCAGATTCCCGCTGCAGCAAATCAGCTCCGGCACAGCGGAGGATCACACGTCGGGCTTGAACTGGTGGAACATTGTTATGAGGTTGGTGTACGCTTTCCTTCCGTCCTAGAAGCATTTCAAAATTTAAAGTTAAAGAATTTAGTAGAATCATATGTGATGGCAAATGATAATTTAGGGACTAACAAATTTAGATAGGTCTGCTTGTAAATCATTTTAGAACCATTTCTGGCACGACCCAGCTCTGTCGTCTGACATTATTAAAATAAGGTGCTTATGCTAGCTTAATGATTTACATGTAGAATAACTGCCCATGTTCGAATTAGTAATAAATGATGTGTCACAAAAACTAACTTTCATTCATGTCCTTTATTGCCCTGAATAGTTGATGGAAATAAGTTTAGCACCTGCTTGAGCTTTTGGTAAGATTTAGTTTTTATTTAATTTAGTAACTTTAATTGTCCGTGAGTTTCCTCAGGGAAAGCCCACAGCCGGGCTAGGAATATTTACGTGACAATTTGGCGCCCACAGATTCCGTCTTAAAGCCCTATTTGCATCATAAATCAGTTTGTATCACTGCCATCACATATAGATAAAAAAAAGTTTTAGTAGTACTTACGTTTAGGTGAAATTTTGAGCTTGTGCTTTGCTTGTGTACGCTCTGACAACGTTAAGTATAGGCTTTAGCTGTTTCACTTTGAGTTTTGCCTAAATTATTGCACGATATTCAGTATATTTTGTAAAAACTTAGAAGTAAGTGCTCGAATTTTCAGTTAGTTACATTGTGCTGACGTTTTGTCAGGAAGTAAAGTGTCAAACTTTAAGTACCATTTGGCTACTTTTAATGCATGAGATTTAGACTTAAGAGGCTGTATAACTTAAGTTATTTTACATATTTTCTGAGTATAAAAAAAAATAATGTGTAATTCTAGTGCATAATTTAGTACTCATGCACTATTTTATTGTAGCTGAGCTTTAATGAGTATTGCAATTGAATTGAGTTGACACTTTGTTAAGGCGAAGTTCGGAAAGCTTTTAAGCTCGTGCAGAAATTGCTTTAAAAATTGAGAAGCTTTGTATAAATAAGTTCAGACATTTTGACTCGAAAGTTTTTTAATAACAGTAAACATATATAGGACAGGTTATTTTTACACACAAATAAACTAATTCAAAAAAAATTGTTATATTTTATTAGAAAGTATAAAAAAAAAAACGAATTGTGAAATTTTGACATTTATGAACAGACACTTTTACTTGATTTTTGAACGATTTTTTTAAATTGTGAACAATTTTGGTTTTGCATTCACTGTTATATTTTGGGTCAGAAAATTTAGTTCAATAAAGACAAGGAAATATACATACACAGATAAAAGGTAAAACATAGTAAAACACATTGATATAACATTGTTTAATATAATTGTCAGACTACAATAGTGTGAGTTGGATTTGTAAATCTTTTGCCATCATATTTGTTTATTTTTTGAGTTAAACTTATTATACAATGGCCACTTCTGTGCAATTTCACTCTTTGCTGCGCGATGAATTGATTTATGAAGTAAAGATCAGGTCAGAGACACCACACTCAACAGTTGAGGGTCTTAGGAAACAGTTGAGGAATTTGGTAGGTGAGTGTCGGCCAGATGAGATTTTGGATACAGATTTGAACCCGGAGTCAGAATTGAAAGTTATTTCTGATAAATTAAATGATTTGTCATCCTTAGTAGCTAAGTTTGTTCAGTCGAAGGATAGATACTCCGGGAACAGGTCGAAGGCTCTGGGTAGTCATTTGTACTTCAGGCTTCTGCGGGTTCAGGTGGATGAAGATCCGGGGAAGTTGGCTCAGAAGATTCAATTCACAAATAGGCTTGACGCTTTGTTAGCACAGTTGGACAGTATAGGGCAGGCAGGCAGCAGCTCTAGCGACAGTGTGGCAGCAGTGACTCAGGTTTCACAGGCAGTCCCTACTAGGGAGCTGCAAGTTCACTGCTCCGGAGACAAAAATGTGGCTAAATGGGGGGTCAAGTTTAATGGTAACACAGATCCGAGGTCTTTCCTAGAGCGTGTCGATGAACTCAAGTTGGCTTATGGTCTGTCAGATGTGGTTTTGTTTAACTCGGCAGCTCAATTGTTTGTTGATCAGGGTTTGCTTTGGTACAGAGGTATAAAGGAACAAGTTTCTTCTTGGAATGACTTAAAAACCATTTTATTAGATGAGTTTGAGCCTGCAAACTTTGATTTTCGCCTAAGGTGTGAGATTCTTGCAAGAACACAGGGTTTAGAAGAGCCAGTGCACATTTATTTTGCAATTATGTCTTGTCTTTTTGGTCGCTTGAAGAATCCATTGCCGGAGGAGGAAAAGTTGCAGATTTTGATGAATAACATTAGGCCTAGCTTCTCACAACAACTGGCATTAGTAAAGGTTGATTCTATAGCCGAGCTGAAGGATTGTTGTAGGAAATTAGAGCAGGCATCACAGCGTACGCAGTATTTTGTTGAGCCCAACAAGTCTGGTTCGGCTCACACACTTAGTAGTGATTTCGCATATAAAGCCAAGTCCAAGCAGGTGAACGCAGTAGATGTTAGTAGTAGCAAGCGTTCACAAACATTTAGTAGGTCGCCAGCGCAAGCGAAATCGAGTGGGCAACAAAGTAACGCTGTTAGGAACGTCCAACGCTCGTCCACGCAATCCATACATGCACAGAACTCTGCCACGGTTCCTACTTGTTATAAATGCGGTGGCACTGCGCATGATTTTAAGAGATGCAGGGCTAAACCATCTAAAGGCGAGATTATTTGTTATTCATGTGGTACAAAAGATCATATAGCGAGGAATTGTCCGAACCGGCTGTCACAGACAACACAGACAGATCGTAAACGTCAAAGTCAAAGCGCGGAAATACGTTCCGTTTCACAGACAAAAAACGAATAGGGCCGAATTGTAGCAATATTTTTCCGGATAAATTGAGTGCTTCAATGAAAAAATTCTTAAGTTATAATTCGATTGCTACGATTCTCTTCGCACCTAGGGAAGGTGACATTCGGCCATATTTGAAACTTAAGGTGTGTAATTTTGACGTTTACGGTTTGGCGGACTCAGGAGCCGCCGTTTCAATTTTGGGACGGCAGTCTTATAAAGATTTTATTAAGTTTGGATTTGAGCTCCAACGAATGGAGTCTAATACATGTAGCGTTGCAAATGGCGTCGTAGTCCAGTCACTGGGGTACATTTTTGTTCCGGTAACATTCAAAAATGTTACAAAGGTTATTCAGTTTTATGTTGTGCCCAGTATTGTCTCGGACGTTATTTTAGGCGTGGATTTCTGGCGCGCATTTAATTTAGCGCCAGAATTATTTGACAGCATCGACTACATAGAAAGACCAAACAATTATTTAAGTTTGTCCAGTATTTCAGTAAATCCGGTGAATACCATTCAGGCATACGACAATTTAACTTCAGCACAACAAGAACTAGCCGACTCAGTGGTAGGGAAGTTCAAGGATATCTCGTTCGAGGAAAAAGGATTAGGTAGGACGTCGTTAGTCGAACACGTAATTGACACTGGCGATGCCCAGCCTATTAGAACGCGACAGTATCCGCTCTCTCCTGAGAAGCGTGCAGCTTTAAGTTCCGAATTAGACAGGATGTTGAAGTTAGATGTTGTTACTCCGTGCGAAAGTCCCTGGAACAACCCGGCACTTTTAGTGAAGAAGCCAAATGGGGACTGGCGGTTTTGCTTAGACTGTAGGAAACTAAATGCAGTATCAAAGGGCGACTCGTATTCCATGCCATACATTCCGCAAATTTTAGATAGCTTAAAGGAAGCACGGTACCTGTCGACCATTGATTTGAGCTCGTCGTTTTGGCAAATACCGCTAAATGAAAGTTCGCAGGAGAAAACTAGTTTCTGTGTCCCTGGTCGTGGGTTATTTAAATTTAAAGTCATGCCTTTTGGGTTGTGTGGCGCGAGTGCGCGACAACAACGGCTCATGGATAAACTCATTGACCACAACATAACCAGTGACATAGAGAATGGTATGGTGTTCTGTTACGTGGACGATATTGTCATATGTTCGTCAGATTTTCAGACACATTTGCTTCTTTTGAACCGTGTGTTGGAAAAGTTGAAAATGGCTAATTTAACGATAAATTTCGGCAAGTCAAAGTTCTTTAGACAGTCCATTAAGTACTTGGGTCATGTCGTTGATGAATTAGGTTTAAGAACTGACCCAGAGAAGGTTTCAGCCGTTTTGAACTTTCCCATACCCACGACTTCTCGTGAAGTAAAGACGTTTTTGGGCATGTGCTCTTGGCACCGTCGGTTTATAAGGAACTTCGCAAGTATAGCAGCGCCTTTAAATAAATTAACTTCAAAGGGGAAGAACGCCCCGGCTTTTAAATGGTCTGTTGAGGCCGATAACGCTTTCAACACCTTGAAGAATGCATTAGTGACAGCTCCGATTCTGGCGGTTCCAGACTTTAGCAAAGTGTTCTCGGTACACGCTGATGCATCTTCATATGGCGTAGGTGGCATGCTCTCACAGACTATTGATGGCCAGGAGCATCCTATTGCGTACGTTAGTCGTTCTCTGAACAAGTGTGAACGGAATTACAGCGCGACGGAAAGAGAGGCTCTTGCGGTTTTGTTTTCGGTTGAGAAGTTCCAAGCATATTTAGGCTCGCGTCGGTTTAAGGTGATTACGGATCACGCGTCACTAAAGTGGTTCATGAACCTGGAAAATCCATCGGGCAGGTTGGCACGTTGGGGTTGCAGACTGTCTCAATTTGATTTTGATATTGAGCACAGGAAGGGCTCCGACAATGTCGTACCTGATGCGCTGTCCAGGCTCATGAAGGTTGACGCCGTGGACCAAGTGAATCCTAACGACGTGACTGACGAATGGTATGACAGGACGTTTAAAGGTTGTGAAACTTTGCCGGCCAATTTCCCAAACTATAGTATTAGGGGAGGGAAATTGTACCGGTTGAGTAAAAACAAGTATAATCTTTTGCGAGAGTTTGACTGGAAGGAGGTAGTGCGTAAGGGTGATAGGAACGCTGTTTTACACGCGAATCATTGCGAACCAACCGCGGCACATTTTGGAGTATTTAAAACTCATAGGCGGTTGTCGTTGACATACTATTGGCCAGGGATGTACAAAGACGTTGTCGATTTCGTGAAGGCTTGCGATACCTGTGCAGCCTATAAGCATTCACAGAAAGCGACTCCAGGTCTGATGGGACAGCCAAAAGTATGTGATCGACCGATGTTAGCGTTAAGTATTGATTTGGTAGGTCACCTTCCGCGCTCTCGTGCAGGATTTACGTTTTTGTTTGTGGTTACGTGTTGCTTTTCAAAGTATACGCTTCTTTTTCCGCTTCGCCGCGCAACCAGCGCGTTGGTGGCGAAGACTTTTGAGCACCATGTCATTTTGAAGCACGGTGTACCTGAAACCGTAATTACTGATAACGGAGTTCAGTTTACGGGATCGGAATTTAGACAGTTGATGAAGCGTTATAACGTACCTAAAGTTTTTTACGGACCTCGATATACTCCACAGGTAAACCTGGTTGAGCGATACAATAAAACGGTCATGACAGCTGTAGCTTCGTACGTAAAGGAGAACCATAGGACTTGGGACGAAAAATTGCACCAAATTCAGTTTGCAATAAACAGTGCAGTGAATGAAACAACAAATGAGTCTCCTTTCTTTTTAGTTCATGCTAGAGAGCCAGTTATAAATGGGTCGTTTTATAAGGACACAGATAGGGATTACGAGCCGGGTGCACCTAGGGAGGAATATGCGGGTAATTTCGGGATTTTAAAGGATATTTTTCATCAGGTTAGGTTACGTTTATTGAGAGCACACGAAACAAATGCTAGGAATTATAATTTGAGAAGACGTCCAGAACAATTTGCAGTAGGCGATTTAGTATGGAAACGTAATTATGTGCAGAGTGACGCACAAAATTTCAGGATGGCGAAACTCGCCCCGAAATATGTTAAGTGTAGAGTAAAGGCAGTGTTGTCGCCTTTAGTCTACGAGTTAGAGACGGAAGATGGTCACTGTATAGGATCATGGCACATTAAAGACCTGAAAGGGAAGGTAGCAGCTTCTGGTTTGGTGAACGGTGGACGTGCGGCTCGCGTACAGGGTACTGCTCGCCGCGCCACCATCGTTGACTGAACAGGGTGAACGGTGGACGTGCGGCCCGCGTACAGGGTACTGCTCGCCGCGCCGCCACCGTTGACTGAACAATAGAGCTCATACAGGTTTTTGTGGTTGTAGTTTAGCAACAGTGTTAAATATTGCAAAGTCATATCTAATCACCAATTGTCAGAGACGTGGCGAACAGGTATAACTGTTTCACCACACAGTATGAACGTGGAAGGATGCTACGAACTGAAAGGGATGAATGTATGGAGCGGCGCAACCATAGCTCAATTAACGTCAAGAGCGTTGTCTTTAATGTGGGATTATTTTTTCCTGTCGTGCGAGGTCACGCAGAAATTTGGGTGTTATGGTGCTGATGGTTTTAGCCAACACGTGGCGGATGCCGTGCATGTGTGGATTGGCGTTGTTTTTTTTGGTGTGAGAAGGAGAGGCTTTATTTTGTGAGGTATCGCAGGGCGCGCACTGCATACCGCGGACGTTGTTTTTCGGTTTGGTTATGTAGTCCGTTTATTTTTTTCTCTCAGCACACGTTCTCAGGCACATAACACATAATTATAATTTAGCTAACTAGCGGTTAGTAATTTTGGATATTTTGAATTTAGTTTGGAATGCAAATTTCGTTATTTAGCTACTCTAGTTTATATTAGTAAACTTAGTAGTAGGAATTGTTTGATTTTAATTTTGCCCGGTCTAGCGGAGAAATATTTTGAGTATGCTGAACATCGGTCCTGGCAGTTGGTTTGGTTTTGCCAGCGCAACTGGATAAAGTTGTGCTGGTAGAACCAAGGGATGGTTTACTGGATAGTTGGATATTGCGATGTGGATTTTTCCGGCTGTGCGGATACCACATTTTTTTTTTGTATTTAGGTTGTGTGGGTTCGAGATAAAAAAAATTCAAAATTTATTGGTTTATTGGTTTTGGTATGTGGAGTTGTGTGGTTTACTTTGGCTTTTCTGTTGGATAGCAATCTCGATCCTGCGGCAATCACTTCGGTGGTGGTTTTGTTTTGGGTTCTCCCATACTAAGTATGGTTGAGGTTGTTCTGTTTGTTTTTTTTTCGTTTCTTGTGACACATGATTTAGATTTAGATAGTCGCTGAGGACAGCGAGCGTTTTACCCTTGGTAAAACGCAACAGCGGGGAGAGGGGTATTGTGACACGGCACTTTGTATGGTTAGCTCAGTTTAACGTTTTTAGGATTGTCTCGAATATAGTGTAGTTTTGTTCTATGGCAAGGAAGTCTTTGATATAGCAACAATATACATGACGGGCATTCAGCCAATAGGAAACAAATTGAAGCTGATGGTGTTGCTACTTCAAATTAAATCCTAAATTTATGGAATAATATTAATAAATATTTAAATCAAAAACTTAATTTATAAATACAAAATAGGTTGAAATATATTCAAATAATTGAATATGATTTATTTCTTTGGGTTATACTTGCATATAAAATTATTCCATGAATTTCATTAGTTACTGTTATTTTGATTGTGTCATCCCAGGGACAGAATGGTTTGAGATCATTTCCTGGCTGGTTTTCGCCCTGGATGGGCATCTTTTATACATAGAACAGTGAAGCGAAGTACATCATGCTCTGGTAGCATCGATCAGAGGCTTGGTTATGCAGTAGCCGCTGCATCCATGAGCTAGGGAGCTCATGCTGTTGTTATTTTGCCACAAACAGTAAGTAGAATATGATAATATATAGATGTCCTCGGGTGCAACTCCTTGTTGAACCTTTGTTTGACCATTTCGCTTTGTTTCCAGTCTGCTGGTAAAACAATGTTGGTGGGAGGGAATATCAGAGCTGTGAGATGAGTCCACTCTAGGAATTTCCAGCTGGTGAGAAACTTAGATCATATAATGTCTCTTAGGTTAGCAGAGCACATGCTTCTAGTTATTAATCTTGAATTGTTTCTTTCAGCTGATTGGGGTTTTTTCGTTTTTATGTTACTACGTATGTGAAATCAGTTCGCATATCAGAGTATGGAAGTCTGTCCATATTCCTAAAACTTCAAGTGTGTCTGGTGAGCAGTTCGCCATAAGAATTTCGCTCTTCTGCTGGATGGAGGTGACGTCACCTTCAAACTGAGACCTTAGTCCTTCGGCGTTGCTCTGCGGTGTCGGGTCAGATTCCCGCTGCAGCAAATCAGCTCCGGCACAGCGGAGGATCACACGTCGGGCTTGAACTGGTGGAACATTGTTATGAGGTTGGTGTACGCTTTCCTTCCGTCCTAGAAGCATTTCAAAATTTAAAGTTAAAGAATTTAGTAGAATCATATGTGATGGCAAATGATAATTTAGGGACTAACAAATTTAGATAGGTCTGCTTGTAAATCATTTTAGAACCATTTCTGGCACGACCCAGCTCTGTCGTCTGACATTATTAAAATAAGGTGCTTATGCTAGCTTAATGATTTACATGTAGAATAACTGCCCATGTTCGAATTAGTAATAAATGATGTGTCACAAAAACTAACTTTCATTCATGTCCTTTATTGCCCTGAATAGTTGATGGAAATAAGTTTAGCACCTGCTTGAGCTTTTGGTAAGATTTAGTTTTTATTTAATTTAGTAACTTTAATTGTCCGTGAGTTTCCTCAGGGAAAGCCCACAGCCGGGCTAGGAATATTTACGTGACAATAGCATCGTTCGCAGACGTTTCTGCTTGTTAAAAATTAAAATATGTAATATGTAATAGTATGGGTAGCACATCGTATCTGGCGAATTTCCAATATGACTTGGAACTCCGGTAGCCGTTTAAGAAGTGTAACACTCTTGCGGTAGATGTCGCTAAGGTCCCCTTGACCTATAATATGGTGGAAAGATTTGCTGGCTATGGATGAGGTCTTGGTGGCTCAGATGGCAGAGCGCTGGAGTATCGATCCAGATGCCGTGAGTTCAAGTTTCAACCAAGACAGTAATTTTTCCACTTTTAAATTTATTCTAAGCTTAATAGCATCGTTCGCAGACGTTTCTGCTTGTTAAAAATTAAAAAAGAATTCTATTTTGCTAATTGTGGTGGTTGAATGAATGAATGATTTATTCACTTGAATACATATACATGTTTTAGATCAGAAAGGTTGATATTTATTTATATGATATTCAGAGAGTCCAGAAGACCCGGCCATGGTGTGCGTGATCTGCTACGAGCCGGTGCCGGCGTACCCGAGCACGCAGACCTTCTGGCCGCCGTGCTGCGGCCGCGACGCCTGGCTGCACCGGACCTGTCTCCAGGTCTGTCTTCCTCGTGTTATATTCAGAGAGTCCAGAAGACCCGGCCATGGTGTGCGTGATCTGCTACGAGCCCGTGCCGGCGTACCCGAGCACGCAGACCTTCTGGCCGCCGTGCTGCGGCCGCGACGCCTGGCTGCACCGGACCTGTCTCCAGGTCTGTCTTCCTCGCGTTATCCCGGCAGTTTTGCCTCGACTCATACTACCCTAAGCTAAAAAGTGGTATTTGCATTAAATTTTCATTGAAAATACGTCCTTTTAGCTTAAGAGGGCAGCATGGGAGCCTGGGATCCGCTTGACACGTAATCCCCAGAATTGGCGTAGGCACTAGTTTTTTCAAAAGCGACTGCCATCTGACCTTCCAACCCAGAGGGTAAACTAGGCCTTATTGGGATTAAATTAGTCCGGTTTCCTCACGATGCTTTCCTTCACCGGAAAACGACTGGTAAATATCAGATGATATTTCGTACATAAGTTCCGTAAAACTCATTGGTACGAGCCGGGGTCCAGGTCTGTCTGTGTTACTATAAGCTGTTATGGCCAGGCCTGACTCCGCAGAATCTATACATAGAGCTAAAAATAAAACTAGTATTGATTAATACACTGCGCTTATCTTATTGATTGTGGTTTGTGCGAGCAATCGAGAAGTTTCGAGAGCTAAGAAAGAGGTGCTTTTGTTGTTTGATTTAGGTTTTTAGGGTTCCGTACCCAAAGGGTAAAACGGGACCCTATTACTAAGACTTCGCTGTCCGTCCGTCTGTCTGTCACCAGGCTGTATCTCACGAACCGTGATAGATAGATTAGATAGATTTTCACAGATGATGTATTTCTGTTGCCGCTATAACAACAAATACTAAAAACAGAATATAATAAAGATTTAAATTGGGCTCCCATACAACAAACGTGATTTTTGACCAAAGTTAAGCAACGTCGGGCGTGGTCAGTACTTGGATGGGTGACCGTTTTTTTTTTGCATTTTTTTTCCGTTTTTTTTGCATTATGGTACGGAACCCTTGGTGCGCGAGTCCGACTCGCACTTGCCCGGTTTTTGACCAAAGTTAAGCAACGTCGGGAGTGGTCAGTACTTGGATGGGTGACCGTTTTTTTTTTTCGTTTTTTTTTTGCATTATGGTACGGAACCCTTCGTGCGCGAGTCTGACTCGCACTTGCCCGGTTTTTTACTAATAAAAACATTATAACAAACCAACATCAAGATATCTAAGACAGACTGAGATACAAATTTAAAAAATCTGCATAAATACTATTCGTACTCGTGTTCATTGCAATGTTCGCAATCCCGCCTATCATTTATTCGCCAAGGGACACGGGCTGTGGTAGGTTGCTCCTGCGGACGCGAGTAAAATATCGCTTGCCCAATATTACAGGGTTCTATGTTACATTTTCAAGATAGTTGAAATTCGACTTAATGTCACTATGACAATGTTCAAATTTCAGTTAGATAAAAGTGAAACATAGAACCCTGTAATATTGGGGCAGCGATCTGTCCTCCCTATAAGGTCTATAAGTATTTTAAAAAAACGAAAATACTCCCAAAGTTACTTGTTTCTTATCTATATGCTATCAAAAACGCTATATTTCATGATCAAAATCTGTCAAATTACCCGCTATGATATTTTTTCACTAAAATCTTGTGAAGAGTAGAGTCTGGGCGGAAAAAGAAGAGTCGTGGAATGTATTGGGCCACATACATTCCATGACTCTTCTCTTTCCGCAGACTATAATGATTTAAAATTTTTCAGCGGATGGCTCTAAGCGCGGGCATGCACTACCTGAAGTGCCCGCTGTGCAACGACAAGGACAACTTCTATGATGCTGTGTGCGATCAGGGCTACTATCTGCCGGACCGGTGAGTCTTGGATTATTGTGTATTGGGTAATATTTTCAGCGGATGGCTCTAAGCGCGGGCATGCACTACCTGAAGTGTCCGCTGTGCAACGACAAGGACAACTTCTATGATGCTGTGTGCGATCAGGGCTACTATCTGCCGGACCGGTGAGTCTTGGATTATTGGGTATTGGGTAATATTTTCAGCGGATGGCTCTAAGCGCGGGCATGCACTACCTGAAGTGCCCGCTGTGCAACGACAAGGACAACTTCTATGATGCTGTGTGCGATCAGGGCTACTATCTGCCGGACCGGTGAGTCTTGGATTATTGGGTATATAGCGTAGCGGGTTACTTTAAAGTTGTTAAAGTAATAGTTATACTGTAGAGATGGGCCGAATATGGACGTTGCCGAATATTCGGTTCAGATCATACCGAATACGAATATTCGGTTAGGCTAAAACTGCCTAAAACGCTGAAAACAAGTTCATACAGGTCCGCGATCTGCACTCCGCACGTTTTGACCCTTCCCCTCTGGACCAGCCGGAAATGTTTATGAAAAGACATGGAACCGTCCCATGCCTGGCCGCGAAGTGCACCTGTGTTAGCTAGCGGACGCCCTTAAAATAGTTATTTACGATACAAGTGCGGAAAAGAGGAAATTTGCCAGTTGCGATTTACCTATTCGCACGTGTATCGCAACTCGTGTCGATTTAAAACACTCCCTTCGGTCGTGTTTTAATTTATCGCCACTCGTTTCGAATTTCCTCTTTTCCGCACTTGTATCGTAAATAACTATTTTATTATTCGGTAAATATTCGACAGTTCGAACCGAACTATTCGGCCTAATACGAACATTGAAAAATATGCCGAATACCGAATAATTACCGAATATTCGGCCCATCTCTAGTTATAGTAATTGAGATACACAGGTTAAACGCTTAATTGTATATTTCACAAAAACAATATTTTTGACTGCAGCGATGCAGCTTGGGAGTTGGAGCAGAATGCATTCGCGGAGATATACACCCGGGACGCGTCGTGCGCCGCCGCCGAGTGCCTGTGCCCCTTCGGCCGGAGCCATGACGAGCTTGGGTAAGGAAACAAAACAACGGGTTGCACTCCGGGAGTGCCGACAGAAAATGACTAGTCCAAAATGTCTGCAGCACTATGTATAATTGACCCATCCTCCTTTCCATTTAAAAACTTTAGTTCCGAAATTGCTGGCCAGTGAGCTTTGTAGCGTTAAGAGCCCTTATTCCTTAGAGCGTTCACCGATTTAGCGAAATAACACTCGATAGATGGCGCTGGCGCTCGGTACGCGAGCGCCGGCAAAGCTATGCGCGTTTCAACGCAGACGAGAATAATTTTGATACTTTTCAATTTAATTGCAAGTTAATTTATTTTAACGTTATATTGACACTCTTTATTTTATTTTATAAGCATAGTAGTCGTCAATAGAATGTATATGTATGTTATATATAACCAACGACAAGTAAATAATAATGATTTTTTTACCTCTGTCATGGAATTATAGTGACAAGTTCGTCCATGAAGTCAAGTCACATATTCAAGTCAGTTCACCAAGGAAGTTGAATAATAAAATGTTTAAAAATAAAGTAATTTTAAATATTAGTAAATATCTGTATATATATTAACAGTTAATTCGAGAGTATTAACGATTACTGAACCCTCTGAAGTTCGATTTGATGTTTTATAAAACAGAAGTATCTCCGTTTTTATTTAGAACGAAGTTGATTTATAAGGTTTACTTGAGCAAATGAAGCTTTATTTGTAAGTATCATCATATATATAAAATTGAAAAACCAGAAAACGGTTTAAAAAACGAGGGAATAAGCAAGATGGCGCCTTCTAAAAAAGTTTTTGACACGTTTCTCGAATACGACGCACGTATGCTAAGAAAAACTGTTCCAATCTATTATCTAAATATGAGAATAGAACTAGAGCATAAAATTTATCGCTTTCGATGCGTATTTAATTTACAATAACCAAATAAAATTTTCATAACTTTATTTTACGACGATCGGCCATCTCTCGGCAACTCTCGGTTGTTTTCGTTTCGGGGGTGCTACAGACTAGACCAAATTATTCGCAAGTTAAAGTAACCCAAATTATCTTTGCCATGTTGGTATACAGTTATTTCGGCGTTTTATTACACGGAGTAAAATAAAAAGCTGTTAACATCAACCTTAGTGTATAGCCCATACGAGTGACTTATGCCATATATGGCTTATCAATCAAATTAATATTATCATATTATTTATAATTTGTATTTTGTTGTTTTAAATTTATTTTGAGTTATATTATTCGGAGTCAATCTGAATTCACAGTCGATCAAAAAGAAATTCGACTTCGGCAAACATTGCCTTTTGTCCGGGGAACGGGCTGCCGAGATGGGCCAGAAATACACACTGGATAGTAGGTTATAATGTAGGTAGATAAAGTGCATGTTCAGATATTTTTGTGCGACCTGATAAATAAAATAAATAAATAAAATAAAATAAGGCGGAAATTAATCAAATGAACGCTTTTGCAACTACGTAGGCTTATAATTTTTTTTTTGTTGAAGCAAGTTTAAAATAAATACCTACCTAGATAAAAAATACCATCTTGCCTTTTCGTAATGAAAAATTTGCGAATTATTTAAGTTATCCAAATAACGGCTACAAATAAGAAATCCCTATTACAGTTATAAACCCTGGCAGGGTTGAATACATAATAATGTCGGTATTTAACTAAACTTAAGACAAACTTTTATATCATTTACGCGAGCGAAGCTGCGGGCCTGTCTAGTGTAAAATAAATTAATATTAATAATAAAAATATCCTCTCCGAATCACTCTTGTTATGAATACTAGTAATATTCGTCATTGTAGTAGTGTTGTAATTATTTTACAAACCATGATAAACGGCAAACTTATACGACCTACCTAATGGTAAGTGAACACCGCAGCCTATGAACGCTTGTAACTATATTAGTGTCACAAGCGC
The DNA here is from genome assembly GCF_910591565.1 of Cydia splendana. NCBI lineage: Eukaryota > Metazoa > Arthropoda > Insecta > Lepidoptera > Tortricidae > Cydia > Cydia splendana. Next base: position 9,034,353 of record NC_085983.1, read on the forward strand.
ATTGCTGATAGTCTAAGCTTATAAGAATTTATTAATAATTTAGTACATCTATGGAAGCTTTTAAGAACCTTACTCACCAGGAACATAACACTGCATCCATACTAGAGTTTGTTCGGAAAGAGAAGAGTCTTGTAATATATTGGGCCCCATACATTTCACGACTCTTCTCTTTCCGCACAGACTACATATTACACTAGATTTTATATCAGTATAGACTTTTATGATTTAGGAAATAAAACAAAAGGATCAGCATTATTTCGACATTTTTATTTCGATTGTGTACCCACATATTAAGCGGCCATACAAATGTCATTGTAGTCGTACCAAAATATATCGAATGAGATTCTTACCTATTTTTATATTAATTGCACATTTACAAAAATAATAAATTGCACGCACTATTGCGTCGTAAATTTAATCTAACCGTTATTCAATAAGCAAAGAAGATTTTGGGGGGTATCATTAAGTCATAACAAAACAAGTTCCACGCGGGACAACGATAAAAATGTTTACCTTGTTTTATTAAATAACGCATTAATTTATCGGAATGATTAAATAAATTCTCTAGAAAATGATCTTTATAAAAATAGAAAGTTATTCATAATAGGTTGAGGTTGAATGTGTTAATATGTTATTCATATCCAATGTCTTTATTTTATTTTATTCCGCTATGCCGCCACTGAGACACGCGAAAATGTGGCAAATTTCGCCGTTTTTGGAACTTCCTATGCGATTTTGTCAGAAACATCATATTTTGTCATATTTAAGGTACTGTTGTACATTATTTTTTAAAGCTTATATACATTGAAATATATATATATATATATATGTCGGATACCGATAGAAATAAAACACTTAGCTAAATGGTTAAAGAACGTTGGATTCTATAAACTTTCAGAATAATCCTTCAGGTATAAGCCTTCAGGAACGTGGCGAGTTAGGCACGAGGCATGGCTAACGATCACGTCCGATCTCTAGCGCGGTCCGATCAAGAAGAACTACCAGCGGCGGAGCCTCTCTGCTCCCGCCTCAAAGTCAAGTTGGCAAACCTGCTCGACCAGGCTACCAACATAACGACAAAAATGCCACCTCGTACCGAACTTCACGCAATTTAAAACACTTGACGTTCCAAAGCCTTTTACCTGTCATCTTAGTACAACAATGCGCCAATAGATGGCGTTACTCTCTACGCAACTTTATTAATTTCGTTACAACCAAGTAATACGTAGCCAAACAATGCTAATCGACTTTATAAAGGCGTCTAAAATTATGAACTATAACGCTGTAATACGTCCTTCTGGAGTCACGCTCCGACATATATACCCAGTCTTTTAGTCCTATGGATTTCTAGTTTCTAAAAATGACTATTTGAAAATTTACCCTAAAACGAGTCACTTCTTAGAGGCATACTTCTGGTCTTTCGAGGGTCGATAATTTCTGGGAGCAAACATTTTTCATAGAAATTTATTAGTTTTGTTTCCATTTTTGCTGCCCAGAAATTGTCGTCTCTTTGCACTATTTCGGTTTTTAGCGGAAAGTTGGGGCCAGTCCATACAGCAAATAAACATGTTTGTTTATTTGTTATATGCAACTGGCCCTGAATCTGGTAAAACCAGTCATGGTTTTTATTTAAAACCGTGACTCCATTGATCACCTTCCACATATTAATTTTTTTTTGTTTTACGGCCTCGTCGGGGTCAATTCCGTAAGTCGATTTTGGGCATTTTACTTCTATAATGCCATTTTCATACAACCCATCAGGAGTCGCGCCCAAAAAGTAATGTTTTGAGTCAATGTGGAGACCACATTTCTCCACATTGATATGCATCTCCGTTTCAAGCTGCTTAATCGCATCAGCTTCATGTTTTTTACCATGTTGTATAGCCGGAACGTGATCTATAGAGTAACCATACAACATGCTCTTTACTAGGGGCGCTGGACTTATATTAGTGCGTCGCTTACAAACTTTCGCAAAATTGGACGCTGTCAGAATACACCTCCTCAATTCCAACCATAGAGCGCTTTCTGATTGCAGCATCGTTTCACGCTCTATGACATCTCTGTCCTTCAGCTGCTCTTGTAGTGTCGTTAAATACTCCTCCTACAATACACCAAAAACATTATATATTATAAATATAGTACCTTTAAGGGCATCAGTCGCTTAATGACACAAGATGATTAAAAAAATATTTTAGCTATTATAGTATACCTAAATGAAAAACCTGACTAACGTTAACGAAAGTGGACGTCCGCGGGAAATCGCTTTCCATACAAACGTAGTCCTCACTTTCCTATCTGAATATTAACTTTATTGAAAATATTTTGACACAATTCAATGTATATCAATCAAAGCTATATTTATTTGTAAGATTATGTGCGCTCTTAGGTCCTAATTATTATAATAAGCATAAAAACTAGAAAAGTCAAACGAAGGTCGTAAGTATGGTTAATATACAATAGGTACGCGCGAATAATAACGAAATGACATGAATGACGGTAAAATGGTTAACTCACCTTTCTTCTCTCATACTCTTCAGGTACCATGTCAGGCTTTTGACATGATTCGCCATAGTCAGTCGCCTCTTTAGAATCGATTATTCGTTTAGGCTTCCATTCTTTTTTACGGCTATTATTAGCACGTTTCTGCTGTTCCACCTTTTTCGTCAGTTTTGATGGACTTTTCCCAGTCACTGTTTTATGCAGCGTGTAGATGGGCATGCCAGTGTTCAATGCCACTACAGCTGCATAACATCTTAACTCGTATGATTTTTTCAAGGCATAATTGATTCTTTTGCCTCCAACATACTTAGCCACCAGAGAGTTGAATTGCTCTGCACGATTACTATTTAGTCTATACAGAAGACTTTGCGAGAAGCCGGCTAAATATGTCGCGTTTGCCATCAATTTTGCCATTAGTGCCGGTATTTGAGGTACATAATTGTGCTCGAGTTTTTTTTCAGGCAGACAGTAATAATCGTCACAATTCGAGTGGTCCCCAAATATATGACTAGGGCTATTTAAAATATCTCGGCGTAGTTCCTTTATCTTGTCTTCAAATGGTGAATTTTGTGCCATTCTAAACCTGACGGCCTGTTTTATTGCTCTTCTTAAACGATCAATACGATCAGCAGCTTTTAGAAGTTTCCTTTGGGATAACGGTACTGAGGTATCCTTCGATAAGTTTATGTTCTTGCCGTTATAGTTCCGCAACAGATGATTAGAACATTCTATTTTTTGAACATGTATGCCTGGGTAAGGACGACTGTCTACTATATTTTTATATGTACTAGCGTCACCATCCGCTATCAACTGTGAATAAATTAAACCATGTTTTTGCACTGATTCCTTAAACCCTTCAACTATTGCTGTCTGCTCCATGCTAGTAGAAGAGCCTTTGTGGTTAATACTGCATTCATGTTCAGGCGGAGTGGTATTTTTACTGGTAGCTCGTGCACATTTTACACAGTATTTGTTTTTTATGCCAACATGAAGCACTTTCCCAGATTTTATGCCAACAATCGCCCCAACTCCTGAGAGTGCAGAATAATTGCTCCTGTAGGAGCGTTTAGCCCAGCAGGCATCTGCTGTAACCGCTATCATTGGTTTCCCGTTGGGACTTATTTTGTCGGCTTCTTGTGATTCTTGTAGTGCAGCATCTTCCATTGATTTTTCAGCCGCTTCCTTCCACCAACTATGCAGGTGTTCGTGGCACTGTTCATATACCTTTTGGTTTACAGTGGGTAAGTCCATTGATGCAGTAAACTCTTTCAGATTGGATGACCCACAACCCATAAGAATTGTGGCGGAGACTGCGGAGTGATTAACATCGTTTAGATTTCGCTCAGTATCTTCTGTGTGAAGTTTAAATTGAGAATTACACATGCTGCAGCGCAACGAAAAAGTGGATCTAAGCCCAACGGTTTTTTCATTTACTATTTCTATGAAGTTCAACTGACAACCGAATTTGTAGTAGTAGTAGTAGTAGTAGTAGTAAACTCTTTATTGTACAAAAAGACATATTAAAAATAACATACAATTAGTAAGAAGTACAAAGGCGAACTTATCCCTTTGAGGGATCTCTTCCAGTTAACCTTTGAGTAGATGAGAGGAGAAAGTGAAAAGAGGGTGACAAATGCAGCAAAATGTACAACAAGGTACCAGAAAGATAAAGGATATAAATACATACAAAATTTATAGGATAAACATACATATATTACACAAAAAGGAATGGGGAAAATACACTAAAAATTGGAAAGAATTAGAACGATATAAAGCAACTATACAATAGAAATATAGACAAATTAATCAGTCAGATCATCAGATAACCATAGTTTCTTTAACCTCTCCTTGAACGACGCAACCGATTGTGCCTGCCTGAGCGAAACAGGCAGCTCATTCCACAGCTTCACTGGACGCACTGCGAAGGACTTGTTGTATCCTCGAGATTTGTGAGGAGGGATGGCAAGTGATAAATTCGCGCTCGAACGCAGACGGTGGCCACTGCATTCAGCCAGAAATTGAAATTTTTGAGAGAGGTATAAAGGAGAAGAAGGTGTAAAAAGAACATTAAAGAGAAGAGAAAGAGTGTGAAGATCTCTACGGCGGCGGATTGGAAGCCAATTGAGTTTTTGACGGTAGTAAGACACATGATCGTACTTCCGTAGGCCGAAAATGAATCTTATACAGACATTCTGTAAGCGCTCTAACTTGTTCAGGAGTTCTTCTGTCATGTCCAGATTCACAGCGTCGCCGTAGTCGAGTAAAGGCAGTAACAGGGACCGAGCCAGCATGGCTTTGGTATCAAGTGGAAGAAAGTTCTGAAGGCGCCTTAAAGAATGGAGAGATCCAAACAGCTTTTTGCTCAATTCAGTGACATGAGGCGCCCAGGAAAGTGTCTGATCCATGGTGACCCCTAGATTTTTAACAGTGGGTGAGAAAGGAATTGGTATACCATCAAAGAAAATTCTAGGTGCCACCTGCTCAGACAGTATGGAGATGTAATGTGGACTTCCCAAAACGATCGCTTGCGACTTCATGGCGTTGACTTTTAAACCGAAAGATGAAGCCCACAAACGGACGGAATCTAAATCGGCGTTAATTTGGTTTACGAGGGAATCGAAATCATCAAGGTTGGCAGCTGAATAAATTTGCAGATCGTCTGCGTAAAGGTGGTAAGAAGATTTTAATGACTTTGTAATGTTATTTATAAAAATGGAGAAAAGCAATGGAGAGAGAATACCCCCCTGAGGGACGCCAGAAGAAAGTTCACACCAATCAGAAAGATTATCATCAACTCGAACCCTCTGACGCCTCCCAAAGAGGTAGCTGCGAAACCAGGACAATGAAGTGGGTGCAACATTAAAAAGATTTAAAAAGGCTAGAAGAATGTCGAAATCAACTGTATTGAACGCGCTGCTAAAGTCTAAGAGAACCAAAACGGTGATCTTTTTATTTTCTATATTAAAGCGAATGTCGTCGGTGACTTTAACAAGAGCAGTGGTGGTGCTATGCCCAGGGCGGAACCCAGATTGGAAAGGGTTAAAAAGGTTGTGTCTATTGAGATGAGAAGAGAGACGTCTATTAGCAAAGTGTTCAATTATCTTGGAAAGGACTGGTAAGATGGAAATAGGTCGATATTGGGAAAACGAGGAAGGATTAGACACTTTAGGAAGTGGAATTATGTGAGCGTTTTTCCAGCATGAGGGAAAGACACCAGAGGAGAAAGAAACATTTATTATATGCGACAGTACAGGAGCAATTGAGTCCGCCACGAGCATAAGCATATCCAAGCTCAGATTATCATCACCGACGGCTTTAGTTTTAATAGACTTGAGAATTGAGATAACTTCTTGCGAGGTAATGGGACCAAAATCAAAAAGAGAAATATCTGGGAGTGGAGAATTGGCTAATAGGGCCAAAGAACTTTGCTTGACGGTCGGATCAAGGCAAACAGGGGAGGCACTGAAATATTGATTAAGAGCGTTAAGATCTAGAGTCCCAATAGCATTGGGTTTGGGCTTGCCAACACCAAGTGATTTTAAAAAACTCCAAAGTTTAGTGGGAGGACATTCGTCAATAGAACGATGTATGTATTTGCGCCTAGCGTCCCTGCAAGCCCTATTACAGCGGTTACGAAGCGATGTGTAAGTTCGGTGATTACGTTCCGAGGGGTCGTGTCTTAGTCTTATACGAGCTCTGTTCCTTTTCTTCATTAGATCCCTAATGTCTGAAGTAAGCCACGGGGCAGGAAAGTGTTTGACACGTGTGGGTTTTAAAGGAGCATGCCTGTCAAAAACCGCAAGCAATACGCTGTTAAAAGTCTCTAACTTCTGGTCAACATCAGCTGCAGCATCTAACAAGTCCCTCCAACACACACTGCTTAAGTCGGCAATGAGCGCTTGTTGATCAATATCTGCAAGATTACGTCTCATAATAATTTTATGACGTCTTTTGGGGGAGCGAATTTTGAAGGAGGCGAAAATTAAGTCATGGTTCGAGAAAGCAGATGCATTGAATTGGCCGTGATGTGATACATGCCCAGGAGAAGAAGTAAGGATTAAATCGAGTAGAGAGGGGGGACCATTATGCGCAAAATGTGTGGGACTAAGTGGTAGAATATGAATATTGAGAGAGGAAGCGAGGGACTGAAGCCTTATTGACCGATGGTCATTTTTAACAAGGCAAGTGTTAAAGTCACCCATTATTATAAGATGCTCAAACTGCGGGGCAAGATTAAACAAAGTGTTTTCGAAAGTGTCAAAGTAGTTAACGTTAGAGGAAGGGCTGTAAAACACACCCAGAAGGACTTTAGTGTGATGTAGTGAGACATCGAGAAATAAATACTCAGGAGAATTGGAATAAACTGTGGGAGACTGAGCAGCGATCTGGCAAGAAATTTCACTTTTTAAATAAATTTGCTGCTGTGTTTGGAGATCTCAATTAATTGGTCTATAAAATACTGCATTTTAACCACTCGTCTCCCTTCAACTATGGTTGGGGTTTCTGATTTCGTCATATCCTATAAAGCAAAATATTTAAATATAGTAAGCAAATGAAATTAAATATCATAAAATCATTTATAGATTAAAAACGACATATTTACCTCTTCGATTGTCAAATCGAATTCAACATCTGAATCTACCTCACTGCCGTTTTCGTATGTGGCATCGATTTCAGAATCTACAAATAATGATTCAATGTGTGATTGGATCTGCAAAATAAATAAAGCAGTTAATTGTGATTCGAACATGATTGATAAAAACATTAATAAAGACGCCTCAAACATGAATATATTATGTCAACGACCAGCATTTTAGTTACTAACTGAATCGTTTGTAGCGCTGATGTCCATCTTGGTAGCTACATCATTTGCAGACGACTGCTCAGATGCCAACGACTGTTTAGGCATTGGAGTCGTTAAATCCACATGACAGGGAGTTTCGTGACTATTACTGTAATTGAAATATTTAGAAATTATTATCAGGTTCCAGCACTTATAATGTGTCTCTATGTAATAAAGCTAATGATTCCAAACACACTTACATTTTCATTTGTTTCTTTTTTTTTATCATAGCTGCGACAGATTTGCGTTTCACTTTTCCAAAAGTTTGATTTTTACGTTTTCTGCCCATAGCCAAATGCTTACGTTCTATTCTGAGAAAATCGACCTAAAAATAAAGAAATCATACAGTAATTACTAAATTTCCTTACAGATATAGTGCATAATTGTTTTCCTTCGTATTTTCACGGAAACGAACGAACGTGTCTTGCTAATTCAGTCAGTCAGAAAATACGAAGGAAAACAACTATGCACTACATCTGTACTCAACTACCAAATCTATAGAGCCCAAACGCGATGGAGTTATGATGAGTAGATTAGGAGTTCTGGTGACCAACTTCTGACTCCATCTTGAGACCCTGGATCTCATCTAGATCGACAGTGCTCGTCGGGGCAAATCTATTGAGCCCAAACGCGATGGAGTTATGATGATTAGGAGTTCTGGTGACCAACTCCTGACTCCATCATGAGACCCTGGATTTCATCTAGATCGATAGTGCTCGTCGGGGCAAATCTATTGAGCCCGAACACGATGGAGTTATGATGAGTAGATTAGGAGTTCTGGTGCACAAATCTTGACTCCATCATCAGACCCTAGATCTCATGTAGATCGATTGTGCTCGTTGGGGCAAATCTATTGAATCCAAACACGATGGAGTTATGATGAGTAGATTAGGAATTCTGGTGACCAACTCCTGACTCCATCATGAGACCCTGGATCTCATCTAGATCGATAGTGCTCGTTGGGGCAAATCTATTGAGCCCAAACATGATGGAGTTATGATGAGTAGATTAGGAGTTCTGGTGACCAACTCCTGACTCCATCATGAGACCCTGGATCTCATCTAGATCGATAGTGCTCGTCACGGCAAATCTATTGAGCCCAAACACGATGGAGTTAAGATGAATAGATTAGGAGTTCTGGTGACCAACTCCTGACTCCATCATGAGACCCTGGACCTACCTTATCTGTACCGATGGTGCACGTCGGAGCCAATCTATTTAGCCCAAACACGATGGAGTTACGATGAGCAGATTAGGAGTTCTGGTGACCAACTCCTGACACCATCATGGGAACCTGTACATCGTCCAGGTCGTCCAGGTATAATAATAATGCAAACTCTAACCATAATTTAAGTAACACTGAAAATCTATCATATAAGCGAGAGTCGGTTGTTAAAATTAAATATGGTGTAAAAAATGTACTTACTTGGATCAAGATTTTCTAATCGCAGTATACAGCACTTCTCGGAACTCTCCGATGTTTACAAACGCAACGAATGCCTGACGATTGAGCACAGGTCCGTCCCCTAAGCGCGCTCGGCGGAGAATGAGCGCGCGGCGTCGGCGCGGCGTGATTTATACGTCTTTTAAAAAAATAAATATTCACGGCAAGGTCGGTCCTATAGTTATGGTTTTTTTTTTATGGGTTAACATAAAGTTACAGTTTGATATAATACTATTTTCGGGGCAAAAAATAAGTCCAATTTTCGATAAAAAAATTTACTGTAACCCTGTTTTCACCAAAAAAATTAAGAAAACTCGGAGGGTTATTTATCATGTTTTTTAAATGAATCTTCGATTTTTAAGCAATTCAGCCTCTCATTCAAGATATGGTGAATTGAATTGTAATCATTCATGTACCCAATGATTCTTGTTTGCTGCAAAATTGAGAACCAAAACGACCCTTCTCACTGCAAATTTTGAAAAAGACTCAGGAAAACTCATTTATTTTAGGTTTAAAAAGATAAAATGAAAATTTAAACATATTCAGCCCGTAGTTTAAGAAATGATTAGTTATGTACATTATCAGTTTTTGAATAAATAGCAATAGTTACGTCGTAATCTTGAATGAAAAAGGAAGCATTTTGCAAAATACGCTCGTCCGTAGGAGTAAGGACTCTTAATTGTTTAAAATTCGAATAGAAATTGTAAAGTTACCTTGCAGACCTCGCATCTAAATATATTTGGTCATGATATTTTGAGTTTTATTCACCAGTACTAGAGTTCCATTTTATAAGCGATTTCATCAAGATGTAGCTTTATTGAATTATATTTGAGTTATATAAAGTTAGAACTCGGAGTAATTAACAATGGAGCCGACATTAACAGGCGTTCCCCTCTGTCGAAAATAGGCGGCCAATGGTCAACCCCATGTCAACTATATGTATGGACTGACGTTTATCTGACATGACGTACCTCTACATTTGATGTGCCCCTCCCCCGCAAAAAACGGCAGACTATTTTGTACCGAAAATTTTAGACATGGCGTCTCCGTTGGTTATATCCTCTAAGAGTTAGAATGTAACTGTGAGATCCTCGTATTTCAGCCCGTACAAGATTAGAACATTGAGCTTTATTGCTTAACCACTCACATGCTTGATATTTTTCAGTGACCTCTATTATTATAATAAAATAAGGGTGACAGCTGGTAGCTACAGTTACCAAAAGCAAGTGAGTGGTTAATATAAAAGTCCAGTTTTAAATAATTGACCTGATTATGATACGTTATGACTAAAGTTCTTTGGTGAATAACATTGTCCGTGACACATGACGTCAGCGTTACGTTACGCGTTACGCTGAATCGAGTTTATCATTTTTTCCCCACCTCAAAAAGTGCTCAGCGCCGCTAAAGAAGTTTTCACTTCAAAAAACTGGACGAAATGATAATACCCTCCTTTTTAGGGTTCCGTATCCAAACGGGACCCTATTACTTGCTATTACTAAGAAAGATAAAAGGAACTCCCTATTACTAAGACTCCATTGTTCGTTTGTCCGTCTGTCTGTTTGTCACCAGGCTGTATCTTATGAAGCGTGATAGCTAGACAGTTGAAATTTTCACAGATGATGTATTTCTGTTGCCGCTATAACAACAAATACTACAAAGTATGGAACCCTCGGTGGGCGAGTCTGATTCGCGTTTGTTCGGTTTTTTTAAATATTTGAAGTTTTAGTAAAAAGGAACAGGGTTTTTAATATGTATGACGACACGTTAAACATCATAATAATATTTAGTTAAATATATGTCGAATACCGATGGTCCTAAAAGCGGTGGGCGCGTGGGGTAGTACGATAATGTATTACTTCACAGCTAAACCAGTATGCTACCATTGCTACCAGTGCATGAAATAAACATTCGAACTCGTTAACCATACTAGCGCCTACCATATATTTCAGTACTAAACGATAAAAATAACTAAGTGCTAATTTTATTTCAAAGGATTGATTTGAAAATGAAAAGATGCTATAAACCGTTCAAATCTTTATTCAAGTCAAACTAGGCCGGCTCCAACCCTACGCCTCTGACATGAGAAGATTTAGCCCTATATGGGACCGGCAACAAACTCAGAGGGACAAATCTTTTCAAAACAAGTTAAAACAACACATAACACATCATTTCTTTATTTCACAAAAGTAAGCTCCTAATGAAACATAAGAAATCAAAATAACACTTGAAATAAAACACTTAGCTAAATGGTTAAAGAACGCGGGATTCTATAAGCTATCAGAATAATCCTTCAGGTATAAGCCTTCAGGAACGTAGCGAGTTAGGCACGAGGTTGGCTAACGAGTACGTCCGATCTCTAGCGCGGTCCGATCAAGAAGAAATACCAGCGGCGGAGCCTCTCCGCTCCCGCCTCAGTCAAGTTGGTAAACCTGCTCGACCAGTCTACCAACATACCGACAAAAATACCAACTCGTGCCTACGCTCACTCGAGAGAAACCTCTCGACGTTCCAAAGCCTTCTACCTGTCATTTTAGTTCAACAACACGCCAATAGATGGCGTTACTCTCTACGCGACTTTATTTCAACAATGCGCCAATAGATGGCGTTACTCTCTACGCAACTTTATTTATTTCGTTACAATCAAATAACATGTAGCTCAACATTGCTAATCGATTTTATACAGGCGTCTAAAATAATGAACTATAACGCTGCAATACGTCTTTCTGATGTCAGGGTCCGACATATAGATAGAATTTGAGTAATTTATGATGACGAATTGGACACAAAAAAAATGGAATTGATAAAAATAATACAAGATTTTAGATTAAAGGTTTTAAGTTTATTAAATAAATTAAGAGTTGTTATTATTGGATTCTTGTAATGTGATTGAAAAAAAAATTGTACATATACAGGGTGGAAAGGCACGATTATCCTTTCCGGAAATGGGAGATAGTTTAGCCTAAGCTATATATTTTCTGCATAGAAACTATGTTAATATGGGAAACCGTTTCTAAATTATGGCCTTTTAAACATCCATGCAAAAAACTACTTTGTTCTAACCCTAACAGGTGACAGGGTCACTGAACTTACTTGTAAATAATCAGTATACGACAGGAAATTATGCTAATTTGTTGCCATCTAACCATTTTTAGGTCTGCTTACAACACGGTAAGAATCGTTACAGGATTTTCGCTTTCTTAGTGGTTCCACTTGTTCAATACTTGAATGAAGTAGTTATTTTATTCCTTAATATTAATAATATTATAAACCACAACATTGTTTACAACGACAGTTCAAATGGTGACATTGACAACCACTCAAAAGTACGCAATCGTTTTATAAATAGCTATGATTTCCTTGACTGATAAAAAGGTTTTAGTTTCTTAACACGTTTCACAAAATTATTTTCGAATAATTGGAAACTATCTAAAATAATAAAAAATTACAAGTAGGTTGTGTTAGATGCACCAAATGAACTTGCAAAAATGAAATACTAAGAATAAATCAAGAATAAATACTTCTTAAATACCAAACTAACAAACCTTCTTGCGTGGTATGAAATAGACAAGACGTCTGATGTTTGAAATTAAATTTTCATTGAACTTTACTTTAATGTCATATTCTTCAAATAAAAATGCCGTTGTTAGATGCTCGTGGCTATTTAAATTTGTGGGGCTGTGTAAAAGATATGGTGTACCTACCAAACGGAATGTGAAACTGCGACGAAATGAGACAAAGGCTAATTGGTGCTTTCTGCGGAGGACAAATGACGAAGAGCATACACTATCGCATGTGCATCGACATACTCGGGCACGGGCTGCGGCGGCGTTGTAAGACACGGAGGTACATTTGAACACCGTATGTGAAGAGAAGATAGTGTTAAATATTGGCAAAAAGTAATTATCTAAGAAAGTAATAAAATTGTTTGTAATATTTTTGCATTCATTTGATTTATTTGACATTTATGCGTCATTCATACATCATTGCGATTCTGTCAACGATCGGAAAAAAGTGTAAAGTCCCGAGCTTTCCCGACTGAGATCCTTAATCTATAGCCGTGATGTGCACATGCTATAGGGTTGTCACCACAGTTAAAAAGTAGTAAATTTGCTATTTTTATTTATTACTCAATTAACGATTCTTACCATTACCAATCGTCTATACGATACAGATCACTTAAACGACCTAATACTTCCGGGAAGGATCGTCGTGCCTTTCCACCCTGTATATATATACCCATTTTTTGTTTTTCTATGTTTCAACGTCGGAATTAAAGGTAAAAAGAATGAAATTATATCGCGGTAGACCCGTTTGTGTAATTAAAATGTTTCAAGAAGGCTTTTATTCAGGTGTGACGTCACTTTTCAGTAGTTTTTGACGATTTTGGGGAAATTTAGGATATTGAATGAGAAAGTCTCGTATAACTGTCATACATTTATAGTGATTTGACATTTAGTTACCGTCAAAGCCTAGTATCTACATGTAGGTCGGAGGGAGTAACGAAACATTGATGTTTCCAGCACTTGGGACATCAAGCTGTGCCTGCTGTGCGGCAGCTGGGGGCAGCACTCGGGCTGCGCGGCCGGCGCGCGCGCCACCTGCGGCGCCTGCGCGCCCGCCGCCGCCGCCGGGGACATGGCGCGGCTGGAGGCCAAGCTCACCCAAGGTAACACTGATGTTTCCAGCACTTGGGACATCAAGCTGTGCCTGCTGTGCGGCAGCTGGGGGCAGCACTCGGGCTGCGCGGCCGGCGCGCGCGCCACCTGCGGCGCCTGCGCGCCCGCCGCCGCCGCCGGGGACATGGCGCGGCTGGAGGCCAAGCTCACCCAAGGTAACACTGATGTTTCCAGCACTTGGGACATCAAGCTGTGCCTGCTGTGCGGCAGCTGGGGGCAGCACTCGGGCTGCGCGGCCGGCGCGCGCGCCACCTGCGGCGCCTGCGCGCCCGCCGCCGCCGCCGGGGACATGGCGCGGCTGGAGGCCAAGCTCACCCAAGGTAACACTGATGTTTCCAGCACTTGGGACATCAAGCTGTGCCTGCTGTGCGGCAGCTGGGGGCAGCACTCGGGCTGCGCGGCCGGCGCGCGCGCCACCTGCGGCGCCTGCGCGCCCGCCGCCGCCGCCGGGGACATGGCGCGGCTGGAGGCCAAACTCGCCGAAGGTAACACTTATTTACAGTTTGCCGCCATTTCCGTCGCTAAAAATGCGACAAATACATAGAAAATTTGTATTTTCTACCGACAATAGTACATTATTGTCGAGGCTCGGAAGTAGCTACTTGCAGGCTGAGGATTCGTTTTAAACGGACGACCTTGGGAGTCCGTTTAATTGAATCCGAAGCCAGCAAGTAGCCTTCCAGCCGAGTCATATATAGTGCTTTTCTCAAAAATGGTGCAAGAAATATAAATATCATAGAAATATTTTACAAAAGCAACGTTCTTACCTATATATTTTCACACAAAAAAGTAGACACAATTGAAAAAATTAGCTTTGCCGCCTTTTTATTTTTTTAATAAAAAAATAGTAGTGTATTTTTCTGCCGAAAATACGCCAACCTATTTGAGACAGCTAAATAGTCGCGGTACTAATCATCTGTTTGGCTGTTTAATGGGCCTGTGCCTTCATTTGATATGGCCATTTCAACTTTTAAAAAGTTTGGAACTCGACAAATAATGGAATTTGTATGCAACATTGCAGTCCCAAAATCGAGACTGCAATGTTTTTAACTTTTTAATTTTTGACTGACCATAAACTATGCGCTTCGCGACCTATACTTTGCCGTCCATTTTTGAGAAAAGTGATTTTCCTAGAACATATATTAAACTATAATCTAATTCGTCAGCGATTACTACATTGACTTGGCACCCTATCACACTAACAATTTGCGAGCGAGTTGAAAGCGTAGCGATCACACAATCTCGTCGCGAGCGCACAACGTATTTCAAAAAATCCCAGTATATTAGTACGCAACGAAATCATTGCGCGCTTGCCTCGCGTTCAACTCGCCCGCAAATCGCTAGTGCTATAAGGTATTTGACTACTAGTCGAATCAGTTTCTTTTTTCGAACTGTCAAAACGATTTTGCGACTATGGATTTTATATTGAAACACTAGCATGTGACGTCACAATCAAATGACCTACTCTTTATAATTTTCTACGGGTTTTAAAATAGACATTGTATCTAAAAATAACTGCTGTCTATGTTTCTCTATTAAGGCGAGGTATGCCCGAGGAAAATTTTCAGATTCTGTCAAATTACCCCATTTCACACACAAGTACACTTCACGCACACTACCTCAGTTTACTGGGACAGGTCAGTGACCCATCCTGTTTTTTTAAAGATGCAAATGAGAGTATTTTGAGTTTCGTGTTAACCACTAGCCTCCTTTGAGGAAGAGAAACTCTAAAAAAGTTCCATTGAAAGAAGGAAGAGAAACAATATATTTTATCTTACTCTTCTTGTCTGTTCAAGTCACATGTGATGTATTTACATGTAAATTAACTAAAATCGAATTCATTAGATACGCGTACTAAATAAACCGAATAAATACAGAAGTCGTCAGATGAAAAACGTTATTTAGGTACTACTCTATTCAATAGGGCTTTCGATAAGGCGCAAAATTAATTCAATGACAATTTAATTGAAATCATATGTGTATTCCGATGATGTTATTATTATATAACTTACTTACGTTAGCTTAGCTTTAATCTGTATATATTTAGTTGTAGTACCTAGCTAATAAGAAAATTTTGCATGCCTTTTCAAGTGAAATGTAGGGGAGAGCGGGGACAAACGTAACGGCGGGTAGAAAGGAAAGTTACTATTGCTCTGTAAGTTTATCTAATAGTCAAAACACCACTCCGCTACTATTAGGTGATAGACAGTGGCGCCCCCTTCACTTGCATTCAGTCGAAACGGGCGCCACGTGCTATTAGGTTGTGTGAGAAAACGCAACGTGATTTTTCTAATCAAAAGTACGTTTTTCGACTTTTAGTTATTTGATGTTTACGTTGTATTAAAATACTTAATTTTCTGAAAAATTGCATATCCCCTAGAGTGGCATTGTCCGGCTCCCGGTCTCTATGGTGGCGGGGAGCCGGGAGACGGACAGACATAACAAGCCGTTGAATGGCGGCGCCTCAGATTTAACGGTGGGTTGAAGTTGGGTGGCGCGGCCATTTTGGAAAAATATACGTCAAGTGGCGGGGCCTCCAGGGTGATCATCGCGAATTTGGCGCGTGTTAGAAATATGACCATTTCTCAAAAAATATGTATGAATGATATATATTAACTATGTATTATTGAATTCAGCATAAAATGGTTTATTTGATTGTATACCAATGAATTACATTCTATTTTATGTGAATTATGCTGGACTTGATCAAATCTCATATTATTACCAAATTTTTTCTACTTTCATGTATAAAAATACGTATAATTAGGAAATAAAACAATTGATTGTAGAAAAAGCAGTTTTTATGACAAAACAATACATTTAATATGATTCACACAGTTCTAACAAACTTTATTTTACGCGGGAATTCGACCGTTAAGGAATACCATCCTTAATTGTTTATTGACGAATGCATCTTGCAAGAGTGAGCAAGCAAGGCATAGGGTTAACGGTTTTATTTTAGGTGCGAAATACGATGTCGCACAGAGGCCGGGAGACGGTCTCTGCCACTCACGGGCTTGTTATGACGGAACCGTCTCCCGGTTCGCCGCCAATTAGGGAAGTGTCCGGCTCCCGGCCTCTGCCAAGCAGGGGCATATTTAAAAAAATGGCCGCGTCATTTTTCCTACCCTTCAACCGGAGGCCCTGCCACCCGAAGGGATATTGATTATTGATTAGATTGATTGCAATTTATTTTCTCGAACACGTTCCGTTTCAAAGAT
The DNA here is from genome assembly GCF_910591565.1 of Cydia splendana. NCBI lineage: Eukaryota > Metazoa > Arthropoda > Insecta > Lepidoptera > Tortricidae > Cydia > Cydia splendana. The sequence continues at coordinate 9,051,036 of NC_085983.1, forward strand.
ATCTTTCATGTTTTCATAAAAATGCGGTCGGGTACAAAAGTAACAAAGCCGTATAGGTACAAAAGTAACATTTACATCCCATACAATATATACCTATTGAATCTAATATGGGGTCACACGCTTAATGCGTCAATGATGATTTAAACGATGTATGCCATATTTATGAGTGAAGAAACTCTGAGCCTGAATTATCTGAGTAGGAAACATGTTTATAACAGAATAATTGATCTCATCACTTGAAATAAAAACAATTTCTAACGAGGACTTAATATTGATTTGTTTTCTTAAAATGCTAATGTTTATGTAGTTAAAATGCAAATATTAAAGTGCGTGATCAATAATAATTTACATAGTTATATAGTACTTTTTTGATTTGATATGTCATATTATATTAATTACAGCCCACTGTGTCTTGTTACTTTTGACCCACATGTGTTACTTTCTGCACGCCAACGGGGTCATAAGTAACAACAGACGATTTTTTAGTCACTCTAGTACTTACATACAAAATACACAATTATAAGGTTCATCAAGATGTTAATGTACAGAACATGCAATGAAGTTATATATGACTACATTAATTTCATCAAAATAATAACGGTTAGCCAGAAACTAAGGTCAAAGTACAAAGTGTTGCGTTTCTCCCCGCTCTCCCCTACGCATCCAAAATTACTGTCCACCTATGTTCATCACTACATTTTTGCAAACATATCGTTATCTTCGTCAATAAATAAAGTCCTGGCAGGGTGGAAATTTAATTTTGGCGGATTGTTTTTCTCTGCATCTGACTGTACAGCTACGCCAAATTTTTGGTAAACTTACGGTTATATGTTCAGAATCTGAATCTGTGTAGTTATATAGTACGAAAATACTTAAGATATATGGACATTCCTCTGGTCCTAGAACTACGTCCAAAAGAGAGGTATGGCCACTGTGAATTACATCTCGCTTTGTGTGGTAGGACACAGACCAGCAGATGTCATTCCAGATCTAAAGCAGAGCTAAACCTTACAGAAATCTGCAGCCAAATAACACTAGATCCTACTCATAGTATTGTTCCTGCCGGTGAGTATGGTTGCCAGTTATCAACGAGGGTGCCGAGGGTTAGGCACGGCAACGCGCATGTACCTAACACCTCTGGAGTTGCAGGCTATATCAATAGGCTACGGAGACTGCTTACCATCAGACGGGTCGTATGCATGTTTGTCATCGACGAGGTATAATAAATAAAATTATATATGCACAGAATATAATTGAACTAAAAACTTTGTTTTATTTTATAGTAAATTTGGATAACAATCGATACATAGACAATCCCAGTAAACCAGTCTGCAGCCTGTAAGCCTCGTAGGCAAGTATATCTCACGCCTCACGAGCCGCAAAAACTCGCTAGGACTGAGGCTAGACCATAGTCGTTTATTTATTCTTGATTTCATGAAGGTTTGCAGAACAGCACGTAACCGCATTATACATCTAGGCGGACCTCACAGCAACAAAATATTCATACTCCATATTCATATTCGGTCATATTCAAGATTTTCAAGTAGTACACGAAATATTTACATATCGTTCCGTATTAATAGGTAATATTTGAAGATCAAAAGTTCTCTAACATAAATACAAGATCAAAAAATTGTCATCACAATCAGTTCATTGACGTTGACGTACAGAAGTCACATGGGTACGTTTTTAAAATGACGCAATATTAGGTAATACCAGCATAATGAAAATTAACTCCAATCAGTAAGTATGAGTTTTCAAACTTTTTTCATTTTAAGCGGGGTTTCAAGGAGCAAATTACTTAAATGATTTTGGAACCGTATTGTTTTAAGATAGTTTACTGCGTTTTTTAATAAGTATGCCCCGTAAACAACAACAAATCAAATTTAAGATGAGACTCGAGCTCTATGTGATGATAATTTAATTACCCTATTTTTTTAAATACAATTTGTCTACTGGTATACTTTTTCATATACGTATATGATTTAATGTCAAAATAATTGCAAAACCCAACTGTCAGTTTAGTGCGCCCTGCGATAGGACCGCCTTCGTTCAAGCCCAGCGGGCATCTGATCAAAGAAGTTGCGTGCACGGGACCGCTGATATCATGTTTTTGAACTTATTTATTTAATGTTAAATTAAAAAAAAAAGTAATCGCGGAATTCGCTCAAGCATAAAATTGCGCGTTATTAGAAGCAGTTTTCATATTTTTATCTTTTGTGCACAAATTGTTACGAATCTTTAAAGTCCGTTTTAGACCTATGTTCGTGATCGTTTTCTATCGAGCAAAAGTCAAAAACTTAGGATTCGAATCGCGGAAGTCACTAGAAAAAGCCCTCAAGATTGCTAATTGAATGTATGGCAGCCGTATTATGATCCATAAAAGAGCTACGGCTTTTTAAAAACTTCGTTTTCTGAACCCACTGCACCTTAATATTCTGGTTCTTTATTTCTTGCATAGTGTAGAATAACTTATGTATTCTAAAAACAGTCAAATACCCTATAAGACCATTAGAAACCTTTGGTTTTCACCTAACAATTTATTGATCGACTTATTTCTGGTTGTCAGTGATGATGGCGGAGCAGGCGCAGGCGCAGCAGCGCGCGTGCAGCGGGCCCGTCATGCCGAGTCGCATGTCCCTCCGCCGCACCAAGGGCCGGCTACAGACACACAGGTACATACCATCGCCTACACCAGGGGTCTCCAAACCCCGGCCCGCCGACACCCAAAGCGAGCGCCCACAGTCCGGCCCGCGGGAGCCAGGCACCAGGGGTTCAACATTTATTGAGAGTGGAACTGTTCCTAACAGCAACAACCAGGGAACCTCCCCCGGCGCAGAAACCGACGGTGGCCTGCGCGAAAATTTCTGAGGCGCAATATGGCCTTCAGGTAAAAAAAGTTTGATGACCCTTGGCCTAAACTGTTAAAATGCCTTTTGTAATAAAGTCCACCGATGTACAGTTACAAGTGTTGTTGTTTGTACGAGAACTAACGAAGCCCGCTACTTCGCCTGCGTTCAATGATAATGATGATTGATAAAAAAAACCGGGCAAGTGCGAGTCGGACTCGCGCACGAAGGGTTCCGTACCATAATGCAAAAAAAAAAACGAAAAAAATAAGCAAAAAAAAACGGTCACCCATCCAAGTACTGACCACTCCCGACGTTGCTTAACTTTGGTGAAAAATCACGTTTGTTGTATGGGAGCCCCATTTAAATATTTATTTTATTCTGTTTTTAGTATTTGTTGTTATAGCGGCAACAGAAATACATCATCTGTGAAAATTTCAACTGTCTAGCTATCACGGTTCGTGAGATACAGCCTGGTGACAGACGGACGGACGGACGGACGGACGGACGGACAGCGAAGTCTTAGTAATAGGGTCCCGTTTTACCCTTTGGGTACGGAACCCTAAAAACTATCCTATGCCCTTCGGGCCTCAAACTATCTGCATACCGAACGAACGTCGAGCAAAACCAAACAAAAGAGGCATTTATCTTAGTAACAAATAAAACTAGCTCCTCTTTTTAGGGTTCCGTACCCAAAGGGTAACTACTTGATCGATAATGTTTTTTTTTTTGACATGACGCACGAAGATTTATGCAAATATTTTTATATGTGTAGGTAGTGGGTATTAGTGGCTACTCATGCATTTTTTTTTTGTAGGTGTTCCTTCGCGAAATGTTAAAAATGAAAATTAGAACAAAAAAATGTTTTTTTATAATGAAGTAAGTATAAGGACATGACGCAGGTTAAAAATATGCATTTTGTATAGTTCGTTTTTTTTTAGCATTAGAAAGAAGGTAGGCGATCTTAACATGTCTTTTAATTGCTAAAAGCTTTTTAAAAATCAATAACTATTACTTATGAAAGCAGAAGAATATAAATGATCGTATTAGATTCATAATTGTTACATATTTGCCGTGACTTATTTTTAAAACGTGTTTTTCAATTAAAAGACACATCAAGATTGTTTACCTTTTTTCTAATGCTAAAAAAAAACGAACTATAGTCTATTAACTTGAACACTTTACAAAATATGACACTTTCAACGATACGCTGATTATTTTACATTATCCTGAATAACTCGAAAACAAAAGAAGATCGAGGACTGATATTAAGCATAGAGTGTTCTTAGGACCTGCCAGTACACCACCTGAAAGAATGACCAAATCCGTCGTTGTGGGCACTTCTTGTTCGCTTAGCCTGCTAGACCCTTTTCAAAGATGATGTATTTCTGTTGCCACTATAACAACAAACTGAAAAGTACGGAACCCCCGGCGGGCGAGTCCGTCTCCGGTTTTTCTAAAGTCTAAATAAATTTCACTAAAGATGATAGTCTTTCCACGTAGATTTTCGTACATTGACTTCATCATCTCAGCCATAAGACGTCCACTGCTGAACATAGGCCTCCCCCTTTGGGGGGTGTATGCCATAATCGCCACGCTTGGCAGGCGGGTTGGCGATCGCAGTCGAGTACACCGAATTTGAGGGACGCTGCTGCCCGTCCACCGGTGGAGGTACATTGACTTGCCTGTTGTTATCTCTATTGCCCGTGCAGGCCGCGCATAATGCAAGCCAGCTGCCGAAAATCTATGTGGAAAGTGTCTCTTGTTTATAAGAATTAAAATAAGAAAATTGTGTCGGGTTTTTCAAATTTTTAACTCATATTTGTTACATTTTCAGTGCTTCAAGTTCATCACAAAATTTGCCGACTCACGAAACTCAAATCAAGACTGAATGTAAGCTGTTTTTTTATAATTATTTATTAATTATGTAAGTTCTCTGTAACCCTAACCATGATATTTTAGCTGTTAATTTGTCATTTTTTTAATTGTACATACAAGGATTCATTCGCACATGTATCGTACAACGTTTTCGAGTATCCCTTTAAATTTTTGACATAGTCACGTAATATGCTAATTATCGCACTAGTGCTGTAAAGTAGCACCATATGTACTGTAAAAAAAAATTACTGTACTTGACTGGAATAACCGACTTATAATGTTACCACCATATATTACATTCCAAGAACACCAATTAACACATTCAGGGTCAAGAACCCGACTGTCGGGTACACTGTTCGATGCTCTAATTTCCTAGGATAGCGGTGCGGTCATATAGCGGCCGTCTCCATGCAAATACTACGTCATCCATATTTAGCCGTATTATTTAGTATGGAGACGGCCGCTATATGACGGCACCGCTATCCTAGGGAAACCGATCTTTAGTGGCAATGAATGTGTAAAATTTTCCAGCACGACCCACCGACCGTCTGGACCTGAACCTGAAGACCCCCCGCCGCCCCAAGCTCCTCACTCCCACCCTCAAGGAGCTGGAGTCCAAGCTCCTCTCCCCCATGAAGCTGCTCGAGCAGACCTACCTGGAGAAGGGGGGTGGGGGGGACGTGGTGGTGCCCGGAGACGTTCTGGAGACGATTCGGCTGCGGTTCAGCAAGCCGAGACCGCTTAGTGCGAAAAAGAAGATTGTCAAGTGAGTACCGTTAGGGCAGTGGGGAGACACTCCTCTAGCTAGTTTCCAAAACTCGCCAAGTGGTTCCAAAATAAGTAATAGTACAGTCACCTGCAATAATATGTTACTCTTCGAAGGCCGCAAAAGTATGTGACACGCTCTTATGGCTCTACAAATAAGATCGTGTCAGATATTTTTGCGGCCTTCGTTGTGTAACATATTATTGCAGGTGACTGTGCTACCGTACAGAAAGGAAACTTCCTACTTTAATGTGTTAGAACTGAGAGATATTCACTTAAAAGTTTTAAACTATAGGACCAAATGGCGGGAGGCGGGAAATAGGCTATTAAGTCCTGTAGTGGGACTCTTTTGCCCAGCAATGGGACACTTAGACCCAGTTGCACCTACCACATTTAACACACAGATTAACGTCAAACAGCAGCGAAATATGAAATTTCCCAAACAATAAAATTTTGCGAACGGTGACAGACGTAGACGGTTTGGTGCAACCGATCCTTATAGAGTTATAGGCTAAAAAAATTATTATTTTTCCAGTGAGATCTTAGACGACCTGTTCAAGAATGTGTTCAAGGAGAACCAGAAGAGCAAAGACCCGGTCAGGGAGTGGCACTCACCCAAGAAATCCTGTGACATCACTGCCGACATGAACGAAGTATGTGTTGATAACTATAGTCATAGAGAAATATAGTAAGACAAAAATGCTCACTCCATACATCAGTTTTGGTACCAAAAAGACTGTTATTTTCATAGTCGACATCTAGCATCGAGTAGCGGAATTATCAGTACTGCTACTTGACAATAGATGTAGCACCGACCTGAAAGTCTTATGTTGTTGAGCATTAGACTCTGCTACTCGATGCTAGATGTCGACTATGAAAATAATAGTCTTTTTGGTACCAAAACTTATGTATGGAGTGAGCAATTTATGTATTTTTTTCTCTGATGCTATAGTTTGGCAAGCCATGTCCGTCAGTACAAATAAATAAATATTATAGGACATTTTTACATGAATTGACTAAGCCCCACGGTAGATGCAGGCTTGTATAAAAATAAATAAAAATAAAAATTGTTTATTTCAGAATTGTTTTATAAATAGGCTACAAATATGAAAAACCGGGCAAGTGCGAGTCGGACTCGCGCACGAAGGGTTCCGTACCATAATGCAAAAAAAAAAAACAAAAAAAAAGCAAAAAAAAAACGGTCACCCATCCAAATACTGACCACTCCCGACGTTGCTTAACTTTGGTCAAAAATCACGTTTGTTGTATGGGAGCCCCATTTAAATCTTTATTTTATTCTGTTTTTAGTATTTGTTGTTATAGCGGCAACAGAAATACATCATCTGTGAAAATTTCAACTGTCTATCACGGTTCGTGAGATACAGCCTGGTGACAGACGGACGGACGGACGGACGGACGGACAGCGAAGTCTTAGTAATAGGGTCCCGTTTTACCCTTTGGGTACGGAACCCTAAAAAGGGGGCCGCTACGTACTGTATTTTGTATTTAAGTACCTTTTGAATAGATCACACTAGTTTTTATGTTGCTGGATTCGTCAATCTATGCGTCCAAAGTTAAAACGGCCGTTTTTGTTTTGAGGTCCTAGATCGACGAAACCAGCAACATAAAAACTAGTTTGATGTATTCAAAAGGTACTTAAATACAAAATACAGTACGTAGCGGCCCCCTTTTTTCAATATCTTTCGTTAAATTTAAATAATCACGATTATTTAGCTGTGGCGCTAGTGTGCACGTTGATGGGCTCTTAATGAGAGAGTGAGACGCAATGATAATAATTCAGTTCATTTAATTGTAAAAATAATTATAATATTAAAAAAATACATAACGGTATGTGTTACTTTTATCGACATCGACTTATAGTAAGTTTCGCATTTATAAATTTAGTATTGATGCATTATTTTTTTTCTCAACAGGCAGTGAAGGAATTTATGGAGCCAACTCTTAACACGAATGAAGAGGTTCGAGAAAATATAGAAGAAAAGTCCATGAAAGTTGATGAAAACGGTGATAATGATAGAGAAAACTTAGGAGAACAATCAGATATACTTGATGAAAACTCAAGTGACAAAGAAAACAATATCAATCAAAATAATGGAAACGATGATAAAAGCGATGACGAATCGTCCTCTAGCACCTTCCGATTGGCTCCAGAATTTATAGCTGACAGTGATGACAGCTTGCCAATCATCGACACACCGAAGAAACTCAAAATGGTGGACATTAAACAAGACTCCATTGAAATATCGAAGAAAGATGAGATAGTTAACATAGACGTAGTGCAAATCGGGAGCGGCAAAGAAAAGGAGTTCGTGAAAAACTTAGATTTGAAGAGTCCAGTTAAGAATAAGATGTTCTCGTTTAAATTCAGTCCGTTGGACAAAGAGCCTTTGAAAACTGATGTAGATATGGACGTAGAGAGTTTCAAAGATCGGTACCTGAATGAGGTAGACAGGGAAAAATGTGTCAAGCATTCGAAAAATGAAGAGAGAAAGAAAGTTGATTCGACTGGCAAAAAGTGTAAGAAGAGAAAATTAGAAATGACAGAAGAAGTTCGTAAGAAACGAAAGAACGACTGTAAACAGAAGGATGGTATGAAACATAAGAAAATTAAACTCAAAATAAAGGCAATAGATCCGGAAAAGGGGCAGAAGAGAACCAAAAAGATGAAGAAAATGAAAGAACTTCACAAGAAAATAATAAGAGATAAGCATGTAAGCATTAAAATAAGACTAAAGGATGGAAATAAGTGTAAAACTAAGAAATCAAAGAAAATACAGAAGGTGAAGAGTTATAAGCAGTACGTGTTGAAATATTCGCCTTTACTGAGCAGTAACATTGCCAAGCCGGAGACAGATGTTACTCCGATGAAGAGGAAATATACGAAGATAGAGAAGTCACCGTCGGACAAGCTAGTTCAGACTTCTATACAGAGTTTTTTTAAAGTGAAATAGACTCCAACCATGCCAAGTTTGCACTGAGTTGGCAGTAATCTCCTTGGATTTCACGGGCCTATAAATCCCGGTCTTTTGATAGGCTTGCGTGGGGCTATAGAACCAACATTTAGAGGCCCCTTGGAGAGCTTTAATGTCATGTAGAACGCCTGCTGGAACCCGTTCACAGGCGCAACAATCAGTGTTGGGCGTAATTAATTACTTGAGTAATTTAATTACTAATTGAATTACATGTAATTGAATTGTTTGTAATTGAATTACATGGTAATTTAATTACATGTAATTCAATTTGCTGTGTAATTCGCAATTGTAATTACATTAATTGGTAATTAAATTATTCAATTACTTTTCGTTACCTTTTTTATTAATTTGTAAAGATGAACAAATTTCCTTGGAGTAAGTACTTATAAAAGAAAACTTTTTTTAATTATACCCTGCATAACGTTATAACATATTTTTTATCCCGGAAATCGTCCTTTTAGCCTCTTTAGAGGGTAAATGTGACAAACCACGTCGAAAGGCACGCTAACGGCTCGGCCACGACATCGAGCGGCTTGCGACGGCGGGAGCGATAACCATTGGTTGGAGCGAAAGGTCCGATCGCTATGTCACGCTCCAACCTATGGTTATCGCTCCCGCCGTCGCAAGTCGCTCAATGTCGTGGCCGAGCTGTAAGACGGTCGACGTTTATGTCGCGTAGCACCGCATTAGTATTGGGGCGCTGCTAGTCATGGCATTGCCTTGAGGCGCCCTTCGACGTGAACTGAAACAAATGGTGGGCAAAAACTTAAAAATAGGGAGTGGGGGTAAACAATCATCAACACATGTGTATCAATAAAATGTTTTATTCCTCAAATCAGTTTCATAAAAAATGCACTTTTGTTTCACATATAAGTACGTTATTTTAAATTAGACTTTAACACTACCCTCATCTCAAACATTTCATCGGATAATCTATGCGATTTTGGTAGGTTGATCATAGTCGCGTAAGAAAAGAGTCTTTCAACTGGTCCTGATGATGGCATTGGTGTATTAAATTTTTTGAAAATATTCATGACTTGAGGGTGTCGGTGTAACATAGAAATGTTTTTGTCTTCATCGCTGAGATAGTTTGTAAGCAAAACATCTGGTCGTGTAGAATGAGGGGAAGACCCCGCTCCCTCGCCTTCAGAAGAGTGTGTTTCAAAGTCGAAGAATGTGTCTTCATTTGTTTTTGTTCTCGTACTTCCTTCTAGCGTATGATCTTGATCGTGTAATTCATTTGCAATTTTTTGTTTGAATATTGTCTTTAACCTGCGATTGTGTTGGTAATCAATGGCAGTGAACCATTTATTCTTAAATCGGGGATAAGACAGTGCTGCTATTGCGGCCATCGTTCCTGTTGGAGTATTTAAATCAAAGAAGTCAGAAAACCTTTCTTCCACACTTGTCAAATACTTTGTGACTAGTGCTTGGCAATATATCAAGTTTTCATTTGCCAGTTTTGTCAATTTTCTGCGCAATGACAGCAATGTAGGCAAAGTTATTCCATAAAATATGTTTTTGTCGCCTTGTAAAATGTCAAGTGCTTCTGCAATAGGCTGTGAACACTTCAAGTATTCTTCAATGTATTGAAAATCCCGTTCTCTCAAGTAATTCGTTATGCCCAATGCCAAGTGAAGTTGTGCACTTTTAGCACGAATACTCTCAATTTGTTTCAGGCTGTCGTAAACACTGTTCCATCTTGTCACTCCAGGTCTTGAAAGCGTGTGTCCAAGAACATTGTGTATAATTTCTGCCGTCTTTGGTCGGTTAGCAGCATTCCATAGCGCGCAGCATTTTCTCATAACTTGGTCGTGCATTTTGGAGAGTGTTGTATTATTTGCTTTCAAAACTTTGTTAGCATCAGTCGTACAACATAAACTTAGCTTGTGAGCGGAGCACCTTAAGTGAGCTGGTAGTTGAAGAATGTCCTTAGTTGATGCTGGAATATTCGATGGCCCAGTCTCGTCCTCATTTAATACGCTCCTTGGCGAAGTACAAGTACTACTAACTACAGACTGACCTTCATCGCCATCAGATACATGTTCCACTTCATCATCAAAAATGACATTTTCTTTGAGACCAAATTCCTTGAACGCTTTGACAAAGTTGCTGCCGTTATCAGTAACCGTGGCCAAAATTTTTTGACAGTCCAAGTTGAATTCCGCATGGATATCGTCTAGCAATAATGCTATCCTGTCAAAACTGTGAGTACCACTAAAGCGCCGGCAAGCCAATGTTAGTGATTGTCTCTGTAAGTTTGAATCTATCCAATGGCATGTCACTCCTAAGAAGCTCCTTTTTTTTCCGGACCATATATCAGCTGTAGTACATACTTCTTTGATCTCTTGTTGTAACTGAGTTTTTATTTCAGTAAGTGTCCGCTGGTAATTTTCTTGAATATGCCGCCCCAAAGATCTTCGGCTCATGACGCTCAGTCCAGATTTATGTATTTGTAAATAATTGAACATTTCTTTGAAATACGGATTGTCAGTGCCACTCAATGGACTCATGGAATGTATAAAGTAATTAGACACGTGGTCATTAAATTCTTCCTGATTTAATGTTGGCTGTGAACTGTTTGTGTTGTGAACTGTTGTGACATTTATATTTCTCATATCTGGAACAGATTGCATTTTCTTTTCCTTTTTTCTTATCTTGACATAATTTTTGTATTCCATGACAGTTTCTTCGCCATGTTTTCGCTTCAGGTGAGTGACGAAGTTGGAAGTACAACGAGTAGAACCACTAATTTTAACAGTTCTCGGAGTGCATTTATTACAACTCGCTATAATCTTCGTTTTTGTAGATAAGGCAGGTAAATATGTAAAATACTTGCCATCACAAATACTAGGTAATTCCAATTCCGGCTCTTCTTGCCGACTGGTATCTTCGGTTGCGGTTGCATTAGTACTCGATCCAGATGCCATTTCGAACATAGCCTAATGCCGCCACCACACCATCACTTTATTTTGGTATGTTAAAAGTCTCAACGTGATATTTTTAATAGAACACGTGAATAAAAGAGCGCGCTCTTTACGACATGTTAACTGTTTACACTATCCGAGCCGATCACACGCAAATCAAAAGTCCGGTTGAAGTAAGCCACATTGACATAAAAGATAGTCACATAGTCCATAAAACAAGCCGAAGTCGTAATAAACCAAATAACAGCGAGAGAACATAACTGAGCGAAGTACACAAGTATACTGATAATTTTCTATAGTACAATGGTCTTTTACTAATTGTAAAAATAAAGCAGTCGTTATCAGTATAGAGTGAAACAAAGGATGCAGCGAGAAAATCACACAAAGAGCTACTTTCCAGTCTAGCTATAGGGTTCAAAATTGTAATAACTGGTCATTAGGAATGGTCGACAGGTAGCCGATAGGGATAGTGCACGTGAAAAAATTACACGCGCAGCACGAGCAGTTGCTATATGAAGTTCAATATTGTCTCCTGTGTCTTATAGCATAAAATAATAATTTATATGTACATATTACATATTTCATGGTTGCCAAAAGACAAATGACGACAGGCGAAATAATATTTGAATAATGATTATTAGATTTACACTTACTTACTTTTCTTTTTCATACATTAACTTAAACATCATGGCACAAGAATCTAAAATTTTAATGCTTGGTTTTCCCATTACATAATTTTCGCTTGTACAATATCTTGCAATATTAGCAATTTTTTTTTTTTTTTTTTCCCTAGCCTACTTTGGTGTCCCACTGCTGGGCAAAGGCCTCCCCTCGTTTTTTATTAAATATATTAGCAATGATTTGCATTTTTATTAAATATAAAAAGTCAAACATTTACATGTTGCTTAGTCAAATTTAAAGGTCATTCAAGATTTTCATCTGATTTGAATGATCGAAAACTTGCATTCAATAAAAGTAATTGTAATTGAGTAAAGTAATTAATTACAACTTTTAATTGCAAAATGTAATTAATAATTTAATTACTAATTACAATTTGTAATTGTAATTAGTAATTAAAATTTTAATTACTAATTGTAATTAATAATTTAATTACTAATTACAATTTGTAATTGTAATTAGTAATTAAAATTTTAATTACTTTCCACATGTAATGGAAATTATTTGTCGGAATTACATTTTGTAATTGCAATTGTTAATTAGTAATTCAATTACTTTTTGCCCAACACTGGCAACAATAGACACCCATGAACCGGTCTCAGCAGGCAGCACAATCTTATTATTACGGGGGCCCTTGCACACACTTTTACCCATCGGGATATTTAGTGTATTCGCACCCTCGAGACCTCCCTTTAGTCTACTCAAGAGCTTTCTTCACCGTTGACTGTCTAAATGTATACCGAGACTGACTGAAATAGAAGACAAGTTCGTACGTTTCCGTAAAAATACGATGGAAAATAATTATGCACTATAAGACGATATTATTTGCCAAATTTCATAATTCTAGGCTGACGGAAAGTATCCTATAAATGTTGATTTCCTTGAGAGTGTCGAGATAAAGGGTGAGACATGACAGACTGAAGGACAAAATTTAATCCCTTAAAACACCTACGTGCCTTTATATATTATACAGTTATACAATTTAAAGTATATTATTGATATTTGAATTGTTTGGTGGCCCAGCGGTAAGAGCGTGCGACTTTTAATCCGGAGGTCGCGGGTTCAAACCCCGGCTCGTACCAATGAGTTTTTCGGAACTTATGTACGAAATATCATTTGATATTTACTAGTTGCTTTTCGGTGAAGGAAAACATCGTGAGGAAACCGGACTAATTCCAATAAGGCCTAGTTTCCCCTCTGGGTTGGAAGGTCAGATGGCAGGTGGATGGCAGTCACTATCGTAAAAAACTAGTGCCTACGTCAATTCTTCGGATTAGTTGCCAAGCGGACCCCAGGCTCCCATGAGCCGTGGCAAAATGCTGGGATAACGCGAGGAAGAAGAAGATTTTTGATATTTGAATAAACTTGTTCTACAATCTACAGATGTAGTTCATTATTATTTTCCTTCGTATTTTCACGGAAACTTACGAACGTGTCTTGCTATTTCAGTCAGTCTCGGTACAAAAAGTACTGAGGTTGACTGAAGTAACATGACAAATACGAACGTTTCCCAGAAAACACGACGGATAACAATATGCACTACATTTGTAATATAGATCGTGAATTTCGGATAGCCCATTTCTTCATGATGACTTTAAAAACGTCCAAAACTATGTTAAGCTAAGTTAGTTTTGATAAATAAGTAGTATTACAGTGTTTCTTAATATTTAATTTTAAATATATTTAGTTTGTATGCCTAATTATAAGATATTTATATAGAGTTGTTAATGTGTTCCATCTTCATGAATATGGATATAAATTTATTATGATTTTAACTATTAAATTCTGTTTTCACCCTATCATGTAGAAATTATAGAATATTAAGTGCCAAGCTTATATTTTTTTCATATACCTATTAACTGTTGGTGATAACACTGATAACTTTTGAAGGTGCCTTTTTATGCAAGATAATTTTGACATAATTGTGCTAATGTTATTATTAGGTATCAAATTGAGTTTAGTTTATTATAATACTACACTACGTAGCCAATCTTGTAGAAGTTACCTAGTAAAACTTCTAAAAATTTTAATTTAAAATTTACCCATCAATTCAAAATATTATATAATAAAACTTAGCTTTGGGTGGTATTCCATCTGTCCAATGTGTATAGTTGAATCATCGAGAGCGTGGAATTGCATATGTAGTAGTATTGTTTGTTTACAGGCATTCTATATTTGAATTTTCTATTTACTTGTACTTGTACTATCAGCATACAACCACTACAAATGCAATTCCATCTTCTCGATAATTCAACTATATTTTGTCTCACATTTTGCTAAAAATGAGAGAATGAGACGCACTGACATTGGATAAAGAAATTGGACAGGATAACACCCTTTGATGCGTTTTGCGTTATTGATTTGTCATAATAAGTCCATAGTATATAAAAGCCCCTGTACACATAAATAGAATAAACCTTTTTTAAAGAATATCAAGATTTTATTTATTCTCTACACCCCCCCCCCCCCATACATAGACGTCATAGACGAGTTCCACAAACCATTAATTTTGCGAGATTTTTTGGTAGTTGTTTTGAATGGTATAGCCTGTCAAACAACTTTGTTAGTAGAAAAGGGAGCGATATTTACAATGGAACGATGACCCTTCGCGCCTACATCTTTTAAATTTGCCGCTTTTTTCTACTGACGGAAATGGCTTGACAGACTTCTCTATCTAGTCCTTAGTGTTGCTACAAATAAGACAAAACTACTATTTATACTTTTTTTTCCTTTTAAATAAAGTTGGCCAAACAGATCTTGTCACTAGAAAAAGGCGGCAAATTTGAAAAATGTAGGCGCGAAGGGATATCGTTTCATAAAAAATTAGAAATTTCGCGCCTTTTTCTACTGACAAGATTTGCTTGCCCATCTATCTACCAATAATACGCTTAATATCGGTTTTCCTAGGATAAGCGGTGCCGTCATATAGCGGCCGTCTCCATACTTAATACGGCTAAATATGGATGTCACAGTATTTGTATGGAGACGGCCGCTATATGGCGGCACCGCTATCCTAGGAAACTAGAGCATAAGTAGGGGAGATGTGGATATAATGATCCCTCGGAGTAAAATGATTCCTCATCGTATCTGAGCAACTACTGGTGCCATCTATCAAAATATGCAATAAACGTATGCCCTGTGACCCCGCCAGTTGCCTCTTAAACTGTCATGACGGTACGAGCATGCAGCGAGATTTTATTAGGAAATAATTAAAAAATATATGTCTAATCTACTGTATGCCTATTTTCCGAATTCCATTACTTTTAGCATGTTGCGTTTTATTCAAATTATGTTTCACTGTCGGATCTTAATAATGTTTATCTATACTTTAAGGATGTTTATACTGAAGCAAGTTGAATTTGAAAGTAATATTTTTGTCGATATTTCAAATTTGGTGTTTGAGGTCAAATGATCCCTTTTCGTAGGCGTAAAATGATCCCTGGAATCATTTTACCCCCTAAGTAATTTACTATGAGCATTTCCTGTACAGGCCATAACATACCACGTCGCGAATTTATGTGCGCAAAGCCACTTACTTCCTAAAAAATTACCTTAGGAAGAAATGCTAAGGGCTCTTAATGCGATTAAATTATTGATTGCCTTTTAAAATAGCAAGCAGAATCTGTGCCTCTGATGGCGTTAAAAAGAAGGCCAAAAGAGAAAAAAAATCAGCATTTATCTTCTGAAAATAAAAAAAAACACTGTGGAATCGACCAGCCTAAATGATTTAGAGTATTTAGACAAAGAAATCCTGATATCACAAAGGCATCATCTGTGATCATTTTAATCCTACCCTAGGGATCGTTTTACCCATGCATATGTATAAAATGATCCTTTACTAGACTTTTAGAAAACATAACATAAATAATAAACTACATGCAAAATATGAGAAATGAGTATGCAGTTACTTAGATAAATAAATGGACTATTCATAAATATCTAAACCTTGTGTTTATCTCTTCAACTTTAAACACAGTAAAGTTTCTCCCTTAAGGGGATCATTATACCTACATCTCCCCTACCTTAATACCAGTAATACGCTCGGGGGCTGATTCTCTAACGCTCCGGCATATTCGAGCGATAGAAAGGCAGATAAAGAAATTTCATTTTTCGCGGTAAGGTACTTTGCTATTGTAGTTGTAATCTTCCATTTGAACGAGCCAAATCAAGGCTTCAGCAGGGGTGCGAAACTCCTGACTTCGGTCAAACTCGGCTCAGCATTGCTCCGAGCAATTATTAGGGTTGGCACCACTTGACTTCCTTTTGCGTGCACGACCACAGATAAGATAATCACTTGATTTTTGACAACCCTAAATAGCCGAAAGGGATAGTGCCATATATTAGAAAGATTCCTTTCTGTACGGTAGTTACTATTAATTATTCTGTGATATTAGGCAAAGCTCTTCGTAGGTGGCACCTTTGTGGCACCTACAGTAAATAAACCACACTGACACATCACACGTCACGTCAATCACATGGCCTACCGCGAAACAAGAAAATCGAAATTTCGTTATCTAATCTCTGTATCACTCTTGCATATTCGAGCGATAAAGAGGCAGATAACTAAATTTCGATTTTCGCGTTTACCGGTAGGCCCTTGTTAACAAACCGCCTTGATGCATCAATGTCATATTTTATTGTCTGTGAAAACTTGTCAAAACCACAGAATAAATAATAGTACTATCGTACAGAAAGGAAACTTCCTACAAAACCGAAGTTTGACAGCGGTTCAGGGTCGAATCATGCTATCCCTTTCTAATGTATGGCACTATCCCTTTCGGCCATTTAGGGTTGTCAAAATTCAAGTGATTATCTTATCTGTGGTCGTGCACGCAAAAGGAAGTCAAGTGGTGCCAACCCTAATAATTGCTCGGAGCAATGCTGAGCCGAGCGGAGCCGAGTTTGGCCGAAGTCTGGAGTTTCGCACCCCTGTCAAAACACAGTTTTGGCACAAAGTTAGTCTATGAATTTACTGAGTCGGTAGTGCTGCACTCTGGCGGCAGAACATTGCAGTAATATCCCCTATTAGCCCCCATACCCACGGGAGCTTTTTCAACGCGCGTTAAAAAAGAGCTTTAGGCTCCATTCGCACGGCAGCTTTTTCAACGCGCGTTAAAAAAGCGTTTGAATGACACAAATGGATAGCCATGTATGTATTCACACGACAGCGGTGGCGCTTTTTATTAAGCGTTGTTGGATTTTCGACTTTAAGCCTTGGTCCTTAAATCGAATTTAGAGTGCGAACAAATTCAAGCGCTTTTTTAACGCGCGTTGAAAAAGCTGTCGTGCGAATGGGGGCTGACTGACACAAATGGATACATGTGTATTTATTCACACGACAGCGGTGGCGCTTTTTATCAAGCGTTGTTGGATTTTCGACTTTAAGCCTTCGTCTTTAAATCAAATTTAGAGTGCGGACACATTCAAGTGCTTTTTTAACGCGCGTTGAAAAAGCTGCCGTGTGAACGGGGCCTAACGATGATATAATAAGCACTATGATAGATTACTTTGATTGCCGTTCGGCTTGTAAACTAAGCTTAGATTAGAGGGCTTACCGCGAATCACGAATGAAGTTTTGCCTCTCTATCGCACTTGTGAATCCATTCGTAAGTGTAACAGGGAGGCAAAATTTCTTGCGATCGTTCCGTCCTTCGTCATTTATTTGGCCTATACATATATGAGTAATATTGACTAATCGAACTAGGTAACAATATCATTTTAGTAACATAAAGAGGGCCTACCACCAACATCGCAAAATCGGGCCCACTGATTAACAGTCCGCCGGACGGTATCGGCCTGTCAGTTGTTCGGAACTGTCAAAATTTTGTTCTAACTGACAGGTCGATACCGTCCGGCGGACTGTTAAAATCAGTGGGCCCCTTTAGAGGCAGACAGATAAGTTTGCGACGATTTTGATAGCAAACGCAGTCACGCAGTGCAATTGTTATTTATACGTCATAATTTCATAGAAGTTTGACGTTTAAAATAAAACTTGCACTGCGAGTGCTATCAAAATCGTTGCAGACTTATCTTGGTCTAACTCTATCGCTCTTGCATATTTGAGCGACAAAGAGGCAAATAAGGTTTTTCGATCTTTCTATGTTTGCGGTAGCCCTCCTTGTGCATTCACAATCACAACCCGGACCTTAAGCCCCCTCCAGACTATGCGCGTGAATCGCGGGCGAAGCCGCGAACGCGAGTGTGGAGTCGATTTCGCTGTCTGCGAAAATCGACGCCACACTCGCGTTCGCGGCTTCGCGCCGCGATTCGCGCACGAGTGAGGAGGGGGCTTTAGGCGAAACCTTAAGCCCCCTCCAGACTATGCGCGTGGATCGCGGACGAAGCCGCGAACGCGAGTATGTAGTCGATTTCGCTGTCTGCGAAAATCGACTAGTATGTAGTCGATTTCGCTGTCTGCGAAAATCGACTACACACTCGCGTTCGCGGCTTCGCGCCGCGATTCGCGCACGAGTGTGGAGGAGGCTTTAGGTACTCAGGCTCTTTGTAAATTAGAGTCGTACCAATAAAAGTCTGCAGCGGATTTGATAGCCCACGCAGTGTAAGTGTTATTTGTACGTCATAATCTTTGGTCATAATTTCATAGAAGTTTGACGTTTAAAATGACACTTGCACTGCGTGGGCTATTAAAATCGCTGCAGACTTTTTACGGTCCTATACCTATGCAAAGACGATCCGT
Organism: Cydia splendana; assembly: GCF_910591565.1. Taxonomy (NCBI): domain Eukaryota; kingdom Metazoa; phylum Arthropoda; class Insecta; order Lepidoptera; family Tortricidae; genus Cydia; species Cydia splendana. The sequence goes on from NC_085983.1 coordinate 9,069,823, forward strand.
TCTAGTTAATCAATTTTAATTTAATATTTATTGATGTTTAAAGGTGCGTGTATACGAGTGTTTCTTAATTAGGTATAAATGTAATTTATGTAATACAATTTCAATAGATTCAGACCTAGACAAGTCTGCAGCGATTTTGATAGCCCACGCAGTGCAAATGTTATTTATACGTCAAAATTTTATAGAAGTTTGATGTTTTTTTTAATACCACATCGGTGGCAAACAAGCATACGGCCTGCCTGATTGTAAGCAGCTACCGTAGCCTATGCACGCCTGCAACTCCATATTGTTACCAAGTTGGACGTTTAAAATAACACTTGCACTGCGTGGGCTATCAAAATCGCTGCAGACTTTCCTTGGTCTAACTTTACGACAAACAAATTAGAAACACCATAGGTATTCTAAGATTTACCCAATTTACCTTTTTTTTACCATGAAATTAATTGTAGTAGTTTTAGTAGCTTTTTTTAATGGAGTCTGGCAACACAGCGTCTTTGTTTGTTTACTCCCATGGTCATGAAATAAATTAAAAAAAAAAAAAAAAAAAGTTTGTTTACTCCTACCCAAACGAAAACAAGCTCGCTTCTATATCAGTTATTTTTACACTTTCTAGCGGTAACTATCAAAAATAAAAGTAGTTCTTTTTTGATATCATTTTGTACGTTTGTAGTTTTAAAGTACTAAATTTGAGTTATTTAAGAACTAATAGTGTTTTTAAACATAAAATCGGATTTTCTTTGTTCAAATAAATTCAAAGTGCTTCAAGCTGAGCGACGTTGCCGTTCCGCCATACTAGTTTTGAGACAACAAAAAGTAATACTTGCTTTGATATTTTGATGTTTTTTCTTGTTAGCCAGATACTTTAACATTATTTCTGTGGAATTAACAATAAGTTATGATCAAGTGTCTTGAAATGTGTAAATCTGAACGTTCTCAAATTTCTGATGCAATAACCATTTGGCAACAGCGCACGGAATCGGATTGATACCAGCCATCTAGATGTATTAGCAAAACTCACGAAATTGTGACTTATCCACATAAATCTTCAGTTCATGAGGTGAGTTTGTAATTTACGCCTATTTTAAACGTATTTATCAATTATAATTTACTGTGTTTTAATTAAAAGTATGTGAAATGACAATTTTTGTATTTCCCGCCGAGTGACGTAATTTGGTTAACCATCCTCCATCTTTTTTTGGACGGCCAGTCATCTGTCAAGCGTTCAATCTTATTCATCCGAGGTGGAAACAGAAAAATTAACCGCTCATAGGGTGTTTTAAACGCGAAAAATTATCACGGAGGCATCCGGGTAAGTCTTAAATTGTCATTTCTCATAATTATTTCTATCATTTTCATTGTGTATTGTTTGAAAATTGTCTTTGTTCGGAACCTAACCTAAATGGGGTCTTACAACCGTAAGGACTCGTTTTTTGGGTCAGCCAGTGTCGTCTTCGTCAGTAATTCAGTGTTTACTTGGATATATTTGCATAATCGTCACTCGGAGCCCCTTTTACGTAGGTGAAATCTGTTTGACTTCAACATCGCTTCGACGACGTAGGTAGAAAGTCGCGCCTAGTAACAAGTTGTTCACAAATATCTGATGATTTCGAGAATTTTCTATGAGGCTGTATTAATAGATATGAATTTTCTTATAAAAACGTAGGAATATTTTGAACAAATTTCATAAAATATCTAGTTTTTTAAAGAACTTGTTCAAACTTGGCTTAGGAATTTGCCCAATGTGTTATCATCTGTAGGTACCTATTAGTCATAGCTGTAATATGAATACTCCAACTTTGGACGAAGTTTTTTTCAACAAATTAAATATAAATGTTTAACATTTTCACTTTCAATAATTACATATTTTAGTGTAATGGGGCGCCAACATTTCTAAAAGTTACTAGAACTGGCACTTGCAATTGCGAATTTTCAGGTTAATAAAGAAACAATACTGACCATGCCATTGGTGGCTACTTACAACATAATTAAAAAACCGGACAAGTGCGAGTCGGACTCGCCCACCGAGGGTTCCGTACTTTTTAGTATTTGTTGTTATAGCGGCAACAGAAATACATCATCTGTGAAAATTTCAACTGCCTAGCTATCACGGTTCATGAGATACAGCCTGGTGACAGACGGACGGATGGACGGACAGCGGAGTATTAGTAATGGGGTCCTGTTTTACCCTTTGGGTATGGAACCCTAAAAAAGAAGAAACCATACTCTCTTGAGGGAAGTTTGGCTGAAAGATAATTCAATAGACATAGAGGTTAAATTCATTTTACGTTCTTTCCAATTATGAGAACAGTATCGCAATAGGGTATTATACTGTATTTAAAATAAATTATTTTACACCATGCATGAAACACAGATAGGAGTTATTTTTAAACACAAGTTCTATTTAATAAATCGGATAGAAATATAAAAATCGGGCAAGTGCGAGTCGGACTCGCGCGCGAAGGGTTCCGTACCATATAAAAAAACAACAAAAAAAAAGCAAAAAAAAAAAACGGTCACCCATCTAAGTACTGACCACTCCCGACGTTGCTTAACTTTGGTCAAAAATCACGTTTGTTGTATGGGAGCCCCATTTAAATCTTTATTTTATTCTGTTTTTAGTATTTGTTGTTATAGCGGCAACAGAAATACATCATCTGTGAAAATTTCAACTGTCTAGCTATCACGGTTCGTGAGATACAGCCTGGTGACAGACGGACGGACGGACGGACGGACGGACGGACGGACGGACGGACGGACGGACGGACAGCGAAGTCTTAGTAATAGGGTCCCGTTTTACCCTTTGGGTACGGAACCCTAAAAAGTAGGTGAGTTGACCGTGATGTCACGATGTAATGTTTCATATAAATTCCATATTAGCAAATCATTTTGACAGTTTTAAAAAAGTAACAGATTTGACTAGTAGGAAAATACCCTATTGTCTTTATTGTTTTCTATGATAGTCCACTAGGCACTTAATTTATTAACGGGCATGTTGCCTAATGTACGAAGTTCAACAATTGTTATCTCTAACTATAAATGAATTCATTCAACATGTGTAAATCAAATACATATAGGTCAGCATTAATAGTCATGAACCCACCGCCAAAAAGTGCGGGCGCCGTACGCCTGCCGCCCGCACTTTCCCCGCCACCCTTAGTCATTCTACCCCGTCGCCCCCGTACCGCTCAGGCGAGGACTCATTTAAGCGGTCGGTCTATAACAGTAATAATGATGTAGTAGTGTAGTATTACCTACTATCATATCATAGATATCATTAGAACACATCAGCTTAGCTATCTGCTAATGCCTTGTTTAATATGGCTACCAAAAATCAATAAATTCAAGTACATAACAGCAAATTTGAGCGTAAAAGGGCTTCTATGTGAGCAGCCTTCAATAATCTAACTAGAATGTTGATAAGCATTTGGGACGGTGATAACACAGCTCAAACCAAAAGGCGGTGCCTGTGTATGATGACCATTCGTTTCAAAACATTTTATGACGGAACATGTGGCAAATGTTTTGTAAAGTACTTTATCTGACCCCATTTTGTGTAGGGACAGTTGGTAAAAATGGCCAAATATATTGGAAAATGTAGTTTTTATCACAGGGTATGGATGGATGTGTGACCTACCTAGATATGGTCACTTAGGTTGCCAAAATGTTTCTGGTGCAGACTGTACAAAGAATGTTTGTGTCTAATAAACATGAATTCATACCTAATTATTTATAAAATTGGGTGGAATTCACATTAATATAGCTATTTTCGCACATGTATAAAAACTCATACCGTTTTGGTTACTTTTTTGTGGGAATATAGGTTAATTCGTTTTGTCATTATGTCATTAAAGAGTAACATCATTTTAACCGTATGATTCGTTTAAATGAAACTGATCTCATTAGTGATTCATGCCAATATGACACCGTCGCCATCAGATATATCGGAGCGGCCGAGGAGCTCAAAAATATCTGAACACGCACTAGCGCCTTGACAATAGAGTATGTTTTAATTCAATAATACACTTTATAATCTTCGTTCTTTATAATTATAAGAGTAACTCTTAATTAAAAATTTGCAAGTCTGACACAGGACCACAGACAGCATAGTCTACTGAACCACAGATACACAACACAGTATAGTGGCGTGTTCGGTTATTTGTGAGCGCCTTGGCCGCTCCGATATATCTGATGGCGACTATGCACTTAAGTCTAAACCTTTTATAACGACGAATAGAATAGCTGTAGGGTAGGTATCTAGTTAAAGCAAACCTTTGTTTGTAAACTTTCTTTGTAGTTCTTGTAACATGCTACCTATTAGGTATTAACACGAAACACTCCTTTTATGGCTCCTCTACACGATGGGCCAGCGCCGGCCATTCCAAGGGACGCAGCCATGCGGTAGAATGAGATAGCAATATCGTGTAGTAGTGTAGAGGAGTGTAGTGTACACCGCATTATCTATGAACTAGAACCTAATCGCTATTCAAATCCCACTCATAACCTGGAAGCCTTCTGAAAACAGCATTGTTTAAAACGACGCGGTCCCATCCGAAAACTCGACACAATGCGTGTTTATCCAGGTGGCCGGTGGACTTATTACGCAGTTACGAGACTTTCAGCTACGTTTGCCGTGGGCTAACATTTGTTTCCGTATTCGGAAATGAGTTCAGCGTATAGGTAGTAGGTATTTCAGGGGCTACTTTCTTGTTTTTATAACGCTGTCATGTCCTAAGATCCTAAGATGCATCACTTAGATAAATATAAATGCATGACGCATACAGCTCACATTCTCATGTCTATCGTCATAGCAACTGCATTTTAAACATAGGTAATGAGCAACCGGCCTTACACAGAGGTTAGGGATACACCAAGGTCAACACCCTTCGACCGTGCACACAGCTGTTGCATTCACCACAATGAAATCTGCACCTAAACGAGTAAAAAATAAAGCATTATTTCTTTTACTGCAACATTGCTTTACGATTGCAAACCTTACCTACAAAGAATAAGGCTGTTTTAGTTCCCCCTTTGAAACTGAAACGAATCGGCGCGAAACAAATCAAAAGAAGACTTATTTGCGCGAGTTAAAGTTCATTTTAGAGTGATTTCTATACGTGTTTAATAATCAGAGTTAGTGGGCGGCAGAAACAATTAAACTATAAAGACTGGGTTGTTTAAAAGGCCTGTAACCTGTAATGATGTGTCTCTTTCTAGCTATGAATGTTAGAAACAGCCAAACAGATGTTACAGGTTTACAATTAACGCGGAAACTGGTAGGCTCGAAACAAGACGCGCTTCTCATCATTGTTGTAGAGTCACATAGCTGTGAATTATACAATTTTAAGGGCATAGCGCTGGGCCAACGCAAGGATCAGTAAGTCTATCGCGAAAAACGAAAATCGAAATTTCGTTATCTGCCTCTATCGCTCTTGTATATTCGAGCGATAGAGAGGCAGATAAATAAATTTCGATTTTAGATTTTAGCGTTAGGGCCTCAGCCTCAGCTCTTTGGACGTACCTGTATGGCTCTTTCAGGGCCCATAAAAAATGACATAACATGCGACTTGACAGTCTTTGCCATTTTCTTATCTCTGAGTGTAGTTCTCACGACCATTGTCTAGTCTAGAAATCTGTATAGTCTACGTGTGAAGGCAGTAATGTTTTATCAGACGGTGTATGTTTCGCGAACTCATTGTTTTTATGCTTGTTATCTGCGTTCGCTATTGAATTATGTCATAAATAGTTAGAGTGACACGAATCTAGGCGCCGCCATACAGTCGTAGTTACGCTCTTATTTTAAAACGACATGCCAAATTGCATGTTATTGCATGTTATAAGTATCAGTATAACATGCAATAACATGCAATTTGGCATGAGCATTTACATGAATACCTAAATCGATGTCTGGTACAGTCAAGTGTAAAATAATGGGTGTAGACAACTTACTCAAAAATACCCATGTCCCATAATTCTTAACTCGCTGACATAAGATCTAATGGGACATATTTTTGAGATGATTTGTGCACCCATATTTTTACACTTGTACTAGTTTTCGTTGCTAGAAATTGTAGGGTTATTCCCACTAGTTACCACCAAGTTGTTACCAGTGGTAACTACTGGGAATTTTTTTCCCACCTTTTACCACTGGTAACTACTGGGAATAAAAATTCCCAGTAGTTACCACCAACTCGGTTTAGTGGTAACTACTGGGAATTTTTATTCCCAGTAGTTACCAAAATTTTGTTAGAGTTAAATACTAATAAAAACACTATAAATAGTGTAGTATAAATATATAGAGTAATTTAATAAATAACTATAAGTCGATTATTGTTTTAGTAAACTCCCTTAAAAGTGACCAAAAAGATTGAAACAGTTTAACCTGTACTAGTACAAAAACTATGATATATGTACTTAAGGATAAATTTAATAATCCATTTAGATGATTTTTCAAGTGATTTTATTAGGTAATTCAAAATAACTCTATTTATACTATTCATGCCTACTGTTTTTATTAGTATTTAACACTAACAAAGTTTTGGTGGTAACTACTGGGAATAAAAATTCCCAGTAGTTACCACTAACCCGAATTGGTGGTAACTACTGGGAATTTTTATTCCCAGTAGTTACCAGTGGTAAAAGGTGGGAAATAAATTCCCAGTAGTTACCACTGGTAAAAACTTGGTGGTAACTAGTGGGAATAACCCAAATTGTAATACTTACAAAGAAATTAGAGTGAGTAGAAGTTTTACATACTAAACTGTAATATAAATATTCATGCCATCCAATATTAGCTCTAAATCTCTATTGTAATACACACAACATTACTGTGTACATTTTCTGGTAATTTTCGACGCCTTTTCCGCTGAGTTTTTTGCTGCTGAGTTGCTGACTGCAATCTTCGCTTAAATTCGCGATTATAGAACCATAAATTTGTGAAATTGTAAACTGTGTGAAGTCTTCGTTATTATTTCCATGCGTGAGTAAATTTGCATTTTGCAGCTCCAAACCCGTTTGTAGGCATCGATTTACGAAACCTTTCCGTTGCGCATCTGCTTTCCTGCAGACTGGCTTGACCGCTTCCGGCCAATGAATCACTTTAAGGTCCGCCCAGAGGGCCTACCTCGAAACACGTAAATCGAAAGTTCAATATCTCTTGCATATTCGAACGATAGGGTGGCAGATAACGAAATTTCGATTTTCGTGTTTTCCGGTAGGCCCTCAGAGGCCTAAGGCGACGTAGCTCTCAAACTGATGAACCAATTTGAGTGCGTTTTTATCGAGTCTTGAGAGGCTTTTTGATGGAAATGTGCCGGGAGTTTTAAATTAGATTAGAATAGATTTATTTATAAATAAATAAAATTGTGAAATTTCACAGCATATGATTACAGTACAAATTACATTAATGTCAATTTATAAGAATCTATATTGTATAATCAATTTATAGAAATAATAGCAAAGTAATCCAAATTAATTAATTACATTAATTAAATTATACATAATATGAAAAATTTCACCTTAATTGTAAGTTACAATGTAAAGAACTGTAGTTAGGTAGGTAATATTATTAAATTCTACGATATTTAAAATCAAAAGAAATACACAATACATGTATGCAGGATGTCCCAGACTCAAAAACGAGGTAAAATTAGAGGTAATTCATTCGAACTTATTAAAATCAATACCTACACCTACCTACATCCACCATCTGCGTACATACTACGTCACCTGCCCGAGGATAACACGCAAAATGTACCGCGCCTACAACGTTGTAAACAAGTTCATAATACCTACAAGTTGGTTACCCTTCGGTTTTCATTTAATTAGGTTATTTTGGTAGCAGGTAAACAGTGCACAAATCTCTACTAATATTATAAAAGTGAAAGTTAACCCTGTCTTGTTAGTCTGTTACCTCTTCACGCTTAAACCGATTTAGAGGAAATTTGGTATGGAGATAGTTTGAGAACCGAGGACATAATTTCACGCAAACGAAGTCGCGGGCAGAAACTGAATAGCTAAAATAAAATAGAACATTAATTCCATAAGTTCAATTGAAAGAGAACGTTATATAATGTAGGTACAGTCGACGTCAAAGCTATGTTTACAATTTTCGCCTTATTACCAAAGGCGTAAGGTGCAAAAGTGTATACATAATAATGATTCAATGAATAAACCTATCGGGCCTCAACATGTTTCCTTCTACTTTTTGCGCGCAAAAACATTCAAGGTGAGAGATAACATACAAAAACAAGTCCACTTTTATATTTTAATATCGCAACATAATCTAGATCGCGTTCAAAATATTTTCTTTTAGTTAAGGTTAGATATGATAGTACAATATGCTACGTTTTACGGCTTAAAGTTATTCCTACATTATGGCGGTCGTATATATGGTATCACTACACCTTATAAAACAAAGTCTGTATGTTTGTTCGCGATAAACTCAAAAACTACTGAACAGATGCGTAGTTTTCATGCAGTTTTCATCTATCAATAGAGTGATTCTTGAGGAAGGTTTAGGTGTATAATTTGTTAACCCGTGCGAAGCCGGGGCGGGTCGCTAGTTATAATATATACGTAAATTCAAATTCAAAATGTATTTATCTCATAAATTAATATTACAAAGAAATATTAAATGTATGTATAGTATAGTAGATACCTATACAAGGTGCTCACGAGGAAGCGAAAGATTATAACCACGCATTTCTGAGGTCAAAAGAAGGAAAAAATGTAATATAAGTTTAGGTCAATTACACAAAAAAAAATTTTTTGTTTGGTTTTTTTTTTACAATTTTTTTTATGTATACATAAAAAGTAAATGTTATTGGTAAACTTGTCACTTAAAATGAATTTTTACTTTTTTTTTCGTAAAACTTAGGTGTTACTTGTCACTTTTTGACACCTATCAATAAGGATATTTAGACTACGTCCCATAGTAGCAACATCTCCATTAAAAAGGCGTTTTGCACTATGTACCAATAAAAACTTGTTTCTTTTTTAATTGGTATTAACTCTGAATCTAGGCGAATTTCAAAAAAGTTTATAGGACATTATTGTCTCTAAATATGATCAGGAATACGCTGTTAAAATTATTCGGTTTCCTCATGTTACACATAGATAGATGAGTTACGTATCATCACGATAGATATGCGTGCTGGATTTTCGTGCGTAAACACGTTTCATCCACACAATTTACTGACAATATGAACTTTATTGCAAAGATATAAGATCTACAATGATTAAGTGTTGCTGCTAATACACGTGTAACAAGGTTACTATGTAGCCGTAGTAAAAAAACCGGTCAAGTGCGAGTCGCACTCGCGCACAAAGGATTCCGTACCGTTACGCAAAAAACGGAAAAAAAATCACGTTTATTATATGGGAGCTCCACTTAAATATTTATTTTATTCTGTTTAGTATTTGTTATAGCGGCAACAGAAATACATCATCTGTGAAAATTTCATGAGATACAGCCTGGTGACAGACAGACAGCGGAGTCCTAGTAATAGGGACCCGTTTTTACCCTTTGGGTACGGAACCCTAAAAAGTGCCTCATGGGACTTGACTTTTTTTAGGCCCGGAACATTTCCTCACGGGGCTTTCCATAAAAAGGTCTACTTGGTCGGACACGTGACGCGTGTGGCAGCTACCTTAATAACCTGCAGTTAAATATGTTACACGACGAAGGCCGCAAAAATATCTGACACGATCTTATTTGTAGAGCCATAAGAGCGTGTCACATATTTTTGCGGCCTTCGAAGAGTAACGTATTATTGCAGTAGACTGTACTCACGACTCACGAGTATACCGTTCAATTTAAAGCTATGTTATCAAACGTTATCACGCCAGATATTGGCGTCTTTGCTTTATCAGGAAGTGTTACGTACCCGGTACTTTTCTGTAATAATATTCCTCTCATGAAAATACTAATACATATAGGGAATCTTATTTTAATTGAGTGAAGTTTACGTATTAATTAACTATATTTGCGATGTAAAGAGGCCACGACGTCAAGGATATTTGTCAAAACAAACAGAATGCATAAACGTAGAAAGTGTCTATACTTACATAAAGTTTAAACCTAATCTTTGATCTGAAACGTAATGTCTTTATCAGTCATTCGTCCTACACGATAAATTCGCGGAAATTTCCTGAAAATGTTATTGATTCAGCTATAATCAGTACGTAATGAATGATCATTGAGTGAATATTCACAATCTTATCAGGTCCGTTTACGTCTGTCACAGCGTCACACGAATAATAGGGTATTATATTGTATTCAAAATAAATTATTTTACACCATGCATGAAATAAAGCACCAGATAATTATTAGAAAAACACAGATAGGAGTTATTTTAAAACACAAGTTCTACTTAATAAATCGGATAGAAATATAGTAAGTAGGTGAGTTGACCGTGACGTCAAATTGATGTTTCATATAAATTCCATATTAGCAAATCGTTTGACAGTTCTAAAAAAGTAACTGATTTGACTAGTAGGAAAATACCCTATTGTCAAACAGGTATAACGCTTGGTCAGTAGAGTGAAACCCGAAAAATAAGGATATTAGAGCCATCTTTAAATCTGAATAGCGAAGACAATTTTTGATGTTATGATGAGTATCTTGTTTGCGTCGAATCCTAGTGCTAAACTCCTGCACCAACTTTGACAGAACAAAGTGTCACAAACATCATATAATCATAGAAATTTTACGTTAATGATGACATTTCCACAATCTGTCTTTACAATTCTAAAAAATGGTCCTCCGAACGGGACATTTTAATCGTCGTCAAAAAACAATGGAGGCCTGACCTGACCCCAGTTTCGCAAGCGACCTAATTCACGGCCCCGCTGCGTCCGCGCACGTACTCACTGCAACACTCGACTATCGTATGTCCTGTACAATAAAGTTTGTATTAGTAAACAGTGGACGACGCGGCCTTGTAATGTGTGGAGCCGCATCTTGCGGCACGTACGCATATGGCTGCGCGTTGCATTGATTCACGAGTCAGTATATGTGTACAGGGTCATTTTGATATATTTCACTTTACCCTGAGCCGTGAATATGTAGGTTGGACTATGTTGATTAATTAAAACTCCGGTTTTCCAAAGAATACATCGACATATGACTCGCCGAAATGCATGCATTTCGGACAGACCAGAACAGACGTTTATTTTCGTTATCATTAAAACTAAGCTTTTGTAAACGACCATAGATATTTTTTAAGATTGTACAAGCCACGACGATTGAATTAACTCTCAATTATAAAAATAAACGATATAATTGTTTAGGAACTGTCACAGTAATAAGACATGAAACATACTTTTATATTAATCTCACTATATCAAGCCAGAAACACCGTTTGACCTTGTATCACTTCACATGTACTCAATAATACGATAAACGGCCATATTTCTATAAAAACAAACTAAGCTAAACGTTGCAAAAACATTGGAATATCGAAAACATGTAAATTTTGACGAGTTACGCAAATTAGCAAGCTCACCGTCACCTACTAGTGACGTCAGATATCAAAATTCACACGGAGTTAGGATGTACATATTAGAAACTTTCAGTATAGTTAAAGTCAAGGAGAGATTATCATATTATTGTCACTGTGAAAAGGTACGAACGCGAACGAAGTGGGACAGAATTAAAACCAAAAATACAGACATTGACAGAAATCAAATTCCTTGACCGTACAGGCGCCTTTATAATTCTAATTAGATATAAAAGATTTCAAAAAAGTAAAGATTTCCATGTCTTCAGTATATTATTTTCGCCGTCTAACCCAAAGGTTGTCTGGAAGATATCGCCTCTTAACAGTGATAGATTTTAAAACTCTATGTAACTAATGTTCTTTTGTGCAATAAGGAATATTTACTAACTATAAAATAATATAAAGTTAAAGCGCTGGTGGCCTAACGGTAAGAGCGTTCAATCCGGAGGTCGCGGGTTCAAACCCCGGCTACTATCCTACCAATACCAATGAGTTTTTCGAAACTTAAGTATGTACGAAAAATATCAAATATCTTATTATTACTTGAGATTGTTCTCAAATGTAGAGATAAGCTAAACTGGCATAGATATATTTGGCTATGCAAAATATCTTGTTTATACAACGCATCTTCAATATACACGAAAATACGTAATAGTTGGCGCAAATGTTTGAAAACTGACGTGAAAATTAAACAACTCCTGCATAATTCTGCAATGAAAAGTCACAAGAACACCCATTAATATTATACTTACTACCTTTTTAAATATGCAAGGTATTTACAACAGAATAACGTAACAGTTCGTAATAGAGAGTCAAAGCCATGGACGTTTGCCCAAATTTTTGTTTTTGTATCACATCTTGAACATTCACGAAGCTTCACGTATATCGCTGGCTCAATATTACAAAGTACTATGTTACATTTTCAAGATGAAACTCTACTTAATGTCACTATGACAATGTTAAAATTTCAGTTCGATAAAAGTGAAACATAGAACCTTGTAATATTGGGCCAGCGACTTGTCTGACTTGTAAATCGTTCAATAATTCGTAAACATTGGAAATATATTAGGTTCGGCATCGGTCAGTTTACTGCTGGTACGTTTAACCCTAACCTCGTAAGGCCCAGTGTACATTACAATGTACACTCCGTTTCAATCTAATTATAAGCTAGAACCTTTCATAAATTTGTATGGCGAGCCTTACGACGCTGCTATAAGCTAGTTGCGGATGAAGAGATGTATCGTGAATGTTTTCAAGGTGTCGCGAATCTAGAGTGGGTGTGAGGTTAACCGTGTTGTTTATGCCAGAAGACACTTGTTTCAGTATTAGAAATAAAATGTGAATAAGCTAGGTGTCAAGAATTCTTTGTGAACTAGATATTTTGCTCTTTAAATAGTAAAAAAACGCAGTCATAACCACAGATCTACAATACAACCGAGTAACAACATAGGTACATTTTGTAAAGCAAAACAAATAGCCGTAAACATTCAAACGTGTCCTATTTAAAGAACAATTGCCTCTACAAGTCATTACACTTGTTGACAACATTATTTAGGTTAATTGGAAACTATTAAAAGCGGTTCACTTCTGCATACATAAACTTGACACTAATGACTATACGATTGTTGTTGTCCCTAAATAGAGTCGAACCATGATAACTCTGCATCGCATTTGTAACGACAGAGCGTGGCAATGTCATTTCTATGTTTAGGTATATGCCGTTTATTAATTTATGAGTAATGATACTCCCTTACTTTCTATTCAAATCGTGGACCGATGTTAGTTTAGAATGGGTCTAGTTGTCATTTACTAGATTAGAGGAAATTAGATCTTATTACTAAAGAGCTATTAGCGAAATTGCCTTAACGAAAACAGTTTAACTAAGTGTATAGACTAGTTTTTTTTTATGTAGAGAATGAACCATTTTAAAAATACGCGCTCTCAATATTACATAATTTATTGATAAAAACATTATAAACCACGAAATGCCTCCTACTGGTATGGCTGCAAGAATCATTTTCGCTTGGCCATTTTTTTTAACCTATTCTCTTACTAGAACGATCACAATTGACAGATACTTTGTATCAAGTACCGATTAAATCACAGATTACATCATTTACATCACACTAGACCTTGAGGAGGCCCCAAGTTCAGATGGGTTCGAAAATAGCTCCTAACTGGCCGGACGGACAGACGGTAAAACGGACAGGTGTCCTGTCACTGCCGGCCTTCGTATGCGTGTCAGACTGCAAATAACTAAGCGGACGATGTGCTCAGAATTATCTGCGTAAGACTTGTTTTATTAAAAAAGCTTCCGTGAGACGCAGACGTTCGAAATACTAGCTTCGTCTGCATGGAATGATGATGATTGATAATAACTATTAAATTAAAAAAAAAACCAGCTACGCATTATGCCAAAAAAAAAACAATTTTATACCAAAAATGCCTTAGGTACATCGTTTTTGAAAAAAGCTGATACTCTTCAAACTGCTGGATCGATTTTTATCAAACATAGCTAAGAACCACCGCAAGGAAACTCGCTTTCACGTGAAAAGAACCGCATCGAAATCGGTCCATCTGTTTGTAAGCTACGATGCCACAGAGAGACATGGCGTCAAACTTATAACACCCCTCTTGCGTCGGCGGTTAATTAAAAACTATCCTAAGTCCGGGCCTTAAACTATCTCCATTCAAAATTTTACCTAAACTGATTCATCGATTTAAACAAAGAAGTAACAGATAGACAGCTTGGGCCGACTCTAGAATCCTATGCACTTCGCGTATTACTTTTCTTGCTGACTTTAATTCCTCTTTCTTTTGCCTGGCTCCTTCCCATTTACTTGGGGTAGGCCCTTCTAATCATGTGTCGCCAGGCCGGTCGGTCCTGGGTCGTCTCTGGTCTTAGATTTCCATTCTTTATGTCTTTTCTTACAACTGCCATCCAGGTTATCAGGGGTCTCCCTGGTCCCCGAGCTGCAACAGCCATATCCAGGACTATTTTGGTCATGTGTTCTGTTTTCTGTTGGTCGTCGCATCACATGGCCACCTTAATCGGCTCTCTACGAGTTGACTGACTTTAGTTCCAATAATTTTATTTATCTTAATTAGAATTACAAAGTTCACAGTAGCCAACATTTTGAAGTCCCATTATAAACCTCTGATTTAACCCATTAGGAACACGTTATCAACACAGGCAGTTATCGCTTTGAAACGAGGCTGAGCGCGTACGAGTGACCTTGGGGCCAGTTTGATCCAGTATTGTACCTGATTAGCATATAGCAAAGTTGTTTTTCAAGTCTTTTGTCATTTAAATTTAGGTCCAGCACGACAAGGGCACTTAGAGGGTTCAAAAAGGCTAGGGTCAATCACCCTTAGTTTTTATGCCAAGTGCTACGTCAAGTATGGAGCTTTTATAGGGATCATTGACGTATTATATCTAAGGACGGGCACTAAAAATGGCACCAGTTCAGCGGTGTCATTCACGAATTCGAGCCAATCGTGCAATCTAACGCAACTAGTCGCGACCAATCTCACGCGTGATGCGAACTCATCAACCAATATAAATTGTAATAAAAATTATTCGTTTTGTCTCATTTATAATTAAAATAATTTGTAACTGCTATGAGTAAAATACTTTAGAAACTGTTGAGTCGCCAAAAATCTTACGTCGGCGTGACATCATCCTTTTGTAATGATTCAAGCGACCGCGGCCGTCACTATACCATAAGCCGTTATTCCAAACGTTGCGCGTACGCAAGCGACTCGAAATTTCGATAGCTGCCTCTCTATCCCTCGAAGCAAGAGGGTTAGAGAGGCGGATGACGAGGTTCGATGTTCGCCGTAGGCTCTTAGATGATGTAATGTTGGCTTGGCTATGTGCGAAACGTGGGAAGATACCAGATACAAGTGATGGTAATGAATGAATGAATGAAAATATTTATTTTTAGGCAACTATTGGCCCATAGATAAATACCTTAAAACTAGCATACATATTATTACAAAATATATCTTAAAACTAAAAACACAATTATGGCTGCGATGCAGTTCGCAACCCCAATGCAAGGCGTGGGGAAAATGACAATTCTCCCGGGTCATCTTCATACTATTTGACAGCTGTGAAATTGTCGTATTACTCGTGTGCCCCATACCCCGCGCCACCAGTTATTGCATTGTGCATTACCATGTTTGTTAGAAAGAGAGGCAAACAAAGAACTTGTTTACATGTACATGTAGCTTTTATAATATAAAACGCCCGGCCTGACTGAAAACTGACAGAAAACAAGACCGAAGTGATCCCATAAGTGTTCCGTGAACAAAGTTTTGTACGGAACACTAAAAATGCCAACGCTTACTAAGCAACGGGAATATTATAGCGAGGTCATGACGCAATTTTCCTTTTAAAAGTTTTAAATGCATATTGTAGTAAACGGTAAACTTGTAGGCGTTCAAAATCAGACCTTAACTCGACGCAATTAGGTCTATAATGGCGGTAGAGTACATAGTAACTTAATAACTGTTTTAAAATGTGCTCAAAAGTCCAAAGGAAAATCCTTCTATGACGTTATGGAATTCTAGTTCAAATTGCGGTAGGCTTCTGTGTTATTAGTAGTAAAAATAATTGGACGAGTTAATAGTAGTAGTAGTAGTAGTAGTAGTAATCACTTTATTGTACACAACACAGGTTTACATAATATTTACAGAAATAGTAGAGAGTAGTAGAGTAGTTGTAGTATAAGTAATATAACGTCAACAGTGGTTTATTATTTATTAAGTGTAAGAAATTTGTCTAATATTATGTTAAAATGCAAAGCCTAGGCGTTTTAAGAAATTGTTGTTTTAAGTGCTAAATTATAAAATTAATTAATTAATACCCTTTTTTACACAAATAAATCTATTCTATTCTAAATTACCGTTTTAAGGTTAGTAAGTTAATCAAAAAATATTTTTTATATTTAATCCTATTGAGCGCCGTATTCATAAATGCTACGGTCACGGCACGGTACACATTTATATGCCGGGGTTCTAAACTAATAGTTTTGTTGACTGTACAAGCCAACATATTTGGTAAAAGTTCTTGGAGCTATGGGCACAAAAGCCCACGGTGCCTTTAATGGTTCTTGGCGATAATGGCGTTAAAAAACAGTTGAAATATGTAATTGCTAGTATACAATTGTAAATTTTTACAAAACGAATTCCTAGTTTGTAAATCAGTAGCACTATTAAGGCATAAAATGGCGAATAACGAAGCATGACTGAGGAGAAACGCGTATGGATACTATCTACGCAGTTTGAGAATAATTTCACCTTTTCTCTAACACAATACTTGTTATGTGTGGCCATACAATACACTACACACACCGTGTAGTCTGTATATCAGTGGTGGCACGTCCATATCGACTGCCACCGGCTTGCCTGTTTTTGGACGTTTGAGCAGAGTTGTAAAGGAAATATCTAAGCCAAATTAGCTCCGGCTTTTGCCTATGGATATGTTTGACGCGCCGCCACTGCTTATATGTATGTAGAGTAAAGGCTACACAGACACCGCATTATTAAGAAAGACAATAAAGTAAACTTTCATATTGAAAATGGAACGATCCCCATACAAAAACATGAAGTTTCTGAAGTTTTCTATGTGGAAAATTTGCAATTTTATAAAGTTTCTAGCGGCACATCAGTACAGTCGGTAGTGACCCTGCCTGCGAAGCTGGAGGGTCCGGGTTCGAATCCCGGTAAGGACATTTATTTGTGTGTTCATCACGAATATTTGTTCCTGAGTTATGGATGTTATCTATATAAGGCTCACTTGCACCATTCCACTAACCTGGGGTTAACCGGTTAAACCTGGAGTTACCATGATTACCAGTACAATTTGACACTGGGTTAACAGTTTGACCGCTTAGCCCCGGGTTATTGAGATGGTGCAAGTGGGCCTAAGTATGTATACATATCGATCGTTGCCTATACATAGTTTTGCTTAGTCTGGGGCTAGGTCGATCTGTGTAAGATTGTCCCCAAATATTAATTTCTTTTGATATAGGAAGTCTAAACTGCCGGATCTCTCGTATTCGGCAGTGTTCACGAGGACACAGTTGTCATAGGTGTACTACTGTACTCGTAACCTCGCCTCGGTTACGCCCGTAGGCGTTATCTGTTATCTTACCATACATGGTAACGATCACTGCTATTGGCAAAACATTTCATTTTTTGTTGTAAAAATACATGTCAAAGACAGACTAAACGTTTTCATAATAGTTCTTATTGTTAAATCCCTTCCAACTTAAACTCACTAAATGCGTACATAAGTATTGATTTAGAAATCTATCCTCAGTCATTGATATCTACCTAATCTCATTTATCACGTGTGACCCGTGCCGTGTGACGCGTTCCATACATACACACATACATACCTATTACCTGTACATAGCATTAGTCCTTACACGTGGAAGGTATTGTAGTAAGCGGACACCACAATAAGATAATGGTTCCAATTACGCAATCAATGGCTAGCTTACACTTACAGTATAGGTAAATAACAGTAGACGTTATTTTTAAAATCTGCATTTCTGCAGATATGACTGCTACTCTGATAATTAGTAAAAACATTTTCATGGGGGCACTCCTAATCCTAATGAATATTTTCTCGAAATAATACCTAAATATCGTAATATCCAATAATCCAGAAGAAAAGGGTCCTCCTTGTGTTCTTTTCTGATAGAAAGGTCCTTTTGCACATGAATCCACATATATTTTTTCAAACTGTTGTCAATGCAACTCTTTCTATTCTACTTCATGTATCTAGTCACCAAAAATAGTTATTTTTTTTCTACAAGAAACTGAACGCCTACTATCATCATCATCATACTATATTCATGAATCTGATGTTAACTTCACAAATTTCTTTATAACCGCCCCTTCTCGGCCCACTTCACGCCGATTAAGCCAGAAATAGAACGATTCGGAATTAGAACGTCGATCCGTCCGCCATTTTGTTTCTGTAACGGTCTTTTTGTCATAATTCTCGTGGCGTATGGTAATTTGGTGTAACGGTGGATTCCGGACAAACGGCGTTGTCGCACTTTTCGGTTCTGTATCTGTTTTGCATATTTTTCACGATAATTTTCTCTTTAGGGCTTGTACCTTGGCTTGTGGTATACTCGTCCTTAATTCTTAAAATTATTGCAAATAAATAATGTCCACCGATGGCTTATATTATATTATATGTTATCTTTATCTAAAACAGACTCTTGTTATTTTTAACAAATTATGACATTCGTTGAATATAGTTAATTATGTATTACGTAAACAAAATTCTATTCTAATTTTAGATAGCATTTTGTGTCCAACTGTGCGTGACATTTTGGGATAATGGCATACAAAATGTGCAATTATCTTTTGAAAGATACCAAATAAACTTTAACAAAAAACTACTTCATAAAGTAGTTTAAAATGCCATCATTTTAGTCTTGATCAGCAGTTCCAAGTTCGCCAAATAGGTATTGCTCTAAAACTCTCAGTCCTATTTTCAAATACAATCATAAAAATGTAACACGATTTCTTAATATTTTTATTCTTAATATGATATCTTAAAATATAATATAATAACTAATATAAATTAAAATATAACTTTACATAGTGGCGTATTAGGGCTTGTGTGACGTAATCTCAAATAAAAATGAAATTTATTACCGTATACAAATCCCAACGCCATTTTATTAGGTTTTTATTGCATGAATATGTATGTTACTATGCGCACATAAGTGAAAAGAAAGTGTAAAATAGTTATGTAAAGACACATTTATAACGGGTGGATACGCACGAATTACATACTAGAATATACTATTTATATGGACGATTAAGTGTGAATTGCCAATCAAAATAGTTTGTAACCGATCTAATTTTAACGTAGTTTAAAATAAATCACATTTCCTTGGTGTTTACTAGGCTTGTGTCGGTCATGAACTAAGAACTGTTAAGAATGAAATCCCATCAAGGACCGAAAGGAACTAAATCTTTTTGCACGCTCTTAATCGGTCTTTAGGTCCTTTAGTTCAGTGGGATTGGTGAGCGCTTGACATGAGTGAAACAGAAAATAGACTGAACGAAATGGTTCACAATGACGCTGGCACGAGTGCGAACGAGATAAAAGAGTGACAAACAGTCCTAAACCTGAAAAGTATGAAGAAAATCAAATATTTTTTCCATATTTCTTATTTTATTTTATTGTGTCTAGCTTTTTGATGTTTAATCGTCATATAGTAGCATACAACTTGAATCGTAATTCAGTTGCCAAAGATTTAGAAAAAAACTACTGCAAAATCGATTCATACATTCCCAGCTCTCAAAGACCGAACTGAACTAAAGGAACTAAAAGAACGAACTAGTTCTTTTGACCGATTGACCGAGAGCGGAGCGCTCTTTGTAGTGACCGAGCAGGCACAAGCCTAGTGTTTACTATGTTGGTCAAGCTGGTATGTAAATTAATAAAGTATTTATGCCGAATTGGAAAGTATTTGCGGTATGGAAAACTACACATTTGTGGAAACGGTCTTACGCAAGATGTATCTCGGATAGACGAGTCAATAATAAATAAGTTTTACGCAAAAATTTCATTTTTGGTACAAGCTTTTATCGCTGACTGTACTTTTCTTACGACAGACAACTAATACTCATCGAGAAAATTCTAAAAACCCCTAGCACAATTAGGTTGCGTTGTTTCATCACAGAGTTCCTATGGCCACCTCCTGTCTCCATCATCAGATCAGCTCGATGGTACCATAATATTGCATTGTGATCCGATTTATACATGCATTCAAAATTTCAGCTCAATCGGAAACCGGGAAGTGGATCAAATTTAACTTGCAAGATTTGATTACAGACCGACAGACAGACAGACAACGGACAGGTGAAACTAAATAAAAGCTTGTAAAAATAACAAATCTTTTTATAAAGATAGTGACAGATTTTGGTAGTTCATGTACCTAAAAAGTGCCCGAACTCGCCAGTAAAAAATACGTTAAAAGCCGTTATTGTGTCGTGTCATGACACTTAGGTATAATTAAATAATAACAACGCTACCTAAAATAACGGAATTTCTCTTATCATTTGTTTTGTTTTTATTGTTTGTGCGATTTGATACGAAATTAGTGCGCGAAATTAAAACGCTATTGACTAAACATGCTTAGGCCTTAGAGAAAGTGGGATTGTTTTCGAAAACTGGCCTGTTATGAGTGAATATGTATATTATTTATATTTGTATTGGCGTGGCTATAACATGCGTCATATTGGTATATTCGCTCTTAGTTTGAATGTTTAGTTAGTTTTCAACGTTTGTTATTTTATTTCAGAACTTTAATGTTGTTGCAATGTTTATTTTAAAGAATTCTACGCTATTTTGTTTTAACCCCAATGTCATGATTAGATTTCAGAGGAATTAATGATATTTTCAAATCATATAGGCATACATTATAGTGATTTTTGTAACAATTAAAAATGACGCAGTCATAAAATGTACATTTATAGAAATAGGGACCAGGAATGAAAATTCTACAATTCCTTATGTTATGACATTCGTAAACCTAATTAATTACATATAAAAACTGTTCGGTTTACCAAAGTAAGTTAGTACGCTACTAATATTACGGAATTCCAAGTTGTTTACCTAGTAGCGGGCTTCGTGTGAGAACCCAAACGTTGTGCGCCATTAAACTCTCGCGCACCTAATTGTCAGCTTACTGTTGTTATGATTTACTATTGACTCGCATAGCAAGAATAGTGAAAGTGCACGTGCTATCGTTATGTGGCGTTTGTGGGAAAAGGACCTTAGTGCACATGTAAAACAGTCGAAAATGATGTAAGCGTTGAATTTCAGTTTATTTTTCAGTCATGTGGAATTATAATTAAAATACGCACTATGAAATGCTCAGTGATGTTAAAAAAAGTTTTTTTTTTAGATTTAGAAGACGTTGTGTTATAGATACTATAATATTGCGTCTTATACAAGCAAAAACAGCCTTTCTTCTATTATATGATTAACTTTATTGCGTTTCGTTGCAATTTAAACAAAAGTATGAACATATTTCAAGTATGGATTTCAACCGATTAAGTATTAACCAATCGAGTAAATTAAGATGTATTGTGCGTATCGTCGTGTGTGAAATCGTACCTCGGACCCTTATACATAGTTAGATATATGTCGACACCGCGACCAAAGTGTGGAAATAATTTAAATTCTCTACGCGAAGATGTAACTAGGCGTAGCATTCGTATAAAAACTACTGAATCTAATATAACTTGGCCCAGAGACTCGTAACAATTGTGAGTGATTGTAGTTCTAACTTATAACGGTCTTTAACTTTATGGTGAAGTTGAGAGAATAACGGTACATTTGGCAACCGTCCGATATGGTTAGTTTAGAGTTAGATACCGCACTAGCAGCATCTTCGTTAACAGACGGTGTACCTTATGTTTTGGTAATAAGGTTTAAGGTCAGTCAAAAGTGGGCGACGCGTACAAAAATGGGGGTTTAACGCTAGTGACGTCATTCGGAGGTCACGCATTAGTAATGAAACCTTCGGAATACGAAATACCAAACTTATGATATCGCCTACAAACAATTTGTTGAGAAATCGTGGCATTTATTTTAGAATATTGTAGAGTCGAACCAAGCTAACATTGCGTGGCATTTGCTATGACAAATTGTGACAGTCATCATTCATGTCAAATTTCTATGAAAATATGACGTTATTGGATTGGTTTTAGGAAACAAACAATTCCTGAATTATTGCAACTCCGGTAACTTTGAAATGCATTGATTCAGTAAGATTCTTAAAATAAAAGATTTTGGTGTAATCTTCTGTAGGTAGTTCCGAGTTCCGATGAAAGGACCTATGTCCTTTTATTTGACAAAAAATAATCATATTTTTTGTACCGAACATTATACCTTAAAATCTGTTAATTTTTCATATAAGACGAGATACGCCTAGGCCAATTAGTGGCATTTGATTCGATTTTCAATCAAGCTAGTTCCATCCTATACTGCATCGGCACTTAAATACCATCAGGTGAGATTGTGATTAAATTACCTTTTTCCAATAAAAACCAATAGAACTACCTGGGCCTACGTCGTCCTTGTAATGTAGTATTAGTAGGTTATGATAAGAAATTACCATAAGAAGTAGAGCGTTAATATCACGCCGACCGGTCTTCGCCCTCGTTGCGTAAGCCCGTGGTAATCAACCATTGCGTAGCTAAAACCGTTGTAGGTACATTGTAATTGTAACTGATATGATGCACCGTGATAATTAGGTCAATCATACACGAGGAAATCGTCACGCAGTCGGCAATGTACAGTCGCCGTCAGTATCGGAGCGGTCGAGGTGCTCGAAAATATCTGAACACGCACTCTAACGTCTTGACAATAGAGGCGTGTTCAGATATTTGTGAGCACCAAGGCCGCTCCCATGTATGTGATGGCGACTGTACAAAGATCGAGACGTATTTCATAAAATACATGTATAATTTTGTGGGCTGGATTTATTGGCATAGATTCTGAGTTTTTTGTTCAGACTTTCATCACAAGTCTACAATTTTAAGTATTTTTATACCGAAACCCAAACTTCGGTTGGACACTATTGAAAACATTCCAATGGGGTTGGCCGGTCGAAGTATTTAACAGATGGCGCCAGCATAGCTTGCCATGTCAATCCCTAGAATTGTGTCAAATGATTGTTTTTTTTTTCTTTGAATTTTATGGCCTGGATGCCAGCCCTTTAAGCCAAATCTCATAGAACAAACTAGAGAAAGGCAAGCTATGATGGCGCCATCTATGCAAACCTTTGACAGTTGCCAACCCCGTTTACATAACATACTTGTTTTGCATAGTTTATTGATAGCTAGAGTCATCGACTCGCTATCAAATCAAAACACGGTTCATCGCCAACTGTTGATACTTGATAGCCTCAATACGCCGCTTCATTATACACACGTCAATATCAGACGCTAGTCAATAATACTTCTTACGTACTCGCTTCTTCTTCGTCATTTAACATAAGTAACATGACATACCGAAAACGCATGTCAAGTCGTCACGCGTTTTTACGGAAAACGAACGACATCGAAACATCATGAACGGGCGACGTACTTTGTTTACCCTGAATTTGACTATAACTATAAACAGAACTTATGAAAGCGGGAGTGTTATCCATTTCAATGGACATAATTATCGTAAACTACGATAGAAGTAAATTCTAACTGTATGAAAACCTGCACTTTCTGGTTTTAATCTTTAATGAACAATATTTAATTATGCAATAGTATGTTCAACCTAAATTGCACCCTCTTTTATACATAACAAAGCAGATTATGCGACAAACCGCCGCTTTGATAGTGTAAATAACAAATATAACGATGATTTCTCGTTTTAGTGATATTATTTTTATATTTCACAATCTAAATAACCTTCGCACTGTCAATGTCATGCGTTACTAATGTTATTAACCCAACATATTACGGCTACGGGTGTGTAATATAAATTCAAAAATAGAATAGGTATACAGTCATCATCAGAAGTGGCAAAGCGGATCATCTGTCTGTCAGTGTAAAAAGTGACATTTCTGGTTCAGGAAATGTCACTTTTGACACTGACATCATATCCATAACAAATACTGATCAAATTCATAACCTGTTATAAGTTTTGTAACGATTAGAATAAGCCTCCAGGTGACCAAAATAACGTGATCTCTGAAAATTGTAAATCTATTCACTTATTTCGTCTGTGTAAATGTAGGTAGCAGGTACCTATACCGATACAAATATTTTGTAAAAACATGTGAAATGCGGGTCAATATGTCATACAGTTTTTTTTCTATTGTCAAAGTCCATTGCCATTGCATTGTTTTATTCACAATGTTAACAACAAGGTGGCGCTCATGTATAAAAATAAATAATAGAACGCAATATTCACGAAGACACTGGTTGACTGACCCCCCCCACATTGATAACATCGTCATATTCATGTTTTAAATATTTACAGATATTCATACAAAGTTCCAAACATTGTACATTTCCCTGTCAAGCGACCCGTTACGAACTCACGTTCGTTTAAAAGTAGTATTAAGGGTTAGCATTAACCCGGTGTATACTAGAGGGTCAAGGGAGATCGGGCCTTAAATTAACCTTACAGCCCTGCTGTGTGCACTGTGTCTCGCTAGAGTTCAGTGCCTGCCCTACATCAGTGTTCAACCGCTGGTGTATAGTACTGACAATAACGAGAGCCAAGGCGGCTGAGCAATCGTCTTTCAACAAGACATTGACTCGGTAACCTTACTGAGCCTATTCCTAACCTAGTTCCAAAGGCATCCTTAATTTATCCAGTAAGATTTTCTAGCCAACACTCCTAAAATCCAACTGTATTCCTTCATTCCTCACCCAAACAAGGGAGGGTTTCTTAGTACGCCCAAACTGCCCTCCTGGTCATCGCTCAGTGGCCACGGCCGCTCTGTGTTGACCGCTCTCTCTCGTCAGGTACTAGGGCCGCCGCGCCCGGTCGCGCACTCGGGACGGACGAAGGGGGAATCGGTGCAGGCACATACAACGACTTCACGCCGCTGCTGCCCACTGCACTAAGTTAGGTGAGTTGTTGCACGCTTCTTATCTCCTGGTACTTGAAAGGGTCAAACCCGTTTAGCGATTTTATTCTGAAAGGCCTTCGAACGAACATTGAAAATGGAAATTTCGTTATCTGCCTCTCTAGACGTTCAATATTCAAGAAAAACACAAGAGGCAAATAATGAAAATTAGATTTTTTATGTTTGAAGATAGGCACTCCGCATTTTGCTGTCCGCGAAAGGGTTCTTTACAATTACAAGTCACAATCAAATTATTTTAAAATGTTGTAAAAAAAAGTAGTAATTTGGAACTTTCATCAATATTTCTATGATATTATGTCAACACAATAAAATGAATGAGCTGCACATGATTATGCGTAACCTTAGCGAATGTTAATATGTTTATTATTGCTCAAGGTACGTTATAAATACCTGACACAGGGGCGCCTAGATATTTGTTGAGACGCCAACTATGTTTAAATATAAATGCAATAACTATAATTGACAATGGAATTTATTATTTGTGTCTGCATCTCATAAATAGATCGACTATAATAGTGTAGCGCTCAATATAGTGAAAAAAAATTAATTTACTGTCTTTTTGGGGTGTTCTGAATAAGATTTCGATAATCCGAAATCATCACGTCGCAAACCGTGCGTGCTAACGTTGCAAGAATTTAGGAGTCTTGCGAAATCTCAAAAATCATAGTTAACACGTCCGCTGTAATATTTCGAAAGCATTAATTTGGTTGCATTAGATTTGGCTTGGGTAAGTGTAGTAACTCTAGTATTTTCCTCGCTGTAAGGAAAAATGTTGTTGATGTGTGCCCTCGCGGCGCACAAGAGTCCGCTTTTTGAATATTTGATATCTTTCGGCTCAGCTTTTAATATAAGTGAAGTACCACGGGTAAAGATACAAATTACAACTTTGAAAACTACGAGTATTACTTCAAAATATCGAACATAGCAATAGTTTTAACTTCGTTACTGTACAGGTGCCGATTCACCCTCCGCTCGCACAAAGCCCGACGATGCAGAGAGCGGGCGCGAGGCACCCGGATGCTAGCCCGTCCACCTCCGGCGCCATGGAGGAGCACTATGCTACGCTCAACGAGTACCTGCAGATGGAATACAAGTTCCAGCCGAGACTGTGTCTGCCTAATGAGTCCGAGGTACGTAGCTTATACCCTGAAGTCACGCTCGCTGTCAGGATAGCCGAGTTGGTGACCAACAACTCGGCTATCCTGACTGTGAGGGTTTCCTAACAATAAGTACCTTTAAAATAGTGTAGATTCTTTAAAAAGATATAGATTCGATGTTTGACGACTTTAGGGGCCAAATTAGTGCCTGATATTTGGCGCTCTTGATTGATATGCCGTCGAGACAATACGTCTTCATATTCAAGTCTTGATTGTCGCGTAATGATTTCAAAGTACGTTTTATCTCAATATCTCATACCAAAATGGTGTTTCTGCCATCACATTTGAGGACATGATATTGCAAATTGTCAAAGTGCATTATTTTATTTTAAAAAACTTACGCAATTTATACGATTTTGGTGGTGACGGCCTGACGGCATATCTTGTTTTTGAATATCAGGTAAATTAATCAGTATTTAATAAGAAACAAGGACAAACTATTTAAGCTTGGCCTTTGTTTAGCTAGAGACCTCAAAACTTCCCGATTATAGTCGACAGATATCCGCGCACATTCAAACAAATCTAACACATCCGCGACCCCAACCGGCCGCATAGGAAGCGATCAAACATCACACACGAAACCGATTCCTAGCCGACATCATAATCGAAACTCGGCTCTATTACCTAATTTATACGGTTTCAAATCGAGCTATAAAAACGCACCATGAAGGGCAATGTTAAACGCGAATGGTTCGGCCTTAAACATTCACCATTTTGCATTAAATCGAGGCCTTTCGAAGACGATATACGCACATTTCAAAAAGCTGTATGTATATATGAACAACGTTGGGTTGTACAACGTTATAAAATTCAGTAGAACTTAGTTTACGTATGCTGGTCGACTACGAACCTGTTTGAATTTCGATATTCAAAATTTATGGATAAGGAATGTTCGCGAAAAGTTTCTATGTATTATGGAGGTCATACTGGGCACGCTGCTAAGAAGCCTAAATGAATGCCATTTTTAATATGGTTGTTACAACCTGACCTTCATATAATGTTTTTGTTAACAACGTTTCATTGCATAACTGACGAGTAACTTCCTAGGTACAAACCTGTCAAACCTGGCTTTTATCGATTTGATGGATTTGTGCGGATACTTGTTACTGATGTGTTACGGAGATTTTCTATATTTTGAGTTGTATCAAATATCTAAAACACAAGATATTAGAGGCTTAGCCTTAGATTGATAGTGTTTTTACACTCCACATACTAATATGAGAGTTCGATTTCTCAATCTACTACAAAAAGTGACAGATTGGTTAGACAAATTGGGACAATCGAACTGCCTTTTAAATATGATATATAAACAGGATTTAATAAATTTCTAATTTTGTGATCATGTTTTGTATTTGAAATATGGCCATCACAAATATCACATGGGCAAGGCTAAAGCTCATCAAACCCTTTTTATACCTTTACTGATGTTATAATATAATATGTGACTCTCCACGGGAAAAGGTACCTTATGACGGCTGGCGCTTACGTTGCATAGCACCGCAATAATATTGGAGCGGCGTTAATAATAGCGTAAGCGCCAACCGCCATAAGGTACCTTTACCCGTGGGACGTCACATATATATTATTAATATATGATTGTTAACAGAACGGTGAAGTAACAACTGGGGCCCGCGACGGCGCGGCGCACGTGATGCGCTGCCTCAAGGTGTGGTACGACCTGCCAACCGAGGTGCTCATAGACGCCGTCAGCCTCTTCGACAGGTGACCATCTCACACTTAATGCATTATAAAACTTCAGAATAAATAATAGTACTACCGTACAGAAAGGAAACTTCCTACAAAACCGAAGTTTGACAGTGGTTCAGGGACGAATCATGCTGTCCTTTTCTAATATATGGCACTATCCCTTTCGGGTTGTCAACATTCAAGCCATTATCTTATCTGTGTCGTGCACGCAAAGGGACGTCAAGTTGTGTCAACCCTAAAAATTGCTCAGAACAATGCTGTGCCCAACGAAGCCGATTTTGCCCGAAGGGAGGAGTTTCGCACCCCTGATAAAACTTCGCAGATCTATGTCTCTTTCTAATAAACACAACTGTCAAAATGGCAGAGAGGAACTAACGATTATCAACGCGGCTTGTTAGAAATACCACCGTAAATCACTGCAAACAGGCCTTTTAAAATGTTGTAAAACTATATGTGATATACCACAGATAACTTCGAACTACAAAATAAAAGTTATCGGGAACGCGGTCGCTGTTTCAGTTGTATTTACTCATAAGAAACTTAAATAACCAAAATTAAATTCCATAGGTTATTGTAGTATACACAATGGTGTAGGATGGAAGTCAGTAGGGGTCCTTGCTGGACCTTACGATCGGGTCTCTATTGTTTCCCATAAAGTTTTAAGTCATAATGTATTGCTTGTCCACATTTATGTTAGTCATAATTTTGTTTTTCTCAAAATCGCGTAACTTGTCATGATTGCTATAAAATAAACCTAACCTTACCTATCTATAGGATATCCTTACAAAAATCTGAAAAGTTAACGGTTTCAGAATTATGACTAATGATAATATGACAATCATTACATTATGACTTTCAATAATTATGTCAAACAAAGGGATCCGCTTACGATCTTATATGCTTCACTAGCGACCCGCCCCGGCTTCGCACGGGTTACACAAAATCTTAACAAGTTGTACACCTAAACCTTCCTCAAGAATCACTTTATTGATAGGTGAAGACCGCATGAAAATCCGTTCAGTAGTTTTTGAGTTTATCGTAAAACAGACAGACGCGGCGGGGGACTTTGTTTTATAAGGTGTATAGGATGGAAGTCAGTATAGGTGCTTGCTGAACCTTAGGATCTTATATGCTTCATAATGAGTGTATAGTCTGTGTATCGACTATGCTTGGTTTACCTCTTTAAAAGAGAAACGCTTGAGGCGCCACTAGCAGGCCTCCAACCCCCGCCCACCTGGGGGAGCATACACCTGCCGCGTGTGTGGTCGAGGGATCCTCTCCCGCATAGGGCTATACAGCCACGAACGCAAGTGTTGTTACCGGGATGCTTAAAACATCTGACACAGATGAAAAGGCCTATTATTAGTCTGTATCTGACATGTGTATTGATTGTTGTACAGGTTCCTAACCAAGATGAAGGTGCGCCCGTGCCACGTGCCGTGCATCACCGTCGCCTGCATGAACATTGCCATCGACCAGCACGCCGCCCACACTAAAGAGGCCCGCAAGGTCTCCGTCGAGGAGCTGGGTAAGTCTCAACATTAATAACAACATAACATAATATTAGGTTGAAATTGTCGCTACTAAATTGCCGGACGATCTCCTCGGGAGGCTCAATTTGTGTAGACCTGCCAATTACAACTTAGATTAGTGTGGAAGTCAAACAAATTTCAAAATATTTATGTCACTAGGTGGTGTCGGCATTATACATACATATATACATTTTATTTTAATAGTCTTAATAAACAGCGTTGTTTGTTACATTCAGTCGCGGATTTGAACATATTTAAGTCATTTAATAATTTTAATACATATTGTGTCAATTTAGACATCCCTATGCAACACTCGAAGACAGTATTTGCTTTTCGGCGATTCGTTATAAATTTCTGTAAATGTTCGACTTTTTGAATAAGCAATAATAAAGTGTTTTTTTTTTAATTGCAGTGTCGATCTCCCAGTCGGCGTGCACGGCGGGCGACGTGGCGCGCATGTCGCGCGTGGTGGTGGACAAGCTGGCGCTGGCGCCCGGCACGCAGCCCGTCACCGCCCGGGACTGGCTCCGGCTGTTCGCCCGCCTGCTGCAGCCGCACACACCCACGCCACCCGAGGTGAGTGTCTCTACTGTTGTCTGCATGTATGTATCTCGCAGTCGGCGTGCACGGCGGGCGACGTGGCGCGCATGTCGCGCGTGGTGGTGGACAAGCTGGCGCTGGCGCCCGGCACGCAGCCCGTCACCGCCCGGGACTGGCTCCGGCTGTTCGCCCGCCTGCTGCAGCCGCACACACCCACGCCACCCGAGGTGAGTGTCTCTACTGTTGTCTGCATGTATGTATCTCGCAGTCGGCGTGCACGGCGGGCGACGTGGCGCGCATGTCGCGCGTGGTGGTGGACAAGCTGGCGCTGGCGCCCGGCACGCAGCCCGTCACCGCCCGGGACTGGCTCCGGCTGTTCGCCCGCCTGCTGCAGCCGCACACACCCACGCCACCCGAGGTGAGTGTCTCTACTGTTGTCTGCATGTATGTATCTCGCAGTCGGCGTGCACGGCGGGCGACGTGGCGCGCATGTCGCGCGTGGTGGTGGACAAGCTGGCGCTGGCGCCCGGCACGCAGCCCGTCACCGCCCGGGACTGGCTCCGGCTGTTCGCCCGCCTGCTGCAGCCGCACACACCCACGCCACCCGAGGTGAGTGTCTCTACTGTTGTCTGCATGTATGTATCTCGCAGTCGGCGTGCACGACCGTCTTAAACGCATTGGCATATATCTAAAGATGGGCCAAGAATAGTGCTAGTTCAGCGATGTCACTCACGAATTCGAGCGCGTGATGCGAACTCATCTACCAATCGCGTTGCGGCGTTAGACTGCACGATTGGCTCGAATTCGTGTGTACGCGAGTACCGCTAGTGCTAGGGGCTACCCACCGCTGTACTAGCCCGATTTCTTATTACCCGTAAGGTCCGTCCTCAGATATATGCCAATGCTTAAATGCCTAATTCACTCTCCGGCTCAAACTGTAACCCGCGCGTTAGGTCCCACGCGCGAGTGCTACCGAGAGAACCGAAAAGTCTAAAGTGGCATGGATAGATTTATCTTATTTCTGGTGTGGCCCCGGGTGAAAAAGTTCAGTATATTTTGTCCAGGTTGATACGAGGAATCTTCTGGAAAGGTGGTTGAACATTGGGCGTGTCGTCCCAAATTACTTGATTACTGAAAAAAAATCATTAAATACCTACTTTACCAAGAAAAATGTTACAAAATTAGGTTTATCAACATTGAAGTATGATCCGTGACCGGAATCTCAATTTTATGAAAATATACACCCATGAGCGGAACTGTTCCTAAAGGCTTCGTCACAAAGGCGCGTTTTCCGGGCGGGGTGCGCCGATTTTACATATAAAACACTCACGCCCCGCCCGGAAAACGCGCCTGTGTGACGGAATCTTTAGTTTTCAAGATAATTGCACACTTTTTCGATCCAAATGAATATAAAACCATTTTTTTTTTAATTTCCAGGAGGCGGAGCTACTGAAGCTGCTGGAGATCGTGGTGTGCGACGCGGCCTGCGCCAACGCGCGCACCAGCGAGCTGGCGCTGGTCCTGCTCTACCACCAGCTCGAGCTGCAGCTGGTCGCGCTGGCCCGCACACAGCCGCTGCCCGACCACGCCTACCAGCTGTTCGAGATCGGGGCCCAGCTGCAGCACTACTGCAACGTATGTATTTTTAAACATAGTAATTAGTGATGTACCGACTATTGATTTGGCCGACTAGCCGACTAATCGGCGCTCGGATGGCCGATTAGTCGGCTAGTTGGTCGGATCATTAGTTTCGTCTAAGTTCGATTCAGATCACTTAAAAATAATAGTTTTTTCCCCTTCGTCGCGTTATTCATCATATTATAGTAATGCTAAAAAATAAAATTAAAAAATACTAAGGCTATTCATATGACAACCGGACAATCGGACATAAGAAAGCGACCACACGGTCAATAATTCGTACAAAAGTTTTCGTAAGCACCCTAAATAGAAATTTGGGTAAATTAGGGGAAAGTTTATGGTAAATATTTACTGTTTATTTATTTTTGCTACGATTGTCTGTCACTTATAAAGTGCTCGCTAATCGGCCATTTTTGCCGACTAATCGCCGACTACAAATCAGGCCGGATAGTCGGCTTTCCCGACTAGCCGGTACATCCCTATTAGTAATAACTTTATTGAGAGTTCTGTAATTGAAGGAATGCCCAGACATACTTTTAAATTTTTGCTCTCTGTGGGGATGATCTATTGGTCAGTGCGTCGTATCTCATTACGACACTGCGCGACTGGCTTCGGCTAAGGCGAAAACTATAGGTGGGAACGAAAGGTCCTATCGCTGTGTCTCGCTCCAACATATGGTTGTCGCCTTAGCGGAAGCCAGTCGCGCAATGTCGTGGCCAGGCCGTTAGTCGAGTCCGCACAGAAAGCGAGCGGTTCGTACAGATGTACCATCGCCCACGCTGTTAACTGTACATCGGTGGACTTTATTCCTTTTGTAATAAGGTCCATCGATGTACAGTTAGTTATGAGTATTGCAGTTTGTACCACGCTCGAGGCGTT
Source organism: Cydia splendana (assembly GCF_910591565.1). Lineage (NCBI taxonomy): Eukaryota > Metazoa > Arthropoda > Insecta > Lepidoptera > Tortricidae > Cydia > Cydia splendana. The sequence continues at coordinate 9,102,420 of NC_085983.1, forward strand.
CGAAGTTGCATGTGAATTTGTGTCTCGTTCCGTCAGAATCTTCCCATTCATAGCTATAGTTCGTTTTTTTTAGCATTAGAAATAAGGTAAACAATCTTCTTGAAAAACACATTTTTAAAATAAGTTACGGTAAATATGTAACAATTATGAATGTAATACGATCATTTATATTCTTCTGATTTCAAAAGTAATAGTTACTGATTTTTAAAAAGCGTTTTTCAATTAAAAGACTTGTCAAGATCGCTTACCTTCTTTCAAGTTCTTTCTAATGTTAAAAAAAACGAACTATACCTGAAGAGGCTTCACCAGTATTTGTAATATATGTTTCCTTGCAGATGTGTGACGCATCGCTGGTGAGCACGCGCGGCCGCGTACAACACGTCCTGGCTCGCTACGAGGCGCGCGCAGCGGCGCCGCAGCGCCAGCGCCTCGTGTGGCGCCTCTCCGAGCGCACGCTCAAGGTAGGAAGTTAACATGTCACTTTTCATATCATAAAATATATCAGTACCACATTAATCATCAATTGATTGAGTTTTCATATCATATCTGCTGATAAAAATGTTTCTAACTGTATGTTTTGTTGTCCAGGTGTTGCGGCCCACGGACCGACTGGGCTCGCTGCTGCCCACCATCGAGGAGCAGCACTACGCGGTGGAGGCCACGCCCAACAGGAACAGGTACAAACACCGTAGCCTAAGTTAACCCTCGGATCGCCAAGGACGTGAACTGACGCGCGCAGCTACATACCATTATCAACCTTCGTGCATTCCGATAAGGTTCACGATGACGCGCCGCGCACGATACGCGTAGCGTTCAAAGGGGTTAAATGCCATTTCGATTGCATGCATTCAGATTTAATTAGTTCCTTCATAAGTTTTACAACTAATCGAGTTATCAAATTTAGTGAAAAAAAGTATTATATGAAGCACCAATTTACGACATGACACAGTGAACGAATAAAACAAAATCGACGACATTGATATAAAGCGTTCCTCCAATTTTTTTTTATTGCTGATTAGATACAGCAGAGCTCGATTTCATTCATTTAGTCAGCGTTTAGACCGATTCAGGGTCAATTTTGGAAGAGGGTGTTTTTTCGACATTTTTATGACAATTTTTTATTTTTCGAAAATCAGATTTATAATCATCGCTTTAGAAAGGGTTTTTAACAACAAAAAATATACTGTACGAGGCACCACTCTACTTTTTATAGTTAGCTAGATATGGACGTTTCAATATCGACATTTGTATGGCACTATTTAGCCATTTGTAAGGCGTTTTTGACATCTATATAGCATTTTTTCGACATTGTATGGCAGTATCAACATTTTATGGCACTATTTATTGTTTTTGTGGCATTTGTAAGACCCTGACAACATATGTATGGCACCTTTTCGACATTTGTATGGCAGTATATCGACATTTGTATACCACAATCGACATTTATATGGTCAAAATAGCCGTACAAATGTTGCCAATAATATTTTTTTGCGATATTTCCTACAAAATATAACCGATTCATTATTTATTTTACGATATATTATAACAATGTATTTGTAACTGTTATTGTAAAATACACATTTTTATTTCGACTGTATACCAACATATTAAGCGTCCATACAAATGTCGTTGTAGTTGTACCAAAATATATCGAAAGAGATTCTTGCCTGTTTTTATATAAATAAAACTGCTTCCACGTCCACATTGGATGTTGATCGACGCCCAACTAACCGCACTATTGCGTCGTAAATTTAATTTAACCGTTATTCAATAGACAAAGAAATTTTGGGAAGTATCTTTAAGTCATAACAAAACAAGTACAACGATAAAAACGCTTCCCTTGTTTTATTAAATAACGCATAAAATTATCGAAATTATTAAATCCATTCTCTAGAAAATGCTCTTTATAAATACGTTGCCTACATCCAAAGTTAGGATTTTTTTTTGGTTGTGTGCCGCCACTGGGACACGCAAAAAACGGCAAATTTTGCCGTTTTTGGAACTTCAAATGCGATTTTGTCAGAAACAAATAATATTTAAGGTACAGTTGTACATTATATTTAAAGTTCACAATACATTGGATGAAAATATATACATACCCAGTCTTTTAGTCCTATGGACTTCGAGTTATAGCCGTGGGAGAGCAAAAAATGCCTATTTGAAAATTGACCCTTCAGGTTTGAGTACGCAACGCTATGTCTTGAAGGGAAATTACGAGTTTTTTGACAAGAGGTCTAAGCCCTGAACAAAATAGATGGAACTAAAATCTTTGGTTAAAATAACTCAACGTTCATTCAATAATTGGCGCTAAATATTGAAGGAACACGACTTTGTATGTGTTTGATTCACGTTTGTCAAATTTCGAGACCTCTAATAACATAAAAAAATATTTATGAAAGCAAATAAGCTAATAACATGATTTCGTCGAACAGATCCGGCAGCGAGAGCAGCGAGAACGAAGAGACGTCGGACTGGCCGCGCAGCCCCGTGCTGCCCGTCTACTGCGACCACTGAGCACTCCGCACCAGCACCCGCCTCGCGGGGGGCAGTCGCCACTAACGTGCACTACTCATGTAACAATACCGAAACGTTTGCAACACCACCCGACTACGGTCTCAATAGACATTAGACAGTACAGTCTGAATAGAGTGCTAAAGTTACTTAACAATTCACATGGCGACCCCGCCGATCCATAAAATATGGGTTAAATGGGGTACTTTAGCGATCTATCACGACGGTGCCCAAGTATTCTGTGAACACAACAATATTGTTACATTATTATAGATGTTTTTAATGATCTGATGTGGACGCGAGGCCCCTTGCTTGTCGTAGTCTTAAAATATGGCTGCCACTGTCCAAAGTGGTCGTGTACCTAGGGGCTGCACTCTTTTTAAGCTTTCTCGATCTTCCATCGATTACCTTTAAATACAACCAGATTGGTGAATGACAGGAGTAGTTTCTAATTGTGAAATTATATTTATTTTGATAATACGATCAAAATAGTGCAGTCTCTAGTACCTCAGTATAGTTATGTTTACCTGGTATTAGGCAGCTTGGATGTCAACTGGATGAAAGTATGTATGTGATCCCAATTTTGAAAAATAGTCAAAAGTCCGTGATCCGGAAAGATGGTGAGTTATGAGTATTTAAAGTAAATTGTGGTCTTTTACGATATTTGACTGTGTAGGCTGTTTATTTTTGTTTAAATAGTATAAAAAACGAATGTAGTGTTAGCATTCTGAATTAATAAACTAATGAGGAAGTTTATCGGCCGAGCGCAGTGAGGTGTCGCAGGAGACGGCAGTATAGTTTAGTTTAACGGTTAAGACATGGTCGAGTGCCAGTTCAAGCGTGTTTTAACGTTTTTATAAACGAGAATAGGTAATTTTTCTACAAATTTACAGTTTTAAGATTAAATAGTGCAATTCAAGTCGAAATTTGTCTTGACATTTTTGGAGTATTATTGAATTTCGTTTATTGCATGCGTCCCGGGCGTCGCTTATTCCAGAGACGAAGTCACACGAGCGCAAAAATACACTTAAATACTTAGGTCTAAGTTAAACTTTCTTTTCTTATTTTTTTTTTCCTTAATTGCGCTTGTATGGGCGAGTCGTTATTGTAAACTAATATCAGTCTTTTTAAGCTTTATTAAATTTAATTGTTATTAATAGTTTTTATTTCGAGTAAGCGGCGACCGTGTTGCCCATAGATTTCTACTGTGATGATTTTTATAAGAAAATGTTGAAAGAAAATTCCATATTGCGTAGTTGTTAAGGATACCTATGCGAGAACAGCGTGAAGTAACGATATCCACCGAAATGAAGTGTACATGAGCAGTAAATTATTTACTATTATATGATAATTAATATATTTTTTCTCTTTAAATACCACTGACTAACTCTCAAATGAAGAGTTTCTAAATTTCATAACATTTAATCTATAACGTTGGCATTATTATTTTCATTTATTTACATTATTTTATAGCTTAATAATAATTCTAATATTTCGATTATTTCATAATTATGTCTAGCTATAAACGAATAAATGACAAAAAAATTACAAATCTTTGAAAAAATAAAAAAAATGATCTCAGGTAATGTTTTCAATCTGTCGCGATGAAGATAATAATTTAAAAAAAACAATTGTGAAAGCGTGAGCGGCGTGTCTATGGTTTGCATTTTTCCGCTTCTTAAAGACGCACGCCGCTTGCGCTTAAAAAAATCTTTCTAAGATTTTTACGTAGCCTTAAACAGAGTCATGTATCGTGTGTAGCGAGTGAGGTGAAAATGTGTCTTAAAAAATGTAAAAAAAAAAATGTCCAAAAATCCTTAGTAGCTAGTAAAACTCTGTGATTAAGTCTTATCAATAATGTTTCACTTTTTGAGCATTTTAACTGGTGCAAAAAGCCAAGAAATAAATATTAATAAGAATTAATAAGGGCCTAATGTCTTCTTTCTATTAATAATTTGTAAACACATGACATAGCGATTTTTCTTTTAATTTAGTAATTTTGAAACATGTTTTTACAAATTATTCTCTTGTATCATTCTTCTGAATATGATTAGCTTAAGTGTAATTGGCATTTTGTGTGACTGTGGATGCAGTCTGTAAAAGACTCGACCACTTAAACTAACATTATTCTACACCTACGTTGTGAACTACATAATGTACGTCATTGTTAAACGAGGCTCCCTTTAATATACCTATGCTCACAGGTAACTCACACAAACACATTTTGCTATTTGTGTGCGTTGGTGTCAGATTTATTTCGAGATCCATGTGGATTTAAGTGCCCTGGGGAGAGTTACGTAGTAAAAAATAAATAATTACTGAAAAATTTTACGGTTTAGACTCCCTTGTTTTAAGTCCCTCGCGCGACATGTTTCGGAGAGCCTAGGTGGCCTTTCTCATAGCACTAATAGTGCGAGCAGCGTTCACGACGGCCGTGTATCACTGTTAGTGCTTGAGAAAGGAGACCTAGGCTCTCCGAAACATGTCGCGCGAGTGACTTAAAACAAGTGAGTCTAAACCGTAAAACTATTCAATGTTAGCATATCTCACAACAGTTTAAATTCGATTAAATAATCATATTTGCATTAGATTTTGCAGCATTTTATTAGCGTTGGTGAATGTAGAGTTGGTTACAAGATGGTCGGGCGAACATCTGTGTATGCTTGAGTGTTTTGTGGTACAATCATGAAACGGAAAATATCTGAAATCTCGAATCAATGAGAGAATAAAAGTTGAGACTCTTTACTTTTGTGTTTTATTTTGTATACCATTGGTGCTGAATTTTTCAGAAATGACCCATACAAGTTATTATTGGGATTAGGTGACCGAGCGGGGATTAAGCTACTTTTATATTTAATTATTGGGATTAGGTAACTGAGCGGTGATAGCTACTTTTATATTTTGTTTTAAGATATGGGCTAAAGACGGGAAATATTTTTCTGGGATTTAACCTTTTCGACGCCGTGTCAAACACAAAAGCTGTCACGCGGGCGCCACGTCACCGAAGTGTCAAAACTGAAACTGATCTTTATGCATATACGTAGGTCTATGTTGCTCTGTGGTCTGTGACCGATTAATCAGTCTTTGGCGTTGAACCTGCGGTGCGGATATATCGGTCATTGGCGTCCAAAAGGTTAAGAGCCCCCAGCAAGCTCGGTTCTCCATACAAATGTAGCTACGTTCTCATTTTAAAACGACTAGCTAGATTGCTCTGAAACTTCGTACTTACAATAGGATAAGGTATATCTAGTCCTGTAATTTAAAAAAAAAAATACAGCGAATGAAAAATTTTCATAGAAGTTAGATAAAGAAAAGTCTGCAGTGAATTTGATAGCCCACGAAGTGCAAGTGTTATTTATACGTCATAATTTCATAGAAGTTTAAAATAACACTTGCGCTGCGTGGGCTATCAAAATCGCTGCAGACGTTTCTCGGTCTAACTCTACACTTGTTTTTGCTCTATTTCGTTTGTTTTATAAACTGGAGCTATATAAACTGATTACAGGCATGGCATATATATACCTCGTCATTGTATGTGCGGTTTCATTACAATCCAACACTCCATTTGTATGGGAAGGTGAGATTCGGCCGAGCCTGCTGGGGACTCTTAAGGTGTAGAGTAAAGCAAGTGCCCTTGGATGTTTGTATCGATTGGTTTTGATTTGCGCGCCATCTCTGTATTTATTCAAGAGTTAAGATCCATAGCGCTATTGCGACTATCGTTGAACAGTCGCGCGGCTTAACGAACAGATGGCGCTTATACAGGTAAAATAATATAAATAAATGACAAGACAAGTGAAATAAAGTTTCTGTTCCACATCAACTGCTGATCTAACAACTTGAGTTAGACCAAGATAAGTTTGCATCGATTTCTATAGGACGCGCAGTGCAAGTGTTATTTTAAACGTCAAACTTTTATGAAATAAATTATGACGTATAAAATAACCCTTGCTCTGCATGCTATCGAAATCGTTGCAGACTTCCCTAGGTCAACTCTATACATGATAGAAAAATTCTATGGGCCCTGGAACTACCTTTTAAATCTTTATAATACCAAATAATACTTAGCTTATTTTACGTAAAAAGGAAACATTCTTTTAATTTTGCTATATGTACCTATAGTAAAACTGCATTCAGTTTTTTTTCTACTTGTACCTATACCTCGTTTTTTTAGCATTAGAAATAAGGTAAACAATCTTGATGTGTCTTTTAATTGAAAAACACATTTTAAAAATAAGTTACGGCAAATATGTAATAATTACGAATCTAATACGATCATTAATATTCTTCTGCTTTCATAAGTAATAGTTACTGATTTTTAAAAAGCGTTTGTCAATTAAAGACTTGTCAAGATCGCTTACCTTCTTGCAAGTTCTTTCTAATGCTAAAAAAAACGAACTTTAAGTTGAGCAAGCTATCTCAACGTTTCAAGGTAGAGTCCCTTCAGAGCCCATATTTTTTTCGGTCCTATGTAGGTATAACTGACCGATGAGAATAATAATATCCCCATTTATCCCCTATATCAGGCATGGACAGTGGCGGATTTGCCCTAAAGCCCGGGCCTAGGGTGGCCAGTTTATAATAATATGGTAGGTGCTGAGAAAGAGGTGGCTAGTAGTCACGCTCCGTGATTGTTGATCCATTTAGGGCTCTAGCTAAATTGGACATTCCATAGCGTACGTATTGAATAAGCAATTTAGTGAGGAGTCTAAATGGTTCAACAATCACAAAGCGTGACTGTATTTACTTCAGAGCCTGAGGCCTAGGGCAGCCAAGACTGCAAATTCACCACTGGCCATGGAAAGGTAATTAATAAAATAAAAAAGTTCCTAGTGTTCAGATTTACACATAGACATAAAAGCAATTTTTGCATTACCTAGTAGAATTAAAATAAAAACCAAGATCTCGGTTTTGTTCGTGTAATTTTGAACATTATAATGTTATATTTGGAATAATACAAATAAAACAGTTTTTATCGTTTATTTATTGCGACTACGACGGCTGGGGGGCGGTGGTATGTTTTCACTGTTTTCAGCTAGTTTTCTTTTTCTTGGTGGCGCAGAGGTTTTCTTCCTCTCTTTCTCATTAATGGCTTCTGTTATGTAGGCGGGGTCTCTAATCGGCATTTTCCGTGTGTGCCTGGGGTCAATAATTTCGGGCAGAAGACAATCTAAATAAAATTCTGTTAGCTGCCTTTCCATTTTTTCCTTCCAGAATTTGTCGTCCCTTAATATTGTTTCGGTTTTCACCGGGAAGTTTGCCCCTAACCAAATTGCGAACAGACATTTTTGCATTTGAGTAACATGGAGTTGGCCTTGAATTTGGTAATACCAATTGTGTTCTTAGTTTATTTGTGGTACACCATCTTTATTCATTTTATAAAACGGGATTTTTTTTTCTTCGATCGCCTTTTCTAATCCTATATTGTAGGCCGATTTTGGGCATTTTATCTCAACTATCATTTTTTGATCTGAAATCAATCCGTCTGGTGTTGCTCCAAAATATGGGACTACGGAGTCAATGTACAGTCCACATGGCCAGGGGCGTATTTACCCTAGGGCCAAGGGGGCCATGGCCCGGGGCGGCAGGCCGCAGGGGGGCGGCGAAGCCGCCCCCTTGCGGCTTTTTCTGGGCGCCTTTTATAATCAAACTTAGCTATATTTTTTATTATATTTTAATTGACATTTAAATTAATAAACAAACGAACGCTTCAAACCCCACCAATTGCTAAAAATATCTACCAACAAGTACCTAAATTAAGCAACATTTTCGTTCAAGAAGTACATATTAGTACGGCGCAGTGCCGGATTTACCACTAGGCTGAGTAGGCTGAAGCCTAGGGCGGCAAATTTGGGTCAAAAAAATATTTTATTTGCTATTCAGATAGGGTCGACCAGAATTTTGTCGCTCCCCTATTTATTTGTAAAATTTAAATAACAAGCCTTGTCGATTTTGCCGCCCTCTGTCAGGTCAAGACCCTTTATATTGAGACAGACAGATGGCCGGACGGACAACAAAGTGATCTTATATGGGTTCCGTTTTTTTCCCTTTGAAGTACGGAACCCTAAAAATTTACCTACTATTTTCTCAAAAAAATTTCGCGCTCGCTACGCTCGCGTTTTCACTTACGTACCTAACATTATTTGTGACCCATCTGACTATATACATACGGGCGGTTCTTGTGTCTTCGTGGTATTGAATCTCACTAAATTGTTCCGATCCCATGCCGAAACTCAGTACAGATAGAGTGCTCTCGATATCAGATACAAATACAATACTTTTCATGACTTTCCAGCACCACACAATGAGGGATAATGGTACGGCCTGTGTAATACGCATCCCTACTACTGTCGTCTGCATAGCAATGATTACCATTGATATGCAGCAATTACAGCACAGAACCTAGTGCAACGCCAGCGGTAATGTCCACACTATCGGAGCAGCTTCCGTCTACTATACGGCTCATGTGCATCTACCGGAAAAAAAGCTAGCGATTAGTGATGTACCGACTATTGATTTGGCCGACTAGCCGACTAGCCGACTAATCGGCGCTCGAATGGCCGATTAGTCGGCCGACTAGTCGGCTAGTCGGCCAGATCATTAGTTTCGTATAAGTTCAGGTGAAAAACAATTGTTTTGCTCCTTTGGTTGCGCTATTCATCATATTAGCTTGGCTAAAAGGTGTTCTCTACAGGTTCAAAGACCTATCACAAAAATCCTCGTTCAATTTCTGTCTTTAGTTCTTTTATTTTACGATCCTGAGCAGACCGTCAGGTCAGCTTGTAGGAGGTATTTTCAAGGCTCTATTTCCCGTACGTAGTCGCCAGTTAAGAACCTATCCCCTGTGGTCAGCGTCTTTACGAGCAACGTGCCCTGTCTAAGTCTCTAAATTTTGCAATAACATGAATAGTTCCTCATGACCAGTCATGGCTCTACCATTAAAAAAAAAAACAAAAAATAAATAATAATTAAAAAAAATCGAATTGCTCATGAAATTACACGAGAATCAGTTGAGATCGACCTGTAGAGGAAAACACCAGCCCACCAACATACGATAACCATCAAACGGTCAATTATTTACATGAACAAAAGGTTTCGTATGCATCCTGAATAGGTATTTTAGTAAAATAAACATAAAACATATGGTATTCTTTCACTAATAAAGTGCCGACTAATCGGCCATTTTTGCCGACTAGTCGCCGACTAATCGCCGACTATAAATGTGGCCGGATAGTCGGCTTTCTCGACTAGTCGGTACATCCCTACTAGCGATCCATTTGTATAACATAGTCCCTCGAGCAGACTCGATGCCAGACCCGACCGAACTCCTTAGCTATATCCAGCCTGACTGCCAATGTCTCACCTTGATTCTCAATGGCCAAAACCCAGCAGTACCCACCGGTCACCGATCAGATCAGGCAAATATAACGAGGTCGCATCGTCATTGAGTGACAAAAACGGCCCATATAAATCTGTATCTAGAATAGTGACATTAGTGACGTCACCTTTCTGCACTCAAAAGAATAAAATATTATCTACGTTCCACTATCAGCGAAGAGCGCCTGAATAGCTTAGCTCTTCTTAATATAGAAGCTGAGCTGACAAACGTTTTAAATTACGATGATGATGATGTCCTCCCAGACGTATCCGTCGACGGCGACATCCTGACAAATCAAAAAGGGTCTTAACACTCTTAACTATTACGTGCGTGGGCGCGAGCGTGGCTCGCAAATCCAAATTTGGTCTTGAAAGTGCGGCAACACAAAACACAGTAAAGCTGCCCAGACGCGTTGTATGTGTAATTGTAGGAGGGCTTGGGCCGAGTTTTTCGGAGCTGGCGTTTGGCGTCAAGATCTTCAAGTCGGGTGTGTTCGAAGTTATCAAGTCCCGTATTGACAGCAGTTCGCCAGTCCGATCTCCGAGATGCAAGCTCCTCCCACGACTCGCATGATATGCCGGTGGCCAAAAGGTGGCGTTTTAAGACATCCCTGTAGCGCAGGTACTGCCCACCAGCCTTGCGTTTACCTGAGGCTAGCTCAGAGTAAAATACTGCTTTGGGCAGTCTCGATGGTGCCATACGTACAAGGTGTCCACACCAACGCAATTGGCCTTTTATGAGCAGACGCGACGAGATTTAAATTACGACAGCGTTATTGATGATTTTGTCAACCAGTTTGTACATGGGAAAACAATGTAAATGCCTATGTGAGTAAATGGTAAATGTTTAGTTTTTTTTTTATTTCACACCCCAAAGGTACTTGTTTTCTTAAATAAAATACTTTATCGTCACTGATGAAGGGGGGCGGCAAATCAAAATGGCCCGGGGCGCCAAATTTGTAAATACGCCTCTGCACATGGCTCTATTTTGACTCCTTCTTGATGCGCTAATTGTTGCAAAGCGTCTGCTTCATGGTCTTTTCCGTGTTTTATAGAAGATACATGTTCAATGGATTTTTTGTACAAAATATCTTTCACAATATTTTGGCAGCTAATATTTTTCCTTCTCTTGACTACGCGGCCAAAATTAGATGCGGTCAATATATTTCGTCGCAACTCAAGCCATTCGCTACTGCCTGCTTGTAGAATAGTATCTCGACATATTCTCTCTCGTTCAGCGCTGGATTTTTCAAGATTTTTCAAAAAGTCTTGTTTGGCTTTAATCATCATGTCATCGTCGATATCAGGCTTTGAGCAATCCGGGCCATAATTTCTTGTATCCTCTTTTTGAAATAACCTCCTCTTCTTTCTCGGGTATTTCGCTGTTAGCAAACGGCTTTTTGCTTTGTTTTTTTCATTTCTCGCAATTTCGTTACGAGGGCTTCGTCCTACAATTGTTTTGTGCAGCACGGATAAAGGTTTTTGCGTATTAAACGTTAACGCTGCTACATTGCATCTCATTTGATATTGGTATCTTTGTGTAAAATTAATCCGCTTTCCTCCTACTAATTTTGCCACAATGCTGTGGTATCTCTCAACAGCGTTGCTGTCAACATCAAAAATTAAACTCCTCGTATGGACAGCAAATTGGCTGATAATTGATTTTATCTGCTGCCAAATACTATTGCTGAAAAAGTCCTGGTCTATTTTTTGATCTTCATTATTTTGGCTGCAGAAGTATGGTTTGCATTTTGTATGAATGCCAAAAGCATGATCGGGTGCTGTAACAATGTCTCGATAAAGACGATCAACATTATTTGTACCTTTATGTTCTTTTATAGCTTTGACGATGACTCTTCTGATTGACTTAATTCTGTCTTTGATCACATATCTCCTGAATTTCAGGAGATACTTTGTGTCCGTTTGCAGAGCAGCAAGTTTATTACACATATTGCGCAGTAAATGATTCCGGCATTCAATTTTTTCCACTGTGTGGTTCTTGTATGGTCTTGTCTGCAATATTTTTGCATAAGTATTAGCATCCCCATCCGATATCAACCTTCCATATATGAGGTTATGCATATCAATGCTCCTTTTGAAACCTTCTACTAAAATCTCTGACTCCATTCCAGTAGAGGGCCCTGAAACAAATGCATAATATGTAGGTACAACAAAATTAGATGATTACATAATAGTAAATAGATACACATTTAGAGAATAATTGTAACCGTATTATGTGTAGGTTTCCTTATACTATTAGCATATTTTAAAATTTTAGATAAACAACATGGTACCTATAATATCAGTAGGAAGGAAAAAAGAAGTAAGGTCAATGAACTATTTATTGATGTTTTTCTGTTCTGGCCCTTGTCTAAGTACGTACACACACACACCTTGGCTACACTCTCGCTACACTTTATACTTTTAGCTTAGTAAGTTATCCATTACAGAAGGGGCTTTATATTATTTTTATTTTATTTATTTATTATATATTTAGATAGGTTCCTACTATAAATCATGTTTTTAAAGTGACCCTGGGTAACCATTAACAGGGTAAGCATTATGAAATCTCAATCCTGATATTTATATGCTTAGAAACATATTTGTCATACGCAACACAACACAACTTTCAGAGTCCAGATTCCATAATGCATTGCATACGCTGCCCACGTGGGCTTTATATTTACCTGAGTAATTCTTGAAACAATTGTGTTCCTTTGCATCTATGTTTCTACTCTGTGCTACAGAGCAAATTGAGCAATACTTGTTTTTTATTGCTACATACAATATTTTATTAGTCCTTTTGCCAATAATAGCAGCTGCACCTGATAAAGCAGAATAATTCTTTCTATAGGACCTTTTGGAATAACATCCATCAGCTATCACATCTATGATAGCAATGCCTTCAGAATTGACTCTTCCCTCTTTTATAGCTAATTCGCGTTCTTCTTCAGCAGCCTGGGTCATTGATTTATACAATTCTTCTTCCCACTTTTTGTGTACAACCGCCATTCTGGCAGAAAATATATTTTTTGACATTGGAGGTATGCAAATAGCAGCTGTTAAATCAGTGAGTTGAGTGTAGCCACACCCAATTGCTACTGTGCCTGCCACTGCGCTAATGTTCAAGTCCAATGTATCAGCAGCATTGTCATTGTGAATATGAAACCTCATATTGCACATTTTGCACTCTAATGTGTAAAGTGAGATAAGACCAGTTCGTGTTTCTGATATGATCTGAACTGATTGTAATCCGCAATTGAGAGGGCCATGTGCAGATATTTCTTGTAACTTGTCAAAGAACTGGGCCACATTGACAATCCTCCTGCCATATTTTGTTTCGTGGCCACTGAAATTATAGAAAATTATTAATAAAATAACAACAAATTAATTAAAACTACCTTTTAAAAATAAACTTTTAGAAATATTTCATTAAATACAGTTTCACATGTATATCGCTTCACTGGGAGAAGGGAGTCATAAGCACATCTTAGAGATCACAAAAACTTAAAGGTTCTCACCCACCTTATCTTATACAGAGTGAGGAAGAAAAATGTATTAAGTAGTTTGTAAGAAATAGGTTCCCTTTTTTCATTAGGCTACAAAATCAAAGCCAAGTTCCTTAATTACAGGATTTTATACACAGCACAGAACTTGGCACCAATATATAGTTCGTTTTTTTAGCATTAGAAAAAACTTGCAAGAAGGTAAGCGATCTTGATATGTCTTTTAATTGAAAAACGCTTTTTAAAAATCAGTAACTATTACTTATGAAAGCAGAAGAATATTAATGATCGTATTAGATTCATAATTGTTACATATTTGCCGTAACTTATTTTAAAAATGTGTTTTTCAATTAAAAAACACATCAAGATTGTTTACCTTATTTCTAATGCTAAAAAAAAACGAACTATAGATCTCAATTCTTTTGTCGGCGAGTTAAAACGACAGCCAATTGTTGGGATACAATTATTCACTTATTTTTCACCACACCAGCTCGGAAAGGCTTACTTTGCACTTCAAAAACTGATAGCAAAGTTGCATTTTATTCACATGTGAGGCAAAGTAATCATTGTAATCAAATGCAAATTTTGAGTTGTTTTCTTATGTTTGTTCATATTCATAAAAAATACAAAAAAATCTATACGTATGCGTTTAATATTTGAGGAGTTCCCTTGATTCTTTATGGATCCCATCATCAGAACTCGAGCTTGACAAAAATGTGGCTTAAAAACTTAACTTGCTTCGTTGAAGAGTTCTATTCTGGCCATCATCAGCAGTTCCACTTCATCAAATGCGACAGTTTTTAATTAAAATGCTTGATTTTCTGATGTAAATACAAAAATCTCTATACGCATATATGCCTTTAAGATTTGAGGAGTTCCCTCGATTCCTCATGGATCCCATCATCAGAACTCGAGCTTGACAAAAATGTGTCTTAAAAACTTAACTTGCTTAATAAACATAACGAAGACGACAAATCGCCAAACGCGAGCTATGCGTCGTTGAAGAGTTCCGTTCTGATCATCATCAGCAGTTCCACTTCATCAAATGTCACTTTTTTGGATGTATATCCTTTATTTGTTGATAAAAACCTCAAAATCACAATATGTATGCCTTTAAGATTTGAGGAGTTCCCTCGATTCCTCATGGATCCCATCATCAGAACTGGGTTTTGACAAAAACGGGACCAATCTGTATGCATATACATACAATCAAAAAAAGAATTTTCAAAATCGGTCCAGTAATGACGGAGATATGGAGTAACAAACATAAAAAAAAACATACAACCGAATTGATAACCTCCTTCTTTGAGATTTGGAAGTCGGTTAAAGAATAAAAATACAACAATAAAATTCTCAGAATGTCATAAAAAATTAAAAATAATATTTATCGTCGAGCTATTCATCCAAGAATTCAGCAACGGAATAATAGGCCTTTTGGATTAAAAACGACTTCAGTTTTAATATAAATCCTAAGTTGGTGTGAACGTTTTTTTATACGCCTTGGGATCTTATTATAAAGTTTAGGTCCTAAGTATGTGTAAGTAGAGAGCAGATTTTCTTAATCTATGTTTCGGCAGATCTAGGTTCTGTCGCCTCTGGTCCTGGAAGCGGTAGCGGTTTGCTAGTAGAATTGACTTTTAAATGATGATTTTGGATGATAAACATTTAATAACATTAATTTGGATTTGGTTTGATTTTGTTTGATATTTTACGTTTAATAATTGCTTCAGTTTGATGTGGTGAAAAATTTTGTGTTTCACTCGGGGGCAAATTTTGTTTAACCCTCGTGCTTTAAACCCTCGCAACGCTCAAGGTTCCATTTTTCCAATTTTGGAATCTTTCGCTTGCTCGGGCATCAATATTAGCATGAGCGGTTAAACAACAACTTTGCCCCCCTGTAAAACAAATAACTATTGAACAGTGCTATTGAACCATTGAAATATACAGACAAATATACATTGTATAGACCCTTACAGGCACTACACTAAGAATGATGCTAGTTCAGCAGTGTCACTCACGAATTAACGCCCGTAAGGCCCATCTTTAGATATATGTCAATGTTTTCAAACCCATGTAATAAATATAAAATAAAATCTTTACTTACTGTTCAGGGCCAGTAGGTATATTTTCAGGTGTTATAATAAAATCATTGCCTTCAGTGTCTTCACTTAAATTATCTCCATGAGCAGAAGATCTGTAACAATGAAAAATATAAATAAGCTGTAATTAAACAAGTAACCATCATGCTCCATTATGTGACCGACTCCATGTATGGCAAACCTGTTTGAAAAACATGTTTGGATTTTGACTTATTTACAATTTCCTGCTTAAAACAAGTCAACTCAATTTAATTACAGATATATATTGGGACATGGACACCAGACACAGGACCTATTTCACAAAATTATTTATTTGTATTACTTAAAATGAGCAGCTTAAGGCCGGTACAGACGGAATGCACCCAACTGCAACTTGTATGGAAACCGCATGCTGACATCGCAGTTGGCGTGCAAATCATACACAAATTGCAGTTAGGTTGCAGTCCATCTGTATCTGCTTTACAGAAATTTTGAGCTGCTGCCCGACTTATTGACTACAGACACTATGGTACCTAATGCAATTTATTACCATTTTTAAGTAACGACAGAAAAACGCATTGAAAACTTCAAATACCAACATATTATAGTTCATGACATACTGCTTTCGTTCACATGGACAGACAAACAGACAAAATAGATACCAGAGGCTTACTAATATGGTTCCAATGGTAACCATGCTGGAAGGAATTTGTTAAATATTGACATGTGGGTAAGGTATGAATATCTGCAGGTGCGGGTATGTACCACCAGTTTGGTTCCAGCTAGCATAAATGCAGGCTAACCTGGCTGTGAGGTAAAATTAAACATAAGTACCTACTTAATATTATTATTATTACTCATCCAAATTTAATAATACTTACGGTTCAGGTTGATTTGTGGTTTCTTGAACAGAATGACACACTTCACTGTCAATTTGGTCATGTGGATCAGGTGGCCTAGAAGAAAAATACAGTGTACTTGAGCTATACTATAAAGATTCCATCCAATTAACGAGATCATTAGTCTTATTTTGTTAGGCAATAATAATAAAATAAGAAAATTATTCTCTTGTACCTAGTTATTGATCAGTAAACGTCAAACTTCTATGAAAATATAATTATAAATAGCACTTGCACTAGTTGCACTGCGTGGGCTATCAAAATCGCTGCAAGCTTTTATTGGTCTGCTAGACTAAACCCCTAGTATTCGGCCTGTCTGATCATTGAAAGTAACCTTAATAATAAAAATAAAAATAAATAAATAAATAAATTGCTCTTCTATACGGCCTGCTCTTCTATACGGCCTTGTGGACCGCGAATGCTCTTCTATACGGCCTTGTGGACCGCGAAGTACCGTACTACAAGTACTTACCTGCGCCTGTTCTCGAGAATGGTCGTGCCACGCTCTATTGGGATCGATCTATCATCACCGACAGGACTATTGTCGCCAATAAGCCTGACATCGTGCTGATAGACCGATCGCAGCGCCGGGCCGTGCTCGCCGACGTCACCATCCCCCATGATGAGAATCTCGTGAAGGCCGAGAAGGACAAGTCCAGCAAGTACCTAGACTTAGCTCACGAGATTACCGCCATGTGGGATGTTGACTCGACGATCATTGTTCCGATAGTTGTGTCAGCGAACGGTCTCATAGCGAAGAGTCTCGACCATCACCTAGAGAGACTCTCGCTGGGTGGTTGGATCAAGGGTCAGATGCAGAAGGCGGTAATATTGGACACGGCGCGTATAGTACGTCGGTTCCTCACTCTGCGGCCCTGACCACCGGCAGCTTGGGCCAAGCCCCGCTGCCGGCGGCACCCTAGGTTAGGTTTTTTATAATGTGTTTATATGTATTTTTTATTGTTTTGTAAGTGTTTTTATATTTTACTTTTATATTCATATTATAACAAACCTAACGTAAGACGAAAAATAAATAAAGAGAAAAATAAAAACAATACTCTCACGCACGGATCTATGTCACGAGAGGTAAGTTTGTTATTGTAGGTAGGTAGGTAGGTACTCACTGTGCAGCGGCTTTGTTGTAACGACATTCCAGAGCATGTTTGCTTATACGTTTCCGCTTCAACCTCACTGATGCACTAGGTTTTCGTCCTTTCTTGTTTCCCATTCTAAGGGATTTTCAAACATAAAGTACGTACGCACACGTACGTTATTAGTACGAAACGACTTGTACCACACAAAACACTAAGTTCAATAACAAACAAAACAATAACAACGAATGATAACAAGTAACAGGAATAAAACGATAAGGAATACACGCTAACTCATACAGAATCGTCGCGGAACGCTATAAACAACACAATGGCAAGCAAGATTGACAAGTTTTCTAAATGTCCAAACAACAAACAACGAACCAGTCTGGCAGCAGCGCAAAGCGCTCGTGGCGATTTCGAACAATGCACGAACTTGCAACGTCGCTTTCTTTCTTTGCTACAAACGGTACAAATCCTTTATCTAATAATTTTAAAAACAAAGTATGTTCAAATCCACGTAATTTACTAAATTAATTTAGATCGTTTTTTATTTTTTTTTAGAATAATTTACGCATTATATTAGATTTTTCTTTAAAAGGGTATACTCTATTCTATGTCATGGTATATATTCGTGTAATATTTTTATCTTTACTAGATGAAAACCCGGCTTCGCTCGGGTAAAATAAATAATAGTAATAGGTAATACTCATTTTGAATTAAGTAATTATTTACTTTTAGACTTCATACCTTCATCAAGGCGGTTACAAACCTATCTCATCTCAGAAAACTTTAAATCCGTAACATACAATCATAACTCGAAAAATTTACTATTCCGATATATCTAAAAACAAATATGTAATTAAAAAAACCTAATCCACTTTTCTGGTAGCAGTTCGGTTCTGTAAGGGTCGCAGTTCTAACCTATACTCTGTATCTTTAGGTATTTAAATAAAAGTAAACAAATAATTTGTCCACTTTCGGGTAGTTATAACATTTATTGGTTAACCAACCAAATACAAAACCGCCTGGATCTGTCACTGAACGACCTAACTTTAACCTACATTATTTGATCATGTAATGTTTTCATCTACCCTCAACTGGCTTAAGGAGCCATTTGAGGGTAGATTTTGTTTACTTTTATTTAAATACCTAAAGATACAGAGTATAACTTACTTCTGGTTGCAGTTTGGTTCTATAAGGATCACAGTTCTAACCTGACCCACTTTTCTGGTCGCAGATCGGTTCTGTGAAGGCCGCATTTATAACCTAGCCCACTTTCCAATCTCAAAAGAGGGAACCCTTTTGTACCTACCCTTCATGGCACTAAAGTGAAAGTATGGAAATTATCACTACTATTTCATTCTTTAATATTAATGCCTATCCGTTAATATTAAATTCGTTTACAAAAAAAAACTGAATAAGTGCGAGTCGGACTCACCCATCAAGAACGGAACACTTTTTAATATTTGTTGTTATAGCGGCAACAGAAATACATCATGTGTGAACATTTCAACTGTCTAGCTATCACGGTTCATGAGATACAGCCTGGTGACAGAGGGACAGTGGAGTAAACTGAAATAAAGGTTCCGTCACACCGGCGCGATTTCAGAGCCGGGCCTGAGCGTTTTATATGAAAAAGCGGCGCGCCCCGCTCACGCGCCGCACGCGAAACGCGCCTGTGTGACGGAGCCTGAAATGTCAAACCGGGCAAGTGCTCGCGCACGAAGGGTTCCATACTTTTTAGTATTTGTTGTTATAGCAGTAACAGAAATACATCATCTGTAAAAATTTCAACTGCCTAGGCCTATCACGGTTCATGAGATACAGCCTAGTGACAGACAGACAGACAGACAGACAGACAGACAGACAGACGGACAATGAAGTAAAACTGAAATAAATGTCATATACCTACTAAGAAAAACCGGCCAAGTGCGAGTCGGAATCGCTAATAGGTTCCCGTTTTTTAGTTACCCTTCAGGTACGGAACCCTAGTATGAGTGTAATAGATGTGTAACCGGTCAGCAATGTGAGTCCCTTGGAGAAGCAGAGGTCTAGTCTAAACCCCCACTTACCATCGGCATTAACAGCCTTGTATTCTTGTTTGCCATCAACATGTCATATTAAAACATATTAATAAAAATTTACTCGGTCAACAATGTGAGTCCCTTGGAGAAGCAGAGGTCTAATCTAAACTCCCACTTACCATCGGCATTAACAGCCTTGTATTCTTGTTTGCCACCAACATGTCATATTAAAACATATTAATAAAAATTTACTCGGTCAACAATGTGAGTCCCTTGGAGAATCAGAGGTCTAGTCTAAACTCCCACTTACCATCGGCATTAACAGCCTTGTATGAGTTGTATGCTTGTTTGCCACCAACATGCCATGTTAAAACATATTAATAAAAATTTACTCGGTCAGCAATGTGAGTCCCTTGGAGAAGCAGAGGTCTAGTCTAAACTCCCACTTACCATCGGCATTAACAGCCTTGTATGCTTGTTTGCCGCCAACATGTCATATTAAAACATATTAATAAAAATTTACTCATTTCATCAGTCATATCCAGCCTAGCATTGCATTGGCCCCGCTTAAATATTTCTTTAATTTGTTTTTAGTATTTGTTGTTATAGCGGCAACAGAAATACATCATTTGTGAAAATTGAAACTGTCTAGTTAATCTAGTTATCACGGTTCATGAGATACAGATCTTGAGATACAGCCTGGTGACAGACAGACGGACAGCAGAGTCTTAATATTTAACCTATTAACCCTAACGGGACCCTAGTCCCGTTTTTACCCTATGGGTACGCAACCCTAAAAAGTGACCAAGGCCCAGGGGCGTATTTTGAAATTTCGCGCCCCGGGCCAATACGTTTCGCCGCCCCAGAAGTCAAGGAAGAAAAACAAAATGCAATTCGCCAGGGTCGCCATACGCCCGATATACCGCCCCTGGCGGATTGGCGCCCCGGGCCATGGCCCGGATGGCCCTAGGGTAAATACGCCCCTGCCAAGGCCTCCAGTGCCCTAGGCTAGAATCAAAGCAGCGTCCTCTGCTATTGCAGCAGGTGCCTGTGCCATTCTGCCACCGGGCCACCCACGGCGGCATAGGTCGAATTTTTCCAAGTATACTTATGCACTACTTACTGAAGGCTTATGGAGCCTCGCCATCCCTAAGCCTAAATTAAATATTTTCTGAAATATTTTCTGTTGTTTTGATCTAATAACATATTGGAGTCCTCGTAATAGGGGTCCCGTTTTTACCCTTTGGCTACAGAACCCTAAAAATCAACCTTGTTTTGGTACTATGTACTACGCTTCACTATGACTCTGAAATTTTAGCAGGAATTAATATTTTTTTTGTTGTCACCTGTCAAATTAGAATAGAAATAGCCTTTATTCACCAAAAAATTAAATTTCAGCACATATTACATTTAAATAAATTCACATTTCATTTATATCAATTAGTTTCAATATTTTTTCCTTAGTAACTTTATTAAATAATTTTTATGTCATTGCTTTTTAATAATTATTTCAGTCTGCCTTCTTGGCATAGGCCTCCCCCAGCTCTCTCCACAGCTCTCTATCCCTTGCCGTCCCTATCCAATTAGGTCCCGCATGCTTCTTTATGTCATCCGACCACCTCATTATTGGTCTCCCTTCTCTCCTTTTTCCATTTCTAGGATACCATTCCGCTTCCTCTCTATCCCACTTATCTTTACCTTCCCTTGCCATATGCACAGATTAATAAATAGTTACTACGTAACAGATACTTCATTCCCAAACAAAAGCAAAAATACCTACGCTATAATAGCCTACAAAACCTTAATAATAATACCTGCTGCTCAGGACAAGAAGAAATGTACCTATCTCTGCGAGTACTTTTGACTGATAGTAACAGTCACAACACAATTACTATTAACCAATGATTTTCAGGTAAAACTACTTTTGACCAACATGCCACAAATGGTCTCGCCGGAAGATCAGCGCTGGCTCTCGGGTCAGTATTATGCTGAGGCGAGCCCATTTCGTGGTAAACTTTAACGCTTTCCAACTTTATTAATATTTGTAGTTTTTAGTTATACTCTTGTATGTAATCTTAGTTTTAAGTTTATCACGAATAAAATGCTTGATTCTGATTCTGATTCTTTATGCAGTTGACTTTCCAATTCACCGATACACCTCAAATTTGATTCATAGTCTAAAGCACAGTTATTAAATATGTCCACAATACACTGTAGCTTTTTGCACTGTTTCACACTGGCAATGTACTTAATTAGAGTGAGTTACAGTCAGCTGGCACTTAACTCAAAGTTTCTTTGAACAACGTCATTTTCATCTCGCTCACTTATTAGTTTATCACAGCTGCTTCAAGGTTGCTTTCACTTGCATTTCCAGGTAGCTAGTAGTGCCTTGACATGTAAGAATATTTGGAATCATTCTGAAATATTAAAATACAACTGAGAGACCGATGTTTATACTAAACACAATACACCCATGGAACGCTTTGAAGTTCAAATCTCGTTACGTTACGATGGCGTTTGCACTTTACACTATGTTCGGTGACTATTTTTTATTGTTAACACACACAATACACTATTTAACAGGTTTTTATCACGTCTGGAGTACCGGATAAAGTATTTTCGAATAACAGCCGTCGTTGACGTCTAGGCAGTGTTGCTATCGTCTTAAAAGCCGTAACAGACTATCGCACGTTCTGGCTTAAAAACAAATTTATGTAATAATTATACCGGTATACATATCCATATGAAACGAAACTTAATGCAAATAATAACCATTATACATACCGGAATGTCATCAAATAAACAGTAATATTCGTCTTGCTTTTTATTAAAAAAAAAAAAGACCAACCTAACTTGTAAGCATGTTTGCAGTTTCTAAACGCAACGCATAGCTGTCAAATGTCAACCAACAAATTGAACCTTTAGCATTGTTTGTCGAAATTTTTTCACTTTTAAATGCAAAATAGGCGACAATACGAATTTTGCGGATATATGTTGTCGATTCAAAACTGTTGTTTTTTTACGCTCTTTCGTTTAAGTATAATTTCATTTTGTTTTACCGTCAGAGCCGCTCGGTTTTATATATAAAGATGCTATAAATAGACCAGCGGTGGAACAAAAATTGGTTTTGATAACATTAAAGTTTTTTCTTTTTTGATATGTTATTGCATGCATGTTAAATAACATTTATGTAAAATATTAGAAAATTATAGGTGGAGCGTTCGGCCATATTTAAATATTTCAATTTTGCTAAATAACTATGTAAATATAAAATTAAAGTTACAAAAAACTGTAACATGTTCAATAACACTTTAATTTATTCACAATATTCGGTTTTTAGAAATCTGGAACAGCTGCTTTCTGGTGAACGTAAAAACACGAATTACTTTGTCAATAAAGAATTAAAGTAGCTGATATTGTAAAATTACGATATTATCTAGCAACTTAGTATACTTGTAAAAAATTAGAAATGTAGACAATGTGCTTGTCTAGATATTGATTTCTGGTTAAGCAGTATAGCCAATATTGAATTAAAGTTTGTAGAGTTAATATTACACGGTCATAATAAAGATCTTAGTTCCCACACAAAATATTAGAAATATAAAATCACGGCGACACTAAATACTGATACGTAAGTATGCATTCTGCGCTTATATTGAGTTACATTTCAAACGCGCGGCGTTTTCGCGCGTGGCAGGAGGCAGCGATCGACGGTGGCGGGCTAGCGATTAGCGCGGTGCCCGTAAAAAATACGCAAAACGTTTATAAAATTATTATCAATGGTAAATAGTTATATTGTTAATAGTAGGTACACTAATGGAAACTTACCTACACTTATTTATTTCTATATGTACTAGGGATTGCCCGCGGTTTGGTTTACGTAGAATTCGTTATCGTGTTAAGTATAGAAATAATAGATACATTTGAAAATTATTTTAGGTGCATTGTCATACAGATAACCACCCTTGTTAAAGTATTCTTCAAATTCAATAGACAGGTGTCATTTCAATATAATTTTGCGTAATTTGGCGCTTTTAGGTTATAAATGACTAGCGACATATATTTTTTGTTTAAGAGCGATATCCGATATATATATCTCCGATAATATTTACTTTATCATTTAAATCAATTTCAAACTAACGTTATTCAATATTTATCATTTTAAAGTCAATTTTACCAACCAACTGAGCTTTACGAGTATACCTACGGAAACAACTCAAAATTTGCATCAAATTAAATGCCACTCTTCTTATCCGTTTCGAACAATCAAGAGGGCCTTTACGAGCTGATGTAGTGAACATTTTATTTAACCCTCGTCCCTTGAAACCTTCACTAGGCTCGAGGTTCAACTTTACGAACCACTCGCTACGCTTGTGGTTCAATTTTAGAATGTTTCGCTTGTTTGGGTATCAATATTAGCATGATTAATCAACAAATTTTCCCCTTGTAAAACAAATAAATAAGGTAGGTGAGGTGCAGGCATATGAGGCCCGGCGGGTAACAAGGCCCAGCATTCAAAAATAGCAGTTGCTCCCTATTATTCTGAATTTGTACTTGTTGCTAAGAAGATCCACTGTCAGTGCAGGTAAAAAGGTCCAGTCCCGGGCCTTATTGAACGTATGAGATGAAATAATAGATTAAAATATTTTTAGATAATTTAGAATATTTTTAATCACTCATTAATAAGGCCAATTTGAAGAAACTTCTATGAAATTATGACTTATAAATAACACCTTCACTGCGTGGGCTGTCCAAATCGCTGCAGACTTTTCTTGGTCTAACTCTAATAATTTTTCACTTGCTTTATTGACCTAAAGACGTTTTAAAGAATCAAAAAGTCTAATAACATTTAGACACTTATACTTTTTAAAGGCAGTAACTACTTACTTATATAGGTAACTTTTTTTATTAATACATAGGTAGTTATTTACGATAGAAGTGCGAAAAATTGAAATTTTGCAACGAATGACGAATTTTAAAACACGGCCAAAGGGAGTGTTTTAATGTGCTTATTATAGCACCGGTGTCGTAATGTAGCACCAGGGCCCTATTTCACCAACGTGACATTGTTGCTGACGTCACAGGCATCCATGGACTACGGTTATAGCTTACCATCGGACGGGCCTTATTCCTGTTTGTCACTATCATTGTATTATTAAAAAAAAACTTTATTATATCGGCAAAAAACAGGTACCTTTCTTGTGATGTTTATGATGACAATTGACACAAGATTTCAAAGAACTTTCGGTAATTCATGACAGTAAATGAGTTCTGTGTCGGAATTTCGTGACAACTGTCGTATTTCTTGTGACAATTGTCCAAGTCCCAGCTCCCCCTTTGCTACAGTCCAACCCGAAAGGCACCTTAGGTCGGCACTTACGTCATTATTACCGGCGCCCTAATACTAATGAAATGAAAATGAAATGAAAAATATTTATTTCGAGCAACTATGGACTCATACAGATTTGTTAGTAGACTTACGTTCCTAATGTTAGTACCTAATTAACTATTACAATATACAATATACACTGCTGGAAACATGCATTTCGCAGCAGTGTCTCATATACGGGCAGTCAAGTCTGTCCGCTATCACACACAGGATAGGGTTGGGGCTGGCCCGCACCCGGCGCACCAGGGATGTGCATCGTGCAAACTAATGCGGTGCTACGCGACGTAAGCGCCGACCGCCATATTCAACGTGGTTTGTCACATAGTACCCTGTAAAGGTATGATTCCAGGGATAAAAAATATGTTATAACGTTATCCAGCGTATAATGGAATTCTTAAAAGTTTTTCTTTATAATTACTACAAGTAAATTTGTTCATATTTGCATATTATTAAAAAGGTATTGAAAAGTAATTGAGTAATTTAATTACTAATTAATGTAATCACAATTGCAAATTACACAGAAAAATTAATTACATGAAATTAAATGTGACGTCCCACGGTCAAAGGTACCTTATGGCGGGTATGGAGTTATGCATACCCCAGTAATCTACAATAAATAAGCTATCGATAACACAAAAGATCAACCTTCTAGGTTGCGTAGTTACAGAGATATGATTTTTTGAAAATAATGTTGTGAAATGAGCAACTTTACGATAGAGAAGTTTTAAGTTTAGCCGCCTAAAAAACTATGTTCCTGAAGTAAGTTACATAGTTGACTACAAATAATAATGCCTTATATATCTGAGATTAAAAAAATATTGCGACTTGTTCTGTAATGCAAATAGAAACTTTTGATATCGACTGATTTATGTGTATACTAACCAATCTCTTGAAAATAAAGTTTTATTTCATTTTCACGATTGATTGCAATGAGCTCTCAAGATTTAAATTTTATCTATTAGAAAACGACACTGACAGACAGTTTAAGCAAAAAACAATACCGATTTAGAGGTGAAAATGTATTTTCTGACTTTTTCATATAAAATCACAAAATTGAATATTTTTACTTTTAATGTGACACACAATCAATTTTTCTGAGCACATATGAAAGAAATTCTGTCATTCAAATGAAATAAATCCTAAAACCCCAACTAAATACTATATTTAACCCCTTATGCCACTTTAAACTTACATAACAATAACAGTATTTGCTCCATACATTTACGAAAAGGTACCTTATGGAAATAAATCTAATAATACATCACTACAAAATATCAATCATATTATAGTTTATCTTTTATGAATAGAAAATATTAATTTACATTAAACTGCCCCCAATTTAATTAGTTCTTCGTCATAATAATCTTAAAAAAGACCAATAATTTGTATGTAATGAAAAGGTACCTTGTGGTCAAGTTACATGATGAGGCATGATGATGATGGAACAGTTAGGATAAACTAATAATATTTTGGGGTTAAGATGGTAAATCGTCTATTTCTTATCAATAATATATTTCGGTTGCTATTGAAGATAAGCGGCATTGAGGTTCAATGACCTCAGATATTCCATAAGGTAATGCGTCGGGTATTGGCATTTTTCAGCAAACCAATGGCTGATTTACTGCATGCGACCAAACCAAATGAAGATTATTCTAGTTAAGTAAGACTTGACGAGAGTAACTTTGGTATAATAGCAGTTTACTTGGATTTGTGATGTCGGTCTATGTACGGTTATAATATTTGCGAGGCGCCCCAACCAGAACTGAAATTATCAAATTAGTTTTGCAGAATGCTAATACAGTTCTCTACCAAACTTCTTTTCCCGTATTGACTAGTTTTTTTGGGAATTTTCAATCTTTTTTCCATAAGGTACCTTTTCTACTAAACTCTGAGACGACATTACTAGGCTTATAACTAACTTATAACAAAAATAAAAACAGGTAAACAAACGTTACGCATTAAGGTTTCAGATCACACAATAAAAAAAAATTGAGCATTTTTTCACCTCTTTACAAAACATTTAATATCTCCGAAACTAGAAACCCTCATAAGGTACCTTTTCCCGTGGAACGTCACAAATTTTATGTAATTAAATTACAAACATTTTAATTACATGTAATTAAATTACACGAGTAATTAATTACATGTAATTAAATTACACGAGTAATTAGTTACGCCCAACACTGGTTGGTGGCAAACAACCACACCGCTCGTCTGATGGTAAGCGGTTACCGTAGCCTATAAAGGCCTGTGACGTCAGTAACAGTGATGTCGACAAATGTCGCACCTGTCACGTTGGTGAAATAGGGCCCAGATGTACAGTAAAAATCATGTTAAAAGATAATACTAACTGTTACGAATAAATATTTATACTGTAAAAAATTATCCCACCAAAAACATTTTCATGTAAAATGTTGCTAAGACGAAACCATAAGCCTAAGACTCGCACTGTTAAAAAGTTATCAGATCTCTTGTCGAGCCAAGCTTCAAACTCTACAAGCCCCTTCACTAACTCTACACCTTAGTCAAAATATGTGGCTTGGCTGTTTTGCTACCGCCACATGGGCATAAGGTGAAAAACTTATTATAATCATTATTTTTAGGGTTCCGTACCTCAAAAGGAATAAAACTGAACCCTTATAGGATCACTCGTGTGTCTGGCTGTCCGTCTGTCACAGCCTATTTGCTCCGAAACTACTGGACTAATAAGTTGAAACTTGTCTATAACCCAAAAACATACATGTAAAGTAAATATGTAATATAAATTTAAATAAAGGGGTCACTTTTGAGATGAATGATAAATAGAAGAAAAAAAACTATATCTTTGTTATATATCAAATGAAGGGGCTCATTTTAGAATTAGAATCTCAAATATATTTTTTTCATAATTTTAAAATAAATAGTTTAGAAGTTATTTAAGAAAACAGGCAAAAAATTAACATTACCCTTATCTCCGAAACTACTGGGTCTTTTTATTATGAAAAAAATACACATATTAGCTCTTTACCTATAGATGTCAGGAAAACCTATTAGAAATGTGGAGCTAAGCGTGAGCAGGCCTATGGAACTCTCTGCGCGAGCTCGGATTAATACCTACGAATCTGCTCCCGTTCACGGTAGAAAAGCAAGCCAGTTGGTTGCCACACGCGCTCACGTACGCACGTCACCGCGCACCGCACTGTCAATTTTTACGATAGTTACACGGACGGCGGGATTCGGGAAATGAATTAGAGATGCACTAGATAAGAAATAGTAAAGATATGTGACGTTCCACGGCAAAAGGTACCATTGCCCCGACTGAATATTGGAGTGGCGATAATAATAAGCGTAAGCGCCAGCCGCCATAAGGTACCTTTTCCCGTGGAACGTCACATATCTTTACTATTTCATATCTAGTGAAGTCTAACGGCGCGATATCTTAAAGTTCGAATCGCGCGGGTAGTAGGTACCCACCTACTATTGAATTTCTTTAATTAAACATGTAATGTTTAATATGTGTGACAAATGTATAGATTTAGATATCTATCTATTTGAAATAGGTAGTAAATTTTTAATTTATTTTGGTAAATGTTTATTTTAACGACAGTAAGTTTACACCGGAAAGTGCCTACTCATTACCTTTATTCATAGGGTTTCTATTATTTTTCTTTACTATGTAACATTAATCTCTATCTGGTTTTAAATTACACGAAGTTTTAAAACTAATTCTTGCTGGGATTATTGCGCGGTTTATAAAACGGCGTAAACACTGCGGTTACTGCAGGGACATATGACCTTTTAAAATGACTATTTCGCAAACACTAAATCATAATTGGAATATTAGGTATAATTTAAGATTTAGCTTTCCTTTTATTTCACTCCTCTGTTTAAGTGGGTATTTATTTATCATTTCTAAGCGTCAGCAACCCTAGCGTTGTGCCGGTGCGCGCGGTGCGGGGAGCGGCGCGTTGAAGGTCACTCCATTGTATTTTTGTGTAGGTATCAAAACGGTAGGTACTTGCGTTTTGTTTGAGAGATAAGTATCTGTTCGTAAGAACTATTGTATAATCTGTGGCGTGAGTCGGACTTAAGTACTTAGTTTTTGATCCGATCCCTACGGGTTTTTAAAAGACATTTTACTCACTTTTCACTAAAAAAACATATTGTTAAAAATTGTGTAATGTACGGAACCCTTGGAACGCGAGTCCGACTTGCACTTGGGCGGTTTTTTTATTATACATACAATAGTTCTTGTAGAAACGAAACGGCCGAGCTACATACTTTGACTAAGGTGTAGAGCTAGTGAAGTTAGGGCTTGTAGAGTTAGAACCTTGGCAAGAGATCTGATAACTTTTTGACAGTGCGAGCCTTATGGTTTCGTCTGGGCAACATTTTACATCAAAATGTTTTTGGTGGGATTTCACTTCTTTTTGTAAGTTGCTTATGACAATCTTCCATCCCCTAATTTAAAGGGTTGGGGGTGATTTACTATTAAAAATCCTGAAATAAGTATCTGGGGGCATCTGTTACACAATGTACTTCTTACTGATTCCCCATATAAACCCTTCACCCCGTAAGGGTAAACTTTGGGGTTGAAATCTGCCTTCAGCCCGTAAGGGTAAACTTTAAGGTTGAAATCTATTCTATATCCTTCCCCATAACAATACCTATCTACATACCAAATTTCAACTAAATCGGTTCAGCGATTATTGATTCCCCATACAAGATTAAACCCCCTCATCATCCCCTTAGGGATTAAAAAATTCAAGTTTTTGAATTTATTTGTTGTTTGTGTACTAAAACTATCTTACATATCAAATTTCAGCTTCTTAGAGGACTTCAGGAAGTACCCTAAAGGTATTGATAATCATCAAGTGAGTGAGTCAGTGACGAAATCGAAGTTTTTAGATATGAATAAAATCTAAAGTATAAGAGCTATGCAATTGATATGCTTAATAAGTCCGAGAACTTTGTTTATCTAGTATAATCCAACCCCAAGTTATGAGGGTTCCAAAAAACGACGAAGCGCTTCGAGAAAAGGTAGATAGTGCCCTTGCGCTTTGCTCGTCTTGGCGGGGGCACTGCCGTGCCCCCAGATGTTAAAACATAATAATAATAAAGCTTTATGTTTAGTGACTTTAGTTACCTACTATTTTCGCGTAAACTAGACAATTTTTATATCTTTAGTTAATAAGGCCCAAAGGAATTATTTTTAACTTATTATAAATATCCTCTTGTTGTGAAGTACCAAATATTGTTATTTGTATATGTATAACTCTTAAGTTAAAAACAATAAAATCTGTTATTGTCTACTGTCAAAATTATTATTTTTTGCGGGATTAAGTAATACCCTGCTAGTGTTCAATAAGGCCCACAATAGGACTTTTATAAAAGGTATATTTTCCAAGAGTATCGTAATATTTTTATAACTATTTTGGTATAATGAAGAAACTTCAATAAATAAGATACCTATTTGAGTGAGTTTTTCATACTTAATATCCTGTTTATTAAAAAAAAAACATTTTAATTTAAGGTGGGCCGTATATAGACTTATACGGCCGACACGGAATATACAATAAGGTGAGGTCACTTACCTTATTGTATATTCAATATGTATACGTGTAATATTGAGCAGTTGGTTTATAATATACATAATATGATATTGACGTTGAATAGGACAGGACATGACAATAGGAACCAGAAATAGGTATAGTCGGTCAAACCAATTTGTCAGTAAATAAAAACAAAAAACTATATTCATCCTTTTCTTTTGGGTGCTAGTACTAGTGTAAGTCAAAGATAGTACATGATAGTATGATGATTCTCTCTATGTTTGAAATGAGACAGTCCTTTGACAAACTATGGTAAAAAATAGTTGTGAATATCATGTACATTTTTATTACAATTTCGAAATTCAAATGTTCTTCCTAATCAACTCGGCCACTAAACTAACTGATAACTTGGTATCCGATCCGCTAACTCGGCGAATGAATCGCCAATTCGCCAACTCTCCGAGCCGAGTCAACGCTATCACACTGCTACTAAGGCCATTCAAAAATAAACCTTAATTCGAGAGCCCGAAGGTTCTTATATGACAAACAATACATTATGACTTAAAACTTTATGGGAAACAAAGGGACCCCTTTAATTTCACGTAATGTCCGCATCTAATTTATATATGTCCACAGTAAACAAACAAATGAATGATAAGAAAAGACAGACAGTGCTGTGAGCGGCAGGTGGGGCGAGGCGAGGGGCGAGGTATAGGTAGGCTATGATAGGGTCTCGGGCGGCGCGCCGGCGACACTGACGGACCAGCGCGGCGTATGTATGAATTTCGCGCCTTTTTAAATATATTTTACTATTACAATGCAAGCTACACACCGAAATTTCTTATTTTCCATAATATGGCTGCGTAGATTATTTTATAGTAATAGACTTATTTTTACAGACTCTAATTCAATATTAGATATTATAGGACAAAAAACGCATATTAATTCTAAAGCATATATCTTATTCTTCTAAATTTTTAGCTTGCCTATTAACTTAAGAATTTAGATATGTTGTTGTGGATTTATTAAACTTTAATTCAATATCGACAAAATAATAAGCTAATTTGTAGTTTGACTAAGAAGCACGTTAAAAAAAATTCTAATAATTTTACATTATAAAGCGTCATACATATTATAAACGATGGAACTTAAACATTGCACTTTAATTCAATATTAAAAAATCATTACTAAAAATATATAAATACCTAATTTATATCTAACGCTCGTTCTAACTTTTCGTCATATTTTACAAATATGCTTAAAAATATGTCCCATGTCAGATAAGTATCACTTTTTCATCTTTAGAATTATCAAAACTTTTAGTGCAAAAATCCGGTCCCACTATTGGTCTAAAAAGCGCCTGCGCAATATACAGAGCAATCGTAGTCCGACGATTAAGTACGACGATTTCGTGGTGGTTTTGGGTCTACAACCTATAATACAACTATTTTGAAGAAAACTGCACTTTTAGAAAATAGACAAAGGTCTTACAAGTAAGTTAAAAAAAATTGCTGTCGTAAAACTCTGTCCGGATGGAATAAAATGCATATAAGTATTTATTAAAACTAGTTTTTAAATGTACTTTCTAGACTTCATTATAACAGACAGACACATAACGATTACATTATCCAATACTAGTGTATTTTCGACAGGAATAATCACTTTCCAGACCAGCATATGCCATAATACGACCAAACTATTTCGACAAAGACACCTCTTTTTTCCGGTTTTGCCCACCCCTTCACCTTAATTTTAGCAGTACTTAATGTTACTAGTAGGCAAGTCGTATAGATATATCAAGCGAAATCGCTTGACTTCTCGCTTACACATGGGACATGTCCCCTAGTGTACCTATCCCTGGCTTTAGGATTAGGCCTAGAAATGGCTTGTTAATTGAATTTAAAAGTAGTATGTGCAGAAAGAGCAAAGTCGTGGAATGTATGGGGCCCAATACATTCCACGACTCTTCTCTTTCCGAACAGACTGTGTGGGGTGTGGGGATTACTTTTATGAATAAAAGTAAAAATAAAATCAAACATCAAAGGAACATTTACTAATATAATATACTTAATAGTAGCATATAATCATATGACAAATAAAAATAGATTCTTTTCCTTAAGCAAATTAAAAATAGCGTTTTACAGTAATATGGCAACACCATGATTGCACCCCAAGATCTGATGACACGGACAGAGATCATTTTAAAAAGCAAATAATACCATAGACTATTAATAACCAGCGAAAGGCAACCTGTACCATAGATTACATAACTCAAAATCTAAGATAAGATTGTAGACATTATTGTCAACCAAAAAAAGTTGGTTTGGAACCCGACCGTAATAACTAGAGTTAGACCAAGAAAAGTCTGCAGCGATTCTGATAGCCCACGCAGTGCAAGTGTTATTGTAAACGTCAAACTTCTATGAAATTATGACGTATAAAATAACACTTGCACTGCGTGGATTATCAAAATCGCTGCAGACTTTTCTTTGTCTATAATATACCTATATACCTACCAACAAAAACTGAAACAATGTAGGGCAAAATATTGTAGCGTCAATTTCGACACCCGAAGTAGATGGCGCTGTATATGCGTAACTAGATTTTAAAACGTTAACATTTGACAACCCATTTGTCCCCGCTCCACGTGACCACCGCCATACATGAGGCCCCAGATGGGAATTATTTATACTTATGAACACATCTTGTGCCCGGCGGGGACAAATGGGAATGACAATCCAGTTAACACCAATCACGTATATCTCAGGACTGGCCTTACGGGCAATAAGAATGGGGCCAGTACAGCGGTGTGACACCGCTACAACGCGATTGGTTGATGAGTTCGCATCACGCGCGCGATTGGTCGCAGCTAGTTGCGTTAGACTGCACGATTGACTCGAATTCGTGAGTGACACCGCTGAACTAGTACCATTTTTAGTGCCCGTAAGGCCCGTCCTGAGATACGTCAATGGTTAACACAAAGTAGGTACAGCTCTATGTACTTTTGGTACAATGTCCTGTACATACTTTAGATAACTAGGAATTATTTGAATTCAGTTGTAGTGAAATCAATCAACAACAACACTCCTAACTGTACATCGGTGGATCTTATTATAGTATGAATTATCTCAGGTGATTTTTTCGGGCTCGGACCCTAATTTGTTAAACAAAAGGTATTGTTTCCTTTATGCAGTGGTTACACTACTTACTGCTAATAGCCCCGACATAAGTAACGGGAACAAGTCCGTTTAAAAAGCAAACTTACCATTTTAATTATATGGTTCAAATTCATGAAACAGCCCATTCGGAGATAACACGTTATATTATCTTCAAAAACAAGACCACACAGATTGTTCTCTGAACGAGCTGTTATATGAATTTGAACCTTAATACTATAACGATAGTTGCTTTTTAAACGACTTGGTTGCTTCGGCACGTGCTGTAGACCTCTCTTAAAAGAAACAAAGGCTTTTGTTTAACGGATTAGCACACGAGCCCGAAAAAATCATTTGAGAGAATTCATACTATACTGAAGGCATAATGTCCACCGATGTACAGTGAACAGTGTAGGCGATGGTACAGGCCGCCTTCCATTGTCACTTACTGATGAAGAGTAGGCCAATGAAAATATTACAAATATTGATACAAGTTTTAAAAAACAACATGTCTTTCATGTAACATAACTTTTCCTCCTATTCATTAAAACAACATAATACCTTAAAATTCTAGAATAACCTTAGTTTTCAATATAACTATAAAATGGTCGCTTCGACTGTATACTATTTCATATATGAGACAAAATCAGAGCGTTTGTGTCCCCCTTGTTAGGACAATTTTATTGATGAAATGTTTCGTCATTTTAATGATATTTAGTATCTGGTAGAGGTGCCTGACTACTGCCAAACGATCAGAAATATATGATTAAAATCTACCTACACTTTGTTAAAACTAGGCGTTCGTAACGCCCGTGATATTGACGAACATTTAGGGCCCCTGAGGGTCTATCGTCAACCACGTTCGACGTGTCGCCTCTCTGTCGCACTAGTATTCATTCATACGTAAGTGTGACAGGGAGGCAACACGTGCCGAAACCGAAGGTTCGGTTTAGACTCAGTTTCGACCGACACCGAAACCACATTTATGCCGAAACTTATATATACGTGTTAAAACCGTTGAAAAAATCTATGTCCTTCCTTTTTAGACATATTATGAACAAAGCAACACTTGTAATTCGTGCAAGTTTAGCGGTTTAACAAACTAGCCAAGTGCGAGTCGGACCACGCTTAATCTAATTAAAAAAGACTAATTAGAATTCATTTATCATTATAGAAGAGTAGCCTAACGCGATCCGAAAGTAAAATGTTGTAGGTAAGTAAGTTTCGGCGCGGCCGAAAGTTCGGAAATTTTTTGGCCGAAACCGAACCTTCGGCCGAAACATAATTTTTATTCCGAAACCGAAACTTCGGTCGTACACTCATTTAAATGTGCTGTGGTCGGGGACTTTCACGAAAGTTATAAAAGCGACCATTACGATTGAAAGCAAAGTCATTTTTATAAAACTTGTGCCAATTTTCAGCAGACGCCAAATGTTCATTAATTAATGCAGAGCAGATCCTTAATTATCTACATTTAACTATATTACCTTTCCATTTTCTCAATAAAACTTTTGACTAGCTAAAATCAAATATACAGTGCGACATGACTTAAAGGGACCATTTTGAACATGTTGTTAACAATATTAAATATTTAGTTCAAATGTCAGTATAGAATTCGATCATTTTGCAAAAAATATTATAAAAGTTTCAGTTCCTTTAAATACAAACATCTAATGTTTCTGATAATTAGGTGATGGGTCTCTATTGTTTCCCATAAAGTTTTATGTCATAATGTATTGTTTGTCCGCATTTTCGTTAGTCATAATCTGGTATTTCTCAGAAACGCGTAACTTTTCAGGATTGCCATAAAACAAACCTAACCTAACCTATCTATAGGATAACCTTACGAAAATCCTGAAAAGTTAACGATTTCAGAATTATGACTAATGATAATCTGACAATCATTACATTATGACTTTCAATAATTATGTCAAACAAAGGGATTCGTTAGGTGATATCCTAAAAGAATGTTTCTCACCCTTAGAGTACGGTCAAAGACACCTACCGAACACCTAGCCATTCAAAGATGGCATATCCTCGAGATGTTGGGATGGGTGCCGCAGTGACTGGGTGCCCTGGCAAAGGCGTGGAAACTTAAGACGCCGGTTCGAATCCGGCCTGGGCCACTGGAAGGCTGGGTCACTTTTAGTATATGACATCTATTACTGTTTGTAATTTTTTCAAAATTCTTTAAAAAAGTGTTGTGTCCGTAAGCGACCCTGAAAGAATGGTTCTTTAAATTTTCGTACATTTTGAAATTCAACTTTTCCAGTATCGCAAGGAAGCAACATTTGTTATTTAACATTTTTAAAATGTACTTATAGTTATTTTTTTATTTCATGGTCCTTTTAGTCTTGTCCCACTGTATAGACAAGCAGAGCGAAATAATCATACAATATTTTCTCAATAAAATTAATAATTACTTAGCACCAATAATTTAAAAAAGAACATACATAAAGTATGGGAAACTTAATTGAAACTAATTATTTTTCTTACTAGCAACACCTTAGCATAGACAACAAAAACCACTTTTAATCGCAACATTTTTAACATCCAAAAAACACCGTCGTACCAAAAGTTCTAACTATGGGACCGATTTATTTGGGCTGGCGATGAGACCATATATTTTAAGACCATACGTTTCTACTATAAGTATTCCGTCTAAATCTGGGCTATTAGACCGCGAAAACCGAAGTTCGCAATTTGCGGGCATCTTTCTCTTTTACTACAATTAAAGTGACAGAGAAAGAAAGATGCAATTTGCGAACTTCGATGTTCCCGATAGGCCCTCTGCGCCGATTTGACAATCGACTAAAGGCTTCTACAGACGTTGCAACAAATGCGAATAAATCATTACGCGAACTTAACTTTATATTATTGATGGCCAAAAGGTGTTATTTTTTGTTGACCATACGCTGCAGTGGATTTTATTTTAATAATGTTGCCAGCCTAAATAAATCAGTGCTCACCCCAATCTCACCTTATTTTACTAACTAGAAAGAGATAGACATTTTTCTTGACGAATTTTAAAAACACTAATTTTTAAATAGAATTTTTGTACTGAAAAACGGCCAATTCTATTCATTAACGGGTTTGCCATAGACAATGTTTTTTTGTTTTTAGCCTTTTTGAAAGGCGGCCAAGCGCGAGTCTGACTCTTATACAGGGTGGAAAGGCACGACGATCCTTCCCGGAAGTATTAGGTCGTTTAAGTGATACAGAGACTATTGGTAATGGTAAGAATCGTTAATTGAGTAAAAAATAAAAATTGCAAAAATACTACTTTTTAACTGTGGTGATAACCCTATAGCATGTGCACATGACGGCTAGATTAAGGATCTCCGTCGGGAAAGCTCGGGACTTTACACTTTTTTCCGATCGTTGACAGTATCGCAATGATGTATGAATGACGCATAAATGTCAAATAAATCAAATGCATGCAAAAATATTACAAACAATTTTATTACTTTCTTAGATAATTACTTTTTTCCAATATTTAATACTATCTTCTTTTCACATACGGTGTTCAAATGTACCTCCGTGTATTACAACGCCGCCGCAGCCCGTACCCGAGTATGTCGATGCACATGCGATATAGTGTATGCTCTTCGTCATTTATCCTCCGCAGAAAGCACCAATTAGCCTTTGTCTCATTTCGTCCGCAGTTTCACATTCCGTTTGGTTTGGTACACCATATCTTTTACACAGCCCCACAAATTTAAATAGCCACGAGCATCTAACATTTTTATTTGAAGAATATGACATTCAATAAGTATAGTTCAATGAAAATTTAATTTCAAACATCAGACGTCTTGTCTATTTCCTACCACGCAAGAAGGTTTGTTAGTTTGGTATTGAAGAAGTATTTATTCTTGATTTATTCTTAGTATTTCATTTTTGCAAGTTCATTTGGTGCAACTAACACAACCTACATGTAATTTTTTATTATTTTAAATAGTTTCCAATTATTCGAAAATAATTTTGTGAAACGTGTTAAGAAACTAAAACCTTTTTATCAGTCAAGGAAACCAGAGATATTTATTATGAAAGAGGTTGTTGTTGTTGTTATTATCATAACTACTTTATTTACAACTGAATAAATTCACATTCTATGTTCAAAGTGGCCTCCGTGCATAATAATGCAGGCTGCAGCCCGTGCGCGAGTATGTCGGTGTACCTTTGCTAATATTCGCTCTCGAACGTTTCTACGGCGCAGGCTGGCGAAAGCAATGGTTAACCTTTGCCTCATTTCTTCGGCGTTGTCACACTCCGTTTTGTACACTATATCCTTGATAGTCCCCCAAAGAAAAAAGTCTAGAGGCGTCAGATCCGGAGATCGTGGTGGCCAACGATGCGGTCCGAACCGGCCGATCCATCTATCTCCGAATTCGTCGTTCAGGGCTAGCCGCACTTCGTTAACAGAATGGGCCGGTGCACCATCTTGCTGGAACCATACTTCTCTACGCTCGGCCACTGGTAAATCGTCAAGGTAATTCTGCAACTCCGTATTCAACAGTTCCAAGTATCCAGCTCTGTTCAAAGTTGGAGGCAAAAAAACAGGTCCAATCAGTGTATCCCCGTGTATTGCAGCCCAGACGTTAACGGACCACCGATATTGGTGACCCGAATGTCGGTATTCGAACGGATTTTCTACTGCATACATATGTTCATTTCGCCTATTCCACATGCCGTTACGGGAAAACAAACTTTCATCGCTCCAAATAATGCGGCGGATGAACAGGCGATCTTCCTCCAGTTTATTTAAAAGCCAACGGCAGTATGCTGCTCGTACAGGGCAGTCCCTGGGCAGCAGAGCTTGAACTCGCTGAATGCTGTAAGGGTGAAGACGTGCACGTTTCAAGATTTTGAGTACTGCGGTATGAGTTAGGCGGAAATGTCGGGCTGCCTGCCTCGAACTAGCCCTTGGATTTTGCTCGAAATACCGCAGCACTCGCTCTTCAAGTCTTGGTGCAATGTGAACTACACCTCCTCCCCGTTGGTCGTTTTGGCCCGTTCGTGGTACTATGGGCTCATTATTTGCCACGCGATCAATGGCCCGTAAAATTGACATACGGCTAGTTGGGTGTGGTGGAGGATATCTTTGTCTGTAGCGTCGTAACGTCTCGGCGGCATTATAATTACACTCCCCGTATAACATAAGCAAATTTAGGTAATCGCGGGCTCCCAAGGGCATTTTGGAACTAGGTTTTATCGCGTAATTTGCAATTTGTGGCACATTTAATTTCAAACATCAGACGGTCTGTCTATTTCCTACCACGCAAGATGGTTTGTTAGTTAGGTATTTAAGAAGTATTTATTCTTGATTTATTCTTAGTATTTAATTTTTGCAAGTTCATTTGGTGCAACTAACACAACCTACTTGTTATTTTTAATTATTTTAGATAGTTTCCAATTATTCGAAAATAATTTTGTGAAACGTGTTAAGAAACTAAAACCTTTTTATCAGTCAAGGAAACCAGAGATATTTATAAGACGATTGCGTACTTTTGAGTGGTTGTCAATGTCACCATTTGAACTGTCGTTGTAAACAATGTTGTGGTTAGTATTATTAATATTAAGGAATAACATAACTATTTCATTCAAGTATTGAACAAGTGGAACCACTAAGAAAGCGAAAATCCTGCAATGATTCTTACCGTGCTGTAAGCAGACCTAAAAATGGTTAGATGGCAACAAATTAGCATAATTTCCTGTCGAATACTGATTGTTTACAAGTAAGTTCATTGACCCTGTCACCTGTTAGGGTTAGAACAAAGTAGTTTTTTGCGTGGATGTTTAAAAGGTCATAATTTAGAAACGGTTGCCCATATTAACATAGTTTCTATGGAGAAAATATAGAGCTTAGGCTAAACTATCTCCCATTTCCGGAAAGGATCGTCGTGCCTTTCCACCCTGTATAATACTTTTCTTTCTAAAATGTTGAAATGCTTAGCATATCGAACAATAACATTTTAATACAATGATATGCTAAGCGAAAATGGCCCAGTTTTTAATTATTTATCTCGCACAGGTAATGATAGATAACTTCAATGTAATCATAGAGTAATATAAGTAAAGAAAGAGTGGTAACTCCATACATCAGTTTTCTTACCAAAACGCGCGTTATTTCGTACGTCTAGCGTCAAGTAGCGGAATATATCAGTACTGCTAGATGACAATAGATGTCTCGGCGAATGAAAACTCTAATGCTCAACAATTTTCAGCTAATATTATATCCGGATTAACTGGAAGTCTATTTTCAACCCCATTTTGCTTATAATATTAGTTGTAAATAAATTGTTTTAGTAGTACATTTTTTGTCAGTAGCTACACTTGTGACATCTCGTCTCAAGGTAGGGGTACTGATAGTTCCACTACTTGACGTTAGATGTCGACTACGAAATAACGCGCGTCCTGACAAGAAAACTGATGTATGGAGTTACCACT
Organism: Cydia splendana; assembly: GCF_910591565.1. Taxonomy (NCBI): domain Eukaryota; kingdom Metazoa; phylum Arthropoda; class Insecta; order Lepidoptera; family Tortricidae; genus Cydia; species Cydia splendana. Next base: position 9,142,431 of record NC_085983.1, read on the forward strand.
CTTTCTTTACTTATGTTACTCTATGATGTAAGTAATACTCTCTACCCTTTGAACGCCATTCGTGCCCTATAGGGGTCTATCGCGCGCGGCACGCCATCGTGAACCTTGTCGGAATACACTATGGTTGATATTGGCCTGTAGCCGAGCGCGTCAGTTGACGTCTTTGACAGTCAAGGGGTTAACAAAGGATTTTTTTTACTAAGGGAAAGACTGCTGTCAATATAGGATCGTCTATAGACTCTATAGAGTTAGACCAAGAAAAGTCTGCAGCGATTATGATAGCCCACGCAGTGCCAGTGTTATTTTAATCGTCAAACTTCTATGAAATTATGACTTTTAACCTTTTGAACGCCACAGACGGCAATTGACGTCAACGCAAAATCGTGACAACGACGCCAAAGACGGCATTTGATGTTTTTCAATTAAAAGACACATCAAGATTGTTTACCTTATTTCTAATGCTAACAAAAACGAACTATAAATAACACTTGCACTGCGCAGGCTATCAAAATCGCTGCACATTTTTCTTGGTCTAACTTTAGCTTCCTTACGAACCTTACTGAATATTTCGTAACCGGCTTTCCCCACTGGTCTTTGATGTTTTTTAAATTTTCTTAGACTATACACCGTGTTTTTATTGAATTCCGTTAACTTCGGGGTATAGTTTAGTACGTTTATAAGAACTAAATGGCATAGTTAATTTTCAAAAAAAAATTTTTTTTTTGTTTACTTTTTTGTTTTTTTTTTTGTTTAAAAAGTAATTAAATGTAGCATATAGCGTTGTTGTAACTCGGGCATTACATTTAACTCAACCAAACAATTGAAATCTGTGACATATCAATGTCATTTCGTACATCAATCGACCGAGATTGTACTTAAGTTTAGTAGCAAATGTATGAACTCATTCTAAACACTAATCAATATGTAAGCCGGCCCTAAGGCAAGTGTACACGCTTGTAGAGGCCTTATAGGAAAAAAATAAATTATGGATTATCTCCGAAATGGACTTAATTAGAACATCGGTGTCTTTGAGAAAGTTACTTGATTTAAGCTCAGGAATGCACCCTTGAAATTAACGGAAATAAAAAAAAAACACGGTGTAGAACTCAGTCCCGATGAAATAGTTATTGTCTATGGCAAGCCCGTGGTCATCGAGCTAAACTACGATCACATTATGCCTTCAATCACAGATATTTGACCCTGCCACGGGTTTAATGCGTGCTGTCTTGAAAGTATGCTCTGCGGAATATTCCATATTTTTTTCAACTGTAAGGAATACATATAGTCTGACAAAAAAGAGTAGAAATTGAAAAGTGGCAATACTGTAGTGTCGTCCCTTTCAAATCAATATATATAAGAAAACGGGACGACACTACAGTATTGCCACTTTTTAATTTCTACTCTTTTTTGTCAGACTATAGAACTCATCTGTTTTTCATTGCTGAAACGAAAAGTAATCGGTGCTTTTGCAATCTCTCGCATATGGATTTGTTTATTTTTTAATTTAATTGAAAAAATAAAAAATACGTGTCATTATTTTTTGATAATTAGACGGACTAATTAGAGTTAGACCAAGACAAGTCTGCAACGATTTTGATAGCACACGCAGTGCAAGTGTTATCTTAAACGTCAAACTTCTATGAAATTATAACGTATAAATGACACTTGTGCTATCAAAATCGTTGCAGACTTGTCTTGGTCTAACTCTAACATTTTTTTGGAGACAAAGGCTTGTCTTCAACTTTTACATTCGATTTTTTAATTTAAACATATCTTGGACCCTTGGGTCGTATGACCGCCATATTGTTTCAAGTCAATTCTAGTTTTAATAAAAGTTTTAACAAACCAAGACAGCACGAACCAACCACAAATGCTTCAATTCCACATATCACTTCAACCATTTTTAAAACGTCCAAAAATCACACCGAAATCCTTAACACTAGGGAACAAAACATCGTTACAACTAAAACAAAGTTGAATGTGCGGTCGGCGAAACATATAATCAATGCAAGTTCGTACAAAACGTGAACTAGCTAAGTCGACGCCGAACGCACATTTAAGTTTGCGCAGCGATTCTTTTTTCGTAGTCTCTACGTTAGGGCATTTAAAAGAATGTAAACAAAATCATGTACAGTCAGCAGCAGAAGTTGCTAAGCGGGCGACGTGTTCAAAATGATCTTGACGCGACTTTATTGTTAAAAGAATAAGAGCGTGTCAAGGTAATTTTGAACACCACGCCCGTTTAGCAACTTTTGCTGCTGACTGTACTTTACCTATAAAGTAAGGACGCGATGCACGAAGAATTTCGTACATTGACCCGCCATTTTCTATGTCTGTCGCACGCGCATACTTATAGGGCTGTACCGCTCCCACAGTGGCTTTAACCGCCGGCGTCATGAGCGGGACAGCAATTCAATTAAGTGCGTGCGATAGAGATAGGAACAGGCAGGTCAATGTACGATATTCTTCGTGCATCGCGTCCTTAGTTTGATAAGAAATAATTGGCCGAATGACGGACCTTTATTAGTTTATAACTTTATATTCTTTTAAATACCTAAATGAAGACTATAATCTTCAAAACATCTAACCGAAAACGGAATCGCTAACTATATCTGTCCTCTTTCGACACGTGGTCTCCTGATATGGTAGATAGAGACGGCATTACATTTCAAATTTCACACTTTTATAATTTTACTATCATATTTTTATCAACTTTTGTATGCAACTAACTAGTCTCACAAAAAAGACAATGAACTAATAGAAAAAATGTATGTTCATGTTAACAGAGACTTAAGAGTCCACCCAAGCTAACTCTGCACCCACTTTGACATGATATGACAAATTGTGGAATAACCACAATAAACGACATATTTTTATATAAATCTGACCTTTCTGATGACACCTTCACACTTTGTCATTTCTGTGAGTGTGAGAGTTAGTTTGGTCTTAACTCTAGTCGATTTAAATGTCAAAAATCATTATTTTTCAGTAATAAAGTTGATAAAAATGCATTTTATCAAAAAAATATGTCTTTTATGAATTCTTCATATCGACGCTTGCAGCAAAGGGCCAACGAACCATTATAGGTTGTAGCACGTATACGTTAGAGTGAGACAGCGTTCGTGGGCCGTTGGTGAGTACCTTAAGCCGGACTGTTGTCTCTTTCACGCTTCCGGGGATCGTCTGGAGTGATGTGGGTCATATTCATGTGGCGCCTGCAACAAAATAGTAGTTCATGTTCAACACAAGGGATCAAAATTATATATTTCCGTCAAGGGCGTATGGTCAGCCAAGAAAACGGTTTACCACTTTTCGACTCTATCAATCAGATGATAGAGTCGAAAAGTGGTAAACCACTTTCTTGGCTGATTATACATTGAATCCTGAATGAAGCGATGGAGCGTAATGAGGGATTCAAGTGTTAACGCCCAAGACGAAATAATTTTGATACCGTGTGACACATACTGCTTTTCACATCAACTATGAGGAAATTGTTATGTTCCAAAATATGTATTATTTGACAAAAAAAAAATAGTATGTAAGAAAGAATAAAATCGTGTCCTAGAACAGAAAAGTACTACTTTGATCAAAGTGGCACTTTTCTTCCCTCCTAGCAGGGAAGAAAAGTGCCACTTTGATCCCTCCTAGCAGGGAAGAAAAGTGCCACTTTGATCCCTCCTAGCGGGAAAGAAAAAGCCCTTTTCCGAATAGGTGATGTGAAAAAGATTTTGCTAAAGGCGATGCGGTAGAGATAGGAACAGGCGAGTTACTGTACGAAATTCTTCGTGCTACTATCCTTACTTTAACACATTCAGTGCCGAAAACCCGACTATCGGGTATTTTTATGGTTTCGTTCCCAGACCGGACGACCCGATAGTCGGGATCGTGGTACACTGAGAGAAAAGGATAACAAAAACACACTTAGAATTACAAAAATAAACTTAATCCGGGGACAAGGAGAGTCAACTAAGAGGAACAAATTGACTTTTGCAATTTCTATTAGTTCTTGCAATTTCTATTATCTGTTTGTTGAAATTAGATTTAGGATTACTGAGCTGTTTGTAGAAATACATAAACTTTACAGAAATAGTGAAACGTCCATAATTATTACTAAACTTCATTTTCTCCCCCAGTACAGAACTGTTTTTTAATTCCTGGTGATGATTTTTCTCTCAGTGTATTACTGTTTTATATGACGAAATTGCTGTGGCCTGGCGCGGACGACTTGTTTGGCTGGGTGGCAATGAATGTGTTAAGGCGAGGTATGCCCGAGGAAAATTTTCAGATTCTGTCAAATTACCCCATTTCACACACAAGTACACTTCACGCACACTACCTCAGTTTACTGGGACAGGTCAGTGACCCATCCTGTTTTTTTAAAGATGCAAATGAGAGTATTTTGAGTTTCGTGTTAACCACTAGCCTCCTTTGAGGAAGAGAAACTCTAAAAAAGTTCCATTGAAAGAAGGAAGAGAAACAATATATTTTATCTTACTCTTCTTGTCTGTTCAAGTCACATGTGATGTATTTACATGTAAATTAACTAAAATAGAATTCATTAGATACGCGTACTAAATAAACCGAATAAATACAGAAGTCGTCAGATGAAAAACGTTATTTAGGTACTACTCTATTCAATAGGGCTTTCGATAAGGCGCAAAATTAATTCAATGACAATTTAATTGAAATCATATGTGTATTCCGATGATGTTATTATTATATAACTTACTTACGTTAGCTTAGCTTTAATCTGTATATATTTAGTTGTAGTACCTAGCTAATAAGAAAATTTTGCATGCCTTTTCAAGTGAAATGTAGGGGAGAGCGGGGACAAACGTAACGGCGGGTAGAAAGGAAAGTTACTATTGCTCTGTAAGTTTATCTAATAGTCAAAACACCACTCCGCTGCTATTAGGTGATAGACAGTGGCGCCCCCTTCACTTGCATTCAGTCGAAACGGGCGCCACGTGCTATTAGGTTGTGTGAGAAAACGCAACGTGATTTTTCTAATCAAAAGTACGTTTTTCGACTTTTAGTTATTTGATGTTTACGTTGTATTAAAATACTTAATTTTCTGAAAAATTGCATATCCCCTAGAGTGGCATTGTCCGGCTCCCGGTCTCTATGGTGGCGGGGAGCCGGGAGACGGACAGACATAACAAGCCGTTGAATGGCGGCGCCTCAGATTTAACGGTGGGTTGAAGTTGGGTGGCGCGGCCATTTTGGAAAAATATACGTCAAGTGGCGGGGCCTCCAGGGTGGTCATCGCGAATTTGGCGCGTGTTAGAAATATGACCATTTCTCAAAAAATATGTATGAATGATATATATTAACTATGTATTATTGAATTCAGCATAAAATGGTTTATTTGATTGTATACCAATGAATTACATTCTATTTTATGTGAATTATGCTGGACTTGATCAAATCTCATATTATTACCAAATTTTTTCTACTTTCATGTATAAAAATACGTATAATTAGGAAATAAAACAATTGATTGTAGAAAAAGCAGTTTTTATGACAAAACAATACATTTAATATGATTCACACAGTTCTAACAAACTTTATTTTACGCGGGAATTCGACCGTTAAGGAATACCATCCTTAATTGTTTATTGACGAATGCATCTTGCAAGAGTGAGCAAGCAAGGCATAGGGTTAACGGTTTTATTTTAGGTGCGAAATACGATGTCGCACAGAGGCCGGGAGACGGTCTCTGCCACTCACGGGCTTGTTATGACGGAACCGTCTCCCGGTTCGCCGCCAATTAGGGAAGTGTCCGGCTCCCGGCCTCTGCCAAGCTGGGGCATATTTAAAAAAATGGCCGCGTCATTTTTCCTACCCTTCAACCGGAGGCCCTGCCACCCGAAGGGATATTGATTATTGATTAGATTGATTGCAATTTATTTTCTCGAACACGTTCCGTTTCAAAGATATCTTTCATGTTTTCAGAAAAATGCGGTCGGGTACAAAAGTAACAAAGCCGTATAGGTACAAAAGTAACATTTACATCCCATACAATATATACCTATTGAATCTAATATGGGGTCACACGCTTAATGCGTCAATGATGATTTAAACGATGTATGCCATATTTATGAGTGAAGAAACTCTGAGCCTGAATTATCTGAGTAGGAAACATGTTTATAACAGAATAATTGATCTCATCACTTGAAATAAAAACAATTTCTAACGAGGACTTAATATTGATTTGTTTTCTTAAAATGCTAATGTTTATGTAGTTAAAATGCAAATATTAAAGTGCGTGATCAATAATAATTTACATAGTTATATAGTACTTTTTTGATTTGATATGTCATATTATATTAATTACAGCCCACTGTGTCTTGTTACTTTTGACCCACATGTGTTACTTTCTGCACGCCAACGGGGTCATAAGTAACAACAGACGATTTTTTTGTCACTCTAGTACTTACATACAAAATACACAATTATAAGGTTCATCAAGATGTTAATGTACAGAACATGCAATGAAGTTATATATGACTACATTAATTTCATCAAAATAATAACGGTTAGCCAGAAACTAAGGTCAAAGTACAAAGTGTTGCGTTTCTCCCCGCTCTCCCCTACGCATCCAAAATTACTGTCCACCTATGTTCATCACTACATTTTTGCAAACATATCGTTATCTTCGTCAATAAATAAAGTCCTGGCAGGGTGGAAATTTAATTTTGGCGGATTGTTTTTCTCTGCATCTGACTGTACAGCTACGCCAAATTTTTGGTAAACTTACAGTTATATGTTCAGAATCTGAATCTGTGTACTTATATAGTACGAAAATACTTAAGATATATGGACATTCCTCTGGTCCTAGAACTACGTCCAAAAGAGAGGTATGGCCACTGTGAATTACATCTCGCTTTGTGTGGTAGGACACAGCACAGCAGATGTCATTCCAGATCTAAAGCAGAGCTAAACCTTACAGAAATCTGCAGCCAAATAACACTAGATCCTACTCATAGTATTGTTCCTGCCGGTGAGTATGGTTGCCAGTTATCAACGAGGGTGCCGAGGGTTAGGCACGGCAACGCGCATGTACCTAACACCTCTGGAGTTGCAGGCTATATCAATAGGCTACGGAGACTGCTTACCATCAGACGGGTCGTATGCATGTTTGTCATCGACGAGGTATAATAAATAAAATTATATATGCACAGAATATAATTGAACTAAAAACTTTGTTTTATTTTATAGTAAATTTGGATAACAATCGATACATAGACAATCCCAGTAAACCAGTCTGCAGCCTGTAAGCCTCGTAGGCAAGTATATCTCACGCCTCACGAGCCGCAAAAACTCGCTACGACTGAGGCTAGACCATAGTCGTTTATTTATTCTTGATTTCATGAAGGTTTGCAGAACAGCACGTAACCGCATTATACATCTAGGCGGACCTCACAGCAACAAAATAGGTGTACCGCTTCAAGATTTTCAAGTAGTACACGAAATATTTACATATCGTTCCGTATTAATAGGTAATATTTGAAGATCAAAAGTTCTCTAACATAAATACAAGATCAAAAAATTGTCATCACAATCAGTTCATTGACGTTGACGTACAGAAGTCACATGGGTACGTTTTTAAAATGACGCAATATTAGGTAATACCAGCATAATGAAAATTAACTCCAATCAGTAAGTATGAGTTTTCAAACTTTTTTCATTTTAAGCGGGGTTTCAAGGAGCAAATTACTTAAATGATTTTGGAACCGTATTGTTTTAAGATAGTTTACTGCGTTTTTTAATAAGTATGCCCCGTAAACAACAACAAATCAAATTTAAGATGAGACTCGAGCTCTATGTGATGATAATTTAATTACCCTATTTTTTTAAATACAATTTGTCTACTGGTATACTTTTTCATATACGTATATGATTTAATGTCAAAATAATTGCAAAACCCAACTGTCAGTTTAGTGCGCCCTGCGATAGGACCGCCTTCGTTCAAGCCCAGCGGGCATCTGATCAAAGAAGTTGCGTGCACGGGACCGCTGATATCATGTTTTTGAACTTATTTATTTAATGTTAAATTAAAAAAAAAAGTAATCGCGGAATTCGCTCAAGCATAAAATTGCGCGTTATTAGAAGCAGTTTTCATATTTTTATCTTTTGTGCACAAATTGTTACGAATCTTTAAAGTCCGTTTTAGACCTATGTTCGTGATCGTTTTCTATCGAGCAAAAGTCAAAAACTTAGGATTCGAATCGCGGAAGTCACTAGAAAAAGCCCTCAAGATTGCTAATTGAATGTATGGCAGCCGTATTATGATCCAAAAAAGAGCTACGGCTTTTTAAAAACTTCGTTTTCTGAACCCACTGCACCTTAAATAGATATAGATACTAGTCATAAATGATAATAATGAACTTGCAAGGTATCTATGTATGTAACTACATATGTTTGTACGGGTCAAATCTTGCAAGTTAAATTTGACCCACTTCCCAACTTCCAATGAAGTTGAAAATTTGCACACATATGTGTGTCGGGTGACAATGCAATATTATGGTACCATCGAGCTGATCTGATGATGGAGACAGGAGGTGGCCATGGGAACTCTGTGATAAAACAACGCAACCTAATTGTGTGTGGGGTTGTTAGAATTGTCTCGATGAGTATTAGTTGCCTGTGGAAAGAAAAGTACAGTCAGCTCTAAAGCCACAATGAAATGAATGCCAAAATCTTATTTTGTAGTTATGTACCTTAATCCTCTTTCGCCTCTAAAGCACAGACTGCACATGCTGCACGCTTTCAGCTCGCTTTTCTCCTTGTCTATGGCGTTGTCTGTCTTGTCTCTGGTCTCGCCCTTGTCTTTGGTATTCCACGGCTTGCGCTCCGGCGTCTTGATGCGCGGCTTGGCGTCTGAAATTATAAATATACGAGTAGAATTTATCGATTTCCGTCACCTAAAGGTTGTGTGGAAGAGATCGCTTTTCAGCGATAAGACCGCCTGTTGTTTACCTCTACTTCTGTTGCTGTTTTCTGTCTGTATTGTTTTTTTTATTGAAGTGTGCAAAGAGTATTTGTATTAACTCACATTTATAGGCGGGTCCATCGCGAATTTATTTTATTACTTTTCCCCGTCTCTAAATTTGAGTTAATATGTGTTCAAAACGCGAAAGTTTTAGTATTTGTATTGTACAGTCGCCATCAGATATATCGGAGCGGCCAAGGTGCTCACAAGTATCCGAACACGCCTCTATTGTCAAGGAGTGCGTGTTCCGATATTTTTGAGCACCTTGGTCGCTCCGATATATCTGATGGCGACTGTATTGTGGATCCAACTGGATTAATGATATAATTATTTCGATTATAATGATAAGAGTTTCTGAATATGATATCCATCAGAGGGCCCTTCCTTATGTACATGGAGCATAAACACCCTTTAGGCATGGAACGCTACATACATTTTAATAGATAGAGTCAGACCAAGTTAAGTCTGCAGCGAATTTGATAGCACAGACTGTGCAAGTGTTATTTTAAACGTCAAACTCCTATGAAATTATGACGTTTACTTAACAGTCGGTGCTGTCAAAATCGCTGCCACCTTACCTTGTTCTGACTCTATGCTTTTTTGACGTGGTAACTTTTTACTGAATCGGACGACACGCTAGACCGGGCCGGGGCCGGACCGGAGCTTCCGGCGCTTCGTTTTCTATGGAAAGCACATCGTGATCACCGATCAGCTCAGCCGTCATAGAAAACGTCGGACGCCTCGGCCCGGGCCCGGCCCGGTCTAGCGTGAGTCATTCTTTATACTGAATTTACCAGTTAGGTATACTTATAAACCGTAGCTGCCCATATAACCATTTCCAGTCGCCGTTACGACGCGGTGTTGACACATCTTGTGTCGACACCGTCTGTTTCGGTCACAATTCCAGTCGCAGAGTCGTCGCCGTGTCGACACAGTTACCAGAAATGGGGAAGGGTCGACACATGACACAAAGTGACATAAAGTGTGGTCGCCGTGTGCACACATTGTTTCGGGTTTGCGACTACTTTATGCCAAAATCATTCGTTCATTCGTTCATTTTGTTCCTGTCAAATGGAAACTGTCAGATAGAAAAATACTTAAATAAAAATAAGTGACATTAATACGCCATCTCTAAAACGGATTACAAGACGTAATTATATATTGTTTGCATTTATATTACAATATGACTTAAATTATTATGGGGAATTAAACTGCTCGAGTGATTTGATAAACTAAGTGTAATATAATCAACGCGCCACCACATTGTTTTAGTTTAGCCGGAAATGAAATTGTTTACTTCTCAGTGCCTGTGTTCATAACTATTTTATTTGAAGCATTTTTAGTACTTCGATGCGTATACTATACTTAAATAACAGAAATAACGCTTTACATACTACGAAACTTGTTAATTATGATGTATAAATATGGTTTAAGGCTGAGAAATATTGCAGTCACAAAGTAGTTGCAATGTTTCGACTTTGTGTCGACTCTGTGTTGACACATGACACGCGCTGTCAAATGTTATAACAAAGTTACTGGTATGTTACTGTATTTGCAAAATGGCTCCTTGTGTTGATTTGTTTTCAGATATTCTCAAAGTGTAAAAATGCCGTGGTCAGAGATGGGCATTAATCGATTAACTGTTTATTCGACTAATTAATGGAATAAAAAAAGTTAATTCTCAAATTTTAATCGCGATTAGTTTAGTCGACCTAACATAGATTGAAATTGAATTAATCTGAATATTAATCGAATAAATTATCGATTAAATCTCGATTGAAAGTTGACAGGGGGCCATTTTTGTACGTAAAAATAATAGAAATGTCTTGCATGCAGATGGTAGCAAAACACTTTGTCATAAAAGTCGAGATGGGTGTCGATATATAGGTTTTAGGGGGCGCAGATTTCGAAAATGATAACCATTTTGGATTCCAAGATGGCGGCCATGCACTATGTCATAAAAGTCGTCATGGATGTCGTTTTATAGGGTTTAGGGGGCCCGGATTTAGAAAATGATGACCATTTTGAAATCCAAAATGGCGGCCATGCACTATGTCATAAAAGTCGTCATGGGTGTCGTTTTATAGGTTTTGGGGGGCGCAGATTTAGAAAATGATAACCATTTTGGATTCCAAAATGGCGGCCATGCACTATGCCATAAAAGTCGTCATGGGTGTCGTTTTATAGGTTTTAGGGGGCGCAGATTTCGAAAATGATAACCATTTTGGATTCCAAGATGGCGGCCATGCACTATGTCATAAAAGTCGTCATGTATGTCGTTTTATAGGTTTTAGGGGGCCCCGCTTTCGAAAATGATGACCATTTTGGAATCCAAAATGGCGGCCATGCACTATGTCATAAAAGTCGTCATGGGTGTCGTTTTATAGGTTTTGGGGGGCGCAGATTTCGAAAATCATAACATTTTCAATTTAAAAATGGCGGCAATGCACTATGTCATAAAAGTCGTCATGGATATCGTTTTATAGGTTTTAGGGGGCGCAGATTTCGAAAATGATGACTATTTTGGATTCCAAGATGGCGGCCATGCACTATGTCATAAAAGTCGTCATGGATGTCGTTTTATAGGTTTTAGGGGGCGCAGATTTCGAAAATGACGACTATTTTGGATTCCACTTTTATGACAAAATACGTAGCCGCCATCTTGGATTATAAAATGATCATCGTTTTCGAATTCTGCACTCCCTAAAACCTATAAATCGACATCCGTGACGACGCAAGTTATCTGTATTTTCAGATCTAACAAATTGCTACAGAATACAAAGGACAAAAAAGAAGCGAGGAGGTAATGAAACAAGCAAAAATACAGATGATTCCTCGACGCAATTGGGTGATTCTTAAATTGTGTCCAGATTTTTTTTGTCATAAAAGTTTATATTTTTCACATATTACTCTCACAAGTTCCGTGACATTTCGACCTTGTAATTTTTTAAGTAAATGTTTTTGTTTATCTATGAGGATCTCACTAGAATAGTATAATCACAGATCATATAAATCAAGGTATGTTTATATCAGATGAATGAAATAGTAACGCAAAAAAAAAATATATTTGTGTCTTATATTCCTGCCGAAGACTTTTATTTTACCTTTTCCTTCTACACAAGTTTGGCCAAGTAATAAGAATTTAGGGCTCTCAATTTTATTTTGACTTCTACAACAGTAAAGCTACGAGGCCATGTTTGGTATCGTTTTCGTATAAATTCGCAGTACCAAATTTAGTTAAGGTATCACATTGACACTATTCCGAAGTAAAAACATATAAACTTATTAAAATACTTTCTTTTAAACTCCTCTTCACGCTTAAACTGCTGAACAGTTTTAATTTAAATTTGGTACACATATATTTTGAGTCCCGAGACAGGATATAATAAGTTATCTCAAAAATCATCCTTTAAAGGTGTGAAATGAGGTGTAGGGGGGAATTCAGAATTGACTTCTTGAAGTTAATACTGTTTAAGTTTAGGTTTGAAGTCATGTTTTTTCATCATTTTTAACTAAATCAAAGATGTAGACCATCCCAAATTTCATATAAATCGGTTCAGCGGTTATTGATTTCCCGTACAAATTTCCACGCCACTTTTCACACCTTCAAAAGATGATTTTGGTTATAAGATCTATCCTATGTCCTGTTCCGGGACGCAAACTATTTCTATACCAAATTTCAACGAAATCGGTTCAGCGGTTAAGCGTCAAGAAGAGTTTCAAAAAAACCGGCCAAGTGCGAGTCGGACTCGCGTATTAAGGGTTCCGTACATTAAGTCCGACTCGCGCTTGACTGCACATTTCTAATAGGTTTTCCTGTCATCTATAGGTAAAGAACTATTTTGTGTATTCAGACGGACATACATACAGACGCACGAGTGATCCTATAAGGGTTCCGTTTTTTCCTTTTGAGGTACGGAACCCTAAAAAGATTTATTTTTATTTTGTGGAATGGTGTCAATGTGATATCTTAAATGGATTCAGCACCCCAGATTTATACGAAAACGATACCAAACACGGCCTAGCACCTTCACTGATATAGATATATCAAGATAAAATTGAGAGCCCTAAATAAACTTTCAAGAGCGGATATCTCAAAAACTATTCAACATATCGAAAAAATTGACGAATAAACTTGTAACAAATTAAATTAACTTTCATTTTGTATAAGTGGCCATGTCGCTGAGATGCATAGTTTCCGAGATATAATCGAAAAACGGGAAAATGGGACCTTCAAAGCCCCCTCTCTCCCCCCCGCTCAAGGGCTACGGCCGGGGACTTTTGATATGTTCACCTCCTAACTTGTCAAACCGAGTTACGGAGTCAAAAATTGTGTTCCGAGCATTTCCCTCTACAACTTTTGGAGCATTCGTTGCCTGACCTAAGTAGCTTATTGAATTTCTTTAAAAACTTTTCTGTAACAGGTTGACGGGTGTTGGGTGTTTATATGGTTTCGGTCGATTATTATCATTTGCATTGCCCATGATGACTTACTAGAATTACGAGCACACGAGACACTAATAGTAGTTTGACAAACCTTGGTTTTCAAGAGGTATTTTATATTGACATTTGCTGTCACAAATTTGCTGTCAGATTTAGTCGCAAACCGCACGCAAAGTCCACACAAATGTGTCGACACCTTGTTACGGAAAAGTGTAGACACGGCGACGACACTTTGTTTCGAAACAATTCTAGACACATTGTGTGGACTCTGTTACGACACATCTGACATTTAGTTACCACTTTGTGATTCTGCGACTGGAATGGTTATATGGGTGTCTCACCTTTAGTGATGATCACTATGTTGGGCACTACCCGCTCCCCCAGCATGCGGCTGAGGGGCGCGGCGGAGTCGCTGGAGGCGTCCGAGTCGGGCTCCGCCACGGGACGCTTCTTCACTCTCTTACGGAATCTGAGGACAACAACATTTACTTAACACACTTTTAATAACATAACAATTGGGGTAGAGGAGCGCGTGGGCTCCTCAAGGAGCTTGGTAAGCGGTTAAGGCGACGGTAGTGGTGGGTAAAATATCAGATTCTGTCAATTTACCCCATTTCACACACAAGCGCACTTCACGCACACTACCTCACTTTACTGGGACAGGTCAGCGACCCATCATGTTTTTTTAAGATTGGACTTTTAGTTTAGTATTGACCACTAGCCTCCTTTGAGGGTAAAAGCGTTCCATTGAAAGATGAAAGAGAAACAATGCATTTAATCTTGCTTTCCTTGTCTGTTCATGTCACACGTGACGTACCTATTTCATTCATTTGATTGTTGACTGTTTTACTACCTAATATTGCTTTGTCGAGATACGCGTTTTGTAAAATTAAAGCGAATAAAACAATATGTCATTAAGTCAGATGTAAAATGTTATTTACTACTCTATACGGTTTATCATAAGGTGCAAAATCCATTCAATAGGAATTTAAATAAATAAAGTTTCAGCAGGGTGGCAATTCCATTTTGGCGGATAAAGCGAAACAGAATAGTTCTATCGAACCTGCTTACAAATTTTCACGAGAATCAGTTGAGAAATGTGATCTGCAAAGGAGAACATACAAAAGCATTTTTGCCCAAGCTGAAACGGAGACCTTTGCTAACGCTCGGCCAATGATGGTTTAGGTACACCTATAAAAAATGGTTGTCCCTGCTGTAATTTTAATATCTTTATATTTCAACCGGTATAGTTTTACCTTCAAAAATAATCGGTATCGCTAAACAATAGCGGTACTAAACTACTTATACGTTCACGAAATCGGTATCTGCATAACTTGATTGTTAGTAAACTAGTGGCTCTGTGAGCTGTAGACCTCGCGAGCTGAGCTTAAAACTGAGTAAATGTATGGCTTCGTTGTTTAGAAGAATTTAGAGAATCTAATTTGACAATTAAAACCTTAACTATCGAACCTGCTTACAAAATTCGGGAATTGGTTTAGAAATGCGACCAGTAGAGTAGAACAGATGGACATACGAAACAATTTTTGGCTAACAGGCCAATTCAAACGTACACTGATATCAGAATGACGTCTAACTGATGTCATTTAGTTATCGTGCATTTCGCTGGTTCTTGTCCGTACATGTATTGGCGCAAGCGAGACGCACGATGACTACTAAATAACATGATAAAAATATCATTCCGATGTCAGTGTACGGTCGGTGCCCCAACTTAAGTATCCACGTCGCCATACTAATTGTATAGAAAAGTGGATAGAGTTAGACCAAGAAAAGTCTGCAGAGCACAGGCAGTGCCAATGTTATTTGTGCCAGTGTCAAAATCTCTGCAGACTTTTCTTGGTCTAACTCTACTTATGTTAGGGAACCAACATTACCTTTTAATTAGCCTGTAAACTGCAACTGAGAAGCTTCGTGCGCGTTTGGTTTGCCACTCTTTTCAGTCTTTGTTCCTCCTCGAGTCGCAATAGAAGGAGTTTCATGCTTTTAATTTTAGTCCAGTAAGAATTTAAATATCTAACTAATCTAAATTCTAAAGAGAATAGATTGTAAAGGGGACGTGCATGAACTATAGGGGGCAGCACAGGAGCCGTCAGATCTTTGGCGCGAAGCGTAGATGTGTAGTTTATGATTCCGATGTAGCCCACAAGATGGCAGAACCTACTATGCACAAGAAAACGTACCTACGAGAACGGTTGATGGTAGCACTTGCTTTGGCAATGTACAGCATGTGCACATATGTTTCCGATTCAGGCCACAAGATGGCAGGCCTTCCAACGCGCACGGTCCCTATAGGGGGCGTGCGTGAACTATAGGGGGCGGCATAGGAGCCGTCAGATTTTTGGCGTGAGGCGTAAATGTGACGTTTATGCTTCCGATGTAGCCCACAAGATGACAGAACCTATACTATGCATAAGGAAACGTACCTACAAGAACGGTAGATGGTAGAACTTGCTTTGGCAATGTACATGTTTCCGATTCAGACCACAAGATGGCAGACCCTCCAACGCGCACGGTCCCTATAGTAGAGGGTTATTGTCGTACTAAATTTTGTAGTCACTGTAAATCAGTGCTGTAAATTTACTGCCATCTTTCGATGCAGGATTAAAATGAAAATGAATAAAAAATATCAATAAATGTATATATGTATGGATAAATGTTTTTTTTTATTTTTAGAACGCCATATGATTTTGACCCATGTTCTTTTACTGATATGAGTAAAAATTGTTAAATATAAAATGGTGTCGCCATCTAGACGAGCATAGAGGCCAAAGGTATGGCGCCGTATATTCAAGAATCAAATTTTCTTTAAAGCGCAAAAAGCCATCATCTCTTGCAAAAATTAAACGAATACGCTTAGCCCGCGCTTTTCAAAATAAAATAATAAAATAAAAAACAACAATTGATACGAAATTTAAGTATAAAAAAATACAAAAAGTTGTGTAGCAGCATACAATTACTGGGGATGGAACCAGGGACCTCCCTATGCAAACAAAAAAAAGCGAACGTTTTCAAAATGCGCCATGATAGTTCTTACTAAAGCTGACGAAATTTAGCTACTCATTCTCAAGTAAAAACGAAATATCTAAATACCGCCAAAACCAGCGATACAAATTTTCTGAATTTTTGGACATTTAATCTATAAACATATATGAAAAGAAAAGACTCTTATGATATCGATACGATTATTTGTTTAAGCGCTAGGTATCACGACTCCGCCATTTTTAAAAATTTCCAAAAACCGGTTGACAAAAAAAAATTATTTAGTCATAGAATCTGGTCACAAAATTTCATGAGAATCGGTTAAGAATTGCGACCTGTAGAGGAGAACATCCGGAAATACAAAACTAAATATCTAAATACCGCCTAAACCAGCGATAATTTTTTTCTGCATTTTTTGATATTAACTCTGTAAACATGTCTCAAAAAGAAAAAACTCTTATGATATCGATACGACTATTTGTTTAGGCGACTGGTATCACGACTCCGCCATTTTTAAAAATTTCCAAAAACCGGATTGACAAAAAAAAAATTTAGTCATAGAATCTGGTCACAAAATTTCATGAGAATCAGTTAAGAATTGCGACCTGTAGAGGAGAACATCCGGACATACGAAAGCCAATTGCTCGAGTCAAAACGTAGACCTTCGCTACGCTTCGGTCAACTAACCTGGAAAATAATCTCAAAATCACCGCTACATTTATGTACAGTCACCTGCAATAATATGTTACGTCATTAGCGCCAACTTTGCCTCCAGGGAAAATTTGCCCAAAACGACAATTTTAAACAAATTCGTTAATGTAGAAAAATTGATAATAGTTATGGCCACCCTGCTGTTTTTAGTAGAAAATAGGTTATATTTCTGACAACGTATATGCCAAACTTGTGCATAACTTGACTTGGGAATTTTGAGCGAGTTGTCTAATATAGGGTATATTTCGGCGGGCAAAAAATTGATAAATAATGAATGCAAGTAGAAAAAATTGAGAACCCTTTGACAAATATTTCCGGGTTTCAGTTATAACACATGAATCATAGATTATGTCTATTGAGATTTAAACTAAAAAGGCCTAAATGCACAAAAGTATTAGCGGTGGGCAAAGTAATCCGGTAATTTGGCATCCATACCAACATTGCCCACCACCAAAAACGGATTAGGGTTGTCAGTTTCATCTAATTTACCCAACTTCGCAAGTAAAAGAAGGTTATGTTTGTACACTAAAATAAGTTTATAAATATATACTGTATTTAATTTGTCTTATTATCCTTTATTTAGATGTTTTATCCCGTTAACGAATGAGAACACAACAAAAATCATATTTTTGGCCATTAAACTATTGTAACAGATTTTCTCAAAAGTGACAACCCTAGCCTTTGTAAAATGCTTAGGCGAGCCTTATTTGGAAATGGGCAAAAACAGGTAGGCAACATTGCCCAGCAAATTTATTTAAAAGTTTTTACACTTATCGCTAAGTTATTAACAGGGAATGGTAGGATTGCCCAAAACCTTTAAGTGATCCTTAGACATCATCATCATACGAGCTGTATTAGAATACCAAATTGACGTGGGCAATGTTGGCGAAAACCCCGGATATTTATTTTTTAT
This sequence comes from Cydia splendana, assembly GCF_910591565.1. Classification (NCBI taxonomy): domain Eukaryota; kingdom Metazoa; phylum Arthropoda; class Insecta; order Lepidoptera; family Tortricidae; genus Cydia; species Cydia splendana. The sequence continues at coordinate 9,160,490 of NC_085983.1, forward strand.
TTTTATTTGCCCGGCCTCTAAAACGCAAAAAAATGGGTAAAAACACGATAAAAAAAATTTTTCTTCACATAAACTGATGCGTTTGATCACAATGGACGTGCTGAGCAAAAAAAAGTCATATGATGTGATTTTTTTTGAGAAATTCATGTTAAAAAAAAAGCGGGCAAAGTTGGTGATAATGAGTAATGCGGTACCTACTCTTCGAAGGCCGCAAAAATATGTGACATGCTTTTATGGTTCTACAAATAAGATCGTGTCAGATATTTTTGCGGCCTTCGTTGTGTAACATAAATTGCAGGTGACTGTACATTTGGAATAATAATTTTATTTAGTTTCAACGAAAGTTTCAAGTTTAGTACGAAAATACTTCAGATATGCAATATGCATAAAATGTAGACCTAATCGAAATAAAACATTGCTTTTTATAGTAAATTTATAAAACATTCGATACATAGGTATACATAACAATAACCAGGCCACAGCGCTAATTGGCCTGTAAGCTTCATCTCGGTCTCCAAAGCCGCAAAAACTTGCTAGTACTTAGTGCTGGTCTAGCCGTTATTTTTTCTTGAAGATTTTCAGAGAACAGCACGTACATGCATTATACATATAGACGGAACGAACGGCATAATCATAATAATTTATTCGTCGCAATCCATGGTATTACAGATCTAGGTACAAGACTTTCAGGTATTACTTATACGAATTACATAACTCTTCCTGTTAATAGGCAATATTTTAAGATAAAAGTTCTATAATATAATACAAGATTACAATTGTCATCAAAATTCATTGACATACAGAAGTCAAATACGTTTTTAAAATGACGCAAAATGATACCAGCATAATAAAAATTGATCCCAATCAGTAAAGATGAGTCTTGAAACTTTTTTCATTTTAAGCCACTGACTTAATATTCTATTCTATATCAATGTTTTAAGCGAGTTTTGAAGGAACATAATACTTAAATTCGACTGTAATCGTATTGTTTTAAGATATTTTACTGTGGTTTTCAACAATAATGACCCGTAAATAACAGCAAATCACATTTAAATGAGACGCGAGCTGATATTTATGTACCCTATTTTTTGAAATACAATTTATCTACTGGTATGCTTTCTCGTGTGCGTATATGATTTAATCTCAATATAATTGTCAAAAGCAAGAAAATCAAGCTGTCATTTTCATTTGAAGAAGTACACGTGTGCTCCGGTGTAGCCCCAACGGGCATCTGACTTGAAGAAGAATTTTGAGTGATGTCGTCAATGTATGGAAATTGTTCGAAAGTTTACATTTGAGATTGAATTTCTGTGTTGTCTTTGCGGAGAAACTATTTATATTAAATATATTAAGATTATTAAGAAGTGTGTGTGTGTGGTGTGAGATTGCAAGATAGAATTAGGAACATAGTGATAAGGGAAAAGTGTGGACTGAATGTAGATGTAGTGACAAAAATTGAAAAAGGTATGTTGAGATGGTTTGGACACGTGGAAAGAATGAGTGAAAGAAGGCTAACAAAGAGAGTGTATAAGGGAGAAGTAGAAGTGGATGTTGGAAGGGGTAGACCTCGGCGGACTCTCTCTGATCAGATCGGGGAAATCCTGAAGTAAGGCCAGCGGGCTCAGCACGGTTCCATTTTTATCGACTATCACTATGCGCGTCCCTTTCGCACTTACATACTTGTTAGAACGTGACAGGCATGGTGACAAGGGATAAAAAGGCGACCGTGCTAAGCCGCCAGGTCAAGAGCAACCTAAACCGGCGAGCGTGTATATGAGGAATGTTATAAAAGTGAAGGAAGCGAAAGAGGTATGTCAGGATCGTAGCAGGTGGAAATCCGTGGTCTCTCTGCCTAAGTGCCTACCCCTCCGGGGAATAGGCGTGATTATATGTATGTATGTGTTAACAACGGGTCACTCACTCGACATGTTTCACTCCGTACCGAGGAGTATCATCAGGAGTTTGCGTTGACTACTTACGTTGCGTTGAAACTATTTATGTAGGTATTGATTTTTTCCAGTTTTTTATTTTATTTTTTTGTACGCCCGGTTCAAAAGTTAGTGAGGGTTTGTGTGACTCTTAACACATAAATTAGCATAATCAATAAAAAACACGCAATAACATCGTGACATCGTTTGTGAGTTCTTATGGTAAGCGGTTTCCATCACATATGGACTCTTGCAGCAGGGATGTCACATGCGCCTTACCGACCCTTTCAAAACCTTGTAACTATAGTTCAGTGGTCAGCAAATGTTTTAGCAAAAATTATGTTTTTAGGAATCTTAACACATTCACTGCCAGCGACCCGCTAGGTTCTCTGTTCCTAGGCGCTTTCCGCTACATACGGTTTTTCCCGTGGCGCTCATAGCGCGTAGCTCGCGCTGGCACTGAATGTGTTAAAGAGCCTAATGATGTCTTCAGTGCTCTAAGCCCTCTAAAGGCGGGATTCCACCAGTGTGCGGCACTGTGCGGCACAAGCATTTTTGTACTGAATATGCTTGTGCCGCAAAGTGCCGCACACTGGTGGAATCCCGCCTTAACCCTTTACCGCATGGATTTTTTATTCTCCCCGAATTAAATATATGTAATAAAACACTATAAATGTAACATAAAAAAAATTGTGAAAAAAATCTATATTCGACCCAATTAAAAATAATAGTAAATAACAATTTGTTCCAAATTTGGAACTTTATGTATTAGTGGCTAACCGGAGCCCGATTATTAAACGGGTCAAATTTGGAACTGTATGCAATATATGTATCCATACATATATTGCATACAGTTCACTTGCATAAGTTTAAAAAAAAACACTTACATTTTCAAAAACTATTTGTTATTTTTATACTTATAGGCTATGGTAGCCGCTTACCACCATACGGAACGTATGCTTGTTTGTCATTGACATAGTAAAATAATTTGATCGTTATTGGTTGTCCGTAGCTACCAGCTGTCACCCGTTATCTACAGATTTTTAACAATGCGGCTAACGTACCCAACTTAATAAAAATAAAATAAAGAAGTAGCTTGCCTGAGTGCATAAGGTTCCATATTTGGCAAACAGATAAGAAAATCACTAATGCATAATGTTCCATATTAGTCCAATCCTTCTAGCTTGTAACGCATAGTGTTCCATTTCGGGAACAAACTTTCACGACATCATACATAGTAATTTGAATATAAATGCTTACATGTTTTACCGTAAAATCTCGCGACATATATTTTTCTAATACTTAACGCTGGAAATTTATTCATTGCACTAAACATAACAGCGAAAAGCTAATTACAAAGTAGTCAGTCACACTTGCAAGTAAAATTGCCGGACGTCGGTGGAAATGATAACGTCATATGGACCACAAACTAGTTAGAAGCTGTATCGAGTACAGAAAACGTTCAGTAATATTCATAGTTTCTACCTCTTATAAGTTCAGTAAAACAGATGACGCTTATATCAATCCACGAGGATAATATCATTACGTTCCAAATTTGGACCCATATGCGGTAAAGGGTTAAGGGCGTCCGCTAGAAGGCGCGGGCGCGCGGGGATCGGACAAAAAATGCATAATTGTGTCGACCAACTGGCCGCCATGCTGTAGGACATCCTAAGTATCGATGGGTTCGATCTCCGTGAACTCGACCAAGGGTGCGAAACTCCTGACTTCGGGCAAACTCGGCTCCGTTCGGCTCAGCATTGCTCCGAGCAATAATTAGGGTTGACACTTGACACAACTTGACGTCCCTTTGCGTGCACGACCACAGATAAGATAAAGAATTGAATTTTGACAACCCTAAATAGCCGAAAGGGATAGTGCCCTATATTAGAAAGCGACGGCATGATTCGACCCTGAACCGCTGTCAAACTTCGGTTTTGTAGGAAGTTTCCTTTCTGTACGGTAGTCGGTAGCACTATTACTTATTCTGTGACGACGTTGGCGAAAGCTGAATTTGCACAAGACCAAGAACTGCCGTGCTCTTGTGTGGAGGCCAAAACTCATTTAGGGTAATCGCGCGAGCCAAATAAGACAATTCTATTGAGAAAATGTACCTCTTCCTCGGCCGCCTAGAGACCGCCGCTTTCTTTTTCTCCTCGTTGTTGTTGATGTTGACAGCCCTCGCCGGCGCCTCGGGCTCCAGCTCTGAGCTGCTGGATATGCTGCTCTTGTCGCACGCGAACAAGTCAGTCTCGTTGCTTAGTTCGTTGCTGTCGATTACGTCACTGTAACAAACTTGCACTCATTAGAGGTCCAATATTTGTTTACGTCTGTAGATTTGATGATTTTTATGATTTTTTCACCTCTGTTGCGATTTTCTGAGATATCGCTCTACCTCATAAACGCTGTACGTAATAAATGAATGTCTCCCGTTAGGCGGGTCCACACAGTCCGCGAGGAATTGCCGCGCGTAGTTACTCGGTCTGTGGCCACATTGCCTCGGGTGAGGCTCGTCTTTACCGACCGAGCAGCTTCGCGAGCTTCGCCTTTCGGAACAAGCTGCTTCACGCGGCAATTTCCTCGCGAGGCAGCTCGTTCGTGGAATCCTGGTCCTATTTCGGCCATTTTACTACCTCCTAAGGCCATACAAATGAAAAATTCAGAATTTGCCACTGAAATTTGAACCTTTAGTGCAGGGAAAATTGGAACAAAACAAATGCGACTCTGTTCCAATTGAATATGATTTAAATTTCATCAAACCTTGGGCCTTAGGAGGTTACTATTGCATGTGTACAGTTATCTGCAGAGATAGCTGACCCCCTGGAAACAAATTTCTATGCAGGGGGGATCAGTTATCTCAGCAGCTACACAACTTTTATATTTTCTACTCAGAATCATGACCTCAAGAGGAAAGTATTCCTAATTAGTACGGGAAGTAGTGTCATAAGGTGCAAATTTTGGTATCGGATTAATTCACTCAGCACAGATGTAATATACGTAAAACTAAGCTAATTGAGCCCGGTAGACATCCGCCACCCCATGGCAGGTAGGCAGGGGGGGCAGTCAAAGTAATTTGTAATGGATTCAAGCTTTCAACTCCTTTTTAACCCCGTTAGAGGATGAATTTTTAAAAACGCTGAAATTACTTTGCTTGTATTCTAAAAAAAGAAAGGCACTAATAGCAGACAAAGTAAATAGAAAGGACAACCGTAGGATAATATCAAGCATAAGCAAACAAATAAAAGAAAGCATAAGGAAAGATAGAAAAACACAAAGACTGAAAAAATTAGAAGATACAATTCAAAGAACAGGTGGAGCCAAGAAAGCTTTCAAAGAACTCAAAGAACAAGGCATGGAATGGATCCCGACACTAAAAACAGGCAAAAACAGGGGATCAAAACAAGTGACAAATCGTAAGGATATCCAGAAGCTTGCTACTGAGTACTACAGAACCCTCTACTCCAACAAAGATGTGAACCTAAACAAATGTGCCTATCAAATATCACCCGTCAGCCTTGAGGAAACACCACCCATACTTAAACAGGAAGTGGAGAAAGCCATCATGTCTCAAAAATTAGATAAAGCTCCCGGACCGGACAATATATATAATGAGCTAATGAGGGGCACGCTAGAAGAAATATGTCCAATCCTAACGGATTTTTTTAACAGCATTCTAACCTCAGGCATGGTTCCAGATCAGTGGGGGGACTCGTACATAATTCTTCTCCATAAAAAAGGAGACAAGGACGATATTGGAAACTACAGACCAATAAGTCTTATATCAAACGTCTACAAGGTCTTTGCAAAAATAATCCTAGAAAGAATCACACAAACACTGGATGAAAACCAACCACTTGAGCAGGCAGGATTCAGGAAAAACTTCAGTACCATTGACCACATCCACACAATCAAACAAGTAATGGAAAAATATAATGAATATCAGAAGCCCCTATACATTGCTTTCATTGATTATTCCAAAGCTTTTGATAGCCTGAATCACGAATACATATGGTATAGTCTAAGCGAACAAGGAGTGAGTAGCACCTACATAGAATTAATCAAAAACATTTACAAAAAGAGCAATAGTCGAATAAAACTCGAATCAAAAGGAGCCCCTTTTCCAATAAACCGAGGAGTCAGACAAGGCGACCCATTATCACCTAAGTTGTTCAATGCCGTACTGGAACATATCTTCAGACAACTGGACTGGGAAGCTTATGGCCTCAAGATCAATGGAAATAGTCTAAATCACCTAAGATTCGCAGACGACATAATCCTATTAGAAGAATGCCCAATTAAACTAAAACACATGATAGAGTCGCTAGCAGTTATGAGCAGTAGGGTAGGGCTAGAAATGAATGCGAGCAAAACAAAACTGATGACCAATACCAAAGAGATAAACATAGAAGCAAATGGAAACACCTATGAATATGTGAGTGAATATGTCTACTTGGGACAAATTATTTCCCCTAAAGACTCAATGGCCAAGGAAGTTAACAAAAGAATAGCTTGTGGATGGAAAAAGTACTGGTCTTTAAAAGAAATAATGAAAAACAAAGATATCAGTATGCACATTAAGAGAAAGACTTTCAACACCTGTATTCTACCATGCATAACCTATGGATGTGAGACATGGTCACTTACAGCCAAGGATAGAGAAAAATTGGCAAAATGTCAAAGGGCAATCGAGAGAAGTATCCTAGGAGTCAAGCTAAAGGACAAAATCTCAAATTCAGCGATAAGAAGTAAAACCAAGGTTATAGACATACTAAGTCGGATAGACCATCTAAAGTGGGGGTGGACAGGACACATGCTGAGATGCAAATTAGACAAATGGAGCAAACAAGTTACCCTATGGTACCCAAGAGACGGAAGAAGAAAACAAAAACATCCAAAAACAAGATGGGTAGATGAAATCCGCTTAACCTTGGGGCCTTACTGGTCCAGAGTTGCAGAAGACAGAGTACAGTGGAGAAGGTTGGAGGAGGCCTATGCCAAGAGGCACACCGAACTGCGGGACATTTTGTAGAAAACACGATAACATTTCAAAAAAAGCTTTTAAACCCAAGGATCGGAAACAAAAGGCTATATAGATAGATAGATAGATTCTAATAATATGCGCAGTTTCAAGCCCCACACTCGAAAAAAATTTTGATCTCCATACAAATTTTCAACCCCTATTTCGCCACCTTAGGGGATGAATTTTCAAAAACGCTGAAATTAGTTTTCTTGTATTTCAATAATATGTATATCTTTTAACGAAGTTTGAAATTCCTAGCTTAAAATAAAACATGAACCCCATACAAACTTTCATCCCCCTTTTAACCCCCTTAGGGGTTGAATTTTTCAAAATCGCTTCTATCTCTTGTACAAATTATAAATGTAACCTGGTGTGCAAAATTTCAACTTTCTAGCATTTGTAGTTTCGGCTGATAATAGTAATAAGTAGTTGAATAAAAAAAATAGCAAACCGATTTTGATTTGAGCGTCAATATTTTTTTTTTTTTCTATTAAACTGTACATTAAATGTCTCAAATATGAATTCCTCATGCCCGATTTATCTGGAAATGATACCAAACTCGAGGTGGTAGGTAAATAGAAGCCGATAGAAGGCGTGTAACTTTGGATGCCCCCCTGCCTAGCCACCAGGGGGTGGCGGATGGCTACCGGGCTGGATTGGCTTAGCTTTACGTATACTTCATCTGTGCCAAGTGAATTCATCTGATACCAAATTTTCAAGTCCCATACATTGGGTGACACTACTTCCCTCACTAAATTTACGAATTTATGATATACATACCAAAGAGAATAGAGTGTATAGAGGCGGATTGTCAAAGTAAATTATGTAGCCACTGTAAATTTACTGCCATCTTTCGACAGACAATTAACACTGTTAGAACGCCATTTGACTTTGATCCTTATTCTTTCACTGATATGGTGTTAACTTGTTAAATATTAATATTAACGCCATCTACTCAACACTAGGGCAAAGGTATGGTGCAATGTTTTCGAGCGATGGCGCCATAACCTTCAGCCTACTCTCGAGTAGATGGCGTTAATATTAATATTTAACAAGTTAACACAAATCAGTGAAAGAATAAGGATCAAAATCAAATGGCGTTCTAACAGTGTTAATCTTCTGTCGAAAGATGGCAGTAAATGTACTGTAGCTACATAATTTACCATGACAACTCTCTATTTCAAATTCTCTATGTAAATACGTATATCTACTATCCATAAATAAAATAAAATAAAATAAGCCTTTATTGCTGTGTAACATAATAATAATATAAGTATTAAGTTGCACTATGTTTCTTTTATACTACACTATATATTTTATATTATTTTACTATCCATAAATAGAAGTTAACATATAAATTAAATAGCATCGGTCACATATCGTCGTTCTCTATTTTTACTGTAAACAGGTTTATTATTATACTGTCTGATACCTAAATGCATTTTAATGTAAATGTGTCTATTTTTATGCGGAAACCTGTTTTTGTCTTGGATTTCTGATTTTATATTAGACAAGTTACTGTGTTGTGCATTTTAAAGCAAAATAAATGAAGAAATGAAATAGAATTTACAGTCAGAGCTAAGAATACTTATATTTCAAAATTTCAAATATATAAAACTGTCAAAATTATAACATCAATCAGCCAACATGATTTGTTGTCGTGAGGTGAAGTAGGTACGCATGCTGACCGTAGTGTTACAAACCGGTCTTGTTGAATTATGGATATATGCATGGTAACAAATTTAGAGTTAAGTTAAACTTAGAATAGTACTACATAACAGGTTGTGCTGTACTCTGTAGGTATAACGCATAAAGTACCTACTTATAAAAATAATTGAGAGCGCACTATTCGCCAACAAACTGTCTACAGTTTGGCGAAACTTTTGTATACCTAGACATAAGTATATTTTTTGAAATAAATAAATTAAAAAAAAAAAAAAATATGAGGAAACAATTCAATATTTTGCATCTAATTCTTTTTCTTTTTCATCTGTTTTTGAATAATAAAGAGAGCCTTTACAAGCTTGTGTGGTGAAAAAATAATTTTGACTCAACTACACAGACCACACTCTCAACAGTAATATCATTAATTCATTACTTAAAAACAAGACCGAAGTGATCCCATAAGTGTTTGTGAACAATGTTTTGCACGGAACACTGATAATACCATTCTTACTGACAGTGTCACGTTAGATCCTTGTTCACTGACAATTTTGTTCCTATTTCATTGAAATCAGCATTATATGCTATTTGATTAACACCAATTGCCATTACAGCCAATGTCAGAATTGAAGGTCAATCTTATTTATTGCATTATCAAATATGAATACAAATTGATAGTTGTTATTAACAAAAAATACAATTTCGATTCAAAATATAACATCCCTTCATTCCATCCAATTAAATACTCGAATTTATTTTTATAAGAAATAGTTTGACAGACAATAAGATATACTATTCTTTTCAATTATTTTTATTTCTACAAATATTACTCTTTTTGTAGCAATAAAAATGATTGTTGTGTATTGTTTGTAATCTAAAATAAACCAATTTTAGATCAATATGGTAAGTTAAATCATTCATTATTGACCAGTACACATGTTAAAATATATTGCACAGCAAGAGGAAAATAAAATAAAAATACCTTTGGTCCGAATCATCACTTTGAGTCCCCGTTTCCAGTTTTTTTATTTGAAATGTTATGTTAATTCTCTTATATATTTCCTCGGTGATATTTCGACATTTCTCGTACCTCTCGTCAAGGTTACCCCTCGAAATGTTGGGCCACACTTGTTTGGTATCTATTGCTGACATCCTTATAATTCTTATTGGAATCTTATGTGTTTACCACCAAATCCCTGTTTCAGGCTGTTTGAAAAGCTTCCACGGCCGAAATTGAGCAATACAGCCATGTTTCTCGTAGAAAACACAAGGCGGAGTGTTACGAAATATTGCAACGAACCACAATCTATGGTCGACGATTTTAGCGTGATTAAACCTCGAAATACCTGCTTCCGAAGCTGTGTAAGTAAAAACAGTGCGCAATAATGGTATTCTAGTCCACAAAACACTTAATCATTGGTCCACGGCCACAGAAATAGGAGAGTTGCAAACAAAGGATCGTCAATCAACAGTTTTATGGCACAATAACATGGTCATTGCTTTGGAATTGCGAGCTAAAATACCGTACATACAACTAAGACTAGATAAAATTATGGTTGGAGCACTCTTTAGGAGTTTATGTTAATAATAATTAAACAAATAACACTAAAAACTAAATAAACTACAATCGCCTTTGCGGCTTTTTTGATTTTTTGACGTTTAAAATTTAGTGTTGCTTGACGTTAATTGCTCATAATTTTTAATGAAACATCATTTTTTTCCCATAGACTATCATGTACTTTGTGATTTCTAGTCTGGCAACTTTATCTTCATATGGATGAGAATCATATGAGAATCGAGCCGAGCGGGCGATGGTAATCGATACAATCGTTTCCTTCTTTTCCATCTTAATTATCAAGTATGCAAGTATGACTTATTGTTATTGATTTCACTAAAATTTACTTCTTAATGTAAGTTTATGTGTGTTGTAAGATTGATGCTCAGAATAATGACGATTGATGCTCGTTTGATTGATTAGAAATCAACCAAGAAGAATCTTACCTAGATCTTACCACAAACATTTCCAATTCTTCTTCTAAATGACGTAAAATCAAAATAACACGACATTTCAAAGAATGAATGAAAAATAAAAATTCAATAAACATTTTACTTAATTTATATAAGAGCTCTAATGTTATTAATTAATTTTATATGGTGAGTGTTATATCAGGGAGTGACCGTATTATACTCCCAGAAACTTATTACTATTGTGTTGGTTTAGATCTTGAGATAGGTAAGTACTGCTTCTAAACTGTTGAAGTCTCCAACCCGCTCTGGACATCGCGGGGTCTATAGTCTCTTTCCGCTCTTATTTGCCCAATTTTATCGTATGTGATCGAATCGATGGAAATTATTATATCATCATCATCATAATGCCTACTATGGCTAGATTAAGGGCCTACGTCATTTGTCCGTACGTTCATCTATTTGCCTCTCTATCGCTCGATTGTGTAAGAGCGCGAGAGGCAGATAACGATATTTCGATTTTATAAATTTGCGGTAGGCCCTTAGCTTCCACCTTCCACCACTTAGAGTCGCACCAAGAAAAGTCTGCAGCGGATTTGATAGCCCACGCAGTGTGTTATTTATACGTCATAATTTCATAGAAGTTTGACGTTTAAAATGACACTTGCACTGCGTGGGCTATCAAATCGCTGCAGACTTTTCACGGTCTGACTCTATTTGTTTATACTTAATGTTTTATTTTACAGTATATTTTATTTAATGGTGCTTGTAAAATGCGATACTATATCTAGAAGTGAAACTAATACAGAGTCATATGATAACGTAGCTCCTTTTAACGTGCTACAGGATGCCTCAGGTAAACTAAAGGGATCTAGACACTGGCCACGCTAAATTTGCACAAACTTGGCAGTTAAGAATGCTCAAATATCCCTACAAGATCCATACTTGACGTAGAACTTGTCAGAAAACTTAGCGTGGTCCAAAATCTATATTTATTTTATACTAGCTTTTTCCCGCGACTTCGTTAGCGTGAAACCTTATGTCCTTCCCAGCCGGGCAAGCACATGATCGGCGCGACAGACTACCCGTCCCTGTTTAATAATTACAGTTAGAAAAAGACGAACACAAACTATCACTATACCAAATTTCATCTCAATTGTTTTTTTTTGTCGATGTGGCGCGCGCACAGCTCTTGTGAGCAAGGACCCCGCTAAGGATACGGGGCGAGCCTTGCTCATATGCATATCTGTCGCCAGTTTTCCCTTAGTCGCCTTATACGACACCCACGGGACGAGATGGGGTGGTGCTCAATTGGTTTAGAAGTTTGAGCGTGAAGAAGTAACAGACAGAGTTCCTTTTGCATAATATTAAGTATCGATTTTCGCCTATCTATCGCCGGCCATCCACACTTAATTCAGCCGAATGAACCGATTTCTTTTGATGTTACTGCCACGCTCCGGATCCGGATTTTATGCGCGCTTTAAAACTTTATGTCTCATCTTAGAATATCGGTTTAAACAGAACAATTAACTTAACCTTACCAGTTTTGGGTCTCAGTTTTGTTATATTTACTTACCGAAATATTTTTACATAGCACTTTATTGTAGATCGCGATTATCGAACGTCGGAAAGATCACACGTAAGCACGAGGAGACTGTGGCGTACTACGGTCCCGTCTAGGGCATCCATCAGCACAGCTACTCTTGACGAAGTCCTCAAGAAACTAAAACATAGAAATTTACAGCAGATTGCCACCTCCCCATTCGCATCTGCTAACCTGATTTTCGCCACAAGTTACGGTTACGGTAAAAAGGTAAAAAATTCTGGGGTGTCTACTACCAAACCCAAACACTTGAATAGACAAGCAGAAAATAAATACGCAAATGATAAGACACTCGATGCAACGACAGAATTGGATGTAACGGATTATTTAGACAATTTGAGAAATCAGGAAGCTAGAAATAAGCCACGAACAGTAAAAGAAGCAAAAAATGAAGAGATTGAGAAAAAAAAGAAATGTAAATTCAGAGTGAAAGATTTATTTAAATTTCTTCACCCCAAGAAGAAAAACCCACAAGTTGTTTCAGTGATAAATTTAAAGGAAATGAAAGGCGCGAAACAGGATACTAAAGTTACATCTACAGCTACAATTGCCACAAATAAGGATACGGATAAGCATGGATCAAAGAAAGTTAACGCAGCACAGAAGAAAAATCGACATAGACGAACCGTCGATCAAAACAACGATATGACAACGACGCAAAAATACTTAAATCAGAAATGGTTACCCAAATTTAAAAGGCGAGAACCGGTTCGAGTAGATAGCAAAATATACGAAAGTCTTTCAAACAAACTGTCTTATAAAGACTTCGTGGACGGATTCAAATATTATTTAAATTTCGAGAGAAATATGACGAGATCGAACTTTTCGGATTTGGTGCTGTATGAGGCGCACAAGCAACACAATGTTGATGATATTGGCAAGTTTATACTCGAGAAGATCCCGCAAATACCGAGCACTGAAAGTTATAACAAGGATTATAAGTTTGAGGACACGACCACTGAGTCATACTCAGGTAAATAGGGGCAGGGAAAGTTGATAAGTTTCTCTTTGGGTTAAATTTTGGGCATAATATTTTCAGAACGTTCCACACTTCTCGAATCGCGCGAGGAAGCCCTGAAATTTAATGATTTTAGGTAGTAAAGTTTTCGATGTCTTTGTCGAGGAACAAAAAAGCGACTAAATTCGGGAAACAAGGAGCGAAATTAACTATCGTACATGAACTGATCTGATCTGAAGCGAGCTTACAGTGTCGCTTTTACCATAACGGGAGATATGTGGTCTGGAGGGGACCTCCAGGGCCTAAGATATGTCTGATAGTACTCTGGTTAAAGGATTCCAAATTCTGTAGAGCCCGGTGGCCCCATTATGGGTTAGGACGGCCCTAGGACATACCGACTTCTGTAAGGAAATAGTTTCCAATATTTTTATTTCAACCTAATGATTGACTAATAATTGGGTCATTTTTAGAGTTCCGTACCCGAAGGCTAAAAACGGGACCCTATTACTAAGACTCCGTCTGTTTGTCTGTCCGTCTGTCTGTTCGTCCGTCTGTCTGTCTGTCACCAGGCTGTATCTCATGAACCGCGATAGCTAGGCAGTTGCAATTTTCACAGATGATGTATTTCTGTTGCCGCTATAACAACAAATACTAAAAATAGAATAAAATAAATATTTAAATGGGGCTCCCATACAACAAACGTGATGTTATCTTGGTTTCAGATGTGGGCTTAGAAAAATATGGTAACACACAAACAACAACTATTCCTAGAAACATTCGTCGTCTCGATTCCCTTAAGCGCCTGAATGGCGTTGACAAGCCATGGTGGCTTCATAAAAAAACAATTAGCTCGTATTTCGACTCGAAAACGAGAAATCCTAGAATCCGGAGAGGTTTCAAGCGTCGAACTCAAAACACCATCCGCTTTGAAACTAATACCGAATTCCCACATTCCCTCAAAAGTGATACAGCAGAAATGAAGGATGCCACCAAAAACGTAGCCTTCGCGAAAGTAACCTTAGTCGAAACTTCAAAAACTAAGAAACCCTTCAGAGGTTTTTTTGGAAAATTCAAAAAGCACAAGGCGAAACGTGATGCAAGTGGCATATTTAAAAAACTTCGGCACATGTTTTCGAGTGGCCTAGGCACGTCTGCCCAGCCCAAAATATTGACATTCACATATGGTTATCCTTCCAATCTTTACGACGCCATAAACATAAAGTATTCAACTCAGGGAATGACTGATGATGAATTAGACGACATTCTTGAATTTAACAAGCCGGCATCTCAAACTACTCCGCTTTCGTACATGGAGTATTACGACACGGAACCGAAGATCTCGATGTATTCTGGTAAGTTGGTAAATTCAGTGTAAAGGCCTGTGCCTGTCCAGACGGGAACAATTTTTCGCCAATCTGATTAAATTGTCCGAACAAATCAATTTGGCTATTTCACCAATTTTAGATTTATGGTGATATTTGAGCGCTCTAAATTTAAAGAATGCCCCCAAACGTGAATACTAGCGTCACAAATTGGTATTCTTGCGTCCGCACCCCATTTTATGGATACCTAAAGCCCCCTCCAGACTATGCGCGTGAATCGCGGGCGAAGCCGCGAACGCGAGTGTGTAGTCGATTTCGCTGTCTGCGAAAATCGACGCCACACTCGCGTTCGCGGCTTCGCGCCGCGATTCGTGCACGAGTGTGGAGGGGGCTTAATAGCGGTCGAATTCGGCGAGCCAAATTGGCGTTTGCATCCGCACGGCCTGATTTGATCGGACAATTTAATCAGATTAGCGAAAATTGTCCCCGTTTTGACAGGCCTTAAGTAATATCAGGGGGCCTAGCCAAGAAGACAATCGTACATCGACCAACGCCAATTAAACGGAAAGAAAAAATCTATCGGGATGACCCGGATGACGTGAAGCCCCCTCCAGACTATGTGCGTGAATCGCGCCGCGACGTCGCGGAGCGAACATATCGCGAAGTTGACGTATGACTCCACACTCGCACACTTCACGGCGATTTCGCAGTTTGGTTTGCGGCAAGATGGCGGAAAAGCATCAGCTGATCGAGTTTAACTGTTAGTTATCTATGGCATCATACGTGATTTAGCTGTTTTTCCATTTTGTTTTCTTGTGAAACCGTAAAATATAGCAGCTTAATATAATATAATCATAATACTCGTATAATTATCTTGCCACAAGAGCCGAAATAGTGTGTAATGTGGAGTCTTGCAAGTTCGCGCTTCGCGTCTCCTTTAGTCGCAGACAGCGAAATCGACTCCACACTCGCGTTCACGGCTTCGCCCGCGATTCACGCGGATAGTCTGGAGGGGGCTTTTGACGCGGGCCGAAATACCGACAAAAACGGAGAACAATGCGCGAAGGCGTGAACAATCTGCGAAATCGACGCCACACTCGCGTTTGCGGCTTCGCCCGCGATTCACGCGCATAGTCTGGAGGGGGCTTTACGGAAGCTACAAAAAGCCACATGACCACAGAATAAATAATAGTAGGTACTACCATAGAAAGGAAACTTCCTACAAAACCGAAGTTTGACAGCGGTTCAGGGTCGAATCATTCTGTCCCTTTCTAATATATGGCACTATGCCTTTCGGCTATTTAGGGTTGTCAAAATTCAAGCGATAATCTTATCGGTGGTCGTGCACGCAAAGGGACGTCAAGTTGTGTCAACCCTAAGGGTATGCCCGCACGAGCAATTTTGTCTCCGCAACTTTGTGTTTTGTCTCTGTCTCAAGTGTCGAAGTCAAGACAAAACACAAAGTTGCGGCGACAAAGTTGCTCGTGCGCGCCCACTCTAATAATTGCTCGGAGCAATGCTGAGCCGTACGGAGCCGAGTTTGCCCGAAGGGAGGAGTTTCGCACCCCTGACGTGACTATTTCCTTACATTATTTTAGTTTCCATCCATTGGCGTTTTCTATCAACGATTGTCAGCTTGGATAATCCTCCGGATCATCTTCTTATGGCATCTCAAGCATATCTTATACAGTCCGTATATAAAAATCAAGCAAATTATGACAAGTATGGTCAGCAGGATAATATTTGTATTGCTGACATGGAATGCCAAATCCTTCACTGTGGCATTTGCTTCGTTGTTGCCTCCCGACGCTGTCTGGGCGATAATTACCTCCTGTGGTTTAGATGTACCTGACCCCATCTTAACAATACTAGCGTCGCGTCATTATTAACGAATTTACACCATCTACGCCTTAAATACTGCATGAGTATACTTGCTTCATTGTAATTGTTCGATTTATAACAAAACAGTGTTTTTGATTTCAACTATAGTTCACATAGTATTAGTTTATTTAGTCCTCACATCTTAATTCAACCTCGCACTCGCGGAACGATACCGCTGCCTTAAAAGGCAGGGTCGCCATGTACGGACGGCGTTAATTATTAAACAACAGCTTCGATGAAGATTATAATTTATTCTGATCTAATTGGGCAAGATACATGTTTTTATATGCAATGCTTACGTACTAATTATATATTACACCATAGCCCCTAGAGTTCCTTTTCTTTCTAACAACTTGTTAGAAAGAAACGTAAATAAAAGTAAACAAAATCTACCCTCAACTGGCTCTTTATGCTAGTTGAGGGTAGATGAAAACATTACACGATCAAATAATGTAGGTTAAAGTCAGATCGTTTAGTGACAGATCCAGGAAGTTTTGTAATTGGTCGGTTAACCAATAAATGTTATAACTACCCGAAAATGTACAAATTGTTTGTTTACTTTTATTTAAATACCGAAAGATACAGACTATAGTCTATAACTTGGAGGTAGATTTATCAAACGCATCTCGTCATTATCGTTCATCAAATCATAATACGCTTGCTCAATATTAGTTAGGTACCTTATCTATTCCAGACGATTTTCACCCAGATCCAGATGTGCCCTTCGAGCTAACTACGCCGCAAATAACAGACAATATGCTTGCGAAAAAGCTACACAAGTTGCAAAAAGAATATGATTCCGTAGCTTCCAGGGCTTTTGAGTCTGAATACAAAGCTAATAGTAAAATAAATCCGCTACCGACGACGTCTGGTAGTTCATACAAGCTAAAAACTTTTAAAGAGCCTGAAGACTTAGGTATGTAATTCAATGGGTGCTTTTACTCGTAGTTTATTTGATTATAATGAGACACGATAAGAGATAATTATCCCATCGTCACAGAAGAAATAATAGTACTACCGTACAGAAAGGACACTTCCTACAAAATAGTACAAAACCGAAGTTTGACAGCAGTTCAGGGTCGAATCATGCTATCCCTTTCTAATATATGGCACTATCCCTTTCGGCTATTTAGCTTTGTCAAAATTCAAGCGATAATCTTATCGGTGGTCGTGCACGCAAAGGGACGTCAAGTTGTGTCAACCCTAAGGGTATGCCCGCACGAGCAACTTTGTGTTTTGTCTCTGTCGCACTCAAGTGTCGAAGTCAAGACATCGTTTCTCAAGTACACTTATTGCACTGTCCCTCGTGGCAGTTACTAAATTTAGGAGGTGTTACAAGCTCTTAAGTACTAGACTATATTTGAAAACCGATTTGATGTTTTCCGTGAGAAATTAGGATCCATTAAAAAACGGACTAAAAGTAGCTGACCCCGGCTACTCACGTAACTATAAGGCTAAGCGCGCACCACGATTTTAATTTTTGCGACACGATTTTAGAATCGCGCTGTAATATATTGCAGAAAATTCACTGCGCGCACTGCGATGAAAAAGTCGACGATTTGTTCATTCTCAACATGGATCTCGTACCAGTCGCTTGTCGTGAAACGTGTCTTCAATATGCAATCCCTGTATGACTTTGAGTATTTATACCACAAAGGTGATCTCCTTCTATTTCCATAATTAAACGGTCAACATCTAGCGTCTCATCTTGTGGTTCCATTGGAGAAGCAGGTTCCGATATGTTGACGCTTGGAGAGCCAAATGCCGACTGAGGTCCGGGGTGCGATTTTATTATCGCAGTGCGCGCGGGGCCATACAACTCCGTATGCTGCAATTCACTTTGCGACAATCGCGTCGCGAGCAGTCGCGGAAAAATGTGATAAATCACAATTTTAAAATCGCTGCGATTTTTTTGTCGCATATGCGTGCACTGCCATATAAACACATACGTTGCATTTTTGCGACAATATTATCGCACGACAAAAAATCGTAGTGCGCGCTAGGCCTAAATCGTAGCGATAAAACTGTGCAGTCCGATTTACGCAGTTTTATCTACCGTGTGTATGACAAATCGTTACGATAATCGACAACGATTTGTCATACACACGGCAGATAAAACTGCGTAGTTCGGACTGCACAGTTTAATCGTTACGATTTATCGTTACGTATGTAGCCGGCATAACACACTATCGCACCGCACCAAGGTCATTGTGGGACGCACCCATAAGTAAGAGGGAGAAAGAGATATCGCTTTCTTTCTCTTACTTATGGGTGCGTCCCACAATGACCTTGGTGCGGTGCGATAGTGTGTTAGCTACTTTATGGTTCAAACTACCTTTGGAAAAGTCACATAAATATGACCCATCACATCTAGACATGGAAATCAGAATAGTTATTTGTTTTACATGGGGGCGAAGTTGTTGTTTAACCGCTCGTGCTAATATTGATACCCGAGCAAGCGAAAGATTCCAAAATTGAACCACGAGCGTAGTGAGTGGTTCGAAAAATGGAATCTTGAGCGTTGCGAGGGTTTCAAAGCACGAGGGTTAAACAAAATGTGCCCCCGAGTGAAACACAACATTTTTCACCACACCAACCCGAAGCAAATATTAAATGTAAAATATCAAACCAAATCAAATTCAAATGAATATTATTAAATATTTATCATCCAAAATCATCATTTAAAAGTAAAATCTACCAGCAAACTGTTAGGTTTGAGGTTAGGACTCAGAGAATGATACACGCACACGGTCGGTTCCTAACTAACGTTTATTGGTCCGCGCGATGCGGTATACATGCATACGTATATAGGTAGGTACTAATAGATATAGACCCTGCATAACAGGCCATACGCTACAACTATAGCTAGATACAAATATTAATCCTAACACAAACATAAGAAAACAACTCAAAATTTGCTTTTGATTACCTAGTTTGGCTCACATGTGAATTACTGATAGCAAAGTGCAACTTTGCTATCCGTTTTTGAAGTGCATAGTAAGCCTTTCCGAGCTGGTGTGGTGAATAATATTTTATAGACATGTCGTGAGCACATACCTACCTAAATACAAAAACTATCTCCGGATTAAGGCATAGTTCGCCCAATTGTTTTAATACTGATACTGACTATTGGGGTCGGAATTTTTGAGAGAAAAATTCATTTGGCAAATGTCACGCGAAGGCTCTTTTTCAGGGCCCGTTTTAGCGGTAGCTGTAGTGCATTATCACCGGAGAAACACGAGCGTGCCTGATGAAGATGCAAGCGAGAATGATATGAATGCTGAGGAAAGCCGAGATTTGTAGGGAGGAGTTTTTACGTTGCGAATCATAGAAGGTAGGATCCTATAGAAGTGCTATACGCGTGCCTCCGTGAGGGACAAAACATACGCAATGCGACGCTACGATTGGTAGAATTTATTTGTTGCCCATCATAATCCTTACTAAATTTACGGTGGGGAATAAAAACAATGTGAGACTGTGACAAGGACAAACAATAATAGCTCTTTCGCTGCTACTCCTACTGAAAGATACATAAGACTATCCTGTTCGGTAATTTCCTCCCACCCCTCATGCCTGATCCAGTTATATACTAGATTCATGTTGCGAATGGTAGGTAGCTAATCATGGTCTAATAAAACATGGTCTTCTATTCCCAGAGTGACACGGGCCTACGTCACAATAACATTGCCACTTTATTTCAACATAACATGTTACATGGGTACATTATACCTATGGTTAATAAGTTTTTATAATTTTCATTTATATGTATTTTATCTTAAATTTTACAATAACACGTCATTTTTAATTATTCGTTAGCAATATCTTCCGATTCACGAAAGAAATTTCAGACGTTCGGGTAATTCTGTTTACATTACTGGCAACACAGGATAGCGCTGTCACATTTGACAATTCGGATCTAGATAACTTCATGCCCTGAGGGGCTACCGCGAAAACCGAAATTCGCAAATTGCGGGGATCTTACTCTTTTACTCCAATGAAGGCGTAATTAGAGTGACAGAGAAAAATGCCCGCAATTGACGATTTTCGGTATTGGCGGTAGCCCTACTGACCGTCATCCTTGTCGAACGCGTGTTAATTGTTATTTCCTTCTCGCTCAGTGTCAGCAGTCGCAGTGTTTTCCAAACTTTTTACGTCGTAAGCTTGGTAATTAATGTGTAACTGTGAATTAGTTTTTCAAACGTTTGTCTTGTATAGATAAATAAAGTTTAATTTAATACATTTGTAGTAAGGGTTACTCCACGGACGAAAACAACGTAGTTATATCTCAGTCGGCTTCTTTATTGAAATGCTTCCTAACTATCTAGGTACAGTTACTAACAACTTTTACGTAGCTATTGTAGTAACGTCAGCAGGCGTTTCGACAGAGACACCGCACTGTGATCACAATAACTAGTTCGCAAGATTAATTTTGGAAGGTGTTCAATAGCTTGAATGCAGCCAACCAAGCAGTAATCCGCTCCTAACATTTGACATCGATCGTAATTTGCACCTCGGAGGTCACTATTCTACGTCGACACACCGTTAGCGTGTTCTATCTCGGAGGTGGCGCCATCTCTGGACGAGTTTGGGTACTACACATTCGATTTGTTTTATTTTACTATGTTTCTACATGAATAACTTAAAATTAATGCCGTTAAAATAATTTTCACCGTTGGTTAAAATTCTCCCACATTTTAAAGTTTGAGAACCTGTAAACAGCATGATGACGTAGGCCCGTGTCAGTTAGGTCATACGCGAATCTCGGAATAGAGTACCAGGCGGAGTATATTATTATACCATGGTAGCTAATAAGGTACATTGGGATAACTTTGAAAGCGGGGTAATTTTGATAATGGTAAATTAAACCAGAGAGTCCAGAGACACATACTTTAGCAACACTTACGCTACTGCAGAGATGAGACCGGAGTGGCGTCGTAACCTGCGGGAAGCCATGGCAAAGCTTGACGAGCTCTGGTTGTACCAACTTAAGCAGAAACGAAATCACAGAGGTGCTGGACCAACCCAGGAGTCAAGACACGTCTGTGATCGACGCGGCAAGAAATGCCAATCGGCATCGCAGTCGATGTAGGCTGTAGACTACCTCCTCGAAATACCTACCTTCTTTATAGTCGCTGCAACTATCATCTGCAAAGATGCTGTGGCCAATGATGACGCTACTGCAATACTGCTTACTGTTACTACAGTAGACTAAAAGTACTTTTAGTTTAGTTGATACATATTTGCCATTTTCAAAATTAACCCGCTTTTGAAGTCACCCCAATACACCTTATTAGTGATGTAAAAAATCCTTGACGCCTTAGCCCCCATTACCACGGGCGCTTTTACAACGCGCGTTGAAAAAGCGTTTGAATGACACAAATGGATACATGTGTATTTATTCACACGACAGCGGTGGCGCTTTTTATCAAGCGTTGTTTTTCGACTTTATGCCTTGGTCGTTAAATCGAATTTAGAGTGCGGACAGATTCAAGCGCATTTCTAACGCGCGTTGTAAAAGCTCTAGTGCGAATGGGGGCTTATTTATTTGATTGACATATTATGTGTGTGTGTGTGTGTTTGTGTGTGTGGTTGTGTATGTGTGTGTTTTAAAGTGTAAAAAAGGTGGTTTTTAAGAGCGCTCTTACAAGAAAAGTCGAAATAACGCAAAATTGATGATACTAGTCGACGAAATTCAGGACTTTGTGCTCATTATTAGAAACAATGAGTACTTGTTCCAGTAAAAGTCTCTTCTTATCTTTTTAAATATCGTTGTAAATATTAGAAAAAGGACTTATTAAATTAGTAATGATTTTTTTTCTGATGGTCGTTTCCGAAAAACCCCGTGAAGCACTGAATGGCAAGCTCTTATTTGGAAATGTTGAGAAGTTTACTCTGCTAAACCTGGCTATTTTGTATTACTAATACCCTGTACTTTAGGCATATCAAACGATATTTTTCCTACACACCTTTGAGAAAGAGAAAATCAAAGTAAAACGAACTCAATTTTCTCTCCGAAACAAGTGTTAAATTCCTACGAAAATCTACTTAATATCGAAGTCATTTTCATACTCAAGCAATCTGCAACGTTTGCTTATACTGTTGGTATAAATTAGTGTTTATGAAATTCTACTATAATTTTTTGGCAATTTTTTGAAAACTACTCTATATTACCGATGACGCGCGCTGCGCCAGCTCAGTGCCGCGGCAGAGCTTGTAGAGGCAGGACGTGTGTCGGTCGGCTCCGCACATTTTCAACGGCGACAACGAGATTTTTTATCATTGTGTGCGGCGGGCGCCGTGTAAAACGCTATACTGTGTGCGTGTAAACCGCAACGAGAGACTTTGATCCTAGCACTGTTTTTATAGTATTATAATTTATAATGGTACAGTTTAATAAACTACCGGACAGGATTAAAAATATTTGAAGCGACCTGACATTCTATATGTATTAATTTTGACTCAAGATAGTACCCAGGGTCTGATGATGGAGCCGGAAGGTGGTCACCGGTACCAATCAACCATGCAACTAAACCACTTCGTGTTTAGGCTCGTTTTATTCATCTCAACAAGATCTTTGACACAAGATAGTACTCAGGGTCTGATGATGGAGCCGGAAGGTGGTCACCGGTACCAATCAACCATGCAACTAAACCACTTCGTGTTTGGGCTCGTTTGATTCGACTCAACAAGATCTTTGACTTAAGATAGTACTCAGGGTCTGATGATGGAGCCGGAAGGTGGTCACCAGTACCAATCAACCATGCAACTAAACCACTTCGTGTTTAGGCTCGTTTTATTCGTCTCAACAAGATCTTTGACACAAGATAGTACTCATGGTCTGATGATGGAGCCGGAAGGTGGTCACCGGTACCAATCAACCATGCAACTAAACCACTTCGTGTTTGGGCTCGTTTGATTCGTCTCAACAAGATCTTTGACACAAGATAGTACTCAGGGTCTGATGATGGAGTCGGAAGGTGGTCACCGGTACCAATCAACCATGCAACTAAACCACTTCGTGTTTAGGCTCGTTTTATTCATCTCAACAAGATCTTTGACACAAGATAGTACTCAGGGTCTGATGATGGAGCCGGAAGGTGGTCACCGGTACCAATTAACCATGCAACTAAACCACTTCGTGTTTGGGCTCGTTTGATTCGTCTCAACAAGATCTTTGACACAAGATAGTACTCAAGGTCTAATGATGGAGCCGGAATGTGGTCACCGGTACCAATCAACCATGCAACTAAACCACTTCGTGTTTGGGCTCGTTTGATTCGTCTCAACAAGATCTTTGACACAAGATAGTACTCAGGGTCTGATGATGGAGCCGGAAAGTGGTCACCGGTACCAATCAACCATGCAACTAAACCACTTCGTGCTTGGGCTCGTTCGATTCGTCGCAACAAGATCTTTGACAAAAGTTAGTACTCAGAGTCTGATGATGGAGCTGGACTGGCCACGGGTACCAGTCTACCATGTAACTGAACCACTTCGTGTTTGGGCTCGTTTGATTCGTCGCAACAAGATCTTTGACACAAAATACTACTCAGGGTCTGATGATGGAGCTCGAAGGTGGCGACGGGTACCAGTCTATCACGTAACTGAACCACTTCGTGTTTGGGCTACGTGTTTGGGCTTCGTGTTTGGGCATCGTGTTTGGGCTTCGTGTTTGGTGTATCACCTAGTGTCAAAGATCTTGTTGAGACGAATCAAACGAGCCTAAACACGATGTGGTTTAGTTGCATGGTTGATTGGTAATGGTGACCACCTTCCAGCTCCATCATCAGACCCTGAGTACTGTCCTGTGTCAAAGATCTTGTTGAGACGAATCAAACGAGCCCAAACACGAAGTTGTTTAGTTACACGATAGACTGGTACCCGTGGCCACCTTCCAGCTCCATCATCAGACCCTGTGTATCTTCAGTGTCAAAGATCTTGTTGAGACGAATCAAACGAGCCCAAACACGAAGTGGTTTAGTTACATGATAGACTGGTACCCGTGGCCACCTTCCAGCTCCATCATCAGACCCTGTGTATCTTCAGTGTCAAAGATCTTGTTGAGACGAATCAAACGAGCCTAATCATGTTACTACATGGTTGATTGGTATCCGTGACCACCTTAATCATCATCATTATCATCAGATCCTCAATACTAGTTCGTTTTTAAACCCTCGTTGATACAAACTTTACAACCTATAGGTACCAAATGCTATGACGAAACATGTAAATAAGCGAGTACCTATAATTTATTTCGAGTAATACTTATACCTTCATAAGTACGAGTATGGGGCTATTCATAAATTACGTCGTTTCAAATGGAAGGAGGGGGGGGGGCGGGGTCTGGACATCGGATGATGGTAGTATGACGTAGGAGGAAACAGAGTCATCCGAAGCATGATTTTTGGATGATTTTAGGGGTGGGGGGGTCAAAAATAGATGACGTAATTTATGAACACTGCACACACTTACATTTGCACTGCATTTAGTATTTTCGTACTTACCAAATAACAGTTTTAGGACTTTAAAAGTTAAGCACAGTTAGTGTTGTTATGGTTGATTTCAATATGCTTCGCGAAGGATCAAGAATGTTTAATCCATCATTGTAGTGCGAGTGTGGTAGAAGGGATCGGCATACTGAGCTAGCACGGCCTGCCGCAGCGCGTAAAATACCTAAACTCGCTCAACGCCGAAATGTAATAGCGCTCTTAATTCTCAAAATGCATATATGCACATAGTACCAGATACTTACGATTTCATATAAAATTATCACGCACAATGATAAACACAAAAGAAACAAGTCAAAAACTAATTAAACATTAGCAGTTGCACCAAAATTGAATATTCATAGATCGGTATCTATGAATAAAGGAGCCGGTCTTTAAAGGGGCCCACAGATTACCAGTTTGCCGGACGATATCAGCCTGTCAGTTGTTCGGAACTTTTGCGTTTAACTGACAGGCCGATATCGTCCGGCGGACTAGTAATAAGTGCGCCCCTTAACTGCGTAAGGAGGATGATTTTGTTTTAAGACATTTAAATTTTGAGGTTTGAAAGGTTTGTCTGTGTTTGAAATAAAGTAAGCACTGTAAGCAGACTAAAAATCGACCCCGCTGGGTTTAGGGTCCTTCATGTCGATTATCTTTACTATTACTAATTTCAGCCGGATTATCCCAGAAACAACGACAACACTTGGCCAACGAAAATAATAAACTTGGCACTGTAAGTAGAACAATTAATAATGATGTACAATTGTACAGCTAGTCCCCAGTGACGAACTGAATCCAATGTAATTTGCTACCGGTCACTTTGCTTAAAGCCCCCCATTCACACTCCTACCTTGTAGTCCGCCTCGTTGGGTAGGATTGTGTATGGGGGTTGCGGACTACGAGCCGTCCTACCGTTTAGCCGTTTGTAGGACGGCTCGTAGTCCGCAACCCCCATACACAATCCTCCCCAACGAGGCGGACTACGAGGCGGACTACAAGGTAGGAGTGTGAATGGGGGGCTTAAGTTAGTGCATACAAGGCCATATTTGGCATAAAGGTCTCTGCCCACTACACCGTATCATACCATGACCGTAGTAGGAACGTGACAGGCAAAAAAATATTCTTTGTATTAAAAAGTATGAGACTATGCCCACTAGCCCGTTCCGTCACCGACCATACCCGTCGCGTGCCATGCACGGACCGTCAAAAATTATTGGCGAGGATATTTCGCCGCTGCCGAAACGCTGCACGGCATGCAACGTTGCCAGAACGGTGCGTGCAGGCGGCGAAACGGTGAGCATACCGGTTATAACCGCTTATGGTGACCGTTCTAAGCCCGTTATAAACGCGTTGCCATATTTCTGGCTCGCTCTGCCAGTCTGATAAGTGATAACTATTCGCTCGCTCTTTCTGACGAGTCTTGCTCTCGCGAATAAAACGCGGGTACTAAGGGGATGAAACGCGGATGCGACGGGGATTATACGCGGATGCTATGGGGATGATATGCGGTTACTAAGGACACTAAACCCGTTATGTACGGGTATGAAACAATGTGGACACGGTGTAGTGGGCATAGTAGTCCGTATCGCGTTACATTCCGTGCCTGATACGTTCATAGCACGGTCATGGTATGATACGGTGTAGTGGGCAGAGACCTTAACATTGATCTCTACTGACAGCTATTAAAGTTCAAATTTAAACAAATACTTTTATATGATATACTCTGTATCTTTAGGTAAACAAAATCTACCCCCAAATGGCTCCTTAAGCCATTTAAGGGTAAGTGAAAACATTACATGATCAAATAACGTAGGTTAAAGTCAGGTTGTTCAGTGATCGATCTAGGCGGTTTTGTATTTGGTTGGTTATCCAATAAATGTTATAACTAATTACCCGAAAATGTACAAATTGTTTGTTTACCTTTATTTAAGTACTACCTAAAGATACAGACTATAGACTAGGGGTTAATGGATATACTTAACAACTTATCAACCACCAATAATAATGAACGATTCACCAGTTTCACCACTGAAGTCCCCATAGGTAAGTATGTGCGACGTGGAGTCATAAGCGAAATGAATAAATAAATAATTGATTAAATTTTGTTTTAGCTTAATGCGACAAATTCGCCGTACCATTATACCACAACATGGCAAATAAATGACTCTGACTACCTTAAAGATAAATCTGCTCAAACTTCACCCGAAATAAAAGCAGATGCAAAAATTTACGATAATCCAGCCAACCATTATAGTATAAAACCTAGTATGCCGAATAACTTTGATGCTACTGAGTTTAAAATAAAACCTACGATAGATAACACGAAATGGCCTACGACAAAAACAACAAGACAAGCAAAATTTACAATGATGGATTTATATAACAAATTTCGGAATCCAGCAAACCATTATAATATAAAACCTAGTATGCCGAATAACTTTGATGCTACTGAGTCTAAAATAAAACCTACGATAGATTACACGAAAAGGCTTAAGACAAAAACAACAAGACAAGCAAAAATGACAATGATGGATTTATATGACAAATTTCGGAAACCAGCAAACCATTATGCTATAAAACCTAGTATGCCGAATAACTTTGATGCTACTGAGTCTAAAATAAAACCTACGATAGATTACACGAAAATGCTTAAGACAAAAACAACAAGACAAGCAAAAATGACAATGATGGATTTATATGACAAATTTCGGAATCCAGCAAACCATTATAGTATAAAACCTAGTATGCCGAATAACTTTGATGCTACTGAGTCTAAAATAAAACCTACGATAGATTACACGAAAAGGCTTAAGACAAAAACAACAAGACAAGCAAAAATGACA
This sequence comes from Cydia splendana, assembly GCF_910591565.1. Lineage (NCBI taxonomy): Eukaryota > Metazoa > Arthropoda > Insecta > Lepidoptera > Tortricidae > Cydia > Cydia splendana. The sequence goes on from NC_085983.1 coordinate 9,188,161, forward strand.
ATGATAGATTTATATGGCAAATATTGGTTAAAGGCATTTCCTAATAATCAGGTAACTATGAATAATAAAAAAAATTACAAGCAACTAAAACCTGTCAGAGATATGGACTTTCGTGTACACAGTTTGCCGAAAAAAAAATACAATGGTATAATTATGGTCCAAACAAGTACTCTGCTAACAACTCTAGATAAAGATATTATAAATTATAGCCATGACAATCACAAGGGTGTTATTAAGATTGACAAGGCTCGAATATCAGAGCGATCTACAGAATATGACCCAGGAATACATATTGATTCTGATACTGGAGAGATTGAAAACGAACAACGAGTAACTTCAAAAGTAACGAATGTAGCAAAGGATATAAAATCAGTATTCGAGGAACAATCGTTACTAGAGGGTCTGTATTGTTTCCCAAATAGTTTTGTTTGTCCGAATTTTCGTTAGTCATAATTGGTTTTTCTCAGAAACGAGTAGTGGGCATAGTAGTCCGTATAGACTAATGCAAAATGTAAACTTTTCAGGATTGCCATAAAACAAACCTAACCTAACCTATCTATAGAATAACCTTACGAAAGTCCTGAAAAGTTAACGGTTTCAGTTTTATGACTAACGATAATATGACAAACAATACATTGTGACTTAAAACTTTATGGGAAACAAAGGGGGTCCCTTTACTAGATTACTAGATCATAACAAAATAATGGATGGTACAGTTACTAGACAAAAACCTGTAGCAAATGCAAGAAATCCAGTAAACATTCCAGGTATTCATAACAAACACATATAACGGAAAAAGTGCCAAAAATATACCTTAATATGTGGGCAATAAGGTCGTGTATACAAATTTTTGGCACTTTGTCCGTATCGTTATTTTGACACGTGACTGTACCTACCGATGTGTGCCGTTGTAGTTTCCAAAACATTTCCATATGGATAAATTCCGGAAATTTCTCATATTTTTGTATGGAAACAAAATATTCCACTTCCAAAATGAAGGTTTCCTTTGTTTTCTGTAAAAAAATCCTGAAATATGTGAGAACTTTTCCATATTATTGGAATCTTTCCACAACTTTTTATAGTATAATGTAGTATTTAAAGATCGACTGTATTACTTTTGCATGCTGCATGGTAGGTCATATCATAAGAATCTAGTCATAATAGTTATAGGTAAGTAATATTCAATATTTCTATGCCTATTCAGGCAGGATGTGCTGTTCAAAAATTGTTTTTTACATCTTTATTGTACCGCATTCAAGAAATAAATAAATGAACTTGTTTTTTTGACGCAAACACAAAAGCTGTAACGCGGACGCCACGTCACCGAAGTGTCAAAACTGAAATTGAACTTTATGCATATGCACTTAGGTCTATGTTGCTCTGTGGTCTGTGACCGATTGATCAGTCTTTGGCGTTGAACCTGCGGTGCGGATATATCGGTCATTGACGTCCAAAAGGTTAAATACTGTACTAATCTACATGTCCATGATTTTCATATATTATTGGAAAGAAGATCATAATATATAGTTTAATATGTAACTAAATGTAGAATGCGTATAAATAATAACTAATGCAGTAGGTGCAGCCAAGTGCCAAAATTATGTATCCTCCTAAGTCCCAGAATCGTTAGTTTCGTTTATGATTTGTCCTGTGTACATGTTTTTGGCACTTTGTCCGTGGCGATATTAAATACCTTGACTAAGTATATCTTGCAAATATTCACAGTGTAGCAATTTACAGATAAACACCAGCCACAAGTTTCACAGAATAATCCTGCAACCAAATTAGACACATACGAGTATATGCAGCAAAACAAATACAAGGTTCGTACTATTGTTTTTCTTTTGTAAGGATTCTGTATGTACATGTTAGTTTGTAAGATATGTAGGTATCTAATGGGCCTTTTTTTTAATTGTGTGACAAGTTATTGGAAGTTCCATTAAATTAATAGAAATAAAGTAAGTTACCATATTAAATTGCTGAAACTTTACGTCAGCGAGGTCTACGGTTTACCAGTTATAAATTTTTACACATTTCCGATCTTAGGCTTAGTTGTTTAATGACTAGAATACATACAAACAAACAATAAATGCTACTTTTTTACAAGTTCTGTACCTATCAAATAGTTTCTACATTCTATCGTTAGATGGCACCAGTAACCGACACTTCCATTTTTATTAGAGATGCAACGGATAGTTGTTTGGCCGGATACCGGATATTCGGCCTGACCATCGGCCGAATATCCGGTATCCGGCCGCCGAATATTCGGCCAGCGGAACTATACCTACATTTCGGTTTTTCAGGTGCGCATTCTGCAGGTTTGACCTGTTTCCTAGTGAACATTTCGCGTGGACACATTTCTAGATTCGAAATGGGTGCGCGTGCAAGTCAGTGGAATGATTAAACTGTTTTAAAATTATTTCTAATGTTTTAAAATAATAAACAAGTACGATTATGACCGTGACTGTGATTGAATCCAATTTGTTTACTCCGAAATCAAGCAATGTTACTATCCGGTATCCGGCTGGATAGTAGGTCACTATCCGGTATACGGCCGGATATTAAAATAATTAGATGTGCAACGGATAGTTGTTTGACCGGATACCGGATATTCGGCCTGACCATCGGCCGAATACCTACTCGGTATCCGGCCGCCGAATATTCGGCGGGCAGAACTATACCTACATTTCGGTTTTTCAGGTGCGCATTATGTAGGTTTTGACCTGTTTCGTAGTGAACGTTCGCGCGCACTCATTTCTAGGTTCGAAATGGGTGCCCGTGCAAGTGAGTGGAATGTTTAAATTGTTTCAAAATAATAAACGAGTACGATTATAACCGTGACTGTTTCTTATTCCAATTTTGTTTACTCCGAAATCAAACAATGTTACCATCCGGTATCCCGCCGGATAGTAGGCGACTATCCGGTATCCGGCCGGATGTTAAAATTATGGCCGGATAGGCCGGATACCGGATAATAACCGAATATCCGGTGCATCTCTAAAAATAATGGCCGGATAGGCCGGATACCGGATAGTAACCGAATATCCGGTGCATCTCTAATTTTTATCAAAGAAAATAAGCGTAGGACGTCGATTTCTTAATTAATTAATTTATTTTATTTATTATTCAAATATGTGACACAGCATTACAGTAAAAACGAAGACACTGTGAAACTACAAAATAAGAGACAAATTAAACATTAGATTTGGGCGACGACATAACAGCGTGGCTCCGTTGCGTCGTCTGACTTCATGTAGGATTCGGCAGGTTGCCCCGGAACCGCCGAAACACCATGCACACCCTTCGGCACAGAATAAATAATACCTATTATAGTACTACCGTACAGAAAGGAAACTTCCTGCAAAACCGAAGTTTGACAGCGGTTCAGGGTCGAATCATGCTGGCCCTTTCTAATGTGTGGCACTATCCCTATCGGCTATTTAGGGTTGTCAAAATTCAAGCCATTATCTTATCTGTGGTCGTGCACGCAAAGGGACGTCAAGTTGTGTCAACCCTAATAATTGCTCGGAGCAATGCTGAGCCGAACGGAGGCGAGTTTGCCCGAAGGGAGGAGTTTCGCACCCCTGACTTCGGCCAGAAGTCCGCGCTTGCGATGGATAAAAATTGAAGTGTCAGGTTACTGGTTCCCTGTCAGTCACTACTCACTTGGTGAACGTAGTGACGTTAAGCGAAATACAATTAAATATGTCGTTCTCAGGAAAAGGCACCTTTTGAAAGTAAGCGATTACCGCACTACGGTCCCTTTTTCCTGAAAACAACACCAATGTGTTATTTATAGACAAATCCGGAAACTAAGCCGGCTTATCTGCTGTCCACACCCTGGAATCTAGACGTCCTCGACATTCAGTCAAAATACGATAAAGATTATAAACCCCCATATCTAGAAAAAAAATTTGATAAGAGGACAGAAGAAACCAAATTAAAGTTTGATATACCCAATATGGAAGATAGATTTAGTCATGACTTTCCTGACTTTGAAAAACAAGGAAAAGGCACGACAGTTATGAAAAGAGTTTTTGATTGGTTTGACAAACGCTACTCCGAGATAACTATAGGCAAGCAAACGAAAAGTACAGAAACAACCAATTTTGAAACGTCTACTGTTGGGATCTTTAATAAGGATTGGTGGAATACACCAGGCATCGCTTATTACGATAAAACAACTACGAAATCATTGAATAAACTAAATAAACCTAATCGTGATAAATACATAAAAAAGAAGCCAGCCAAAGTTGCTAATGCTAAAGATGACAAAACACACCACTTAAAAGTAAAAGAACCTAAGATTGATAAAACGGCAAAGCCAGTAAAAACATGTCCACCAGCAGCTAAAACAACAAAGAAAAAGGAAACTACTGTAGCATATGCAGGAAAAGAGGAAACTAGTCTAGCTGATGTAGGACGCGTAGTAAAGAGTTGGTTCAAAACAACTATATATATAGCAAAAAGTAAAGTAAAAAATGAAAAAAATGGGAAGACTGTGAGAGATACGGCAATTTATTTGCCAGACTATCTGGATAATGATGTTACTGAAACAAACACAATGTCAGCAAATAAAAAAAAAAGAATAACAACTTCCAGTACTGTTAAGGACTTTGCAAACAGATTATGGGATACAGATTATTATACCGATTATGTTGTAACAACAGATAATTACCAATATTTGTTCAAAGCAGTGCCAAATTCTAAGGAAAAAAATGGAAACGAGCGTCTGCGTAATCCAAACTTCTCCAATAAACCTTTTCCAGTTAGCAAATTAGACAACATCAATGGACAAACTCACGCCTCTGAACTAAGCAAATATGAAAAAGAAATTTGGAAAGAGACTGCTTCCAAACAAGCTTCGAAACATGAAGAACCAGAGCGCAAAGACCGTCCTGAACAAGCTGAAATTCTGCACACCTACAACATAATATATGCTGAGCATGGCGAGATGCCTATCGCCAACCGGTGTAAGTATATTTGAACCAGTTTTTTCCCGCGACTTAGTACCTACGGGTAGAGTTAGTATTTCCATATATGATATTATGCCCTTCTCCGGGACTTAACGATCTCCATACCAAAGGTAAAGCGGTTAAATCCTTTTCATCACACTCGCTCAGTAAATGTGGAATTGCACGCAGGCTTAGCGGGAGTAATAGAAAAAGCGTTTTCCCTATGGAGTAATGAAGTTTCTAGTACCATAATTAACAGTTTTTTGTCTTTATACTTCATTTTTAGGGTTCCGTACCCAAAGGGTAAAACGGGACCATATTACTAAGACTCCGCTGTCCGTCCGTCCGTCTGTCACCAGGCTGTATCTCGTGATCTGTGATAGCTAGACAGCTGAAATTTTCTGATTTTTCGCGATTTAAATTACTCTCGTTTGCAATATTTAACTTACGCCCCATGTTGCACAATGTACTATTCTTTTCCAGCGTTGACTTATGTCCATGCAATTTTGAAGGACATTTCTGATCTGAACAAAAGTGAGTATTTTTATTTTATTTTCTTTTTAACCTTAACCAGCTCATTATCGTCATTCCCAGCAAGCTCACTGTTATAAATCGCAGCGAAAACGATCGAGTAATCTCGCGTAAATAATGAAGAAAATCACAATTTCTCAAACGACTTCACTTTAGTATTAGGCGATTCTCATACTGATGAATGGAGCGACACTGTCAGTACGACAATAATATTGCAGTACGATTATAGATGTGCAAAAATTACGGAATGTTTCCAAAGAGTTTGATAAGTCTTTGAATATTTTAGAAATGAGAAATTCCTCATTAAAAATGAAAATTATTCCATTTTGTGTGTGTGGCCATTATAGAAACTTTCTGACGACACGCGAAGATTTTTGTGTCAATCTTCTAAAGCAAAGGATTTAGCGAATAATTAGAGATGAACAACATAATAAATAAATAATATTTTTCTTCTTTCTCTATTTATTCAGGAGCATTAAACCTCAAGACATTTAAAGTAAACAAATCTCGTAGACGAAAGAGATTCACACTCACAGAAGTTTCTGAAACAACCAAAAACCAGGGAACTAGCAAGGTAAGTTTGTTTTATAACTTTTAAGTAGAAATATTGATTCCCTTAATAATTAATCAATCCTATCACACTAAAACACTCGTGGCCACGATTTATCAAAATAAATTAATTAACTGAAACAATTTCTCTGCTGAACGTATTTTTTGCTACAAAGTATCTTCTTTGGGTATCTATATTTAAATTTAGATTGTAGGCGCATATTGTGAGGTGAACTACCAAAACTCACTAATTATTACAAAAAGTTAAGCTTTAGCTTTAGAGCAATATTGAATCGTATTAATAATTAAACAAAGGTTGATTTTGTTTCTCTTTGTTTTGGATCTAGCCAATATCATAAGCACTTGTAAATTATTTTTTCCACAGAATGGCGATTTTTAAGACGTCTTTACTCTTTACGAATTAGACACATAAAAGACGGAATATTCCAGCCAAGTAAATTTGCGCAGCAAAAACCTTCCATATAGGCAGTTAAACAACTATGAATTAAACATTAGAAAACTGTGGATAATACAAAGATATAATTTATTGAACAGGTGTGCTTCAATGTCACCCCGGATGGCCCGGATCCAGAAGTGGCTGAAAAAAGAGCACATAATAAAAAGAGACAGACAATTGAAAAAAAGAAAGTTAGAAATGTCGCTGCTTTAGAGGTGGTAATGGATTTGATGAAAAACAACGAAGAAGTTCAACAAACTTTAGAAAAACCTCAACTGCAGCATCATGAGCCTGCGAACATTATTCAAGTGCATATACCTTTGCCAAAGGACGTGAATATGAAGAGATCTCTAAAAAGAATCAAGAACATATTTACAGCGAGACTTTCTAGTCCAGTAGATTTAGAATATCAGATTAAATCGTATTATGATAATCCCGAAACCACGATGCCGCCTGCTGTATCGTCAGGTATATATTTATTGCTAGGAGATCGCAATCTGACTAGTGATCGTAATTATATACTGGAACCGATCCCAAATATCTTAACATCTCAATTATTGCAACGCCGTTTGAAGTCCGCAACTTCCGAGTCATATAATAAAGTGGAAGAAACTACGCGTAGCGATAGATTTACTAAAGTTACTTTGAGTAAAGAGTTTGTTTCTGCTGTTAATGAACATTTGCTGCAATTGTACGAGACATTTGCCAAGAATGAAACTAAAACATATGAAACTTCGCCTAGCACTCAATTAAATAAAGTAACTTTGAGCATTCCTGCAGAGTTGCACCTGAAAGATATTCAACCTAAATTAAAGAAAAGAGAAACCAATTCGAAAAGTAAGAAGGCTATGCTAAAATGGAAAACTTTAAAGAATCTAAGTGAAGATACTGACAGACTTAGTAAAAGAGTATGCGAACCATGTGTCGTCGATAGTGTAGTTATGACGGGACTTGTGTTAGAAATTAATGATCTATTAAATTATATGCACGAACATTGTACTGAAATACAGACATACTTTTGGAATAATCCCAGCGGCGGAAGGAAACTTAGAGATACTGTGAGGAAAGTGAACAAGTTACTAGATAAATACTCTAAAAAATACTCAGCACGCAAGTGTTGTCATTGTAAGAATAAATTCATTAAAACATTATCTAAAAGAGATCTTGATGAAATAGTCAATGTTCCTAAAAAATATGAGCTAAATCATTTGATTGTTGACATAGAAAACTTGGCTTCTGATATTATTAACGGTACTAAATCTAGGGTATGTGTCACTGAGACGATGCAAAACAGATGTAATAAATTAGTTAATGTTGTAGATAAATGTGTGTCAAATGTAGGGAATAGAAACAAAATTCCTAAACTAACAAACGATAGAGATACGTATTTACTTGATAAGGTTAGGGTTAATATAATTTATAATACTGAGCCTCCACATAATCCAACTCGAGTGGCTTCTTGTTTGTTATTTGACACAACAAAGAAAAGGAAATGGAGCTTGAATGATTTTATCCTACGCAATTACTTAAAAAAGGAGAGTAAAAAGCTAATGACAGGACCCTGGAAAAGAGAAGTGGGGAGTATTAATAGCCCTTTAAATGCTGACACCAGCGGTTCTTTTTGGATTAACTATATTCACAAGTTTAAAAACCTGTCCAAATATGAAAATAGGCATACCTTTACAAAAACGAATGTAGTTAAAAATGATGTAAAAGGGTTTAGAAATTTTAATGTAACGAAACAAGACTATGCAGCAGCAGAAAATACTAAATACAATGTAAATATTATAAATAAAGGATCAGACCAGGAAATAAACGTAACGACCAGTGTGTATCAGGTTAAAAACGAAACATCTAACAGTAACAACGGTGAACCGTGTTTTACCACTGATTTTCTCAATACTATAGCTGTCACGCCTACAGAACGTGGTAGTATATCAGTGGAAACTATAAAACTTAATTTAAATAACGTATATGTCAATGAAAAGGAGCCACGCAGCATCAAGTCTAAACACAAAGAAAAACACATGAAATTCAAAATATCAAACACATTCAAACCTATAACCAGTAAGGGAAAAAACGATGATGTTATTGATAATGCAGTAATTACTGATGACAATAACAATTGGGCTCGCTTGACAACTCAAAGAGGACCTTTGTTTCAGACTCAAAATACTAATGTAAAATCTACTCCTACTCAATCGATTTTTACAAATTCTAGCACTCCTGATAAAGAAACACACAAAAGTTTGGACATAAGTTCTGAACCGGTAATTCCTACTGTCAATACACGTACAATATTTCCTACAACACCAATTAATAGACTAAATATAATTCGTCATTTAAGGGAACAAATAAATAAAATAGGCGATAAATATGTTAAAGACCGGAGCAGCCATAGTACAGTCCAGTGCTCTTATGAAGGCGATGCTAAACTTATAGAAGCAAACACTTCATCTGTAGATCTATCAGATACTAATAAACAATTGACTTCATCAAAGCCCGATCTTAGTAAAGTTCATGATCGCAGTTTTAAACACCTGCTTCTATCGATTCTAAAATATGAAACGAAAAGGATCAGTAAGGATACGAATTTGCTAAAGACTAATAATTTTAACGAAGAACAAGCTTAATTTAATGAAGAAGACGATTCGAACGAATATATTGACACATAAAGAAAAATACTATGATTCTTGTGGTCCGATAATGAAGTTTATAAGATTAACTGGTGTATAATAAGATACATTAATGTCAAACCGGATTTTATCCGAAGGCTCGGTTTTGCTCTAATTTCGGCCGAAACCGAAAGTTTTTCGCTCAATCAAATTATAAATAAAACTGAACCTCTTTAACTTCCTACCTCTAGCCTTCTACTATGCTCTAACAACCCTGAAACTTAGGCATGAATCTGATGTTATCTAGAAAACGGTTGTAAATATGAATTTTATTGAACAGGTGCGCTTCAATGCCAACACGGATCAAGATGGCGAAACCAGAGCACAAAAAAGAAAGACACAGAATATACACGAAGATTTGGTATATCTCGCTCTAAAAGATGACCCTCTTATGGTTTTGGGTGAAACTACTCAAAGACCCATGCCGCGTGGAATATACTTATTGCTTGTAAACTGTAGCGCGACAGTGCCTAGAGGGAATTACTTGTTAAAACCTCTTGGAGAAGGAGCTTTTAATAACGTTTTGGCAAAAATCGCGAGACCAACTCACAGAACAGACAATCGAGATCTCGCCAGCGTCGCAAGCCACGAGTTTGACATGCTGAAAGAGTTGGACGTGAGAAAAGGTGAGAAAACGGGGAAGAGAAGAAGACGGGCTTGTAATTGGAAGGCGATCGTGAGGCGGTGCAACGCCACAAAGGCAATAAAGAAATGGTTCCACGGACCCAGGGTATGCAGTTGTAAATGCAAGCCCCATAAGACTATGTGTCCTGCTTGCGCCGCCAGTGACGCTGTCATGACAGATGTCATTTTAAGACTCAGAAATATAGTTAACTTCGTGAACGATCATAGCCCTGCAATAGAGGAGTATTTTAAAACCAACCCAAAAGGGGCTGCTGAGTTTAGAGATGCGTTGAAGGAAACTGATAAATGTTTGAAAAACTATTCTAAAAGAGCCAAGGGACAATGCCGCGGGAAGCCATGTGAAGCTTTCAAGTTTGTCCAGGATAAAGATGATGATTATAAAGATCTTACTTAAAAACTACTCATCATTGGCGTTCGAGTCTATTACAGACTATACAAGCAGTGCCAGGTAGGGAGACAACGTTTTTCGTGGCTGTGTAGGCCAATACGGGAGCGGCAAACACGACCACAGGCCTGACAGGTAAAAACTACTACAATGACGGTAATTTAAGTAGAACTGCTCTAATGCGATTTGAAAGAGAATATTTTATGCTTCATGGCTATAAAAATACCTTATTAATTGAACTGGCAGTTTCACTTAATTCTATTGAGTGGCGTGGCTTAAAGGACTCGCATCCAGACCATAATTGATAAAAACATATATTGACAGGCGGTGGCGCCAAAACATAATTTATATTTGCATCGACTGTTTTGCATGTAAGCGTTTACTTTTGGATATATTATTGCCTCATGTTCAAAGACCTATTTTAGTCGTTACGTTAAGGCACGTCAAAAATAAGTCTGAAAATGAATAATTAATTTTATAAGCACATTGTTAGTCTTATTTTATTATTTTAGTATTCGAGAAATGTATTTTTAGATATAAAGTGAACCATCATAGGTATAATAGGTATATAGAATACAAAAGTTTGAAGATCTCGATATTTGTTAGTTGTTTATCATCAGATTTCATAAATTCATTATCTGAGAGTTGGATTATATAATGCTAAACTTATGTATTGGATCATCTAGTTGTACATTTTATCTCAAACAAAACGTTTTGTTATCTTGTTAAAGAGAACAGCTGAATACTTATTATAGTTTTCAAAATCGTACCTATGAATGTTTCATACTCACACACTGGGAGAGAAAAACATACTAAGTAGTAAATGACTTATGTGATGTGTTATTTTATTTCACGCTAAAGATAATAAACATGTTGGTTCCAAAAGTGTTTTTATTTTTTCTGTAAGTACTACTTGTTTTTTTTTTTTTTGCTTTAGTTAGATTAGCCAGTGTTAATAAGTCGCTGGCCCAATACAGGGTTCTATGTTTCACTTTTATCGAACTGAAATTTGAACATTGTCATAGTGACATTAAGTCGAATTTCAACTAAAGTTGGTCAAGCAGATCTTGTCAGTAGAAAAAGGCGGCAAATTTGAAAAATGTAGGCGCGAAGGGATATCGTCTCATAGAAAATTTGAATTTCGCGCCTTTTTCTACTGACAAGATTTGCTTGACCATCTACCGGGTGTGGCCTGTAACACGAACAAAGAATTATAACATAGATTGTACTCCAAAAACCGTGACACTTTTGTTCAACAACTTTTTAAAATTATTTAGTATTTAGACCCTATTTTTCATACAAAATAAATATTATCTTCAATGGACGCCATCGCCACGCCATATCATTGTGATTGACGTTGCTTGTCACGCCTTAAACATAACAAAATTCGCAATACATTGCGTCTTAGAATAAACTTTAAAATGTAAGTATTAAAAATCAAACCACAAGTTATTTTTAAAAGTAGCTGAACAAATGTTGATCAGTATGAGGAGTACAGCCTACAGTTTAATTTTTTGCTCATGTTACAGGCCACACCCGGTATATCTTGAAAATGTAACATAGAACCAAATAGAACCCTGTAATATTGGGCCAGCGAAGTTACAGTTAGGTGTAAAACCGTCACAATAGTAGCATATAATATATATGTCCATGCATATTATTAGAATGTGGAGAAATTGATGTCGATCAAAGGAATATGTACAGTCAGCAGCAAAAGTTTTGGGTAGCTAATCTAAACACTCGACTCTGGTTATATTTTTAAACTACTAACCAAACGGTGACGCCGTCTGTAATTTTCTGTACAAAACAGTCTGCCAATTTTTGCGGGGGAGGGGCAAGTCAAATGTATACGAAACGTAAAAATAGCCATGTCAGATAAACGTCAGTCCATGCATTGTGTATGACCATTGGCCGCCTATTTTCGACAGAGGGGAACGCCTGTTAATGGCTACTCCGTTTGGTTATATTCCTATAAGACTTGAAAGTCAACTACGAATGTCGATTGTGCAAGTAGTTCTTTTCATTCGTTTTAAGTATTTCGCTAACGGTGTCCTGATACTCCTGATAACTTAATAGATGGCAAAGTAAAAGTTAAACAATGATATAAAGGCAATCTTACTTTATTCATATGTACACGCTTACATAAAAACAACACATCTCAGTTACATGCAAAACTTACATTTTCTAGATATTTCGTATACTCCGGCAAGCCAGCTTTGTCAGTAAAAAGGCGGCAAATTTGAAAATAGTAGGCGCGTTTCGATCTCCCGTACAAAATTTGAATTTCGCGCCTTTTTCTACCGACAAAGGCTCGCCAGAGTAGGGTAATTCGCCAGGAACTGGCCACTGTTAGTAATTGGCCACCAAATGAATTCTATTCACCTATAAACAGAATTCATTTCAGTATAAGGTTTCAATAACTGGCCAGCGTTCAATAACTAGCCGCCGTATACTAAAATGAATTCTGTTTATAGGTGAATAGAATTCATTTTCAGTTTAGGGCGGCCAGTTACTAAAACTGGCCAGTTACTGGCTAATTACCCTATAAATCATAAATATTTTAGGATGGGTTTAAAAAAATAACCATGTTTGGTGAAGGAATAGGTACTTTTACGGCGTACTATATTTTAATAAAATCCTATAGTACCATAACAGTTGCAGTCTACCATCAAAGATATATATAAGTCCTTATAAGAGAAATAGTCTAAAAAAACGTGCCTCCGAAAATCAAGAAATATTTATGTTCGAAAAGATGGTGCCATACCTTTGGCCTATACTCGTGCAGATGGCGACACCGTTTGTTATTTAACAATTTTAACACATATCAGTGAAAGAACAAGGAACAAAGTCATATGGCGTTCTAAAAGTTTAAATCCTGTGTCGAATGATGGCAGTAAATGTACTGTGGTGACTACAAAATTTACTTTTCACATCACCTATTCGAAAAAGGGCTTTTTCTTCCCCGCTAGGAGGGATCAAAGTGGCACTTTTCTTCCCTGCTAGGAGGGATCAAAGTTGTACTTTTCTGTTCTAGGACACGATTTTTTCTTTCTTGCATACAATTTTTTTTTTGGTCAAATAATACATACATATTTTGGAACATAACAATTTCCTCATAGTTGATGTGAAAAGCAGTATGTGTCACACGGTATCAAAATTATTTCGTCTTGGGCGTTAACACTTGAATCCCTCATTACGCTCAGGATTCAATGTACGCCCTTGACGGAAATATATCATCTTGATCCCTTGTAACACAAACTACTATTACTACTACAATACGCCTCTTAAATTCTTTTTGCTACCGTTTATTCACCAATGAAATGCTTTGATGGTTCATTTGAAGACAAGTCACATTTCCCGAAAGTCTAATCTAATTTGAACCTTAAATCGGAACGCTAAAGTTCAAATTCTATTGGCGCGTACGTGATAAATCGTACTGTCCTGGAAACGGGATGAAAAGTTGCTGATTCGACTTGTTTTTAAAATAGCCTATTTTCCTACTTTTGATTCTCAGAGAAATCATAGCCATGCACTTAAAATCTTGAAGTTCTAAAAAAAATGTTCAACAAAACACTAAGGCCCGCACACCGGATACGTATGCACGACGTGCACGTTGTAATGTACAGATTCTTATGAGAGACGGCACACCGCTTGCGTGCAAGTCTACGCCCGCGCTGCCGTGCCCTGGCCTTTACACTTAAGGATATGTTCTTACTTCTTACCAGTCCATTTTCTAAATCACTAAATCTTCAAAATCAATATATTACAGTCATTCTCCTGTTCTTTAACCTCATATTCCAATTCTTTAATACTTTCCCTGGAAGTAGATATCTTAGGAGAAAATGATACTTTTTTAGGAGGAGTTTTAGGCTTGTATTGACCGACTTTAGTCTTAACTGGCGGCGTTTTTCTACTGAGAGTTTTTTTCATAAGTCTATCATCAGTTTTCGGCATACTTTTACCCACAAAATCTTGGAAAGTATCTATAAAAGTTGGCGATTGGTTTAACTTTAGCGTATCTTTTCTGACATCTGTTTCTTTATTTGAAAAAGACCTGTTTTTAGGCGTTTTCAAATTTTCAGTGCTTTGGAACACTGATTTGCTCCTTTTAGGCGGTGTCTCATGATCCGAGTTTCCTTTTGATTTTCTCTTAAAATTCGCCAACGCCAACTTAACATCATCTTGCAGGTTATCTTTATCTGAATCTAGTTTCAAAATGGAATTTGAACTGGTGATGCCATCATCATCATCATCTTCAACATAGCTGTTAATAACTTCCATCATCTCTAAAGCTTTCCGCATGAGTTTTTTAAGCCCGTTGACATTAATTCTGGCCGCTTCGTTCACAATGGTTTCTGTGATCTTCTGGAACTGTAAGTAGAGGTCCGGGCTGTCCAGGTCCGTGGTCTTGATGGGCTCGTCGTCCGGCAGCTGCCTGGCGGTGAGGTTCATCAGCGAGGTGATGGAGTACTGCTGGAAGGCGCTGCTGAGGTTGTACTTCATGTAGTCGTGCCCGTAGTGGATCGGGTAGTAGTGCACCTGGAACAATGCAATCATAACGACTGTTCACAGATGTAGTGCATAATTATTTTACATCGTATTTTCACGGAAACGTATCGTGTCTTGCTATTTCAGTCAGTCTCGGTACAAAAAGTACTGAGTAAGAGAGTAAGACTGAAGTAGCATGACAAATACGAACGTTTCCGAGAAAATACGATGGAAAACAATTATGCACTACATCAGTATGTTTAGAACTTCACAATATTTCTTTGATTAAATTTGAACTCAGTTTCAAAATATTAGTTTTAAATAATACTTACGTAGAAAATACGATTTTTAAATGTTGGCAGCAAAGTATTATTCTTAACTACAAAAATACTACATATAGTGTGTTTAAACACAAAGGGTATGGTGACATGTGTCATCTCCATACAATTTATAACCTTAAAACAGCAATAACCTTTCACCGTACCCTTCGTGTTTGAAAACTACTACAAACATGTTGAGCAACATTGCCTTACCATGGCACAATCAGCGGTCTCCAAACTACGGATATCGGGTCAAAAAGTAGGGTCATGATATCAGATACATAGCTATGAATATCTTTTTTTTTTTCTGGCTTACTCTGAATATATATTGCCGAGAAAGGCAACCATTTACGACTGTAGTTTAAATGAAATGAGCTGTCAAATTCGAGGCACGATTTCTTTTATCTTGACTCTACTATTAATCACTGCGAGTTTTCGGATTCGTTACAAGTGTTGGGTGACGCAGACCCGCCACCGCGCTCGCCTACGACAGCGCAAGGCCTCCCCCAACCGGTTATATCAAATCAACGCGCGCGACGTGCAGCAGTACGCGACGCGCGGCCATCGTGAACGCTACTCGCACTTTTAGTGCTTGATAATGCGAGACCTACGAGTAGGCTCTCCGAAACATGCGCGAGTGACAAAAAAATCTAAAAATACGAGAGTTAAACCGTGCTGTATATATATGCGTACATATATGTATATGTGCGTGTGTATTAGCTTAGAGCATTCGGATCTTCTTAGCTCCGATGAATATAACATTCAGATCTTCGCTCCAATGTAATATGGAATAAAATAACAAGTATTATATGGGGCATTATCTATGAAAAGCGGCCTTATTGTCGATGGCGCTTACGTCGCACAGCGTCGCGCGGCATTGTATTTATATCGGAGCGTCGTTAATGTCATAACTGTCATAAGCGCCATCGACAATAAGGTCCCTTTTCATAGATAACGCCACACATGTATTGATACCTGGAAGCCCTTGGTGAACTCTTGGACGACGACACACGACGGACACATCCGCTGCCGGCTGTAGCTGCTAGGCCCTAGCCCGGTATGGTAAGTGCAGCGGTAGATTTTCTTCGTATCGTTCTGGTCCAATATTGCGTACGTCACCTTAGTTTGGTTTTCCATTTTCTGCTTCCATTGCAGAAATTCTGTGAACGAAACAAAATAATATTGATGTTGATAATACATAAATACAAACAAGAAATAGTACCATAAAGTCCATAAACAATTTAATATCTATAATGGAACAATCTTACACAAATCGACCTAATCCCATTGTATTCATTGTAAACTCATTAACGGCTCAGCCACGACATTGCGCGACTGGCGACGGCGGCGGCGGCAACCGTAGGTGCCTTTCGGAATGAAAGGTGCGATCGCTGTGTCTCGCTCTAACCTATGGTTGCCGCCGCCGCCATCGCCAGTCGCACAATGTCATGGCCGAGCCGTTAGGCTTACGTTGTGGGTTAGGTACATATACACACAGATATATCATCATATAATAGATCTAGATAAACATCCATAACTCTGCTAAATCGCGGCATCTAATCCCGAGAATTAGCGTAGGCACTAGTTTTTACGAAAGCGACTGCCATCTGACCTTCCAACCCAGAGGGTAAAATAGACCTTATTGGGATTAGTCCGGTTTCCTTACGATGTTTGCCTTCACCAAAAAGCGATCATTGATATTTTCATACATAAGTTCCGGAAAACTTATTGGTACGAGCCAGGGTGTGATCTAGCGACCTCGAGATTGAAAGGCGCACGCTTTTCCCGATAAGACCTTGGGAGTCCGTTTAATTGAATCCGAAGCCAGCAAGTAGCCTTCCAGCCGAGTCATATATAGTGCTTTTCTCAAAAATGGTGCAAGAAATATAAATATCATAGAAATATTTTACAAAAGCAACGTTCTTACGTATATATTTTCACAGATAAAAGCCCTCTTGCCGCCTTTTTATTTTTTTAATAAAAAAATAGAAGTGTATTTTTCTGCCGAAAATACGCCAACCTATTTGAGACAGCTAAATAGTCGCGGTACTAATCATCTGTTTGGCTGTTTAATGGGCCTGTCCCTTCATTTGATATGGCCATTTCAAGTTTTAAAAAGTTTGGAACTCGACAAATAATGGAATTTGTATGCAACATTGCAGTCCCAAAATCGAGACTGCAATGTTTTTAACTTTTTAATTTTTGGCTGACCATAAACTACGCGCTTCGCGACCTATTGTTTACACGGCAAAGTCGACTTTGCCGTCCATTTTTGAGAAAAATTATTCGCTCTCTCACCGTCTAGAGTAGAGAAGAACATGCTCTCAACTCCGTCGCTATGCTTGCTGCTCTTGTGCATGTCGAACATAGTGAGTGTCTTGTATTCCTGCTCGCAGCCGGTGCACACGAGCCCCATGGCCAGCTTTATTGGCCCCGGGCACACGTGGGAGTTGCTCTCCACTGACGTGCTGCAGATCGTGCAGATCTCTATGCGGATTGGTTTCGGGAGAAGAGTTGTACTGGAATATATAAATAGAAGTTTATAGTCTGTATCTTTAGGTATTTAAATAAAAGTAAACAAAATCTACCCTCAAATGGCTTCTTAAGTCAGTTCAGGGTAGATGAAAACATTATATGATCAAATAATGTAGGTTAAAGTTTGGGTTTGGTTGGTTAATCAATAAATGTTATAACTACCCGAAAATTTACAAATTGTTTGTTTACTTTTATTTAAGTACCTAAAGATACAGAGTATAGTTACAGTTGTTTTGGATGCAGTTAAAAAAAATTTAGGGAGAAAGTATTTCAACTAGTCTTATTTTTGTTTTATGGGGGAATCAATTTATACATTCATATCACAGAGTGAACTTAAACTTTTGACAGTATTTATAAGAAAGGGATAAATCATAAATCAACTAATTGAGGCTTGTGACGTTTATGAATAAGGGGAATAAAGTATTGTATATTTATTTATTTATATAGCCCCTTAGACTGGGTGAGAGAATTTAATCAATGTTGGTTGCTGGCTTCTATTGCTCTCTCTCAACTCAGTGTGCCTGTTGGCAAAGGCCTCCTCCAATAGCTATTTATTGGAGGGTTTTAGTCTGAACTTCCCTCGGAGACCAGCCGTAGTGGGCAGGTTTTTTGTGCAAGTTGTTTTGTGTTATGTTTATTCTGTTTTGTATAAAACTTTATTTATTAAATGTATTTTATTCTTTCTTCTTCTTCTTTATATTTAAGAGCTGTGCTCTTGTCGGTGGAGCAATCTCCAACTCGTCCGGTCCTCTGCCAACTCCTTAACCTTCTGGTATGACACGACCTGAACCTTTTCTTTTATTTGGTTGAAATAATTTATTCTCGGTCTTCCTCTTCCTCTCTTTCCCTCTATTTTTCCTTCTATGATGTTCTTTAGGAGCATGTCGTGTCGTAGCAGATGTCCAATTAGTACTCCTCTTCTATTTTCTATTGTCGCTATTATATTTCTTTTCTCGTTAATCCTATCTAGAACCCTATCATTTGATATTTTTTCCGTCCAACTAATCCCTTCCATTCTCCGCCAACACCACATTTCGAAGCTTTCTAATCTTTCTCTCTCTCTTTGTGTCAGTGTCCACGTTTCGCAGGCGTATAAGGCGATGCTCCAGATGTAAGATTTAATAAAATGTTTTTTAGTGTTAGTAGACATTTTTGATTTGAAAATATGTTTTTTATTGTTGAAGGCTTGTTTGGCTATTGCGATTCGAGTAATGATATCTTGACTACATCTTGATTTATTATTAATGATACTCCCGAGATATTTAAAGCTATCGACTTGTTCCAAAATAGTATCATTTAGTTTAATTGGTCTGTGTCTCGTATATAATTTTGATGCTGTTAAGATTTTTGTTTTGCTGATATTAATTTTTAAATCTGATTCCTGTAAAATTGAATTCATATTGTTAAGCAATAGTTCTAGTTGTTCACTGTCTTCTGCGAATGCTGCTATATCATCAGCATAGCGTACGAAATGTATCTTGTTCCCGTTGAACTTGACTCCACCCTGGTCCTTCTCTATTATTTTGGTAATGGAGTTTTCTATGAAGGCGTTAAAAATTGATGGCGAAAGTGGACACCCCTGTCTTACTCCTTGTTTGATCTTAATGCTTTCCTTTTCTTCCCCTATCTGAATTAAAGTTTCCTGGTCTCTATATAGCTCGTATATTACTCTTCTATCTCTATAATCTACTCCTATTTCTTTCAGCGTTTTCATCATAAGTTTCCAGTTTACTTTATCGAAAGCCTTTTCTAAATCTATGAAGGCAACGTGCGTATTCAAACCCAAATCCATACGCCGGTCTATGATCATCCGCAGTGCTAAGATAGCCTCCCTTGTTCCTTTATTCCTTCTAAAACCGTATTGATCTGGTCCTAATCGACTTTCAATCTTTGCTTTTAATCTATTTTGGATTTTATTCTTTATTCAATGTATATTTAATTTGTAATACTGAAATTAATTTTACCACCTGCTGCAAATTATGGATAAAAATATACCTTATTAAATATTCGCTATAACCTCCAACTTTCACTGGTGTTTATTAAAACAAAATAATAATATTGAATTAAAGTAATTAAATATTATAGGACATTCTAACACAGATTGACTAAGTCCCACGGTAAGCTCAAGAAGGCTTGTGTTGTGGGTACTCAGACAACAATATATACACCGTGTTTTTATTGAATTCCGTTAACTTCGGGGTATAGTTAAGTACGTTTATAAGAACTAAATGGCATAGTTAATTTTCAAAAAAAAATTTTTTTTTGTTTTCTTTTTTGTTTTTTTTTTGTTTATAAAGTAATTAAATGTAGCATATAGCGTTGTTGTAACACGGGCATTACATTTAACTCAACCAAACAATTGAAATCTGTGACATATCAATGTCATTTCGTACATCAATCGACCGAGATTGTACTTAAGTTTAGTAGCAAATGTATGAACTCATTCTAAACACTAATCAATATGTAAGCCGGCCCTAAGGCAAGTGTACACGCTTGTAGAGGCCTTATAGGAAAAAAATAAAATATGGATTATCTCCGAAATGGACTTAATTAGAACATCGGTGTCTTTGAGAAAGTTACTTGATTTAAGCTCAGGAATGCACCCTTGAAATTAACGGAAATCAAAAAAAACACGGTGTATAATATATAAATACTTAAATACATAGAAAACAACCATGACTCAGGAACAAATATCTGTGTCATCACACATATAAATGCCCTTACTGGGATTCGAACCCAGGACCATCGGCTTCACAGGCAGGGTCACTACCCACTAGGCCAGACCAGTCGTCAAATTACTGAGATTGATGAGAATTACTGAGAACACATATGTAGTTTAATCATGCGCAATCTATCAGGTGGAAGAAACAAGTCGGGAGTCATGGAAATCAAGAGGAGAGGCCTTTGCCCAGCAGGGGGACACTCAAATAGGCTAGGAAAAAAAATCTAGAATGTAAAAGGTCTGGATTGAAGGATACATTTTTATCAAACTAATAATAACAATCCTACTCACGTTTTACTTCCGTTCGGCGTCCCAGCATGATGCTTCTGTATATGCTTGTATGCCATAAAATACACAGCAAACCGTCTCTTACACTTCGGACACTCAAATTCAACCTTCCGCTGTTCCTTTTTTTCCACAATCTCTTCCTTCACACTCACGTCAGAGGAGTCGCTCGCCGTGGCGACGTAGTCACTGTCGTCTTGAAGCACTTTCTCCACCTCACGTGAATTCAGAGACACAGCTGCCTTCGCCTTCACAGGCGGTTTGGCCAGCAGATTTTCGGGACTTTTCACAGAAATTAACGGCACAATTGTTGGTTTAGGCGATGATTTAGTCTTATTATTAACTGAAGAGTCCTTTTTAGGATTAATTATGTTATTTCTGGCGTTCTTAATATGCGCAATTTGTTGATGAGTCTGCAACGCTTGGGGCGTGAGACACTTTCTACCGCAATACTCGCATTTTATCGTTCCTTCCCGCTGTCTGAGCCTCGTCGGGCCACGGGCAGGTATCTTGAATAAAACATTATACTTAATAATACGTACTAAGGCACATTTATCACGAAATTTGGTAAGTTAATTCTAAAAATAAGCGAAATAATGCAGTGAACAGGTTACGCACTTTGACAGTTTGATTTGACGTTTGTTTTTTTTTCGTGTCACAGATAGCACTAAGGCAAAGGCTGGCGGCATACAGCCAATGTAAAAAAGTTCGATTACATTCTGTTTGAGTCAATGTTTTCAAATAAAATGTGTTTTTGAACAAGTACCAGATAATTGAATTGATGAAATGATAACTAAATTCATATTATTACATCAATATCGACTAGAATAATTATTATGGATTAAAAACTTACATTATCGTCTTTTTTAGCCTCTGAAGCTTCACCTCCATCCTCTTCAACAGTATCATCATAATTTTTTTCATTTTCTTCATTTTTCTCCACATCAGGACCGACAGATGTTTTTCCAGTAGTTACATCATCTTCCTCACTTACCACCTCACTCTTTATTTCTTCTGTATCCTCAGTATTGTCAGTAGATTTCGATGCTGACTCTGATTTTTTATTAGACTCAGATTTTCTGCCACTTTCAGGTTTTTTAGCTGGAGTCTCTGGTTTAGCATCTGAAGTTTCAGGTTTGCTGCCTGGAGAATCAGACACCCTGTAATGGGAGGAATAATTCTACTGTTAAAATCAATATATCATTATCCTGTAGTTTTGCTATGCAGCCCTTAGGCCCAGAGGGTCTACCGCGAATCACGTTCGACGTGTTGCCTCTCTGTCGCACTTGTAAACTCGTACGTAAGTGTGACAGGGAGGCAACACGTCGAACGTGGTTCGCGGTAGGCCCTCTGATCTGACAGAGACCAAGTGCCTTGGGGTTCTCGAGTGAGAACATTTCCCATACGAAAGGGAGAATGTTCTCGAGAATGGCTCAACTCAACCACAGAATAGTTCTACCGTACAGAAAGTAAACTTCCTACAAAACCGAAGTTTGACAGCAGGGTTGAATTATGCTGTCCTTTTCTGTTGTGCTGCTGCTGTCAATATGCACTATCCCTTTCGGCTATTTAGGATTGTCAAAATTCAAGCCTTATCTTCTCTGATCGTGCACGCAAAGGGACGCCAAGTTGTGTCAACCCTAAGGCCTCATTGGCACGAGCGCTTTTACAATGCGCGTTAAAAAAGCGTTTGAATGACACAAATGTGTATTTATTCACACGATGGCGGTGGCCTTCGAGCAACACCGGCTTCCGACACATCGGAAGGGGCCCAAGCGATATCTCACCGTACAAATCTTTCTGCCATTTTTCGCGGGGGGAAAGGTGCACACAGTCGCACTTCTCACACACTTACATACAAAATCCAATCTGTAATGACGACACAAATACATAGAAAATGACACACGTCAAAGACAAATCTTGCAAACCTCGATCTCTTTTTGTGTACGGACGAGTGACAAGTGTCACAACACGCACACTAAAACATTTTCGTTGAAGTATGTTATTGTATTCTGAGAGATGAGAAGTCGGATTTGTCGCTCGACCGATCCGCAATTTGTACTGAGCGAGCAAAATCGATAAATCCAACAATTACATGAGACTAAAATATAATAATTGTGTTTGAATGTAATTAAACGTATGATATGTAAAAAAAAATATTACATGTGAAATGTAACACTTTCTTTTTGTAAATTTGATGTCCCCGACCTCTTTTTATAACAAAAAACCGAGCAAACAGGCATTTTTGTGCAGCAGTGTTCACGCGCGCGTCTGGACTCGGTCTAGTGAAAAATCCAAGTGCAACTAGTTTTATTACCCGCGCTAGATTAGATTGACGCGCTAATCTTGTACCTCGGCAGAGGGGAAATAGCGCGAATGCCGCCTCCCTTCCGTGTTGCTCGAAGGCGGTGGCGCTTTTTATCAAGTGTTGTTGGATTTTCGACTTAACCCATTCAGGGCCAGCGACTCAGCGTATGGGTCATGCTCAAACAGTTCCGCAGGGCCAGTGACTCACATGTGAGTCCTGAATAAATTCTGATTTAAACTTAAACGAAACGTAATTTGATGTAATAACGTAAGTGTCATATAAGCTAACAACCATTTCTATAAGGCATATTAGGATAAAAAATTATAAACACGTTTTTTTTAATGAAAACAGGGTCTCGAATATTCAAGTTTGATTTACTATCAGTGCAATATAGTAAATATACTGAAATTCTAGATACATAATGCGATGCAAGAAAACAGAAAGATCTATATTTAAAAAATACAAAAAATATATATATTTCAGAAGTTATTGACATGGCTCAAGGTATGGGTCACCGTGGCCTGGCGCTACTTGTAAAAACTACTAATGTTTCCGTAGCAGGCTAAAATAAACTTTATTGGCTGGTTTTAAAGCTTATTTCATGTTGAAGCTGTTTGATATTGTACCATTTTACAACTGATTACTGTTTGGATGATGGTAAGCAAGAATTTGTAGGAACCAAGCCGTAGTATAATAATATTTTGTTTTGTATGAGGGGTAAGGCAACGAGGATTTTCTCCCACTGTACTTTTATGTCATAATATTTGGTGATCGTTGTATTGTATCTTAGGCAATTACCTACTAACAATGATGTTAAGGTTAATTTTTTTTCGTTTCAATATAGAACAAGGCGGCTGAAACAGTCACCACTAACTAATATGTATTGTATTACAAATAGTTTGTGACAAATATTTACAAGTTTTTTCAAACATCGTGGTTTCTACGGCAGATTAGAAAGTAAGTACTATAATACATTTTAAGTTGTCTATTGTTACTAATATAATGGTGTTTACCAAAACAAAGATACATGACCGACCAGGTGTAAGCTTATCGGACACACTTGGACAATAAACAAGGAATGCATCCGAGCGGCGGCGGCGGTATTATCTTTCATGTGGTATTTGTCACAAGAGTTCAAGATGTGATTCATCCCATCCCCCATTAGAGATGTATTTTGGAGTAACATGGAAAATATTATTTAGTCACGATTTATTCGTTGGCGACTTTATACTCCTCCTGTGCTGTTTAGTGATTTCGTATTTTGTGACCATGGCTATGGATTACCGGAATTTGAACCCGGCTAACCTGACCGACTGTGCTATGAACTGGATCGGGATATCGGGAAACGGGTCTAATTTAACTTCCAAGATTTGCCCCAAAAACAACAACAAAAAACACGGCAAGTTAAATAGAATCAGACCAAGCTAAGTTGGCAGCGATTTTGATAGCACAGGCTGAGTACGTAAGTGTAATTTAAATGTCAAACTTATATGAAATTATGACGTTTAACTTAACACTTACACAGGCTGAGCTATAAAAATTGCTGCCAACTTAGCTTGGTCAGACATTAAAAGCTTGTAGAAAGTAAAAATATCACTCCTACAAACTGCAATAATTAGTTTCTTTTTTGATAGGCACATAAAATCGGTGGTTAGTAAAAATGTTGCATAATGCTGTCCAACTGGCCGGCTTCATAAGCGGCGATTTATTTACCGTTCGCGCCAGGCTCGAGACCCATAAGCTGAGTCATACGTTTTAGCTAAAAACGGTTTGTATGGTGGCCTGGCGTATTGTGTACGCTCGGCGGTTCGTGGCCATGAATGGGTTAAGCGTTGGTCATTAAATCGAATTTAGCGCGCGGACGGATTCAAGCGCTTTTTTAACGCGCGTTGAAAAAGTGCTCATTAATATGAGGCCTAATAATTGCTCGGAGCAATGCTGAGCCGAAGGGAGCCGAGTTTGCCCGAAGGGAGGAGTTTCGCACCCCTGACTCTACTTACTTCTGTAGTCGGTTCTTCAAGCGCTCCATGCGAGCCTTGGCGAGGGTCGGACTGACTCTCTTGTTCGGGAACTGCCACGGCAAGTTCTGAGACGGAACAGCTGATTTCTTTAGCCTCTTCACTTTGGCACCTGCATTATCTGTAAAATAACAGTAGTAAAAATATTTGTCTATGTTTTTTTTTTTAATTCTTAATTTTATTTGTCTATGTGTTGGGCAAAGAATTAAAGTCATGTGGAATTGAGGCATGGTTTGATTTTTTATAAAACTTACTTTATGTAACAGTAACTAAAACACGGAAGGGTGCAAAATCCTTGGCCTCAATTGTGTCAATTATAGTCTTTATTTTTAGGTATTTAAATAAAAGTAAAAAAAAAATCCCCTCAAATATGTAGCAACTTAAGCCAGTTGAGGGTAGATGAAAATATTACATGATCAAATAATGTAGGTTAAAGTCAGGTAGTTCAGTGACTAGGGAATGCGACTTCCGGTTCGAGCGCCATCTTGATGGTCACAGGTCGTGATCAATTGCTTCGTTTTTTGCTCATTAATATTGTTTAAAGTGTAATATCGATAGCCTATTATACAGTAAACTAATGTGGTAGTGTGCAGTGAACGGAGAATTAATCTTGAAGCACGTTTAACCATCATTTTGGAGTCAACGGCCGGTTGTCCACGTGTTTCTTGTAAAGCCCGCTATCGCTTTACAAGAGCTAAATCACCGTACACTGTCTTATAATAATAATAAAAGACGTTTATTCAAGAAATTTGAACTAACCGTCTTGTACTAACCCTACAATTTCAATCGTATTACCTTGCTACTACGACCTTGATACTGGCGAAATAGCCCCAATGGGCTGAAGCCATAATTTTAAAAGAATGAATGAATGACTAGGGAATGCAATAACCGGCCGACCTTAATAACTGGTTTCGGTTACGGTTATGCCCGAAAAATAACCGAATATCGATTATAATCGGTTACGGTTATTTTCATCAAAAACTGATAAATTTACAATAAAGTAATTTAAAAAATACGAAAATAAAGGTAAGGTATTAGGGAATGTGAGTATAAGTCTTCGTTTTTTAATAAAACACACAAAATACAGAAAAAGTAAAATATGACGTTGGACGTGATACAATATTCAATAAAAATATTTCATAATAAGGGAAGTAAATTTGGTATATTTTCATTATTAAAGGACACGAATGACAAAAAATATAGTCACAGGCGTCACAGCCAAAAAAGGCAGGATTTTGTAGTCATTTGATCATAAAAACATTGAATTTAAGTCATAAATAAATAACCGAAAATAACCGTAACCGGTTATTCCAGTTTCCAATATTCGGTTATGAATTTTTGTCAAAATATTCGGTTATAACCAATTATTTCGGTTACGGTTATAACCGATTTGCATTCCCTATCAGTGACAGATCCAGGCGGTTTTGTATTTAGTTGGTTTAACCAATAAATGTTATAACTACCCGAAAATGTACAAATTGTTTGTTTACTTTTATTTAAATACGTAAAGGTAAAGATACAGAGTATAGAGATGGGCTGAATATTCGTTATTCAACATATTTGTGAGTGAGCTCAACAATCCCAAGACCAGTTTCACAGGCAGGATCACTACCATCTACTCATAGTTAGAACTAGTCATCATAATATATTACATGCTATACAATTCAAAGAAAAGAATGCATTACAAGTCTAGATGTGTTTCAGTGCATAACATTATAGTCTAAGCTAGATTGTTCAAAAATGCAAATAAAGCGAATTGCGCAGAAATTAACACAGTGCCACATATTACAAGCTAAGGTTATACCGTATTGTGTATCGAAATAATGTTTATATTCGATCATTCACTTACCTGATATAATGTAATCACTCTTCACAAAATGACGGTTGCAAACTTGCATGTTTTGAGTAATTTTACTCTCAATCTTGATAGCATCAGTCCATTTTTTCCTCTGCGCCTCTTCTTTAGGATAATGAAATAGTGTAATTTCATTCGTACTACGAGATTTACACTCCGGTACGGAGCAGGTATTAGAGTCCCCGATTTTTCCCATTTTCAGGACTTATTATTCACATTACAAGAATAGAAAGTTAAGCCGAACGTTGTACTCGTATTATTATCTTTCACTTCACTGCAATTGCAATATTCTCGAGAAGTAGACGGACGCCCGCCTGACGCCATCCACATCCACAATTTGACAATTGACTTGACATATCTTTTTTTGACGCACTTAACTAAGTACGTTCGGAAATGAAAATTCTATTCGGTGTTCGATGTGAAGAATCGATTGTAAATCGATTGTTCGGATGAAAATCGTTTGTATCGTACTAGCGCGAACTTCAAATTGACATCGAGCTTTAAATTTGTCAAGTTCAACGTTCAGCATGAAAAATAAAAACATAACAAATCATTCTTAAAATACCTAAGCTCAGAGAAGATACTTACTACCTCACGACTCAACTGAACAAATGTCCAATGCGATTTAGAAAATTAAAGTTTTACAATGTTCGGTAAAAGTATATGGATTCTATTGGTTTCCGTGGCACTGGTTGTAGTTGCTGCCACCACTGAAGCCAAATGGACTAGACAGCGGCCTTGTGATGCATTCTGCAATCGGACCAGCATGGTGAAGATGTTCTGCTGCCGACTACAAGGTTATGCGCTGTACGCGACTTGTGAAGACGGGAGAATGTATTGTTTGTAAAATTCTAGTGGAAAAAGCGATAAATATACAAATTTGTTTTTTGTTTCTCTCCAAAGATACCTATGTTTTTTTACCAAGACACGAAAAAGGTGGCAAACCTTTTTATACTGACAAAGCTTGCTGCAAAGAGTGCAAAGTACATGTGTTGTAGGTATACTTCATCATCTTCCTCGCGTTGTCCTGGCTTTTGCCACGGCTCATGGGAGCTGAGCTACCGAGGCTTGCCCGTCTGCAGCGAATATTTCCACCGATGAAAGTTAGACCTTTTTTTCTTCATTATAGAGCTGACGGTTCTGTTGAATATAAAATTAATCCATGTCCAACCAAAGAGCATATAATCACTACGTTCTGTATGTCCAACAGGAATCAATATGTGTGTTCTGTCTGAATGATTAAAGTCTCCTTGCTCCAAATCTTTCATCGACTGTCAGTTCGACGTTTCATTTTTACGCGTCATCAAAGCGCGTCATATTACTTTAAAACAGTCGAAAAACCCAATAAAAACATTCTAAATGACCAAGACTAGTAACAACTTTTAATCCGCGAAAATACAAAAAACAAGAGCAGTTACTAATAAAACAATAAGTAAAGAAAATACGTATTTAAAATGCACAGCAAGACTTTGTTGGTTCTTCTGAGTGCCGTGATACTGATCGCCATGGTCGCTCTCGCCGACGCACGCTTCAATAGGGAACGAGCGTGTGATTCGTTCTGCACGAAAATTAAAGCAGAAAAACATTTATGCTGTCGGTTGCGAGGGTACCGTATGTATGCGACGTGTGAAAATAATGAATTGTATTGTTTATAAGACATTTCTTAACCTACACATACTGAGAATTCACCTGTTTACCTATTTCAACATTGTTTATGTCCTCTTGGTACGTAATCCATTAATCCTGAATAATATAATGACGTGTTATATAATCCTATAAGTGTTTTGATTATCATTTCATATGTCCCTTTTGTAGTGTAGTGAAAACATTCATCATAAACGATCTGACTTTTGTATAAGTACAACATTTTTTTGAGAAAAGAAGATAAAGTCTATATGCGGAATGAGAAGAGTCGTAGAATGTATGGGTGCCTTACATTCCACGACTCTTTCTTTCAGCCAGACTCTACCTTACTTACTTACGTACTGAGTTACGGCTGTTGTGCAACGACCCGAAGTGGGTCTTGGCCTCCGACACCAAAGACCGCCATGCCACTCTGCCCAAAGCCGTTTCCGTCCAGTCGACGGCGCCGAGTTCGCTAAGAACTTTCTGCACTTCGTCTCTCCAGCTGTACCTAGGGCGTCCAGACGACCTGCATGAATTAAATACCCGCAATTTGCGAACTACGGTGTTCGCGGAGATTCTTTTGATTCGATTGTAGATTGAGACTGATTGAGACCAACCAAATTAGGAGGTGTGCATACCATGTGCAGACGGCGAACTCCCAATTTTGGGGCTAAAAATTGCCCCTAAACGCTAGTCTGAGGGGCTACCGCGAAAACCGAAATTCGCAAATTGCGGGGATCTTTCTCTTTTACTCCAATGAAGGCGTAATTAGAGTGACAGAGAAAAATGCCCGCAATTTGCGAACTTCGATTTTCGCGGTTATAGCCCAGTACCTATGCGCATTTGGGGAATCTTTTTTTCATTTCACGCGTTGGACTCTTGAATATCTAAAATGGATGATTATGTTTTTGTATGATTCATGATCATGTTTTTTTATTTTTTATTATTATGAATGGGCTTACTCATGGCCACAGACTAGCCGAGGCGTAGACGTGGCCTACGATGGAGCGAGCTCGCCCAGAAGGTGCCTGTTCACTCTTGATTTGAAGGTTGCCGGGTTATAAGAACACGGAAATATAAACGCCGGCAAGGAATTCCATTCCTGATCCATGATCAAATTGTCAGTGCGATTGTCCCTTCTGGACTGCCAATATACACGATATTTTTGAACGAAAATGTCAAAACTGTCAAGTGCAACTCCCTGAGTCCTTTGAGTAAGCTTGGACCCTGAGGTCCCTGAGGACCACCTGAAGTTCTGAAGACTCCGTCCACGCCCTGGTTGTTCTATATCGTGTTAAACAAATGTTCTACTTAGATCTTTAAAACATGGGTGCTCACAGTAGAGCTCCAAACGCCTTTTGTGCGACATGTCTAAGCCAGGATAGGCAAATGTTTACACTGCCGTTGCAACACATTAAACCCGTTTCTATGTTTTACAAAGACTTGACGGTAGGTATTTACTGTTATAGTTTGTTAGTATGTACCTTTGTTATTGAAATTTTAAGGATTTTAGCGCAGTAAAGTAAGGACGATAAGAACGAAGAATTTCGTACACTGATCCGCCATTTGCAATATAATTATATTGCTGTCCCGCTCGCACAATGGCATTGACCGCGGCAGGGGTGCGAAACCCCTCCCTTCGGGCAAACTCGGCTCCTTTCGGCTCAGCATTGCTCCAGCAATAATTAGGGTTGACACAACATGATGTCCCTTTGCGTGCACGACCACAGATAAGATAATGGCTTTGAATTTTGACAACCCTAAATAGCCGAAAGGGATAGTGTCATATATTAGAAAGGGACAGCATGATTCAACCCTGAACCGCTGTCAAATGCTTGTACAAAGACTTGTCGGCACGCCTAATAGAGGCTTATTGTTTTAGAGGGTTTTATTGTTTTTTTTTCTCTTTGTTTTTATCATTAAAGTAGGTACATAATACTTCAGTAGACTGTTAGATATATTTTTATCTAAATGCTAGTATTGGCAGGCCTATGGAACTCTCCGCGCGAGCTCGGATTTATACCTACGATTCTGCTCCCGTTCACGGTAGAAAAGCAAGCCAGTTGGTTGCCACACGCGATCACTGACAATTTTTACGATAGTTACAAGCTACGTAGGTACTATTGAATTACTTTAATTAAACATGTAGTGTTTATTACGACAAATGTACCTACGAGGGTTGCACTGAAAATGTCGGGAATAGAGAAAACTGTCGCATCTAGACGGTCAATCTTTATTTTAATACATACTTAAACTCAAACTGACCACGCATATAAATTTTCTTTTGAAAGTAATCATTCTGTAATGCACACGGCTCATAATCCCAAAGTCCTTTTTGTATGGCGATTTTGGGGCCTTAGTGGTTTTGTATGAAATTCGTGGAGTAGCCAACGGAATTGAAGTTTTTTTACATATATATATATATAAAAGATTTTTTTACTGTTGTCATATGAATATTTAGGAATGTCGAAATCTGCCGATATGCAACTTTTTTGGCAGTCTTTTTAATTAACAGCACAAATGCGATTTTAATTTTTGACGTCGCTTTGGAATGACATGCTTCTTTAAGATCACCCATGGGATAAAATGAAAGTGACTTTCATATTTAATTTTAACTGCAAACGAGCGTACGATGAACTCTAGTTCATAAAAAAATAACAGAAGCCCATTGTAACTTTTATTTGTTCGCTGAGGGCATATTGAAAACCGTTTAAAAATATGATCCGAAAAATCACTTGGCCAAAAATTCAAATAATGTTCGACATACAATTTTCAAATTGCCAGTAATTCTTAAATACAAATGACAACCAAATGGAATATACCTTAAAAGTTTTATAAAGAGTTACATTTTTATAAATTATATGCCTGTTTCTATTATGTTATTTCTAAGTGTCCCATTCCCGAATATTTCAGTGCGACCCTCGTATAGTTACTTAGACATCTATTTGAAATAGGTAGCTAACTTGGTAAATATTCATTTTATCGACAGTAAGATCTTAATTTTACACCGGAAACGAGGCACTCATTTATTATGCTCTGGTTAACTTATAATGAATTGCCTGTAATCATGGGTTCTCTATTATTTTTCTTTATTGCGTAACATTAATCTATATCTGATTATAAATTACACGAAGTTTTAAAACTAATTCTTACTGGGTTCATTGCGTGGTTTATAAGACGGCGTAAACACTGCGGTCACTGCAGGGACATATAACCTTTTAAAATGAGTATTTCGCAAACACTACTCTAACCTAACGCATAAACGGAATACTATAAATTATTGCAACTTAACTTGCTTAAATGTAGTTATTTAACGCTATGCTGTTATATACTTTATGGCAAGTTCTAATGTCAGTTTGATAGTTTGATCAATCGAATTAGAGACGGTCTTCACACGTATAAAAATTTCTAAGCGTCGCGTCGGCAACCCTAGCGTTGTGCCGGTGCGCGCGGTGTGGGGTACGGCGCGCTGAAGGTCACTCCATTGTATTTTTGTGTAGGTATCAAACCGGTAGGTATTTGCGTTTTCTTTGAGAGATAAGTATCTGTTCGTAAGAACTATTATATAATCTGTGGTATTGGCCCACAGTATCATGTTCAACATTTACGTTTGATGCTTTCTATTCTATTCTAGTACTGCACATTTGTGTCCAAATTGTCCAATTTAATATTTCAGCTGACGGAAGATGACAAGATATGCTGGGAGTGCAAACATTTTGTAATAAAAATGGTCAACTTTAAGGACAGAGCCCTAAAAGCACAAAGGACTCTTGTTGCAATGTTAAATAAACAAGTAAGTAAATATTTTTTTTTTATTTATTTAGGTAAACAGACAGCAATTACAAATAATACTTATTAAACTAATTACTATAATGTCTACAATATGTGTGGCCCACACCCCACACCGCTTACCACTTATTACTATTTATAATCAAAGAGAATAGATAGTATAGAGGGGTCCTGTCATAGTAAATTATGTAGTCACAGTAAATTTACTGCCATCTATCGACACACAACTACAACTCAAAATGAAAACATATAAAACTATCGAAAAAAGGTATATATATGGTTTTATTATTTTTATATCATTTTGACCCATGTTCATTCACTGATACCTATGTGTTAAGATTGTTAAATATGAAACGGTGTCGTCAACGCCATCTAGCCAACCTTAGGCCAAAGGTGTGTGCGCCATCTATCCGAGAATGACTTTTTCTTGATTTCCGAGGCATGTTTTTTTCTTAGACTTTATTCATCTTATATGGAGTTACATATGTCTTTGGTATAATGTTCATTTAGAGCCAAACTAAACACCGTCAGTCTTAAGGCCTGTGTCAACAACAACATAGAATGGTTGGTTATATAAATATACTTTTCACTTCTCATGCTCAAAAAGTGCACCTTTATGTCGTGCGTAGACGACATACAAACTGCCAGCCCTACCGGCGCGCCCCCGACCGGCGTGCCCCGCGCCTCCGACCGGCCCAAGAACAATTTTCTTTAGTCTTGAATAAATACTTTAAAATAACCTAAAATATTTGATTTTTTGTATATTTTCCTCGCAATCGAAGTGAAAAGCAGAGTGTACAACAAGGGCATAAATGTCCATTTTTACCCTCGTCTACTATTTTGGTCTTCACTTCGCTCAGACCAAAAAATTGCCTCGGGTAAAAATGGGTCACTTTATGCCCTTGTTGTACAATCTACTATTATTATGTAGGTTGTAGGTAGGAAATGCAGTGTAAGAAACTAGAAGAGGTACTTAGTTTGTAGGGTGTGTTAAAACATCAATAATATGTTTATAAATACTTAAACTGCAACCAAAAATATCTATGTGTATTTATTTTATTCAAACATAATCAAACACAAAGGTAATGTCAAGTAAATTAAACTATCTACCTGACATTATTATATTTTATTTTTTTATGTACATATTTAAAAGAAGCCTGTTATCAATGAGAATGAGACATGTCAGCTCCGTTGGGCCTCTACATTACAAAGCTTCAAATGTTACTAGATATCAAAAAAACTGTACACGAATTTCGCAGTTTTAGACAGGGGTTCCATATCGAGTGAAAAACCACAATATCTGTTACTGCATAATCTCTAGCTTCAAATAGATGCGCCCTCTTGTCTCGAGTCCGAACACATTCCATTAGGAAGTGCTGTACATCCTCGACAGAGTCGCAAATTCTTAGACATACTTACTGAATAAATGCTTCTACTCTACTCAGGGGTTCTTGACAGAACTGTAGTGTTTACTGAGTCATAATTAGGTATCGGCATTCTTATAGCTTTAAATATTGGTAAATTTACTATATATTTTTTATCCTTTCAGCCAACCTCACTCCAAAGTCTATCCAAACTAACAATATCCAATCGCTTCAATTTGGAAATAAAATACCCACCACAAAAAACAGAGCCTACAGAAAACTTAGATCCCCTTCTTATAGAGAGAATAAAATCCGAGCCTGACTCCGATTATGGGGCACCAAGTGAATGGAGCATGGAAGTTGATCCTGCATCTGGCAACACTGATGGAAAAGTTATGTTTGAAGTGGTTCAACATGAAGTTAATAAACCGACTGAAAGGTTTTTGATCAAACTCGAGCCTCTACCTGATAGACACGAAAATGCTGGAGTCTGTGACGCTAGCGTGTCACAAAAGGAACCTGTACCTGAAAGACAGGAAAATGCTGGAGTTTGTGACGCTAGCGTGTCACAAAAGGAACCTGTACCTCATACACACGAAAAGGCTGGAGTTTATGACACTAGTGTGTCACAAAAGGAACCTGTACCTCATACACACGAAAAGGCTGGAGTTTGTGACGCTAGCGTGTCACAAAAGGAACCTGTCCCTCAAAGACATAAAAACGCTGGTTTTTGGGAAACTATGTTAAATCGTGAACCTGTACCTGTGAGGAGCGAAAGTGCTGGAGTTTGGAGTGGTGTCGGGTTTGCGGATGCAACGCTAATGTCACTATTGAATAGGAAACGTAAGTGTACATACAATATACATATAACCACGCTTATTTCATCACGACTCAGAACGGAACTCTTCAACGACTCGTATTCATTCTTATTGCATTTATACATGTTTAAAAGGATTCAAAATTGTTTTACAGTACATATGGTCCTATTTTCCCGCACTAGTGCGTAAAATAGTACTTTTCGTGCGTATGTCAAAAGTTTCAAGGGCCATATGTACTGTAAAACGTTGTACGATACACGTGCGAAAAGGTAATTCGCAACTCTACTCGTGTCGATTTAAATCGACCGTGTTTTAATTTATCGCCACTCGTTTCGAATTTCCTCTTTTCCGCACTTGTATCGTAAATAACTTTTTGTTTTTCAGATGTTTCATACCCACCACCAATAAGCGTAGTGCCCCAACGAAAACTACCAATGATGGAAGTTCCCACACTACGAACCCTACCAAAAAACCCTACGCCTGAGAGAGATGTAGAAAAGCACTCACTTGAAGAAACAGAACAGTCAGTATCCGATCCATC
Organism: Cydia splendana; assembly: GCF_910591565.1. Classification (NCBI taxonomy): domain Eukaryota; kingdom Metazoa; phylum Arthropoda; class Insecta; order Lepidoptera; family Tortricidae; genus Cydia; species Cydia splendana. The sequence goes on from NC_085983.1 coordinate 9,223,027, forward strand.
AGGCCCTAGTTTTACAGAAGAGAGATTGACAGAAGAGGAGAGACAGAGATGGTGGGAGAGTAAGAAACAGAACGAGTTTTATGCAAAGAGTATAGAAGTGTTTAAATGTGCGAAATGTGTGGAGCCCTTTTTTACAAGGAGGACTTTTTTGGGGCATGAGAAGATGCATACTGAGGTATGTTGTTTTTAGAGTTGAATCATAAATTAGTACACATAAGTAAATAGAAAGTTTCCAAGAAAAGAAGGAAGGTCATATGCGGGATATTTTTTTACCCTTAGCCAAATTTTTAGAGGTTACTATAATGCTATAATCCTCGTAAGACCCAGGGCAATTTTGGCGCTTTTGAATTTGGAACTTTCTTTTATTTCTATAAGAGTTCAAGACTCGAATTTAATCTGTACTTGTACCTACACGGAGACTTACGAGGTTATAAAAAAAAATGTATTATGAAATCACGATTTTTTTTGGCTTCGCCTATAGAAAACATCGACATCTGAGAACCCAAAATGTATAAAACAGCCAATTTTTTTGGTTGATCCCATACTAAAAAGTTGCTCAGTATGACCTACATATTCATCTCGTAAAATATGGTTAATGATTGAAATAACATTCTGTACATACAATTTAAACCTTGTACCAATTAAAACAAGGTATCCCTAATTAATTACCTTCTAAATATAGAATGAAACATGTCACATCATACTTTAAATTTATTTAGTTGTAACTTGACGATGATAAACAATATACAGTAGAGTCCGGTTATAACGACGCCCAAGGGACCGCTGATATTACGTCGTACTAACCGGACGTCGTACAAAACGAACTGCCAATTTTAATATATTTTATTTAAACAAAATAATTACATCATTTTGTGTTTATTAATACTTATGCGATAGTCGAAGAAAAAAAACATTTCTTTTAAAATATTTATTTACGTTAGTATTACGACACCTTGTCTTAAATGGAGAGACTTGTGTGTTTAGAAGAAGCCACTTTTCAAGGTACGCGTACTCACTCGTCATCCGCAAATTACTCGAATCCCGTAAAATATAAAGTCGTAATTCTTGGGGATCTAATCAAGATGACATTGTTTTATCACACAGTTCCTATGGCCACCTCCTGTGTCCATCATCAGATCAGCTTGAAGGTACTAACCTACCAAAATATGTATTGCATTCTCACCCAATACTTACATAATTATGTAAGTGTAGTTTAAGCTCAATTGAATAATGGGAATTGGGTTTTATTTAGTTTGCAACATTACGAAAAGTCACATGACTATTTCATCTTGCTCCGTATAGGCAAAACGCGGAGGGTAGTTGGATGCGCGGGACGGAGTAAGCTTCTTACCAACAATTTATTTGTAATAACTACGTCGCTCGTCGTTGTAACCGGACTTGATGGACGGATTTTGAGTCAATTTCCGTCGTTAAAAGCGATCGGTCGTTATAAGCGGAGTCGTAATAAACGGTTGTGCTTTCATAGTAGCTTGTACTAAAACCAAACAAGTGCCTATACTTTCGTCGCTATAAGCGGTTGGTTGTTATATGCGGAGTCGTACTAACCGGACTCTACTGTATATCCTTTCAAACAAATAAATAATTTTCCAAATCCGCCCAGCCTTCGAGAAATCCTGACGAATAGATAACCTCGTACGAAATTATGAATTCTAAATAAATATGTGTACAGACGTATGGCAAGCTGTCCTGCGATATTTGCGAGCTGAGGTTCCACACTGAGGAAGCCCTGGCGACGCATAAGGACAGGCATTATAGGTAAGATCTTCTTCTTCTACCTATCGTTATCCCGGCCTTTGCCAGGGTCCGCTTTCCTACTTGCTTTCCTCCACTTCGCGCGGTCGTGGGCGTCTCGTGTGAGCCCGTTCACACTCATATTTGCTTTCACATCGCTTTTTTTGGTCTGCCTTGGGGTCGGGGGCCGTCAAGGGCTAGGCATTATAGGTAAGATCCTGCTACCTATTTATTTCACGACCAATTTTATTCGATTCTGGCCTAGTGGGTAGTGACCCTGCCTGTGAAGCCGATGGTCCTGGGTTCGAATCCCGGTAAGGGCATTTATTTGTGTGATGAACACAAATACTTGTTCCTGAGTCATGGGTGTTTTTTATGTATTTAAGTATGTATTTATCTATATAATTATGTATATCGTCGCCTAGCACACATAGTACAAGCTTTGCTTAGTTTGGGGCTATGTTGATCTGTGTAAGATATGTCCCCTAATATTTATTTATTTAAATAAATAATATAATTCTGCAAATTGTTTAATATCCCCGCAACACTCAGGTTTTTAGGGTTCCGTACCCAAAGGGTAAAACGGGACCCTATTACTAAGACTCCGCTGTCCGTCCGTCTGTCACCAGGCTGTATCTCACGAACCGTGATAGCTAGACAGTTGAAATTTTCACAGATGATGTATTTCTGTTGCCGCTATAACAACAAATACTAAAAAGTACGGAACCCTCGGTGCGCGAGTCCGACTCGCACTTGTCCGGGTTTTTTTTTAATAGCTAATGAAGAACTAACGAACTAAGACAATAATTTAAATTAATAAGTTGATTTTGGAATCTTTCGCTTGCTCGGGTATCAATATTAGCACGAGCGGTTAAACAATAACTTTGCCCCCTTACAAATAACTATTGTAGGTACTTATTTAGCGTAAATATCTTGCGCCTAAATCACATTCTGTCATTCGTTCATTCCCAACAAGTGACTGCAATCTCGCAGGAAAAATCCGAATCGAGATTGGGCGTTTCGAGATCTCTACCGTCAGACTTTCGAGATCGGGATTAAATCTCGACGAGATCGAGATTTGACCAAGTAATTAAAAATGTGTTATTATAATATAATATTAATCGAGATCTCGACCGAGATCGCAAAATTCGAGATTTCCTGTCAACGAGATTGAATCTCGAAAATTCGTGCGAGATAAAATTATTTGTGTTGTGCCCCGCAGACTGCTGAAGTGTCCCCGTTGTGCCCACGCGTGGGACACTCCTAACTCCTTGCGACGACACTGCGAGACCGAGCATTCCGTCCCTGTAACTCTCTGGAACTGCGACATCTGTTATCGCGAGTTCACGTATGTACAAATACTATTTATATTTCTCATCATCATTTCAGCCTATATACGTCCCACTGCTGGGCACAGGCCTCCTCTCATGCGCGAGAGGGCTTGGGCTATAGTCCCCACGCTAGCCCAATGCGGATTGGGGACTTCACATACACCTTTGATTTTCTTCGCAGATGTATGCAGGTTTCCTCACGATGTTTTCCTTCACCGAAAAGCTAGTGGTAAATATCAAATGATATTTCGTACATAAGTTCCGAAAAACTCATTGGTACGAGCCAGGATTTGAACCCGCGACCTCCGGATTGAAAGTCGAACGTCATATCCACTCGGCCACCACCGCTATATCTCATATATTTAATTTCTCATGCTCTGAAAATGGGTCTCTATTGTTTCCCAAAAAGTTTTAAGTCATAAACGTCTGGTAGAGAATGCCTTATGGCATTAAGTCCGCCTTTTGTACTATAAGATTTTCTTTTGTGCAATAAAGATTAAATAAATAAATAAATAAACTTAATCTTGGGTACAAGTGTTACAATTAATAACTGTTTGGTTTTTGCAGTCGCTACAGAAAATACTTGAACCACATCCGCGGCCACGGCTGCGAGGAGTGCCCTCAGTGTGGGAAGAAGATCTTCGACCACCTCACCCGCATGAAGTACCACCTGCTGTGAGTACCGAGGGCCGCTCTGAAAGGTTTCAGCACATACTCGCGGCACAGTCTATTACACCATACCACGGCTGCGAGGAGTGCCCTCAGTGCGGGAAGAAGATCTTCGACCACCTCACCCGCATGAAGTACCACTTGCTGTGAGTACCGAGGGCCGCTCTGAAAGGTCTCAGCACATACTCGCGTCACAGTCTATTACACCATACCACGGCTGCGAGGAGTGCCCTCAGTGCGGGAAGAAGATCTTCGACCACCTCACCCGCATGAAGTACCACTTGCTGTGAGTACCGAGGGCCGCTCTGAAAGGTCTCAGCACATACTCGCGTCACAGTCTAAGTATTACACCATACCACGGCTGCGAGGAGTGCCCTCAGTGCGGGAAGAAGATCTTCGACCACCTCACCCGCATGAAGTACCACTTGCTGTGAGTACCGAGGGCCGCTCTGAAAGGTCTCAGCACATACTCGCGTCACAGTCTATTACACCATACCACGGCTGCGAGGAGTGCCCTCAGTGCGGGAAGAAGATCTTCGACCACCTCACCCGCATGAAGTACCACTTGCTGTGAGTACCGAGGGCCGCTCTGAAAGGTTCCAGCACATACTCGCGTCACAGTCTATTATATTTCGTTTTTTTTTAGCATTAGAAAAAAGGTAAAAAATCTTGATGTGTCTTTTAATTTTTAATTAAAAAACACGTTTTAAAAATATGTCACGGCAAATATGTAACAATTATGAATCTAATACGATCATTTATATTCTTCTGCTTTCATAATTAATAGTTACTGATTTAAAAAAAGCGTTTCTCAATTAAAAGACATGTCAAGATCGCTTACCTTCTTTTTAATGCTAAAAAAAAACGAACTACAAGAGCCCATCAACGTGCACACTAGTGCTACTGCTAAATAATCGTGATTATTTAATAACAAAAGATATTTAAATTAAAAACCGGCCAAGTGCGAGTCGGACTCGCAAACGAAGGGTTCCGTACCATTGTCTATAAAAACGGTCACCCATCCAAGTACTGACCCCGCCCGACGTTGCTTAACTTCGGTCAAAAATCACGTTTGTTGTATGGGAGCCCCATTTAAATCTTTATTTTATTCTGTTTTTAGTATTTGTTGTTATAGCGGCAACAGAAATACATCATCTGTGAAAATTTCAACTGTCTAGCTATCACGGTTCGTAAGATACAGCCTGGTGACAGACAGACGGACGGACGGACGGACAGCGATGTCTTAGTAATAGGGTCCCGTTTTACCTTTTGGGTACGGAACCCTAAAAAGGGACCGCTACGTACCTACTTTATTTTGTCTTTAAGTACCTTTTGAATACATAAAACTAGTTTTTATGGCGCTAGTGTGCACGTTGATGGGCTCTTAAACCATACAGTCATTCGACGAAGCCGTCGTCGCAGGCAATCGTGCGAGGTGCGAGGGGTGGGTCGCGCGCACCCGAGCTGCATATATCGCCATTGTTAGAAGCTCGGTACTACTTACAGGACTAGCGTGTCTCATAGTAAGTCTTGGGCAGTTGTGTAAAAATCTGTGACAACCCTACTGTGTTCTTGTGTGTGGTGTTGGGATTTAAGCAAACATCAAAGGCGTCGGTCCACTGTTACTTTTTACACTCTGGTATAACTGTGTGTGAATGATGCCTCAACTCTTTTGATACCTATAGTCTGTATCTTTAGGTATTTAAATAAAAATAAACAAATAATTTGGGTGTTCTAACTATTGGTTAACCGACCAAATACAAAACCGCATGGATCTGTCACTGAACGACCTGACTTTAACCTCCATTATTTGATCATGTAATGTTTTCTTCTACCCTCAACTGGCTTAAGGAGCCATTTGAGGGTAGATTTTGTTTACTTTTATTTAAATACCTAAAGATACAGAGTATATATCCAATATATGTTCGTCTGTCCGCAGTACACATAAGGATATGGAACGGCTATTCAAGTGCTCCGAGTGTGACAAGAGTTTCAAGCATAAGGCAATCCTGACTACGCACGTCGCTCGAGTCCATACTGGCGTAAGTATGTCTGTCTGTCTGTCTGCCTGCACACACTTCAATTGGGTATACAAACGCTATAAAGCTGTCCTAGGTGTGTAATATACTATTTTTACTAACTTTTATTTATCTTGCAATGTAGTCACCTGCAATAATATGTTAAACAACGAAGGCCGCAAAAATATCTGACACGATCTTATTTGTAGAGCCATAAAAGCGTGTCACATATTTTTGCAGCCTTCGCAGAGTAACATATTATTGCAGGTGGCTGTACCTATGTATGTTTGTACGGGTCAAATCTTGCAAGTTAAACACCCACTTCCCGACTTCCAATGAAGCTGAAAATTTACATACATATGTAAGTCGGGTGACAATGCAATATGATGGTACCATCGAGCTGATCTGATGATGGAGACACGAGGTGGCCATAGGAACTTTGTGATAAAACAACGCAACCTAATTGTGTTTGGGGGTTGTAGTATTGTCTCGATGGGTATTAATTGCTTGTGAAAAGAAAAGTACAGTCAGCGCTAAAAGCTTGTACTAAAAATGCAATTTTTGCCAAAAACTTATTTATAATTGAGTCGCTTAACTTCGAACTCGGGTAAATCCATCTGTCAGATCATGCGATTTTGGTATTAAGAAAACGTAATAGGGTAGATATTTGCTTAGAGGGTCGAATGGATTTACCCGAGTTTGAAGTTAAGCAACACAATTGTATTAAGCATTACACACCCGTGGATAATATGCAACTTTCTCATCAATTTTTGAACAATGACCAGAGCCTTTACTAGCTGGTGTGGTGGAAACGTTATAACGTATGCTAGTCCTTGTGTGTGTGTCCTAGGTGTGTAATATACTATTTTATTACAGAAGGATGATGTGATGTATTGCGCACAGTGTAACAAGCAGTTCAAGAACGCGTACTCTTACAACAACCACATGAAGTACTCCGGCCAACACGTCACTAGCGAAATGCTCACGTAAGGTTTATACAATACAATACAATACAAATACTCTTTACAGTACATATGGTCCTATTTTCCCGCACTAGCGCGGAAAACAGCACTTTCCGTGCGTATGTCAAAAGTTTAAAGGGCCATATGTACTGTAAAACGTACGATACACGTGCGAATAAGTAATTCGCAACTCGTGTCGTTTAAAAACCTCCCTTCGCTCGTGTTTCAATGCCACTCGTTTCGAAATTCCTCTTTATCGCACTTGTATCGTAAATAACTATTATTGCACATGTCAATCAAAGAGAATTCTATATAGAGGCGGATTGTCAAAGTAGTTTTTGTGGCCACAGTAAATTTACTGCCACTGCCACGGCGCGATGGCGCCAAACCTTACAAACGAAACGTAGTGCCTATTTTCCTCTCTGGATATTAACATTGTAGACTTTTTGTACACAATTAGATGTATATTAACTAGAGCTATACTTCGAAATTTTTTTTCCACATTGAATTATTATAAGAGTAAAAGAGCTGTTAAAAAATTGTATGGAATTTGTTTTTCGCTCATATGTTTTATAATAATAAGAATTCAGAACAAAATTGGTATTAAGTTTGTGTGGGAAGCCGTCGTCCACTATCAAAAGGTGCCTCGCGTCTCACTCTCGCATTAAGCAAAATGTGAGACGTACACACATTGGACCAAAATACTGGATAGATGGAATACCACCCTTAACGTCACTTTATATTGTGTGCAGGCACAACTGCACAGAGTGCAGTAGAGTGTTCCCGACGGGCACTATGCTGCGGCGGCACGTGGAGAGCGTGCACAGCGACGAGCGGAGATATGAGTGCCCAGTGTGCCACGCGGTAACTATCTAACAAGTGTGCCACATGGTAACTATCTAACAAGTGTGCCACGCGGTAACTATCTAACAAGTGTGCCACATGGTAACTATCTAACAAGTGTGCCACATGGTAACTATCTAACAAGTGTGCCACATGGTAACTATCTAACAAGTGTGCCACGAGGTAACTATTTAACAAGTGTGCCACATGGTAACTATCTAACAAGTGTGCCACGAGGTAACTATTTAACAAGTGTGCCACATGGTAACTATCTAACAAGTGTACCACATGGTAACTATCTAACAAGTGTGCCACATGGTAACTATCTAACAAGTGTGCCACGAGGTAACTATTTAACAAGTGTGCCACATGGTAACTATCTAACAAGTGTACCACATGGTAACTATCTAACAAGTGTGCCACATGGTAACTATTTAACAAGTGTGCCACATGGTAACTATCTAACAAGTGTGCCACGAGGTAACTATTTAACAAGTGTGCCACATGGTAACTATCTAACAAGTGTGCCACGAGGTAACTATTTAACAAGTGTGCCACATGGTAACTATCTAACAAGTGTGCCACGAGGTAACTATTTAACAAGTGTGCCACATGGTAACTATCTAACAAGTGTACCACATGGTAACTATCTAACAAGTGTACCACATGGTAACTATCTAACAAGTGTGCCACATGGTAACTATCTAACAAGTGTGCCACATGGTAACTATCTAACAAGTGTGCCACGAGTAGGGTTGCCATATGGAAGAATTAAAAGTCCTGATAAAAATCCGGACATCACCCTAAAAATCCGGACATTTCTTGTAGCCGAGATTTGGCGTAATTTGTACGACGCCCCGGCGGCGCGCTGCTCTCTGCGGTGTACTGTATCGTGGATCTACTTTTCCCTTTCCCTTCGGCCGATCCCGTAGTCCCCTCCCCGGGCGCGCATTATATTTTTATAAGGTCATTCCTAAAAATCCGGACACATGCCAAGTCCGGACGCAATCCGGACAAAGGGTCAAAAATCCGGACATGTTCGGACAAATCCGGACGTATGGCAACCCTAGCCACGAGGTAACTATCTAACAAGTGTGCCACGAGGTAACTATTTAACAAGTGTGCCACGAGGTAACTATCTAACAAGTGTGCCACTATCAAATCAACCATAAAAAAACCGGCCGAGTGCGAGTCGGACTCGCGCACAAAGGGTTCCGTACCATTACGCAAAAAACACATTTATTGTATGGGAGCCCCACTTAAATATTTATTTTATTATGTAGTATTTGTTGTTATATATAGCGGCAACAGGAATACATCATCTGCGAAAATTTCAATAGTCTAGCTATCATGAGATACAGCCTGGTGCCAGACAGACGGACAGACAGACATACGGAGTCTTAGTAGTAGGGTCCCGTTTTTACCCTTTGGGTACGTAACCCTAAAAAATTAAGTTAGACAACCAAAGATTAATACTGTTCAAGCTTGGATTGTTGAGTATTAGGTAATTACAATACTGTTCAATCTCTGCTTAAGTGGGACTGGGCTGGACAATTGGACATGTCTGCCGCATGCACCCTGAAAGGTGGGCCAAAATGGTTACGGAGTGGGACCCACGGAACACCATAGATGGTGCTAGCCGGAGTGCAGGCAGACCGAAAAAGAGATGGCGGGACGACTTGGACGTATTTTGTCTGGATTGGCGGGAAACTACAAAAGACAGGGTTGAGTGGAGGGAGCGAGGGGAGGCCTTTGCCCAGCAGTGGGACACTTAATCAGGCTAACAAAAAAAAAATACTGTTCAAGCTTGGATTGTTGAGTATTAGGTAATTGTAATATCTTGTTGTGTTCACCCAGATGTTCAAGTCGTCGACCAACCGGACGCGGCACCAGCGACTGGCGCACGACAATCGTGTCGGGCCCAAGGACAAGATGTGCGACTACTGCGGGAAGGCCTTCAAGGTATAGTATTATAGTTCGTTTTTTTTAGCATTAGAAATAAGGTAAACAATCTTGATGTGTCTTTTAATTGAAAAACACATTTTAAAAATAAGTTACGGCAAATATGTAACAATTATGAATCTAATGCGATCATTTATATTCTTCTGCTTTCATAAGTTATAGTTACTGATTTTTAAAAAGCGTTTTTCAATTAAAAGACTTGTCAAGATCGCTTACCTTCTTTCAAGTTCTTTCTAATGCTAAAAAAAACGAACTATAGTAACCATAGAGTAATACTCTTACTATTCTTCTTGCACCATTTTTATTACATCTCTGTTTAGCCCTATGGTTGACTGCTAGAGAATGCCTTTAGGCATTAAGTCCGCCATTTGTACATTTTATTTGTATTTTGTGCAATAAAGTTGAAATAAATAAATAAGTCAAGAATAATAAATAAATATTATAGGGACATTCTTACACAAATTGACTAAGTCCCACGGTAAGCTCAAGTAGGCTTGTGTTGTGGGTACCCAGACAACCATATGTGACGTTCCATGGAAAAAGGTACCTTATGGCGCTTGGCGCTTACGTCACATAGCGCCGCAATAATATTGGAGCGGCGTTAATAATAGCGTAAGCGCCAACCGCCATAAGGTACCTTTACCCGTGGGACGTCACATATATGATGTAATATACAAATACTTAAATACATAGGACAAATACTTAAATAGGAAACATCCATGACTCAGGAACAAATATCTGTGCTCACCACACGAATAAATGCCCTTACCGGGATTTGAACCCAGGACCATCGGCTTCACAGGCAGGGTCACTACCCGCTAGGCCAGACCGGTCGGAAGAAAGAGTGGTAGAGTTAGACCAAAGAAAGTCTGCAGCTATTTTGATAGCCCACGCAGTGCAAGTGTTATTTTAAACGACACACTATGAAATTATGACGTATAAATAATACTTTTCTTTACTACAGACTTTTCTTGGTCTAACTTTAACTCAATACAACAGTTTTCTTGCCAAAACGCGAGTTATTTCGTGGTCTAGCGTCAAGTAGCGGAATATATCAGTACTGCTAGTCGACAATAGATGTCGCGGCGAACAAAAACTGTAATGCTCAACAGTTTTCAGCTAATATTATAACCGGATTAACTGGAAGTCTATTTTTAACTCCTTCTGCTTATCAGTAGCGACACTTGTGACATTTGGTGTCAAGTAGCGGTACTGATAGTTCCACTACTTGACGTTAGATGTCGACTACGAAATAACTCGCGTTTTGGTAAGAAAACTGATGTACGGACGGAGTTACCACCCTTTCTTTACTTAGATGTGACATCCCACGGTTAACGTACCTTATGGCACTTGGCGCTTACTCTATTATTAACGCCACTCCAATACTATTGCGGTGCTATGCGACGTAAGCGCCAGTCGTCATAAGGCACCTTTTCCCGTGGAGAGTCACATATTACTCTATGGTCGTACGTCAAAAGTAGCACTTAATTTTTATACCACATTCGTTGCAGACAAAAAAAATGGTCGCGGACCACATCAACACGCACACAGGCGCGCGGCCGTTCGTGTGCGCGCTGTGCGGGGCGGACTTCGGGTTCCGGAGCGCCCTCTACCTGCACGGCCGGTACAAGCACAAGATACCGAAGAAGAACAGCAGGGTGACTGTCAAGAAAGTTAAAGTGAAGACTGAAGAGGCAGTTGGCGGCAGTTAATTGTGTTTATTTTTATCAGTGTATCTGAGCGTTTCATTTATTTTTTGCCATTTTTATATATTGTGACCTTTTTTGCCACTTTTGCGTTATTTCTACTCAGAATCACGAGCTCTTTCGATCCTAATGGGATAAAAAAATGTCCCAGAGTTTTTTTCCTATTTTGTTACCATTTCTCCATTTACTTTGTATGGCGGTAACAAAAAGGAAAGTTTGAAAAATGTATGGAAATTTTTGGACACTTTTTTTCTCCTATAAGGATGAAAAGGGCTCGCGATCCTGATGACTAGACATAACACAAACGTGGCAAAAAAGGTCACAATATATAATAATGGCAAAAAATAAAAGAAACGCTCATCTACTGTATCTTATTAGGGTAATTCGCGAGTAACTGGCCACTGTTAGTAATTGACCACCCTAAACTAAAACTGAATTCTATTCACCTATAAACAGAATTCATTTCAGTATAAGGTTTCAATAACTGGCCAGCCTTCAATAACTGGCCACCTTATACTAAAATGAATTCTGTTTATAGGTGAATAGAATTCATTTTTAGATTAGAGTGGCCAATTACTAATAGTGGCCAGTTACTCGCGAATTACCCTACTCTAAGAACAAATTAAATTACTTTCTATGATCTAACTAAATTATAAATCGTAATAAAAGTCATATACGAGGGAAGTAATGACCGAGGCCTCGAGTGTCCAGAGCTGGAATCGAACCAGCGTCCTCTCTTTACCGGACAGGTGCCTGAACCGCTCGGCCATCCGGTACTAGTGGGCCTAGTGGCGCTAAGTCAGTGTCAAATTGTACTGGTAACAATGGTAGGTTTAACCGGTTAACCCCGGGTTAGTGCGATGGTGCAAGTGGGCCTAAAATGTATTGTTTTTTGTGTAATTTTTCTGCTTTGTTCCAAATATTAATAGCAAATACTGTCACTCGAAAAAATACCTTCTAGCACTACGAAAAGTAAGCTAGATATGTAGGCATTAATTAAGTTTACTATACTATAATATTATGTACATCACAATTTTGTATAGTGTATTAAAGATTAAGTTAATAAATAATTAAAAAACTGTTTGCTCTAAATTATTTTATTAAAAAAAAACATTTTCAGTTACCTAACTCTAGCGTGTCCGGCCAACGACCCTCGCGTTGAAAGTCGCTCCATTCTATTACTTATCGTGTCTTGTTACAATCAGATATAAAGTACGTTATCTGTGGTCAGACATCGCATGTCATCGTGTCACTCCGAACAGTGGGGCGACACTCCTCCTTTCGGGCATTCTCGGCTCCGTTCGGTTCAGCATTGCTCCGAGCAATTATTACGGTTGGCACAACTAGACGTCCCTTTGCGTGCACGACCACAGATAAGATAATGGCTTGAAATTTGACAACACTAAATAGCCGAAAGGGAAGGTGCCATATTTTGATTCGTTTCTGAATCGCTGTCTAACTTCGGTTTTGTAGGAAGTGTCATTTCTGTACGGTAGTAGTATTATTTATTCTATGGTCACTTCGGTTTTGTAGGAAGTGTTATGTCTGTACGGCAGTAGTATTATTTATTCTGTGGTCACTTCGGTTTTGCAGGAAGTGTCATTTCTGTACGGTAGTAGTATTATTTGTTCCGTGGTCCGTGGGCAGTGGGCACGCTTGTGTTTGCCTCTCACGTGGAGTGGCGGGCTCGCGCGTGTTGGAGGAGCGCGGCGCGCTGCGCGAAGGCGGCCGGGCAGCGCGCGCACGAGAACGGCCGCTCGCCCGTGTGCGTGCGCATGTGGTTCGTCAGGATCTTGTTCGTCTGCAACAATAGGTACATATATCGTCGTCGTCGTCTTTGGAATTCACTCCCTCTAAATATTAATCAAGCTCCAAGTAAGTTTTCTTTTAAGCGGTTGTTGCGTAAGCATTTGCTAAAACAAGAGTTCGAATAATATCCATCATTATTATATTTATAGTATGTATTGTATAAATATGTAGTAGTTTATATATATATTATTTATTTATGTAGTTTATATGTATAGTTTGCTTTTTTTATATTCACTGAATAGGTATATTTCTCTCTCTGCACCAATTGTAGATGTCTGTTTGGCCCTATGGTTGACTGGTAGAGAATGCCATTTGGCATTAAGCCCGCCATTTGTACATTTTTGTATATACTTTGTGCAATAAAGTTTAAATAAATAAATAAATATATGGGGCATTATCTATGAAAAGGGATATTATTGTCGATGGCGCTTACGCCATTATTAACGATGCTCCGATATTAATACAATGCCGCGCGACGCTGAGCAGCGTAAGCGCCATCGACATTGAGGTCCCTTTTCATAGATAATGCCCCATATATAGAGATGGGCCGAATATGGACTTTGCCGAATACGAATATTCGGTTTAGCCCATACCGAACACAAGGGGTCATCCATTAATTACGTCACACGTTTAGGGGGAGGGAGGGGGTCAAGAAAATGTGACATGGGGGAGGGGGGAGACACAAACTTTGTGACGTCAGTTTAACTTCATCAGTAACCGAATTTTTTTTTTGATTATTTTATTCGCTGTACATTTAAATAACAAGTTTTTAAAACGATAATCGTTTTTATTCTTTTAATTTTCTTTCCTAAGCAGTTTTGGGTTATAAAATAACTAATATTTATATCGTCAAAAATATTTAGATAAAATATTAATAATACTTAGGTACTTACTTACTTAATTCGATTTGGCGATTTCGTAGAAAAAATGTGACGTCACACTAGGGGGCGGGGTTTGCCAAATGTGACCAAATGTGACAAGGGGGGGGGGGGAGGGGTCAAAAAACCTAGAAATTCGTGTGACGTAATTAATGGATGACCCCCAACAACAATTGTGCAATTGTGTACTGTAATGTATACGTACAGTGAACCCTCGTCCGCACATGTAGCAGATCTTGTTTTTGGGCGGGAGGATGCCCTCGTGCACTCTCTTCCTGTGCTGCACCAGGTCCGCGTTGCGGAGGAAATTCTGGAACAACGCATTAATATTCACACATATATACTTGGTCAAGCAAATCTTGTCAGTAGAAAAAGGCGGCCAATTTGAAGAATCGCGGGTTAGCAACACTACGTTTCAATTGTTCGAAAATCGCATGTTATTTATATCGTATCTGTGGAACTGTTTTGTTTTACGGCCTTAACACACTATTGCACCGCGACCTTGGTGCATCGCACCCATAAGTGAGAGCGAGAAAGAGATATCTCTTTAGTGTGTTACCACTATTACATTTCATCGTCGTTCGATGTAGGTACTTTGCTGCTTTTTGTTCTTTCCTAGGGATACCATACTTTAGTTTGCTTTACATTGCTACTGACATATCCAGCTTGACAGACTATATATATATGTAAGTTTACAAAAACCAAGTCACACAGTAAAATATAAAAAGAGTACATTTTGTAGACAAATTTAGGATTCGAATACAAATAACACAATATAAATAAGGGGTCATCCATTAATTACGTCACACGAATTTCTAGGTTTTTTGACCCCCCCCCCCCTTGTCACATTTGGTCACATTTGGCAAACCCCTCCCCCCTAGTGTGACGTCACATTTTTTCTACGAAATCGCCAAATCGAATTAAGTAAGTACCTAAGTATTATTAATATTTTATCAAAATATTTTTGACGATATAAATATTAGTAATTTTATAATCCAAAACTGCTTAGGAAAGAAAATTAAAAGAATAAAAACGATTATCGTTTTAAAAACTTGTTATTTAAATGTACAGCGAATAAAATAATAAAAAAAAAATTTCGGTTACTGATGAAGTTAAAGTGACGTCACAAAGTTTGTGTCTCCCCCCTGCCCCATGTCACAATATGTCACATTTTCTTGACCCCCTCCCTCCCCCTAAACGTGTGACGTAATTAATGGATGACCCCTAAAACATATAATAAATAAAACGAGTATAGTAAATATACTCGTACTAAAGCTACAGTTGTTATTAAGTTTAAAGGTTTAGTTCAAAACTTGGGGGCTCCCCATCACTCATCACTCGGAAACAAATATATGTGTTTATTACACAAATAAATATCCTTACCGGGATTCGAATCCCGAACCCAGGACCAATGAATTTTATTTATACTACTTATTCAGTGCCGTCGATTGGACAGAAACGGCGCTAGACAGAGAAGCATGGCGTTCCTTAGTGTCAGAGGCCAAGATCCACTTCGGGTCGCTGCGCCACGGCTGTAAGTAAGTAAAGTCTATTTCAATAGAACTTGCTAACTATGTAAACAAACCGCCATATTGAAATTGTCTCTGAATGATGAATTTACTAGTGATGGGCAAGACTCCTACTTACTACTTTACTAATGTCAAACCATATCGAATAATCAAATACCAAAAGTAAAAAACAAGTAGTTACATATTTTTAATTTGTTTAATCATGATCAGAAGACAAATTAGTACTAAGAATGATGTATTGATGTATTTTATAACCGCGGCGGTAGGTACAGATCATGGGTTGGGTAGTGTGTAGCGGGTTTATATCACAAACTTTAGTCACAACACTACCCATCAAAGGCAATTGTAGAATTTAAAAGAAACAAAACCGTCATTCCATCAGGTCCTCATAACCTAACTTATGAACCCATTTTAAACTTTTAATTGAATATCCAAGATACAGTTATATATTTATGTATTTTACGGTACGGACCGTTTCAATAGTGTATATGTGTATGGTTTCAATGCTATTTGATGAGGTGGTGTAAAAATTCAAAGACAGTGATAAAACAAAGTTACGTTGTTTGTTTACATAGTTAGCAAGTTCTATTGAAATAGACTTTAAGTATATAAGTACTTATTCAGTAGTGTAGGTACTGTATTTTTGTATTCTGTCCAATGAGAGGTTAATAAATACGTACCTACTCATAAACAAATGATTGTAGCTTCCTTATGGTCTGTTTGCATGATGGGCGAGATAGGATCATGGCCATACCACAAAATAAGTAATAGTACTACCGTACAGAAAGGACATTTCCTACAAAACTGAAGTTTGACAGCGGTTCAGGGTCGAATCATGATATCCCTTTCTAACTTATGGCACTATCCCTTTCGACTATTTAGGGTTGTCAAAATTCAAGCGTTTTTCTTATCTGTGGTCGTGCACACAAAGGGACGTCAAGTTGTGTCAACCCTAATAATTGCTCGGAGCAATGCTGAGCCGAACGGAGCAGGAAGTCAGGAGTTTCGCACCCCTGCTTTTGGCCTGTTGGCGAGATAGATTGGCCATGGCCTTACACCGCGCGGTCTACAGTTAGTTCCCGATTCACTGGATTCTTGTTTCATTCCGCATTCCTGACAAACGGCCACAGTTCCTGACGTCTGGTAACCCTAATCGGGGGCTAACCCGGTCTACCGTTACCTTGTCGCACTGCTGGCAGCGGTACTTGTACTTCTTGAGGTGCACGAGATCGTAGTGGTCCTTCATGTATATCTTCTTCGTGAACACCTTGTCGCACCCGGGGCATGGGATCCTTAACATAACAAATTATAACTATTAAATTCTACGCCAGCATTTCCCGAACTATAGGTCGCGACCCATTGGTGGGTCGCAAGCCAATATTGGGTGGGTCTACCGCGACCCACTCAATATTTGGCGCGCGTGAATGAGGCGAAACACGTGTCGAATGCGTGTCGAGTATTGTTCTTTTGGTGGTGGTTTGTTATATTTATTTGCGTATTTATTCTTGCGGTGGGAGGGTGGGAACATTAATTGCATGTAAAAAATACGCATTGAAGTATAACGGGTTAGCACTGATTGACTAGCACGTCATCTTTTCGCGGATTAGCAAAGTAATATTTTTGATTTTTAGCTTAAATTGCGACGTTTCAGCTGAGTTGCACCAGCTGTGGTCACGGAAAGACTGACGTCCCAGCAAATAATAAAATAAATATGTGTACAAAACGCGAGAGTTTAAAGTGTTAAATATTGAGTGGGCCGTGAAACATAAGATAACATTTCGACCGATCGGGCTACCTGAGCGTTATCAATAATATTTTATACCCCCTTTTTAGGACGGCCAAGAGGTGGGTCCCGATTTTAGCAGTTTTTGTTAGGTGGGTCGGAGCCCAGTCAACTTTGGGGACCACTTATCTTCTTATCTTATCTTATTGTTGTCGGGGGCCCTTGCGGATACACTTCGACCCATAGGGATCTTTTGTGCAATTACCCCCTAGAAAAGATCCGTCAACTACTCAAGAGCTTTTCCCACCATATCCATGTGCCGGATGATGGAGCTCATGGGTAGCGTTTTGAAGCCCTTTGGTTCCAGATATCCTGCTCCAAAGTCCATTCTTTGTCTGGCGAGGGCGTGACATTCACACATTAGGTGTTTAACTGTCTCTTCCTCTTCGCCTTGGGGACCACTGCTCTACGCTATATGCCAAAAACACCAATTTTATGCTAAAAATGCCTTACATAATTTTGGAAAAGAGCTGATACTCTTCAAACTGCTGGATCGACTTTTATCAAACATAGCTAAGAACCACCGCAAGGAAACTCGCTTTTACGTAAAGAAAACAGCGTCGAAATCGGTCTATCCATTTGAGAGCTACGATGCCACAGACAGACATCTGTACTTTCCTTTCCACAGGCAATTCTAACAACCCCGAACACAATTACTTTGCGTTGTTTTATCACAGAGTGCCCATGGCCACCTCCTGTCTCCATCAGATCAGCTCCATGTCATCATAATATTGCATTGTCATCCGATTTACATATGTATGCAAAATTTCAGCTCAATCGGGAAGTGGGTCAAATTTAGCTTCTAAGATTTGACCCAGTAGCTACATACATACATACTAACAGGGCAAGTTAAATAAAAGCTTGTAATAAAGTAGTTTTGGTCCTAAAACTCAGCTACCTTCTATGCCGGTCGCACTCGGTGTGTCATACCTAATACATATTCATACTACTGTTATCGTAGTCTAGCCCTCGGCCGGTGGCGCGCGCTGTTGCTGAGGTGCCAACGGTAGCGGTACACATCCGCGTAACGCCGGTCGCACTCGGTGTGTCATACCTAATACATATTCATACTACTGTTATCGTAGTCTAGCCCTCGGCCGGTGGCGCGCGCTGTTGCTGAAGTGCCAACGGTAGCGGTACACGTCCGCGTAACGCCGGTCGCACTCGGTGTGACATACCTAATACATATTCGTACTACTGTTACCGTAGTCTAGCCCAGAGGCGTATTTACAAATTTGGCGCCCCGGGCCATTTTGATTTGCCGCCCCCCTTCATCAGTGACGATAAAGTATTTTATTTAAGAAAAAAAAAACCTGCAACAAGTACCTTTGGGGTGTGAAATAAAAAAAAACTAAACATTTACCATTTACTCACATAGGCATTTACATTGTTTTCCTATGTACAAATTGGTTGACAAAATCATCAATAACGCTGTCGTAATTTAAAACGTTTGTCAGCTCAGCTTCTATATTAAGAAGAGCTAAGCTATTCAGGCGCTCTCCGCTGATAGTGGAACGTAGATATTTTTTTATTCTTTTGAGTGCAGAAAGGTGACGTCACTAATGTCACTATTCTAGATACAGATTTATATGGGCCGTTTTTGTCACTCAATGACGATGCGACCTCGTTATATTTGCCTGATCTGATCGGTGACCGGTGGGTACTGCTGGGTTTTGGCCATTGAGAATCAAGGTGAGATATGGCAGTCAGGCTGGATATAGCTAAGGAGTTCGGTCGGGTCTGGCATCGAGTCTGCTCGAGGGACTATATGTTATACAAATGGATCGCTAGCTTTCACATGAGCCGTATAGTAGACGGAAGCTGCTCCGATAGTGTGGACATTACCGCTGGCGTTGCACTAGGTTCTGTGCTGTCATTGCTGCATATCAATGATAATCATTGCTATGCAGACGACAGTAGTAGGGATGCGTATTACACAGGCCGTACCATTATCCCTCATTCTGTGGTGCTGGAAAGTCATGAAAAGTATTGTATTTGTACCTGATATCGAGAGCACTCTATCTGTACTGAGTTTCGGCATGGGATCGGAACAATTTAGTGAGATTCAATACCACGAAGACACAAGAACCGCCCGTATGTATATAGTCAGATGGGTAACAAATAATGTTAGGTACGTACGTGAAAACGCGAGCGTAGCGAGCGCGAAATTTTTTCGAGAAAATAGTAGGTACATTTTTAGGGTTTCGTACTTTAAAAGGAAAAAAACGGAACCCATATAAGATCACTTTGTTGTCCGTCCGGCCGTCTGTCTGTCTCAATATAAAGGGTCTTGACATGACAGAGGGCGGCAAAATCGACAAGGCTTGTTATTTAAATTTTACAAATAAATAGGGGAGCGACAAAATTCTGGTCGACCCTATCTGAACAGCTAATAAAATATTTTTTTGACCCAAATTTGCCGCCCCCTAAAATCTGCCGCCATAGGCTTCAGCCTACTCAGCCTAGTGGTAAATCCGGCACTGCGCCGTACTAATACTTTTGAACGAAAATGTTGCTTAATTTAGGTACTTGTTGGTAGATATTTTTAGCAATTGGTGGGGTTTGAAGCGTTCGTTTGTTTATTAATTTAAATGTCAATTAAAATATAATAAAAAATATAGCTAAGTTTGATTATAAAAGGCGCCCAGAAAAAGCCGCAAGGGGGCGGCTTCGCCGCCCCCCTGCGGCCTGCCGCCCCGGGCCATGGCCCCCTTGGCCCTATGGTAAATACGCCCCTGGTCTAGCCCTCGGCCGGTGGCGCGCGCTGTTGCTGAGGTGCCAGCGGTAGCGGTACACGTCCGCGTAACGCCGGTCGCACTCGGTGTGACATACCTAATACATATAACTGTTAC
Source organism: Cydia splendana (assembly GCF_910591565.1). Classification (NCBI taxonomy): domain Eukaryota; kingdom Metazoa; phylum Arthropoda; class Insecta; order Lepidoptera; family Tortricidae; genus Cydia; species Cydia splendana. Next base: position 9,243,121 of record NC_085983.1, read on the forward strand.
CGTAGTCTAGCCCTCGGCCGGTGGCGCGCGCTGTTGCTGAGGTGCCAGCGGTAGCGGTACACGTCCGCGTAACGCCGGTCGCACTCCACGCAGTACGCGCCTTGTGAAGACTCCGTGTGACACACCTATGACACGACACACACATAGGGGTTAAAAACGTTCGGAAAAACTGGCGTATTTCCTTTGGACATTATGAAAGTTAAAAATTAGAGTACATTATTTAACGATTTCATCAAGAAACAGAAAGATTTGGACATGCATATAACTCTATAAGGGAAGGTACAGTCAGGGCCTGCAAACTATGCTGGGGCCTTTGGGCACATAAGAATTTGGGGCCCTTTTGGAAAGTAATGAAAGCGAATTAAACTAACTTATTTTTACTATGGTCTTCTATTTATTATGGGTAATCATAATCAAATATACTGTTACTGTCTGTCCTTCGGGCCCCCCTGAGGATGGGGGCCCTGGGCACGGGCCCCGTGTGCCCTTGTGGTAAAGACGGTACTGGGTACAGTAAGAAAATAGAGTTTAAAGTCCATTTATTTAAGGATGTTCAGTATGTCCACAGAAAAGACGCAATACCTTAACTCAATACTAAAAAGTTTTTGACCATTAGGTACATGACTGAAAAGCTATGCGGTATACAGTCATCTGGAATGCAATAATATGTTACAGTATACAACGAAGGCCGCAAAAATATGTAATCTTTATTTGGAGCACAATAAGAGCGTGTCACATATTTATGATATTTTAGCGGCTTTCGTTGTATTGTATTGTATTATTTATTATCTCGGGTATAGGAAATAAAACCTAGAGTCCATAAGGACTCTATTGTTTTAAAATATTTAATGTACGACTCAGATTTTAGACTAGTACTATATATTAATTAAATGTTATTTTAATAAACACAACAACTACAAGCACGTACCTTATTATGTAACCATAATCCATTGTATCGGGAAAATTTCTTATCACAAAGTTTGCATTCAAAAGGGGAATGTTGTTTCCTGCAGAAAATAACAGCATTTTATATTGGACAGGGGCGGCAGTCATAAACACCTAAGGCCCAAGGGCTTATTTATAGCCGCCGAATTCTACACCAGAGCAATTGACGCCGCAACAGAAAACTGTGTAGGGACATGGCGGTGACGCGTATTAGAGTCAGCATTTTCGGTATACAGTCGAAGGAGCATTTAGTCCAGTCAGTCGCTCAGCGCATACAGTGCGCACATACTTAATTAACTAGTTCGATATCGCGGCGCCGCCTGGTCCTGGTCCCGTCCTTGTGTATTTCAATATATTTCGTAACCTTCTGAGATTGTGTTTATGGAGTCAGAATAAATCGGTGTTAAAAGTTAACCTTAGTTTACCTCATCTCCCCATAGGGTCACCCATACCTAAAACTGCGTCACGAAAATGATTTTTTAGTATTTATTAAGTTTTTTATTATTGTATATATGTGAGTTTGTAATGTATGTATATATCTATGGGCCTTAGTAGCCTGAAAATAAATGCTTTGATTGATTGATTGATTGATAGTACTTCATCAGTTCGATGAAATTTAAACCATATTCAATTGGTACAGAGGTGCATTTCTTGTTCCGTTAAATTTTCAAACAAATAAAAACTCTATCCCCTACAATATAGGTTCGAATTTCAGTGGCAAATTTTGGGTTTTTCATTTGTATGACTGGGTCTTAGGAGGATAAGCGACCCTGCGACAGTGGGGAGACACTGCTAACTTCGGGCAAACTCGGCTCCGTTCGGCTCAGCATTTCTCCGAGCAACTATTAGGGTTGACCCAACTATTGTCCTTCCTTCGCGTGCACGACCACAGATAAGATAATGGCTTGAATTTTGACAACCCTAAATAGCCGAAAGTGATAGTGCCGTACATTAGAAAGAGACAGCATGATTCGCTGTCAAACTTCGGTTTTGTAGGAAGTGTCCTTTCTGTACGGTAGTAAAATAAAATAAAATAGCCTTTATTTACAGAACAAAGAACATTACAAATTATCTCTCTATTATCTCCCATCTTTTGTATTCTTTGTCTGCTTGCCCTTCGGCAAAGGCCTACTTACGGTACGGTACTACGTACGGTAGTACTATTACTTATTCTGTGACACAACACTATGAGTAGGATGTAGTGTGTTGATATGAATATGACAGAAAGTTACCTGATATGGTCCTTGATGCAGTATCGCATCTTGAAGCTGACGCCGCAGTGGTCGCAGACGAACCTCTCGTGCCACTCCTTGTAGTGCTGGAAGAATTCCCGGCGAGACCTTCAAGTAGGACAAATGTCACGTTCTCAATCAAAAGGTACCACTTTGTCGCTTACCATAAAGACGACATTTGCTTTCCTTGCTTTCCTTTGCTTTCCCGGCATTTTGCCAAGGCTCATGGGAGCCTGGGGTCCGCTTGACAACTAATCCCAAGAATTGACGTAGGCACTAGTGTTTACGAAAGCGACTGCCATCTGACCTTCCAACCCAGAGGGGAAACTAGGCCTAGGTCAATTCTTGGGATTAGTAGTAGTTTTTAGGGATAGGGTGCAAACACGCAATAGGAAATGATATGGAGCAATCAACACGCTATCTTGAGAGGCACTTAGAAACTACCAATGTACCATCTTACACTCTGCCGGTCGTCACACGTGATCTATTGACCAGGACGTTACATTCAATGTTAAAAAAAGGTGACACTGTCGATGCTTTTGACATTTCGCCAAAAATTATTTTGTGTCTGTGGCCTGTTATTGGCGACATACTTGTCATTCTCATAAATACTATTTTTGAAACTGGTACGTATCCTAGCGTGCTAAAAAACACAAGAGTGTGTCCAGTTTTCAAGGGTAAGGGTGACAGGTGTGACGTCAATAACTATAGGCCTATTACAATAGTACCCACCATTTCAAAAATGGTAGAATCTGTCCTATCGTCTCACCTTATGACTCATATAGAATCGAATAACCTGCTCACCGAAAACCAATTCGCTTACCGACAAAAAATGTCGACAACCACCGCGACATACAGGATATTCGATTCTATCATGACAGGGTTAGACGATAAGGATAAGATTGCCGCTATACTGTGCGACTTGTCAAAGGCATTTGACGTCTTAAATCACGAGTTATTGCTTAAAAAATTGAAAATGTACGGAATCAAAGGCAGTGCCCATGAACTGTTTACCTCATTCTTGTCAGACCGCAAACAAGTCGTGAAATTACTCACTGATGGCAAGTCAATCCAGTCTGATGCAGGAGATATAAATATTGGTATTCCCCAAGGTTCATCCCTTGGAAATACCTTATTTTTGTTATTTGTCAACGACCTGCCATCGAATATTGGAGCTGGCTTGTCTGTATTGTTTGCGGATGACACAACTGTGTTAGTTGGTGCAAGCTCTTATGACCAACTGGCTTTAAAAATTCATGATGCTTGCAACCAATTGGAGGCATGGTTCTCAGCAAATGGGCTATTGCTTAATTATACTAAATCAAATATTATGTTGTTTTCTGGTCGAAAGGTTCAACTGCCACCGTGCATGGCTAACTTTCCGATGCCCATGTGCGAAAAGAGTAAGTTCTTAGGGTTTATGATTGACAACACTCTAAATTGGAAGTGCCATGTAGACAACCTTTGTGATCGATTGGGTGGTGCGTCGTTTGCGTTGAGAAAACTGAAACCACTTATCTCAGCAGAAGCCTTAAAGCAGGTGTACTTTGCGCATTTCCACTCTATCATGGCATACGGCTCACTGCTTTGGGGCAATTCAACAGATGCCAAAAGAGTTCTGATAATGCAGAAACGCGCAATACGTACACTTGCCGGTGTGAAAGACAGGCACCCTTGTAAAGAGCTTTTTGGTTCTCAACGTATAATGACGCACTACTCACAGTACCTGTTCGATGTACTGATATATGTAAGACAGAATATATCCCAATTTGCACGCATTAACTTTCCGGGCAAACTGCTTCGAGCTGCAGGGCGTCTGAGAACAGTTCCCCGTCGCATGGCACTTTCAAGAAAGAACCCACGAGTAATCGGCCCTACTTACTACGAGCACCTACCTGCCGCTCTGAGAAATGAGCCGTGTGACGAAACATTTAAGCGCAAATTGAGAAACCTTTTGTTGGATAACCCTCTGTACTCTGTAAATGAGTACATGGAATTGAATTTGTAACAACATATGTAATTTTATTTATTATTAAATTGTAGATTTGTATTTTAAACATGACATTTTGTTCTTTTGTGATATTTTTATGTTTAAATTCGACATTTTAATGACAGTTACAAATTATTTATGTTGACATCGACTTTAATGTTAACTTGGTTTATATTCAATTGTTTGACATGTTTTTCTTTGTACATGACGATCCTTATTGGGAGACATAATTTTATTAACCTTAATATTTTTTATTTTTAAATATATAATGTCATTTTTGACGATCATGATGAGAAGATAAACATAATTTTGACGAATGTAGCAAATTTATAGTGTAATTTTCATCTTGAAATAAAGAAATCTAATCTAATCTAATCTAGTTGTTAAGCAAAATGCCGGGATAACGCGAGGAAGAAGAATATTCGCCCACTCAATATTCGCTCGCGACCCACCAATGGGTCGCGACCCATAGTTTGGGAAATGCTGCTCTAGAAGCTACCGATTTGACTGCCAGTATGTTCAGTATAGTATGTTCAGTACAGTAAATTCAGTACAGTATGTTCAGTACAGTATGTTCAGCGAAAATAAATGTATCCCTAAAATTAAGTAACAATTACGTACCCAAACTTCAACTCGCACTTGACGCACTGCAGCACGACCTTATGCGTGCGCGCATGGACGCGCCGGTGCGTGACGTGGCAGCTGGCAAACGCACACAGCGAGCAATCGTGCGTGTAGTAGTGTCGAGATATGTGCGACACAAGGGAACTTTTGTTGGGTGCTCGAGTGTTGCATATATCGCAGGTATATGGGCCTATAGTCTGGAAGTAGGTACAAATTATGTTTTGTAAAAATTTACATCAATTTATAAACAAAGAAATCCAAGTAATTAATCACATAATTTATTTAAAATATTAAAATAGCATAAGTATGCCTTGTTGTAGTAGCTACATTAAAATTATGTTTCATGAATGAAATATCAATTGATAATTACCTACCATTGCTATACACTGAAGGAAAATGTTGTGAAGAAACCTGCGTGTATTGACAAATAGATTCAAAGGTGAACCTATGTAATGTGTTGTGTTCTATCTAATCTACAATTAGACTGGTATGTAGAATACAGCCCAAACTCACCCTCACCTCACCCCCTACGGTCAAGGATATTGATTTCATACCTAGTATCAGTGATCATGAAATTTATGAAAGCCTCCAGATTAGATTAGATTCCTTCTTGACCATACAATGAGCGCAGGTCTTTGCCCAACAGTGGAACATACATATGTAGGCCAAATTTAGTGAATGGGTAATGATATTTATTTTTTATTATTTATATGATATGAAACAAGCTACTTACCTCACTATGATGTTTCGCTATATGCCTAGCCAGACAATTTTCATCCTTAAAACCAAGCACACAGCTTTCACATTTAAATTGACATGATAAATAAAATTCACTATTTCTTTCCTTCTCTAAACAACTTTTCAGTTCTTCTAAACTTAATTTGACCTTTCTAAATATTTTATTCCTGTCAATTACTGTAAATTTAGGCTTTTTATTCAGCAATGCTCTTTTCAAAGTCCACTTATTATTTTTTACTTTTACAGTTTTTTTAATCTCTATGCCCTCTGTTTTCACCAATTCTATGTTATCTGTGGCATCTGAAACGTGACCAGTGTCATGGATATCATCTGTTTCAGATTTTGGGTCTGTGTGTGTTGGTTCATTTGTTTGTGTGACATAGATTGTGTTAGGACTTATGTCATTAAATATGACTGTTGTTAGATTTGACAAGGTTCCATATGCCTGAAAAAAAAACTTTGTTAATGATGTATATATTTATTTATAATTAAAGAATAATAACTAAATTTTGAGGAATATGCTGTGAGGGATAAACTAATCCCAATAATTTCCTGTATGGGTTAGAAGGTAAAGGTAAAATGGCAGTCCCTTATGAAAATCTATTGGCTTAGATATTAACTGAGTGGACCCCAGACTCTCTTAGTAAACAATGGCTGGCAAATGCCAGAACTTCTATAATTCGTTTTTTTAGCATTAGAAAAAAGGTAAACAATCTTGACGTGTCTTTTAATTGAAAAACACTTTTTAAAAATCAGATACTATTACTTATGAAAGCAAAAGAATATAAATGACCGTATATGATTCATAATTGTTACGTATATTTGCCGTAACTTATTTTTAAAACGTGTTTTTCAATTAAAAGACATGTCAAGATTGTTTACCTGTTTTTCTATGCTAAAAAAATGAACTATAGGCCACCAGCCACTTACTGCTAGGAAGATTATGATCAGAGAGATTCACTTAATCTGATGTAAACCAGCTATATTCTAATTTCACAGACAATACAAACCTGCCCCATTTCCAGCATTTCAGAGGCTCTGAGCACTTGCTTCTGGAAGGCAGCCATCTTTGATAGCACTCCGCTGCACTCCCAGCATATGTGCATTGATTCCATGTTGCAGTTCATCTAGAAGATAATTATTTCGTTTATGGTAACTGATTGATTTAACCTGACCAAAACCGGTTATCCCAAATTTGAAATTTAGATATGATGCAGTGGTACTGGATAGCCTCTATCATCCCAGTCTTAATACTAGTACAAATTACCTCCAGCGAAATCCAATCACTATTAAATTAAATGTAACATACTTTTGTTTTGTTTTATTCAATTTTAAAATGAAACCTATTCTATTCTATTTTCTAATACCATTGCTTCAAAGTTGACTGCCAATAATTATTCTTGTATGATGGGCTAAAGCCAGGGTCTCCAAACATTTGACCAAAAGGCTTCTTACCAGGATAAAATGTTCCCTTTTTAAAACAGACAGACACTGCAAATCTACCCCAACAATAAATAAAAGTTAATTTATAACATTGTACAATATACATATTGTAAACTTAGTAACTTTCAGTAATTCCACCAGAGTACCTTGATCTTAGCACACGTAATAAATGTTACTGGCATTAACAAAATGTTGCTAATGGTTAAGAACCAACTTGACTCTTATAAGAACCGTTACCAACATTGAATACACCATATACAACATGATATACCATATTCTATGAAATTAATTTATGATTGTGATGATTACTTACCCAGAATCCAGTTTGAGGGGCTATTTTTCTGAATATATCTACATATTCACCTAATGAGGTAAGCATTCGACCAAAAGTTAGACATGTGTGGCACTGAGACTTGTCTAGTTTATATTCATATTTAATGTCTTCCAACTGCATCATTCTAATCCTAATTTACACTTTACCTATGTTTAAACTACCTATTTTCCTTCCAGTTTAAGTTAGCTTCACATTATTTACAGTTAAAACGTTATAAATATCTGAATACATAATACAAAATCAAATTGCAACTTTTTGATTTTGTTTTTATCACATTCAAATACCCGCGTATAAGCAAAGTAGGTGAAAGTATTAGACTTCGTATCACCATAGCTACCTTATTTCAGCTGTTTTTGCAAGAAATGACTTTAAAATTTGGTTGTAAATAGCAACAGTCTCATCAGGTATTGTAAATTTATTTTATTTTATTATAAGATACAAATAAATAATAATGTGATTGATTACATTAGGCTAACCTCCGAACGCATCCCTCTCATGTCACTGACATCTTGACAAGTGACACACGTTCGGAAATCATATCTTTTAACATTTTTTTAAGCTTCATGTCTCTGCTAGATTAGATTTACTTCGTGATTCGTGTGATCAAACAATCGTATTGTTAAGGCCCCAGTACACAATGGGCCATCGCCGGCCACTCCAAGGGACGCAGCCATGCGGTAGAATGAGATAGCAATACCACTGGCTCCCTCTAACGCATAAATACGTCCCTTGGAGTGGCCGGCGATGGCCCATTGTGTACTGGGGCCTTTACTCTTTCTTTATGTGGCAAGCGAAAGAGACAAACCCACACTACATAAATACAAACGACCGAGTGAACATGGAGTGAGGTAAGAAATGACAAAGACAAATGTGTTTTTGACAACCGAATTTGATGGACTACCGCGATCTGTGTCGGTTTTTTTAAACGAATACGTAGCACCGCAGCACGTATCGTGTCTTTATTCTATTTTCTTATGTAGAGAAGAGAAAAATTGCACGAGCAGTATAATATAACTAATTTTACTGAAAAAATCGTAATATCAATAAGTTTCCGTATAGTGAGAGTACGGATAAACACGGTGAGGAATGTAGTCGTTTTTTCACTTTAATTTCCTTTTGTAATTCTCTGTTAAAGCCTAGGTGTTATTCACACAGTTTACAGCAATAGGCGAATGCTCTATTATCATCCTCTGAAAACCTTCTGGAGTTCTGGGTGTGAGGATGGTCACTGGACTCTGCAAAGCTACTTCGTGGTGGAACAAAAAAAAATGTTGTAGCCATTTTGTAACCGACATTTTAAGTGACCCATCACAAAAGAAACAAAAGAAAGAAAGAAGAAATTATCATGGACAAAAGTAATTGTAATGTTTCAAAACTTCAATTTATTGCAATATTTTTAATTTTATTAAATTGTACAACGGGACTTAATCGCGTATTCTCCGCGACCACGGGGACAACGCCGTCCTCGAAACGTCGGAGGTAAATCTTAAAACTTTAATACGCGTTATGTCCCGTTGTACAATTTAATATTGTGTAAAAATCGTGAAGGTTAAATCAGTATTTTTAATTTTTAACATATTAATTGTGTTATAAGGATGATGGCTCAACAATACAATAGAAGTAATTTTAATCAAGACATTAAGAAGGATTCTAACGAAAGCGTAATTGAAATGGATGTTTGTGAGGCTACATATTTTATTATAGATTCTATATCTACTCAATATATTGATGCTGATGTCAAAGATAATTCAAATAATCAAGAATGTAAAGTTGACGATGAATCCAAAAACAATGGTGGTGTTATTCAAGCAATGAAGAATATAGAGCTTGTAGAATCTGCTTCTATTCAGAATATGAGTGATGAGAAAAATATTTATGATTGTGCACAGGAAAAAGAAAATAGTGTTCATACCAAAAAGAATCCTAAAACTAAGCTAAAGAAACCGTATATACCACCAACGGTGCCAACATCTAGCCGATGCCTTAATATTTTTAATAAAGCCCAAGAAATACTAGAGGCAGGTAACATTGAGAGGCCAATACACACTAATGTTGCCATACAATTTCCTGAAAACCATACTAAAGAGACATATGTAGAATTACTATGCAAGATAGGCGAGAATTTGCAACTGAAAGAAATAGATGGCGCTATACAAATAAAAATAACAAATAAGACACTTACCATCCCAATTGATCACTTTCATGGTTACTTACACAATGAAAATGACATTTGGTGCATATTGTGCCGTGTCCATATTCATAAAAGTGATATAGACATACACAAATATGACGTGCGTCATATGAATAATCTGATAAAGACTGTAGATTGTAATGGTTTGAGAAAGGTAATCAAATTTACTATACATAAAAGATGAAGGAATATAAGAAACTAGTTTCTGCCTGTCAATTTGTCTGCCTAATGATGATTGGAAGAAATATCCCATGTCTTTCTTCTAGCTTCAAACAATCTTCTTACCAAATTTCATTTAAATTGGTTCAGCGGTTTAAGTGTGAAGAGTTTTATCAATCATCAATTCATCATCAGTGATATATCACGGTGGTATATCAAATTGAAATAGTAATATGGATACCCCTTTAAGCCTACTATACATTTTAAACAGCTCTAAAAAATGCTAACATATTTGTCATTAAATAAGCAATTCATGAGGTCATTCAGTCTGAATGGCAACTAAAACCCCAATCACTGATCATCATCATCCCATGCAGACGAAGTTGCGGGCAAAATTTTATGTCTAATAAAATGACATACTCATACCTTATTGTATTTTTTTTAAATAAATTGAATATTTATATTATCATGTATATTTTTTGCAGGTACACTTTTCCTACAGCCACTGCGTCATTTGTAACCTGGGCTTTAAAAGCAAGAAAGCTTCCGCTGCACATATCGCCACACTCTGCCACAAGAAAACTTTTCACAATCAGTGATAGTTGCTGTTGAACAAACTAGTGATAAGTTTCTTATAAGTATAATAAGTATAAGTATTTATTTGCAAAGAATAAGTAGGTACAATAGTGTCTTAGGTGGTAAGTGACAATTGGTGCTTATTCTGCTATTTGTACTATACAGATTGTACTAGCATGCAAAAATCTTAAAACTACTACAAATCTGGCTGTATATCTTCAGAGAGGAAATCTTTTTCTTTTTTCTTGTCATAATCTTTTTGATACAAGTTATGTTAATTAAATTTACATAAATTGCAGAACTTTTTTTTCAACCATCGTCAGGCTCACTCCGCGATTTCGTCGCGTCGCTACAAGTACATGCGGCCACACAAATTTTGGTGTCTAGCAGTAGTAGTTGCCGGGTTATTCCTACTAGTTACCAGTGGTAACTACTGGGAATTTTTTTCCCACCTTTTACCACTGGGAAAAAAATTCCCACCTTTTACCAGTGGTAACTACTGGGAATAAAAATTACCACCTTTTATCAGTAGTTACCACCAAACCGAGCTAGTGTTTACTGGGATTTTTTTCCCAGTAGTTACCAGTGGTGGTGGGAAAAAAATTCCCAGTAACAACAACCACTGGTAACAACTTGGTGGTAACTAGTGGGAATAACCCTAGTTGCCGCGCACCGCTACAACGGACTGTAATAAGTATCACAGTGAACTCACAATGGTCTTAAGCGCCATAGACGCTATTGGCGCTTAAGTCCTTTATGCCAATGTCCGCCATTTTGGAATAATTCTAAAAACTGGGTCGACAGAAAAAAATATCATAGACCTGCACAGAACCACAGAATAAATTAATAATAGTACTACCGTACAGAAAGGAAACTTCCTACAAAACCGAAGTTTGGCAGCGATTCAGGGACGAATCATGCTGTCCCTTTCTAATGAATGGCACTATCCCTTTCGGCTATTAATTAGGGTTGTTAAAATTCAAGCCATTAACTGAGGTCGTGCACGCAAAGGGACGTCAAGTTGTGTCAACCCTAATAATTGCTCGGAGTAATACTGAGCCGAACGGAGCCGAGTTTGCACGAAGGTAGGAGTTTCGCACCCCTGATGGTAGTACTAATTTATTATGTGCTTCGGTCAATAAATGGGAAAACACCAAATAAAACTAAAAACATTCTTTAAATAATTTATTGCTGGAGTTTCTGCGGCTGCACGTTGAGCGGCAGATGCGGGTGCAGCTTCCTCGCGTGCACCCGCAGCGGGTTGGGCTGCGTGAAGGCGGCGGGGCAGTGCGCGCACGCGTACGGCCGCTCGCCCGTGTGCGTGTACGTGTGGAACCGGAGCATGCGCTTCGTCTGCAATAAAACACCACAATAAGTCCGCCATTTGTACCTTCATGTATTATGCAATAAATATAAAAAAAACACCGGGTTGCACTCCGGGAGTGCCGGCAGAAGTGAAAACTCAATGACATTGTAACAGTTTTTCGATCAGGTCACGTGTCCGTCTTACGTCTTACGAATCTTACGGTCACATGATCTGTCGCGAGGTTAACATTTTTTCTCCATCACATAAAGTGCACAGCGCCGCTAAAGAAGTTTTCACTTCAAATAGATTTAAATAAATAATAATAATACACAACAATCATTATTTTAGCGACCCCGAATAGGAAACAATGTAGCTCCACCATATTTCTAGCTGAATTTTATTATTTTTTCAAGATGTTCGTGATGTGATATAATCTATCAGGAATGACTAAAAAGCTTAACGTATTCACTGCCAACGTTTTCGTAGCGCTACGCTCCTAGCTGATCCTAGCGTTTTCCCGCTTTGTAAAGGAAAGCGACAACGAACAGAGAACCCGGCACTCAATGTGTCAGGGATGGAGGAACTACCACCTAAATGGTAGAGGTTGGAGCAAAGTTTGTCCTTGCGCAGCTTGAGGTACGAGTTGAGTTGATGTTCATCTTGTGTGATGAGGGGATGGCAGAGGCAGCTGCAGAGATAGTTGACCCCCCCTGCAAACAAATTTCTATGCAGGGGGGCTCAGTTATCCCAGCAGATTACTGTACATTGATAAAAAACGTGGTTACCGTGTGATCAGCTCGATGTTGAGGTGGTTGGTTCTCTTAATGTTTGCCGCACGTCTAGAGCGTGTTGAGGGGAGGGGAACGTATGAACCAAGGCATAAAGGTGATGTGGTTACCGAGAAACCGCGGCCGCAGATGGAGCACAGCTTGTCCTTGGGTAGCTTGATGTTGAGGTGCGAGTTGAGGTGGTGAGTGAGTGAGCACTTAGAGGACAAGTACTGGAACAAAGAAAATATTTATAATAATGTTACAGTCAGACGAAACAAATAGGTAGAAAGTAATTGAGGGCGCCACTGGGGCCCGTAAAAAAGGATATTTTTTATTTTGACTCTTGACTTAATTGCCAGATTAGATCTCACTGAAATTTTAATTAACCGTTTTCCGAAAAATAACAAACTTTTAAACTCTAACCACGCTAATTTTGCACAAGCTTGGCAGTAAGAATGCATATGTCGTGGCCAGATCATTTTAATCATTTCTTGATATTCCATTTTAGTATAGATCTTTTTATGGTATAATTGCACAGAATAAATAATAGCACTAGGTACAGAAGACACACTCACTAACAAAACGCGTCTGCTACGATCAGCACAGGTATGGCCGCTAGGTGGCGGCAGCGCCACGCGCGGCTTATGGCTAGCCACCAAAATTGGTGTGGGACGGATGTACTTTTAGCTACCTGTAGCAAAGCGACGAAATCGCGGAGTGAGCCACGCCTGCTAATGGTTATGCTAGGTTCACGTCTTAACTACAAATTACTAAAGGTACGATATCAATTGAAAACTATTATCACTACACCTATAAAACAAAGTCCCCCACCGCGTCTGTCTGTTTGTGTTTGCATGTTCGCAATAAACTCAAAAACTACTGAACTGATTTTCATGCGGTTTTCACTTATCGATAGTGATTCTCGAGGAAGGTTTGTGTATAATTAGTTAACCGGTGCCATAGAGAAAAAAAATACATAGAGTGCTCACTCCATACATTAGTTTTGGTACCAAAAAGACTATTATTTTCATAGTCAACATCTAGCATCGAGTAGCGGAATTATCACCAGTGATGTAGCACCGACCGGAAAGTCTTATGTTGTTGAGCGTATATTAGACTCCGCTATTCGATGCTAGATGTCGAATTGTCGACTATGAAAATAATAGTCTTTTTGGTACCAAAACTGATGTATGGAGTGAGCACACTTGTCTTAGGTAATATATCTCTTTATTCCCATGCGAAGCCGGGGCGAGTCGCTATTTAAAATTACGTTACTAAAAATGTCAGTGAGTGGCGGTTGCGGAAGGGACAAAACATTATCTGTCTTTATTTGTTTAGACTGACCTTGCCGCAGTGTGGGCACTGATAGCTGGTCTTGTCGCTGTGGAACAGGGCGTAGTGTTTCTTCATGGTGTCCTTGTTGTTGAGTGTCTTGTTGCACGCCGGGCACGGCCATCTACACACAGGCAGGCTTATTGCAAACATTTAAGGTACACAGGGCCGTCTTAAACTATGCTGGGGCCCATGGGCACATAAGAATTTGGGGCCCTTTTGGAAAGTGAATTAAACTAACATTTTTCTACTATGATCCTCTATTTATTATGAGTAATTAAATATACTGTTACTGTCTGTCCTTCGGGGCCCCCTGATGGGGGCCCTGGGCACTGCCCCGTGTGCCCTTATGGTAAAGACGGTAATGAAGGTAGAGTCAGTCCATGAAAACTGTTATTTTAAACGTCATACTTCTATGAAATTATGACGTATAAATGACACTTGCACTGCGTGGGCTATCAAATCCGCTGCAGACTTTTCTTGGTCCGACTCTACACCGATGGTAAGTGTTGCTATGTAAATAACGTCAGAGACAATAGGGTATTTGATTACTAGTCAAATCAGTTCCTTTTTTTGAACTGTCAAAACGATTTTGCTACTATGGAATTTACATGAAACACTAAGATGTGACGTCACAATCAAATTACCTACTCTTTATAGTTTTATACGGGTTCTAAAATAGAATTGTGTCTAAAAATAACTGCTGTCTACGTTTCTCTATTAAGGCTGTGCATCGCAAAATAACAGGATCTTAGAAAGGTGGCAGTGGCTAGCCCCGGAAATAAACAGATGTGATTTTCGGATATATGTTTTTTGACTATATGATAAGAGATTTCATGCTAGTCGAAACACGAATGCTTAAAATTTTCTCGATAGAAAATAAATCCAAAGTTACCTCTTCATTTTCCTTAAGTACCTCAGTGCAACTAGAAAACACATCCATATCCAGCATAATCCACTTTAAAGTAAAGGTTTTCATCTCGTCTTAATTGTCATAGCAAAGAATATTTACTTATTATCATTACACCGACGGATTTATCATCGTTTTTGATTTTATGAATTCAACTGAAAACGCCCATTTTACGCAATTCGGCTTCTCATTCTGTCATGCGTCAAAGTCATAAGTGCATCCTTTATGCCAGTAATGTTAGATGGCCGTCGGGCCTCAAAGAGGTAAGACCTATGTCAAATCGCGCAGCGCTCCGGATTACGTAAAATTTACATATCCAATAAACGATGAGTCGTAGCTCCATTGAGTAGTAACGGAATCGGAGGTCTACTACAGGTGGTGACATCTTTACAGGCCTATACGTTACGCATGTGTGCGTGTTTGCTTAGCTAAGTCAAAATATATACTCTTTGAACAATTACAACGGGTTAGGAAATTTCGACAGTTGTTGTAATGTATTGGTGGCTGTGTGATATTAGGCATCAGTGAAAATTGCGTCGCCTATGAGTGACCGATCTTCGGTTCTAACCTGAACCATCCTCAACTTTTTGTATTTTTTTTTCGAAAATATCTATAAAAATATTATTTTTGCTTATCTTATTGTAATATAAAAATAAATCGTAAAATAAAATTTTAAAATAAATCTTGTCTGTTTCATACGCAAATAAATTAAAATTATTGAAATATGTGTATTAATAAAATAATTACTTATGATATTTTAATATTACGAAAAGTTTTATTCGTAAGTATTTATTCGTACCTATTTGTTGTATCTTCTAGGACTCTAGGTCACATTATAATTATTTAAGTACCACTAAAAAAAGATCCCTACTTACAAAAACTCACACGGTTCGGGGTTCGAACCCGCGACCATAGGTTTGAAAGCCGCACGCCAGTACAATTTCACATACCTAATTTATAATTTATAATGAATAATGACAGGATACTGTGGAAAAAGTGAAATATGTAATACACTGTACTCTGTTACTATCATTATACAGTTTGTTTTAGCTTGACTAGGAGGAATGAGAAAAACGTGCCGAGCGAGAGGCTTAAATCTATCTGTCCCTTTCTTAAAGTTGCCAATTAAAGAAATGATGATTGGTTTATGACATTTGTTTTGAAATTCATTGTTTCAACATAATTTGTCGGTATTTTTGGCATACATTTAATTACTTTGACAAATTTTGCTTTTTAGTATGTTGCGATGACTCAAAACGTGTCGCCTGGGTTACCAGCGATTTTTATAATAAAACTTTATTGAGTCGAAAGAAATGGTTGTCTACTATACTGGGTGGAAAAAAATAATAGGCTCTGGAGGGAAAGTGCCTTAAAACCTTAAGTTGGCTCATTTTACTTAAATTAAAAACTTATACCTAAACACACTCGATCAATTAATAAATTAACTCTCAAATTAAACATTCTTTTATTTTTTTTAAGAAACATCTATAGTTGGTCAAGCAGATCTTGTCAGTAGAAAAAGGCGGCAAAGGATGATGTTTCGCTCCCATACAAGTTTGGCCCAACACTCGCTAAAACATGGGAGGTATATTATCAGGCTCTAAACATGAAATGGAAGTCCCGACAGTAATTAGAAATTCACGGACACTTCACAGAACATTATAAAAGCGGGATTTCTCTACGATTTTGAGGTTAGAAATTCTGCCGTAATGGGTATCAATAAGGTATCATCGTACGGATATGTTAAATATTATTATGCCTTATTACAAGGAAATAAGGTGCCGTAAATAGTGTAAACATATCCATGATATTAGGCATTTAAAGGCTGTCAAGGAACAAAAATCGAATGAGTTGATATTACGTTAATAGATTTTTTTAAATACCTATGATAATACGTACATTCAATACGCGTTCCATAAATTAATAAGCCATAACATGCGAACCGGAATAGAGTATAACAGTTAGAGCTATTTTATAGTAAAAATTGTTATAGCATCAAATGTAAAACCAATCACTTAAGTAATAGTTATTTGTTTTACAAGGGGGCAAAGTTGTTGTTTAACCGCTCGTGCTAATATTGATACCCGAGCAAACGAAAGATCCCAAAGTTGAACCACGAGCGTAGCGAGTGGTTCGAAAATGGAATCTTGAGCGTTGCAAGGGTTTCAAAGCACGAGAGTTAAACAAAATTTGCCTCCGAGTGAAACACAACATTTTTCACCACACCAACCCGAAGCAAATATTTAATGTAAAATATCAAACAAAATCAAACCAAATAAATCCAAATAAATGTTTTTAAATAACATTTATCATCCAAAATCATCATTTAAAAGTCAATTCTACCAGCAAACATAAGAAAACAACTCAAAATTTGCATTTGATTACTTTGCCTCACATGTGAATAAAATGCAACTTTGCTATCAGTTTTTGAAGTGCAAAGTAAGCCTTTCCGAGCTGGTGTGGTGAAAACATATTTACTTCAGTTCCAGAGAGAGAAGGGAATATAGTAACCATCACAGGATTGTTATAATAAATTCAATAACTTTTCCAAAAAAGAAAGTTTGTTTATGTTTGCCTAAAAGGCAGTTAATAATAAACTTAAATTATTTCAAATAAATTAGGATTCTTAAGTTGTAGGTTTTTATCATATACGCAATTTATAAATAAGTTAGATATACATTTTCCCTTTACTTTTAGTTTAAGTATTTAAATGTATTTTTAAGTCTACATAGTATAAATATTCGTGTTTTAGTTTAGTTACTTTAAACCTATTTTTGTGTTATTCATACCCTGATATCAAATAACGTTTTATAAAAAAAACAATAATCAATTTTAAAGAAGAAATAAACGACTCCAATGGGGAAAGCCGGTGAAAGTTAATTGTAAATTGGTGCTCATCTAGATTTCATACCATCAAATAAATATGTAATAATTAATATGAAAACACAATCCATAGCGACTCTATTCGTTCTATATTCGTTCGCTATTCACACACTATTCACTTTTGACGTAAGTCATTTGGGCATGTTACAATTAAAGTCATTGGAAAAAAAAGTTTTTACTGTATCGCAGTTCTGTTTGCAATTTTGATACTTAGTGCTTAAAACAGTATGTCGTTAGTGGTATGAATGTTTTTCTTTGAAGAACATTATAAGTAAGCGTTATTAGCATCAACCATCAGGAACATCGTAGAAATGTATTCTGCTGCCATACATTTTTGTTTAGCTCTAGACGTCCATTTATAAACTGTCATTGATTCTATGTAATGGCGCAGGATGTGTTGATTTGGTTTAATTACTCTTTTACTTATTTTTGTTACTAAGAAGTGTCCGTTGGAATCTAATATATGTATGAGATTGTAAGAAATATGATTAAATTTATCATATATATGTCGGCGGCCGATCGTAAGATCAGGCATATCGTGAAATTCCTAGGCATATCGTGAAACGTGAAAATCTTTGACTCGTTCCCTGAGTCGACGGAGCCCCGCGGGCTCCTATTTCTGGGCAGTTTGCCCTTCGGGCATCTGAAGCAACCTAACGAACCTATCCTACCTATGTATTGGTTTAATGTGACTATCGTCAAAACATTACACAGGAACATTACGATCTGCCTGATCTTACGATCGGCCTACGACATATGTATGCTTATCGAATGGTAGGCTAAATTCGGCGTGATCCTTTGAAAAATGTAGGCGCGAATAGAAGGATATCGTCTCATAGACCAAAGTATTTAACTATCTATCGGTGTATATACCTATGTACTTAGAAGTCTAAAATATCGTTTATAATAATAATAATAATAATGAGTTGGTGGCAAATAAGCATACGGACCTCCTGATGGTAAGCTTTCGCCGTAGCCTATGGACGCCCGCAACCCCAGGGTTGTAGCAATCGCGTTACCGACATACCTTTCTTGAAGAACCCCACACCCACACTGATGGAGCTCCAGGAGAAAACCTCGGCAGGGAGCGTCCGCGGGAGGGGCCTCACACTGCGCGATAATGTGAGGATGAACACCCTACCGACGGCGAGCGGTACGGTGATAGAAAGCGGCCGTTGGCATCATGTCAAACAATTTTTCAAAGCACAGCCCATCATTGTACAAGCGGTAGAACACACATATGGAGATACGATATATTTATACTACGTACATGAATAAAATGTAATTCCATATCAATAAGGTTGTAATTTGCATTTAGTGACCGTAAATCCCAAGTAAATCTATTTTCATCATATTTTAATATTTTACCAAAAATAATCTTCTCTCTTTTCTTGTGTTATTTTCTTATTATCAATACTCTTATAATACTTACAATTAACTATGCTGTTAGCATCTTCCAAAAATCAACAATAAAAACTGGCTACGTAGTCTTAAGTTTATTACAACAATATATGTAATTATTTTATTATTTGCCATTAGTAACAACGCCATCTATTTCTTTTCTGTCCGAATTTAAGTTCCTGGCGGACCGCGTTACGCGTTATGGTAGTTAACTGTTTTGAAGTTAGATGGAGTTCAAGTGCACCGCGAAGCGCTTCCATGTGTGCGTGCTAGCGGGGGGGACGAAGCTTGCGGGTGTGGCTTACGAAACGCTATTCGCGGCTTTGGTAGGGCCTTAAGCTTCTGGTGCTTTATTTCATGCATGGTGTAAAATTATCTATTTTAAATACAGTCAAATAGGTACCCTATTGGACCCATAATTTGTAAAAAGAAATATTATTAGTGTAATATCCGTAGTTATTGTGTCTGAACATTTGCAAACATAGCATAGGGGCTGTTCATAAATTACGTCATCTATTTTTGAGGATTTTTGACATCGCCCCCCCCAAAAATCATCCAAAAATCATGCTTCATCATCCGATCCGATGGAGACACCCCCCCCCCCCCGAATTTGAAATGTCGTAATTTATGAATAGCCCCTTAGTTATTAATTATTATTGCTTATTTCAAATAAAAACTGAATGAGACAAAATGACGGTTTTTAACACACTGTGCAGTTTAAGGAGAAAAAAAGTGTTTCTTGAATAGGTACCCTTATAATTTTGTAAAAAATAATTAACGCCCCAGACTGCTATTGACGTCAACGTAAAATCGTGACAACGACGCCAAAGACGGCATTTGACGTTAAGACGAAACAGGAGCTGAGTTTTAAATATTTTAGGTAAATATACCCGTCTCGCTAACGGAAGCGGCACCTAAAAGTAGTGCGATAAGGACAAGGCGAAAAATCCTGCGTAAAAATCTCAAAAATCGAGGTTTCGTACTCCTCTGTTTCCTCCTCCAAAACTTAACCAATCGTAACCAAATTTGGAAATCTAAATGATTATGAAATTATCTGTGTCGGACCGTTTTGCTTTTTTGGCTAATTGATATCAGTTTTGAATGCCACGCCTCTCATTGCGGCATAGTCAATTAGGCCATTTTGGCCATTTTTGAAGGGCTCTAGCGCCTGAAGAAACAAAAATATCA
Source organism: Cydia splendana (assembly GCF_910591565.1). NCBI lineage: Eukaryota > Metazoa > Arthropoda > Insecta > Lepidoptera > Tortricidae > Cydia > Cydia splendana. The sequence continues at coordinate 9,263,143 of NC_085983.1, forward strand.
AAAAAAGCAAAACGGTCCGACACAGATATTGACAATATTAATCTGTGTTGAAAAAATCATTGCTCTAGCTTCAAAAACCACGGAGGAAAACGAGGAGTGCGTTTGTATGGAGAAATGACCACTCCCATTGGCTCTTAATAGTTTTTTGATGAAAATCTACTGAAAAACACCCCACTTTTAGGTTGGCATTATTTATTCACATAACAAAATATTACCCCCGTGGCGTCAGTGGCACGGCAAATGGATGCGCCGTTTGGCGTTCTTCCTCTAATAAGCTATGGTACCTTTTCTTGGGCGTATTGCGGTGCTGGTTCATAACATGCATCTTGTAGGCCATGATGGAAGGAAACTGCATGTCGCACTCCACGCAGTACCTGCAACGTTATGGTAAGTTTTGTGTCTATCCCAGAACTATTCTTGCTTGGGGTTGGTACTTGGTACTTGGCTACTAAAGGACGTCGAACTCAAAGATGTCCTTCTGTTCTGCAGGAAAACAAGAAGATTTGAGGAGAATGGTGAGGGAATGCCGCCGGGACAGTAACCTGCAGCTCCGACTCCAGGGAATCGGGCTGAATGAACGCGACACGCGATCGACAGCCCGCCTGCTTCCGACCAGGCGTCCCTACACTACATCTACATCTACATCTGGTACTTGGCTTGAAACAGGAGGCGTTTTCTTACGAAAAATATATATATTTGAGATTCTCACAATGAGCTCTTTCATTTGACATGTAACACGATATAGTTTGAAAAACTTAATATTTTAATTTCGCATTTACCTCCCAAAAGTGCCCTCCGTGTTTAAAATTAATTTGTTTACGTTACATGTACACAAATAACTTAAATAAGTTTGTGTACATGTAACGTTTGTGTAAGGTAAACAAATTATGTAGCAAATTTCAACTTAATTGGTCCAGTAGTTTCGGAGAAAATAGGCTGTCACAGACGGACAGACAGACGCACGAGTGATCCTATAAATAAGGGTTCCTTTTTAGGGTTCCGTACCCAAAGGGTAAAACGGGACTCTATTACTAAGACTTCGCTGTCCGTCCGTCCGTCCGTCCGTCCGTCCTTCCGTCTGTCTGTCACCAGGCTGTATCTCACGAACCGTGATAGCTGGACAGTTGAAATTTTCACAGATGATGTATTTCTGTTGCCGCTATAACAACAAATACTAAAAACAATAAAATAAAGATTTAAATGGGGCTCCCATACAACAAACGTGATTTTTGACCAAAGTTAAGCAACGTCGGGAGTGGTCAGTACTTGGATGGGTGACCGTTTTTTTTGTTTGCTTTTTTTCCGTTTTTTTTTTTTGCATTATGGTACGGAACCCTTCGTGCGCGAGTCCGACTCGCACTTGCCCGGTTTTTTTCCTTTTGAGGTACGGAACCTTAAAAGCCGTGGTTACGCACTAGTTTATATTTATATTACTTTATAAAATCGAGCCCCAATGAAGACTATATTGGCGCAGTCCGTAGGATCAGTGGGGAGACACTCCTCCTATATCGGGCATTCTCGGCTCCGTTCCGCTCAGCATTGCTCCGAGCAATTATTAGGGTTGACACAACTTGACGTCCCTTTGCGTGCACGACCACAGATAAGGTAATGACTTGAATTTTGACAACCCTAAATAGTCGAAAGGGATAGTGCCATACATTAGTAAGGCACAGCATGGTTCGACCTTGAATCACTGTCAAAACTTCGGTTTTGTAGGAAGTGTCCTTTTAGTACTATTATTTATTCTATCCTCATAAGGCCCAAGGTTCTACCTATAGTACTTAACTTATTCAGTACGATGTAATTTAAATCATATTCAATTGGAACAGAGTCTCATTTGTTTTGTTTCGTACAGTTTTCAAACAAAAACAAAATCAACTCTATTCACTGCACTAAAGGTTCAAATTTCAGTGACAAATTCTGGATTTATCATTTGTATGGCTGGGCCCAATTTTCAAACAAAAACAATTAAACTCTATTCACTGCACTAAAGTTTCAAATTTCAGTGACAAATTCTCGATTTTCCATTTGTATGGCTGGAGGCTGTGGTAGGATGTGATACCTGGATTCTGGCGGTTCGAGCGCCAGCACTGGGTGCGCCATCTTCTGGTGCTGACGGTAATACTTCCACTTGGAGTACATGCGCTGACACTGCGGACACTTTATTGGGAGATGACTGTCTCTGGAATCAGGAGAAAATGTATTGGAATCTTACGCCCACCCTTACTTGGCATAAAGTTTAAAGTAATAATGTATTGTTTGTCATATTATCATTAGTCCTAATTCTGAAACCGTTTGCTATTCAGGATTTTCGTAAGGTTATCCTATAGATAGGTTAGGTTAGGTTTGTTTTATGGCAATCCTGGAAAAATACGCGTTTCTGAATCAAAATATGATTAACGAAAATGCGAGAAAACAATACATTATGACTTAAAACTTTATGGGAAACAATAGAGATCCGAATCTTACACGAGTTACACGTCATTTCAAGATCAAAGGAGCCACTGAAAAAAAAAATCCGATAATTTTGTCTATTTACCTCTCTATCGCTCTTGCATTTTCACAAGGATATTTACTAACCTCATGTGGCGCTCCATGTCGTGCGTGTTTCGCCTGGTCTTCCGGCAGATGTCGCACACTAGCGTCGCGTGCACCGTCTGCCAGTGGTACGTATGATCTTTTTTGTTCCTGGAATATATTAAATAAATACATATTATATTACATTTATACATGTAAAGGACATTATAACACAATTTTTTTTTTTTTTTTTTAAATATTGGGGACATCTTACACAGATCGACCTAGACCCAAACTAAGCATAGCTTGTACTATGGGTACTAGGCGACGATATAAACATACTTATATAGATAAATACATACTTATATACATAGAAAACACCCATGACTCAGGAACAAATATCTGTGTTCATCACACAAATAAATGCCCTTACCAGGATTCGAACCCAGGACCATCGGCTTCGCAGGCAGGGTCACTACTCACTAGGCCAGACCGGTCGTCTAAATTGATTAAGTCCCACGGTAAGCTCAATAAGGCTTGTGTTGTGGGTACAAAGACAACGATATATATAATATATATATATTTATAAATACTTAAATACATAAAAAACACCCATGACTCAGGAACAAAAATCTGTGTTAATCACACAAATAAATGCCCTTGCTGGGATTCGAACCCAGGGCTTTCGGCTTCACAGGCAGGGTCACTACCCACTAGGCCAGACCGGTCGTCATACTACTACTACAATCTACTACTAAATATACTACTACTACAATCAATATTAAATAGTTTATGATGGACTCACCAGAAGCAAGCCTCGGACCAGCTGCAGCCCAGACACTGGTACCTGCGCCTGTGGTACTGCCGCAGGTGCGCCTGTGTGTGCTCCTTCCGCACCATTCTGTCGCAGTAGCAGCAGCGGTAGAGGTAACGATTGTGTGTCCCGTCTGCTTCCTTTTTAATGTGGTCTTTGTGCTTTACCTGAAATGTTAAATATATTAAGAATGGGTCACTCACGTATTTTCTTAATATATTTAATATGTCTGTGTCTCACGGAAGTTTTGTTATTAAAATTTACCTGAAATGTTAGGTTATATTACTATAGTCTGTATTAAGGTATTTATTTAAATAAAAGTAAACAAACAATTTGGACATTTTTGGGTAGTTAAAAAATTTATTGGTTACCAACCAAATACAAAACCGGTTGGATCAGTCACTGAAGAACCTGACTTTAACCTACATTATTTGATCATGTAATGTTTTCAACTACCCTCAAATGGCTTAAGGAGCCATTTGAGGGTAGATTTTGTTTACTTTTAAATACCTAAAGATATAGACTATAAATGTTCTTACCTTTCTATGTCTATGATTGACATGAGCCTTCAAAGATTTCATCTGTTTATAACTGAATCCACAAAACTCACATCGGTACGGCTTCACCTTACTCTCAACCTCATCTTCCTTCTCCAAAACACACCTCATATCTTCACTCATCTCAACCTCCGTAAAATACTTTGATACATCTTCACTATAATCCATCATTGTTTTTTTGAATGTTAAGGGTTTCTTCTTATATCGTTTTTTCGCTTCTTTGCCATAGTCTGAGTCATCATCATCATCTGTTATATGCGGTTCGTCGTCAAAAGCATTTTGCGTCCAATTCTCTTCTGCATCACTAACTCTTTCCACTTTTACTTCTACTTTGTCTTGATTTTCATTCACATTACAAACTTCGATTTCTACTTGTTTAATTTTATCTTTTTTGCTTTTCTTTTTACTTTTTTCAACTTTCAAATTTACTAAAGGTTCTTCGGATTTTACTTTTCTTTTCTTCTTTTCTATAGTTTTATTTTTTATTTTTCTTTTTTTAGGGGGAACATTTATTATCTTATCACTAAGATCAATAGCTTTTTCGACTTTGATGTTATCATTGTCTGTGTCTGTTTCATTTCTCGGTGATTCATGTTTGATGGACTCTAGAGAGGGAGTTATAAAATAAGGGTTTTCGTGTAGAACTTGACTGTCTTCGAAACAAGCATCATACTTATCTTTAGTTCTAATGCTGAGACAGGATAATGTGTTTTTTATTGCCTGAAAATTTGTAAAATAGATAAAATAAGAACTCAAGCTATAGACATAAACTGACTTTTCAGTAGCAGATGCAGGGTTTTTCAGAAAAAATAGTACCATTTACCTAGTTTTTTTCAAAAATTCATTAACATTTGGGTTATTTAGACTGAGATTCAAAATGTTATCATTTACTTTTTTCGAAAGATCATCAACTTTTGGGCTATTTAGACTCCAAATACTATTGAATATAAAAAAGTGTCCCCAGTTTTTCATACAAATTTGGGGTGTCAGTTTTGTGATGACGGTCTGGGTTATTCCCACTAGTTACCACCAAGTTCTTACCAGTGGTAACTACTGGGAATTTTTTTCCCACCTTTTACCACTGGTAACTACTGGGAATAAAAATTCCCAGTAGTTACCACCAAACCGAGTTGGTGGTAACTACTGGGAATTATTTTTCCCATGACCTACATATTTACCCCGTAAATGATTGCAGGTGACTATAAAAAACAACCTGTATTTATTCTGTTTTATTAGTATTGTAATTTAACAAAATTTTGGTGGTAACTACTGGGAAAAAAAAAATCCCAGTAGTTACCACTGGTAAGAACTTGGTGGTAACTAGTGGGAATAACCCTGATGGTCCATGCAAAATGTATGTGAAACTGAGCCACAAAACTGACATTTATCTGGGGACACATTTTTTTTTAATTGATAGTCCTCGTGATTCTTAGTAGCAAATTAGCAATAACCCAAAAGTTAAAAGATTTACGACAAAAAGTAAATGGTACACTGTGAAAATGGCCATAATTTTTATAATTTATAATAACTTACATGTGTTGATTCTTCAAGAGCCGTGTGGGCCCGCCGCACCTGGCCTCGGAACAACTGGAATCTTCTCAAAGTTGCATTACATTCCCAACATATAAGTATGTATGGCTTACTCAATGCCTGTAAAGGAAATACACTCTTATCCATAACAGACTTGAGAACTAGAATAAAGAGCCACTAACTAACTAGGTAACTAAATATTTTGACTCAGCGATCCAAAGAGAATCTTGGCCTCCGAAACAAGAGTGTGCCACCTGTCCCGATCCTGCGCAACTTCCTGCCAGTTACTAAATAAAGAGCCAGTGGGTCGAAGGAAACCAAAGGATAAATAAATTTCGACCAAAAATGAAAACCCTAACCCTAATATTGGGTCCTCATACCTTGTAGCCAACTCGAAGTCTAGTACAAATAGTATTAGTTTTTTTTACAGGTTTTTCACGGGCGTAATACTTTGTATATCTTACCTCCGTCCTCTGTTTTTCGACCAATAAACTAAGAAACATGTCATAGTCCGCTAAAGGAGAGAGCCGGCGGTCCGTGCTGAGGCAGCCGCGGCATATTAATTCGTCAGATTCCGTTTTTATACAGTTCATTTTTCATCCACCACTTTACCAATAAGAATTACGTGAAATGTTCACATTGCAACATGGCTTAAGTAAATAATCAATGGTGGTCAAACCAGCATCCTTAGTAATTTAATATTTGTTTAGGATTTTGATAATAAACTTGGAATTTTACACAAAATTAATGAGACAATCCTATACTATACAAAACAATATACATACACAATACACATCGACAGCGAACAGCGAACGCAAACGCTGTTCTGTCAGCTGTCAAAACTAGCAGCTATAAAATTTCTGAAGTTTCTGAACGTTTGCATGATTAAGAGCTGTTCAGACGGGATGATCAAATCGGAATGAAATTGGCGTCAATCTCCAATTTTATCACCAATTTTAAATTTATGGTGTAATTAGAGCCCTCTAAATTGAAAAAAAAAGCCCCAAAACGAAAATACTGGCGTCACAAATTGGTATTCTTGCGTCCGCACCTCGTTTTATTGGTAATATCGGTCATCGTTTTATTGGCGTTTGCGTCCGCACGGCCTAATTTGATCGGACAATTTAATCAGATTGGCGAAAAATCGTCCCCGTCTGGATACGCCTTTAGCAATAGGCGAATGAATCGGCGTTTTTAACATTAGCTCAAACATCCCGCAGTTGACTGTCTTGCACTGAAATAATGCTGTCTTGCGCAGTCTGTCTGCCAGTGACTGTCATTGTCAGTAAAAAAATGTATTTGTTTATTTATTTATTATAAGATTTATATAAATTTAATGAAATGGATAAGATCGGAATTAAAAATGAATTCTTTCCACAATACGGGACGATATCTTATTGCCACGCATGCTTAAGCTCAGACAGGATTCTTTCAACTGTGACCGAATATGTCGATATCATCGATATCTTTTACAAAATCCTGGATAATCAGAATATGGTAAGCGTGCGGTCTATATAGAGAAGACCGGCATATAAAATGTATTGCTCAAGAACTCTTGTATTTGAATAAGTTTACCTAACATTGTTTAATCATAAGTTTCACTGTTCTACCGACCTGTTAGTGGAGTATGGTATGTTTGCAAACGCAATAGTTATAAGTGACGAAAGAGCTTGTGAACGGTCTTCCCTCTATCGATAGCCTTCTCCGCATTAATCTTACATCTTACCTCGTAAACTTAGTACTAAATTAACACAAGTACAACTTTACGAGCTCAAGTTCAAATTATGCAGTTTTATTTTAATTTTAGATGCTTCCAAATGAACTGTATTTATGCTGGGAATGTATAGGAATACTAAAGAAAATAATGATGTTCAAAAAGAAGATTGTAGAAGCCCAGAAGATACTTCAATTATATTATATTAATAAACAGGTATGGCAATTTAGGTTTCTATGTAAAATCAAACTACAAAATGTACAAAGTATTATTAGGGTTCCGTACCTCAAAAGGAAAAAACGGAACCCTTATAGGATCACTCGTGCGTCTGTCTGTCTGTCTGTCTGTCTGTCTGTCTGTCTGTCCGTCTGTCACAGCCGATTTTCTCCGAAACTACTGGACCAATCAAGTTGAAATTTGGTACACATATGTAAGTTTGTGACCCGAATACGGACATGTAACGTAAACAAATGAATTTTAAACATGGGGGCCACTTTTGGGGGGTAAATGAAAAAATGAAAAAAAAAAATTTTCAAACTATATCATGTTACATATCAAATGAAAGAGCTTATTGTAAGGATTTCAAATAATTTTTTTTTATAATTTTCGAATCAACAGTTTAGAAGTTATTCAAGAAAATAGGCAAAAAATGACCATTCCCCCCCCCCTTATCTCCGAAACTACTAGGTCTAAAATTTTGAAAAAAATACATAAAATAGGTCTATACCTATAGATGACAGGAAAACCTATTAGAAATGTACAGTCAAGCGTGAGTCGGACTTAATTACAGTTTTTAATCCGACCCCTACGGATTTTTTAAAGAGATTTCACTCACGTTTCACATAAAAAATACATTGTTAACAGTGCCGGATTACTTAGAGTAGTAGTTTTCTTAGAGTAATTGGTGATAATTTTCTGATAAGATAATCATTTTAAATATTTAACGGTCTTACCTACTTACGAGTAATTGTAAGGTCAAATTAAAAATAATGTTTTAAAAAAATGTTAAATTGAGAGCTAGCTTAAAGTTTTTTGTACTCGTCGACTTTAATGGTTGAATTAATAAAGACTTTGTAACCAATAAGCAAAACAAGCACGTGCTTACGGCACCACGTTCAGGGAGGGCACCAAAATGCCAGGTTGAAAAAGGTGAACAAATTTTAAAATTAGGGACAGACACATCGTTTTTACCACACGATTTTTTTAGCTGTCCAAAAGCTAATTTGCAAAAATAATGGCGCGTAATTCTTTGGGAAACAATCGGTAGCAGTAGAAGAGTCGTGATTACATGCATAGATTCGATTTCAACCCACTCTTTTGCGGTTCGGCGTTAGGTCTTATGCGAGGCCTTCTGCCTTACGGCAAAGTTGATCTTCTGCCTTAATTACACTTGGGCGTGGATCCAAATCCAAGCTTTCCTCTTTCGCAGCTGGGCCTACTGCCTTTCTCACACTTCGCCAATTCAATTTCAAGCTCTCTGCTTTCTTGCATATTTTATGCATGAAAACAACCTCGCTGAGACCCTTAAATATCGAGCCCTATGCGAAGCTAGGCTGATAGAAAACTGTCCCATCTCTTCTCTGTATAAAATCCTGGATTCGCGCCTGGTTGGGACTAAAACTAAAATTGCGTTTTTATATCGAAAAATTTTCGCGCTCGCTTCGCTCGCGTTTTCAATTACTTTGTAATGTATGATAAAGGTGACATTCGGGTGGCGACTGCAGCAACATTACTCTGTTGCAACGTTACTGCTGCAGTACTGTCAACTTCCGTGATAAAATGATGTGACTGATTTCCATACTAAAAGTAAAAATGTACAACTGTCTATCATATTGCGTTTTTATATCGAAAAATTTCCGCGCTCGCTTCGCTCGCGTTTCTATTACTTTCTACGCTATGATAAAGGTGACATTCGGGTGGCGACTGCAACAGCATTAGGTACTCTGTTGCAACATTACTGCTGCGGCACTGTCAATTTTCGTGATAAAATGATGTGACTGATTTCCATTCTCAGCTGTAATGCGGCAATGAACTTCTCTCAATTTACCAAAAAATCAATGTAATCTTGATGACCCTAGGGAGAGGGGGCACCTAGAAATGCTTAGGGCATCAAAATATCTTAATCCGGCACTGATTGTTAAAAATTGTGTAATATACGGAACCCTTGGAACGCGAGTCTGACTCGCACTTGTTTTTTATTAATAGCCTGTTATAGTAACCCACTGCTGGGCAAAGGCCTCTCCCCTTGATTTCCACAACTCCCGTTGTAGTGCTTTTTAAGTTTTTTTTTATAGCCTTGTATCAGAATATGTGGTATTGTTTGTTTAATTATTTTCCATTGCTAATTCTGTGTGCCCTTTAGCAAAGGCCTTTAAGTATTACATTTAATTTAATAAAATAAATAAAAAATAAAATCATTTATTTCAGAAGACAGGTTCAATAATATGGTTAGTAACTCTTAACTTAAGAACTATGTTACATTATTTTTAAAAGGAAAGGAGAGAAGAAGAAAGCATATAAAATTCAATAAATTAATGTCCAAGTAGATAAAACAAGCGTTATCTATTGAATTATAATCTAAATCTATTAATTTACCTTACAAAGTCCCCGCTTACTTTAAAAATACAAATTCGGCCTGGGTCTTAAGAGAATATGTTTTTTTAAATCTATTTTATAATGTATCTATAGTAATAATGTGGTGGTGTAGTATTACTTAAAGTAAACAAAATATTTATTTTTATATCAGTCGGTTACATTTACATTGATTTAGTGGACCACACTAGGCTAAGCCTGTCCCGTGACTCCACGTTAGCCCATTAAGTTAATAGTTATTTTTACACCTACACTACTACATTATTTTTAGGGTTCCGTACCCTAAGGGTAAAACGGGACCCTATTACTAAGACTCCGCTGTCCGTCCGTCCGTCCGTCCGTCCGTCCGTCCGTCCGTCCGTCCGTCTGTCTGTCACCAGGCTGTATCTCACGAACCGTGATACCTAGACAGTTGAAATTTTCACAGATGGTGTATTTCTGTTGCCGCTATAACAACAAATACTAAAAACAGAATAAAATAAAGATATAAGTGGGGCTCCCATACAACAAACGTGAAATTTGACCAAAGTTAAGCAACGTCGGGTGGGGTCAGTACTTGGATGGGTGACCGTTTTTTTTTTGCTGTTTTTTGTATTATGGTACGGAACCCTTCGAGCGCAAGTCCGACTCGCACTTGCCCGGTTTTTAAGAATATGGTTGCTAAACAGAAATATATATTTCCTTAGATTTAATATGCATCTTATAAGATTCCAATTGGAATGAATTAGAGATGCAAGGGATAGTTGTTTGGCCGGATACCGGATATTCGGCCTGACTATCGGCCGAATATTCGGTATCCGGCCGCCGAATATTCGGCCGGCGGAACTATACCTTCATTTCGGTTTTTAAGGTGCGCATTATGCAGGTTTGACCTGTTTCCTAGTGAACGTTCGCGCGGACTCATTTCTAGGTTCGAAATGAGTGCGCGTGCAAGTCAGTTGAATGTTTAAATTGTTTTAAAATAATAACTGAGTATGATTATGACCGTGACTGTTTCTTCAATCCAAATTGTTTATTCCGAAATCAAGCAATGTTACTATCCAGTATCCGGCCGGATAGTAGGTCACTATCCGTTATCCGGCCGGATATTCAAATCATGGCCGGATAGGCCGGATACCGGATAGTAACCGAATATCCGGTGCAGAATGAATACTTTATTAACAATTTCAGGACCCCTTTCCCCAATCTCTTTCAAATCTTACCCCTCACACCAACAACCACCAGATATGTTTCACATATGAAGAGAACGAAATAAAAGCCATCAAAGAAGAGATTGACATTTACGATGAATTCGACCACTTTGACAATGTTAAAGATGAACCTGAACTCAATGAGCCAAATGTATCAAATGTTACGGTACCGGATAATGTTACGGAAACCATTCCGGAAACATTACCAAATGTTACGGTATTGGGTAATGTTACGGAAACCATACCGGAAACAAACGATTGGAAGGAATTTAACATGAAGAGAATAATGAATAGGAAAGCGAAGTATAGATTTTTGAATGCGAATCTCAGGAAACATAGAAAGTTGTTAGTCAGGAAGATACCAATAGAGCTTGGTGCTGTTTTGAATGGGTTGGAGGAGGAGAGGAGTGGAGATTCTTTTTTAAACGAGGAATATAAATGTGTAAGTTGTGTGGCAATGTGGCGTGATGAAGACGGGTTGGTTAAACATCAGAGGAAGTATCATGATGAGGTGAGATTGAGATTTTTTTGTTATATATTAGTTGTATAGTAGTTGTTGTGGATTAGCTGGACAGAAAGGAAGACGATCGAGGAGGTCCTGAGCATGGTAGGAGAGAAAAGATGCCTGTTAGACACAGTAGCTAACAGAAGGGGCAAGATGGTTGGCCACCTGATACGGCACGACAGATTCTTTTTAAACATCCCGGAGGGCAAGATTGAGGGGAAAAGACGCAGACGAAGGCCCAGGCTCACATATCTCAGCCAAATAAAAGATAGAGTTTCTGTCGTGTCTTACGAGGGAGTTAAAAGGCTGGCCCAGCAAAAAGAAGAGTGGCGATTACTCCACCGACAAGAGCTATTAAGCTCTTAAATACTGATGATGATGATAATGATATTAGTTGGGGAGTTTTTGGCAGGGAATTTGTACAACTTAAAGGCCCGCAATGCACTTGTAACATAAGTTGGTAGGATTGACATCATATTAAGATCTGCTGTGTTCCTCCATGCCTTCCTTGTCTTTTTTGCAATCATATTACTGCAATATTTCAGGCAATTGGACCATACCAATGCAAAATATGCAAGATCCGCTGCCCATCCCAGGAGAAGCTTCAAGCACACCAGACGAAGCACTATTACCGGAGGGAATGCAAGGTGTGCCGGCTGCAGTGTTGCTCGCAGCCCGGCATGGACCGACATCTCGAGCAGCATGACCGGATGGTGCAGTGTTTAGCCTGCGAGCTGTGTTTCAAGTGAGTATATAGCACTATTACCGGAGGGAATGCAAGGTGTGCCGGCTGCAGTGTTGCTCGCAGCCCGGCATGGACAGACATCTCGAGCAGCATGACCGGATGGTGCAGTGTTTAGCCTGCGAGCTGTGTTTCAAGTGAGTATATAGCACTATTACCGGAGGGAATGCAAGGTGTGCCGGCTGCAGTGTTGCTCGCAGCCCGGCATGGACCGACATCTCGAGCAGCATGACCGGATGGTGCAGTGTTTAGCCTGCGAGCTGTGTTTCAAGTGAGTATATAGCACTATTACCGGAGGGAATGCAAGGTGTGCCGGCTGCAGTGTTGCTCGCAGCCCGGCATGGACAGACATCTCGAGCAGCATGACCGGATGGTGCAGTGTTTAGCCTGCGAGCTGTGTTTCAAGTGAGTATATAGCACTATTACCGGAGGTCATGCAAGGTGTGCCGGCTGCAATGTTGCTCGCAGCCCGGCATGGACAGACATCTCGAGCAGCATGACCGGATGGTGCAGTGTTTAGCTTGCGAGCTGTGTTTCAAGTGTGTAGACTTATTACTGGAGGAAATATAAATGTGGCCAATAAATAACTTTGGCGCTGAAGGATTTTAAACCCACATAAGCGCAGCCAGCATGGTGTCCTGTTCTACTGTTACTGGAGAAAGTGCAACGGACATCTATACAGTCACCTGCAATAATATGTTACACAACGAAGGCCGCAAAAATATCTGACAGAATCTTATTTGTACAGCCATAATAAGAGCGTGTCACATATTTTTGCGCCCTTTGAAGAGTAACATATTTTATGCAGGTGACTGTACTAGAGTGACTTGATGGTTATATCATTCATAGTTTGATTTGAAGCTGTTTCAAGTGAGACAAATTACGTTTTTAGTTAAGGATCAGGATCCGTGTACACGGGTACGCCTATTTTTTACAGTCATCGCCGCCTAGTGATCCAAAAGACTCGAGCCCGGTGAGCCTTTTTTTAGGGCTCGCCTCATTTCTTGACGCCTTTTTTATTTCATTAGTAAAATAGGCTTTTAGCCTTTTAGGCGCCAAGAGATGAGGCGAGCCCTAAAAAAAGAGCTAACAGGGCTCGAGTCTTTTGGATCACTATCGCCGCCCATGGACGTAACTGACGTAAGCAACATCAGAGTAGCCACTTATGCGTTGCCAACCTTTGAGAACCCTAAATACCTACTTCTTGAAGAACCCCATGTCAAAGCGCAAGGGAAACACCTCAGAAGGTAGCTCATTCCACAACATGCACGTTCTGGGCAGAAACGAGCGAGATGCTCGCTTGTTCTTGGTTTGACACGTGTCGAGGAAGTGAGAATGAGCTTCGTTTCTTTGGCGGGTGGTGCGGTAATAAAAACGCGACGATTGATTTAGTCTTATCAAAAAGGCTCTTTTGGGGTTTCTATCAAGTTTTAATATAATTATATTTATGTTTCAGGAACGTGCGGTTATTCTACAACCACTACAAAGAGTTACACGCGAAGTTCGTGTGCGATGTTTGTGGCAAACGGTGCAAGTCGCGCGCCATCATTGAGAAACATCTTAGGTAAATGATAATCAATTTTGTGGGTTTTGTGACACTGACCATATTTTTTTAATAGGGAATATTAAGCAATACTCTGCGTAAGGGAAGCCACTAGCACATTCAGAGAGTCTATTGCGAAATACGAAAATAGGCATTTCGTTATCTGCCTCTCTATCATATTCGAACGATAGAGAAGTCGTAATTTACGTCGAAAAATCAGCATATGTGACGTACCAAGGGTAAAGGTACCTAATGGCGGTTGGCGCTTACTACGCGAAGCAGGGGATTCGTATAGAAGCGTCGTGAATAAAGTCTGTGCGGAAAGAGAAGAATCGTAGAATGTATTGGACCCCATACATTTCACGACTCTTCTCTTTCCGCACAGACTCTAACAGCGTAAGCGTACCTTTTCCCGTGGAATGTCACATTTATATGTAACTTACAGGTACCACTTCGGCTACGAATGCCCGTACTGCAAGAAGAAACTAAAGAATTCCACGTCATACAAGAACCATGTCGAAACGCAGCACACATCTTCCGTCTCAGACAGCTCGTACTGCGTGCAGTGCGACAGGAGATTCACGAGCGACCGCATGTACAAGCGACACTTGCAGAGCAGCGCGGCGCACGCGGCAGAGCGGGACAACACTAGGTAACACGTGTATCCGCTTATATTATTTATATCTATAGGATAATATTCGCAAAGAGAATTTGAAATAGAGAGTTACTGTCGTGGTAAATTATGTAGCTACAGTACGTTTTCTGCCATCTTTCGATAGACGATTAAAACTGTTAGAACGCCATTTGACTTTGATCATTATTCTTTCACTGATATGTGTTAACTTGTTAAATATTAATATTAACGCCATCTACTCGAGAGTGGGCTGAAGGTTATGGCGCCATCGCTCGAAAAGATTGCACCATACCTTTGGCCTATAGTCGAGTATATCACCTGTGTTATACAAATAACCGCTATTTTATTCTATTCTAAAGAATAAGGATTTATGACAAATGGCGTTCTAACAGTTTTATCATCTGTCGAAAGATGGCAGTAAATTTACAGTGGCTACATAATTTACTTTGATAATCCGTCTCTATGCACTCTATACTCTTTCAAATTAGGTAACCCGTATACACAACTATATGCCGTGTACCCGTAATTACCATACAACACCACAACCGCCTTCCTCTGGCTGGCCCGAATTCGGTGTGTCTCTGTATGATTTAAATTTAACTAACGACCTCTTTACTTGCGCTGAAATCATATATGAATCCTTGTTTGATTATGATTTAGTTACAATTCCTTACAAAGAATAGTGCCTGTTACGTAGCGTACCTATAGTCTGTATCTTTAGGTAATTTTTTTTATTTTTTTTTATTTATTTACACAAAAGGTACATGCTCGTAAACAAAATTTACAATATCGCCAAACTGTAACCAGTTTGTTGGCGAATGAAGCGCTCACTTAACTAATCGAATCATGCACCTAAACAAAACAATTAGTAACTTAAACAATAGGTAATCCTTATTATAATATAAAAAACTAACATGCATAGATGCCTAACAAGTCTTCACATTGTCTCAAAGTTTAATTTTCTAAAAGGTATACAAACAAATAATAGTAAACAAACAATAGTAAACATAAACAAACAATTTAAATAATAGTAAACAAACAATTTGTACATTTTCGGGTAGTTATAACGTTTATTGGTTAACCGATCAAATACACAACCGCCTGGATCAGTCACTGAACGACCTGACTTTAACCTACATTATTTGATCATGTAATGTTTTCATCTACCTTCAACTGGCTTAAGGAGCCATTTGAGGGTAGATTTTGTTAACTTTTATTTAAATACCTAAATATACAGAGTATAATATACATGACCGTATCATTAACATTATACATCTTTATTAAATTCCAGACTTTAATTTACATTATGCTTACAGGGCCAAGCGAAAGTACCCCTGTCCCGAGTGTAACAACGTGTACTCAAGGCGCACGTACATGAACAACCACTACCGGCACGTGCACGCCAAGCAGAGCAAGTACTACTGCGAGGACTGCGACCGGGTGAGTGCGGGTACCCGGGTACCCGTCTAGCGCCACAGAATAAATAATAGTACTAGGTACAGAAGACTCACTCTCTAACAAAACGCGTCTGTTACGATCAGGACAGATATGGCCGCTAGGTGGCGACAGCGCCACGCGCGGCTTATGGCTAGCCACCAAAATTGGTGTGGAACGGATGTACTTTTAGCTACCTATAGCAAAGCGACGAAATCGCGGACTGAGCCACGCCTGCTAGCGCCACTTGCACCATCCCACCCGAGGTTAACCGGTAACCGTTAACTCAGTGTCATATTGTACTGGTAACCATGGTAACTCCAGGTTTAACCGGTTAACCCCGGGTTAGTGAATGGTGCAAGTGGCGCTTAGTGTACCAGGTGCACTTATTGAGCATTTTGGGCAGAGCCGTCGCCATTAAATATATCGTAGCAGCCAAGGTTTGCAAAAACATCTGATAAAACACGTTAAACTTCTCGCTAATAGAGGATTTGTTCAGATATTTGTGAACATCTTGGCCGCTCCGATATATCTCATGGCGTAAAAACGTATCAATATCAGATAAAACAACATTAAAGCGGTATCCAGACGGGATGATCAAATCGACCGATTTGATCAGAAATGAAATTGGCGTCAATCTCCAATTTTAGATTTATGGTGATATTAGAGCCCACTAAATTGAAAAAATGCCCCAGAATGAAAATACTGGCGTCACAAATTGGTAATGACGACCGGTCTGGCCTAGTGGATAGTGACCCTGTCTGCTAAGCCGACGGTCCAGGGTTCGAATCCCAGTAAGGGCATTTATTTGTGTGATGAGCACAAATATTTGTTCCTGAGTCATGGTTGTTTTCTATGTATATAAGTATGTATTTATCTATACAAGTATGTATATCGTCGCCTAGTACCCATAGTACAAGCTTTGCTTAGTTTGGGGCTAGGTTTGATCTGTGTAAGATGTCCCCTAATATTTATTTATTTATTTATTTATTCTTGCGTCCGCACCTCATTTTATCGGTAATATCGGTCATTATCGGCGGTTGAATTCGGCGAGCCAAATTGGCGTTTGCGTCCGCACGTCCTGATTCGATCGGGCAATTTAATCAGATTGGCGAAATATTTACTAGTCTGGATACGCCTTGACAAATACCTTCAAACGTCGTATAAACAATTAAAAATATGTATTCACGAAAGTTTAATATCGACCTTCAAACGTGTTGCTTTACCACATTTTACGATATAAGTGAACACGAACTGGTTGGTATAAACTTTTTTCCCTACCTATACTCTGTATCTTTAGGTATTTAAATAAAAGTAAACAAAATCTACCCTCAAATGGCTCCTTAAGCCAGTTCTGGGTAGATGAAAACATAACACAATCAAATAATGTAGGTTAAAGTCAGGTCGTTCAGTGACATATCCAGGCGGTTTTGTATTTGATCGGTTAACCAATAAATGTTATAACTACCCGAAAATGTACAAATTGTTTGTTCAAGCAAATTCAAGCAAATCTTGTCAGTAGAAAAGGGCGCGAAATTCAAATTTTCTATGGGATGACATCCTTTCGCGCCTACATTTTTCAAATTTGCCGCCTTTTTCTACTGACAAGATCTGCTTGACCCAGTATATACAATGTGTTACTTTATATTTCTAATTAAATGTGTTTAAATTGTGTCAGCATTTCCTGAATCGCACGCGCTACCTGGACCACAGGCGGTTCCAGCACGAGGGCGTGAAGAGAGACAAGGACAAGCTGTGCAATATATGCGGCCGAGGTTTTGCGGTGAGCTATTTATATTTTTTTGAAGTGAAAACTTCTTTAGCGGCGCTGTGCACTTTTTGAGAGACGTAAGGCGTAACCCTCTCTTTCTACCGCGCGGCGAAAATGTATGCCTGAGCCTGCTGTTTCGTTTAGGCGGCGCAGGGCGCTTGCGTGATGTCACGTGTGACGGACAATGTCATTGTTTTTTGATTTAAATGCCATCTAGTGAGTTTCCCTCAAACTGGTATTAATATAACTGTAGTACTCAGTGATGTGCTTAGGGGTTTCAAGTAATGCGACGAAATAACGCTAGATGGCGTTAATCTCAATTATACATAGTGCTGCAGACATTTTGCACTAGATGGCGCTGTTATTAATATTTTGAGTTACAATGTCGTTGAGTTTTCACTTCTGCCGGCACTCCCAGAGTGCAACCCATTGTTTTTTTTTTATTGTAAGATCAGAGCTGGAAGTGATCGTGCCACTCCTTCTTATGTTTTTTTCTATTTTTTGTATAAGATAATTTTCTGTGTCTGTGCTTACGAATAAATCTTTTCTATTATATTCTAAAATCCGTTTTAGTTGATACTGTAAATAAGCTGCCCTATTATATCAGGGCTTTTGTGTATTCTGTTGATTTTAGAGGACTGTATAAGTTTATGCCCGATGACGGAAACAGTTATGATTTAACGTTAATCGATTAACACAGTTAATCACACACAGTTTTACGTTAATCGATTTGTTAAAAATCATCTCGCGACATACGTTGTATTTTACTCGATTTACAAAAAAGAGGGTAGTTATATTCTGGGCCAACTTTGGCAGTAGAAAAAGGCGCGAAATTAAAAACTACTATGGGAGTTAATGGGAGATCGATCCGTTGCGCCTACATTTTTCAAATTTGCCTCCTTTTTCTGCTTACAAAGCTCGCTTGTAAGAGTATATACTCTGTAGGTATCTTGAATAAAAGTAAACAAATAATGTTTACATTTTCGGGTAGTTATAACATTTATTTATTAACCAACCAAATACAAAAGCACCTGGATCAGTCACTGAACGACCTGACTTTAACCTACATTATTTGATCATGTAATGTTTTCATCTACCCTCAACTGGCTTAAGAAACCATTTGAGGGTAGATTTTGTTTACTCTTTTTTAAATACCTAAAGATACAGACTTATGTTAAACTTGTTTCATTCGTTCTTATATTGCAGGCAAACAGAACGCTAGTGAATCACATCCGGACGCACTCCGGCGAGCGTCCGTTCTCTTGCGAGTACTGCGGCGCCAAGTTCACGCAGAAACACGCCATGCTGTCACACGTGAAGTATATACACCTGAAGAGCAAGCGGAAAGCTAGCTGGCACGAGTAGACGCGTACCCGGGTACCCGTGTAGACAAAGGGTTGCCGGTGGACGAGCAAGCGTAAAGCGAGCTGGTACTAGTAATCACGACCCAGGTACGACGCGCCATGCTGCCACACGTGAAGTATATACACCTGAAGAGCAAGCGGAAAGCTATAGTATAAACAACATTATTTGCGGTATTTGACACATTATGACTGACGTATATAGAGATGTAACTAACGCAAATCGATTGTCACAGCAAGCGATTACGATTGGATGGCACGTAGACTGAGGTATCGAATTGTGACGTATAATGAATTTTTATTTGAGATTTAAATAAAGTTAGAATTATATGGTTTTCCCGCAAGCTAAATGCATTACACCGACCGAGTAGGTCGCACCCATTGTCAAAATTGAAACTAACTGGGGATCTATTTTAAAGTTTATTTATGTTATTTCTGTGTCAGATTTGTTGTCTGTTAAGTGACGATAAATATATCCATATTTACAGTTAATTATCCACCTTTTCCTTATTTTTATAAAAGATAAATTAAAAATTCATATCGATTTACTTAGACGACTACCGATTCATAACGGTGGTGTCCGGCCTACCCTAAATTTAAAAAAAAAGACGTAGAACGTAAACGTTCGCAGTGCAGTTGTTTTCCTTTGTGATTTCGATGTGCAAGACATTTTACGTAGTATTGCTGTTGTGAGTGACAGACGTTAAATACCGCAAATAATGTTGTTTATACTATAGCTGGCACGAGTAGCCACGCGTACCCGGGTACCCGTGTAGAGAGAGGGTTGCCGGTGGACGAGCAAGCGTAAAGAGCTGGTACTAGTAATCACGACCCAGGTACGACGCGCCATGCTGCCACACGTGAAGTATATACACCTGAAGAGCAAGCGGAAAGCTAGCTGGCACGAGGAGACGCGTACCCGGGTACCCGTGTCCGGCAGAGGGTTGTCGGTTGACGAGCAAGCGTAAAGCGAGCTGGTACTAGTAATCACGACCCAGGTACGACGCGCCATGCTGTCACACGTGAAGTATATACACCTGAAGAGCAAGCGGAAAGCTAGCTGGCACGAGTAGACTCGTTTGCCAGGGTACCCGCGTCCGTCAGTGACACAGGTTCACGCAGAAACACGCCATGATGTTGTACAATTGTACATATTGCACACAGCTGTCAGTCAGCGTCGTATAGTAGGTAAGTATTCAAATATGTAGTTCGGTACGCCATACAAATAATATGGTGTACCGAACTATTGGAACACTTTGAATGCTACCTACTATATGATGCTGACTATACACAGCTGAGGAAAACACCCTGATAGAGTCAGACCGAGAAAAGTCTGCAGCGATTTTGATAGCACACGCAGTGCAAGTGTCATTTTAAAGGTCAAACTTCTATGAAATTATGACGTATAAATAACACTTGCACTGCGTGGGCTATCAAAATCCTGCAGACTTTTCTTGGTTTAACTCTACTGATGTCGGTTTTGTGAAATAACAAAATTCTTTTTTGTCATAACATAATAATAGGGAAAGGTAAATAAATATCCAAAACAATTGACCATAAACAAATATTCTAGTCTGACATCACAAAATCACTCTCTGTCGTGGAATTACCTTTATATAAGCATTAGGTATTGTTTTTCTATGACTTTTGTGTTTTATATTTATATCCATATTGTAAAAACCTAAGAAAACAAATAAATAAGGAAAAAATAGTGGCAATATTTTATTTTCCTGGCTGCTATTACATTATGTTCGCACACATTAATTATATTTATTTGTTACCACTCTAATGGGACATAATGAAATTGTAATACATATTAGGTTGAATTAAATAACGTTATACATCATATATACCGTACAAAGAGGATTTTTCCTACTCAGTTGTCGCATTTTCAACCGTATTCCCAGTAGCATTAGGTGCATCCACGTTGACAGTCCTCCTGGGAGGACATATCTTGTGCACTCTCTTCCTGTGTGTGTAGAGAGAGGCGCTCTGCCTAAAGGTGCATCCACACAGCTCGCACGACAGCGGCCGCTGCCTGTGTGTGGTGTACAACAATGATATTTCTACTCAGTTGTTGCATTTTCGACCGTATTCCCAGTAGCATTAGGTGCATCCACGTTGACAGTCCTCCTGGGAGGACATATCTTGTGCACTCTCTTCCTGTGTGTGTAGAGAGAGGCGCTCTGCCTAAAGGTGCATCCACACAGCTCGCACGACAGCGGCCGCTGCCTGTGTGTGGTGTACAACAATGATATTTCTACTCAGTTGTTGCATTTTCGACCGTATTCCCAGTAGCATTAGGTGCATCCACGTTGACAGTCCTCCTGGGAGGACATATCTTGTGCACTCTCTTCCTGTGTGTGTAGAGAGAGGCGCTCTGCCTAAAGGTGCATCCACACAGCTCGCACGACAGCGGCCGCTGCCTGTGTGTGGTGTACAACAATGATATTTCTACTCAGTTGTTGCATTTTCGACCGTATTCCCAGTAGCATTAGGTGCAACCACGTTGACATTCCTCCTGGGAGGGCATATCTTGTGCGTGTAGATAGAGGCGCTCTGTCTAAAGGTGCATCCACACAGCTCACACGACAGCGGCCGCTGCCTGTGTGTGCTGTACAACAATGATATTTCTACTCAGTTGTTGCATTTTCAACCGTATTTCCACTGGCATTAGGTGCAACCACGTTGACAGTCCTCCTGGGAGGGCATATCTTGTGCACTCTCTTCTTGTGTGTGTAGAGAGAGGCGCTCTGCCTAAAGGTGCATCCACACAGCTCGCACGACAGCGGCCGCTCGCCAGTGTGGATGAACTCGTGCTCGCGGAGACCTTTTTTATCCTGAAATAATAATTTAGATAAGTACTGGATCCGGTAAAACAATGGAGGATTATTCTTTTTTTATATAAGCTTCTTCGCTATATCACAGAATAAAATAATAGTACTACCGTACAGAAAGGACACTTTCTACAAAACCGAGGTTTGACAGCGATTCAGGGACGAATCATGCTGTGCCTTACTAATATATGGCACTATCCCTTTCGGCTATTTAGGGTTGTCAAAATTCAAGTCAGGCAATCAATTTTTGTGTATTATGGCTCCATCAGGGCTTGATGATGCCGCCAGTGACGAGGTTGGATAACACACGGCCAAAAAATTCAAGTAATTATCTTATCTGTGGTCGTGTACGCAAAGGGACGTTGTGTGAACCCTAATAATTGCTCGGAGCAATGCGGAGTCGAACGGAGCCGAGAATGCCCGAAAGGAGGAGTATCTCCCCACTGCCTCTACGGCCCTGCCCCGCGGTTGACGAAATAGATTGGGTTTCTTATACGTTTCATAATATCTATTTTGTATTAGTCCATAGTATACGTACACGGTGGCCAAAAAATAAGTGCTTTCCCGTTGCCAGGGATGTTTTGGGATTGTACTGAGCCACTTTTACTATGGGACCAACCCCGAAATCGCAAAAAAACAAATACCCTCCCATAGAAAGTGGACCAGCCAAAATGTATGAAACTTTTTTTTTGCGGTTTCGGTGATGATCCAGTACCGTCTTTACCATAAGGGCACACGGGGCCCGTGCCCAGGGCCCCCATCCTCAGGAGGTCCCGATGGACAGACAATTACTGTAAATTTAATTACCCATAATAAATAGAAGATCATAGTAGAAAAATGTTAGTTAAATTCGCTTTCTACACTTTCCAAAAGGGCCCCAAATTCTTATGTGCCCAAGGGCCCCACCATAGTTTAAGACGGCCCTGGGTTGGTCCCATATTAAAAGGTGTCTGGCAACAGGAATGCACTTATTTTATGGCCACCCTGTATAGCCTAATATTAATAATGTAGCTAGTTGTTCACCCTGAAGGCCTTCCCGCACTGCTGGCACACCTTGTCGCGCGGCCCCTCCTTGAGGCCGTGGTGCGCGCGCCGCACGTGCCGCGTGATGCACCTGCGCGTTGCCAGCGCCTGCACAAACAATAGTAGTTTGTGTTACAAGGGATCAAAATGATATATTTCCGTCAAGGGCGTACATTGAATCCTAAATGAAGCGATGGATCCTACAATAGAATCCCGAACGTAGTGAGGGGTCCTAAAGTAGAATCCTGAGCGTAATGAGGGATTCAAGTGTTAACGCCCAAGACGAAATAATTTTGATACCGTGTGACATACTGCTTTTTACATCAACTATGACGAAATTGTTATGTTCCAAAATATGTATTATTTGACCAAAAAAAAATTGTATGCAAGAAAGAAAAAATCGTGTCCTAGAACAGAAAAGTACAACTTTGATCCCTCCTAGCAGGGAAGAAAAGTGCCACTTTGATCCCTCCTAGCGGGGAAGAAAAAGCCCTTTTTCGAATAGGTGATGTGAAAAACATTTTTACAGTACATATGGTCCTATTTTCCCGCACTAGTGCGTAAAATAGCACTTTTCGTGCGTATGTCAAAAGTTTAAAGGGCCATATGTATAGTAAAACGTACGACAACTCGTGTCGATTTAAAACACTCCCTTCGGTCGTGTTTTAATTTATCGCCACTCGTTTCGAATTTCCTCTTTTCCGCACTTGTAGCGTAAATAACTATTTCACATCACCTATTCGAAAAAGGGGCTTTTTCTTCCCTGCTAGGAGGGATCAAAGTGGCACTTTTCTATGACAATGTTTTTTTTTGTATCCTATTTTTTACCGCGATAACTATAAAAACGGATTATATCACGTATATTGAATGTATACTACATGCCGACGTTTGTACCCGTTACTTTACATCCGCGAACCTCTATTATTATTTTATATGTAATATGGACAAACGACAATGTCTGATAAAGTCATAAATAGTAACAAAGTGCGGCCCGCGTCAACGTCGTTACTATGTGGCCCTTGGCTGCTAAAAGGTTGCCGACCGCTGCTTTATAGCGTTTGTGGTCAACGGGTGACTGTACCCCGGCCAGCGAACGCAAAGCCTTCTAGAAATCGATTTTCGCTCATGTCGTCTCGGATATGATATAGATAGAGAACAATTATTTCCATCGTATTTTCACGGAAACGGAGGAACGTGTCTTGCAATTTCAGTCAATGTCGGTACGAAAAGTACTGAGGTTGACTGAAGTAGCATGACAAAAACGAACGTTTCCGAGAAAATACGATGGAAAACAATAGGGTATTTTCCTAATAGTCAAATCAGTTAGTTTTTTAGAACTGTCAAAACGATTTGCTAATATGGAATAGGGAATATTACGCAAAACTCTGCGTAGAGGGCGTCACTCGCATACTCACGGACCCTACCGCTAAAACACGAAAATCGAAAATTCGGTTTCTGCCTCTCTATCACTCTTGCTTATTCGATCGATAGAGAGGCAGATAACGAAATTTCGATTTTCGGGTTTCGCGGTAGGCCACCTGTAAACAAACCGCCTTGATGCATCAATGTCATAGTGAAAACTTGTCAAAAAACTGTTTAAGGCCTAGTATGTATAAGTTACTCTATGCTTTTACTCTATGTTGAGTGCTGCACTCTGGCGGCAGAACATTGCAGTAATATTCCCTATTTATATGAAACATTACATCGTGACGTCACGTCACGGTCGAGAGTGAATAGACATCTTTTAGGTAAGCATGTTCCATCCTAGACTGCATCGGCACTTACCATCAGGTGAGATTGTGGTCAAATGTTTACCTTTTTCCAATAAAAAAAAAAAAAAAAAAATAGAACTTGTGTTTAAAAATAACTCCTATCTGCGTTTTTCTAATAATTATCTGGTGCTTTATTTCATGCATGGTGTAAAATAATTTATTTTAAATACAGTATAATACCCTATTACACACTCCATCTATACCTTGCCGCAGACGCGACACTTGTGCTGCGTCTGCCCTATGTGCTGGTAGTTTCGTTAGCGCGATGTATCCATCCTCCAGCGCCATCTATCGTGATATGTGGTAAACCTGTGTACCTTGCTGCAGACGGGACACTTGTGCTGCGTCTGCCCTATGTGCTGGTAGTTTCGTTAGCGCGATGTATCCATCCTCCAGCGCCATCTATCGTGATATGTGGTAAACCTGTGTACCTTGCTGCAGACGGGACACTTGTGCTGCGTCTGCCCTATGTGCTGGTAGTTTCGTTAGCGCGATGTATCCATCCTCCAGCGCCATCTATCGTGATATGTGGTAAACCTGTGTACCTTGCTGCAGACGGGACACTTGTGCTGCGTCTGCCCTATGTGCTGGTAGTTTCGTTAGCGCGATGTATCCATCCTCCAGCGCCATCTATCGTGATATGTGGTAAACCTGTGTACCTTGCTGCAGACGGGACACTTGTGCTGCGTCTGCCCTATGTGCTGGTAGTTTCGTTAGCGCGATGTATCCATCCTCCAGCGCCATCTATCGTGATATGTGGTAAACCTGTGTACCTTGCTGCAGACGGGACACTTGTGCTGCGTCTGCCCTATGTGCTGGTAGTTGACGTGGTCGCGCAGCTCCCCGCGGGACCGGTACAGCGCCATCTATCGCGATATGTGGTAAACCTGTGTACCTTGCTGCAGACGGGACACTTGTGCTGCGTCTGCCCTATGTGCTGGTAGTTGACGTGGTCACGCAGCTCCCCGCGGGACCGGTACAGCGCCATCTATAGCGATATGTGGTAAACCTGTGTACCTTGCCGCAGACGGGACACTTGTGCTGCGTCTGCCCTATGTGCTGGTAGTTGACGTGGTCGCGCAGCTCCCCGCGGGACCGGTACAGCGCCATCTATAGCGATATGTGGTAAACCTGTGTACCTTGCCGCAGACGGGACACTTGTGCTGCGTCTGCCCTATCCCAAGTAGCATTGCAAGCTGTATATAAGCTGTATTAAAGTTTATTTGTATACTATAAGCTGTACAGTTAGGCTGTACAAAGGCTGTATAAGCGCTTATACAGCCCTTATAAGTAAAAAAAGGGCCCAAATTATACAGCCTTTGGCGTTATTAGAGCTGTAGAGTAGCTGTATAAGCAATACATAAGCTGCATAATAGCTGCATTACAGCTATATTTCGGTGTAACAGGAAACCTTAACACTACAGATAATCTCTTATAAGTACGATATAAGAATATAAGTTTTAAATGAGTTATAAGAAAGAATTACAAGAGAATAATAATCATTTAATAAACTAAAATGTCTTAATCTCGTTCATTCGTAATATAGTAATGGCGACAATAAAGTGTTATAGTGGATGGTAAAAGTAAAAGTAAATATTATACAGGACTTGAATGGAATTTTACATTATTGGTAAGTGCGGATTATTATTTATTGTGAACCTGTGTATCTTTTCTGGCAAAATATTTACGCGCCTGCAAAATAACAAAGAGAAACCATAAGGAAAATATCAAAAATCGGTAAAGTTACTGTTTGTTCTTAAGGTTAGAGTCTCAAAAATATTTATAAATATTAATTCTAAGGCTAAACAATTTATTTTAGCTGGTAATCATAACACGGCGTTAGTCTGCTAAATATTTGCAAGTATTTCTTTAATTATATTTACAAGTACGTTTTTATTTTTATTGTAAAATGGCGACAATTTTTATACAGCCTACAGGATAGTTGGAGATCATTATAATCTTAGTAGCTGTGCTGTGTAATAAATGGAGTGTCTTTTACAGCTTTTGTAATTAAAACAGCTTTATAATAGAATATTTGTATTCGTTTGGCTGTATTTCGGTTCTCCGTACATAAGTCATAATTCTCTTTAGAGATCCGTATAACAAATAAAAAACCTGTACTGTAACTGTCATTCATTAAAAACATTCATAAAAACTAAAAAACTAAAACTAGTGCCTACGTCAAATCATGGGATTAGTTGTCAAGCGGACCCCAGGCTCTCATGAGCCGTGGCGAAATGCCGGGATAACGCGAGGAAGAAGAAGACTGTAACTGTCATATATTCCTTTAGTTTTATAATACACTTATTTTCAGAAATCATTACACTACTATACTTATACGAGTGTAAAATTACGCCAAAAGATTGTTATAAGCGACTCTATCAGTAATACAGAAAAAAGCTGTACTATAGCTGCCATTTTATTCAT
Organism: Cydia splendana; assembly: GCF_910591565.1. Lineage (NCBI taxonomy): Eukaryota > Metazoa > Arthropoda > Insecta > Lepidoptera > Tortricidae > Cydia > Cydia splendana. Next base: position 9,290,106 of record NC_085983.1, read on the forward strand.
TTGGTTTTATAATACCCTTACAGACAGAAGTTATACAACTACTATTCTTATAGGAGAGTAAGATTACGCCATAAGAAATAGCTTTAAAACGGGGTTGACAGATACATTTGTATAGCTACAAGTGCCAAGTGATACTACAATACAGCCTGTATACAGCTTTTACGATAAAATTAGCTTGTAGTGTTTCACAACACTTAATGTTTTAAAATGGAGTTGACAGATACTTTTGTACAGCTAAAAGTGCCAAGTGTTACTACAATACAGCCTGTATACAGCTTTTACGATAGAATTAGCTTGTAGTCTCTCACAACACTTTTAGTTTTATAGTAGATTTTTTATATTCTGATAAAGCACCACATGCTTCCGCAGAATCCTATATAATGATTTTATACAGCTTGAGCTGTATAATGTCTGTAAAGTACCTTTTATACAGCTTAAATCTTTTCTGACACTCTTATACGTCCCTTAAATCACTCTAAGTTCTTAATTGGCTGCTATATTGATGTTGCCGACACTTCCATGCTACTTGGGATGTGCTGGTAGTTGACGTGGTCGCGCAGCTCCCCGCGGGACCGGTACAGCGCCATCTATCGTGATGTGTGGTAAACCTGTGTACCTTGCCGCAGACGGGACACTTGTGCTGCGTCTGCCCTATGTGCTGGTAGTTGACGTGGTCGCGCAGCTCCCCGCGGGACCGGTACAGCGCCATCTATCGTGATGTGTGGTAAACCTGTGTACCTTGCCGCAGACGGGACACTTGTGCTGCGTCTGCCCTATGTGCTGGTAGTTGACGTGGTCGCGCAGCTCCCCGCGGGACCGGTACAGCGCCATCTATCGTGATGTGTGGTAAACCTGTGTACCTTGCCGCAGACGGGACACTTGTGCTGCGTCTGCCCTATGTGCTGGTAGTTGACGTGGTCGCGCAGCTCCCCGCGGGACCGGTACAGCGCCATCTATAGCGATATGTGGTAAACCTGTGTACCTTGCCGCAGACGGGACACTTGTGCTGCGTCTGCCCTATCCCAAGTAGCATTGCAAGCTGTATATAAGCTGTATTAAAGTTTATTTGTATACTATAAGCTGTACAGTTAGGCTGTACAAAGGCTGTATAAGCGCTTATACAGCCCTTATAAGTAAAAAAAGGGCCCAAATTATACAGCCTTTGGCGTTATTAGAGCTGTAGAGTAGCTGTATAAGCAATACATAAGCTGCATAATAGCTGCATTACAGCTATATTTCGGTGTAACAGGAAACCTTAACACTACAGATAATCTCTTATAAGTACGATATAAGAATATAAGTTTTAAATGAGTTATAAGAAAGAATTACAAGAGAATAATAATCATTTAATAAACTAAAATGTCTTAATCTCGTTCATTCGTAATATAGTAATGGCGACAATAAAGTGTTATAGTGGATGGTAAAAGTAAAAGTAAATATTATACAGGACTTGAATGGAATTTTACATTATTGGTAAGTGCGGATTATTATTTATTGTGAACCTGTGTATCTTTTCTGGCAAAATATTTACGCGCCTGCAAAATAACAAAGAGAAACCATAAGGAAAATATCAAAAATCGGTAAAGTTACTGTTTGTTCTTAAGGTTAGAGTCTCAAAAATATTTATAAATATTAATTCTAAGGCTAAACAATTTATTTTAGCTGGTAATCATAACACGGCGTTAGTCTGCTAAATATTTGCAAGTATTTCTTTAATTATATTTACAAGTACGTTTTTATTTTTATTGTAAAATGGCGACAATTTTTATACAGCCTACAGGATAGTTGGAGATCATTATAATCTTAGTAGCTGTGCTGTGTAATAAATGGAGTGTCTTTTACAGCTTTTGTAATTAAAACAGCTTTATAATAGAATATTTGTATTCGTTTGGCTGTATTTCGGTTCTCCGTACATAAGTCATAATTCTCTTTAGAGATCCGTATAACAAATAAAAAACCTGTACTGTAACTGTCATTCATTAAAAACATTCATAAAAACTAAAAAACTAAAACTAGTGCCTACGTCAAATCATGGGATTAGTTGTCAAGCGGACCCCAGGCTCTCATGAGCCGTGGCGAAATGCCGGGATAACGCGAGGAAGAAGAAGACTGTAACTGTCATATATTCCTTTAGTTTTATAATACACTTATTTTCAGAAATCATTACACTACTATACTTATACGAGTGTAAAATTACGCCAAAAGATTGTTATAAGCGACTCTATCAGTAATACAGAAAAAAGCTGTACTATAGCTGCCATTTTATTCATTTGGTTTTATAATACCCTTACAGACAGAAGTTATACAACTACTATTCTTATAGGAGAGTAAGATTACGCCATAAGAAATAGCTTTAAAACGGGGTTGACAGATACATTTGTATAGCTACAAGTGCCAAGTGATACTACAATACAGCCTGTATACAGCTTTTACGATAAAATTAGCTTGTAGTGTTTCACAACACTTAATGTTTTAAAATGGAGTTGACAGATACTTTTGTACAGCTAAAAGTGCCAAGTGTTACTACAATACAGCCTGTATACAGCTTTTACGATAGAATTAGCTTGTAGTCTCTCACAACACTTTTAGTTTTATAGTAGATTTTTTATATTCTGATAAAGCACCACATGCTTCCGCAGAATCCTATATAATGATTTTATACAGCTTGAGCTGTATAATGTCTGTAAAGTACCTTTTATACAGCTTAAATCTTTTCTGACACTCTTATACGTCCCTTAAATCACTCTAAGTTCTTAATTGGCTGCTATATTGATGTTGCGGACACTTCCATGCTACTTGGGATGTGCTGGTAGTTGACGTGGTCGCGCAGCTCCCCGCGGGACCGGTACAGCGCCATCTATCGTGATGTGTGGTAAACCTGTGTACCTTGCCGCAGACGGGACACTTGTGCTGCGTCTGCCCTATGTGCTGGTAGTTGACGTGGTCGCGCAGCTCCCCGCGGGACCGGTACAGCGCCATCTATCGTGATGTGTGGTAAACCTGTGTACCTTGCCGCAGACGGGACACTTGTGCTGCGTCTGCCCTATGTGCTGGTAGTTGACGTGGTCGCGCAGCTCCCCGCGGGACCGGTACAGCGCCATCTATCGTGATGTGTGGTAAACCTGTGTACCTTGCCGCAGACGGGACACTTGTGCTGCGTCTGCCCTATGTGCTGGTAGTTGACGTGGTCGCGCAGCTCCCCGCGGGACCGGTACAGCGCCATCTATCGTGATGTGTGGTAAACCTGTGTACCTTGCCGCAGACGGGACACTTGTGCTGCGTCTGCCCTATGTGCTGGTAGTTGACGTGGTCGCGCAGCTCCCCGCGGGACCGGTACAGCGCCATCTATCGTGATGTGTGGTAAACCTGTGTACCTTGCTGCAGACGGGACACTTGTGCTGCGTCTGCCCTATGTGCTGGTAGTTGACGTGGTCGCGCAGCTCCCCGCGGGACCGGTACAGCGCCATCTATCGTGATGTGTGGTAAACCTGTGTACCTTGCCGCAGACGGGACACTTGTGCTGCGTCTGCCCTATGTGCTGGTAGTTGACGTGGTCGCGCAGCTCCCCGCGGGACCGGTACCCCTTCTCGCACACACTGCACTTGTACCTGCGATTATAGTATAGAACAGTTCATCTATATTCTATAGTCAGGGCCGTCTTAAACTATGCTGGGGCCCTAGGGCACATAAGAATTTGGGGGCCCTTTTGGAAAGTAAAGAAAGCTAATTAAACTAACATTTTTGTACTATGATCTTCTATTTATTATGGGTAATCAAATATACTGTTACTGTCTGTCCTTCGGGGCCCCCTGCGGATGGGGGCCCTGGGCGCGGGCCCCGTATGCCCTTATGGTAAAGACGGTACTGTCTATAGTCTGTCAAACAACTTTGTCAGTAGTAAAAAGCGCGAAATTATGATTTTTATGGGACGATAAACCTTCGCGCCTACATTTTAATACTTTGCCGCTTTTTTCTACTGACGGAAACAGCTTGACAGACTATTAGTCATATCTACAAATTAAACACCACAATTCCTACGGAGAGAAAGAGAGAGACTAACTTTAGTATGTCCTTATTCGCGTGCGCTTGTGTGTACTTGAGGTGATGCTCATACGACGCTCGGCTGACGAAGCTGAAAAATTATATTATTCCATTGTAAAATTATTTTTTATTTATAACAATAGAGGATATACGTCAAAATCATAGAGTAATTATAAGTAAAGAAAGAGTGGTAACTCCATACCACAGAATAAATAATAGTACTAGGTACAGAAGACTCACTCTCTAACAAAACGCGTCTGTTACGATCAGGACAGATATGGCCGCTTGGTGGCGACAGCGCCACGCGCGGCTTATGGCTAGCCACCAAAATTGGTGTGGAACGGATGTACTTGTAGCTACCTGTAGCAAAGCGACGAAATCGCGGAGCGAGCCACGCCTGTCCATACATCAGTTTTCTTGCCGAAACGCGAATTATTTCATTGTCGACATCTAGCGTCAAGTAATGGAATTATCACCACTACTTTACACCAGTTGTCACAAGACTGCTACTGACCAAAAATGTACAACTAAAACAATTTACAACTAATATTATAAGCAGAAGGGGTTGAAAATAGACTTCCAGTTAATTCGGTTATAATAATAGCTGATAATTGTTGAGCATTAGATTTTTTGTTCGCCGCGACATCTATTGTCAACAAGCAGTACTGATAAATAAGAACCCAACATTTTTTTCTCACGCTGAAAGCTGGCAAAAATCTTTGCCTATTTCTAGTAATAACATTTAGCACTAGATGGCGCTGACAGTATCGTACATCTCGGTAGCGTTGTGTTGTTCCAGATTGTATAAGACTGGCTGCAGCACAGCCAAATCCAAGATCAGGCTATTATTTTATTAACATTTAACATCAATACTGTAGTCAATTTTTGAGACGTACCCAGGCAGGAAGCCCTGGCCTGGGCATGTTTAAAAAAAAAAACAAAAAAAAATGTTATTGTTAAGTAGCTAACACACTATCGCACCGCATCAAGGTCATTGTGGGACGCACCCATAAGTAAGAGGGAGAAAGCGATATCTCTTTCTCCCTCTTACTTATGGGTGCATCCCACAATGACCTTGGTGCGGTGCGGTAAATCGTTTTGACAGTTCTAAAAAAGTAACTGATTTGACTAGTAGGAAAATACCCTATTTGACCCACTTCCCGATTGAGCTGAAATTATGCATACATATGTAAATCGGATGACAATGCAATATTATGATGACATGAAGCTGATCTGATGGAGACAGGAGGTGGCCATGGGAACTCCGTGATAAAACAACGCAAACGAATTGTGTTTGGGGTTGTTAGAATTGTCTTGATGAGTACTAGTTGCCTGTGGAAAGAAAAGTACAGCCAACTATATAAGATTGTACTAAAATGAAATTTTTGCCAAAAGTTTATTCAAGCTCACACTCACATGGCTCACTCCGCGATTTCGTCGCTTTGCTACAGGTAGCTATAAGTACATCCGTTCCGCCCCAATTTTGGGGTTTGCCATAAGCCGCGCGTGGCGCTGTCGCCACCTAGCGGCCATATCTGTCCTGATCGTAACAGACGCGTTTTGTTAGAGAGTGAGTCTTCTGTACCTAGTACTATTATTTATTCTGTGGCAGTGGCCTGGCAGTGGCCACTACAGCTCCGCGCCTTGACTTATCGGTAGTACCAAAGAGAATAGAGTGCATAGAGACGGATTGTCAAAGTAAATTATGTAGCTACATTACATTTACTGCCATCGTTCGACAGACGATTAAAACTGTTAGAACGCCATTTGACTTTGATCATTATTCTTTCACTGATATGTGTTAACTTGTTAAATATTAATATTAACGCCATCTACTCGAGAGTAGGCTGAAGGTTATGGCGCCATCGCTCGAAAATAGATATTTTACTAGATTCTGTTATAAAATTTAACATGGGTCATCATCCCTATTGTGGGTTTGTGGGTGGACGGACACTTATACTCTGTATCTTTAAGTATTTAAATAAAAGTAAACAAACAATTTGTAAATTTTCGGGTAGTTATAACATTTATTGGTTAACCAACCAAATACAAAACCGCCTGGATCAGTCACTGAACGACCTGACTTTAACGTACATTATTTAATCATGTTATGTTTTCATCTACCCTCAACTGGCTTAACGAGCCATTTGAGGGTAGATTTTGTTTACTTTTATTTAAATACCTAAAGATACAGAGTATAGAGCAAAATGGACCCACCTCTTGGCACATTCGACGCACTCGAACTGCTCCCGTTTCTGATGGATCCTCGCGTGGATCTTGAGGAGGTCGACGCGGACTAGTTTGTTGCAGGAGGGGCACTGCTGGCGGGGAGGCGGCGCCCGGTGGACCCTGAGGTCAAAATATATCACATACACATTCTGAAAAATTTAATATCAATATTGAATGTAGGTAAAATACCTTGCTATTGGGTATTTGACTGTATTTAAAAGAAATTATTTTACTCCATGCATGAAATAAAGCACCAGAAGATTAATAGAGAAACGGAGACAGCAGTTATTTTTAGACACAATTTCTATTTTAAAAACCGTAGAAAACTATAAAGAGTAGGTAATTTGATCGTGACGTCACATGCTAGTGTTTCATATCAATTCCATAGCAGCAAAGCACTTGGCCGGTTTTTTTGTTTATAACGTAAAGCGTTCAAGAGCATTTCTCAAAAAGTTTGTACATTTCGATCACATCTTAGATTTCTATAAAAATTGGTATGCTGGTAAAGTACATGAAGCTGAACAAATTCCACCATATTTCCCGAAATGTCCCAGAATGTTTCTAAGAAACATTCCTTTTTTGTTACCAAATGTGTAAGGAAATCTGGTAACAAAACAGGAATGTTTCATAGAAACTTTCTGGGAGATTCTGGGAAATATAGTGGAATTTGTTCAGCTTCATGTACTTTACCAGCATACCAATTTTTATAGAAATCTAAGATGTGATCGAAATGTACAAACTTTTTGAGAAATGCTCTCAAATGGTGAATAGGTAGTTATTTGTTTTACAAGGGGGCAAAGTTGTTGTTTAACCGCTCGTGCTAATATTGATACCCGAGCAAGCTAAATCAATCCAAATGAATGTTATTAAATATTGATCATCCAAAATTCATCAAAATCATTTAAAAGTCAATTCTACCAGAAAACATAAGAAAACAACTCATATTTTGCATTTGATAAATTTGCCTCACATGTGAATGAAATGCAACTTTGCTATCAGTTTTTGAAAAGCAAAGTAAGCCGTTCAGAGCTGGTGTGGTGAAAATATATAAGGTGTTTAGATATGTACTCACTGTTCGTGCCTGGCGAGGTTGTTCTTGAAGGCGAACCTCTTGCCGCATGTGGCGCACGTGTACCCATCCCTGTGGTGGCGCCGCACGTGCTTCCAGCGCAGGTTCTTATATAAGGTGTTTAGATATGTACTCACTGTTCGTGCCTGGCGAGGTTGTTCTTGAAGGCGAACCTCTTGCCGCAGGTGGCGCACGTGTACCCCTCCCTGTGGTGGCGCTGCACGTGCTTCCAGCGCTGGTTCTTATATAAGGTGTTTAGATATGTACTCACTGTTCGTGCCTGGCGAGGTTGTTCTTGAAGGCGAACCTCTTGCCGCAGGTGGCGCACGTGTACCCCTCCCTGTGGTGGCGCTGCACGTGCTTCCAGCGCTGGTTCTTATATAAGGTGTTTAGATATGTACTCACTGTTCGTGCCTGGCGAGGTTGTTCTTGAAGGCGAACCTCTTGCCGCAGGTGGCGCACGTGTACCCCTCCCTGTGGTGGCGCTGCACGTGCTTCCAGCGCTGGTTCTTATATAAGGTGTTTAGATATGTACTCACTGTTCGTGCCTGGCGAGGTTGTTCTTGAAGGCGAACCTCTTGCCGCAGGTGGCGCACGTGTACCCCTCCCTGTGGTGGCGCTGCACGTGCTTCCAGCGCTGGTTCTTATATAAGGTGTTTAGATATGTACTCACTGTTCGTGCCTGGCGAGGTTGTTCTTGAAGGCGAACCTCTTGCCGCATGTGGCGCACGTGTACCCCTCCCTGTGGTGGCGCCGCACGTGCTTCCAGCGCAGGTTCTTATATAAGGTGTTTAGATATGTACTCACTGTTCGTGCCTGGCGAGGTTGTTCTTGAAGGCGAACCTCTTGCCGCAGGTGGCGCACGTGTACCGCTCCCTGTGGTGGCGCCGCACGTGCTTCCAGCGCAGGTTCTTATATAAGGTGTTTAGATATGTACTCACTGTTCGTGCCTGGCGAGGTTGTTCTTGAAGGCGAACCTCTTGCCGCAGGTGGCGCACGTGTACCCCTCCCTGTGGTGGCGCTGCACGTGCTTCCAGCGCTGGTTCTTATTCCTGAAATGCATATTTTTTTCAAAAACTTCAAAAACCTCCATCGCATTGAAAAGGATGAAGCGATTTCGACAAAACATGTCTCAGAACTCAGAACCACTGCTAGAAAACCTGCTTTCAAATAAAAAATCGCGTCCAAAGAGCTTCGGTGCCATAGTCAGACACACAGCGGTCAAACTTGTAACACCGCGTGCACCGTTTTTTTTCGTCGGGGGTTTAATATAAAATGTTCCATTCTTGTAACTTCTGTGAGTTAAAACACATATAGTACCTATTTATTTATTTGTCTGAGACATTTAGGACCACTTGCACCATTCCACTAACCCGGGGTTAACCAGTTAAACCTGGAGTTACCATGGTTACCAGTGCAATTTGACACTGGATTAACAGTATAACCACTTAACCCCGGGTTATGGATTGATGCAAGTGATCGGGGGTTTGGTTAAGCCTGCAATATGGATTGAATTTTTCACAAAAACGCTATCTTAATATTTTTGAAATACAATTAAATACCTACTAAAAACACTTCATAAGAAAAATAGCATTATTTACCCCTAGTGGCAACCAAATCCCCGATCACTGGATATAAGTAGGTATATCAATATCAACACATTTTGCCAGGGAAAGATTTAGGTTCAGGTAGCCAACATGCCAATCGCTTACGCTTCGTAGCGATCGAAACGCAACTGTCACTGTCGCACTAATATGAAAGAGTGATAGTGATAGAGATATACAAAGCGTTTCGTTGTCGAAGCGATAGCGATTGTCACCTTGGCTAGGCCGGCTGTTATCAATAAAAGCTTACTGGAAATACTTGCTGCACTCTGGGCAGGGGTACACATCAGCGGGCAGCCCCGTCGCCCCACTGCCTATTTTGCCAGGTCTCTCGATCTGTAAAATACGAATCACTTATTGCAGATAAGAAAATAACCAATTCCAAACAAGTCGAAATAAATCACTACACCTTATAAAACAAAGTCCCGCGCCGCGTCTGTCTGTTTGTATGTTTGTTCGCCATAAACTCGAAAACTACTGAACGGATTTTCATGCGGTTTTTACCTATCAATAGAGTGATTATTGAGGAAGGTTTAGGTATATAATTTGTTAAGGTTCCACCCGTGCGAAGCCGGGGCGGGTCGCTAGTAATATTATATAACAATTTTACACAGATCGAACTAGTCCCACAGTAAGCTCAATAAGGCTTGTGTTGTGAGTACAGTCACCTGCAATAATAGGTTACACAACGAAGGCCGCTTAAATATCTGACACGATCTTATTTGTAGACCCATAAGAACGTGTCCCATATTTGCCATGACTCATATTTTTAGGCCCCATAATTTCAACGCGCGTTAAAAAAGCGCTTTATTTTAAATTTCCTTAATAATTCCAAAGGTCGTCTAGTACAGTCACCTCCAATAATAATATATGTTACTTTTCATATATTATTATTGGAGGTGACTGTACTAGACGACCTCTGGAATTATTAAGGAAATTTAAAATAAACTTAGAAATTTTATGACAATGTAACTAATATGACACATACCTTTTTCCTTTTCACATGCTTGTGAACCTTCAAATGTCACCTCCAATAATAATATATGTTACTTTTCATATATTATTATTGGAGGTGACTGTACTAGACGACCTTTGGAATTATGAAGGAAATTTAAAATAAACTTAGAAATTTTATGACAATGTAATTAATATGACACATACCTTTTTCCTTTTCACATGCTTGTGAACCTTCAAATGCTTGTTTATTTCCTGCATACTGTAGCAGACCTGGTCACAGAGAAGGCAGGAGTGATGCGAGCAGTGTTCCGACTTGTGGGCGGTGCCGCTGTCGTTCTTTATGTATGATAGGCAGATGAGGCACTGTACATGATTAGGTTTCTGTGAAAGAAAGTTGTATGTGACATAAGGAATGTACTTGTAAAGTGGTTAAGATGTGTGATAAGACCTCGTGTACGTCAGCTGCCGCTCCGTATGCGGGTTTCTTAAATGCCTCGCAAATTTTGAAAATTTTATCTTATACCTTTAAACGAGCAATTCTTGTTAACGGCTCTAACGATTTCGATGAAATTAGCTATATGGGGGGTTTTTGGAGGTGATAAATCGACCTAGCTAGGTCTTATCTCTGGGAAAACGCGCATTTTTGAGTTTTTATATGTTTTCCGAGCAAACCTCGGTCTCCCAGATATTTTAATATTATACTAGCTAAAGGTTCCGTCATACAGGCGCGTTTTCCGTGAGCGTTTTATATGTAATAGCGGCGCGCCCCGCTCACGCCCCGCCCGGAAAACGCGCCTGTGTGACGAAGCCTTAACTCAATTACTAAAAGGAAAAACTCTGCACCTCAACAACCATCTGAGTTAAGCTAATTATCTTACCTCCACATGATGATCCTCATTGTGTCGGGCCAGGCTAATCTGACTCTTAAATATCTCCACACAAGATTCACATTTGAACGCCGCAGCAACAAAACTTTCCTCCATTTTCCTTTTTACCCTACTCTCTAGCATTTTCTCTTCACCCATTTCTGTTGTTACAAAATAATCCTTATAATTGAAATAATCATCCTTTTTTAACCTTTTGCGTTTTTTATTTGTAACTTTATTCATCTGAGATTTGTTTAACTTCTTTCTTTTAGTTTTAACTTTAATTTTTTCTTCAATTATTTTCTTTTCTTTAACATCATTTTCTTCAATATGGCAGTCATTATCTGACATACAGTTATCATGTAGTTCTGACAATGGTATGTCATCCATGTCAGTTTCAGTCTTGATTTCCGGGCCGCAGTCTATGAAATTGTCAGTTTCTTGTATGTCAGAGATTATTGTGAAGTCATAGTTATGTTTGTGGCAGCAGAGAAGACGGGAGAGGCAACTTTTGGATTTCAACTGCAAGTTATAAAATATTGATTGGTAAAGTGCCATTCTATGGAACTTGCTAACTATGTAAACAAACCGCCATATTGAAATTGTCAAAGGATGATAAATTTCCTAGTGACTTTTGTTTACATAGTTAGCAAGTTCCATAGAATGACACTTTACTTGCTTCATGCAAAGTGTATGAAGCGACAATGCTTTTCCTATTTAATGTCAATATGTGTAAGTGTGGCCTTCACTTTGGGGCCTGTTTACACATTGATTTATCAGTATGACACATATATACAATGTTTGAGGATAACCGCCTCACAAGCCTAGACACAAAACGCCAGTTATGGAAAGAGAGACCTAAGCCCTCCTACATGCTCAACGCAGCTGGCCAACTTTATTGTCACACGTGCAGTAGAGTATTTAAGACCAAGCTCGGCCTGGCCAGCCACATAAGGGCTCACGCTAGACACGTCCATGATTATTATTTAGGGTCGCCGTCATTGAAAACGATGAGGAGGACTATATACACATTAATTAGTGTTTATTGCAAATTCTTACACTTAACACTAAACACAAGTAGCAAGGAGCAAATGTACTCGCAATAAACACTAATTAATGTATAAGCTCAAGAGTCAAGACAGAAAGGCGTGGAAGGATCTTGTGGAGGTCCTATGCACCTCCGGGAGGTGCCCTAGGACAATCAACAACAACAATGTATAAACAGGCCCAAAGACCAGTCACAGTTACCCCTATGCCCCTGCCTATGGATATGGTGGGAAAAGTTCTTGAGTAGTTGATGGATCTTCTCTAGGGGGTAACTGCACAAAAGATCCCTATGGGTCGAAGTGTATCCGCAAGGGCCCCGAAAACAATAAGATAAGATAAGATACCCCTATGCGACATTTACCTTGACGTTATGTAATTCCCTAATCACAGCCAAGATCATAACCAGTAAAACGAATATCTAAATGGATCTAAGTATTCGGCTGAAGTTTCGGTTCTGGTTTTGGCAGCTTTTGGAAGGTTTGCTTTCAGCGGAAACTGGAGCAAAACCAAACCTTTATTGTTGCCAAAAAATCTGGTTTCAGTCGGACACAAAAAATTTGTAGCAAAAAGTTTTACAAATAAAATTAACAGTTAATAGAAAAAATGGTAAAAGTCTATCATTACTATACTAACATCCCGGCCCTCAGCTATAACTGACAGCTGTTTCTGCGCCACACAAGCCTGCCGTCTAAAGCTGGCTATCCTCTGCATGATCGCTGCACACTCCCAACAAATGAATAGGCTTGCAGCTTCCTTGTAGAATCCTTCCTGAAATATTAACAGTTCCTACCATCACAAAAGCCGTCTGATTATGTATATTAACTAAAGTTATTTTGGGCTTTTGAATGATACTTTACTCTGTAAGCTTCCGAGTCGTATGATAAAAGCGAATATAGATTGTTTACTCCATCATTTATTCGGCAAAGTTGGGACAACTTTCTGTCGTTACTTAAGCATGTGCAACACAGTGTTTTTAAAGCAATTTCTGGTGTATCCTCCATATTTGTCTCTAGAACTAATAAGTTGTGATCTAGTTGAATACAATTTTAGTGATAAAATTCACAATTTAAGGTAATGTAGCCTGTAAATGCAAAGATTTCTTAACATTTTTGCGATAACAAGCACAAATATACATAATTGTTTTGACAGCAAATGTCAAACATAGCGTTTGGTTTTTGCAAATATTTTAACACTTGTAGCTTGCACAACTTTAACTTGGCCATACTTGGCATACCAACGACATCTAGTGGCCGATAGCTGTAAAACGTTGTACAATACACGTGCGAAAAGGTAATTCGCAACTCATGTCGATCTTCGACCGTGTTTCAATTTATCGCCACCCATTGCGAATTTCCTACTTTTCGCACTTGTATCGTAATATATGTACACATCTCTTTCCAGCGCACGTAATTAAAAAATAGATTACAAATGTAGTAATCTTTTTAAGGCCCTCTATTGGCGAGTAGCCGAAGCTATTTATAAGAAGTCTGAGGGCCTACCGCGAACCACGTTTGACGTGTTGCCTTGCCCCTCTGTCGCACTTGTAAATTTGTACGTAAGTGCGACAGGGAGGCAACACGTCGAACGTGGTTCGCGGTAGACCCTCTGGGTTCAGAGGGTCTACCGCAAACCACGTTGGACGAGTTGCCTCCCTGTCACACTTGCGTACAAATATACAAGTGCGACAGAGTGGCAACATGTTGAACGTGGTTCGTGGTAGTTCCTCAGTGTTTGACTCCAAAACTAATACTTTTACTGTCATCCTGTGACGAGTAGCTGAACTAAAAGTTGACACTTGCAGGAGCAGTGCTGCCACAAAACAAAAATGCAAATGACATTGACACTGACAGTTTCCTCTGTGATCACTTGCGTTGAATGTTTTTGGAATTCATATCATTCTGATTTTGTCGTATTTTTATGATTTAGTCGATTTGTAAACAGTAAACGATGTTTTTACTACATCAGTTACTATTTAATATATTATTATCCGTCATAAAACCTCCTAAAAGTGCTTGTGCTTTTGACTGTTAACTCGTTTTAATGTTGAATCTAAAGTCTTATAAAAATGTATGCAGTAAAAAGGGAAACCGAAGAGGTACTATGCCACGGATGCCTCAGTGGAAACCGGAGGCTATCGCCCTTGACGAATTACGAAATGTATTTCTGTGTCTTAGGAAATAAACAAACGCTGGAGGTAAGTTTATTAGGTTTTTGTTGCTCCTTTTTCTGATAACTGATTAACCAAGTCTATGAAGCTACTGCTGGGCTTGAATGGTAAGACCGGACATTTAAGCCGCTCGGTCAACACCAGGGGTGCGAAACTCCTGACTTCGGACAAACTTGGCTATGTTGGGCTCAGCATTGCTCCGAGAAATTATTAGGGTTGACACAACTTGACGTCTCTTTGCATGCACGACAACAGATAAGACAATGGCTTGAATTTTGACAACCCTAAATAGCCGAAAGGGATAGTGCCATAAGTTAGAAAGGAATATCATGATACGTCCCTGAATTGCTGTCAAACTTCGGTTTTGTAGGAAGTGTCCTTTCTTTACAGTAGTACAATAACTTATTCAGTGCTAATGGCAAAAAAGTCATTTATTCACAATAACTTCTTAACTGCTATACATAACTACATGTCCGATTAAGATTCAATCTTTATTAATTTAGATTTGTTTTTGTTCAAGGAATACAAATACCTGAATATTCTTCTATGCTGGGAGTGTCAGGCGCTGCTGCGGCGTACGCAGGAGTTCCGGAACACTCTGCAACGCGCGCAGTACTTGCTGTCAGTGGCTGACACCGAGCAGGTATGTTTCAAATAAATACATTAGGGGTTGTGCACAAATCATGCGAGGTGTTTTCGGCTACTTTTTGACCCCCCCTCCGCCTTGGTGATATTTGGTGAGGTTTTTGGCTACCCCCCTCCCCCCACACAACCTCACGTGTATTCTATTGAATTTTTTTCATTCGACCTAATTTTAAGATAAATAGTATTGTATATAGAAAATCTTGTTTATCTTTCTATTTTCGTTAAATAGACTTGCTATTTTAAAGTGCAGAGTGAAGATTTATGTTTAACTAAACCGAGAAAAAGTATCTACTCATGTGGTAGGTTTTTTATCTTAGTTTCGTTCACTGTAGAAAAATACACGTGAGTGTTCCTTATACCCCCCTCCCCCAACGTGATCAATCGTGATTTTTTCGTGAACCCCCCTCCCCCTATCCAACCTCGCGTGATTTGTGCACAAGCCCTTACGGGTCCACACAGAGCAAGCATAGAATAGAATAGAATATATTTTATTTGTATTAATTCTTCTTCTTCGACCTAGCGTTTTCCCGGCCTGGCGCCAGGGTCCGCTTATTTGTATTAATTACCTAATAAAAAAAAATTAAATGTATGTATTTATTTATTTTATTTGTGCAAATAAATATAAATATTGTATAAAAACTTATAAACTAAAACTAACTAAATGATAGTAAGTATCCTAAACTAATAAAAATAAAAACATCCCTGAACCTAAACTACAATAAAAAAATCATCCCTCTGCAAGGTGCCGTAGACGGCTGGCAGGCTGGCAGCATTACCTTGCTGAATTGCATTATGCTAATGCGCTCTGCGAGGAAGCTGCCAGCCCTAAAGGCCCCAGTCACAATCACATTGTGTTTGCGGTTTTAATTGTCTCAATGAGTAATAGTCTTAAATCGTAAAATTACAGACAATGATAAAAGCTTGCATTAAAAATGAAATGTGTGTTTAAAACTTATTTGTTACAGGTTTCACCAGAATCTTTATCCACACTAAGACACAAACACAATCAGGAATATGACTACAGCATAGAAGAATCCATATCCATAGAGTCCAAAAACGAAGTAGAATTATTAATAGACAACACAGAAACACTCATAAAAGAAGAAATAGAAGATAATTTGGAGACTGACAATTTTGACACTTACAGTGATAAAGATAATATTAAAGAAGAAAACGAGATAAAAAACGATAAAAAGACAAAAAAATATAAGAAGGATACAGAAAAAAGGGAATTTAAGAAAATAGATAACGGATTGGACTTGAGTAATCCCGAGAAGTATTTTAGTGAGATATGTCTGAGCGAGAAGGAGGTAGAAGAGATATTAGAGAGAGAAAGAGAGGAAGATGTCAGTCGGCCGCACAAGTGCGCGACCTGCGGGTTTTGGTTTTGGAGCAAAACTGATGTGTATGACCATAAGAAGACTATGCATAGACAGGTAAGATACTTTTTATGTTGGTAAATCTTCTTCTTCCTACCGTTGTCTTGGCATTTTGCCATGGCTCATAGGAGCCTGGGGTCCGCTTGGCAACTAATCCCAAGAATTGACGTAGGCACTAGTTTTAACGAAGGCGACTGCCATCTGACCTTCCAACCCTGGGGGTAAACTAGGCCTTATTGGGATTAGTCCGGTTTCCTCACGGTGTTAACACTGTTAACCTTCACCGAAAAGCGACTGGTACATATCAAATTATATTTCGTACATAAGGTTTCGTGTTTCGCAAATGATAGTTCCGAAAAACCCATTGGTACGAGCCGGGGTTTGAACCCGTGACCTCCGGATTGCAAGTCGCACGCTCTTTCCGCTAGGCTACCAGGGCTTATATTAAAGTTATTAGGACTTTTTATGTCGGTAAATAAGAGCCTTTTCACATTGTCCGATCCGATATCGGATGTAGGATCCTACACCCGGGTAGTCAGGCGGCGGGGGCGCGCTCGGGCGCCAGCGGTCACGCACACTAAACTCCGAGTCGTAATTAGATTCCAAAAATAGTAAGACAATGTTGCCACTGAAATAATTTGTTTGTAAAATAGTAAATTTCTTTTTATAAATAAACACGCTAAGATAATTTATTTATTGGTAATTTTACTCCTACGACTTAAAAAAGTACTAGGCTTGTGCCTGCTCGGTCACTACAGAGAGCGCTTCGCTCTCGGTCAATCGGTCAAACGAACTAGTTCGGTCTTTTAGTTCCTTTAGTTCAGTACGGTCGTTGAGAGCCGGGAATGAATAGGAGTCGATTTTTCACTGGTTTCTTTCCAATCTTGGTAACTGAATACAATTCAACTTGTACAATACGATGTGTCGGTATTAAACATTAAAACACCTTAACATAATTTAAAAATGTGAAATATGTCGAAATATATTTGATTTTCCTTCATATTTTACGGGCATAGGAGTGTCACGTCGTTCTTTCATCTCGTTCACACTCGTGCCAGCGACATTGACAACCGTTTCGTTCCGTCTATTTTACATTTCACTCAGTCAAGCGCTCTCGAATCCCACTGAACTAAAGGACCGATTAAGAGCGCGCAAAAAGATTTAGTTCCTTTCGGTCCTTGATGGGATTTCATTCTTAATAGTTCTTAGTTCAGGACCGACTCAAGCCTAAAAAGTACTTTTATTTACTTATTTTTATAGTTGAATCATCGAGAGCGTGGAATTGCATATGTAGTAGTATTGTTTGTTTACAGGCATTCTATATTTGAATTTTCTATTTTCTTGTACTATCAGCATACAACCACTACAAATGCAATTCCATCTTCTCGATAATTCAACTATACATAAATACAATACGCGCTAGTAAAAAGTGGCAACATTGTATTACTTTTTTTGGAATCTAATTATGATTTTCAGTTTACAACACGCATTATGCCTACACATACGCACACAAACAAATATTATCGGTCCAACAGCTGAAGGGAAGCTCCGACATGGCTAAATTTATCGGAAGCGCCGCACCGATATCGCATGTCGGAAGGCGCCTATGACAAAAACAGCTGCAGGAGAGTGCCATTCAAACTCAAACTCAAAATATACTTTATTCATGTAGGCCCAGCAACAAGCTCTTATGAATCGTAATTAATCTTAATCTAATTATCAGAGCAATTTATTGATGTTAATATTATTCTATAATAACATTGGATTATTATACAGATCAAATTTAACACTAAGAATTTCACAAAAGGATAGTCAACATAATTTTTTTTTATAAAAAATACTAATCTAGAATTTCTAGAATAAAATCTAAATGTCAAAAATAACATAACAAAAGAAGTAAGTTGTCATTGCCATTAAATTTATTAGATTTATTAAATGTATAAATAAATACAGAGAAACACATATTTCTTACATTCTACTTCCTTCCGACATCCGATATCGGATCGGACAATGTGAAAACGCTCTAAAGGTAACAAAATAAATTCGCGATAGACCCGAATATAATTATAATATAATATGTGTTCAAAACTCGAAAGTTTTATATGTTATACTTATACTTTTTATGCCCTTAGGTTTGTTAGGCCTTAGCCTTCTTCTCACGAGTAGGTTTTTCCCTTATCACATTATGCTACAATATTGTTTTTTGTCGTATATTTTATATGTATTCGATGGCCATTGGGGCGGAAAGGTTCTCGAGTGACGACCACGTACCGGAAGGCGCAGTTTGGGTGACTGACGACCTGGTAAAGGTCGCTGGATGCGGGTGGCGCAAGACCGGTCATTGTGGCACTCTTTGCGGGAGGCCTATATCCAGCAGTGGACGTCCTCTGGCTGATATGATGATGATGATTCATAATAGATCATTCTCGTAAGGCTGCCTTTCCAACATGTGGATTACAACCAAACCAATGCCACAGTGTAAAAAGTAACAGTGGTCCAACGGCCTTTGACGTGTACCGAGCTACTAACAATGCGATGACAGCGTTGTATGCAGCTCGGGTGCGCGCGACCCTCCCCGTCACCCCTCGTTGGACGACTATTGCTTAATGCTATTGGTTAATTCTCGCATGTCTCCTATCACTTCCGCGAATCTCGGCCTCAGTGGAATGGCAGCCTAATTTAGACCCAAACCCATGACCTTTACCTTCATAGGCATAATTTTAAATTTCGCGTCTTTTCCTACTAACAAATTATTTTGCTAGATTATACCTACTAATTATCTTACCTTTTTTCAGCGAACGAAACTAGGAAAATGTCCCCAATGCGCGTTCCCCTACAAGACCCAGTGGGACTTAGAGCTGCACAGCTGGCGATCTCACCCAGTCAACCGGTGCTCGCTGTGCAGACGCGTGGTCGCGAACCGCGAAAAGGCGAAACATTTGGCTGTGCATAAGTTTACATATCGGTGCTTGAAATGTGGAGCTGATTTTGAGTAAGTATATTTTATAAGTACCATAGTAGTCTACCCCCTCTGCCACAATTACGGTAGATTTACTCCATTTTCGAGTCGAAAGTGTCTTTGTGTGACGTCCGTGTCTTTGGACGGACCAATCACGGCACGGGACTCGCTCACCTCGTCCCCCGCACCCCAGTATTTTTGGCAGCATCGGTTTCATGAAATAATTGCTCTAAACTCGGTCTAGAGGATTCCTAGTCTATGGTACCATCGCCCGCACTGTTAACTGACAGTTCGTAAACCTTATTACAAAATGAATAAGTGACATGTTCTTATTTGGAGCGCAATAAGAGCGCGTCATATATTTTTGCGGCCCTAGTTGTGTAAGATACTATTGCTGATGACTGTACCAGAATCTTTCGTAGAACAATGTCATAATTTTACTAATATATAAATAAGTTAATTAAGAACTGAAACCTGTTTTTACCGGGTATATTAGTTGTTATTTTTATTTTAAATTCGCAAAATAGGTTCTGCTATTTATAATCACACAAAGTTTGTACAGTTATATTTGCGCAAAAAAAGTTGTACAGTTTAGATTACTTCAGATTGAAAACATAATTATAAAACTACACAACGGGACTTCATCGCGTATTTAACTCCGTCTTCTCCGAGACCACGGGGACAACGCCGTCCTCGAAACGTCGGAGGTAAATCTTAAATACGCTATTAAGTCCCGTTGTGTAGTTTTATAATGTTTAATAATCCTGAAAGTTTAAATCAGTGTTTTGAAAACATAATGTTCATTGTTTGCCTAATGTAATCTGCGTAAAAAAGTTTATTATAATTTTAATTTTACAAAAAAATTATACAACTATAATTGCACAAAACGGGTAATGCAATTTAAACTGCGCAGAAACATTGTACAATCTTAAAAAAATAACATAAAAGTATTAAAAACTTTTAACAATTTTTACCTTGTTTTTTTAGCATTAGAAAAAGACTCGGCGATCTTAACGTGTCTCTATTGACAAACACTTTTGTAAAATAAATTAAGTACAGCAAATTTGTGACAATTATATAGCATATATATTCATTTACATTCTTTTGGTTTCATATTTAAGCAATAATTACTACATTTTTTAAGCGTGTTTTAATAAAGACACTACAAGATCGTGTAGGCTTTTCTAATGCTAAAAAAAACTAGGTATAGATTGCTCATTACTTTAAACAAATTATTATTGCGCGTCTTAAACTTAGTAGTGTTAAATTGTTTTGTTTTTGAAATTGGAACCCTTGGTTACACAATAAAAGTTCAAAATAGATTTTGGAAAATGTACAAAAAATTCTGTCGTTTCAGAAACAAGCAATGTTACCATCACCACGAGAAGCAATTGCATTCCAAGTACATCTGCGCGCATTGCGATCGCACCGTTAATACTAAAAAGGCTTTGGAAAAACATGTTATGTGAGTACTCTTCAAGATTTCGTAATTATAGAGGTTAACTCATTTTGTCGGTAGAGATATTTGTTTTTTTAGGAAAGGAAAGAAAAGATCAGCTTTTTGATCTGATATATGAAACTTAGTAATTTGGTATCGTGCACAAATCACGCGAGGTGTTTTCGGCTACTTTTTCGCGCAGGCACCATTCCCGCGCTGTATAGCGATGGCAATCCTTTGCGCGAGAAAGCTGCCTGCGCGAGAGTCCCATGTTGACTCCCTTAACCGCTTATCAAGCCTTATCCTTATTATCCTTTCCATCCTTGCGGTTTTTTGGCGGTTTCTAATCGTCATCCGTAACTACGGGTGGGTCTTTTTTGGTGCCCTTGTTCTTAGGGTGGGGGCTTCATGGCCATAACTAGCCGACTGGCCTGTCATGGCATTTTAAATTCTCCGTTGGCCTATCAGTGCCTTTGTGGATTGCGGGATCCTCGGCTACTGTCCGGCGTTTCTCCTTCTTGCGCCAAGGCTCTGGGGAGCTGGCGCACTTGGCGGCGGTTTTCCGGCGGGCGTGTGTGCAGCGGCGCGATGCCCTGTAGGTGGTGGTGTCTCGAGTGGTCGGCGCGCTCGAACATGCTTGACGATAGGTGGCTCACGAAGGCGTCCAGGCTCTGCCATTTCAGGCCTCGCTGTATGTCTACGTTGCGTACGTAGCGGGGGGCATTCACTATGGTGCGCAGGGCCGCATTCTCCTGCGTACGCAGTTTCTTCTTATGTGTTTCAGCCACCAGGGCGTACCATGCGGGGGCTGCGTACGTCAGGCGGGACCGGATGTATGTTTTGTATACCCCCAGCTTCGTGCGACGGGGTAGGCTGCTGCAGAGCACTGGACGGAGCTGGACTCGAGCGCATTTCACGCGCCGGACCACTTCATCCACGTGAGGCTTCATTGTGAGTCGCCGGTCGAGTGTTACGCCCAGGTACTTGACCTGAGGTAGCCACGCGATCTGTTCGCCGTGCAGGCGAAGCGGCGGAGGGAGCTGGTTGGTGTGAGCCTCACACACAACCTCCACCTGGAGAGCCAGTCGGGGAGTGCGTCAAGGGACCTCTGGAGTTTCTTGGCAGCGTGCTTGAGGTTGATGGACGCGGCGAAGAGTGCCGCGTCATCCGCGTAGAGGCCCAGCTTGACGTCTCCGACGACCGGGGGGTCGTCAGTGTAGAGGGCGTAGCAGGCAGGCGAGAGGACACTGCCCTGGGGGACGCCCGCGTGCATCGGGTGTTCTTCCGAGACGACGTCTTCTACTGCTACTCTGAAGCGGCGGTCAGTCAAGAAGGAGGCCACCACCTTGACAATCCGCGTGGGTGCTTCGGTCTTCGTCAGTTTGTAGATGAGTCCCTCGTGCCACACTCTGTCGAAGGCCTTCTCCATGTCGAGACAAACGGTTGCTGTGTACTCCTTCTTGTTCATGGCCGCCGTCAAGAAGTGGAGTACTCTGGTGAGCTGCAGGGTCGTTGAGTGGCCGTCTCGGAAGCCGAACTGCTCCGGCCTAGGCTCGATGCAGGGCTGGAGCTTGCCCAGCAGGAGCCGCTCGAACACCTTGGAGAGGGTGCTGAGCAGAGTTAACTCGTAGTTGGCGTCGAGACAGCTGTATTTATTTAGCTCTCGGGCGACCGCCGCTGCCCCGGCATCTCTGCTGGTTCCCTGAATGTAGGACGCTGCCAACGTGTCGGCGCAGGTAGCCTCGAAATCCTCGTTAACACGAAATAAAATGCCATTCCCTTCCCTTCAGAGCCTAAAACCTCCATAACTCGAAATATTCAACCTCATTAAGACGAAGTAAGCAGCGATTCCCTTCACGACTATTCAGTACATTTTTTGTCTGTATAACTCGAAAAGTGAAAATTGACCTCTACAACTCGAAATAATAGGCGTATTGTTTTACCTTCTAAGAGTTATAGAGGTGGAAGTTATTTACTAACCTCTGTACCTCGAAACAGGTAATAAAGACTGTACTTTCTGCATTTCGATAATTACCTCCCTAACACGAATTTTTTAAGCGTTTGACCTCTGTAACTCGAAACCTCTTTAGGACGAACTAAAACTGTAAGAATCTCCCTAAGTCGATGCCCTCGATAAGACGAATCCTCGTTAACACGAAGTTTTTGGCGTTTCCCTTGTGATACGTGCTATCGAGGTTCTGTATATTCTGTGTGTTCCCCAGTCGGCACCACCTGCCCGCCTCGTGCTCGTACTGCGGTGTGCGCTTCCCCACGTGGGAGCGCCTCCGCCGCCACGCGCGCGACGCGCACGAGCGCACCGGCCCCGCCTACTGCGTGGAGTGTGACCGCAGCTTCATCAACACCGCCAAGTACAGGCGCCACCTCAGCCAGTCGCAGAGACACCGGCCGCAGAAGAAAATCAGGTTAGACACGTGACATTTGTAGGGTTCGGGACCCTATTAATAAGACTCCACTGTACGTCTGTCTGTCTGTCCGCACGAGCGCACCGGCCCCGCCTACTGCGTGGAGTGTGACCGCAGCTTCATCAACACCGCCAAGTACAGGCGCCACCTCAGCCAGTCGCAGAGACACCGGCCGCAGAAGAAAATCAGGTTAGACACGTGACATTTGTAGGGTTCGGGACCCTATTAATAAGACTCCACTGTACGTCTGTCTGTCTGTCCGCACGAGCGCACCGGCCCCGCCTACTGCGTGGAGTGTGACCGCAGCTTCATCAACACCGCCAAGTACAGGCGCCACCTCAGCCAGTCGCAGAGACACCGGCCGCAGAAGAAAATCAGGTTAGACACGTGACATTTGTAGGGTTCGGGACCCTATTAATAAGACTCCACTGTACGTCTGTCTGTCTGTCCGCACGAGCGCACCGGCCCCGCCTACTGCGTGGAGTGTGACCGCAGCTTCATCAACACCGCCAAGTACAGGCGCCACCTCAGCCAGTCGCAGAGACACCGGCCGCAGAAGAAAATCAGGTTAGACACGTGACATTTGTAGGGTTCGGGACCCTATTAATAAGACTCCACTGTACGTCTGTCTGTCTGTCCGCACGAGCGCACCGGCCCCGCCTACTGCGTGGAGTGTGACCGCAGCTTCATCAACACCGCCAAGTACAGGCGCCACCTCAGCCAGTCGCAGAGACACCGGCCGCAGAAGAAAATCAGGTTAGACACGTGACATTTGTAGGGTTCGGGACCCTATTAATAAGACTCCACTGTACGTCTGTCTGTCTGTCCGCACGAGCGCACCGGCCCCGCCTACTGCGTGGAGTGTGACCGCAGCTTCATCAACACCGCCAAGTACAGGCGCCACCTCAGCCAGTCGCAGAGACACCGGCCGCAGAAGAAAATCAGGTTAGACACGTGACATTTGTAGGGTTCGGGACCCTATTAATAAGACTCCACTGTACGTCTGTCTGTCTGTCCGCACGAGCGCACCGGCCCCGCCTACTGCGTGGAGTGTGACCGCAGCTTCATCAACACCGCCAAGTACAGGCGCCACCTCAGCCAGTCGCAGAGACACCGGCCGCAGAAGAAAATCAGGTTAGACACGTGACATTTGTAGGGTTCGGGACCCTATTAATAAGACTCCACTGTACGTCTGTCTGTCTGTCCGCACGAGCGCACCGGCCCCGCCTACTGCGTGGAGTGTGACCGCAGCTTCATCAACACCGCCAAGTACAGGCGCCACCTCAGCCAGTCGCAGAGACACCGGCCGCAGAAGAAAATCAGGTTAGACACGTGACATTTGTAGGGTTCGGGACCCTATTAATAAGACTCCACTGTACGTCTGTCTGTCTGTCCGCACGAGCGCACCGGCCCCGCCTACTGCGTGGAGTGTGACCGCAGCTTCATCAACACCGCCAAGTACAGGCGCCACCTCAGCCAGTCGCAGAGACACCGGCCGCAGAAGAAAATCAGGTTAGACACGTGACATTTGTAGGGTTCGGGACCCTATTAATAAGACTCCACTGTACGTCTGTCTGTCTGTCCGCACGAGCGCACCGGCCCCGCCTACTGCGTGGAGTGTGACCGCAGCTTCATCAACACCGCCAAGTACAGGCGCCACCTCAGCCAGTCGCAGAGACACCGGCCGCAGAAGAAAATCAGGTTAGACACGTGACATTTGTAGGGTTCGGGACCCTATTAATAAGACTCCACTGTACGTCTGTCTGTCTGTCCGCACGAGCGCACCGGCCCCGCCTACTGCGTGGAGTGTGACCGCAGCTTCATCAACACCGCCAAGTACAGGCGCCACCTCAGCCAGTCGCAGAGACACCGGCCGCAGAAGAAAATCAGGTTAGACACGTGACATTTGTAGGGTTCGGGACCCTATTAATAAGACTCCACTGTACGTCTGTCTGTCTGTCCGCACGAGCGCACCGGCCCCGCCTACTGCGTGGAGTGTGACCGCAGCTTCATCAACACCGCCAAGTACAGGCGCCACCTCAGCCAGTCGCAGAGACACCGGCCGCAGAAGAAAATCAGGTTAGACACGTGACATTTGTAGGGTTCGGGACCCTATTAATAAGACTCCACTGTACGTCTGTCTGTCTGTCCGCACGAGCGCACCGGCCCCGCCTACTGCGTGGAGTGTGACCGCAGCTTCATCAACACCGCCAAGTACAGGCGCCACCTCAGCCAGTCGCAGAGACACCGGCCGCAGAAGAAAATCAGGTTAGACACGTGACATTTGTAGGGTTCGGGACCCTATTAATAAGACTCCACTGTACGTCTGTCTGTCTGTCCGCACGAGCGCACCGGCCCCGCTTACTGCGTGGAGTGTGACCGCAGCTTCATCAACACCGCCAAGTACAGGCGCCACCTCAGCCAGTCGCAGAGACACCGGCCGCAGAAGAAAATCAGGTTAGACACGTGACATTTGTAGGGTTCGGGACCCTATTAATAAGACTCCACTGTCCGTCTGTCTGTCTGTCCGCACGAGCGCACCGGCCCCGCCTACTGCGTGGAGTGTGACCGCAGCTTCATCAACACCGCCAAGTACAGGCGCCACCTCAGCCAGTCGCAGAGACACCGGCCGCAGAAGAAAATCAGGTTAGACACGTGACATTTGTAGGGTTCGGGACCCTATTAATAAGACTCCACTGTCCGTCTGTCTGTCTGTCCGCACGAGCGCACCGGCCCCGCCTACTGCGTGGAGTGTGACCGCAGCTTCATCAACACCGCCAAGTACAGGCGCCACCTCAGCCAGTCGCAGAGACACCGGCCGCAGAAGAAAATCAGGTTAGACACGTGACATTTGTAGGGTTCGGGACCCTATTAATAAGACTCCACTGCCCGTCTGTCTGTCTGTCCGCACGAGCGCACCGGCCCCGCCTACTGCGTGGAGTGTGACCGCAGCTTCATCAACACCGCCAAGTACAGGCGCCACCTCAGCCAGTCGCAGAGACACCGGCCGCAGAAGAAAATCAGGTTAGACACGTGACATTTGTAGGGTTCGGGACCCTATTAATAAGACTCCACTGCCCGTCTGTCTGTCTGTCCGCACGAGCGCACCGGCCCCGCCTACTGCGTGGAGTGTGACCGCAGCTTCATCAATTTGTTAACCCGTGCGAAGTTGTTAAACCGGGGCGGGTCGCTAGTAATTAATATAAGTTAACACTTTTGAACGCCAAACGGCGCATCCATTTGCCGCGCCACTGACGCCACGGGGGTAATATTTAGTTATGTGAATAAATAATGCCAAAGTAAAAGTGGGGTGTTTTTCAGTAGATTTTCATCAAAAAACGATCGACGTCAAATGCCGTCTATACCAATTTATATTAACCTTTTGAACGCCACAGACGGCAATTGACGTCAACGTAAAATCGTGACAACGACGCCAAAGACGGCATTTGACGTCGATCGTTTTTTGATGAAAATCTACTGAAAAAGGTTGTCTATTGTTTGTCCGCAAATTATATATAATAATACTCATATGCCCGAATTTTATTTGCCAGAATTTCATTTGCCCGAATTGTTTGTTTACCATAAAAATGATGTGACATACTCTTTGTTTACCCGATTATTAGATTCCAGAACGTACGAGTGCCATACGTGTTGTTGTCCATATTATTAATTGTAATAATATTATTTAATAGAATATTTAAACCTCACTAACCCACTTTTCCAGTAGTATTTCTTTTCTGTAAGGGTCGCAGTTCAAACCTAACCTAACCCACTTTTCCAGTAGCATTACTTTTCTGTAAGGGTCGCAGTTCAAACCTAACCTAACCCATTTTTCTAGTAGCATTTGGTTTCTGTAAAAAAATTATATTATGGCTAGTGATAATTATGGCTTACAATGATGATGACAAATGATATTATTGAAATTGATTTTATGGGAAACAAAGTTTCTGGCACGTGACTAATATAGTAAACAATAAGTATTGCATATGTAATTATGGGAAACAATATAATGGCTGTTGACTATTATGGCAAATGAAATTATGGCAAATGAAATTCTGGCAAGTGGGTGTATACATAGTATTAAATTAGGGTTAACCTGTAAGGATAGTTGCCAAGTGAAAGTAAAGTAAAAAACCGGGCAAGTGCGAGTCGGACTCGCGCACGAAGGGTTCCGTACCATAATGAAAGAAAAACGGAAAAAAATGCAAAAAAAAAAACGGTCACCCATCCAAGTACTGACCACGCCCGACGTTGCTTAACTTTGGTCAAAAATCACGTTTGTTGTATGGGAGCCCCATTTAAATCTTTATTTTATTCTGTTTTTAGTATTTGTTGTTATAGCGGCAACAGAAATACATCATCTGTGAAAATTTCAACTGTCTAGCTATCACGGTTCGTGAGATACAGCCTGGTGACAGACAGACGGACGGACGGACAGCGAAGTCTTAGTAATAGGGTCCCGTTTTACCTTTTGGGTACGGAACCCTAAAAATGCATATATGTGTTCCAGCGTCCCTTGTCCCGAGTGCGGCAAGGTGTTCTCCCGCAAGAACTACATGAACAACCACATGAAGCTGTTCCACTCCAACCAGTCGCGCCATCACTGTCCGCTCTGCGACAAGGTGACTTGATGCTTGATTATTCAAACACTGGGGGAGGGGGTCGAAAGACCCCATGCCACAGAATAAATAATAGTACTACCGTACAGAAAGGACACTTCTTACAAAACCGAAGTTTGATAGCGATTCAGGGACGAATCATGCTGTCCCTTTCTAATATATGGTACTATCCCTTTCGGCTATTTAGGGTTGTCAATATGGGGTTGGCCAGTCGAAGTATTTAGCAGATGGCGCCAGTATAGCTTGCCCTGTCCCTAGAATTGTGTCAAATTTTAGTTTTTTTTAATGGAATTTTATGCCCTGGATGCCAGCTCTTTAACCTAAATCTCATAGAAAAAGGGGCAAGCTATGATGGCGCCATCTAATCGTATATGATTCATGATTGATACATAGTTGCCGTGACCACAGACTTAAATATACCATAGATGACGCAAATGCATCTACTTTGCGTGTCCGAACCCGGACCAAGCGCCGAGGTTGGCCGTCGCTATTGACATTCCACGCGCGCCAGTTGTGGCAGCCGGTAGTCCGTAAAAAAATAAAAAATGCCTCGTTGCGTGGTAATTAACTGCAACAGCCCAAAAATTGCAAGCACCCAAGGGCAAGGACATATTTCCTATCACAGGTAAGTAATTTTAAAATGATATTATGCGTAAATTCATTTTAAAACAATTTTTTAAGTATTCCAGGCGGCTTAGCACGGTCGCGTTTTTATCCCTTGTCACCATGCCTGTCACGTTCTAACAAGTATGTAAGTGCGAAAGGGACGCGCATAGTGATAGTCGATAAAAATGGAACCGTGCTGAGCCCGCAGGTTGTCATTCCAATAATATACCTAAGTAACTATAGATTAACGTTACAAAACTATATTTAGCGTTTGATCTGATGTTGTGAGTTAAGAGACGATGAATATCGGAACTAGCGATACTGTCGCGCATCGCTTCGACTTAGTGGTACAGGCCGTTTATCATTCGTCTGTCAAATTTAGCGAGTAGTGTTGTTCGTTCTACCGATCGCTTCTAATAAACGATTTTAATCGATATCGGACAGATTAATGATATTAACTATTATACATTTTTTTTAGTAGTTATTGATCAAAAAAATCATGTCCTAATTTTACACGACACCTTTAAAAACGAGGGTAATTCAAACAAATACGATTACATGTTTGTACGTTTAGTATGTTTATAAATTTATATTGTGTTAAAAAAACTTTCATTATTTTTGTTTTCCACATGATCCAGTCATAGATTTTGAAAAAACCAGTTTCATTGAAGGGAAAATTTGGGAAGAAGATCATTCGTCTGTCTTTATCATTCGTCTGTCAGAAAATCGATGTCATTCATGACAATCGATTTGTGATTTTTGGCGTGGTTAGCGAGAGAGCGGGGAGTGAGCGAGCGAGCGCAGATATAAAATCTATGAGTATGAGCAAGACAGTTGAATCGTAGCGGGGCAGAGGGGCATCGGTGTCTTTGAATCGGTTAGGATTTCCCAGCACTAAATTGCGGCTGTGACGTCACAGTAGGTGGTAAAAGTCGGCACGCTTGGTTTCAATACAAATCGTGATATTTGCTTCATCTATAGTATATTTAAGTCTGTGGCCGTGACTTATTTTTCAAAAGTGTTTTTCAATAAAAAGACACGTCAAGATTGTTTACCTTTTTTCTAATGCAAAAAAAAGTTTAGGGAACTAGAAAAGCCACAAATTAAGGAAAATGTTTTCAATGTGTGGTTGCAGTACTTCGTGAACGGCTGGGGGCTCCGCACGCATCACAAATTCGTCCACGAGAAGATCCCATTGCCGAAGACGAAGATCTGCAGCGTGTGCGGCCGCGGGTTCGGAGTAAGTACCTATGTCGTTTCTTTAACCTTTTGGACGCCAATGACCGATATATCCGCACCGCAGGTTCAACGCCAAAGAACACAGAGCAACATAGACCTACGTGCATATGCATAAAGTTCAATTTCAGTTTTGACACTTCGGTGACGTGGCGTCCGAGTGACAGCTTTTGTGTGTTGACACGGCGTCGAAAAGGTTAAGTGATTGCGATAAATGAATTCAGCGCCCCCCCCCCCCCCTTTTTATGCGAAAACGATACCAAACACGGCCTAGCAGCTTCACTGATGTAGATATCAAGATAAAATTAAGATCACTAAATAAACTTTCAAGAGCGGATATCTCAAAAACTATTCAAGATATCGAAAAACTTGACTAAATAAAACTCGTAACAAATTTTATCAGCTTTCGGTTTGTCTAAGTAGTAACGTCGTTAAGACGCAAAGTTTCCAAGATATAAGTGAAAAACCGAAAAATGAGACGTTACCCCCCTCTACCCCCCAGCACCGGGGCTACGGCCGGGGACTTTTGATATGTTCACCTCCTAACTAGTCCAAACAAAGTTACGGGGTCAAAAATTGTGTTCCAAGCATTTCCCTCTACAACTTTTTTTGAGCATTCATTTCCTGACCTATTAATAATTTAATTTTAATTTTATTTTTGAATATTTTGTATTTTTGTTTGACATGTAAATGCGATGTACATTTATCAATAAATCATCTGAAATCTGAAACCGAGTTTAACCTTTTGGACGCCAATGACCGATATATCCGCACCGCAGGTCCAACGCCAAAGATAGATTAATCGGTCAAAGAACACAGAGCAACATAGACCTACGTGCATATGCATAAAGTTCAATTTCAGTTTTGACACTTCGGTGACGTGGCGTCCGAGTGACAGCTTTTGTGTTTGACACGGCGTCGAAAAGGTTAACAGATCGCGAACTTTGAGCGTATTTTTTTTTATTGCAGACAAACCGCGTGCTAGAGAACCACATGCGTACGCACACGGGCGAGCGGCCGTTCTCGTGCGCGCACTGCCCGGCCGCCTTCGCGCAGCGCGTCGCGCTCAAGGCGCATCTCGCCGCCATACACAAAGAAAAGTGACGGAGTATTCTACAAGACCCCCCTCCTCATTAGCACGTGAATCACGGTGTGAAGCCTTTCATATCCATACCTAATGGTTTTTGGTACCTACATATTTTTGGTGAATGTGGTGTAATGTTATATTACTAGTAGTTCGCCCCGAACGGAGAACTCGCGGTTCGCTAAAAACTATATAGTGTAGATTCATAGACATCTATTTTATTCTCGACACGATTGAATAAAAAATGTTAAATTCAAGATGGCTGATACGCCTATTTCCTCGCGCACCCACCACAATTGACCAGACAACGCGTAGTGTCACTAGACTATCCAAAGGTTTTCTGGATAGATCGCTTTTTAGCGATAAAGGCTGTTGTTTACCTCTGCTTGTGTTTCTGATGTTTTCTTTTATTGAAGTGTGCAATAATTAGTAATAACAAGGGCATAGAGTGATCAATTTTTATCCGAGGCAATTTATAATATAAGTCGACGATAATTGAAAGGAGTTATACACTCTACTTTTAACTTCGATTATAAAGTAAAATATACAAAAATATCCAATATTGTAGGTTATTTTACCGTATTTATTCAAGACTCAAGAAAACTGTACTCGGGCCGGTCGGGGGCGTGCAGTTCACATACAAATTGCATCCGTCTGTACCGGACCTTAATGTAGGTATACTCTGGCACAGGCACTTTGTCAGTAGTTGGTCAGTAGGAAAGGCGGCAAATTTGAAAATGGAGGCGCGAAGTGTTGACTAGTTCCATTTTATTGTTTTTTTTTTAAATTCTGCCCTATTGCTCTAACCTTTTGGACGCCAATGACCGATATATACGCACCGCAGGTTCAACGCCAAAGACCGATTATTCGGTCACAGACCACAGAGCAACATAGACCTACGTGCATATGCATAAAGTTCAATCTGTTGCTTGAAACTGGAGTAGTGCCCTCGTGTTGGAAGCTTGCAAACGTGCAACCTGTGCCCAAAAAAGGTAGTCGTTCAGACCCAGCCAACTACCGTCCAATCTCAGTCACCTCCATACTCTGCAAGATTATGGAGCGTGTACTGAACAAGCGGCTCCTATCATACCTAGAGGATAACGATTTACTCAGCGACTCTCAGTATGGCTTCCGCGGGGGTCGTTCGACTGGAGATCTTCTGGTGCATGCTACTCACCTTTGGAGCGAGGCAATTGAGAGGCACGGTGAAGCCCTTGCGGTATCTCTCGATGTCTCTAAGGCTTTCGACCGGGTCTGGCACGCAAGTTTGGTGAGCAAGCTTCCAGCATACGGGTTACCAGTTGGTCTGTGCAACTGGATTGAGAATTTCCTGAGCGAACGTTCCATTCGGGTGGTGTTAGATGGCTACACATCTGACCAATGGACTATTAATGCCGGCGTTCCTCAGGGCTCTGTTCTGTCCGCGACTTTATTTCTGCTACATATCAACGATATGCTAGTCCCAGATACTTTTGGCTATGCCGACGATAGCACTGTCGTGGACAGATATCTCTCCAATGCTCGGGCCAAAATAGAGGAGGTACAATCTTATCGACGAGCTATGGTAGACCGTCTGAATTTGGCACTTAAGGCAGTGTCCGATTGGAGTGACGCAAACCTGGTCAAATTCAACGCTACCAAAACGCAGGCGTGTCTGTTCTCTGCCAAACGGAGTCCATTCGGCTTGACTCCGACTTTCCGGGATGTATCCGTACCGTTATCCAACCATCTTCAGCTACTTGGCACGAGTATCTCGTCTAACCTGAACTTTGGGGCGTATATTGAATCTCTGGCCAAATCTGCAGCTAGACGATTAGGCGTCCTCGCTAAGGTCAAGCGGTTCTTCACACCAGGGCAGCTCCTTCAGCTTTACGTAGCTCAAGTCCGGTCGTGTATGGAGTACTGCAGCCACCTTTGGGATGGATCCGCCAAGTATCAGCTAGCCGCCTTAGATTCCATAGACAAACGCGCTAGGAAGCTTATTGGAGATGCGGGATTGGTAGAGGCTAGACTGCAGAGCCTTGAACACCGTAGAAAGGTAGCTTGTTTACTTATCGGTATTCTACAGGATACATTTCGGGGAGTGTGCGATGGGATTACATAATCTAATCCCCCCATCTCCGTTCTGCCACCGTGGGACTAGACGCGGACTTGCGTTTCACCCTTACGTCGTTACTCTGCCACTGATTAGAACTAAGCGCTATGCATCCAGCTTTATCATGCGAACGGCTAAGGAGTGGAATTCACTTCCTGCAAATCTATTCCCAGTCAACTATAACTTGGATCTCTTTAAATCGAGAGTGAATAGACATCTCTTAGGCAAGCATGTTCCATCCTAGACAGCATCGGCACTTACCATCAGGTGAGATTGTGGTCAAATGTTTACCTTTTTCCAATAAAAAAAAAAATAAAAAAAAAATTCAGTTTTGACACTTCGGTGACGTGGCGTCTGAGTGACAGCTTTTGTGTTTGACACGGCGTCGAAAAGGTTAACCTTTTGGTCGCCAATGACCGATATATCCGCACCGCAGGTTCAACGCCAAAGACTGGTTAATCGGTCACAGACCAACATAGACCTACGTGAATATGCATAAAGTTTAATTTCAGTTTTGACACTTGGGTGACATGGCGTCCGCGTGACAGAGGGGCTACCGCGAAAACCGAAATTCGCAAATTGCGGGGATCTTACTCTTTTACTCCAATGAAGGCGTAATTAGAGTGACAGAGAAAAATGCCCGCAATTGACGATTTTCGGTATTGGCGGTAGCCCTACAGCTTTTGTGTTTGACACGGCGTCGAAAAGGTTAAACGTAAGAGTTAATGTGATATGTACTGATTTTGTTTTGAAGACTGGTAGATAGAATTTAAGTTGGCTCATGTTTTCATTATCTACCTGCGGTTATGTACGAGTATGTTACCATTTTTTTTTTACTTAATAATAATGAACCTCCAGGTCTGTTTTCTTAAGTATTTTAAGTACACTACATTGTCCTACAAATCCATTTGTATTATTGTGACCGTTTGTTCATAATAATAAAAAATATGAATTTCGCGCCTCTTTCTACTGACAAATTGTGTGTCTTTTTCTACAAATAAATGTTTAGTAAACTTTTCTGCAATATGATTCGGTCGGGTAGTGTAAATAATTATACATATTATGTCCACTCTTTAGTTTTATGTATAGTAATAATAATTATGGTACATAAATAATTAGGTCAATGTTTTTTCAATATGATTCTGGTCGGGTAGTGTAAATAAAAATACATATTTATGTCAACTCTTTAGTTTTATTTATAGTAAAAATAATTATGATACATAATGTAAAACTCAGCCTTCTTATCCTAACCTATCATTAATATAATGAATGTATTCGAGGGTCGGGTTAGCTAGCTCTACTAAAATATACTTAGACTGGGTCACTCACGCAAGGATGTCAGGCGAATTTCGGCCTAAATGACGTGAGTGACTCGTTATAAATATATTTGTGACGTTATCTATGAGAAAGGACCTTATTGTCTATGGCGCTTTCATTTTAAAATTAAGATACAATGTCGCGCGACGCGTGCGGTGTGTCATCGACAATAAGGTCCCTTTTCATAGATAATGCCACATGTTTAATGTCAGAGTCTCACGGAAGTTTTCTGGTTATAACTACAGTCGCCATCAGATATATCGGAGCTGCCAAGGCGCTCAGAAATATCTGAACACGCCTCTATTGTCAAGGCGTTAGAGTGCGCGTTCAGATATTGTGAACACCTTGGCCGCTCCAATATATAATATATTACATTAGGTCTTTCCAGAATTTGAACACAGAACAATAGACACAATAGAGCCCGTCTAAGCTAACTGTGCACCGACTTGAACGTCATGTCGTAGAAAATTTAACACATTCAGTGCCGAAAACCCGACTATCGGGTATTTTATGATTTCGTTCCCAGGCCGGACGACCCGATAGTCGGGATCGTGGTACTACTGCTTTATATGACGAAATTGTGGCCTGGCGCGGACGTCTTGTTTGGGTGGGTGGCACTGGTAGAGACAAAACATCCTCCAGACTGAGCATACTAGCTCTACCCCCTCTGCCACGCATACGGTAGTTTTACTCCATTTTCGACTCGAAAGTGTCTTTGTGTGACATCCGTGTCTTTGAACGGACCAATCACGGCACGGGATCTCGCTCACCTCGTCCCCCGCACCCCCGTATTTTTGGCATCATCGGTTTCATGAAATAATTGCTCTAAACTTAGTCTAGAGGATTCCTAGTCTATGGGCACTGGTAACGAATGTGTTAAATTAATTATGACATTGCCACCTTTTGTCCTTGCAAATGTAATGCAGAGTTAGTTTGGTCCGACTATAAATGTATGCGGTGTAACGCCAATGTGTCATTCCCAAAAGGGACCTTACTTTGCTACGCTCTTTTTGCAAACGTTTGATATAATTACATTTCTGCAAGTTTGTACTTTTCATCTTATCAAAATTCGGAAATAAGATCAGGATTAGGATTGGAACTGCGCGAAGAGCCCTCAAGGTCCCTTATTTTAGAATGACACAACTACACTTTAAATAGCTTTTTATAATCTGGATGGTCTGGTGTTTTGCATTGACTTTTACTAATATTTAATAGCCCATAAATATTGTACTAAAATACTAATGTGTCGTTCCATATAAAAGGACCATAGGCGGACTGGCGGTTTGTGCAGCCTCATATAGTCTGTTCTAGGATCCCTTTTTATACGGAAGGACTCAAATCTTTCCTGCCTACATCGATAAAGGCTGTAAATAGGATATCCAACGACAAAAAATTTACAAAAACGCGGTTGCGTTTTTTTAAGTTGATAGCTAGTAACAAATTCTTCTAAAAAAGTAGATCATTTTAGTAGCTACCTTATCTTTAAGACCCAATAAGATAAATTAAAAGCGTGATTTGGGTGCTAATGTACAAAAACTATTTTTAAACTGCGCACCCCTCTAAAGAACTTAGTCGGACCACGTTGACGTAGTCACTAGTTTTTACGAAAGCGACTGCCATCTGAGCTTCCAACCCAGAGGGGAAACTAGGCCTTATTGGGAATTTGGGATTAGTCCGGTTTCCTCACGATGTTTTCCTTCTCTGAGGGGTGTGCAGTTTCAAAATGGTTTATCTTATACACTCAGTTTAAAGTTTCGTTCGCGTCGTGGATTGGGTCTTTTATTATTAAAGTGGTAACAGACTATCGCACCGCACCAAGGTCATTGCGCGACGTACCCATAAGTAAGAGCTAGAAAGCGATATCTCTTTCTCGCTCTTACTTATCGGTGCGTCGCACAATGACCTTGGTGCGGTGCGATAGTGTGTTACCACTATTAAGCATGTTTTTATGTCCTAGATACTAAAATTACAGTTTCATTGACCAAGCCAAAGTTTTTAAAAATTGCGAATTTCCACATTGCAAAAATTTTGGACACCACTCATGTTTTTGAATGGGGGTCAAAATTTTCTGTTTCCAAAATGAAATTTTCTTTTCCGAGAACTTTTTTGAGACTTTACACAGCTTGCACATTTGTAAGTAAATTGTTCTGCTTTATCACTGAAATGACAGATCGTTTGGAAAAATTGGGGCAATCAAACTGTAATTTTAGCATCTGTTAAGGGGCCCACTGATTAACAGTCCGCCGGAAGGTATCGTCTTTCAGTTGTTCGGAACTGTCAAAATTTGGTTCTAACTGACAGGCCGATACCGTCCGGCGGACTGTTAACCAGTGGGCCCCTTTATAAAAAAACAAAGTTTATAAGCATTTGCCAGATTTTCTCATTATTTTCATTTTTGGAGCGAGTTCCCTCTAATACTCTCTTAGCTAGGATTAACCTTTTGTATTAGATCTATAATAATTTCTAAAGTTAAACCATAGATTTAATGTTGAGATACTAGCTTTCAAAATTCTCTTGTTTTACGACTATCTTTGTCTTAACTCGTTATAGCATTGATATTATTAAATCATTTTAAATTAGATAAAACCCATGAATCATTTTATGGCTCAAATCTATATGTGTTTTCCATAAATTAAAACATAGGGTAAAATTGGACAGTATGACAGTGATTATTTCAATTCTCATTTAGAACCTAAAATTTTTATAGGTACATATTGCAATTACTACTGTACAAAAACTATAAATAATATTTGTACATCTATTTCACATAAATCTAACAATTGGACTGTGTTATGGAATAACGAACTAAGTAGTTCGTTATTCCATAACACAGTCCAATTGATACAATGAAAAAAAAATATGCAAGAAAAAAATGTTTTCTTTCGCCAATTATAACATTTGTATGACATTTGATTATAATTACAAAAATATAATAATTCTGAATCCAATATAAAATCATACCTGATCTTCAAAATATAATTGATTATCACACTCACAATAGCTGTATAGTTTCCTAATGAAAATAACATAAAATTAAATTGGTTTTTCACACTACATTCCACTCCAATTTCAACATTGCATTATGTAAATCTATCTCAATGTTAGATTATAAATCAGACCTTGTCACATATACTACTAGAAAGTTAAATTTTCTATTCAAGTATCCACTTATACTCTGTATCTTTAGGTATTTAAATAAAAGTAAACAAAATCTACTCTCAAATGGCTCCTTATGCCAGTTCAAGATATATGAAAACATTACACGATCAAATAATGTAGGTTAAAGTCGGGTCGTTCAGTGACTGATCCAGGCGGTTTTAAGGTATTTATGCATGGGCCACTAGGCCCACTAGTTGCCTGAAATAAATAAAAAAAATCATTTTTTTTTGTAATTGGTCGGTTAACCAATACATGTTATAACTACCCTAAAATGTACAAATTGTTTGTTTACTTTTATTTAAATACATAAAGATACAGACTATAGGCCAGGAGTTAGCAAACAACGGCCTCAACTCTAGGTAAAATTGTGGCCTTCGTCACCTAAAAAAATTACACCTAGTATTCTTAGACCCCTGAAACCACAATATGTGGCTCTTTGGGATCCTTATTGCTGATTTGCCTCTCCTCAAAAGTTTGCTGACCCCTGTCAAAGACAATTCACACACTGACACCATGATCTGCCATAGACAGTCTTAATGTGTATACACATTCAAACTCTCGCATTTTGTACACATAATTAATGTCATTAATGGGTCTACAACGGGTCATGTGATTAAAATATCAGTATGTTGTTAGTGGCTCTGATCACTTGCCCAGTATGCAAATTGCTTTATGCTTACGATGAGTATACTAGACATAACAATACATGAATGAGGCTCATAGAAACCATCACAGCAAAATGTGATATGGTATGATATACATACTACATACATGTCTCAGGCAGGGATCGCAACCAGTTTTTTGCAAAAACTTCGAA
The DNA here is from genome assembly GCF_910591565.1 of Cydia splendana. Taxonomy (NCBI): domain Eukaryota; kingdom Metazoa; phylum Arthropoda; class Insecta; order Lepidoptera; family Tortricidae; genus Cydia; species Cydia splendana. The sequence continues at coordinate 9,327,863 of NC_085983.1, forward strand.
ATAACCATATATTTAGAATTATTTTACACTTCAAATGTAGGACTCAGTTGCGTTTTTAGGTAACAACTTCGTATTATTAGATTGGCCAATTAGAAATGAAATAATTAAGAGCCCATCGATGTGCACACCAGCGCCACTGTTAAATAATGGTGATTATCAATCTATGCGTCCAAAGTTAAAACAGCCGTTTTTGTTGTGAGTTCATAGATTGACGAATTCAGCAATATAAAAACTAGTTTGATGTATTCAAAAGGTACTTAAATACAAAATACAGTATTAAGCGGCCCCCGTTTTTAAATATCTTTCGTTAAATTAAAATTAATCACGATTATTTAACAGTGGCGCCTGTGAGCACGTTGAGGGACTCTTAACAAAGAACGAAGGAATACCGGTTTCATTCCCATACAAAAAATACCGGTATCCGATCCCTGGTCTCAGGTATACAGTTTTTATGCAGAGAAACTGCAAAAAGCCCATGTACTCAAAAAATCAGATGCATCAAGTCGAGAATACACCAGACACTTGCATTAAAAAGCAAAATAATCCCTGCTTCTATTCTAATCTAGCCATACATTAATGAAATGAGAAATCCGGCAGGTCCTACTAGTGTTACAGGCTTAGTTCTATTTAAGAGTAATATGAGTAAAGAAATAGTGGTAACTCCATACATCAGTTTCTTACCAAAAACGCGAGTTTTTTCATAGTCAACATCTAACGTCAAGTAGTGGAACTATCAGTACCCCTGACACCAGATGTCACAAGTGTCGCTACTGACAAAAAATGTACTATTAAAACAATTTACAACTAATATTAGAAGCAGAAGGAGTTGAAAATAAACTTCCAGTTAATCCGGTTATAATATTGGCTAAAAAATTGTTGAGCATTAGAGTTTTCGTTCTCCGCAACATCTATTGTTAACTGGCAGTACTAATAAATTCCACTACTTGACGCTAGATGTCGACTACGAAATAACTCGCGTTTTGGTAAGAAAACTGATGTATGGAGTTACCACTTTCTTTACTTACGTTACTCTATAGTTCTATTAAAGTCTAGTACGAGACTGGAGGCACCTGTTGCATCATGTTGGCGTAGACACACTGCGTCTCTAAAGGCTTCATCGGAGGCATGGGCGGTGGCGCCATCATGTGCTGGACCTGAGGCATCTGTTGCTGCTGCTGTTGCTGTTGCTGCTGTGGCTGCGGCTGTTGTTGTTGCTGCGGCAACTCCGGAGGCTTCTTATTCTTCTTCTCGCACTTCTTAAACTTAATACCGAGCTTATTCAACAATATTAACCTTAGACTTTCCTTCCCCCCTCTGTAGTTCAACTCGTGTTTGGCCGCTGCTAAGATTTTACTAAGCGTCGGGACTTCTTTCCTCACCGAGTAGCTGTTAACTATGCCGCGGAGCGCGCACAGTTGGAAGTAGTCGAGCTGCACTTTGGTTTTTCTCACTCGCTTTTTCTTCGGGCCCGGAATTCGCGTTTGCGTGGCTTCGGCTCTCAACCCGTCCCGTTTAATACGCTTTATAGTACTTTCTGACAAGCCTGTGGCCGCGCAAGCTCGTTTCACGACATTTTCGACCGGAAACGAGTAGCCTCTATTTTGTTTTTCGGTTTCGAAAAATTTTATAACCTTGAAAATGATTTCTCGGGCTTGCCCGTCAATTGCCTCTTTTTTCTTCTCTTTCTTCTCCGTTTTAGTTTTAACCTTTGACTTTCCGCTAGACAGCGATTGTACCTCTACGCTTATCGTCGCCGTCATCGGCTGTTGCATTTGTTGCTGCTCTTGCGGTGTTTGTAACTGAACCAGGGCATTTTGTAGGATTGTATGGTCCGGACGAACTGGGTTCAAAACATGCACTTCTTGGACTTGAACGTTCATCTTGATAGTTAGATAACTTCAAATATTCTTCGATTAGCTTGCTAATATTGCAGTCTTTGTAAAACAGGCGTCAATCAACTCATTTATGAACACAAACTCGACAAGTAGTTACAAAAGGGCGACGCCATATTTACTAATTGACATAAATGAATGCCACAGGCCACAGCACAGCAGTATCCATAGATAACAAAAAATAATCTTAAGCAATTCGGAATAACTAAACGCAAACAGTGGTACTTTCTGTTCTCACTTCACAGCACCTTCTCAGTGAGTTGTAAAGCCTGACAACAGTTTATTTGACCCTCGCCATTTTGCGGATTTTCAATGGTACTAATTTCTTTTACTGGCAACAAGTATTCTTTGACAACGAACTTTGGATGTCATCGAATGTCACCGATGTAAACAAACGGAAAATATCTACGAATATATTCAAATATAAACGGTTTTATTACAAAAATGCCAAAAAAAATTACCAAAGGTGTGAAAAAAATTGTAGTGAATGCAATCAAATACTTACAGCTTAAAAAAGACGAAGGATTACTTAGCATTCCAATAAACAATGTTTTAAAGTTAGTTGTTGACATGACCGGTATTGACATTTTATAGTGCGGTTTTATTGAACTGGTTAGTTGTTAGGTTTAAACTTTAATATTTCATTTAAGGTTTATGTAGATCGACGATAAAAATCCTATAATCGAATTGGAGACTGAACGTTTTATAATCGAGGTTGGTGGTCCTGAAAGCGACACAACATCTGATGAAACGAAGAATATAATAATATTGAATATTTAGAATCAGATTTTGACGAATAGGTAAATTGAAAGAACCGAATTATCTGTAAGCAATGTTTTGACATTATACGAGTATCAACCACGTATCAACATGAAGCCAATGCCCACTACCCCGACTATACATGACGTAAGCACATTATTGCCATACGTAAGCTGTTTGCAGCGACACTATCTCAGGGTTAAATAAACTGTTGTCAGGCTTTAATTTAACTATAAAAGAAATGGTATTGAATTAGAATAGAGTGTAGGTATGGTCTAAAATAGGATAAGTACAAAACTTATAACAGTACAGAACAATTTTTATTTTTTTTGTATGTTTATGTTTATTGTGACTTAATTCTGTTTATTTATATATATGGTACAAAAACAAGTCAAAAAACAATAAATAAAAATAACTTAAAATTACAATTAAACTAAATACAAACTATTTATGTTATGCTTCATTAAGCATGAAAGTAAATATGAGTGAAAAATAAGTGAGAATTCTTAGTAACACTGTTTTGACATTTGCAATGAAAATGAAAACTATTGAAAAGGTCGAGGAACATGCTCAAAACAGTCTACCTCGTCGATTAATTTCGAATATCCTAAAATGTCGTGTGTAAATCATTGCCAGGGCTGTCTATCGGCAGAAAGGCACCTTGCGCCGGCTGGAAAATATGAGAAATTGTACAATCGGTTATTATTGACCAAAACAAACACACCTGTAAGTATGCGGCTTATTTTGTACAGTCAACTGTAAAAATATGGGTGTAGACAACTTACTCAAAAATATGTCCCATAGTTCTTAATTCACTGACATAAGAGTTATGGGACATATTTTTAAGATGATTTGTACACCCATATTTTTACAGTTAACTGTACATAATGTACTTAAGTAGTTTACATAACATTTCATATTATTTCAGGCCAGTATGCTGCTCTTTTGCTGGGAATGCACAAAGACGTTGCAAAACATCTACAAGTTTCGCCAGAAAATATCTGAAGCCCAGAAACTATTGAACAGTAACTTGGTATGTTTAGTAACTAACTTATTTTCATACCATCTAACTTTATTAATAATAACATAAAAATTTGCAATAAAAATAAAATTTACAAACAAGATATATACAGTGGTATTACTAAAAGAAATTAATAACTAGCTTAAATAAATAAATGATTTATCAAATAGGAATAAAATTCCATACCTACCATTTTTTTAGGCAGGCATCTGGTTTTTTATCCCATAGCTTAGTACTTAGTCCATCACTCTCATCCAATAGCCTAGTTCATTTTATATTCCATCAAATCTCACTTTTATAAGCCTTTACACCCTGATGGGTGCTACCTCTGTGTGCTTACCATGACATAGGTAAGCACGGCATCCCCTAAGTGCACAACTTACATTTCCTTAAAGTGTCAAAAGCGCCTCTATGTGTTGACTTTGGCTCCACATGCCTCTCAAATGTCCAGAACACCATAATTCCGTGTTGGGTAAAGATATTGTTTATTTTTTCAGTCAAAATATGAATCTCTCTCAAGCCTCACTGCTATCATCAAAGTTAATGAATATGAAAGAACTATTAAATATGAAGAGCCGACAACAGATGTTGAACGAAAACCGGAGCCAGATTATCAGAATGAAACCAATAACAAAATAGAAATAAACAATATTGAAACAGAAACTGCTAATGATGAACATATAACATATGAAACTGTAAAAGAGGAAGTTAAATATGAAGATCATATTTACGATGGGCATATTGATGATATTGAAAAGTTTGATGATGAAGATGTTATAGAGGAATATATTGATGATATTGATAAGTTTGATGATGAAGATGTTATCGAGGAATATATTGATGATATTGATAAGTTTGATGATGAGGATGTTATAGAGGAATCGATTGATGATATTGATAAGTTTGATGATGAAGATGTTATAGAGGAATATACTGATGATATTGAAAAGTTTGATGAAGTTGTTATAGAGGAATCCGTTCAAGCTGTGGTTCCTATAAATTTAAATGTTGTTAATGATAATACTGCTGTCTCACAAATAGGTGAAGTTGATGTGCAGGTTAAAAAGAAAAGGAAGAAACCGGTTCTTAAAAATAAATTTAGGACTATTATTATGGAAATAGTTAAACAAAGTTTGTTATATGACAAAGTAAGTGAAGTTTACTTTTAAGTAGATTTTAAGATAAATTGATCACAACTCAATTGGGTGTATCTTAATCTTATTATTAATTTCTGGCAGACCGAGCTTTGCTCAGAAAACATTAAAAAATCCATCGATTTTGTTAGAGCTGTTTCCGCGATCCCCGAAATATGTGACGTTCCACGGGAAAAGGTACCTTATGAGGGTTTCTAGTTTCGGAGATATGAAATGTTTTGTAAAGAGGTGAAAAAATGCTCAATTTTTTTTTATTGTGTGATCTGAAACCTTAATGCGTAAAGTTTGTTTACCTGTTTTTATTTTTGTTATAAGTTAGTTATAAGCCTAGTAATGTCGTCTCAGAGTTTAGTAGAAAAGGTACCTTATGGAAAAAAGATTGAAAATTCCCAAAAAAACTAGTCAATACGGGAAAAGAAGTTTGGTAGAGAACTGTATTAGCATTCTGCAAAACTAATTTGATAATTTCAGTTCTGGTTGGGGCGTCTCGCAAATATTATAACCGTACATAGACCGACATCACAAATCCAAGTAGCCTGCTATTATACCAAAGTTACTCTCATCAAGTCTTTCTTAACTAGAATAATCTTCATTTGGTTTGGTCGCATGCAGTAAATCAGCCATTGGTTTGCTGAAAAATGCCAATACCCGACGCATTACCTTATGGAATATCTGAGGTCATTGAACCTCAATGCCGCTTATCTTCAATAGCAACCGAAATATATTATTGATAAGAAATAGACGATTTATACCATCTTAACCCCAAAATATTATTAGTTTATCCTAACTGTTCCATCATCATCATGCCTCATCATGTAACTTAATCACAAGGTACCTTTTCATTACATACAAATTATTGGTCTTTTTAAGATTAGTATGACGAAGAACTAGTTAAATTTGGGGCAGTTTAATGTAAATTAATATTTTCTATTCATAAAAGATAAACTGTAATATGATTGATATTTTGTAGTGATGTATTATTAGATTTATTTCCATAAGGTACCTTTTCGTAAATGTATGGAGCAAATACTGTTATTGTTATGTAAGTTTAAAGTGGCATAAGGGGTTAAATATAGTATTTAGTTGGGGTTTTAGGATTTATTTCATTTGAATGACAGAATTTCTTTCATATGTGCTCAGAAAAATTGATTGTGTGTCACATTAAAAGTAAAAATATTCAATTTTGTGATTTTATATGAAAAAGTCAGAAAATACATTTTCACCTCTAAATCGGTATTGTTTTTTGCTTAAACTGTCTGTCAGTGTCGTTTTCTAATAGATAAAATTTAAATCTTGAGAGCTCATTGCAATCAATCGTGAAAATGAAATAAAACTTTATTTTCAAGAGATTGGTTAGTATACACATAAATCAGTCGATATCAAAAGTTTCTATTTCCATTACAGAACAAGTCGCAATATTTTTTTAATCTCAGATATATAAGGTATTATTATTTGTACTCAACTATGTAACTTACTTCAGGAACATAGTTTTTTAGGCGGCTAAACTTAAAACTTCTCTATCGTAAAGTTGCTCATTTCACAACATTATTTTCAAAAAATCATATCTCTGTAACTACGCAACCTAGAAGGTTGATCTTTTGTGTTGTCGATAGCTTATTTATTGTAGATTACTGGGGTATGCATAACTCCATACCCGCCATAAGGTACCTTTGACCGTGGGACGTCACATATATATATAAATAAACAAGAATTGCTCCTTTAAAAGTATTAAGTAAGATTTTGTGAGTGTGATCATTATACCTTATTGTATTATTTCAGGTGCCGATCAACGACGCAACAGTAAAAGAATGGATGGAAAAAAAGAAAAAACAGTTGAGCAACAGAAAATTCCAGTGCCAGCTCTGCTACTGCGGGTTTGGCCAGCAGAAGACCTACGACCGACATGTGGCTGTGAAACATGCCAAGGTTTGTAGATGTAGATGTAGTGTAGGGATGCCCGGCAAGTGTTATTTATATGTCATAATTACATAGAAGTTTGACGTTTAAAATAAAACTTCAACTGCGTGGACTATCAAAATCTCTGCAGACTTTTCTTGGTCTAACTCAAGAAATATTAACGTGATTAATAAGTGAAAAATGAACTATTCCCCGTTTGCATAAAAGTCCATATATCATATCATATATCATAATTCTCTCATTCTGTTCCACCCGATATAAAATATTGTTGAATTATTAAAATTCCTCTTTTTTCAGTCTCTCGGCCGCTACAAATGCGACATATGCAAATCCAGGTTCCCAACCCGTCAGGCACTGAAGAATCACGTATCCACACATTATGTGCAGTACGTGTGCAAGCTGTGTGGCGAGGCGTACTACACAACCAAAGAGATGCGTGTACACCTCATGCACGGCCCGCACGGCCGGATGAAAGAGTGTTTAGAATGTGGACTGCAATTTGAGTGAGTAACACACACACACACACACACACACACACACACACACACACACACACACACACACACACACACACACACACACATCACGCACGTACACACACACTTGCACACTTGACGCACACGCACGGCCGGGTGAAGGAGTGTTTAGAATGTGGACTGCGATTTGAGTGAGTAACACACACACACACATACACACACACACACAGAAAAAGATAAAAGACATACACACTTGACCCACTCGCACGGCCGGGTGGAGGAGTGTTTAGAATGTGGACTGCGATTTGAGTGAGTAACATACACGCACACACACACACACACACACACACACACACACACACACACACAGAGAAAGAGAGTAGACACACACTTGACGCATCGCACGGCCGGATGAAGGAGTGTTTAGAATGTGGACTGTTGCGATTTGAGTGAGTAACACACACACACACACGCACACAGAAAGAGAGTAGACATACACACTTGACGCACACGCACGGCCGGGTGGAGGAGTGTTTAGAATGTGGACTGCGATTTGAGTGAGTAACACACACAAACACACACACTCACATAATACAGAGAAAGATATACATACTTGACGCACACGTACGGCCGATTGGAGGAGTTTTTAGAATGGACTGCGATTTGAGTGAGTGACAAGACACATGTGCGCGCGTACATACACACACACGCACACACACAGAGAGATAGACTATAAACACACTCCATATAAGTAAGCATAAGTAGAGTGCTCACTCCATACGTGAGTTTTGTTACCAAAACGCCTATTATTTTCGTAGTCGGACCTTATTCTCGATGGCGCTTACGCCATTATTAATGATGCTCCGATATAAATTCAATGCCACGCGACGCTGTGCGGCGTAAGCGCCACTGACAATAAGGTCCCTTTTCATAGATAATGGCCCTTTTTTTGTGAAAAGTTACCATTAATATTGAACTGTATTGCAGTTGCAGACAGCGGTCTGAGTATCTCGAGCACTACAGAGTGATGCACGATCAATTCTTCTGCGATTACTGCGGGAAGAGGTATCTCAAGAAGGAAACTCTGACACGGCATATCCGGTAAGTTACCAACCAGAGCCTCAGAATAAATAATAGTACTAGCAAAGATAATTCAAAAACAGAGGCGGATTGTCAATGTAAATTATGTAGCCACAGTAAATTTACTGCCATCTTTCGGCAGAAGATTAAATCTTTTAGAACGCCATTTGACTTTGATCCTTATTATTTTACTGATATGTGTTAATTTGTTAAATGTCAAAAATTTACGCCATCTACTCGAGAGTAGACCAAAGGTATGGTGTGCAGTCTTTTCGAGCGATGGCGCCATACCTTTGGCCTACTGTCGAGTAGATGGCGTAAATTTTTGATATTAACAAATTGACACAGTATATCAGTGAAAGAATAAGGATCGAACTCAAACGGCGTTCTAAAAGTTTTAATCTTCTGTCGAAAGATGGCAGTAAATGTACAATGGCTACATAACTTACCATGACAGTAATTTTCTATAATATAGTATAGTGTATATTATACACTCTATTCTCTTTAGTACCAGGTACAGAAGTTTCATTTTCTAACAAAACGAGTCTATTACGACAAATATGACCGCTAGGTGGCGCAAGCGCGAGCAGGCGTCCGTTCTGTAGCGCAGTCTGACTACGACGATGTAGGATCCTACATCGGATCGGACAATGTGAAAACGCTCTAAGGGGCACACAATTTCCAACATAATTTAATTCAACTGGGTAGTGACCCTGGCTGCGACGCCGATGGTCCTGGGTTCGAATCCCGGTAAGAGCATTTATTTGTGTGACGAACACAAAATATTTGTTCCCGAGTTGTTTTCTATGTATATAAGTATGTATATCGTCGCCTAGGACCCACAGTACAAGCTTTGCTTAGTTTGGGTTTGGCTGATCTGTGTAAAATGTCCCCTAATATTCATTTATTTATTTATATCAACTTGTTTACAGTACTCACCAGGCTCGTGAGCCTCGTCCGTCTGATCAGATCGAGTACCGTTGCAAGATATGCGACAAAATACTCTGCGACCGGAACTCCCTCCATCGCCATTATGAACGCAAACACGTCGAGGAAGCGACGGAGCGCAACTATTGTGTCGAATGTAACCGGCAGTTTAAAAACAGTTGCCAATACGACGAACATCTGAAGTACAGCGTCAAACACAGGCCGAATCCCGCGTAAGTACATACTAGATAAATAAATAAATATTATAGGGCATTTCTTTTTACACGAATTGACTAAGCCCCACGGTAAGCCGATGAAGGCTTGTGTTGTGGGTACTTAGACAACGATATATATAATATATAAATACTTATATATTTACATAGAAAACAACCATGACTCAGGAACAAATATCTGTGTCAGCATACAAATAAATGCCCTTACCGGGATTAGAACCCGGGACCATCGGCCAGACCGGTCGTCAAAACACTACATACTAGACCGCGGGCCAGGAACAGATTTTCCATGACCAATCGCCTCCCGGGTGATAACTCGTATAGTTAACGGTTATGTATGATGAACCGTCATGGACGTCAGCTGCCGCACCGTTGGTGGGTTGACCACCGAAACGTGTAAAAAAAATTAAATAAATTTTGGCATCGCCTCCCGTTTGATACTTTGTCAGAAAATAGTTTAGATGTTATTATAAATAAAAAAAACCGTCAGCCGGCTGTATAGCGGTGGAAAGACCGTCAGCTACCTGCATAAACATATAAAAAATAAGCGCTGTACCTTTTTATTATAGTAATAACTAAATCATGAAACTTTGCATGTAGCATTTCATCAGGCTTTTCATAAACGCCGTACGGATTTGCGGACATAAATGGTAAGGCGCGTATTTTTTACATGTTTATGCAAGTAGCTGACGGTCTTTCCACCGCTGTACAACCGGCTGACAATTTTTTTAATTCACGATAGCATCTAAACTATCATCTGACAAAGTATCAAGCGGGAGGCGATGACTGACGATATTTGCTCCTGGCCCGCGGTCTATACATAGAGCAAAGACATATGTAACTTCGTATAAGACGAATAAAGTCTAAGGAAAAAACGTGCCTCGGAATTCAAGTAAAAGTCATTCTCGAATAGATGGCGCACACACCTTTAGCCTATCCTCGGCTAGATGGCGTGACGACACCGTTTCATATTTAACAATTTTAACACATAGATAGGGGTCATCCATTAATTACATCACACGTTTAGGGGGAGGGAGGGGGTCAAGAAAATGTGACATGTTGTGACAAGGGGGAGGGGGGAGTCATACACTTTGTGACGTCACTTCAACTTCATCAGTAACCGAAAATGTATTTAAATTATTTTATACGCTAATTATCATTTAAATAACAAGGTTTTGAAACGATAATCGTTTTTATTCGTTTAATTTTATTTCTTAATCAGTTTTGGGTTATAAAATTACTAATATTTCTTTTGACAAAAATATTTGAATAAAATATTAAATAAATATTCGCCGATTTCGTTGAAGAAATGTGACGTCACACCAGGGGGGAGGGGTTTGCCAAATGTGACCAAGTGTGACAAGGAGGGGGGGAGGGGTAAAAAAACCTAGAAATTCGTGTGACGTAATTAATGGATGACCCCATATCAGTGAATGAACATGGATCAAAATGATATAAAAATAATAAAATCATTTATCCATATATATACATTTTTTGATAACTTTATACGTTTTTATTTTGAGTTTTAGTCGTGTGTCGATAGATGGCAGTAAATTTACAGTGACTACAAAATTTACAATGACAGGACCCCTCTATACTATCTATTCTTTTTGCATAGAGTAATATAAGTAAAGAAAGAGTGGTAACTCCATACATCAGTTTTCTTACCAAAACGCGAGTTATTTCGCAGACGAGATCTAACGTCAAGTAGCGGTTGGTTTGAACTTATGTTTTAGCATCCCGTGCCCGGACTGCGGCAAGGTGTACACGAAGAAGATTAACATGACCAATCATTTCGCGCTCGTCCATCTCAAGAAGACCAAGTTTTACTGCGCGCCCTGCGAAATGGTATGTTCTGACATGTCGGTCTTATTGCTTTATTCATCTAATATAGTTCGTTATTTTAGCATTAGAATAAGACTATGCGATCTTGACGTGTCTTTTAATTGAAAAACGCTTTTTAATAATCAGTAACTATTACTTATGAAAGCAAAATAATGTTATTTATATCGTATATGATTCATAATTATTACATATTTGCCGTGACTTATTTTTGAAAAGTGTTTTTCTATGAAAAGACATGTCAAGATTGTTTACCTTTTTTCTAATGCTAAAAAAAACGAACTATAGCGGCCCGCCCCGGCTTCGTACGGGTCACACAAAACCTTAACAAATTATACAGGGTGGCCAAAAAATAAGTGCATTCCCCTCCCATAGGAAATGGACTAGCCAAAATGTATGAAACAGGCAAATTTTTTTGTTGGTCCCATAGTAAAAGTTGCTCAGTATAATCCCAAAACCTCCCTGGTAACGGGAATGCACTTATTTTTTGGCCACCCTGTATACCTAAACCTTCCTCAAGAATCACGCTATTGATAGGTGAAAACCGCATTAAAATCCCATCAGTAGTTTTTGAGTTTATCGCAAACATACAGACAGACGCGGCGGGGGACTTTGTTATATAAAGTCACAGAACACCGCCTCTAGAAACCTAATATTGGCCATTTTGTTCCCGACGCAAATCACCAAACTGTGAGGTGCGGGAGGGGTGCTCACGGCGTTGCGATTGGTCGTTTCAAACATGGCGCGCTGACACGTGTAAGCGTAGGGATGGGACATGTTCATTACAGTTAGTGGGTACTGCTACCAGTGATACCGAAATTTATTGTGGTAAAATTGTTACCAATTTAGAATACTTAGAGTAAACTTACTTAATAATTATATTGATTAATTTAATATTTCATTAAGTAATTTAACCACAATTTAACAATGTACCTGAAATGTTTACTTAACATATTAGGGCATTTCTGTTTAAAGTACCCAGAACATGAATTTTAAAGTTTAGAATTTTTATATTCTTTCCACTCAGAATCGCAATCTCTTTCGATACGAGAAAAAAGTGTCGCCAAAATCTCATACAATTATTTTCTTTTGTCCGTTTTATTAAGGTCATAGAAGGTTGTATTGAAAACATATTCAAATGGACCAATAATATATGCCTATTACAAATCAACTCCGAGTTCTCTCGCACTTCTTTGAAGTTCATCATCAGGTCCATTTCGTGACATGAGACCTAACTGCTCACCTAGAGGATTCTAAAAAACCCATACAACATATGTCTAAGACATACCAACACCGAGTTCCCTCGCACTTCTTTGAAGTTCATCATCAGGTCCATCTCGTGACATGAGACCTAACTGCTCACCTAGAGGATTCTAAAAAACCCATACAACATATGTCTATCACAAACCAACACCGAGTTCCCTCGCACTTCTTTGAAGTTCATCATCAGGTCCATCTCGTGACATGCGGCCTAACTGCTCCGCTGGCCTAGAGGATTTTAAAAACCTTACACACATATTATATTATTATTTGTATCTCCGTTACAAACTCTCGGGTTTTTAAGCCCGGTCGTTTATTAGGCGTGCGTGGGGATATAGATCCAACACGTAGAGGCCGTTTGGAGAGCTTTGATGTCATGTAGAACGCCTGCTGGAACCCGTTCATATTATTATTATTTATATTATGTCTAAAATGTTACAATACGATATGACGAAGCACGAAGTTTCCGCAACTGAAAAACCATCATCGTCACATCACTAGTCGAAAGGGAAAGGGATAGCGCATTGCATTTTCAAGTTGACGAAAAGGGACGGACATACTTCGCCTCTGCTTACGACCAGTATAAAATGAACCCCGCGGACAAGAAACATTATTATTCAATGAAATAATGATTATTATTTCATTGAATAATAATGTTTCTATATTATTAACATTATTCAATGAAATAATGAATTTGACTTTCCTGTGGGATGTTATTCCATCTGTTTCGTAAGTAGATGTCTTAGATGACTTGCCACACCATTTTACGCTGCAATATCCCATGATTTCCCAATGAATTCAATAGTTTACGATTTATTTTCTTAGACTCGTGCACACTGCTAACAGGTCGTAACCTTGGGCGCAACTGATCGGAGCGGCGCGCGAACAATCTTATATTTGACCTATACACCATACGGGCGGTGGCCGCGAGTCGTCCTATAAGCTCGGTCTATAGGGGTTGGTCTGTGTATAAAGTGTAGTGATGCTGTAGCGCTGTGGCACCTTACAAAACAAAGTCCCCCGCCGCGTCTGTCTGTATGTTCGCGATAAACTCAAAAACTACTGATGGGATTTTCATGCGGTTTTCACCTATCAATAGCGTGATCCTTGAGGAAGGTTTAGATGTATAATTCGTTAAGGTTTTATGTATGTAAATCCGTGAGAAGCCAAGGCGGGTCGCTAGTTATTTTTAAAGCAACTTTTCATTAATAAAATAATAATAAATAATAAATATTATAGGGACATTCTTACACAAATTGACTAAGCCCCACGGTAAGCTCAAGAAGGCTTGTGTTGTGGGTACTCAGACAACGATTATATAATATATAAATACTTAAATACATAGAAAACAACCATGACTCAGGAACAAATATCTGTATCATCATACAAATAAATGCCCTTACCAGGATTCGAACCCGGGACCATCGGCTTCATAGGCAGGGTCACTACCCACTAGGCCAGACCGGTCGTCAAACCCATTCATTCATTCATTGTACCTATTTATTATGTTTTGATATTTTTGCGTGTCACAGTACTTCCTGAACGGGTTCCGGCTGAGATACCACCAGAAGTACTTTCACGAGAAGCGACCCAAGCCCAAGCACAAGATATGCCACTACTGCGGGAAAGGTTTTAGTGTACGTATACTACTTATATTATAAACCTAAGCGCCACTTGCACTATCCCACTAACCCGGGGTTATCCGGTTAAACCTGGCGTTACCATAGTTAACAGTACAATTTGACACTGGGTTAAAGGTTTAACCAAAGCCGCCTGGATGGCTTTTGTATTTGATTGGTTAATCAACAAATGTTATATCCAAAGATGTTGCGAATATTCGCATGCGCATCCGCAGAACATCCGCATCTGCATCCGCATTCGCATAAAATCGATGCGAAGCTCATGCGGATGCGGATGTCGACCAAGTCCGTACAGGAACGTTTTAGTGGCGCCGTAAGTGTTAGTTAATTTCGTCATTATATATAACGAAATCGTCTAGATCCAGATCCTGTTTATTAAATAAAACGCACCTATATTCTTGCTCAAATACTAAACGTTTCGTTTTTTTTTTTAATAAAAATTACTACAAATGTAATATTTGACGTTTTTTAAGTACCAAATCTTGTGAGTGTGAGCACAGACTACATATATACAGACGCCGCCATCCCATACATTAAAAATGCGACCGCCTAAAAGCGCATCGTTACCAGATGGCGTCACTGAAAATGCGCTATTGCCTATCATGGACACGAGATGGCGCTGTGTCACATCCAAATCATAGAACTCCTAACGACATCTATACATCTTCATTGAAAGTTAGTAGACATATGCCGTTGCCAACGATTAGGAATAATCAACAGATGTCGCTTTATAGTGAATTTAATAAATCATGAATCTAGTTTAAAACTGGATCAGGCATGAGTGGTGGAAGGAAACAGGATAGTCTTATGAATCTTTCAGTAGGAGTAAAGAGAGTTAGGGCACCTTAAGGAGTACAGGGAGGGAAGGGAGAGGCAGGGTACAGAGAAATAGCGTAGCCAAACGGTATAACCATAAAATAATTTCGGAAAACGATACTGTGGTGATGATAATATTTATATATTAGAAGCTACATAAGTCTTGCCGAAACTATTTAAACCGGCTGAAAATAAATACCTGTCATAATAATTTTGCGCATGCTACCATTGGTGCATGGCAAAAGGATTAGACATTACTACTAGCGAAAGTCCGTGTATTTGCCACCATGTAGGGAATGCAATAACCGGCCAAACTTCATAACCGGTTTCGGTTATGCCCGAAAAATAACCGAATATCGGTTATAATCGGTTACGGTTATTTTAGACGAAAAATTATAAATTTACAATGAAGTAATTAAAAAAATACAAAAATCTTTGTTTTAGTACCTACAGTATTAGGGAATGTGAGTAAAAGTCTTCGTTTTTTAATAAAACACACCAAATACAGTAAAAGTAAAATATGACCTTGAACGTGATACAATATTCAATAAAAATATTTCATTAATAAGGGAAGTAAATTTGGTATATTTTTGTTATTAAAGTCCACGAATGACAAAAATTATAGTCACAGGCGTCACAGCCAAAAATGGCAGGATTTTGTAGTCATTTGATGATAAAAACATACAATTTAAGTCATAAATAAATAACCGAAAATAACCGTAACCGGTTATTCGGTTATGAAATTTTGTCAAAATATTCGGTTATAACCGAATATTTCGGTTTCGGTTATAACCGATTTGCATTCCCTACCACCATGCCACTGGTACTTGAGCGTTTCTTTATATTTTTTTAATACAATTGCTCAAAAAGTTTAGTTTTTGTAGCTGCAAATCGTGTGTAAATTTTGATTTTTTTACACTAGTGCTAAAAAGTAATCTGATTGATACTTTTTAAATAAATGAGTATTATGCGAGACCCGCTTATAAATGACCCACCTGACCAACGCGCGATTGGGCAAAAAGAAGTATTATTCGAGACCCAATAGTATTACTTGAACAACGCGCGATTGAATGAAGCCGTCGTTCGTACACTGTACTTAATATAAATGACCGTATAAATGTATCAATATTGTTTTTTTACATAATTATATGTTCTGAATTAATAATCAATTTTTCTTCAATTGGCATATGCTTACAACAGTGACAACAGAATCCACATTGAAAAAAATGGCAATTAAAAGTTAAACTTTTTTATTCCCTTCCGCCTTTTTGCCACGAAAGCATAAGTTATTAAATAAAAATGTGTGATTCAGACGATTTTGGAGTTAATGGGATAAAATACCTCAATACATGCTCAATTCACTCTTTATCGTGACTTCTAAAAATTTACGATACAAGTTGCATTGCAATAACTATAAAAAAGTAACTGATTTGACTAGTTCGAAAATACCCTATTGTAACAATAGGATGCGACGTTGTCGAGTCAAACTTTCGCTTCGCAGCAGGGGGCCTAGCCAAAACGCATTTCGAAAAAAGATATCGCTAACGAATCGATAAAAAATGTATGGGAATGACAGGTACCGCAGATGAGTCTGTCGAAAAATATTAACGAATACAAAAATGTTAGCCAAGTTGCAATGTTGTAACGAAACGCAAAACTTTCGTTACCGGGATTCGACATCTGAGGGGCTACCGCGAACACCGAAATTCGCAAATTGCGGGGATCTTTCTCTTTTACTCCAATAAAGGCGTAATAAGACTGACAGAGAAATATGCCCGCAATTTGCGAACTTCGATTTTCGCGGTTATAGCCCTGTCATACATTGTCTAGCCAAGTGACACTTTTGACAAGCGTTATCGCCTCCTAGGTGTCGATACGTAGCGCGAGCTATCCCCTTGCAGATAACTTACCGAAGCACAAGAAAATACCGAATAATAGTGTTTGTAAATTAGAATTTGTAATAAAAAGCATACTTCAACATTATTGTGGGCGGCGAAAAACGCGGAAGTGTTGCTTAGACGCAGGCGCCGTCTGAAAAATCGCCTCTATTGAAACTTGAAACTGCTTAGGAAAGGACTGCCCTTAGCTGGTGATCTTATCATGTATGCTACGATCAAAGGATTGTGGGCCGTACGCAGCATTTCACCCAAAGGATCCAATGTGACCGAGGCGCTGAATATCTCCCTATCTATAGTGACAGTGTCATGGAAAAATGGATTATGCACCCACAAATGCAACACGAAACAATGTCCCTACAAAGGTAAGAGTGAGTCAATAACTTATCCCTACTATACCTACTAATAAGTATATAAAATATGTTATTAATGCTAAAATAACTAATGTGTTCCTGTTACGTCATCAAATATAAACCGATGAACGGTGTAGATTAAATTTGGTACCCATATGCGCAATGGCATGCACTTGTTTTTCAATAGGAAAGTGAATTGAATGTGTAAAGGCAAAGGTATATAGGTAAAGGCTTTACAAATATAGATAAAGACTCGGGAACAAAAGTTCTTCACACAAATAAATGCCCTTCCCGGGAAGCAAAACCATCACCTTCATAGGCAAGGTCACTAACAACTAGCAATATTGTAGTGTCATCCCATTTTCTTAAATTGATTTGAAAGGGATGAGACTACAGTGTTGCTACTTTTTAATTTCTACAATTTCTAGTCGGACTCTACAGTAAGCTCAAGAAGACTTGTGTTGTGGGTACTTAGGGTACTTAGATAACTATATATAGATGGTCAAACCAATTTGTCAGTCAGTAAGAACCAGGAAAACTATACTCATACTTATCTTTTGGGTGCTAGTACTGGTATATGACAAAGCTAGTATGATTCTCTCTGTCTTTGTTTGAAATGAGACAGTCCTTTGACAAACTATACTTAAATACATAGACAACACCCATGACTCAGGTACAAAATATCTGTGCTCATTACACAAACAAATTTCCTTACCGGGGATTCAAACTCAGGATTATCAGCTTAACCGGCAGGGTCACTAGTCACTACCAACTAGGCCAGACGGGCTGTTGTCATACATATACATTATCAACCATATTAATGAAACTTTTTCATATTATGAAACATTGTATATGACTTCTTTTGGCAGGCGCAGATACAGTCAGCTGCAGAGAAAAGGTCCCACCCCTGCATACAAACTTCTATGTAGTGGTGGTACCTTTTCTCTGCAGCTGACTGTACCTACACACTATATAAAAATAATCATAACATGTACTTACACAAAACATTTAGTTTTTTTTTGTCATATGACTGGTAGAGAATAAATATTATAACCAAATGTTACAGAGTTTGTTGAAAAACTAAGCATTCATTTTGTTTCAGGTGACTTGGATATTCATTGCAGCCTTGGCATATGAACCAATACTTTATGGTGCTCCAAAGTCAGGGTCAAGGGAAGAAACTATGTCACATGTACAACCACAAAAATATATTGAGTGTTGTTTTACTATTTTAATACACTGTACATAATATATGTACAAACAAGAATGCTTGGCTACTGATTTCATGCTGCTGGCAAAAAATACCTGCTGCATCTTTCATTAATAGATTTTCAATAAAATAAATTAACTTTTTAACCCAATCATTGTGTCATTTATTTATGGTGGTTACCACCTTAACTTTTGGTATGCTTAGGAGCAGATCTGCTCCCATGTACTTACCTATATTCAACTTTAAAAAATGCATTAATTTTTAAAAGTTGTCTTTGTAAAACGACCGGTCTGGCCTAGTGAGTAGTGACCCTGCCTGCTAAGCCGATGGTCCTGGGTTCGAATCCCAGTAAGGGCATTTATTTGTGTGATGAACACTAATATTTGTTCCTGAGTTATGGGTGTTTTCTATGTATATAATTTTGTATTTGTCTATATAAGTATGTGTATCGTCGCCTAGCACCCATAGTACAAGCTTTGGTTAGTTTGGGGCTAGGTTGATCTGTGTAAGATGTCCCCAATATTTATTTATTTATTTATTTTATTCAATTATGATTGATATATAAATTACAAATTTTTGACAGGAGCATACAAAAGGTTAAATATGAACAGCCAGTAGCTTAGCGGGTGAGATTACCTTCCCAAATTTCCATTGACTATAAATAATAAAGATGTGTTTAATTCATTTTTAACGCCTCACTCACTTAGGTATTTCTATTACTGAGTAAACAAAAATCAAAGACAGGTAGGTAATAAAAAAATAATATTAAGTAACAATATGATTTATTAGTTTTGGTTTCACAGGCAGCTTTTATCTTATCTAATGCATCTTCTTAGTCGGCGTCTTCATTGCTGAAGGTTGTGTCTAGTTTGAAGAGTTTCCTGCGCGATGTACCATGCTTTTCCAAGTGTTCCTGTCCTCGGCGATCTTAATAGATAAATCTAATGCATAACATCTATGTATTCAATGTCCGCTTGACTTTTGTTAATTTCGAAAATGTTTGAAGTCTATGAAGTAAATGAATTCACTGAGGTTACACTGATTCGGGCAAACCTGTCCACAATTTCACTTCACGGTTTGAATCAATACTAACACTTAAAGTATTGTCTCTTCTGGTCAAGTAAGCCAGCAGTGCACGTCCTTAGCACTGGTAACTGCCATGAAGGCGTCATTGCAGCGGCAGCTCTGACTGTACGTGCCAACTTGGCGAGGACTTCTCAGCGTGGAAGAAAAGCCCGCGGAGCCGCTCTTGCCCGCTCTGGCTGCGTCGCCGCCTTGGTTGGGGCTGCGGGGACGACGGCTGTCTGAAATTGTTAAACTTTAGGTCAAAATTATATGCAATTAACAACGCACTCTTCAAATATTACACTATATAGAGTTATTTTATCACGAAATTGTGATAAACTAAGTTAAACAAATACCAACATATTTAATTTGCTTACCGATAAAACAATTATTTTCTCCAAAATTAGATTCGCTGTTCACTTGACACTCTTGACAGCTGACAGATGATGTTTCTTGACGGTTTTGAACGAGAACCACAGACAAAAATTAATTTTTACCGACTTGGCGCATAGAATGAGCGAAAACTAAAAAGATTGCCTCTTGGCTAGGTTATTATAAACATTATCGACCAGTCGCTCGCGAACGTAGAGATCGAATCGATTAGGAGCGAATGTAATTTGGCTACGGGCCCAGTTTGGCAACGTCGCGTCTTGCTTTTATTTTTAAGCAACAGATTTGTACCATTGTATTTAGTACCTATACATACAAATATATGTTTTCATAACGTTCCTTTTCAACTTCTACCATGGCAAAACCCGTAGTACCCGTACCTATCAAACCGGAAATTATTACACAAAAGCATTTAATTTTTGTTTTTAAGTATATACTTTTTCTGTTGTAATTAGAATAGGTAAATATATCTAATTTTGCTTATATCGACAAGGCAGGTGTTTGTATCACTAATTACGTGACCTTTAAGTATAGACAGACAACAGCGTGCACAGAAACGTCAAAAACGGCATAAAGTACTGATTATTGCTATTTTAAAATAGTCCCCTACTTCAGGGTAATCCTGTTCCTTAAAAAAGCAGAAATGGACACTGAGGCATTTCATTATTTTGGAATTTAAGTACTATATAATATTATTTGTAGTCTTTTGGAATATCATATTTTATTTGAACTAATAATATTGTATAATAATAAATCATAAAAGCTCTATTTAGGCACAAGAAAGAACTTTCAACGGCAACACTAAAAATAAACTGTCACACACACAAAGTCGTCACGAACCGGCATCGCGTTTGATGCCTTTGCTTTGTTTCTGTTTATACAAACTTTTTAATTTTATATTATAGCTTCATTTGAAATATAGTACAAGTACGTAAATATAATACCTAGACGTGTCTTGCTTGGTGCAGTTACGTAGGTATGCTAAAAGGAACGTTGGAAGACCGATGCGGCGCTTTAAAGACTGTGCTAAGCGAGACATGTCTGCATTTGAAATCGACCACCATACCTGGGAAGCCTTAGCTAAAGACCGTGATGGATGGCGCAAGCGTGTAGTGGAGGGGAGAAGATTATGCGACCAAGCCTGGTTTAAGATAGCAGATAGCAGAAGGTGTCGCAGAAAGAAAGGACTGGAACCTCAGGTGGCATGAGCTTTCTCTGCCCAAAATGTGGGAGGTCGTGCCGCTCACGCATCGGCCTCCACAGTCACCAAACCCGTTGTCTAAACAGCAATGAATAAATCGTCTACAATAGACGGAAAGACCCGTGATGATGACGTGAATTGCCGATGTAGTAACGGAACACTACTAATCCTAAAATCTACATATTAATCTGACAGTGTCTACTGTTTGCCACTTCAGGTAAGTTTGTTTTGAATACAAAGGTTAATTAAATAATTTATCACCACACCAACTGGTAAAGGCTCTTGATTGTTCAAATACTAATGCGAAAATTGCATTTTTCCCACATGTGGGGCAAAGTAATCCGATCTAACTTTTCAGTTTCCTTATGTTAGCTGGTAGAATTTACTTTTAAATGATGATTTTGAATTATAAATTCTTTATAATGTTCATGTGGATTTGATTTTTTTGGTATTTTATTGTTGGTATTTTCCCTGCGTTGGCGTGGTGATAAATTTTGTGTTGCATTAGGTGGCAATGTTTGTTTAACCCTCGTGCCTTGAATTCTCACAACGCTCAAGATTCTACTTCTCGAACCACTCGCTACTGTCATAGTTTAAATCTTCTGCTTGCTCGGGAAACAACATTAGCATGAGCGGTTAAATAACTGCTTGCCCCCTTGTAAAACGAATAACTATTGTCAAGTTTTATTTTAACCCCCCATGCTAATATTGATTAGCGAAAGATTCCAAAGTATTTAGTGTTATTTTAAATAACACATGCACTGCATGGGCTATCAAAATCGCTGCAGACTTTTCTTGGTCTAAATATACAATGGTTAGTGTTTGCCACTTAATGCAAGTGAAAGTAAGCAAATGTATGTAATCAATTTGCAAACAGACTCCAATGTGAAGACCAGCCACGCTTGCCCCGCAGCGACACCTTATTGTGACTGTGTATTAACTTTAGTGTGATATTACATTTTATATATAACAAATATGTTTCTGATTTCAGGACCCAGCCTCTAGCCACTAGAAGTAGCAATGTATGCAACAAGAGAGTGAAGATGAAATAGTCAATGCATCTCTGTACCACAAGTAAAATATTTTGAGTGGAAGATGGTTGAGATTGATTCCTGTATCGACGGACAGACACATGCTATGAAGATTCTCTTAAAAATAATAAAATACAATTAATAAATTCAATGTTTAACATGATAGTGACTTTATTTTGTCTACCCACCAATAACCAATTTGTTCAATGCTGGCGGGCAATGCAATGGCAATATACTTAAATATTTGATGTGGTTTGAGGCTCTATATTTTGACAAAGATGGCCAGCCACTAAAAAGTTTTAATCCTAGATTAGCCATTAGAGTGTGGCTACCAGTCTGATTTGTCAATTGTTATATAAGTACAGTCAGCGTCATATAGTAGGTAGCATCCAAAGTATTCAAATAGTTCGGTACACCATATTATTTGTATGGCGTACTGAACTATTTGAATACTTTGGATGCTATTTACTATACGACGCTGTCTGTACTTAATTTAAATATATAATGAAATAAATTGTATATTATTTCTACGGCCTCCTAGCTAGTCATTAGTGACAGTGACCCTGCTCTGCCTATGAAGTAGGAGGTCCCGGGTACAAATCCTCATAGGACATTTATTTGTTTTTTAATTGTGTGTGTATATATTAATGGTCTATTCCCATTTGTCCACACCTCTTGTATGGCTTTGATATGATCATAAAATATGTATAAGATAAGTATCTATTTACATTTACACATTGTATTATTGCTCTCATACATATACGGATATGTTTTTAGTGTCGGATGTCTCTTTTCTTTGAGCAAGTTTTTGTCACCTGCCCTGCTATTTAAACTGCTCAAGAATTTACAATGTTTTGTTACTAAGTATGTCGGTTAGTGTAAGGTGTAAGACTGTCCTAAAATATATGTATATATGAGGACAATTTTGCAATGCGTAAGGTTAAGTAAATAAATGTACAAACAGCAACACTGCTAATTGTACATCGGTGGACTTTATTAGCTTAATACAAAAGGCATAAGGTCCACCAATGTACAATTAACAGTGTGGGTGATGGTACCATGTAGGTTTAATTTATTTTAATTATTATCACGTTTCTAAGAACAAAAATTATATTATTATTTAATAATATTGATAGAGTTCAACCACAGAAACTTTGCAGCGCAATAGTCAGTAAACGCCATTCTCTATGGTATGTGTTTGTCAAAATCGTTTAGGTAAATATTCGTTGTGTTTTGTGATGAACGGGAAAAACATGGTGAAACCTTACAAAATCGGCGTGCGAGAATTACTTTTCCGCGTGACGAATAATTTTACACTAGTAAAAAATCAGCACTAGGCAATTCGAGCTCAAAAACGACAATGTTTACAAAATTTAGAGTTGATGACGGGTAAGTGGTATGAAACATTTTAATACTTGCACCATATCTAAAGTCAGACCGTAAAAAGTGTGCAGCGATTTTGATAGCCCACGCAGTGCAAGTGTCATTTTAAACGTCAAAGTTCTATGAAATTATGACGTATAAATAACACTTACGCTGCGTGGGCTATCAAATCCGCTGCAGACTTTTATTGGTGCGACTATATTACATAAATAGATAATATATTATAATATTGGTTTAGACTAAGGTTTCACACCAAATTGAACACACCTAGTAGGTATAGGCATTACCTTATGAACTTTCTCTAACATTTCGAAAAACCCATTGGTTCGAGGTGGGTTTTGAGATCGAAGTCCTCTAACCCACAACCTCCATGCTTATGCTTACGGCATGGGTGGCCTACTAGTTAAAGCTTAAATTTATTTTGAATGTATGTTTATTGTTTTAATGGTTTATTTCGTTTTTCCGAAATCCGAAGTTCGCGAATTGCGGGCAATTTCTCTGTCAATATAATTACGCCTTAATGGGAGTAAAAGAGAAAGATGCTCGCAATTTGCGAACGTTGGTGTTTGCGGTTGGCCCTCTGTACCTATTTACTGCTAGGCCGTCGCGGATATTACAAAAGCTCAATAATTTTGATGAAGCCAAATGTCATATTCTCACAAATATCTCAATATTATTTATCAACATTTAGTATATGTATACATATTAATAGTGACATATATTGTTGGAATTAAACTTATTTAACCATAAATGCTTAGCTTAAATTTTTCATAGACGGTAAATATGGTAGAAATTTCACAAGTATCAAGACTATTTAATCCATTTTCTGTGGTGTTGTCGCATACTGATTTTTAAAAACTATTTTTTATCTAGCGCTGCAAAGTTTCTGTGGTCGAACTTTATGATCAAGATCATTAAGTATGAGGATTTACCATAGAGGTACAATCATATAGAGATGACACGGGGGAGGGGCCAAACGACCGATCGAGATGCACTTATGGAAATTTCAGTAGGAGTAGCAGAGAAAGCGGTATTATTGCTTGTCCTTGTCACAGTCGCACTTTTTGTTTGTTCCCCACCAAAAATTTAGTATGGTTTATGGTGGGCAACAAATAACCCGACCAAATTACGTAGATTGTTTTTGGTATGTTGTCAGGAATGTTAAAACGTGTTTTTA
Organism: Cydia splendana; assembly: GCF_910591565.1. Classification (NCBI taxonomy): domain Eukaryota; kingdom Metazoa; phylum Arthropoda; class Insecta; order Lepidoptera; family Tortricidae; genus Cydia; species Cydia splendana. The sequence continues at coordinate 9,352,585 of NC_085983.1, forward strand.
ATATTGTCGCTTTGCGTATGTTTTGTCCCTCACGGAGGCACGCGTATAGCTCATCTATGTAATACTAGGTCTATGGGATTTACTACAGTGACATCTATTGATAGTTTTTCTCAAACAATCGAGCTATTTAGTGTGTTACAACGGCAAGAAACTAACTGTCTAATAATGCGATAGATGGCGCTTAGAATAGTTCATGCCATTATTTATTTATTTTTTTCTGCGTCGATTTACTATGTGTAAATGGATGTTTTAAAAGGTTTTTGTTGTAATATAGTAAATAAATTACAACTATACATGTTAATTTAAAAATTGGCAAGATTTCAAATGACACAAATATCTATTTAGGCCCAATGGTGCTCTGAGTGACATCTCTTGAATTTCTGTGGAACTAAGCGAGGCTTGTATGGGTCGGCGACTCTATATATATTTACTTTATGGTGTGAGGCTTTGAATATCCGCATCCGCGGATGTGAGGCTTTGAAATATCCGCGTCCGCGGATATCAGAAAATCTGCATCCGCAACATCCCTGGTTATAACTACCCGAAAATGTACAAATTGTTTGTTTACTTTTATTTAAATACCTAAAGATACAGACATTACAGACTATAACTCTGTGTTTACTTATGTATATTTTGATTACAGAGTAACCGCATATTGGAGAATCACACGCGAACGCACACGGGCGAGCGTCCGTTCGAGTGCGAATTGTGCGCGGCCGCGTTCGCACAGAAGCATGCGCTCACTAAACATGTTACTACGGCGCATAAGAATAAGAACTAATACCACAGAATAAATAATAGTACTAGCAAAGAGGATTTGAAGAAGAGAGTTACTGTCATGGTAAATTATGTAGCTACAGTTCATTTACTGCCATCTTTCGACAGAAGATTAAACCTGTTTGAACGCCATTTGATTTTGATCCTTATTCTTTAACTGATATGTGTTAACTTTTTCAATATTAATATTCACGCCATCTACTCGAGCATAGGCTGAAGGTTATGGCGCCATCACTCGAAAACATGAAACCATACCTTTGGCCTATAGTCGAGTAGATGGCGTGAATATTATTTTTTAATAAGTTAACACATATCACTGAAAGAATAAGGATCAAAGTCAAATGGCGTTCTAACAGTTTTATGTTCTGTCGAAAGATGGCAGTAAATTTACAGTGGCTACATAATTTACTTTGACAATCCGTCTCTATAGACTTTATTCCCTTTGGTACTAGGTACAGAAAGTTCAGTCTCTAACAAATCGTGTCAATTAAACGACAGATATGACCGCAAGGTGGCGCAAGCACGAGCAGGCTTCCGTTCCGTAGCGGTGCGCGGCAACTACTTACTACTGCTAGATACCAAAAATGGTGTGGGCCGCATGTAATTGTACCGACGCGAGGAAATCGCGGAGTGAGCCACGCCTGCTAATACGTTGTTCGAACGAATGTTCGTTCGCGATACATTGCTCGGTCGCGTTCGAGGCTCCTACTATTCATAAAGAAATTGTAGAAAATTATTGAGGGCGCCACTTACTACATAACTGTCACATTTTTGACGTAAATGCTTAAACATGGCAACAATTTAGTATGGAAATGTATTCGTTGCATTTTATTTAATTTTTACTATTTTATGTTGCGCTATAAGCATGGATGTCAGAGTACAAATAAAAGGATAAAAACAAAAACTGTTTTTTAATAACCTATTTAGAATCGTAGTATCACCACTATAAAACAATACAGTCATTCGACGAAGCCGCGCGCACCCGAGCTGCATACATCGCCATTGTTAGTAGCTCGGTACTACTTACAGGGCTAGCTAGCGTGTCTTAAAGTAAGTCTTGGACAGTTGTGTAAAAGTCTGACACTGTACTGGTGCTGTTGTGGTTTCGGCATTTACACAAACATCAAAGGCGTCGGTCCACTGTTATGTGTACTACCATACTCAGCTACTATCATCTACTATTAATAGGAGACCAGAGAAAACGGTCTGAAAGAGAAAGTCAAACTTGAGAAGATTGTTATGATGGCTGTCTCTCTCGTTTTAATCAAAACGAGATGCGATCTTCTAATTTGACTTCTCTTTCGGTCTCAGATTTTTCTCGAAGTACTCGGCCCGGACATATCTCAAGTATCTCAACATAGTCTTCTGTGTCCATTAACTTGTTGTTTTAATTGTAACAAAGATGGCGCTGTCATAAATCTATCGTAATCCGACACGGCCATCCTGATTTTAATGCGCCCTCATTCCTCAAGTGAACGCTGTTTTCTGTGCATGTAAAACGCGGCAGAGTGCCCGAAGGTTTCCAGACTGAACTTCTATGTTAGGTTAGTAAATTATCTGTCGTCTTATTCCATTGTAAAAACAAACGTTTTAACAAATGGATTTATCTTTAATAAAATAACATAGATGGCGCTGAGATAAATCTACTACTATCCGACACGGCCATTCATTCAAATGTATCTCAAGTTTGCATCGTATTCTGTGTGTGCAATGCAATAACTTGCACATATTTAGCGCAGTGGAGTGAGCGAAGGTCACCGAACAGGGCGGCTTCTAGGTTGGGTTACTGAACAGTATGAAAAAAATCACACATTTTAATAAATCGCTTTATTTTTATCCTGTAGTAAAATAACAAAGCACAATCTGATTGAGTTAATTTGTACCCACGTTGTATTAATCTAGTGTAATGATTATGTAGCTGTAATATTTTGACAATGTATGCTTAATACTGATAAATGAATATAATATGTCCTTTTAGAGTATTTAATAACAGGAGTCGCCTTTAAGAGCTTACCCCTCTGCCGAAAACCTTACACAATTGTGCAAACTTTTGTATGGACTGACGTTTATCTGACATAAATAAATAGCCGTACATTTGACGTGCCCCTCCCCCGCAAAAATCGGCAGACTGTTTCGTACAGAAGACAGACAAGGCGTCTCCAATTACTAAGTGCTCTAAGGATATGTCATAAATATACTAAAATCAGTCACGGCCATCCTGACTTTGTCGCGTCCTCAGATAAAAATGGGGACTCCCTCTGGTCGCATAACAACTTTTGTCATATTTTTAATTGTCATAACACTTTATGTATAAAATTGTAAGTCATAAAAATCTTTAGTCAGAATTAACCTGAGCATAACTGGGTTTTTGTCATAAATTAGTTATGTCATAATTTTTGTAGTCATTAATTTAATTCGCATAAAATTTTAAGTCATCTGCTTGATATCCATAATTGTTTTTCGTTCGAAGTATTGCAGTGCATAGTATTAATATAGTCATAAAAAATTAAGTCATATATTTAGTGGTCATAAAAGAAACTAATCATAATAGGTAGGTTAGGTTCGTTAGGTTGCTTTAGATGCCCGAAGGGCAAACTACGCAGAAATAGGAGCCCCGCGTGAGCGGGGCTCCGTCGAATTAAGTGTTTGGACGGAGATTAGGGAAAAGGTTTTTTTCGAGGAGTTGTTGAGAGGCTAAAATTAGTTTCTTAAATTATTTATGTAAACCATTATGGTTGAAAATTATTATGCTACAAAACGTTATATTTTTACGTATAACTTATAAATATCGATAAATATGCTTTTAGCTGGTATGACATTTGATTCATTATAATCAAAACCTATATGCACAAAAAATGTATGACAACTGCTGAGTATGTCATCAAATATTATGGCTAAAAATGTATGACACAATATAATATGACTTTTCATTTGTATGCGCAATGATGATTATGACACAAGTTGTTATGCGCATCAAAGATATGACCTAAACTTGTATGCAACCCAATATGGACCCATAAAAATGTAATAAGACTAAAAGTAATCTCTCAAGGACATAAAGTTTGTTTGACATAAAGTTTTAAGTCATAATGTATAATTACATTATGACTTAAAACTGTCAGATTATCATTAGTCATAATTTGAAACCGTTAACTTTTCAGGATTTTCGTTAGGTTATCCCTATAGACAGGTTAGGTTAGGTTTGTTTTATGGCAATCCTGAAACGTTACGCGTTTCTAAGAAAAACAAATTATGACTAACGAAAATGCGGACAAACGATGAAACGATACATTATGACTTAAGTTATTTTAGAAAACAATAGAGATCCTATCGCAAGTCAACTTTGGTTTTTGTTAATGCACTATAGTTCGTTTTTTTTAGCATTAGAAAGAACTTGAAAGAAGGTAAGCGATTTTGACGTCTTTTAATTGAAAAACGCTTTTTAAAAATCAGTAATTATTACTTATGAAAGCAGAAGAATATAAATGATTGTATTAGATTCATAACTGTTACATATTTGCCGTAACTTATTTTTAAGACGTGTTTTTCAATTAAAAGACACGTAAAGATTGTTTACCTTATTTCTAATGCTAAAAAAACGAACTATAGCTTGTTTTGCGTATAGCTTATATATTTTGTCATAAGTATACTAAAATCAGACTCGGCCACCCTGACTTTGTCGCGTCCTCAAATACAAATGTAGTAAGTCTTTAGATACAGATATTTTTTTCAAATTCAAATTTAACTGAAATTTTTTTTAGACTAGAAAAAGTGGGGGGAGGCCTTTGCCCAGCAGTGGGACATTATAGGCTCCCAATAATAAATTCTAATTTAAATAATTTATTTCAGAACAAGCCAAGCAAGTTATTTTTAATAGCCTGTTGTGTCCCACTGCTACAGAAATAGTAAGAGTAATATCTCACGTCAGCTTTTTCTTCTTTTTGTGCACTAGCTTGTTGTGCGTGTAAAGCGCGGCGGAGTGCGCGAAAGTGGCCGGGCAGTGCGCGCACTTGAACGGCCGCTCGCCGGTGTGCGTGCGGATGTGCGAGCGCAGGATCGCCATCGTCTGTAAACAACATAATATACTTTGTCAAAGGACTGTCTCATTTCAATCATAGACAGAGAGAATTATACTATCTTTGTCTTACACTAGTACTAGCACCCAAAAGAAAAGGATGAGTATAGTTTAGTTACTTTTTTAGAACTGTCAAACCGATTTGCTAATATGGAATTCATATGAAACATTACATCGTGACGTGACGGCCAACTCACCTACTTTTTATATTTCTATCCGATTTATTAAATAGAACTTGTGTTTAAAAATAACTCCTATCTGTGTTTTTCTAATAATTATCTGGTGCTTTATTACATGCATGGTGTAAAATAATTTAATTTAAATACAGTATAATACCCTATTATTAGAGTTGGCACAGCTTATCGTCCCTGTGCAACCCTAAATACCCGAAAAGGATAGTGCCATATAGTGCGACCCTGAATCGCTGTCAAACATCGGGTTTGTAGGAAGTGTCCTTTCTGTACGGTAGTACTATTATTTCTTCTGTGGTTAAAGTCAAGTCGTTCAGTGACAGATCCAGGCGGTTTTGTATTTGGTTGATTAACCAATAAATGTTATTACTGGCCGAAAATGTACGAATTATTTGTTGACTTTTATTTATAGTTGAATCATCGAGAGCGTGGAATTGCATATGTAGTAGTATTGTTTGTTTACAGGCATTCTATATTTGAATTTTCTATTTTCTTGTACTATCAGCATACAACCACTACAAATGCAATTCCATCTTCTCGATAATTCAACTATAAATACCTAAAGATACAGAGTATAACTATACTAACCGTAAACCCGCGGCCGCAGTGGTCGCATATCTTATCCCGGGGTAGTGTATTTTGTTCGTGGACGCGTTTTATGTGATTTCTCTTCGACGAAGTGTTTTTAAATATCTGAAGGAAAAATAAAATAAATATAAAAAAAATCATTTATTTCAAGTATCTGTGACTCATAAATACATAATTTAAATAATATGTAGGCAGACACACATTGTTTTTTGGGTTCCATACCCAAAGGGTAAAAAAGGGGGCCGTTTACTAAGACTTCACTGTTTGTCTGTCTGTCTCCAGGCTGCATCTCATCAACCGTGATAGGCGTTGGATAGGCGATAGCTATACAGTTGAAATTTTCACAGATGATTGTATTTCTGTTGCCGCTATAACAACAAATACTAGGGTCTGTGCGGAAAAAGAAGACTCGTAGAATTTATGGGCACATAGTAAAAGTTGCACAGTATAATCCCAAAACCTCCTTGCAAACGGGAATGCAGTTTTTAGGGTTCCGTACCCAAAAGGTAAAACGGGACCCTATTACTAAGACTTCGCTGTCCGTCCGTCCGTCCGTCCATCCGTCCGTCCGTCCGTCCGTCCGTCCGTCCGTCCGTCCGTCCGTCCGTCCGTCCGTCCGTCCGTCTGTCTGTCACCAGGCTGTATCTCACGAACCGTGATAGCTAGACAGTTGAAATTTTCACAGATGATGTATTTCTGTTGCCGCTATAACAACAAATACGGCTATAAAAACAGAATAAAATAAAGATTTAAATGGGGCTCCCATACAACAAACGTGATTTTGACCAAAGTTAAGCAACGTCGGGCGTGGTCAGTACTTGAATGGGTGACCGTTTTTTTTTGCATTTTTTTCCCGTTTTTTTTTCATTGTCATTCGTGCGCGAGTCCGACTCGCACTTGCCCGCTTTTTTAGCCAACCTGTATAGTATATTAAAAAATATAGCTAGCGTAATTCGCCAGTAACTGGCCGCCCTAAACTTAAAAATGAATTCTATTCACATATAAACAGAATTCATTATAGTATAAAGTACCAGTTTCAATAACTGGCCACCTTATACTAAAATGAATTCTATTTATAGGTGAATAGAATTCATTTTTGTTTAGGGTGGCCAGTTACTGGCGAATTACCCTAATACATACTTTATCGCACTCGTCGCACTTATGCCGGTCGTTGTTGCGGTGTTTCCACTCGACGTGTTCTCAGCTTGGGCTCCGTGAAGCGCGCGTCGCACTCGCTACACACGAACCTACAATAATATAGCTAATACATACTTTATCGCACTCGTCGCACTTATGCCGGTCGTTGTTGCGGTGTTTCCACTCGACGTGTTCTCTCAGCTTGGGCTCCGTGAAGCGCGCGTCGCACTCGCTACACACGAACCTACAATAATATAGCTAATACATACTTTATAGCACTCGTCGCACTTATGCCGGTCGTTGTTGCGGTGTTTCCACTCGACGTGTTCTCTCAGCTTGGGCTCCGTGAAGCGCGCGTCGCACTCGCTACACACGAACCTACAATAATATAGCTAATACATACTTTATCGCACTCGTCGCACTTATGCCGGTCGTTGTTGCGGTGTTTCCACTCGACGTGTTCTCTCAGCTTGGGCTCCGTGAAGAAGCGCGCGTCACACTCGCTACACACGAACCTACAATAATATAGCTAATACATACTTTATCGCACTCGTCGCACTTATGCCGGTCGTTGTTGCGGTGTTTCCACTCGACGTGTTCCTTCAGCTTGGGCTCCGTGAAGAAGCGCGCGTCGCACTCGCTACACACGAACCTACAATAATATAGCTAATACATACTTTATCGCACTCGTCGCACTTATGCCGGTCGTTGTTGCGGTGTTTCCACTCGATGTGTTCTCTCAGCTTGGGCTCCGTGAAGAAGCGCGCGTCGCACTCGCTACACACGAACCTACAATAATATAGCTAATACATACTTTATCGCACTCGTCGCACTTATGCCGGTCGTTGTTGCGGTGTTTCCACTCGATGTGTTCTCTCAGCTTGGGCTCCGTGAAGAAGCGCGCGTCACACTCGCTACACACGAATCTACCAACAAAAAAACATATTTTTAGGGTTCCGTACCTCAAAAGGAAAAACGGAACAGGTATAGTCGTTCGATTTGTAGCAGGCCCCGAACGGCTAATGCTTTGTCAATTGTGAAGTGCGTAATAAATGGTTCGGTCACAGAATAAATAATCGTACTACCGTACAGAAAGGACACATCCTACAAAACCGAAGTTTGATGACGCTGTTCCGTTCTAGTGTATCGCACCTTTCGGCTATTTAGGGTTGTCAAAATTCAAGTAATTATCATATAAAAAGTATTAAAATAGTTCAATACACTATAGTTAGTTTTTTTTTGCATTAGAAAGAACTTGAAAAAAGGTAAGCGATCTTGATATGTCTTTTAATTGAAAAACGCTTTTTAAAAATCAATAACTATTACTTATGAAAGCAGAAGAATATAAATGAACGTATTAGATTCATAATTGTTACATATTTGCCGTCACTTATTTTTAAAATGTGTTTTTCAATTAAAAGACACATCAAGATTGTTTACCTTATTTCTAATGCTAAACGAACTATATATAATACGTATGGCGTACCGAACTATTTGAATATTTGGATGCTACCTACTACACGACGCAGACTGTTCAAATTCTACTAACTTTTTATCATTTTCATTGGTATGTTTGCTGTTCGTCTTCAGGTGGATCTTGAGGTTCAGCTTGGTGCTAAAGTGCGCGTCGCACGGCCTGCAGTAGGCCCCGCCGTCGGCCCCGTGCGCGGTCCTCAAGTGAGTCAGGAAGCTGGCACTCACCCGGTACCTTTTTTTGTTCTATCCGATTTATTTAAATTGAAATTGTGTTAAAATATACGCTAGCTATGTTTTTCTAACAATTATCTGGTGTTTTGTTTTGTGCATGGTACAGATAAAGATAATTGATTTGTCAAACATGAGTAAAATAATATAGAGATGGTGTGAAATAAATTATTTTAAATACAGGAGGCATCCCTATTGCTTGGTGGAGCAATGCTGAGCCGAACAGACCCGAGAATGCCCGAAAGGAGTGTCGCCGTCGCCCCACTGGCGAGGAATAGTGTCAACAAATTCTACTAACTTTTTATCATTTTCATTGGTATGTTTGCTGTGCGTCTTCAGGTGGATCTTGAGGCTCCGCTTGGTGCTAAAGTGCGCGTCGCACGGCCTGCAGTAGGCCCCGCCGTCGGCCCCGTGCGCGGTCCGCAAGTGAGCCAGGAAGCTGCCGCTCGCCCGGAACACTTTGGAGCATTTGGGGCAGGTATGCGTGCGGTTTGAGGGTTTGTGGAAATTCCTGTGAGAAAATAGGGTATAGTCGCGGACGGCCTAGAACGCAAAATGACTAGTGTAATATTTTACCTATATCGCTTTTAGTCTACATCGCGATCGGTCTAGAACGCATATGACCACTTTTTTATATCACACAGGTAGGTTAGGTTCGTTAGTTATCTTCAAATGGCCGAAGGCCAAACCGCACAGAATAGGATCCGTCGACATCGCTAACGTAAAGATAAAACGACGGAAAATGATGTAGGCATTTCTGGTCCGTTCGCGATGTAGACTAAGAGCGATATAGGCAAAATGTTACACTAGTCATTTTGCGTTCTAAACCGTTCGCGAATAACCCGAAAATAGTTATACAATCGCTTCATGGTCTATACCAGCCATTATCTAAGTGTGTTCCGCGGAACCCTAGGGTTCCGCGACACCCCTGCAGGGGTTCCACAAGAATCTAGAACACTATGCTTTAGTCGCCTCGAAAAATTTGACTATGCAAAAAACACACTTCTAAAAACGATTGTTTTATTGTAGGGTTCCATCAAGTATTTCGCTTTCCAAAAGGGTTCCGTCAGAAAAAAAAGACTGAGAACCGCTGGTCTATACAGACTATACACTGTATCTATTTTATCGATTTATCGACCACATACGCGCCACTGGAATTTCAACTTAAGCATTCAGATTTAAGATTCAAATTAGATTGCACTTTCGGGTGACTTCAATTGAATCATCAAAGCTGGATTAATCGTAATATATGTATTTGGATTTTCCTGGAAAACGTTGTTGATTGATAAAGCCTAAACTCTAAATCATAATTAGATTCCAAAAAATGTTGCCACTGCAATAATTTGTTTGTAAAATAGTAAATTCCTTTTTATAAATAAATACGCTAAGATAATTTATTTATTGGTAATTTTACGCCTACGATTTAAAAAAGTACTTTTTTAATACAGTTGCTCACAAAGTGCTACTTTACGTAGCTGTTTAGCGTGCGGAAAGTTGGTTATGTCGAACTAGTGCTTTTTACTTTTCCAATTTTTTTAAATTTATACTTGTTCCAATTCACGACTACTTATTAATGAGTGTTAATATTAGTTTCCTTTAAACGTCGTAATCAGCATAAAAACCTACTGTTAATGTAAGAATATGAAAAATATACATATTTCATATTTTAATACTTACCTCTTCATCATTATAACACGTTTATTTTTTAATATTGAATATTGAAAATTCCGTTCTTAATAAGGTGTCTGAATGGAACGGAATAGCTGCCAAACGCCCATAGATATAATATACTTAAAGACGACGTCTAAGCGAGCTGTCACTGTTACCACTTTTGTTTAGTGTACGATTAACAATGTTTTACTTATTTTTTCGCAACTGTATTAAAAAACGTCGTTCGATACACGTGCGGAAATGTCATTCTTCACTCGTCCCGAGTCTTCCCACTCGCCTGCGGCTCGTGGCAAGATATCTCGGTACTCGTGAAGTAATGACATACCTTCCGCACTAGCATCGAAATGTACTATTATTTACTTAATTTTACATAAATACAAGACGCGCTAGTAAAAAGTGGCAACATTGTCTTACTTTTTTTGGAATCTAATTATGGTTTAGAGTATAGAAAAGGGTTAAATAAAAGTAAACAAACAATTTGTACATTTTCGGGTAGTTATAAAATTTATTGGTTAACCAACCAAATACAAAACCGCCTGGATCAGTCACTGAACGACCTGACTTTAACCTACATTATTTGATCATGTAATGTTTTCATCTACTCTCAACTGGCATAAGAAGCCATTTGAGGGTAGATTTTGTAAACTCTTTTTAAGGGTTCCGTACCTCAAAAGGAAAAAACGGAACCCTTATAGGATCACTCGTGCGTCTGGCGGTCCGTCTGTCACAGCCTAATTTCTCCGAAATTACTGAACCAATTAAGTTGAAATTTGGTACACATATGTAAGTTAGTGATAAATGAATTTTAAACATAGGGGGTACTTTTGGGGGTTAATGATACAATTAAAAAACAAAGTTTTGCAAACTATATCGTGTTATACATCAAAAGAAAGAGGTCATTCTGAGAATCCCAAATATATTTTTTTTACATTTTTAAGAGAAATAGTTTAGAAGTTAGTTAAGAACATAGCTTAAAAATTACCATTCCCGCCCCCTTTATCTCCGAAACTACTGGGTCTAACATTATAAAAAATACATAAAATAGTTCTTTACCAATAGATGGCAGGAAAACTATGAGAAATGTGCAGTCAAGTGTGAATCGGACTTCATTAATTAGTTTTTGATCCGACCCCTACGGGGTTTTTAAAAACATGTCACTCACGTTTCACATATAAAAAATACATTGTTAAAAATTCATTCATTGTTAAATACTCGCACTTGGCCGGTTTTTTTTATTCCCCACCGTAAATTTAGTAAGAATGTAATATGGTGGACAACAAATAAATTCTACCAATCATAGTGTCGCATTGCGTATGCATTGTCCCTCACGGAGGCACGCGTGTACCACTTCTATAGGATGCTACCATCTATGTTATTACTGACGACCGGTCTGGCCTAGTGGATAGTGACCCTGTCTGATAAACCGATGGTCCTGGGTTCGAATCCCAGTAAGGGCATTTATTTGTGTGATGAACACTAATATTTGTTCCTGAGTCATGGTTGTTTTCTATGTATATAAGTATGTATTTATCTATACAAGTATGTATATCGTCGCCTAGTACCCATAGTACAAGCTTTGTTTAGTTTGGGGCTAGGTTTGATCAGTGTAAGATGTCCCCTAATATTTATTTATTTATTTATTTATTATTACTGTTATTAGCATACAGCGGGGTTTTCGGTGCGGGAATGATTTCGTGTATTTATAACTTTGTTTATTGTAAAATAATTACCAAACTATGAATTAAACGTAGGTAGTAAGGTCCAAATCTGCTTAGAAATGTTAAATTAGTATCGTTTTTTACAGTTTTTACCTGTTATTTGGCTAGTGTAAAACATTCCCGCACCGAAAACCTTGATGTATGGTTATTAGTATTGTTATCTACTTATAGCAGACATAAAGGGGCCCACTGATTACCAGTCCGCCGGACGATATCGGCCTGTCAGTTGTTCGGAGCTGTAAAATTTTTGTTCTAACTGACAGGCCGATATCGTCCGGCGGCCTGTTAGTCAGTGGTCGGCTTAAGATTCTATGGGGCAGAATTTATTGACAGCTAAGGAGTTACTATATCGATAAAGTCAATTATCGATACTTTTCCCTAATACTAGTGGTGATGACAGTAGTGACCGCCTCCAGTTTCGTTTGTAAATGTATATTATTTGTAGTATTATTTCGGAGTCGATGATAAAGTTTACACAACGCCTATTTTATATGACCGCTAGATTAAAAAAAATGACGATAAGTGAATTTTCAAAAATCCCTTCAAGATAAAGAAACGGGAATTTAGTTATTATTTTGTTTCATGATAATACTTTGAATATAAATTTATTTTTACAAACAAAACTTGGAGCGATCACTAGTACATGAGAGAAACATCGATAATTGAGTTTATCGATATAGGAACTCCCTAGCTGTCAATAAATTCCACCCCATAGAATCCTATGTCTGTTCATAAGATACTTACTGGACGTGGTCTTTGAGGCCCATGTTGCTGACAAACTGTTTCCCACAATGCTCGCAGCTCACTTTGCCCTCATGCTTCTGACGGTGACGGCGCAAGTTGCGGAGCGAACTGACAAACATACATACATATATATATAATAGGGCATTTGACTGTATTTAAAATAAATTATTTTACACCACGCATGAAATAAAGCACCAGAAGATTAATAGAGAAACGTAGACAGCAGTTATTTTTAGACACAATTTCTATTTTAAAACACATTAAAACTATAAAGAGTAGGTAATTTGATTGTGACGTCACATGCTAGTGTTTCGTATAAATTCCATAGTAGCAAATCCGTTTTGACAGTTCGAAAAAAGAAACTGATTGGACTAGTAGTCAAATACCCTATTGTTACCTATATCAAAGAGAATGGATAGTAGAGGGTTACTGTTCCTCCTAAGGCCCAGCCTTACAAATGAAAAAACCAAAATTTGCCACTGAAATATGAACCTGTTGTGTAGGAAATAGACTTGATTTTGCGTTGTTTGAAAATGAACGAAACGATGCAAACGCGACTCTGTTCTAATTGAATATGATTTAAATTTCAACGAACTGAAGAAGTACTTATAGGTAGGACCTTGGGCCACAGAATAAATAATAGTACTAGGTACAGAAGACTCACTCTCTAACAAAACGCGTCTGTTACCATCAGGACAGATATGGCCGCTAGATGGCGACAGCGCCACGCGCGGCTTATGGCTAGCCACCAAAATTGGTGTGGAACGGATGTACTTGTAGCTGACTGTTGCAAAGCGACGAAATCGCGGAGTGAGCCACGCCTTCTTGGGCCTTAGGAGGCTATAGTAGAAAACAAATGTAGTAAAAATGTAAAATATTTTTGGTCAAGCAAATCTTGTCAGTAGAAAAAGGCGGCAAATTTAAAAAATGTAGGCGCGAAGGGTTATCTTCCCATATAAAATTTGAATTTCGCGCCTTTTTCTAGTGACAAGATTTGCTTGACCAACTATACTTACTTTGAGGTATGTCCACATTCTTCGCACTTGTGTATAGGTGAAGTCTCGTGCATCTTGCCGTAGTGCGCCTCTGCTGCGTTCTGCGTATTGTAGCGCGCCCCGCACACGCCACAGTCGACCCTGTCGTATAGTGTAAAGCCACCTTAATAGACGCAGTGTGATGCTGCCTTAACAAAATCGTCTATGCCAGCCATAGATGGTGGGATCCTATAGACGTGCTAGACGCGGCCGTGACGGACAGAACATGAATTTTGAAATTAACGCCATCTACTCTACTGTAGCCCAAAGGTATGGGGCAATCTTTTCGAGCGATGGCGCCATAACCTTTGGCCTACTGACGAGTAGATGGCGTTAATTTCAATATTTAACAAATTAACACATACCTATAAGTGAAAGAATAAGGATCAAAGTTAAATGGCGTTCTAACGGTATTAATCTTCTGTCGAAAGATGGCTGTAATTGTACTCTCTATATCTCTATTATATATACCAATTACAGTCACTGAACGACCTGATTTTAACGTACATTATTTGATCGTGTAATGTTTTTATCTTCCCTCAACTGGCATAAGGAGCCATTTGAGGGTAGATTTTGTTTCCTCTATTTAAATACCTAAAGATACAGACTATAGAAAAGTAAAAACGTAAGGTAAATATAGCTATTTCTCTCACCTCCTATAGTGCCGTTTTATGTGTTTTTCTAATAGTGCCACGGGGGTGAACACCTTACATATCGCACACGGGACACTCCCGCTTGTCTGGAAACAGTTTTATTTTATACTATGACAAATATAAGTAAAGAAAGACTGGTAACTCCATACATCAGTTGTTTTAGTTTGCGAATAGGTTTCGGAGCGGTTCGGAAGACTTCGGAGGGTGTCGGGAAAGCACGGCGGTATCTTATCGCGTGATTCGTCATCTTAGTCGCACTCATGGCTGTGTATATCTGATTAATTGACATTTCTCTCTACATACTCTTGAACAATATACCTATAGTTCGTTTTTTTTAGCATTAGAAAAAAGGTAAACAATCTTGATGTGTCTTTTAATTGAAAAACACGTTTTAAAAATAAGTCACGGCAAATATGTAACAATTATGAATCTAATACGATCATTTATATTCTTCTGCTTTCATAAGTAATAGTGACTGATTTTTAAAAAGCGTTTTTCAATAAAAATACATGTCAAGATCGCTTACCTTCTTTCAAGTTCTTTCTAATGCTAAAAAAAACGAACTAGAGTCTACAGATCTACTGAACGAAGTGAGCCAAATGAGTAATATGTATGGCCGCGAGCGAACGATATGAATCAATCTTTACAACTCTGTGAAGCGTTTTGTGCATCTCTAGATATAAATAGTGTGTATCATATGATCTGAGCTAGTGTACCCAAAGAGTCTCAAGAATACAATACCATTGAGTGGTAAACCACAAATTAGGATAACCACCTCGTAGTAAAAGCAGATTATAACCGCCTTGAAATGTTAGTATAGATTAACGACTTTATTTCTATAAACAATAGACTACAAAATACACTAACTAAATAATGGCTAACATAACTTTTATTGCATTGAACACCATCGACCCTCAAAAAGAATGCACTCAGTAGAAAAACGGCTACGTATACCATAAAATTTCATTATATTATGGGATCTATAGTCTTATAATAAAAATGAAAATGCATTGACGGTAAAAATAACACTTAACACGTTTTGCATTTAGAGATAACAGATGTGCCGCCAGGGTCGTACCTACTCGCATTGTTACAATTGATAATCACGTGGTTTATCTGTTTACGTCGGAATGTTATTTAGTGGTAATTTTTCTGACCTATATCTAACTGCAATTGTAATAAAAGAGCGAGACACCAATAAAAAAATACCTGGCCTAGTTGTTATCAAATTGTGGGACACATTATATGATTGTAGTTTTAAGTCTTAGTATGTGTTCTTATTCAATTCCTACTGATCTTTTACGCAAATTGGCTAAGTTTTACCGAATAACATGTATAATAATTATACTTAGTCCTTACACATATTTAATTTAACACCAGAATACGTCCCTGTCGTGGCTAAGGTGGATATGATTTTACAAAAGATTGAATATGATATTATCTTTTTAGACCATTTTAAGCCCAATCAACAAGGAATAAGGTTAAAAATTCATCATACATACGATGTAATTCTAACTTATTTTGTAAGTAAACTGTTTGGCGCCTACGAGAACAAAAGCAGATAATGCCATTGTTAGTACAGGTAAGTGAATAAGCTCCAAAACAGTTCAAAAAATTACTACATTGGGTAGATATTTGCTGAGAGGGTCGAATGGATTTACCCGAGTTTGGAATTAAGCGGCACAAATAATGGGCTCGTTTAAAATGTTAACATGTTAAAAGTTTAACTTAAAAATAATCATTTAACTGACCTCAGTATGTTTCCTTTCCATATGTCCTTCCAAATGCGGCTGAACGGAAAACCCATGGATACAACTCTCACATTTGTACGGCAATTTCAAATACCTCTCTTTTGCCGCGTCTTTTCTTCTCTCCTCCCACATTTCCTCCTCATTTAAATCCACTAACTTAATCTTCCCCTGATACTTCTTTCGAAAGTAGGGTGTATTAGGATCTTTAGGTTTCTGTGTAATCCCCTGTAATGGAACACTCTCCTGAGCCCTTTGTGAGAAGTGTGAAATGTTAGGATCAGTATTGTTTTCTGTAATCCCCTGTAATCGGACATTATTCTCTGGAGCCCTATGTGAGAAGAGTGAAATGTTAGGATCAGTATTGTTTTCTGCAATCCCCTGCAATGGCACACTCTCCGGAGCCCTATGTAAGAAGTGTGAAATGTTAGGATCTGTATTGTTTTCTGTAATCCCCTGTAATCGGACATTATTGTCATTATTCTCCGGATTCCTATGTGGGAAGTGTGAAATATTAGAATCTGTATTGTTTTCTGTAATCCCCTGTAATGGGACATTATTCTCCGGAGCCCTATGTAAAAGGAATGGAGTATTAGGATCTTTATTTCTTGCTGTCCTCACCCATAATGGGTCATCGGTCACCAGATCCCTTGAGAGGAATGAAATATTAGGATTAAGTTTCTCTTGAATCACCGGTAACGAGACAATCTCCAGAGATTGTGGATCCATATGTGGGAAATATGAAACATTAGGATCTTTATGTTTCTGTTGAATCACCGGTATTGGGATAATCCTTGGATCCTGGATCCTGTATGGATGTGAGAAGAATGAAATATTGGGATCTTTAGGCGGTAATGGGACAATCACCGGACCCATATTTGAGAAGAATGGAGTATTAGGATCTCTCTGTTTTTCACTAATCGTCCATAATGGGATATCATTTTCCGGATTCCGATTTAAGAAGAATGGAGTTATAGGACCTCTATCTTTTTCTTTAATCATCGCTAATGGATCAGCATCAGAGCATCTTTGTTCAATTTCGATTTTAACTTCAGTTTTTATTTTGACGACCTCTTTTTCAAGGGGCTTGGAGTTCTGAGTATGGAATATTTCTATATCAGCTTTTGTGAGTTTAGAAAGTTTTGTGTTGTTCCGATTTAAGTTTTTAACCTGTAAAATACATTGATATAAATGGTAAAATACAAGAAAAATGTTTGATGGTATGTTCGCATAGAGAAGAGTCGAGGATTGTATTATTATACATACATTTAATAATATTAGGAGCATTGACATAACAGGCACTAAAAATGGTACTAGTTCAGCGGTGTCACTCACAAATTCGAGCCAATCATGCAGTCTAACACAACTAGTTGCGAACAATCGCGCGCGGGATGCGAACTTATCAACCAATCGTGTTGTAGCGTTGGCACACTGCTATACTGGCCCCATTCTCATTGCCCATAAGGCCAGTCCTTAGATATATGTGAATGAATAGGAGTTAATATGGCGGGGACTCCCTTTTATAATTCAAAAAGCAATATTACCTGTTTCTTAAGATTTGAAAGACTATATTGCACTTGTCTCTTGAACTGGTAAATATCCCTGAGTGTGCCGTGACATGCGTAGCAGACAAAAGTTGCTAGGTACTCTAACTGAAATGGTAAAACATTTTAAATATACATTTGCGAACAAAGAAATGGAATAGTTTCACATATTTGGTTTCTTTGCTCAATACCTGGGTCCACACAGAGCCAGCATACGCGCGAGGCAATTTCCTCGCGCATAAAACGGCCAGTGTAGACGTGCCTCGTCCGAGGCGGCGAGCGCGTGGCATGTCTACACTGGCCAAAAATGCCTTTCGCGTATGCTCGCTCTGTGTTGACAACTTAAAACTTAGCTTCCTTTAGCGTACAGAGGTCATACATAAAGTATTCAATCAAAAATAACGAATATTATTGCCCCAGAATCTTTTGTAGAACAATGTCATAATTTTACTGATAACAAAAATTAGTTAATAAAGAACTAAAACCTATTTTACTTACCTTAACCTCCAGGATATATTCAAAAAACTCTACGTGTTTACAATTTGTTAATTTCACCAGCGGAATATTTATTGCCAAACAACAAATGCAGGTATTCAGTACTGTTGTCGATCCAGAGGATTTTTGACCTCCGCTAAACCCTGGCGTATTTAAATGGGTTATATTATCCATTTATACAATATTAAAGTTTGTCTCAAAATATCAACTTAAGACAAGACTGCAGCCAACAACAACTTGAATTGAAATCAACAAACACAATGACTGACAATGACAAATGACATGAATTCCAATCCACGTGGTAATTTTTCACAAAGGTAATACAACATTTTTCCCTCACTTGGCTTGTAATAAACATGCGTAAAAAGAAACGCTTCTTGTAAAACGTTTTGTTTCTGCATTGTTGTATTCCGATCAGAGAAGGTAGGATCCTATAGAAGTGGTATACGCGTGCCTCCGTGAGGGACAAAACATAGGCAATGCGACACTATGATTGGTCGAATTTATTTGTTGCCCAGCATAACCCATACTATACTTGGTCAAGCAGATCTTGTCAGTAGAAAAAGGCGGCAAATTTGAAAAATGTAGGCGCGAAGGAATCTCGTCCCATAGAAAATTTGAATTTCGCGCCTTTTTTTACTGTCAAGATTTGCTTGACCAGCTATAATTTAAGGTGGGGAATAAAAAAAATGTGAGACTGTGACAAACAATAATAGCGCTTTCGCTGCTACTCCTACTGAAAGATACATAAGATAAGACTATCCCGTTCTCTCATTTCCCCCGACCCATCATGCCTTATATAAAATACTAGATTCATGATTCCGAGGGTTAACCGCGAAAACCGATATTTAGGATCTTTCTCTCAAAGAGAATATAATCACTACGTTTTACTTTCTCTTTTAGAATAATTCTACTATGGTTTTTAATTAACAAGTATAGTTTGGTCATGACTGTCTCATTTCATACATAGACAGAGAGAATCATACTGTCTTTGTCTTACGCTAGTACTGGCACCCAAGAGAAGGGGATGAGTTCTTATTTACTCAATTTACTGACAAATGAAGGTTATTAAGTACGCTCGTAGGTAAAAAAGCACATTTTATTTTAATAAAGCTTTGTTTAATAAAATTACAGATGGCGCTGTGATAATGATATATCAACCACGATCCGACACGGCCATCCTACCTTAAGAGGATACATTAGTGGTATTTTTTCCATTCAAGCATTCTCGACATTTTCCTCTCCGGATTTTAGCCTTAGATGAATATTTTTTTATAAGACTTTAATATTACCAGTATCTGTGTCTGTACGTTTTGCTTTTTTGATATTCTTGTTTCTCATCTAGGACCAAAAAGAGGAAAATGTCGAGAACTTTTATAGGAAAAAAAATTACCACTAATGTATCCTCCGCGTCCTCGTCAAATTATCTCAAGTCGTAGTTTTCTGTGTGTGCAGCAGCTTGGTGTGCGTGTACAGGGCCGCGGAGTGCGCGAAAGTGGCCGGGCAGTGCGCGCACACGTGCGGCCGCTCGCCGGTGTGCGTGCGGATGTGCGAGCGCAGGATCGCCATCGTCTGTAAACACAAAAAAATATATATATGAAAAGTCAAAGATAATATAATGAAGAGAAAGATAATATATATAATCTTGGTCAAGCAAATCTTGTCAGTAGCAAAAGGCGGCAAATTTGAAAAATCGCGGGTTAGCAACACTGTTTTCGAATAATTCCAAAATCGCGTGTCATCTGTGGAATGTATAATTCGTATTTTTTTGCATTACAAAAAAGGTAAACAATCTTGACGTGTCTTTTTATTAAAAAATATTGAAAAACGCTTTAAAAAAAATAGTTTATATTAATTATGAAAGCAAAAGAATGTAAAAGAACGTATATGATTTATAATTCTAACATATTTGCTGTGACTTATCTTTCAATGGCTTCGAGCAACACGGAAGGGAGGCGGCATTCGCACTATTTCCCCTCTGCCGAGGTACAAGATTAGCGCGTCAATCTAATCTAGCGCGGGTAATAAAACTAGTTGCCCTTGGATTTTTCACTAGACCGAGTCCAGACGCGCGCGTGAAGACTGCTGCACAAAAATGCCTGTTTGCTCGGTTTTTTGTTATAAAAAGAGGTCGGGGACATCAAATTTACAAAAAGAAAGTGTTACATTTCACTTGTATATTTTTTTTACATATCATACGTTTAATTACATTCAAACACAATTATTATATTTTAGTCTCATGTAATTGTTGGATTTATCGATTTTGCTCTCTTAGTACAAATTGCGGATCGGTCGAGAAACAAATCCGACTTCTCATCTCTCAGAATACAATAACATACTTCAACGAAAATGTGTTAGTGTGCGTGTTGTGACACTTGTCACTCGTGAGTACACAAAAAGAGATCGAGGTTTGCAAGATTTTGTCTTTGACGTGTGTCATTTTCTATGTATTTGTGTCGTCATTACATATTGGATTTTGTATGTAAGTGTGTGAGAAGTGCGACTGTGTGCACCTTTCCCCCCGCGAAAAATGGCAGAAAGATTTGTACGGTGAGATATCGCTTGGGCCCCTCCCTTCCGATGTGTCGGAAGCCGGTGTTGCTCGAAGTTCAATGGTGATTTTTAATAAAAAGACATGCCAAGATCGCTTACCTTCTTTCAAATGCTAAAAAAAACGAACTATAGATCGTGCATGACAGCCATCTTGTTTGTTTACGTTCTGATTTTCTGAATCGTTGCTATTTCAAGAGAAATTTCTGCTGTCACCATTAAATACCAATATATTAAATAAGATTGTGCATGAACTTAAGCAAAGACAGGGTGCCTACAATGTACAATCATGCTCGACGATCGTAAATATTTATAAAAATTGAGGTTATGATAATGACATGTTTTGGTTCGATGTACATTGCTGCTTTTCTTAGCGCAATACTGCTCTTTGAGTGTTGCCCTACTTCACTTTGCTGTACATTGCCACTGACATACTTTGCTTGACAGACTTATATGTAAGATACAGGTAAGATATAATTGTATCCTTCCAGTTTGAAAAATACTATAATTGATACTAACCGTGAACCCGCGGCCGCAGTGGTCGCACATCTTATTCCGTGGCGGCCTCTTCTTCTCATGAACGTAGTTTATATGGCGTCTCAGCTTAGGGCGGCTCTTGAATACCTGAAGAATACATCAACTCTAAACAATGATATTATATAACTATAATAGATAGGTTATACCAAAGATATAGATATGTATATGTGAAATAGAGGCGGATTGTCAAAGTAAATTATGTAGTCAAAAAGTATGTAGGTACGTATGTATGTAAACTATTTATTGTACAAAACACAAATCTATGGTACAGAATAGGCAGTACAAAGGCGAACTTATCCCTCTGGCCACGTGGTCCTACTGCCCTTGTCCTACCGATCGGACCACATGAACTTTTTTTTCCGACTGGTCCGATTCACCGATCCGATCTATTGAAACTATTATTTTCTTAGGCCACGTGGTCCTACTTGTACTAGGACTACGTGAACTTTTGATTTCCTGTTGGTCCGATTACCTAATCGGACTATAGAAACTGTCGTTTTCTTAGACCACGTGGTCCCACTAATCGGACACAGGACAAATGACAGCGATAAAGTCATGCTATTTTTAACCGACTTCCAAATCTCAAAAGGAGGAGGTTATCAATTCGGTTGTATGTTTTTTTTTAATTTTTTTTTTAATGTTTGTTACTCCATATCTCCGTCGTCGAGGGAACTCCTCAAATCTTAAAGGCATACATATAGTGATGTTTGTGTTTTTATCAACAAATCAAGCATGAACATTAAAAAAATGGGCATTTGATGAAGTGGAACTGCTGATGATGATCAGAACAGAACTCTTCAACGACGCATAGTACACGTTTCGCTTGGACTTGGACTCGGACCCGGACCTAGACTCAAACCCGGAGTCGGACCTGGACCTGGATCCGGGCTCTTATCTGGACCTGAACCCGGTCCTGATCCTGGACCTGGACTTGGACCAGGACTTAGACCTGTACCTCGACCTGGTCCTAGACCTGGTTCTGGACCCGGACCTTGACCCGGTCGGTTGAGAAGTCGGTTTTTTTCTATTAAAGATTATTTTTATCAAATCATCATCATCATCATCTCAGCCATAAGACGTCCACTGCTGAACATAGGCCTCCCCCTTGGACCTCCATTCGCACCGGTTGGCAGCGACCCGCATCCAGCGTCCTCCGGCGACCTTAACAAGGTCGTCTGTCCATCTTGTGGGTGGACGCCCTACGCTGCGCTTGCTAGTCCGTGGTCTCCACTCGAGCACTTTTCGACCCCACCGGCCATCTTCTCTGCGTGCAATGTGGCCCGCCCATTACCTATCAAATACTTGCCACCAAAGACATTACTATGTAATGAGGATAAACGTCGGGACATGATAAATAACTACAATAACTACTACTCGGCTAGGTTGCAGGAAAAAACCGGACAAGTGCGAGTCGGACTCGCCCACCGAGGGTTCCGTACTTTTTAGTATTTGTTGTTATAGCGGCAACAGAAATAGATCATCTGTGAAAATTTCAACTACCTAGCTATCACGGTTCACGAGATACAGCCTGGTGACAGACGGACGGACGGACAGCGGAGTCTTAGTAATAGGGTCCCGTTTTTACCCTCTGGGTACGGAACCCTAAAAATAACGTCATATGGTCTGGTCGGTAGGACGAAGCGGAATAACAAATCCTGGTGGTCCGATTAATCGAACCAAGTGGAAAAAAAATCATGTGGTCCGATCGGTAGGACAAGGGTAGTAGGACCACGTGGCCAGAGGGGAACTTATCCCTTTAAGGGATTTCTTCCAGTTAACCTTTGAGTAGATGAGAATTGATGAAGAACGGTAGACAAATATAGCAGAGCACTGAGTACAATAGACTAGAGCAGCGGTCGGCAACCTTTTAGCAACCAAGGGCCACATAGTAGTTAACGGAGGTGACGCGGGCCGTACTTTGTTAATATTTATGACTTTATGAGACATGTCGTTTGTCACTGTTACATACAAAATAGCCAAGGCGCCTCTCGGGCTACAAGTGACAGATTCGCGAGCCGCATGCGGCCCGCGGGCCGCAGGTTGCCGACCGGACTAGAGGAAAGTCAATAAAATTATAAAAGAGGGCGAAAATAAATAATATAAGATAAAAATTAGAACCACCATCCCATCCATCGCTCGAAAAGATGGAACCATACCTTCGGCCTAGTCTCGAGTAGATGGCGACACTTTTTGATATTTAACAAATTTAACACATAACAGTGAAATAATAAGGATCAAATGGCGTTCTAATAGTTTTGGCAGGCGGGCGAAAGATGGCAGTAAATTTACTGTGGCTACAAAAATTACTTTGACAATCCGCCTCTATACTAAATTCTCTTTAGTCACAGACATACCTTACTGCACTCGTCGCACGTATGCTTGTTGTTTTTGAGGTGCACCCAATCGACATGGTTTTTCAGCTGGCACCTCAATATGAAGCGCGCCTCGCACACGGTACACACGAATCTACAAACAAAATAATATTTTGCATACATCGCCATTGTTAGTAGCTCGGTACCACTTACAGGGCTAGCGTGTCTTATTGAAAATGTTTTTGTTACTGGGCAGTTGTATAAAAGTATGTGACATGACAACCCTACTGTTTGCTTGTGCGGTTTCGGCATTTACGCAAACATCAGAGACGTCGGTCCACTGTTACGTTTTACATTTTTCTAATTTGACTACGTCGCTCGGTGGGGTGCCCTTAATACGCCTAACATTAATTGTCATAATATGAATTCGCATAACAGATTTGGCATAAAATAATTGTTCATAACATTGGACAGGCATAATAATAAAAAAGCATAACACTTATTGCGCATAATAATGACTCCGCATAATTTAAATATGCATAACATTATTAACTATAACTTTAACTGTCACAAAATGAATTAGCATAATTTTATAAAGCGAGCGTATTAGATGGATCAGGGCAAAACGAACTTAACCAACTCGGGGTGCCCCTTAATACGCCGAACATTAATTGTCATAATATGAATTCGCATAACAGATTTGGCATAACATAATTGTGCATAACATTGAACATGCATAATATTAAAAAAGCATAACACTTATTGCGCATAATAATGAATCCGCATAATTTAAATATGCATAACATTATTAACTATAACTTTATTTGGCACAAAATGAATTAGCGTAATTTAATAAAGCAAGAGAATTAGATGGATCAGGGCAAAACCAACTCGGTTAGGTCAGGTTCACAAGGCTAAGGCAGGATCGAGCGAAACGAAGCGAAGCTTTTTGTAACAAATAATAATCTTTTTGCTGTAAAACATTATTAAGGCGTAGTAAGTTCGTGTTCTTATTTTTTTTTTAATAATTTAGGTTTTAGAAATAATTTTCATAAGTTTATTTTTTTGTGCAATTTTTTTTATGTGCATTTTAGACCTATTTTAGTGATTTTTTTTATCGAGCAAAATTCAAAAACTCAGGATTCAAATCGCTGAAGTCCCTAGAGAAAGGCCGCATGATTGCTAATTAATTTTTTGGCAACCGTATTGTGATATTTGTGATCTAAAAAAGCGCTACTTTTATTTAAAATTTCGTTCTCTGGTAGGTTCAGAACCTTAATTCGAGCCGCTCTGTCTACATTTTTATTAATTTGCCTTTTATATTTATACAATTTAATAATTATGCAAAGTAACTTTATGATTATTATATTTATCCCAAGTCATCGTTATGACAATTTACGTTATGCGCAATAACATTATGCGTACTCAGTTATGCGGAATAATGTTATGCGATTTAGAAGTTATGCGTAATATACGTTATACCAATTTGAATTAGGAGTATTAAGTTATGCGAATTAATATAGACCCACCAACTCGGTTAGGTTAGGTTTTTTTACTAACAGCCCGATAATAGATATATTCACATCCTGAATAACTCCTCAGATCTCTTAAATAAATAAAATAATATATCAATCAAAATTACATTTGTCAGTACCTCTATAACTGGTAAATAGAACCTATACCTATAAATCGGTAGGATGGAAAAAACCATCCAAACTAAATTTAAATGCTTCCAAATACCGCTTTTTGGTGACGTAGCAATCTGTTTCCTTCCTTTTATATATATACCATTTAATAATTATGCAAAGTAACGTTATGCTTATCACATTTATCCTAAGTCATCGTTATGACAATATATGTTATGCGCATTAACATTATGCGTACTCAGTTATGCGAAATAATGTTATGCGATATAAATGTTATGCGTAATATATGTTATGCCAATTTGAATTAGGAGTATTACGTTATGCGAATTAATATAGAACCCGCTCGGTGGGGAATAGTGACAACTACAGTAACTACACCTGTGGATACCATAGATGTAAGTAAATTGAGGTAGATATGGTACCAGGCGCACGATTGTGAGCCATTAAATATAGGTTCCGGAACCTATATTTAGTTAGGCGTATGGGTGACGCCAACCTGTCAAAATCGTTGGATCAATTTTTAATTTTGTCAACTATGAACGTCACACGTCTACATAAATAAAAGGTCATTGGTGGATACTTACTTTTTATCATTCTCATTGGTATGTTTGCTGTGCGTATTGAGGTGGTGCTTCAGATTGTGTTCGGTGCGGAAGTGCGTGCGGCACGGCGCGCAGTAGGCCCCGCCGTGGGCCCCGTGCGCGGACTCCATGTGGGAGTGGAGGCCGGAGCGCTGCCGGTAGGTCTTGGAGCACACTTTGCAAGAGTACGTGCGATTGGAGACTTTGTGGACTGTGCTGTGGCAAAGAATGATAATAAGTATAGCGAACTTGTATTAATACCTTTTATTTTTATTTAGTTCTAACATACACAATAAACAAATTTACAGCTTTGAAATTTCGCCAAACTGCGGAACAGTTTGCGAGCTACTTGCAAACTACTTACGAGCAAAGAAAAAGATATACACCGTTTTTATTATTGAATTCCGTTAACTTCAGGGTATAGTTATGTACGTTTAAGAGCACTAAATGGCATAATTATTAAAAAAAAAATAGTTTTTTTTTTAAGTTTAAAAAGTAATGAAATGTAGCATATAGCGTTGTTGTAAGACGGGCATTACATTTAACTCAACATAACAATTGAAATCTGTGACATATCAATGTTATTTCGAACATCGATCGACCGAGATTGTACTTAAGTTTAGTAGCAAATGTATGAACTCATTCTAAACAATAATCAATATGTAAACCGGCCCTAAGGCAAGTGTACACGCTAGTAGAGGGCTTATAGGAAAAAAATAAATTATTGATTATCTCTGAAATGGAGTTACTTAGAATATCGGTGTCTTTGAGAAAGTTACTTGATTTAAGTTCAGGAATGCACCCTTGAAATTAACGGAAATAAAAAAAAACACGGTGTATATAACTCCGTATAAAATAAATTAAGTCTAAGAAACTAACGTACCTGCGAACATGTGCACTTTGCGGCCGGAGTTGTTCACGAAGTGTTTCCACCATTGGTCGCGGTTCACTCCCACCTTTGTCGCAGTTCACTCTGGTCTGGTGGTCTAGTCCCGGTGGTAGTCCGCTATGAGCTACTCACTACATGTGCACTTTGAGCCCGGAATTGTTCACGAAGTCTTTCCCACATTGGTCGCGGTTCACTCTGTGCTAGTCGCGGTGGTAGCCCGCTATGAGATACTCACTACATGTGCACTTTGAGCCCGGAATTGTTCACGAAGTCTTTCCCACATTGGTCGCGGTTCACTCTGTGCTAGTCGCGGTGGTAGCCCGCTATGAGATACTCACTACATGTGCACTTTGAGGCCGGTGTTGTTCACGACGTCTTTCCCACATTGGTCGCGGTTCACTCTGTGCTAGTCGCGGTGGTAGCCCGCTATGAGATACTCACTACATGTGCACTTTGAGCCCGGAATTGTTCACGACATCTTTCCCACATTGGTCGCGGTTCACTCTGTGCTAGTCGCGGTGGTAGCCCGCTATGAGATACTCACTACATGTGCACTTTGAGGCCGGTGTTGTTCACGAAGTCTTTCCCACATTGGTCGCGGTTCACTCTGTGCTAGTCGCGGTGGTAGCCCGCTATGAGATACTCACTACATGTGCACTTTGAGGCCGGTGTTGTTCACGAAGTCTTTACCACATTGGTCGCAGTTCACTCTACCCGTCTTGTGCGATTCACGATGGTAGCGCATGCCGCGGTCCGAACTGACAAACATACATAATAGCAAAGATATACACGTATGCATCAATTAAGAGTTAGACCAAGAAAAGTCTGCAGCGATATTAATAGCCCACGCAGTGCAAGTGTTATTAATACGTCTTTTTCTACTTTTCTTGGTCTAACTCTATCTCACTTTCGGCAAAGATATGTATAACTCCGTATAAGATAAACGTTCCTCAGAAAATCAAGAAAAAAATATGCTCTAAAAGATGGCGCCATACCTTTGGCCTATACTCGTGTAGATGGCGACACCGTTTAATATTTAACAATTTTAACACACATCAGTGAAAGAACAATCAAAGTCAAATGGCGTTCTAAAAGTTTTAAACCCGTGTCGAAAGATGGCAGTAAATTTACTGTGACTACAAAATTTCCCCTCTATACTAAATTCTCTTTGATTCTCTTTCATTTCGTATAAAAAGAAAGTATAAACTTTAGATTTGATATGTTATAGTTGGTCAAGCAGATCTTGTCAGTAGAAAAAGGCGGCAAATTTGAAAAATGTAGGCGCAAAGGGATATCAGCTCATAGAAATTTTGAATTTCGCGCCTTTTCCTACTGACAAGATTTGCTTGACCATCTATATATAGTCATAGATAGTTTCTTTGAAATAAAGATCGCTTAAGGCCACATTAACGGGAGCTTTTTCAACGCGCGTTAAAAAAGCGTTTGAATGACACAAATCGATAACCATGTATGTATTCACACGACAGCGGTGGCGCTTTTTATCAAACGTTGTTGGATTTTCGACTTTAAGCCTTGGTCGTTAAATCGAATTTAGAGTGCAGACAGATTCAAGCGCTTTTTTAACTCGCGTCGAAAAAGCTGTCGTGCGAATGGGGGCTAACACAAAAAAAAACTATTGTAGTAACAAAAAAGAAAGGGAGAGAGAGGAAGAAGGTTAGTTTGGTCCGAACCTAAAGAAGAGACGCGCAGACGCTTGCTGTCGCGCTCGCACAGTGACATTGACGGCCGGCGGCATAGGCGCGCGCATGCGCGTTCGATCATGGTAACTCCATACATCAGTTTTCTTACCAAAACGCGAGTTATTTCGTAGTCGACATCTAGCGTCAAGTAGTGGAATTTTTTAGTACTGCTCATTCAATAGAGATAGGAACAGGCGGCCTAGCCAAGGTGACAATCGCTTGCGCTTCGCCATCGAATCGCTTTGTGTCTCCATCACTCTTCCATATTAGTGTGACGGTGACAGTTGCGTTTCGTTCGTCTACGAAGCGATATCGATTGGCATGTTGTCTAACTTGTCTACCGTGAACCACGTTCGACGTGTTGCCTGAGTTGCCTCCCAGTCACACTTAAGTACGAGTTTACAAGTGCGACAGAGAGGCAACACGTCGAACGTGGTTCGCGGTAGGCACTCTAGCGTCTCAATGTAATAAATTCCTAGTGCAAAGCGTCTCCTCTTTATACTCTGTATCTTTAGGTATTTAAATAAAAGTGAACAAAATCTACCCTCAAATGGCTCCTTAAGCCAGTTGAGGGTAGATGAAAACATTACACGATCAAATGAAAAGGGCCCCCATTCGCATCCGATGAAAAGGGTAGATCGGAACAGCTACTGTGCGGACGTCATTTTAAGTTGCTCCGCGATTTAATTAAAAACCTGTCGTAAAAAGTGAAGATTGTGTGTAGTAGTGATCATAACTAAAGAACGTATAGTTGCTACGTGAAGTGGTGTTAATTTACATCTGTAAAACTATGTATTTACCATAATAATCACATACATACTACTAGTGAACTTAACGGTAGACGATTTGTGTTTACAAACCGGTTAGCGCTGCAGCCGCTGCCTTTATTTTCTCGCTAGACGATAGTGTTATTGTGTACCGTCAGTGCAGCGCCTCCAGCGCTTAATTATCATGGAGAATTCTAGCAATATGGACATCGACGGCGCCGATAACTACGTGTGTGCAGGCTGTGAACTGGCTATAACGGACAATTTATATTTAAGTTGTAGCTCATGCCAACGTAAATATGACCTACACTGCCTCAACATGTCGGTGGAGCGCTTCCAGGCGTTCTCGCATGTTATTAAATATGTCATTAAAAATAAAAACTTAAAATTGGGTTTATTGAATGCCGGCTCGCTAGGAACACGCCATAATGAGTTTTTAGTAGCCCTTAACCGTCACCCTGTGGACATCTTAGCTATAAATGAGACATGGTTACGTATTGGTGAGGAACTGCGTGCCCCGGCTCCGCCCGGTTTCCGTCTGCGTCACTCGCCGCGACCGGCCGGTCAGCGCTCACGCGGCGGTGGTGTTGGATTTTATATAAGTGAACATATACGCCCGCGCGTACTTACGACGCCGTCGTCGGCCCCCTGCGTTGAGCAAATGTGGCTTGGCCTTAATCTTAATGGCAGCAAGATTGCTATAGGGACCGCGTATCGGCCCCCATGGCAGAGTGTTGATGTTTTTCTTGATGCACTAACTGAGTCAATATGTTCACTATCAACATATGAACATGTCGTATTGCTAGGCGATTTCAACATTAATACCTTACGCGCTCATGATCCGAACACAATCAAGTTATCAGATTTCTTACGCACACTACAACTATCACAATTTGTTAATGGACCTACCCATTTTACTGATCACTCAGAAACGCAGATAGATCTAATATGTTCAAATACAAAAATAGGACATGTAGCGGTCAACTATATTCCTGACCTCAGTCACCATGCGTTTATCACCTGTGAGCTTAACATTAGAAAAAATAAGCCGGTTCCAAGGTGGTTAGTGTACAGACCGTTTAAGGATATTGATATGCAAAGGTTTAACGCTGACCTTGAATCTATAAACTGGGAATGCATGGTGTGTGACAACGTCGGCGATACCCTTTTCCATTTCAATATGTCCATTTTACAGCTTTTTGAACTCCACGCGCCTTTTAAAAAAATTCTAATAAAAAAGAGACTTCATCCTTGGATCACTCCTACAGTCAGGGAGATGATGCGGCTCCGTGATGTAGCGCACGCAAGATTTCGCCGTACTGGGCTTGACTCTCATAAAAAATACTACAAGGATTTAAAAAACATAGTTAACACAGCCATTTTCACCGAAAAATCAGCCTTTTATCAAACATATATTACAAGTAATCAAAATAATCCCAAAGTTCTGTGGCAAAATATCAAAAGTAACATCGCCGATTTTAAAAAACGTAATGAATTGCCTCCTAACTTTAATAATCCAGATCAGATTAACAGCCACTTTCTTAATTTACCTACGAGAAGAGGTGTCACCCTAACCAGTTTAATGTATTATGAGTTCCATAGATTTGGTTCTGCGAAGTTCATGTTAAAACCAGTAGATGAAAGCACCGTTTTGAGGATCATTAAATCCTTTACAAGCAATGCAGTAGGCACTGACAACATCACGCTGGATATGGTTGAACTTACCTTGCCTAGAACCCTATTTATCATCACAAGCATCATCAACCAATCAATCTGTACTGGTGTTTTCCCAGATGACTGGAAATCGGCGATAGTTAGGCCTATACCCAAAACACCTCAACCTACTAACTTAAAGGACCTCAGGCCTATTAGCATTCTGTGTTTCGTGTCGAAAATTCTAGAAAAAGTGGTATGTCGGCAATTAACAGATTTTTTAGAAGCAAATAACATATTACCAAATAAGCAGTCTGGATTTCGGAAAGGGCGCAGCACAGCCACGGCACTCCTGGACGTGATCGATGACATACTAACAGCGCAGGATAAAGGAGAGGCATCTATCCTAGTCCTCCTAGACTTTTCCCGTGCCTTCGACACTATAAATATTTCGCTATTGCTGTCTAAACTTGCTTACTATGGTTTCGACGTCGGAACCGTAAAATGGTTTGATAGCTATCTCTCTGGTCGTTCGCAGAAAATTGGGCTTCGTAATTATTCTGGACTAACAGACTACTCTTTAAATGAATCTGTAAATTGCGGAGTCCCTCAGGGGTCGATCCTGGGTCCCGTTTTGTTTATTTTGTACGTGGCAGACATTGCGAGTTGTATAAAGAACTGTCACTATCACATGTATGCAGATGACCTACAAATTTATAAAACGTTCCATCCCCGGGAGACACAAACTGCTGTGGAGCTGTTGAATCAGGATCTTGATCGTATCGACATTTGGTCTGGACAGTGTGACTTAGTCCTTAACCCCAACAAGTCAAAGTTTCTAGTGCTTGGCACTAAAGGCCAAGTTGACAAAGTCACCAGCTTTGATATTAATGTTATGCTCGGGAGGGAACGCCTCGAACGAGTCTCTGCAGCACGTAACCTTGGCCTACTCTTAGACGAGGGCTTGCGTTTTGAACAAAATGTACTCGATGTCGCTAAAAACTGCTACTATAGATTGAAAGTACTATACCAGGTTCGTCAATATCTCAGTGTCGACCTTAGAATAAAACTATGCGACACTTTAATATTATCCAAACTCAACTATGTCGATACTGTGATTAATGGTTGCTTACTGGCTCGTTCGAAGGCACTCCTTCAACGCATCCAGAATGCTTGTGCCCGTTTCTGTTTCCCCATCCCTCCACGTACTCATGTCACCCCTTATCTTAACAGTGGTAAGATTTTGAAAATGGAAGCACGTCGATCGTTGCATTTTGCGACCCTACTTTTCGGTGTAGTAAAATTTCAGCAGCCCCAATACCTTTTTAACAAGTTGTCGTTCTCCTCCCGCCCAATGAGAGATGCCATTCGACTTCTCTGTCCGAGGCACGGCGGTTGTGCAGCGTTTCGTGGCAGTTTTCGCTATTCTGCCACGAAATGCTGGAACAACATACCCCCTCCAATACGTAACTCAAAAACATTACACACTTTTAAACTTAAATTTAAACAATATCTTTTCAGCTTGCAACTGCCGTGTTCTTAGCGTTCCATGCATCTTAGTTAAATCATTTCATAGGTATATTTTACTTACTTCCGGCGTGATATTGTGCATAATGTATATTTTTTGTTGGTTAAAACCGTCGATCGTTGCCTTTTCTATAAACCGATTTACAACGACCAACTCACAAATTTTATATTATTTTAATTCTTTATTTATTCGAGTTCCCTTTTTTATGTATATATGATCCACTATATTTAATATTATACTAAATACATGCCTTGCCTGACTTCTTTTATATATATTTACATATTCCCAACCCACTCACTTCCATATCAAATTTCAATTTTTTTTTTCTTTTCCTTTTTCTTCATGTATAAGTTTCTAATTTGTGTTAAATATTAAGTACCGAATCACATTTTGACACTGCCTTTACTGTTCTGAGCTATCTTCTTGCCCTGGGCTCCACGGAAGACCAGCGCTATAGCATATATATTATGTTAGAGCATATGCTGAGTGGTGTCCATTTGTAGCCTCTATAGCAGCATCAATACTACGATTATTATTGCATGTTAGTTAAGCTAATAATAGTTTAAACTGTTTAGTGTATAAGATCCTCTTTTTTAAATTTATATGTGTGGTGCTGTATGTAGATGGTTTTTGCAATAAACGTTTTTCTATTCTATTCTATTCTAAATAATGTAGGTTAAAGTCAGGTCGTTCTGGGAGTGATCCAGGCGGTTTTGTATTTGGTTGGTTAACCAATACTGCCCTGCTAACCCAAAGAGCGCTATCTCAAAAGAAAATTCATTGCATACTTATACCAGCTTATACTTTAGTTTCAATTACTGAGAATTCCATTTTCAAAATCATTTGTTTTTGAGATAGCGCTATTTTGCTTAGGAGGGCAGAATAAATGTTATAACTACCCGAAAATGTACCAATTATTTGTTTACTAAAAGCAAAGACATATGTAACTTCGTAAAGACGAATAAAGTCTAAGGAAAAAACGTGCCTCGGAATTCAAGTAAAAGTCATTCTCGAATAGATGGCGCACACACCTTTAGCCTATCCTCGGCTAGATGGCGTAACGACACCGTTTCATATTTAACAATTTTAACACATAGATATCAGTGAATGAACATGGATCAAAATGATATAAAAATAATAAAATCATTTATCCATACATATAAATTTTTTGATAACTTTATACGTTTTCATTTTGAGTTTTAGTCGTGTGTCGATAGATGGCAGTAAATTTACAGTGACTACAAAATTTACAATGACAGGACCCCTCTATACTATCTATTATTTTTGCTAAAAGTAAATTTAAATACCTAAAGATCCAGAGTATAGTAAACATGCGACATACTTACGATGTAGTATGTCCACATTGCCCGCACTTGTACTTAGTCGGTGAAGTCGCATGCATCTTGTCGTAGTGGGACTGCGCAGACGTGACCGTATTGTAGCGCGCCCCGCACACGCCACAGTCGACCCTACGGCGCAGGGAATAAGGTTCATTATATTCGTTATACATATAAAGATGACCTTTAACGTTTTGATTCATCATTATAGTTCGTTTGTTTTAGCATTAGAATAAAGGTAAACAATCTTGACGTGTCTTTTTATTGAAAAACATTTAAAAATAGTCACGGCAAATATGTAAGAATTATTTATATAATTTTGCTTTCATAAGTAAATAGTTACAGATTTTTAAAAAGCGTTTCTCAATTAAAAGACACGTCAAGATCGCGTAGTCTTTTTCTAATGCTAAAAAAACGAACTAAAGAAAAGGTCTTCTTTCTTGCGTTATCCCGACATTTTGCCACGGTTCATGAGAGCCTGGGGTCCGTTTGGCATCTAATCCCAAGAATTGACGTAGGCACTAGGTTTTACGAAAGCGACTGATCTCTGACCTTCTTCCAACCCAGAGGGTAAACTAGTCCGGTTTCCTCACGGTGTTTTCCTTTACCGAAAAGCAACTGGTAAATATCAAATGATATTTCGTACATAAGTTCCGAAAAACTCATTGGTACGAACCGGAGTTTGAACCCGCGACCTCCAGAGGGCCTACCGCGAACCACGTTCGACGTGTTGCCTCTCTATCGCACTTGTAAATTCGTACGTAAGTGTGACGGGGAAGCAACACGTCGAACGCGTTTCGCGGTAGGCCCTCATATTGAAAGTCGCACGCTCTTACCGCTAGGCCACCACCGCAGCTCGTCACGGAACAGCCAAATAAAAAAAAAATAGGCGTAGCGGGTAGCTACAAGTACATCCGTTCCACACCAATTTTGGTGGCTAGCCATAAGCCGCGCGTGGCGCTGTCGCCACCTAGCGGCCATATCTGTCATGATCGTAACAGACACGTTTTGTTAGAGAGTGAGTCTTCTGTGCCTAGTACTATTATTTATTCTGTGCTCATACTGAGCAACTTAACTATGGGACCCTGTAGTAATATAGCTATTTCACTCACCTCCGATAGTGCCGTCTCATGTGTTCCTTGTAGGACGCTACAGAAATGAGCACCGATTTACATATCGCACATGTACAACTTCCGCTTGTCTGAAAACAGTTTTATTGAAGTGAAAACTTCTTTAGCGGCGCTGAGCACTTTTTGAGGTGGGGAAAAAATGATAAACTCGAGACAGCGTAACGCGTAACGCGCTGACGTCATGTGTGACGGACAATGTTATTCACCAAAGAACTTTAGTCATAACGTATCATAATCAGGTAAATTACTTAAAACTGGACTTTTATATTAAGCAATAAGGGGTCATCCATTAATTACATCACACGTTTAGGGGGGGGGGGGGGGGGGAGGTGGTCAAGAAAATGTGACATGTTGTGACAAGGGGGAGAGGGGAGTCACAAACTTTGTGACGTCACTTTAACTTCATCAGTAACCAAAATTTTATTTTAATCATTTTATTTACTGTACAGTTCAAAAACAAGTTTTTGGAACGGTTTACTAATATGTGGCCGAAAATTGTATGGCAAATTATCACTACCCAAACTATTTTTCCCATAGTATCATTTGGCAAAACTATCAGATGGCAGACCAATGTTTCGCATATATAACATGTCGCAAATGATTATTTACAATATTATTGTAGGGCAAAATATTTAGTTGGTCATGTTTCAAAATGTCTTTTATTGTTATGTCGAATGTATTGATAGGCATAAATTATTTTTCGCCTAATATTGTGAATAACCTACCTATCCCTGGGAACAGTTTCGTTTTTAGGGTCATAAAAAAAATAACCCTAACCTACCTATCTCTGGGAGCAGTATCGTTTTACGGGTCATAAAAAAAAATAACCCTAACCTACCTATCTCTGGGAGCAGATTCGTTTTTAGGGTCACCAAAAAAAAAATAACCCTAACCTACCTATCTCTGGGAGCAGATTCGTTTTTAGGGTGGTCAAAAAAAAACCCCTAACCTACCTATCTCTGGGAGCAGATTCGTTTTTAGGGTACCCAAAAAAAAAACCCTAACCGACCTATCTCTGGGAGCAGTTTCGTATTTAGGGTCATCAAAAAAAAAATAACCCTAACCTACCTATCTCTGGGAGCAGTTTCGTTTTACGGGTCATAAAAAAAAATAACCATAACCTACCTATCTCTGGGAGCAATTTCGTTTTTAGGGTCTTAAAAAAAATAACCATAACCTACCTATCTCTGGGAGCAGTTTCGTTTTACGGGTCATAAAAAAAATGCTAAATATAGTTGTGATCCAATAAAAAGTATGCGAAATTTCAATTTGGGCAAACGTTATTTAACAATAAATAGTTAGGTATAATTAAACATTTGCTTAGTAACTATTTTTCTAAATAAATCGTGGTAAAATGAACATCTGCTAAATAAAATTGTGTTCAAATAAAAATTATGCTAAATAATAATATGCTAAGCATTGGTTTGCCAACTAAAAGTACTGCAATAAGTTGGTTGGGAAGTGAAATTAGGCGAAAAATATTTCGGCGAGATGGCAGTACACCTTTTGGAACGATAATCGTTTTTATTAGTTAATTTTTTTTTTCATAATCAGTTTTGGGTTATAAATTTACTAATATTTTGACAAAAAATTAATAATACTTAATTCGATTTGCCGATTTCGTTGAAAAAATGTGACGTCACACCAGGGGGGGAGGGGTTTGCCAAATGTGACCAAGTGTGACAAGGAGGGGGGGAGGTGTCAAAAAACCTTGAAATTCGTGTGACGTAATTAATGGATGACCCCTAAAGCTCAATGTTCTAATCTTGTACGGGCTGAAATACGAGGATCTCACAGTTACATAACTTTATATCACTCCAATATAATTCAATAGAGCTACATCTTGATGAAATCGCTAATAAAAGTGAACTCTAGTACTGGTGAATAAAACTCAAAATATCATGACCAAATATATTTAGACGCGAGGTCTGCAAGGTAACTCTGCATGGAGGCGGAGGAGACGCCCTTGCACATCCTCACAGAGTGCCCTTGCCTAATGCGTACTCGTGACCTAATCTTGGGCGGACACATATTACGCCCGGAGGAGGTAAAGTCTCTCGAGACCAAAAGGATCCTGCAGCTATTCGAAGTTGCAGGGTTGGATCGAGAGTTGTAGTAGGTGGCGATCACAATAGATCAGGAATGGTCGCAGTGATACATAGGCTTTGGAGCCTTATATAGCCCCTAATAAAGAAGAAGAAGAAGAAGGTAACTTTACGATTTCTATTCGAATTTTAAACAATTAACGCTGCAATTTTAAGCTCACTGGCCAGCAATTTCGGAACTAAAGTTTTTCAATAGAAAGGAGGATGGGTCAATTATACATAGTGCTGCAGATATTTTGGACTAGTCATTGAGTTTTCACTTCTGTCGGCACTCCCGGAGTGCAACCCGTTGTTTTTTTTAATACACCATGACTAGGTTAAGTTAGACCAAGAAAAGTCTGCATCGACTTTGATAGCACACGCAGTGCAAGTGTTATTTTAAACGTCAAACTTCTTTTAAATTATGATGTATAAATAACACTTGCACTGCGTGGGCTATCAAAATCGCTGCAGACTTTTCTTGGTCCAACTCTACACGGTAACCTGCTAGTCTAGCATGAGTTGCATTCCCGCGCGCGAGTTCATACTTGAAAGCGGGGACAATTTTTCGTCAATGAAATCAGGCCGCGCGGACTCAAACGCCAATTTGGCCACTTTCACCAATTTTAAATTTATGGTGATATTTGAGCGCTCTAATAAATTTTTACCTTAATAGTTATTTACAAATACAAATGCGAAAAATAGCACCTATTCGCACGTGTATCATACAAAGTTTTACAGTAGGTATGTACCTATATGTATGTACATATATGTATGGCCCTTTAAATTCTGGACATAGTTACGAAATGTGCTTATTATAATAGCACAGGGTGTCATAATGGAACACCAGGCCCCTATTTCACCACGGTGACAGGTGCGACAATTCGACAAATGTCACTATTGCCAGGGGTGCGAAACTCCTGACTTCGGTCAAACTCGGCTCCGCTCGGCTCAGCATTGCTCCGAGCAATTATTAGGGTTGGCACCACTTGACTTCCTTTTGCGTGCACGACCACAGATAAGATATTCACTTGATTTTTGACAACCCTAAATAGCCGAAAGGGATAGTGCCATATATTAGAAAGGGCCATCATGATTCGACCCTGAACCGCTGTCAAACTTCGTTTTTGTAGGAAGTTTCCTTTCTGTACGGTAGTACTATTAATTATTCTGTGCTATTGCTGACGTCACAAGCATCCATGGGCTACAGTTACCGCTTAGCATCGGGCGGGCCGTATTCCTGTTTGCCACCATCATTGTAATACTATTTTAAAAACTTTATTATATTGGCAAAAAACAGGTATTTCTCTTGCGAAGTTTATGATGATGATGATGACGATTTTCACAAGATTTAAAAGAACTTTCGGTAATTCTTGACAGGAAATGAGTTCTGTGTCGGAATTTCGTGACAATTGTCGTGTTTCTTGTGACAATTGTCATTAGCTTCGCAAAATAAGTACTTATTAATTGGCGATATAATGGAGTTTTTTTTTAAATTAACATGTTGGTGGCAAGCAAGCACACCGCCCGTCCGATGTTAAGCGGTTACCGTAGCTTATGGAGGCCTGTGAGGTCAGTAACAGTGATGTTAACAATTGTCGCACCTGTCACCGTGGTAAAATAGGGGCCTGATGTACTTTAAAGTCAATTATTTCATTTCTAGTGCTCACCTCAGTATGTCTCTTTTCCATATGCTCTTTCAAACTCGGCTCATGGTCAAACCCGACTATGCAACTCTCACATTTATACAGCAATTTCAAATACTTCTCCTTGGCCGCTTCTCTCCTCCTTTCTTCCCACATTTCATCTTCATTTAACGTGACAAGTTTAATCTTTCCTCGATGCTTATGTACGAAGAACGGAGTATTAGGATCTTTCTCTTTTTCTTTTATCTCGGATAACGGGATATCATTTTCGGGGTCAGAGTATTCGTGTTCAACTTCGATTTTAACTTCTGTTTTTATTTCAATGTAGCTTCTTGGTTTGATGACCTCTTTTTCAATTGGCTCTGAGTTCTGAGTATGGAATATTTCTATGTCGGCTTGTGTGAGTTTAGAAAGTTTTGTGTTGTTCTGATCCAAGTTTTTAATCTGCAAGAAGCCACAATAATGTTAAGGATATATTTGATAGATATTTCTGCCTGGAAAATATAGTCTAGCTAGCCAAGTATCTGGCAGACTGGTTAAAAACAGATAGAATAAACTGAAAGAAATTCTTGCTTCTGAAGTAAGCAGTCAAGTGGTTATATTCTCTTTGTAAGCAGTATCAGGTCAGTTACGCGAATCAAAACTTTATTTTAAATTTTAAATTAAAAACCTCAATGTTGAAAACAACAAGGTAAGAATATCCTGGTATATTGAGACCCCTGGGAGTTAAGATTAATATATCCTTGCTCCCTAAGTTACATATATGTTAAAAAAGTTGTGATATTTATGAATTTTGATACAAAGTGATTTTGTAAGTTAAAACATTACCTGTTTGTTAAGATTTGAAAGACTATCTTCCACCTGTCTCTTGAACTGGTAAATATCCTTGAGTGTGCCATGACATGCGTAGCAAACAAAACTTACTGCATACTCTAACTGCAATAAAATATTGTCGGTTAATATTTATTCCAAATGTTAAATACTATAAAAGTTTTCAAAACTTTACATTTCAAATTAGATTTAACTGTGTTCCTTTAAAAATTGAATTGAAAATATAGCTTACTTTAATGTAAAGTAGCCATCTTGAAATTGCGAGATACCAGTTTACAACGACACTAGTATATTCAATCAAACACAACGAAAATGCAGCAGAATCTTTCGTAGAGCAATGCCATAATTTTACTTATAGCTAAAATAAGTAAATTAATAACTAAAACATGCTTCATTTACCTTAAATTCAAAGACAAATTCAAAATACTCTACGTGTTTACAATTTGTAAGTTTCACAAGCGGAACGTTTATAGCCAAACAACAAATGCAGGTATTTAGTACTGTTGTCGATCTCGAGGAATTTGGCCCTCCGCTAAACCCTGGCATATTTAAATGGGACATATCGTCCATTTTTATACTTAAAATAAAATATTAAC
This sequence comes from Cydia splendana, assembly GCF_910591565.1. Taxonomy (NCBI): domain Eukaryota; kingdom Metazoa; phylum Arthropoda; class Insecta; order Lepidoptera; family Tortricidae; genus Cydia; species Cydia splendana. The sequence goes on from NC_085983.1 coordinate 9,392,451, forward strand.
GTATTAGCGAGACAGACTACAGAGAATCAACAACTCCATTAATGAATTCCATTACACGTGATATTTTTTCTATAAGTCAAAGTTATGTCTTGCCCGCACTTGGCTTGTACCAAAACATAACTTGCGTAAAAAGACACGCTTCGTACAAAACGTTTTGTTTCTGCATTATAATCCTAATTACATAAATACAAGATTATAAAATTGTACTTATTTTAAATGTCTTTTAAAAGAAATGAAGAAAAAGTGACAATTAATACTGTTAAATGTTCATGTTTGCCTTGAATTTTATCAAAGGAATGATAAACTATAGGGATAACATTTGCTCCAAGCCGTATTTTACAAGTAAACCAAACGCATTGAATTGACAGTTGTATGCATCTGTTGCAATGCAATATGAAGCTTCCATATTTGTCGATTTGTTTATTTATTTATTTATAAACATTTACTGACTAAAATTAATATTTAAATTCAATGAGTTCTAATTTACAATAATGGCTGCTCAAGACCGTAATGTCTGCTGCGGCTGCCTCAGTGCGGACCGAAAAATGTTAGCACTTGAAGACTTTTGGACGAAGCAGTGTTTTCTTGAAATTTTACGAGAAATTCCGGTAAGAGCATCATGTATTTAATCACAAAATGCTGTTACGTATTTCAATTGATCCACGCGCTTCCTTTAAAGCATCATATTTAATGCAATTCAAGATATTATCACTAAATTCAGCCTGCATAATATTAAGTAAGTATGATTTATTACAGGTATATAAACCAGAGGAGCATGTGCCAGAGTGGTTGTGTTGGGAGTGCGAGGCGCTGCTGCGGCGCTTCACGAAGTTTAAACAGCAAGTTTCACATAGCTTTACTATGTTGCGGACATATGATTTGCAGGTTAGTTTTTCTATTCTAAATCTTCTATCTTTTATGCGCTTACTGTAGGGTTGCCATACGTCCCGGTACGCCGGGACATGTCCCGGTTTGAAGCCCGGTGTCCCGGCGTCCCGGCCTATAAGAAAATTGTCCCGGTTTAAAAATCAAAGTTATTTAGTAGGACTTGGTAAATAATAATATACGGTCTTCATTTCTACGTTTCATATGGCCAAAATTTAAAAAGAAATGTTTTATGGTACCTACTTTTACCTAATGTCCAATATCAGTTTCTCAGACACACAATCATTAGATGATTATGTAAATTATGTTATTTTATAGCTTTTGAAGTCTGTAATGTAGAGCTCGAATTTCAGGCTCCCGAGGGCCTAAATCCTCATCAATGGAACTTCGGCCCTCCGAGTAACTCTTGTACATATGACATATATTATTGTTGAGTAATATTTGACGATTGGTTCGTGTTAGAGCGCTGCTTTCTTACAGCTCGACCTTCGGCGTCACTTAATTTTTAACAAATATAAACATTTGTTTCATTTGTTTCTTGGCATTTGCCTCGCATGAAAGCTCACCGCGCTGTTTATAAGTACGCTTCGGGCTTATTAAGTACTCGTAATGTGGAGATTGTTGTGACCAGTAGAACGAAAAGTGCAAATATTAAAAAACAAGAAAAAGATGAAATCTAACACATACATTACACAGGATTTGTCTAAAGAAGCTCAACTCAAAAAGAAGGAAAAAAGAAACATCAAAAAGAAAGACAACGAAAACGAGAAGAGGAAGAGATCTGAATCCCCGAGCCCAAAATCTAGTGATAATAAAAACAAGTTAGACAACTCAAAAATAAGGAGGTGGGATACATTTCAGTACTTGCGTCAAAGATCAAACTCACTTTCGGACGCCCACTCAGACCGACCCGAAGACATGCCTATACTCCAGTAAAGATACGCTTACGTTAAACATTAATTAGTAATAGGCAATTTTTTTTTTATTCCTGTTCTTTAGATCATTTTAAGATACTTTATTTTCGAATCCAAAAAACTTTCTGTCCGGAAGTAGGTAAAAAAAAATAGTTAAAAAAAAGAGCCGTTCTTGTTTGTTAAAAATAGTAATAGTATTTTTAGTTCGTAAACGTGACGAAAATAATATTTATAATGAGTCGACAATGGAATCAGTCAAAATATTAACACGGAAAATAACTAATTCAATAAATGGCGGGGCCTCACGGATATACGTCGTAACTTGATATAAAAAAAAAGTAATAATGAGGTCTTTGATTGAATTACCATAAAACTACCTCATTAAGCTATTTATCCGAGAATCCGACATCAATATGATTTGTAACACTTGTATATATATTTACGCCTTAAACATGCTAGAAAAAATGGTTATAGATATAATTTCTTGCAGACTTTGTTCTGATAACGTTCAAAGTGATATTCAATACATAATCACACAAAAATATGGTCAATGTAATAAATATGTCCATTTTATCAAATTCGCTAAATGAAACCACCAAATTTGAACTCTTTGCGCTAATGCTAAGGATTACATTTACTTGCGGCGCGCGGGGACAGTTTCAATGCGGGCGGTGGCGGGAGTTCGTGCCAAGGACGCGTGGATAGTATGTAGGTAAGTATGTACTTACCTACAAGTTGCTACAAGTGACAGGCCAATTCGAACGTGCGCGGGCGTCTCGCTCGCACCAAATATTTGTGCGGCCAAGTCTGAGCAAAATGAACGCGCGCGTGAATGATAGCTGATTAAAAATAACTGATATCATATCCAATATTATTGGTTGATGTTCAAATTATATTCGTAATTATATACGTCAATTATGACCCACTACAAAAATAAAAATTGCGCATGACTATCTATCGTTCTTATTTAATTTCAGAATGGCATAGTGTGGAGTGGCATTATAAAAGGAATACTTATTATCGTAGTCATTTGACAGTTTTGGTGACACTTTCACATTCTGTCACAGCGAAGTGTGTAGGCCCACTCTTTAATTTGATATTAACGTCTATCCAACAACTTTGTCAGTAGAAACAGGCGCGAAATTCAAATTTTCTATGAGACAATAACCCTTCGCGCCTAAGCGTCTGTAGACTTTTTTTTTCAACAAACGTATTATATTGACTATTTCGTGCTCTTTCAATTCATAGTTTACGTTCCATAATAAGTATAACATAGTAAGTTCCATAATAAGTATAACATAGTATAATAAGAGTCGACGTGAAATATATGTTTACACTTTTGCACCTTACTCCTTTGCAATAAGGCGAAAAGTACGGCTTTAAAATGACAGCGTTTTACACAAAAATAAAACGCTAATTAAATAACTTACCATATTCGGAACCTAAGAATAAATAATATTGAGAGTGGCAACACTGTCGTAGGGGGCTATTCATAAATTTAAGTCATTTCAAATTTGGGGGGGGGGGGGGGTCTGGACATCGGATGATGGTAGCATGACGCAGGTGGAAACGGTGTCATTCGAAGCATGATTTTTTGATGATTTTATGGGGGGTGGGGGGGGGGGGGGGCGACAAAAATCGTCAAAAATAGATGACGTCATGTATGGACAGCCCCTAGGTCGTATTGTCTTTTTCTAGCATATACCTCCCTCTCTACCCCACACTCCTACCACACAGGCAGGTTGCTTTGTCAGTTATACAAGACAAATAGGATTAAAAATTTAGGTTCCGAATAGAGATGCACCGGATATTCGGTTACTATCCGGTATCCTATCTCGCCCTTATTTTAATATCCGGACGGATACCGGATACTAAAATAAGGGTACTAAATAACTATGCTTGATATCGGAATATAATCGTACTCGATTATTATTTTAAAACAATTTAAACGTTCCATTCACTAGCTCGCGCACTAATTTCGTACCTAGTGATAGACCTATATACCGCGCGAAAGTTCATTACGAAACAGGCCAAAACTTCCACAATGCGCACCTGAAAAACCTGAATATTTCCGCCGGCCGAATATTCGGCGGCTGAATACTGAATATTCGGCCTATGGTCAGGCCGTACCTCCCGTATCCTGTATGCGGCCAAACAACTATCCGTTGCATCTGTAGTTCCGAATATGATAAGTTATTTAATTAGCGTTTTATTTTTGTGTAAATGCTGTCATTAAACAGCTGTACCGATATTCGGAACCTAAGAATAATATTGAAACATGTTTGTTATCGCCTGGTGGTGGGAAGACGCCAAACCAATGTGATTATACATGTCCTATGATATACTTATTATGTGTATGTAATATAATTATATTATGAGTGTTTAATTAATAATGTAGTACGTACACCCTTTATTGTAACACCTGTGAGGAGAGAGATATTTAGTAAAGTATACAATTTGATAGGTACATTTTGTAAAATTAACATTTATTGTATTTATTTATTAATTCAAATAACAAATTGCACCTTACAGCTAATGCCAAAGCAGCACAATTTGGAACACATTAACAACATAAAGCATTTTTAACATTATTTATAACAATACAATATACAGCTAAGACACATGTATTCATTATGGTATGCTACTCTTAGGCATCTCTCTTTCTAATATCCTCTTGCACTTTCACATCACTATTCCGGATCGTTTTTATTTGCTAGATAATTTAACGGACAACTATAGTACATTGTAGGAGAGGACGGAAAACCGCTAAAAGATGGACGAGTGAGTTTGAGGGCCGACACGTTGGTGGAGGCCCTCGAATAATACGACTCCATCTTTAGCGTTTCCGGCCGAGGCATTACATAGTGCTTTTCACGACTACTGCGAGGAAATAAGGAAACATTTGGATAACTATAAGTACTAGCCCGCGATTTCTCTGGTAGCAAATTACTAGCCACTGCCTGTGCTGTCTCTTGAATTTCGGTAGGCGTCAGCGTAAGAATATCATTTTCTTCACTAGAAGAACTCATTTTTATAGCGAGCGTAGATACGTGTTTCTTATATTTTATAGTACTATCCAATTCAGTGAGAATTTTCCGATCCCGCCTTTTTTCTTTTTTATCACATTTAAGAGGCGTTTTATGTTGTTTGCTTCAAACGGACTCTAAACTTAGAAGCGTTTTTGCTGAAAAAACCACAAACAGCTACAAAAGTAAAAAACGCCTTAAGCGTGAATCGAATGAACTGACTGAATGAATGAATAGTTTGACATTTCGTTTTTTTTAAACAAGAAATTGGTCCTATAAATAACCTAAATTTATTTTTGAAGGAAAAAGTTGCGCCAAAAAAGACCTTTTATTGATTTTTATGTTTTAAATTATACTCATTGCTGTAGCGAACTGTCACCAATGACAGATGATGATAATAATGAAACATTGTACACTCGCGTGCAAAAGTATTGCATCACTTTGCATTTTTTCGTCCGCATCCAATATATTTGTAAACTGGTTAATTTCTCTAAATTATTTTAATGTAATCATGTTTCTTGAAGTTTTAGCTTTACGAAAAGTAAAAAAACATGGAAATCGGCCCAGTATTTTTCAAATTATCGGCATTTTCCCGATTTGTGAGCGGTTTCACGTTATCACGCGCACGAGTTGCGTTACCCTTGACCCTTATAAAACGGGGGTAGAGAAGGGGTTGTTATCAGTCACTTATCAGAAGTCGATCGTTACATATCTCCGCGTATTTTCCCGTGAAAGAGACCTGGAAAAATGGAAACCACTGAAGCTGAAGTCCGCCAAATCATCCAGCCCCTGCAAGCGGGGCGTAGCCAACGTTCAGTAGCTGCCGAGCTGAATTTAAGCCAATCTGCAGTTTGCAGAGTTTACCAGAGGTTCCAGGGGACTGGATCCTTTACTTCAAGACCAAGAAGCGGCCGCAGAGAGTGTACATCAGAGAGGGGCGACCGCTTCTTTGTCACAACATCTCTCCGAGATCGACACCAGACCAGCATTGCCATCCAGCAGCGTCTGCGTGAGGTACGAGGAGTGGCTGCCAGTGAGTAGACAATAAGAAGAAGACTTAAGAAAGCGAACTTGACACCCAGGAGGCCCGCAGCGGTGCCCAGATTGCTGGCGCGACACCGTACAGCCTAAAGAGAGTTTACTGAAAATCACAAGGACTGGACCATTGAGCAATGAACCCCAGTTCTCTTCTTGAAAGAGTGCAGAATGTGTTTGAATGGATGTGACCGAAAAGGAAGAGTCTACAGAAGGCCAGAAGAACAGTTCGCTCAATGTTTCTTCTCCGAAAGGGTCGCCTATGGCGGTGGATCCGTAATGTTCTGGGGCGGCATTTCCTACGACGGGCGGACAGAACTGGTTTTCGTGCCTGGCGGGGGCCGTGACAGTGGATTGACCGCTGCCAAGTACATCACTGATATCCTGGAGGAACATGTTGTTCCTTATGCCGGTATTTTTGATGAGGGGTTCATCCTAATGCAGGATAATGTCCCGTGTCATACCGCTAGGGCCACCGCAGCCTACCTTCTCGAAGTGGGCATCGACACAATGGACTGGCCAGCGATGAGCCCGGACCTTAACCCCATTGAACACGTGTGGGACTACCTAAAAAGGAGGGTTCGAAAGCGGAATCCTGCCCTGGTCAATGTTGAGGAGTTGAAGGGAGCCTTGCTGGAGGAGTGGGACGCTATTCCTCATGATCACATTAGAAAATTAATTACGTCTATGAAAAACCACTTGGTTTGTGAAAGGAGGCCTGTAGGTGGCAATACCAAGTATTAATTTAATAATAATAAACGATATTGTATTAAAAAAATGACTTTTATTCTCAAGTTTCCGGATTTATTTTTGGAGCATTATGCGACTACTTTCAGTTTTATGATTTTTTATAGTCTTCAGATTCGAAATTTCATTGAATTTACCATTTTTCTAATGCGTTACATTATAAGCTTTCAGTTGATACCAAAATTTTCAGAATCGGGTATAGAATTACAAAGATATTGGGTGCGGACGAAAAAATGCAAAGTGATGCAATACTTTTGCACGCGAGTGTAGTAGTGGTGGTTCAAGTGCTACAGCTATTGCCTACTTTCCAGCTGGGTTTTAGACCATCTATTGCCACATTTCCGAACAGTGGCGTGAAAAATTTAATTATTTATTTCACACCAGCTCGGAAAGGCTTACTTTGCACTTCAAAGACTGAGAGCAAAGTTTCATTTTATTCACAAGTGAGGCAAAGGAATCAAATGCAAATTTTGAGTTGTTTTCTTATGTTTGCTGGTAGAATTGACTTTTAAATCATAAATATTTAATAAAATTCATTTGTATTTGATTTTGTATGATATTTTTACATTTAATATTTGCTTCGGGTTGGTGTGGTGAAACATTTTGTGTTTCACTTGGGGCAAATTTTGTTTAACCCTCGTGCTTTGAAACCCTCGCAACGCTCAAGATTCCATGTTTCGAATGTTTTACTTGCTCAAGTATCAATATTAGCACGAGCGGTTAAACAACAACTTTGCCCCCTTGTAAAATAAATAACTATTTCAATATAGTCAGCTAAACTGAGGTACAAATTCAAAAACTCACCAGCAGTTTATCTTCACGACCTTCCAGATGGAAAAACAGCATGCCAATGACTTGAAAATTTGCCTTGTATAACTGACAAAGCAACCTGCCTGTGTGGTGGGAGTGTAGGAGCGAGGGACGTATATGCTAGAAAAGGGCAATACGACCTACGATAGTGTTGCCACTCTCAATTAGAAATGCAATGGATAGTTGTTTGGTCGGATACCGGATATTCGGCCCGACCGTCGGCCAAATATTCGGTATCCGACCGCCGAATCTTCGGCCGGCGGAACAATAAAAAAAATAAAAAATCATTTATTTCAGACCTTGGTTCATACACTTACACCAAAAAACTAATTAACTACAAACTAAATTTAACAATACCTACATTTCGGTTTTTAGGTGCGCATTGTGCAGGTTTTAACCTGTTTCGTGGTGAACATTGGCGCGGACTCATTTCTATGTTCGAAATGAGTAGGTACCTACGCGTGCAAGTGAGTGGATGTTTAAATTGTTTTGAAATAATAAACGAGTAATGTACAATATGACCGTGACTGTTTCTTAAATCCAATTTGTTTACTCTGAAATCAAGCAAAGTTACTATCCGGTATCCGGCCGGGTATATTATTCTGAGGTTCCAAATATCGGTACAGTTGTTTAATTGTTGCTTAATTTGGAGATTGACCCCAATTTCATTTCTGATCAAATCGGTCGATTTGATCATCCCGTCTGGACTTCACTTAACAGCCGTAACACATTACCGCGCCGTTCAGGGTCACGGTGCGCCAAACCATAGCCTGATGTCATGTAGGTATGTATAATGTACTTAGTCCAAAATTATGTTATTTACTAATTATGTTATTTACTAATTATGTTATTTATATGCATTAAACGTTAAATCTGAACCAATTCGATTACTATTCTATAGTGAAACACATTCAGCTTGACTAGAAAAAGCGCGGCAAATTTAAAACATGTATAGCGTTAGGTTTCAATAGCGCTCAGAGACCTGACTTTTATCTCGATATCGTAATTTTCTAGCGACAAATCCATTATCTATACAAAACTGTCGCAAAAATGTTATCGCTTGTATATCGTGGTACAGGATAGGATGGAGCCATATACTTTACTACTTGCTTGCAAGTATCGTAATTAAACAGTGCTAAGTAGTTAAATACGCGCAATGTATTTTTATGTCATAAATAATGTATTTATTTAATGTTAATTTAGTATTAATTATAGTATGTATATTGTTTTATCCACAAATATGAATAATTGTAGTTAACTTACCAATAAAACATAATTTATACGGCCACAAATAAAATATTAAATGCTTCTAAAGTCTGTTTGGTTATTTCTACATGGAAACGAAGTCATTTCAAATTATAAAAACATTAACTGAACACCTTATTGCCGCCTGCAGTCACCGCTCGCCGCTCAGCTATCCGCTGTCGTTAATACCACGGCCTTACGTTTTATGACACTGAGTCGCGTCAGGGGAGCGACACGGTTCGGTGCGCTTGCGTTCAGTCGAGTTTTGGAATATTACTGCAAATTTTTGTTGTTTGTTAATTTGTTGGTTATTGTTGTTTGTTAATTTGTTGGTTGTGGTGTCGACTTTTATTGCCCTAGTCGCCAAATGATGTTACTAGTGAAATTTTAACCGACACCACACGGTAAAAATAAGTTTAACAATAATTACTTAATTAAAAATCGAATAAAAACGGTATTTCTAATGCATAACTTATATTTTTTGCTATTCAATTAAAGAGTACTAACAAAATCCTAACTCAATTAATTAGTGCAAATATTTTAAGGTTTGCGATTCCTGCTCGGCCTTGCGTCGCAAGGTGCCCGGTACCACTGTATTGCAGCATTAACTAGAAATGCTTACTTTGGGGAACATTAGCAACTGTCGTTTTTGATAATTACATTTTAGTGGTGAGGGGTGGTACTTAAATGACCGCTATTGAAACCTAAAGTTTAAACTTATGGGCGCGAAGATTTGATTTCCCTAAGAAAATTTTAATTTCGCGTCTTTTTCTGCTATCAAATTGGGTGTGTGTCAGTATAATAGCCCTATATAATTGGCCTATTATTGTATTAAATTTAACGCGCACGCAAAGACGGAAAGCCTAAAATTACGTAAAATTTACTTTCTTATTTACAGCACTCTTGCCCAGATTAAAGCTGATAATTAGTTCGAATCTAGTCTCCCATATTTTTTACGTTCACTGGTACATATGTTTTGACCGAGTAAATAGTAAATATACTAAATACTTTTTTAAATATTCGCGCTCGGGGCGATGGAAGTTTCATCGTTCCGTCGCCCCGCTCCATGCAACGACCAATCGCGTTAGCTCGCTGGCTCGTGCGCGGCAACTTTAAAGCAACGATAACGTTTTTGATGGTTTTTTGTGTTACGAATCATATTTCAAGCCGATTTTTACAGTATTCGATGAAGGAGAACTCATAATAAAAATCCCATATGATATTGATCTATTACCATTTTTAACCAGGCAATTAATGCACAACCCCATAAAACCTCCCATACGGTATTATTTAGTGTACGATTAAATTGCAACGCTTGTACTTATTGTAATTTGGAAATAATGAGAGAAAAAATAGCCTATTACCATTTTTGAGGACGGAAATATACTGAATTTAATAATAACCGTAGGTTACTTACTTTAAATGTAGGATACAGAATTATTTTTTGTGTGATTCATGCTTAATGTCATAAAGCAAATATTTCTCTATGAGTATAAATTTAAAAAATGTTATTAATATTTTTTACAAACTTTCTGTGATTTTTTATATTTTTACATTTTTTTTTCAATACCTAAATGTAATATATTTATTTGGATTATGTGTCGACGTAATCACTAGATTTATTATCTGTCCCATACACCGAAAATTTCAGCTATTACTAATTATTTCCATTCCGCCATACTAGCCGAGCGTACCTTTCTTGGCCTACTAGTACCAGCCGGACACTCACAACACAATCATAAAAAACAACCACAAGAAAAGCCCCCAAGCCGGCTGGTCACCGTGGGGGTTACCGACCACAACCTTCCGAAATCGCAGGAAACAACGAAATATATAAAAAATATATATATCAACACTTACAACACTAGATCACTGTCTAAAGAAGAACAGCTGATAGAATTAGAATCTGCCTTAAAACACATAAAATGGGACATAATAGGCCTAGCTGAAATAAGAAGAAAGGGATACAACATAGTTGAAAGAAAAGACTATACACTATACAGCTATGGAGAAAATAAAGGAATACGGGGAGTAGGCTTCATGGTTAAAAAGCACATAAACCGCTATGTAGAAAACTTCAGATACACCTCAGAAAGAGTATGCTCACTTGACCTGAACATTAACAAATTCAATTTTTCTATAATTCAAGTGTATGCTCCGATGGAAAAATCAAATGATAGTGAAATAAATACCTTTTATCAAAATATAGAAGAAGCTATGAGCAACAGCCATAAAAACATAATTTTACAAGGGGATTTCAACGCCCAGATAGGGCAGACAGAACCAGAGGAAAGTGCAGCTTTGGGAAAATTTGGGTATGGTACTCGAAGCCCAAGAGGAGACAAACTTGTTCACTTTGCAATGGAAAATCAACTGAAAGTCCTTAACACACTATACAAAAAGAAAAAAGGCAGACGCTGGACATGGATATCACCGGGAGGCGACACAAGAAACGAGATCGACTACATCACAACAAATTTCCAACAAAACTTCAAAAACTGTGAAGTCATATCCAACCTACAACATAACAGCGATCACAGAATGCTAAGAGCCACTTTATGCATAGATACACTTCGTAAATCAAGGAAAAACTTTAACAGAACTCTAATAACAACACCGCCTGAAAATCTGGCAGAACTCAGGGAAAAAATACACCAAAAACTGGACACCATATTTACGGGACAAAGCCCCTACCCCGTGCAAGAACTTTACAACAAATTTGAGGATATTTTAAAAGAAAATTTAGCGGGAAAATCCAATACAGGACGAATGGATAGAAATATTTTGTCAAAAGATACACTAACACTAATAGAAAAACGCCAACTTTTAAGAAATACAAAATGCAAGACGAAATCGCAAAGAGAAGAACTGTCAAACCTTTACAAGATTACCAAAAATAAAATAAAAGAAGATATCAAAACCTACAAATTAAATGTCATCAGAGAAAATTTAGAAAAATCAGGAACAATAAAAAAGGCACAAAAAATTCTAAACAAAGGAAAACCCATTATGCCAAAACTGAAAAATAGTAAAGGAGAGGAAAAAACCAACAGGAAGGATATCAACGAAATTGCCACAATTTTTTATGAGGAGTTACACTCGTTAAAACAGACAAACCAGACAACTAGAAAACAAAATGAAGAGAGAAATAAAAATGTAGATCCATTCACAGTTGAAGAAGTACAAAAATCAATACATAAACTTAAAAAAGATAAAAGTCCAGGACCGGATAACATCAAAAATGAAAGTTTACATATGATGAAACCAGTAATAGCAGTTCCACTAACGAAACTATTTAATAAAATTTTAGAAGAAAATGAACAAATACCCACTCAATGGACAGAGGCACATATATCCCTATTATACAAGAAAGGAGACCCACATGACATATCAAACTACCGACCAATTAGTCTAATGTCTAATATTTACAAGATTTTTTCAATGACACTACTACAACGCATCACACCTATTTTAGATAATAAACAGCCAACAGAACAAGCTGGATTTATGAAGGGGTTCTCCACAACAGACCACCTTCAGACCCTATGCCAAATAATTGAGAAACACACAGAGTTCCAAATACCACTTTATATAGGATTTGTCGACTTTAAAAAAGCTTTTGACTCAATTACTCATACATCGATATGGCAGGCACTAGAGAATCAGGACATACCAGAAGTCTACATACATGTCATAAAAAAGATCTATGAAAAAAGTACAGCCAGAGTAAAAACAGACAAATTAGGAAGACAGATCCAGATCAACAGAGGGGTAAGACAGGGAGACCCAATGTCACCAAAGCTGTTCATAGCGGTCTTAGAAGAAATATTCAAAAATCTAAACTGGGAAGAAAGACAAAAGGGCATCAAGATAAACAACAAATATTTATCAAATCTTCGATTCGCAGATGACCTGGTAATATTAGCATACAGTGCAACTGAGCTCAGTATATTACTGCAAGAACTAAATGCACAAAGTCAAAAAGTAGGTCTAGAAATGAATGAAGAAAAAACAAAAGTCATGACCAACTCAAAAAAAGTGACTATACAAATAGAGAATACATCACTGGAATATGTTGACGAGTATATATACCTTGGAAAACAGGTATCATTCACAGACTGCACAAACAAAGAAATAACAAGAAGAATCGGACAGACATGGAAGAAGTACTGGGCCATGAAGGATATATTTAAGAAGAAACTACCAATAAAACTAAAAAAACTAGCCTTCGACTCATGCATTCTGCCCTGTCTTACATATGGTAGTCAAACATGGTCACTCACAGGAGATATCATCAAACGAATTCAAGTATGTCAACGGTCAATAGAAAGAAGTGTCCTTAACATAAAGTTATCAAACAGAGTTAGAAACACAGAGATAAGAAGAAGAACAAGATTTATAGATGCAGCAATACATATATTGAAACAAAAATACAATTGGGCCGGGCACATAGCCAGGATGAAAAACAACAGATGGACAAAAATAGCAACAAATTGGAATCCAAAAATTGGTAAAAGAAAAAAGGGCAAACCAAAAACAAGATGGGAAAAAGACCTAATAGAAACAATAGGAAAAGACTGGAAAGAAATGGCAATAGATAGACAAGAATGGAAGAAAATGTTGGACAAATACTTAAATATATTAGAAAAAGGCGATTCGGAAGAGGCCTAGGTCAAAAAGACCTTACGAACATGCATATAGAAATATACATACATAAAATTATAATTGTTAAATGAAATGTTAACAGTTCGTATAAGAAAGGCTTTAATAATAATAATAATAAGCCCGCAGGGCAGCTTGTGGCGAGCTGTTGGGGAGTAACGACCCCACGGACCCGAGTGCTCCCGAGAGTCGGTCAGGGTCTCCGTCTCCGGCGTGTCTTCGTCGGTCGGAGTGGACCCCAAGGGGACCCGCAGGACTCTCAGCTCTGGCTTGCCTTCATTGGCCGTCCAGAGAGGAGTCGCTAGAGCTATATGCTCCAGGGGTGGAAGTGTTAAAGGGCATAACGCCGCGAGTAACTTCGGAGAAAGCGCAGCACCACCTCTCGACACCCCTGAGCCGCTCATGCCGGTGTTGCACCTGGCCGTCTTCACGATGGCGCATCAGGTGCCCATCTAACGAGTGGCGAGTCACCACCTGCCTCGATAACACTGTATAACACAATGTTATGGCAGGTGTCCGGAACTCGTAGCAATAGCCCAGATTTATTTTCCACCCAAATTTAAACCATAGACCAGGACTCTTTCCATTTTTCTATAATAGCTCCCAATGCCTGCTGAAACCGGTTTACGGGTATTTATTTATGTACCCGTGAATGGGTTCCAGCAGGCGTTCTACATGACATCAAAGCTCTCCAAACGGCCTCTACGTGTTGGATCTATATCCCCACGCACGCCTTATAAATGACCGGGCTTAAAAACCCGAGAGTTTGTAACGGAGATACAAATAATAATAATAATAATGTGGAGATTTCTGAGCTCGACCTTCAGCCTCACTTCATGAAAGCTCGCCTCACTGGGGAACTTCGGATTTTTAGGCCCGGCCCCGCCTTTTTAACACGGTTTCACAATTTTTACCACAAAAAATTTCGCGCTCGCTGCGCTCGCGTTTTTTGCTGGTTGACCCTGTGAATCTACATGGTAGCTTGACATGGTCAATGAATAGTCATTTAAACACACAAAATTTATCTCCGAAACTACTGTGCTAAAATAAAATAAAAAAACACAAAATAGTTCTTTACCTATCGATGACAGGAAAACCTATTATTAGAGATGTGCAGTCAAGCGTGAGTCGGACTTATTTACTTAGTTTTTGATGCTACCCCTACGGGTTTTTTATAGACATTTCACTCACGTTTCACATGAAAAAATACATTGTTAAAAATTGTGTAATGTACGGAACCCTTGGAACGTGAGTCCGACTCGCACTTGGCCGGTTTTCTTTAAATGTCCCGGTCTGAGTCCCCACACTTATGGCAACCCTAGCTTACTGCGTCTTATGCTAACACTGCGATCAGGGCCGGATTTCTGCCTAGGCCCACAAGGCCCAGGCAACCTAGCAATGGTTTTGAGATGGATAAGGGGGCCCCTAAATTCCAAGTGCCATACCAAGTGCCTAATGGCCCTTAGTCTCTAAACTGACTTTGATAGTGGCCCTAAAAAAGTTTCATCATGAGGCATTGATAGAGGTGTGTGGTACCGAGGCCTAATTTCTGTTAAGCACAAGTCACCACTTGTACATAGCTGTGTTTAATACATTATGTTTATAACAAGTACCTATGTCTTTTTTTGGATTTAAGAGACTTAAGAGTTCTGTTGAGGCCTAGGCTCCTTTCCAGTGGTGCAGGGATGCCTAAGTGGATCTTCAATGAAGACTTATCTCCTTTCTAGTGGTACAGGGATGCCTAAGTGGATCTTATTAAGTAATTAAATTAAGAATTAAGAATAAATTAAGAATATAAGAATAAAATTAAGAATAAATTTATTATCAAATGAAGACTTATTATTTTAACTTGTGTACATCAATGAAGACTTATTATTTTAACTTGTGTACAAGATTTATTTGTAAAATGAAATGAAATGAATACAATACGAGGGTTGCACTGAAAATGTCGGGAATAGAGAAAACTGTCGCATCTAGACGGTCAATCTTTATTTTAATACATACTTAAACTCAAACTGACCACGCATATAAATTTTCTTTTGAAAGTAATCATTCTGTAATGCACACGGCTCATAATCCCAAAGTCCTTTTTGTATGGCGATTTTGGGGCCTTAGTGGTTTTGTATGAAATTCGTGGAGTAGCCAACGGAATTGAAGTTTTTTTACATATATATATATATATATATATATATATATAAAAGATTTTTTTACTGTTGTCATATGAATATTTAGGAATGTCGAAATCTGCCGATATGCAACTTTTTTGGCAGTCTTTTTAATTAACAGCACAAATGCGATTTTAATTTTTGACGTCGCTTTGGAATGACATGCTTCTTTAAGATCACCCATGGGATAAAATGAAAGTGACTTTCATATTTAATTTTAACTGCAAACGAGCGTACGATGAACTCTAGTTCATAAAAAAATAACAGAAGCCCATTGTAACTTTTATTTGTTCGCTGAGGGCATATTGAAAACCGTTTAAAAATATGATCCGAAAAATCACTTGGCCAAAAATTCAAATAATGTTCGACATACAATTTTCAAATTGCCAGTAATTCTTAAATACAAATGACAACCAAATGGAATATACCTTAAAAGTTTTATAAAGAGTTACATTTTTATAAATTATATGCCTGTTTCTATTATGTTATTTCTAAGTGTCCCATTCCCGAATCTTTCAGTGCGACCCTCGTACAAGTAAGAGTTTGTCGTTCAACGTATTTTGGAAGATTGCCATTGGTTACTGTCGGCGGACGTTATATACGCATCCGATTGTTGCCGATCTTCGAATTTCGGACGCAATCGGCCGTCCATGACGTCACATGAGATGCGTTCTGAACAAGTTCTACAGTGTTCTTTTAAGTAATTTTTTTGTATTATTTTATTTCTAACAAGTTAAACAGTATAACAGTAAAAATACCAAACCACTGCTAACTTACACAGAAAATTAAAGAAAAAGAATACAATACTTATGTATACAATTCATCACAAATTACAATAGCTATTGACATCTTGAACATAAATAATTAGCACATTTTAAACTGTAGAAGGATGTGCATCCATCTTCTCACAAAACCTCAAACATTCATCATGCACATCCACCAGTCTGCTTTCAAACAAATCACACTGAGAGGCTGTTATGCTTTTTGGTGAATACTATATCATTATTATTGATTACAATATTAGTAAATTTTCATGCTGCTAAGTAATATAATATGATAGATTAATCTTTTCAAATTGTTAGTTTCTCTTAAAATAGAACAAGTTTTGTTGTGCTTAAATTTAAATTTATCTTTCAGAAACTTGACATGAAACTCCCATACCTCAAACCAAAATTAACCATTCACAAGCTTACCAACATAAATGTTCCCGAAATCACTCCTGAACCAGAGACAGACATAGAGTTACCAATAACAAATGAATATGAAACCACTGACGTGCCTCAAGATGATATCAAACTCGAAACGGATCAAATCAAGTCCGAAATTGACTCGCATTCAGACAATGATGATTTACTTATAAACTACGTACAGAAAAAGAAGAAGGTTAAGAAAAAGAGAAAGAAACCTGAATTGTTTAGAGAGATAGAACTGACGGAGACGGAGATAGAGGGAGAGAGACGGGAGATGGAGTTGAGCTTTGAGTATGTGCATGCCATGTTCCGGTGCGAGAAGTGTATAGTGTCCTTTCCTAATGCGGAGATGATGAAAGAGCATGAGTCTGTGAAACATGAGCTGGTGAGTAATAGACAGTAATAGTACATTCCGATACAAGTACGAAAAGTAGGAATTTCGCAACGAGAGGCTATGCGTCCAAAGTTAAAACGAACAGCCGTTTTTGTTTTGAGTTCGTAGATCGACGAATCCAGCAACATAAAAACTAGTTTGATGTATTCAAAAGGTACTTAAATACACAATGCAGTATGTAGCGGCCTCCTTTTTTAAATACCTGTGGTTAAATTTAAACAATCACAAGCAGTGGCGCTAGTGCGCACGTTGATGGGCTCTTAAGCAGCTTAAATGTATGTTCTACAGAACGCGGCTCGCCACAGATGTCCAATATGCACCTGCTCCTTTGTGTCTGAGATCTCGTACAACTACCACGCGAACAAACACAGGCGGCGCTACGAGTGTTGTGTTTGCCAGGCGCGCTCGCGCAGCAAGCGGGCTGCGCAGAAACACTATACTACCACTCATGGGTTAGTATTAAGTTCATTGACATATATCTAAGGACGGGCCTTACGGGCAAGAAGAATAGGGCCAGTATAGTGGTGTCACTCACGAATTCGAGCCAATCGTGCAGTCTAACGCAACTAGTTGCGACAAATAGCGCGCGTGATGCGAACTCATCAACCAATCGCGTTGTGGCGTTAGACTGCACGATTAGCTCGAATTCGTGTGTGTGACATCGCTGTACTGGCCCTAATATTCTTATTGCCCGTAAGGCCCGTCCTTTAAGTTACTAAAATTAGTCCTGCATATTTGAATTCAGATTTCGTCAACCTATAAAGATTCCTGACTCAACTATAATGGAGTCATTATACGACACTTTACTGGAATATGAGCTAATTTTTTTTAAAGGATGGGGTTTCGTTACTTTCGTCACACAGTGACTATGTCACTCCCGTAATGAGATCTATAGCAATGTATTTGTAATATGGGCCTTGTTGCCCGATTTAAAATGTTAAATAAATAAAATAAATAAATAATGTAGTACTGTAGTAATTTTAAGTATAGATTGCACATCATCCTGGCGTCGTCTAATGAGCTCATTATACAATTCTTTACTGAAATATAATGAATTCTTTATACAACACTTTACTGAACCATAAATAAAAATACTATTTTGCACTTTCAATAAAAAAAAATACTACGTCGGTGGCAAACAAGCATACGGCCCGCCTGATGGTAAGCAGTCACCGTAGGCTATGGACGCCTGCAACTCCAGACCAGAGGTGTTACATACGCGTTGCCGGACCTAACACTCCAGCTCTGGCAACCTTATTCACCGGCAGGAATACAGCACTATGCGAAAAAACAACAACAAATAAATACATTTGACGACTGGTCTGACCTAGTGGGTAGTGACCCTGCCTGTGAAGCCGATGGTCCCGGGTTCGAATCCCGGTAAAGGCATTTATTTGCAGATGAACACAGATATATGTTCCTGAGTCATGGGTGTTTTCTTCTATGTCAAGTATGTATTTATTAGTGATGTACCGACTATTGATTTGGCCGACTAGCCGACTAGCCGACTAATCGGCGCTCGAATGGCCGATTAGTCGGCCAGTTGGCCAGATCATTAGTTTCGTATAAGTTCAGGTGAAAAGAATACTTTTGCTCCTTTGGTTGCACTATTCATCATAATTTAGCTTGGCTAAAAGGTGTTCTCTACAGGTTTAAACACCTATCACAATAATCCTCGTTCAATTTCTGTCTTTAGTTCTTTTATTTTGCGATCCTGAGCAGACCGTCAGTACAGCTTGTAGGAGATATTTCCAAGGCTCTATTTCCCGTACGTAGTTGCCAGTTAAGAACCTATCCCCTGTGGTCAGCGTCTTTACGATTAAGTGCCCTAAGTCTCTAAATTTTGCAATAACATTAAAGGATGACTCACGTTAGGCCGGGCCGTGTCCGGCCCGGAGCTTCCAGCGCATCGTTTTCTGTGGTCTATGACATGACAGGCG
The DNA here is from genome assembly GCF_910591565.1 of Cydia splendana. Lineage (NCBI taxonomy): Eukaryota > Metazoa > Arthropoda > Insecta > Lepidoptera > Tortricidae > Cydia > Cydia splendana. The sequence goes on from NC_085983.1 coordinate 9,411,464, forward strand.
ATCACGTGATGCTCGTGATCGCCTGTCATGTCATAGAAAAGTAAGCTCCGGAAACTCCGACCCGGCCTGTACGGTTACCATCAGTTTCTCACTGACATAAACGCCGTCGAGAACGTAATTTACTTTCTATACATCTCGCTCGCACTCGCATATTAGTGCAAACGGGATGTATAGAAAGTAAATTATGTTCTCGACGGCGTTTATGTCAGTGAGAAACTGATGGTAACCGTACTGGTCTAACGTGAGTCATCCTTAATAGTTCCTCATGGCTCCACCATTAAAAAAAAACAAAACTGAATAATAATAAAAAAAATACGAGAATCAGTTGAGATCGACCTGTAGAGGGAAACACCAGCCCACCAACATATTATAACGATCAAACGGTCAATTATATGATCAAAAGTTTTCGTATGCACCCTGAATGTATGATTTTAGTAAAATAAACATAAAACATATGGTAAATATTGACTGTTGATTTCTTTTTTTTTCTGGATTTCTTTCACTGATAAAGTGCCGACTAATCGGCCATTTTTGCCGACTAGTCGCCGACGAATCGCCGACTACAAATGTGGCCGGATAGTCGGCTTTCCCGACTAGTCGGCGACTAGTCGGTACATCCCTAGTATTTATCTATATACGTAAGTATATCGTCGCCTAGCACCCATAGTACAAGCTTTGCTTAGTTTGGGGCTAGGTCGATCTGTGTAAGACTGTCTCCAAATATTTATTATTTATTTATTTTAAATAAAATAAGTAACAGCTTTATAATTATCCATTTTTATTTTACAGAATTGAACGAAGTCCAGAGAAAGCTCAGGTTGAGGATGTTTCAATCACTAATACAAACGGGTAAGTTCAGGGGCCTTACCGTGATGTCCTTATTGCGATTCTGTTTAGGACCTAAACTGAATTGCTAAATCACGGAGGTATACACGGTGTGGCCTGTAACACGAGCAAAGAATTAAAACATAGATTGTACTCCTCAAACGGTGACACTTTTGTTCAACAATTTTTTAAAATTATGAAGTATTTAGACTCCCTATTTTTCATACAAAATAAATATTATCTTCAATGGACGCCATCGCCACGCCATATTAGTGTGATTGCCGTTGCTTGTCACGCCTTAAACATAACAAAATTTGCAATACATTGCGTCTTAGAATAAACTTTAAAGTGTAATAAAAATCAAACCACAAGTTATTTTTAAAAGTCGCTGAACAAATGTTGGTCAGTATGAGGAGTACAGCCTACAGTTTAATTTTTTGCTCATGTTACAGGCCACACCCGGTATAAGTCGCATAACTCCGTCCTTTAGCAATTCGGTTTTGGTTCTAAATGGAATCGCAATAAGGACATCATGGGCCCTCAAAAAGCCCCTACGCTATACATCTAAAAATCGGTTTACTGTAACAATTGCAGTTAATAATATAGATGTTGGTTTCAGTGTAAAGTCTGAAGACACGTTCCCTTGCGAGCTGTGCGCCAAGACGTTCAAATGGAAAACGTCATTAAGGAAGCATTTGGAGACGCATCGCATAGAGGCCGGGCAGAAGCGGCGGCCGTACTGCGAGCCATGCAAGTAAGTACCCTGTATAACATATAGCTGCAAGTATAAGTCGACCTGTATAACATGTAGCTGCAAGTAAGTCACCCTGTATAACATGTAGCTGCAAGCAAGTCACCCTGTATAACATGTAGCTGCAAGTATGTCACCCTGTATAACATGTAGCTTGAAGTATGTCACCCTGTATAACATGTAGCTGCAAGTAAGTCAACCTGTATGACATGTAGCTTGAAGTATGTCACCCTGTATAACATGTAGCTGCAAGTAAGTCAACCTGTATGACATGTAGCTTGAAGTATGTCACCCTGTATAACATGTAGCTGCAAGTAAGTCAACCTGTATAACATGTAGCTTGAAGTATGTCACCCTGTATAACATGTAGCTGCAAGTAAGTCACCCTGTATAACATGTAGCTGCAAGTAAGTCACCCTGTATAACATGTAGCTGCAAGTATGTCACCCTGTATAACATGTAGCTTGAAGTATGTCACCCTGTATAACATGTAGCTGCAAGTAAGTCAACCTGTATGACATGTAGCTTGAAGTATGTCACCCTGTATAACATGTAGCTGCAAGTAAGTCAACCTGTATGACATGTAGCTTGAAGTATGTCACCCTGTATAACATGTAGCTGCAAGTAAGTCAACCTGTATAACATGTAGCTTGAAGTATGTCACCCTGTATAACTTATAACTGCAAGTAAGTCACCCTGTATAACATGTAGCTTGAAGTATGTCACCCTGTATAACATGTAGCTGCAAGTAAGTCAACCTGTATGACATGTAGCTGCAAGTAAGTCACCCTGTATAACATGTAGCTTGAAGTATGTCACCCTGTATAACATGTAGCTGCAAGTAAGTCACCCTGTATAACATGTAGCTTGAAGTATGTCACCCTGTATAACTTATAACTGCAAGTAAGTCACCCTGTATAACATGTAGCTTGAAGTATGTCACCCTGTATAACATGTAGCTGCAAGTAAGTCAACCTGTATGACATGTAGCTTGAAGTATGTCACCCTGTATAACTTATAGCTGCAAGTAAGTCACCCTGTATAACATGTAGCTGCAAGTAAGTCACCCTGTATAACATGTAGCTTGAAGTATGTCACCCTGTATAACATGTAGCTGCAAGTAAGTCACCCTGTATAATGTACACCTACAAGTATGTCACCTGTATAACATATAGCTTCTGCATCGGTATCGCCGATTATTTACTTCAAAAATCGGTATCGGTATCGTATCGCCAAAATCATGTATCGTTACATCCCTAGTTTTTAGTATTTGTTGTTATAGCGGCAACAGAAATACATCATCTGTGAAAATTTCAACTGTACTAGCTATCACGGTTCATGAGATACAGCCTGGTGACAGACAGACGGACAGCGGAGTCTTAGTAGGTTTACTAATATGTGGCCGAAAATTGTATGGCAAATTATCACTTCCCAAACTATTTTTCCCATAGTATCATTTGGCAAAACTATCCTGGCAAACCAATGTTTTGCACATATAACATGTCGCAAATGATTATTTACAATATTATTGTATGGCATAATATTTAGTTGGTCATGTTTAAAAATATCTTCTATTGTTATGTCGAATGTATTGATAGGCATAAATTATTTTTCGCCTAATATTGTGAATAACCTACCTATCTCTGGGAGCAGTTTCGTTTTACGGGCCATAAAAAAAAATAACCCTAACCTACCTATCTCTGGGAGTAGTTTCGTTTTATGGGTCATAAAAATAATAACCATAACCTACCTATCTCTGGGAGCAGTTTTGTTTTTAGGGTCATAAAAAAAACCCTAACCTACCTCTCTCTAGGAGCAGTTTTGTTTTTAGGGTTATAAATAAAATAACCCTAACCGACCTATCTCTGGGAGCAGTTTCGTTTTGAGGGTCATAAAAATAACCATAACCTACCTATCTCTGGGAACAGTTTCGTTTTACGGGTCTTCAAAAAAATGATAAATATAATTGTGATCAAATAAAAAGCATGCAAAGTATTAATTTGGGCAAACATTATTTAACAATAAATAGTTAGGTATAATAGAACAGTTGCTTAGTGCCTATTTTTCTAAATAAATCGTGGTAAAATGAACATCTGCTAAATAAAATTGTGATCAAATAAAAATTATGATAAATAATAATATGCTAAGCATTGGTTTGCCAACTAGAAGTACTGCAATAAGTTGGTTGGGGAGTGAAATTAGGCGAAAAATATTTCGGCGAGATGGCAGTACACCGTCTTAGTAATAGGGTCCTGGTTTTACCTTTTGGGTACGGAACCCTAAAATGCAACTTTCTCGTCAGTTTTTGAACAATCAAGAGAGACTTTACCAGCTGGTGTGGTGAAAATTATCTTTATAATTTATTGTTGTATATTTGTTCCAGAATGTCGTTCACCACCACTTCCAACCTTCAGAAGCACGTCAAGACCAGCTCCAAACACCAGATCCAGTTGAAACTTAGGTACGTATCGTCAAAGGAGTCTTGTTGCTATAAAAATCTCTGCAGAGTTATCATGGTCTGACTCAGGGATCAGGGATGTTGCGAATATTCGCATCCGCATCCGCGGAAGTTCCGCATTATTTTCAACATCCGCATCCGCATAAAATCGATGCGGAGCTTATGCGGATGCGGATGTCGAACAAGTCGGTACAGGAACGTCTTAGCGGCGGCGTAAGTGCTAGGTAATTTCGTCATTACCGATAACGAAATCGTCTAGATCCAGAAAAGTCGGCCAAATTACTGTTTATTAAATATAACGCACCTATATTCATGCTCAAATACTAACTGTTTCGTTTTTTTTTTAATAAAATTTACTAAAAATGTAATATTTGATGTTTTTTAAGTACCTAATCTTGACATCCGCATTCGCGGATGTGAACCTTTAAATAGTGTCAATAAATTTGCATCCGCAACATCCCTGGTCTGACTCAATGTATCTCCACAGAAAGCTAGAAGACACTGTACCAGAAGAGTCAACGAGTCCAGAGAAGCAGCTCGCTCTGCTAGAAGAGATCAAGTGTTCGGTGGCGGCGGCGCGCCAGCTCTACCCGTGCGCGCACTGCGGCCGCCGCTTCCAGTGGCGCGGCAACCTGCTGCGACACATGCAGAGCCACGCTGCCAGGTCGGTAGTAGAACCACTGTATAGAATAAGAGACACTCTACTAGAAGACTAACGACACCAGAGAAGCAGCTCGCTCTGCTAGAAGAGATCAAGTGTTCGGTGGCGGCGGCGCGCCAGCTCTACCCGTGCGCGCACTGCGGCCGCCGCTTCCAGTGGCGCGGCAACCTGCTGCGACACATGCAGAGCCACGCTGCCAGGTCGGTAGTAGAACCACTGTATAGAATAATAGACACTCTACTAGAAGACTAACGACACCAGAGAAGCAGCTCGCTCTGCTAGAAGAGATCAAGTGTTCGGTGGCGGCGGCGCGCCAGCTCTACCCGTGCACGCACTGCGGCCGCCGCTTCCAGTGGCGCGGCAACCTGCTGCGACACATGCAGAGCCACGCTGCCAGGTCGGTAGTAGAACCACTGTATAGAATAATAGACACTCTACTAGAAGACTAACGACACCAGAGAAGCAGCTCGCTCTGCTAGAAGAGATCAAGTGTTCGGTGGCGGCGGCGCGCCAGCTCTACCCGTGCGCGCACTGCGGCCGCCGCTTCCAGTGGCGCGGCAACCTGCTGCGACACATGCAGAGCCACGCTGCCAGGTCGGTAGTAGAACCACTGTATAGAATAATAGACACTCTACTAGAAGACTAACGACACCAGAGAAGCAGCTCGCTCTGCTAGAAGAGATCAAGTGTTCGGTGGCGGCGGCGCGCCAGCTCTACCCGTGCGCGCACTGCGGCCGCCGCTTCCAGTGGCGCGGCAACCTGCTGCGACACATGCAGAGCCACGCTGCCAGGTCGGTAGTAGAACCACTGTATAGAATAATAGACACTCTACTAGAAGACTAACGACACCAGAGAAGCAGCTCGCTCTGCTAGAAGAGATCAAGTGTTCGGTGGCGGCGGCGCGCCAGCTCTACCCGTGCGCGCACTGCGGCCGCCGCTTCCAGTGGCGCGGCAACCTGCTGCGACACATGCAGAGCCACGCTGCCAGGTCGGTAGTAGAACCACTGTATAGAATAATAGACACTCTACTAGAAGACTAACGACACCAGAGAAGCAGCTCGCTCTGCTAGAAGAGATCAAGTGTTCGGTGGCGGCGGCGCGCCAGCTCTACCCGTGCGCGCACTGCGGCCGCCGCTTCCAGTGGCGCGGCAACCTGCTGCGACACATGCAGAGCCACGCTGCCAGGTCGGTAGTAGAACCACTGTATAGAATAATAGACACTCTACTAGAAGACTAACGACACCAGAGAAGCAGCTCGCTCTGCTAGAAGAGATCAAGTGTTCGGTGGCGGCGGCGCGCCAGCTCTACCCGTGCGCGCACTGCGGCCGCCGCTTCCAGTGGCGCGGCAACCTGCTGCGACACATGCAGAGCCACGCCGCTAGGTTGAATAGTAGAATAAGCTTATTTTATAACACTTTCAACTTTCGCGTTTTGTACACATATTTAATTACACAAACGGGTCTGCCGCGATATAATTTCATTGTTTTTAACTTAAATTCCGACGTTTCACCTGAGTTGCACTAGTGACACTAGTCACAGCTGGTGCAACTCAGGTAAATGACGTGAATGTTGAGTCAACGACGAAAATATTGAAATATTGAAATGAAATGACTGTATATATACAAAAAAATTACGAACATGTTGTGTAGAATGACGGAAATATACAATTGACGACAAAAATGTTGAATTGATGACTAAAATACTGTTTGAAATTATGAAGATGTTGAGTTGATGACAAATAAATTAAATACAATGACGAAAATGTTGAGTAAAATGACGGATATATACAGAAAAATGACGATGACGAAAATGTTGTGTAAAATGACGGATATATACAGAAAAGTGACGAAAATGTTGTGTAAAATGACGGATATATACAGAATAATTCCGAAAATGTTGTGTAAATGACGTAAATATACAGTTAACGACAAAAACATTGAGTTGATGACTAAAATGGTGTTTGAAAACTTTGAAATGACGAAAATGTTGAGTAGAATGACAAAATCCGACAACTAGTTAAAGTAAAATGAGGAATTTTCATCATTTTTCCGCCTATTGTAAGCTCATTTTGTCTTTATATTGCATTGCCAGGGCCAACGGCGAGCTAGTGTGCACGCCGTGCAACCGGACGTTCTCGTCGGTGGCCACGTACAAGCAGCACATGCGGCTGTCTCGAGCACACGTCTCCGAACAGGTATTCATTAATGATTAATTGTGTTGTAGGGTTTCGTTTTTAGGGTTCCGTACCCAAAGGGTAGAAACGGGACCCTATTACTAAGACTTCGCTGTCCGTCTGCCTGTCACCAGGCCGTATCTCATGAACCGTGATAGCTAGACTAGACAGTTGAAAATTTCTATATGTATATTGATTCCAGGATTTCCCGCACGCGTGCGACGAGTGCGGACGGCGCTTCGCCAACAAGACGCGGCTCCAGGACCACATCGACTGGGACCACAGGAGACACTTCGCGCATCACTGTACACAGTGCCAGAAGGTATAGACAGTGGGGCGACACTCTTCCGTTCGGGCATTCTCGGCTCCGTTCGGCTCAGCGTTGCTCCGCCAACAAGACGCGGCTCCAAGACCACGTCGACTGGGACCACAGGAGGCACTTCGCTCATCACTGTACACAGTGCCAGAAGGTATAGACAGTAGGGCGACACTCTTCCTTTCGGGCATTCTCGGCTCCGTTCGGCTCAGCGTTGCTCCACCAACAAGACGCGGCTCCAAGACCACATCGACTGGGACCACAGGAGGCACTTCGCTTATCACTGTACACAGTGCCAGAAGGTATAGACAGTGAGGCGAGACTCTTCCTTTCGGGCATTCTCGGCTCCGTTCGGCTCAGCGTTGCTCCGCAAACAAGACGCGGCTCCAAGACCACATCGACTGGGACCACAGGAGGCACTTCGCTCATCACTGTACACAGTGCCAGAAGGTATAGACAGTGGGGCGACACTCTTCCTTTCGGGCATTCTCGGCTCCGTTCGGCTCAGCGTTGCTCCACCAACAAGACGCGGCTCCAAGACCACATCGACTGGGACCACAGGAGACACTTCGCTCATCACTGTACTCAGTGCCAGAAGGTATAGACAGTGGGGCGACACTCTTCCTTTCGGGCATTCTCGGCTCCGTTCGGCTCAGCGTTGCTCCACCAACAAGACGCGGCTCCAAGACCACATCGACTGGGACCACAGGAGGCACTTCGCTCATCACTGTACACAGTGCCAGAAGGTATAGACGGTGGGGTGACACTCTTCCTTTCGGGCATTCTCGGCTCCGTTCGGCTCAGCGTTGCTCCGCCAACAAGACGCGGCTCCAAGACCACGTCGATTGGGACTACAGGAGGCACTTCGCTCATCACTGTACACAGTGCCAGAAGGTATAGACAGTGGGGCGACACTCTTCCTTTCGGGCATTCTCGGCTCCGTTCGGCTCAGCGTTGCTCCACCAACAAGACGCGGCTCCAAGACCACATCGACTGGGACCACAGGAGGCACTTCGCTCATCACTGTACACAGTGCCAGAAGGTATAGACGGTGGGGAGACACTCTTCCTTTCGGGCATTCTCGGCTCCGTTCGGCTCAGCGTTGCTCCGCCAACAAGACGCGGCTCCAAGACCACGTCGATTGGGACTACAGGAGGCACTTCGCTCATCACTGTACACAGTGCCAGAAGGTATAGACAGTGGGGCGACACTCTTCCTTTCGGGCATTCTCGGCTCCGTTCGGCTCAGCGTTGCTCCGCCAACAAGACGAGGCTCCAAGACCACGTCGACTGGGACCACAGGAGGCACTTCGCTCATCACTGTACACAGTGCCAGAAGGTATAGACAGTGGGGCGACACTCTTCCTTTCGGGCATTCTCGGCTCCGTTCGGCTCAGCGTTGCTCCGCCAACAAGACGCGGCTCCAAGACCACATCGACTGCGACCACAGGAGGCACTTCGCTCATCACTGTACACAGTGCCAGAAGGTATAGACAGTGGGGCGACACTCCTCCTTTCGGGCATTCTCGGCTCCGTTCGGCTCAGCGTTGCTCCGCCAACAAGACGCGGCTCCAAGACCACGTCGACTGGGACCACAGGAGGCACTTCGCTCATCACTGTACACAGTGCCAGAAGGTATAGACAGTAGGGCGACACTCTTCCTTTCGGGCATTCTCGGCCCCCTTCGGCTCAGCGTTGCTCCGAGCAATTATTAGGGTTGGCACAACTTGACTTCTCTTCGCGTGCACGACCACAGATAAGATAATGGTTCGAACTTTAACAACCCTAAATAGCCGAAATGGATAGTGCCATATATTAGAAAGGGACAGCATGATTCGTCACTGAACCGCTGTCAAACTCCGGTTTTGTAGGAAGTTTCCTTTCTGTACGGTAGTACTATCCTCCTACAAATGAAAAGTCCAATATATGCCACTGAAATTTGAATCTATAGTGTAGAAAATAGAGTTGATATTGCGTTGTTGGAAAATTGAACGAAACAAAGCAAAAACAACTCTGTTCCAATTGAATAGGATTTATATTTCATCGAACTGAAGTGGTACTATAGGTGGGACTCTGCGCTTTAGGAGGCTATTACTTATTCTGTGATAAAGGGTCTGAATTAGAGATGCACCGGATATTCGGTTACTATCCGGTATCCGGCCTTACCCGCCTATTATTTTAATATCCGGCCGGATACCGAATAGTGACATACTATCCGGCCGGATATCGGATATTTCGAACCTAGAAATAAGTCCGCGCGAACGTTCACTAGGAAACAGGTCAAATTAAAAATAAATTAAATATCAAAATCTGCACAATGCGCACCTGAAATACCGAAATGTAGGTATAGTTCCGCCGGTCGGATACCGGATATTCGGCCGATGGGCAGGCTGAATATCCGGTATCCGGCCAAACAATTATTCGCTGCATCTCTAGTCTGAATGACGCTATTTCACGTCATTTTTTAAACGGCCTCCTAGCCTAGTCGGTAGTGACCCTGCCTACGAAGCAGGAGGTCCCGGGTTCGAATCCTGGTAAGGGCATTTATTTGCGTGTTCATCACAAATATTTGTTCCTGAGTTATCGATGTTTTCTATGTATATAAGTATTTATATATATGTGTATATTATATATATCGTCGTCTAGTACCCACAACACAAGCCTTATTGAGCTTACTGTGGTTCTAGGTCAGCGGTGGGCAAACTTTCTTCATGAGGGGCCAAAACTTGAAGGAATTTCAGAGGAGGGCCAGATTTACAGCAAAAATGTATTTTTATTATATTGCTGGCCATATTGTAAATTTTTTTAAATGACCGGCGGCGGGCCAGAAAAATCCTTTCGTGGGCCGGACCTGGCCCGCGGGCCGTACTTTGCCCTCCACTGTTCTAGGTCTTTCTGTGTAAAATTGTCCTATAATATTTATTTATTCTATAATATTTATTATTTTATAACTTATGTATATTGTCGGCAGGTATTCAAAAGCCACACGTCGCTGTACCTGCACAAGCAGGTGGTACATAAGAAGGAGCACGCCGAACATCTCTGTGACCACTGCGGGAAACCTTTCCCGGTAAGTTTTAGCAAAGAGAATTGTGTATTCCATCTTTGGTTTAAGCAAAGAGAATATGAAATAGAGGCGGATTCTCAAGGTAAATTATGTAGCCACAGTAGATTTACTGCCATATTTCGACAGACGATTAAAACTGTTAGGATAAGGACCAAAGTGAAATCAAAGATCAAAATTCAAGAAGAAAGTCAAAGATGGCAGTAAATGTACTGACTGCATAATTTACTTTGACAATACGGCGCTAGTCTAAATTCTCTTTGGTTTTAGCATTAAAAAAATTTAGTCCCAATATTCAACTACAAAAAAACAAAACCCCGCATCTTAATATCTGCCTAAGATAGTTTTAGTTATGATCTTAATTCTCCTCACAATACTTTAGTTAGAACATACATTTAACCCAAACCATTTAATTTCAGAACCACGCGAAGCTCCGCAGCCACATAATAGCGCTCCACACGTCCGAGTCCCCCTACAAGTGCACCTCTTGCGCGGCGCGGTTCAGCTGGCACTCGTGTCTATCGCGCCATGTACGCAGAGTGCACAAGCGCAAGTGATGTCTCTACACTTGCACAAGTGACGCAAGTGTCTTGCGCGGCCCGGTTCAGCTGGCACTCGTGTCTATCGCGCCATGTACGCAGAGTGCACAAGCGCAAGTGATGTCTCTACCGACACTTGAGCGCAAGTGACGCAAGTGTCTTGCGCGGCTAGGTTACGCTGGCACTCATGTCTCATGCCATGTATGCAGTGCAGCGCAAGTGATGTCTCTACACTTGCACAAGTGACGCAAGTGTCTTGCGCGGCCCGGTTCAGCTGGCACTCGTGTCTATCGCGCCATGTACGCAGAGTTCACAAGCGCAAGTGATGTCTCTACACTTGCACAAGTGACGCAAGTAACGCAAGTGTCTTGCGCGGCCCGGTTCAGCTGGCACTCGTGTCTATCGCGCCATGTACGCAGAGTGCACAAGCGCAAGTGATGTCTCTACCGACACATGAGTGCAAGTGACGCAAGTGTCTTGCGTGGCTAGGTTACCGGTTACCGGTTCAGCTGGCACTCGTGTCTATCGCGCCATGTACGCAGAGTGCACAAGCGCAAGTGATGTCTCTACCTGTCACATGAGTGCAAGTGACGCAAGTGTCTTGCGCGGCTAGGTTACGCGGCACTCGTGTCTATCGCGCCATATACGCAAAGTTCACAAGCGCAAGTGATGTCTCTACACTTGCACAAGTGACGCAAGTGTCTTGCGCGGCTAGGTTACGCTGGCACTCATGTCTCACGCCATGTACGCAGAGTTCACAAGCGCAAGTGATGTCACTACAGTCCGTGCAAGTGAGGTCAGTGCGCAAGTCAGTACAAATAATCAAAAACCGGGCAAGTGCGAGTCGGACTCGCGCACACGGAGGGTTCCGTACACTAATGCAAAAAAAAAGAAAACGGTCACCCATCCAAGTACTGACCACTCCCGACGTTGCTTAACTTTGGTCAAAAATCACGTTTGTTGTATGGGAGCCCCATTTAAATCTTTATTTTATTCTGTTTTTAGTATTTGTTGTTATAGCGGCAACAGAAATACATCATCTGTGAAAATTTCAACTGTCTAGCTATCACGGTTCGTGAGATACAGCCTGGTGACAGACAGACGGAAGGACGGACGGACGGACGGACGGACGGACGGACAGCGAAGTCTTAGTAATAGGGTCCCGTTTTACCCTTTGGGTACGGAACCCTAAAAAAGACCACCTTGGCCGCTTCTATAATTATGTCAGTCATATTAAACCATGGTCAGTATTATTTATACAATTTATAGTCATTATATTCCTAGTATACATAATTTAAGGATTTTAGCTTTGAGTATACATATAAAATTAATAAATGAAATAATTTTATTAATTTTCTCAATATTCTAAATAAGGATTTACCAATTAGACTAAATATTTTAATACAAACTTTAAATAAAAGATTTTGTGAACGAATTGTGTTTCATTTTACAAATGAGTATCAAGGGTTGGCAACTGTCAGAGGTTTGCATAGATGCATTCGGAAAAAGAGATCTTCTGAACAAGCCGCCACCTTACTTATTAATCTTGTCTCTTCCTACCTTGACAGAGGAGAATCATGCGTGGGAATCTTCCTAGATCTGGCCAAGGCGTTTGACACTGTCTCAATCCCCATATTGCTAAGGAAGCTTGAACTGTTAGGCATTCGCGGTATCGCTTGGAACTGGTTCCAAAGCTACCTTACAAACCGGAAACAGTTTGTAAGACTCGGCACTTTAGTCAGTGATTCAGCCCCTATAACCTTCGGTGTGCCGCAGGGAAGCATCCTCGGTCCCACCCTATTTCTGATATACCTCAATGACTTAATTTCTCTCCCCATCAATCAAGCCGAAATTATCTGCTACGCAGACGACACTGCTCTGCTGTTTCACGATATCTCCTGGGCACGTTGCTTTGCGGTAGCGGAGACAGGTTTGACTGTGATTGCCAAATGGCTCGCTAACAACCTGCTCTCACTTAATATTTCAAAAACAAAATACTTATGCTTTCATAAAACGGCTTCTTCTGCCCCCAACTCGCGGCCAGATCTCAAGCTTTCTTGTGGCAGTGCAGAGGATGACCCAGCTATTCACTCGAGTAGAATTCTCGATGTGGTTAGTAATTGTACCACCGTAAAGTACCTGGGCATTACGCTTGATGAAAATCTTAATTTCAAAAAGCACATCGAAGCGTTGTCTGCTAGAGTCAGAAAGGTGGTATTCATTATGAAGCTGCTACGAAATTGTGCTACGAGGGAGTTGCTTAAGCTTGTATACACTTCTATTTGCGAATCCATTCTATCATACTGCAATGGTGTGTGGGGTGGCTCCACGAGCTCTGCTCTGCTGCCTCTCGAAAGGGTCCAAAGGTTTGTGCTCAAGGTCATGCTCGGCAAGCCCCGGTGGTTTCCGACGGTATCCCTTTATAAAGACGCGGATGTTCTTAGTGTAAGGCAATTATTGATCCTACGAGTCGCAACTCACGTACATCAAAAAACCATAAATTCGGAAGAATACCTTACCCTAATCCGTAATCGAGTCTTTAGAATTCCTACGCCCATCACTAAAACCACATTCGCGAGGCGTCTTCCTAACTTCCTGCATCCGAATATTTACAATACAGTAGTAAAGGCATGCAACATATCTGAAGTCTCCTCTTGAAGCAAAATTCTTAATTAAGAACTGGTTGAAAGGTCTTAACTACAATCAAACTGAGATGCTGTTGAAGGTCATCACCTAATCACTTATAACATTCTCTGTAGCCTTACACACACTCGCGCACACACACACACACACACGCACACACACACACACACACACGCACACGCACACTTTCTCATTCCTTTTTCTTTATTTGAATTTCATAATTTCATTAACCACCTATTAGATTACTTTTAGTTTTTCTTAACCTTAGCCTACGAACTGCGAAGTCGGCTGCCACGTTACAGGCTTGCCTAGTGTGGGGCCACAGGATACGTAAACAATTTGTAAACAAGGTTCTTTCAAATAAATATATTCTTATTCTTATGGCGCCATTATAGCTTGCCCCTTTTTCTATGAGATTTGGCTTAACCTTTTCGACGCCGTGTCAAACACAAAAGCTGTCACTCAGACGCCACGTCACCGAAGTGTTAAAACTGAAATTGAACTTTATGCATATTATGCACGTAGGTCTATGTTGCTCTGTGGTCTGTGACCGATTAATCGGTCTTTGGCGTTGAACCTGCGGTGCGGATATATCGGTCATTGGCGTCCAAAAGGTTAAAGGTCAGCGAACCAGTGAACGTTCGCGCGGAATCATTTCTAAGGTACGGAATGAGGGCTCGTGCAAATGAGTGGAAATTTATATTGTTTTAAAATAATAAACAAGTACGATTAAACGATTATAACCGCGACTGCTTCTTAAATCCAATTTGTTTACTCCGTGATCAAGCAAAGTTACTAGAGTTAGACCAAGAAAAGTCTGCAGAGATTTTGGTAGCTGACGCAGTGCAAGTGTTATTTTAAACGTCAAACTTTATGAAATTATGACGTATAAATAACACTTGCGCTGCGTGGGCTATCAAAATCGCTGCAGACTTTTCTTGGTCTAACTCTATCCGGTATCCGGCCGAATAGTGCGTGGCTATCCGGTATCCGGCCGTATATTTAAAAAAAGGGCGGATACCGGATAGTAAGCGAATATCCGGTGCATTTCTAATAGGGGCTGTCCATAAATTACGTCATCGATTTTTGACCCCCCTCCCCCTAAAATCATCCAAAAATCATGCTTCGAATGACCCCGTTTCCTCCTACGTCATGCTACCATCATCCGATGTCCAGACCCCCCCCCCCCCCTAATTTGAAATGACGTAATGTTGGTACGAGTATGACTGTTAGATGGATGAAAGAACTGAAGTTTTTACACCGCCACCCATACAATTTATTTCCCATCAATGCCCGCGGCATCTACCTTGTCCTCGATGTCTCTCATACTTTCACGTTCCAAACGAGCGAGCTCTATCTTAATTAGCGGTGGTATATATATAGTAGTACTAGTCTTCTGAGCCAGCCTTTTCTTAAAAAGTTTTCTTTGTCTTCGTGGTTTTTTTGGATGTTTCCGCGTTTTGTTACTAAAAACACGTAATTCTGGTGTTGTAGTAGATTCAATATGTTTTGGAACTGGGATAGTAGGCAAAGAATCGATGGTAATATTTTGTGGAACATGTTTATCGGCAGCAGGTTTTGTAGTTTTGTCATTTGCTGTGTTGACCCTTAAAACAGGTAATGTTATAGCATTTTGTGTTGTAATATTTTGTGGAACATGTTTATTTATATCGGCAGCAGATTTTGTAGTTTTGTCATTTTCTTTGCTGGCTTGAGTTTTTGGATGATTTCGCTTTTTGTTACCAAAAACACGTAATTCTGGAATTGTAGAAGATTTAATTTGCCTTGGAACTGGGATAGTAGGCAAAGAACCGTTAGCAATATTTGGTGGATCATGTTTAAGTTTATCGGCAGCAGATTTAGTTTTGACATTTTCTTTGTTGAACCTTAAAATAGGTGATATTATAGCATTTTGTGTTGTGTCCTTATTTTGTGGAACATGGTTTGTATTCATATTTTGTGAAACAGAAACCTTGTTAGCAGTTCCACTTTCAAAGGAAGTTCCATTTTTAACTTGTGATGTATATTCAATGGTTCCATTACTAATATTTTGTGGAACGGGGGTTGTAATGTCACCGTCATTAATATCTCGTGGAACAGGTGTGTTCATATCAGTTCCATTAATATTTTGTTTAGGACGAGGTTTTAATTCAAATCTTTTTAAGACCTTTGAAGTGTTGATAGTTTCCTGAGTTGTACTTCTTGTTATTTTATTCTCAGTATGTTGCCGAAAAATAATCTTATTTTCTGAATTGTTATAATTACCATTAGAAATGATATTATATTTATTTTTTATTATTTCAATATCATCTGCCACATAACCTTTTTCCGGAATTGCAATTATATCATCATCTATATCTTTATTTATGGGTTTAACTATAGATATAACTTCTTTGGTAGTTTGTGTATTGTTTCCAAGGCTAGAAACATTATTCGGCTTATCAATAATTTTAGAAATTGATTTTAAATCGTACGTATCGCCTTTAGACCGTCTCTTAATCGCATATTCGCTTAATCTGTTAATTTCATGTGATATTTTGGTTCTAATTGTGTAATTTAAATTATCATAATGTCTAATTACCACATTGTGCAAAGCATATGTTACGACTTTAGCAAAATCTTTTTCTTTACTGCAATTTTTTAGTTTATTAACTATTTCTTGCATTTTCTTTTCATCTTTCTCGTCATAAAAATTGTTAATGAAATCACCAATCCTATTTAGAGCATTATTTTTATTTCTGGCAATTGCTACATAATTTTTAATATTCCTTTTTATTTTGTGAGGATCAGTTTCTGACCATTTCTTCAAAGTTTTTTCCAAATACTTTTTTAATACAGGATTCTTCACGATATCCGCAAAAGCTGATCCTTTGTACTTAAAGTAGTATTTTATTTCTTCATACAGACTTGTAAAGAACCATATGGTCTCCTCATATTTAAAATTTAATATAGTTTGTACGACATCATTTAAGAAATTGGTAAAGTATTTTTTTGATTTAGTTTCTTGCGCTCGCCGTTTAATATAAACCTTGTCTGTTGGTAATAGAGCATGTTTTAGTTTGTCTAGAAATCTGGTTAAGTTTCCGAGTACTGTGTGTATGTTTTCGCGTGATCCGATTCTTATACGAGTCTCTAGGTTTATGTTGACGCTATTCGGACCAATGGCAAGGGTGACCGCTGAAATAGACAGTAATGATTAAACACTGTTGTACAGATCAGGGGGCCGATTTTTGAATTTCGATCGCTCGATTTCGTTACTCGAAAATCGGTGGAAAACGGCGAAATGCTAATTTTTGGAATACGAGCGATCGAAATTTGGAATCTATTGGTATAGACCACTCGATTTCAATTCTATTAGTAGAATTTAAATGCCTAGTAGTGGAGATATTATTTAACGAAATACACGAAATCGAGTGGTCGAAATTCAAAAATCGAAGCCCCCAGATGTATTGAAACGTACGAACGTGTCTTGCAGTTTCAGTCAGTCTATGTCAGTTGACATAAGTTGCACGACAAATACGAACGTTTCCGAGAAAATACGAAGGAAAACAATTACCTATGCACTGTATCCCAGGTTTTTGTCTCAAATTGTTCAACCATACTTTTTTTAGGGTTCCGTACCTAAAGGGTAAAAACGGGACCTATTACAAAGACTCCGCTGTTCGTCTGTCTGTGACCAGGCTGTATCTCATGAACCTTGATAGTTGAAATTTTCTCAGATGATGTGTTTCTATTGCCGCTATAACAATAACAATTCTGGCGTTTTTTGCGTTCTGTTACGGAACCCTTCGTGCGCGAGTCCGACTCGCACTTGGCCGATTTTCTTTATAATTATAAATAAAATAACGTCAGTTTATTTATTTGCATTTATTGCCTTTTTACCAATTATTAAATGTATACATTTCATTGATCATCTAATACGGCAGGGAACAGGTTTTTTAGGACAATATTTATTTTATAATATCGAATAAATTAAGACTACATTGAAAACTTAACATTAGCAGTCTTTGTAATAAAGTACAAGCAGAAATAGTAGGTAGTGGTACAAGGGATCAAAATGATATATTTCCGTCAAGGGCGTACATTCAATCCTGAATGACGCGATGGATTCTACAATAGAATCCCGAACGTAGTGAGGGATTCTAAAGTAGAATGCTGAGCGTAATGAGGGATTCAAGTGTTAACGCCCAAGACGTAATAATTTGATACCGTGTGACACATACTGCTTTTCACGTCAACTATGAGGAAATTAAAAAAAAAATGAGGAAATTATCATGTATCAAAACACAATTTAAGCTAAAAAAAATTGTATGTAAAAATGAAAAAAAAAATGTGTCCTAGAACAGAAAAGTACAACTTTGATCCCTCCTAGCAGGGAAGAAAAGTGCCACTTTGATCCCTCCTAGCAGGGAAGAAAAGTGCCACTCTGATCCCTCCTAGCAGGGAAGAAAAGTGCCACTTTGATCCCTCCTAGCAGGGAAGAAAAGTGCCACTTTGATCCCTCCTAGCGGGGAAGAAAAAGCCCTTTTTCGAATAGGTAATGTGAAAGAGTATTTTTAGGAGGCCTAGCCAATACGACAATCGTTCGCAGAGAAACGAATCGAAACACTATTTGACTCTATCGCACTAATATGGAAGAGATAGAGATACAATTAGAGAAATAATAGTGTTGGGTAGGACTCGAGTCCTTTTGAGTTCTCTGCTTCAAGACTCGACTCAGTTTTTCAGACTCTTATGACTTATAGTTATTTTCAACTTGATAGAGACCCGAGTCTTTTATAGAGACTTGAGTCCTTTTCAGAGAATCGATTTCTTTCACAAACAATATCGAGATGCATTGCCTTTATGTATAATTTGTGGATTAGGTACACAAATCATACGATAACGCCTAATTTCTTTACTGTTATTTCGGAAAAAACCTTTAAAATTGTTGACGGAGTCTTTATTCGGAGGCTCGAGTCCTTTTGAGTTGCTCTTAAAATTGACTCAACAAAGGACTCGACTCAGGACTTAAAAGACTCAGAAGTTTTTTAAACGCAGTCTCGTAAAAATGAGCTGATTTGTTCAAACTCAGACTCGAAGGACTCGAGTTCCTACCAACACTATAGTTCGTTTTTTTAGAATTAGAAATAAGGTAAACAATCTTGATGAGTCTTTTAATTGAAAAACACATTTTAAAAATAATTTACGGCAAATATGTAACAATTATGAATCTAATACGATCATTTATATTCTTCTGCTTTCATAAGTAATAGTTACTGATATTTAAAAGGCGTTTTTCAATTAAAAGACATGTCAAGATCGCTTACCTTCTTTCAAGTTCTTTCTAATGCTAAAAAAACGAACTATAGGTACACAAATCATACGATAACGCCTAATTTCTTTACTGTTATTCAGGAAATAAAAGAATCGGCTTTTATGGACGCGCCGCCACTACCCACTACCCAAAGGGTAAAACGGGACCCTATTACTAAGACTCCGCTGTCCGTCCGTCCGTCCGTCTGACACCAGGCTGTATCTCGTAATCTGTGATAGTTAGACAGCTGAAATTTTCACAGATGATGTATTTCTGTTGCCGCTATAACAACAAATACTAAAAACAGAATAAAATAAAGATTTAAGTGGGGCTCCCATACAACAAACGTGATTTTTGACCGAAGTTAAGCAACGTCGGGCGGGATCAGTAGGTACCTACTTGGATGGGTGACCGTTTTTATAGATAATGGTACGGAACCCTTCGTTTGCGAGTCCGACTCGCACTTGTCCGTTTTTTTCGTTTCGTTTTCTGCAGATTGTTATATTGGCTATCCATTATAACAAGTTTATGTACAAAATATATTTACCAAGAAATGCGGCGCACACACTTATTCTTAAAACCGAACACATTGGTCAATATCGACACGCTATGGTTTTTATTACCCGATAAAGTTGATATAAAAACGAAAATTCAATAATACATACGTAGTGCAAACAACTTACTAGCTCTGGTGGCGTAGCGGTAAGAGCGTGCGACTTTCAATCCGGAGGTCGCGGGTTCAAACCCCGGCTCGTACCAATGAGTTTTTCGGAACTTATGTACGAAATATCATTTGATATTTATCAGTTGCTTTTCGGTGAAGGAAAACATCGTGAGGAAACCGGACTAATTCCAATAAGGCCTAGTTTCCCCTGTGTTGGAAGGTCAGATGGCAGTCGCTTTCGTAAAAACTAGTGCGTACGTCAATTCTTGGGATTATTTGTCAAGCGGACCCCAGGCTCATGAGCCGTGGCAAAAAGCCGGGACAACGCGAGGAAGAAGACACAATCTATTTCAGTTTGTAAAGCCCACTGAATACTTATATAATCTACAAATTGACAGTTCATAGAAACCCTCGCTCGGGCTCGAAGTGCAGCACAGCGACGGGGCGGAAGTCCTCCACGGTTTGAGGTCTCATTTCCTCCTGCTTGGTTTTTTTGCAGAGCGGGTAGCGTTTGGACTTGATGTTGAGATGGACCTGCAAATAAAACAACATTTTAGAAATAGGTTAATTCGCCAGTAACCGGCCGGTTTTAGTAATTGGCCACCAAATGAATTCTATTCACCTATAAACAGAGTTCATTACAAGCTTTTATTATTTTATTTACTTTCACCTGTCCGGCCTGTCCCGTTGTCTGTCTGTCTGTAATCAAATCTTGCAAGTTAAATTTGATCCACTTCCCGGTTTCCGATTGAGCTGAAATTTTGTATGCATGTATAAAACGGATGACAATATTATGGTACCATCGAGCTGATCTGATGATGGAGACAGGAGGTGGCCATAGGAACTCTGTGATGAAACAACGCAACCTAATTGTGTTAGGGGTTTTTAGAATTGTCTCGATGAGTATTAGTTGTCTGTCGTAAGAAAAGTACAGTCAGCGATATAAGCTTGTACCAAAAATGAAATTTTTGCCAAAAACTTATATTAGTATAAGGTTTCAATAACTGGCCAGCCTTCAATAACTAGCTGCCTTATACTAAAATTAA
The DNA here is from genome assembly GCF_910591565.1 of Cydia splendana. Taxonomy (NCBI): domain Eukaryota; kingdom Metazoa; phylum Arthropoda; class Insecta; order Lepidoptera; family Tortricidae; genus Cydia; species Cydia splendana. Next base: position 9,431,899 of record NC_085983.1, read on the forward strand.
TTCTGTTTATAGGTGAATAGAATTCATTTTTGATTTAGGGCGGCCAGTTACTAAAACCCGCCAGTTACTGGCAAATTAGCGTATAATTTTTATCTGTTAGTGTCAAAAGTGACGTTTTTGGTTAAAAAAACACAGACACATTTTTGACACAGACCTAACTGTTTAGCCAATAGCAGTGGAGAGACACTCCTGACTTCGGGCAAACTCTCCGTTCGGCTCAGCATTGCTCCGAGCAATTATTAGGGTTGGGACAACTTGACGTCCTTTTGCGTGACGACCACAGATAAAATAATGGCTTGAATTTTGACAATCCTAAATAGCCGAAATGGATAGCATCCGAATAGCCGCTGCATGGCTGAAGCGGCGGGAAGTAACGGGTGTCACCTGTGACAACAGAATGCCGGTCAAATTGAAAGGTTTGATATATAAAAGTATCATAAGGCCCGTACTGATGTATGGCAGCGAGACGTGGGCAGTTACGCAAAAGAACGTGCATACCATTCAAGTTGCCGAAATGAAGATGCTGAGGTGGATGTGCGGCGTTACCAGGCTTGACAAAATCCGCAACGAGTACGTGCGAGGCAGCCTGGGCGTGCGTGACATCGCCGACAAAATGCAGGAGAGTATAGGCTGCGATGGTATGGCCACGTTAGAAGGAGACCACCAGACTACGTCGGAAATTTAGCACTACGACTTTCCATCCCCGGTAAAAGAGGCAGAGGTTCATATGCGAAAAAACATGGACTTATTTACAATGCCGGTAAAAGTCAATATATGGTTTTCAGGTCACACAGGATGACTCCCAATGTGTACCATAAAATACAACTGAATGGTAAATCACTGGAAAGAGTTACACAATTTAAATACTTGGGACACATCCTGTGTGAAAATTTGAAAGATGACCTCGACATTGAAAGGGAAAGGAGGGCGCTGGCGGTGCGGAGTAACATGTTGGCCCGTAGATTTGCTCGCTGCTCGAAACAAGTCAAAATTACCCTTTTCAAGGCGTACTGTCAAGTATTTTACACGAGCAGTCTATGGGTCAACTATACTCAAAAGGCATACAACGCCCTCCGAATCCAATATAACGACGCCTTCAGGATGCTGTTGGGACTGCCCCGTTACTGCAGCGCTTCAGGGATGTTCGCCGCGGAACGAACTGATGACTTCTATGCCATCCGGCGTAAACGAATAGCGTCTCTGTTGTGTCGGGTGCGGGGCAGTCACAACAGTATACTTAAGGTCATAGCAGAGAGGGTGGATTGTACCTTCCTGAAATTTTGGGTTGACCTAATAATAATTAAATAGTTATTTAATGTAGTAGTAGTAGTAGTAAGTAACTAACGTAGTCATAAGCCAAACTAACAATTCTATGGATACAATTTATCTGAAATAAAGAATTAATAATAATAAATTCAACAAATTTACAACTTTCTGAGACAATGTCTCTCAGATCCATCTCTGAATCAGAAACCTATAAATACCTTGGTATGTCACAGTCGTTGGGTATTGAGAAAGAAGGTATTAGACGATCGGTGAAGGAGCGCTTTTTCAGTCGGCTCACAAAAGTACTTAACAGTCTTTTGTCAGGAGGCAACAAAGTGCGCGCCTTCAACGCCTGGGTAATGCCTCTACTCACATACTCTTTTGGCATACTAAGGTGGACTCAGACCGAGCTGGATGCCCTGGATCGGAGGGTCCGACAGCTGCTCACCACACACCGTATGCTGCACCCACGCTCGTCTGTTATGAGATTGTACATCCCACGGAAATGTGGAGGTCGCGGCTTTCTAAACGCCAAATATCTCCACAACCGTGAGGTGTACAATCTCAGGAATTATTTCCTCAACAACGAGTGTGGGATGCATCGTGATGTGGTGGCAACTGACAGGGGCCTCACGCCGCTCTCCTTGGCGAACGAGAACTGGCGCAAACCTGTAGTACTAAGCACCGAGGACCGCAAGGCGGTATGGAAGGATAAGCAGCTACACGGGCGGTTCTACAAGGCCCTCATGGGGCCCGATGTAGACCTACCTGCGTCGGTGAACTGGCTACGATTCGGGGACCTCTTCGGAGAAACCGAGGGTTTTGCCTGTGCAATTGCGGACGAAGTTATCATGACGAATAACTACCGGAGATATATCCTGAAGGACGGTACGGTCGACATTTGTCGGGCATGCCGCCGTCCCGGAGAGTCACTCAGGCATATTATCTCCGGTTGTTCTCACCTTGCTAACGGCGAGTACTTGCACAGACATAATCTCGTAGCCAGAATTATTCACCAGCAGCTTGCTCTTCTATACGGCCTTGTGGATCGTGAAGTGCCGTACTACAAGTACTCACCTGCCCCAGTTCTCGAAAATGGTCGTGCCACGCTCTATTGGGATCGGTCTATCATCACTGACAGGACTATTGTTGCCAATAAGCCTGACATCGTGCTGATAGACCGATCGCAGCGCCGGGCCGTGCTCGCCGACGTCACCATCCCCCATGATGAGAATCTCGTGAAGGCTGAGAAGGACAAGTCCAGCAAGTACCTAGACTTAGCTCACGAGATTACCGCCATGTGGGATGTTGACTCGACGATCATTGTTCCGATAGTCGTGTCAGCGAACGGTCTCATAGCAAAGAGTCTCGACCAACACCTAGAGAGACTCTCGCTGGGTGGTTGGATCAAGGGTCAGATGCAGAAGGCGGTAATTTTGGACACGGCGCGTATAGTACGTCGGTTCCTCACTCTGCGGCCCTGACCACCGGCAGCTTGGGCCCTGCCCCGCTGCCGGCGGCACCCTAGGTTAGGTTTTTTATAATGTGTTTATATGTATTTTTTATTGTTTTGTAAGTGTTTTTATATTTTACTTTTATATTCATATTATAACAAACCTAACTTAAGACGAAAAATAAATAAAGAGAATAATAATAATAATAAACCGAAAACAAGATGGAAGGACGTAGTGCTAAAAGATATGATTGAGTGCAAAGTGTCCGAAAACGACGTCGAGGATAGGGCGAAGTGGAAGCAAATAACACGGAAAGCTGACCCCATCACCATGTGGGATATATAGCCCGGAAGAGAGAGAGAGGACAGCATGATTCGTCCGTGAATCGCTGTCAAACTTCGGTTTTGTAGGAAGCGTCCTTTCTGTACGGTAGTACTATTATTTATTCTGTGCCAATAGGGAAGGCCGGAGAAATCTCTTAATGTTATTAAGATAATTTAAAAAGTAAAGTTAAATACAGGGCTCGGAACCAGTATTGTATAGAACCGGTATAAAATACCTGTTAATATCGTTCCATAACCGTTATATTATTTCGTTCATTAAAAAACCCGTTAATTGATGGAACGCGAACTAGAAAATTACTTTCTCTTTCCTAACCGGTAACCATAAACCAGTATCTTAATAGAACAGATCTTTAACCGGTAACCGCAAACGGAAACGAAATCATTTTCGTTCCCGGATGAATGAACGAAACCTGTTTGAAAAATAAAACGGTTTCCGAGCACTGGTTAAAAATATACCTGTCTCATAAAATAAAACTATTAACCTTTTGAACACCACAGACGACAATTGACGTCAACGCAAAATCGTGACAACGACGCCAAGGACGGCATTTGTCGTCGATCGTTTTTTGATGAAAATCTACTGAAAAACACCCCACTTTAAGGTTGGCATTATTTATTCACAAAACTAAATTTTACCCCCGTGGCGTCAGTGGCACGGCAAATGGATGCGCCGTTTGGCGTTCAAAAGGATAACACGGATTATATCGCGTATATTGAATTCATACTACATCCCGACGTTTCGAACCCTTTACAGTGTAGTTTTTCCTCAGTCACCCGTTGACCACGAACGCTGTAAAGGGTTCGAAAAGTCGGGATGTAGTATGAATTCAATATACGCGATATAATCCGTTTTAATAGTTTTATTTCATGAGTAACTATCGCGGTAACCGAAGAGAATCCATACTTATATAATAATAATATAAATGCGAAAGTGTGTCTGTCTGTCTGTTACCTCTTCACGCCTAAAACGCTGAACCGATTTAGTTGAAATTTGGTATGGAGATAGTTTGGGTCTCGAGGAAGGACATAGGGTAGTTTTTATCACAGAAATCACCCTTTAAGGGGGTGAAATGGGGGGTGGAAGTTTGTATGGGGAATCGATAAAAAGCAGATTGGATAAATAATAAGCCCATATTACTAACTCCACGCAGACGAAGTCGCGGGCAAAAGCTAGTATTAAATATACCTGTCTGTTGTGTTTGTAGAGGTTGGATTGCTGCGAGAAGGTGGTGGGGCAGAACTCGCATATGAACGGCCGCTCGCCGGTGTGTGTCCTTATGTGAGACTCCAATTGGACCTTGGTCTAAAAAAAAACAAAGTAATAGAAAATCTATTCAATACCAGAGACAAGAAGATTGACAACCTCCTATACTATGTATCTTTAGGTATTTAAAAAAAAGTAAACAAACAATTTGTAAATTTTCGGGTAGTCATAACATTTATTGGTTAACCAACCAAATACAAAACCGCCTGGATCAGTCACTGAACGACCTGACTTCAACCTACATTATTTGATCATTTAATGTTTTCATCTACCCTCAACTGGCTTAAGGAGCCATCTGAGGGTAGATTTTGTTTACTTTTATTTAAATACCTAAAGATACAGAGTATAGTCGACACATATGTACGTTCATACGTGTCTTGCTATTTCATTCAGTCTCGGTACAAAAAGTACTGACGTTGACTGAAGTAGCATGACAAATACGAACGTTTCCGAGATAATACGATGTCAAAGGATTATGCACTCAATACTTTTTGTGCCGAGACTGACTGAAATAGCAAGACACGTTTGTGCGATCGGAATTTTGTTAATTTGTAATGCTTTAACATTTTCGATGTCTGTATTTTTCTATATTGTAATACTTACTTACTTACTCCTCTGGCGCAGCGACCCAAAGTGTGTCTTGGCCTCCAACACGACTGCTCGCCACTGATCCCGGTCCTGTGCCATTTCTCGCCAGTTTTCAACCCGGAGCTCGCGCAGATCAGCGTCCACCACATCCGCCCACCGATACCTAGGTCGACCGACCGGGCGGCGTCCTATCGGTTTTCCCTCAAATGCTCTTTTCACCGTCCGATCACCTCCCATTCGCTCAAGATGGCCGAGCCACCGAAGCCTTTGCGCCTTTGTCACACCGATGATGTTTGGTTTGTTTGGTTTGGTTGTATTGTAATAAGTATTCTTTAATAATAAATTTAGTATATATAATAATTACCGGGAATCCTTTACCGCAGTGGTGGCACATTTTGTTGTTGGGCCGGCCGCGGTGCACGTTCCGAATGTGTTGGTCGAGTCCCACTCGGTTCTTACTTGGCTAAAAATTAAATAACGTTCAACATCGTATGTGCCATTTTCAACCAAAAGGTTGTCATTGTCAATAAGGCGTTATTTCCATATAGCTTGAGTTTGAAATCAACTTTATCGACCACCGACAATGTGGTACTTTTTTAGGGTTCCGTACCCAAAGGGTAAAAACGGGACCCTATTACTAAGACTCCACTGTAATTCGAATAAATGCTTTCTGAGAAAAAAAAATGTGATGTCACTCCAGGGGGCAGGGGGTTGCCAGATGTGACTAGGTGTGACAAGGAGGGATAAAAAAAACATGAAATTCGTGTGACGTAATTTATGGATGACCCCTAAGGTGATAATAACCAGGGGTCGGAAACCGGTATTTGCTCCATACAAAAATACCGGTATTATTAAGTTATTTTTCGTTCTTTGGTTTATTATTTCATTTTTAATTGGACAATCTTATAATACAAAGTCGTTAGCCAGATATATTATTCAGTCTTACGTAAAGAGCATAAAATAATTCGAAATATTGGTATATTTCGGGGTTTTTAAAAATACCGGTTCCGAGCCCTGATGATAACTTAGATGTACCTTATGGCATATGTGGCACTGGTAGGTTCTGTGTAAATGTTTTTCTTCTATATGGTCCCGAAGTTTAGTCTTGTCCGCAAAACGCTTGTTGCAATGGTCGCAGATAAATCTGTACAAAAAAAAAAGATTTCAGCATTTCTCAAAAAGTTTGTACATTTTGATCACCTCTTAGATTTATATAAAAATTGGTATGCTGGTAAAGTACATGAAGCTGAACAACTTCCACCATATTTCCCAAAATGTCCCAGAAAGTTTCTATGAAACATTCCTTTTTTGTTACCAAATATGTAAGGAAATCTGGTAACAAAACAGTAATGTTTCATAGAAACTTTCTGGGACATTTTGCGAAATGTGGTGGAAGTTGTTTAGCTTCATGTACTTTACCAGCATACCATTTTTTTATAGAAATCTAAGAGGTGATAGAAATCAAAGTCGAAAAGTACAAAGTACAAACTTTTTGCGAAATCCTCATTTAATAATTACTACCGACCCGAACTTCGCACGGGTTACACAAAACGTTAACAAATTATACACCTAAACCTTCCTCAAGAATCACTCTATCGACAGGTGAAAACTGCATAAAAATCCGTTCAGTAGTTATTGAGTTTATCGCGAACATACAAACACACAAACAGACAGACGCGGCAGGGGACTTTGTTTTATAAGGTGTAGTAGTGATAGTACAGTATCCATCAGATATATAGAAGCTGCCAAGGCGCTCACAAATATCTGAACACGCCTCTATTGTCAAGGCGTTAGACGCGTGTTCAGATAATTTTGAGCACCTTGGCCGCTCCGATATATCTGATGGCGACAGTACAATCTCACATAATTAGATTTAGTTCCACCATTTAAAAGGCTTGTGTTTGGATTCCAGATTATACTGAGCCCTAGTATAATCTGGAACCCAAACACTTTGCCCAGCACCCTAGGCAAAGGGAATAAGATATCTTTTTTTACGTTTTGTTAAAAATTACAGAACATGTTAAAAATTGGAGGCTAATGTTGTTTGAAATTAAAAGATTATTAAATAAAGACTCATTATAGACACTTTTTTAATTTCTTCCGTGTTAAACTTTTATGTTATGTCAAGTGTTCACCGTGTTCACTATACCCGGACTTCTCCTACATTGAAGTAAATAGTACCATGTAGGTAAACATGTGTGGCATAAGAATGCTTAAGAGGATAGGATAGAACTGAATTAGCTATTGAGTTAATATAGCAAAGACTCATTCCAGCAAATCTAGTTCGACGCGTCAACTGGGGGAAACCGTATAAAGAAAAACCCACGTGATAACTGGATCGTGCAACACGCGCATTAATTAGCTACAGCTCATTCTGATGTAGATTCAACGAGGAAAACGCAAGTTTCATGATTCTGGAGAAACCAAGTTTCCTTATCGAGCTGTATAAAAGGGTAGTACAATTAGTTATGATCACAGAACGCATTCGCATCTCAAGCAACTACTCAAAGCAACAAACAAAATGGTTTCCAAATCGACCATGTGCCTGTTAGTCTGCGTGGCTTTCATGGTGATAGTGTCCCAGCCGCAGAACGCGGTGACAGCTGATGTGCATATCGGCAGCTGCGTTTGGGGGGCGGTTGACTACACCTCGAATTGCAACGGTGAATGCAAGCGTCGTGGATATAAGGGAGGGCACTGCGGGAGCTTCGCGAACGTCAACTGTTGGTGTGAACAATAGTCTCAGCAAAAAATCCACAATTCAACTGGATCCGAGAAGACATCCACTGCAAGAATCTTCAAGAAACCAGCCTAAACTCAATTTCATACAGTCACCATTATCAGCAATCGGCAGATTAATTCATTCTTTAAGTCATTGTAGACCTGGCGTCTATTTTACAAACTCAAGTTGGAACCTGACACTGTCAATTCTGTAATGTCAGGGTGGTAATATAAAACAGGAACCTACAGGTAAAGCCTGACCATCATGCGCCATATTTTACGAGTTTTTGTGTAGGTATTTATTCTATAGTAACATGTTTCTTCTTCATCTATGTTAATTCAATTACATATTTTCGTGTCTTTATTTCATTCGAATTACTTTTGATCGCAGTATTTTATGTCATATTTATTGTAAGTGTTACATACTATTTCTAAAAAAACTGTTTTAATTAAATTATATTTAATGAATTATATGTTTTTATGATTTCCACGGAACTAAATTGTAGATTTTTAACCAAGGGATGAAAGGCACCCATTTCTGACGAGATATTTTGACGCTGCTCTAACGAAGTGAGAAGATCGAGTCAGAATTGGCGCATTTCTCCCGAGTTAAACTCACTCTACTTTTCATTTCGAATACGAGGAAAGTAAAATACATTTGTATTTCATAAAACATATGAATACGTAATTGAGCGTTTTCCAGAAAGAAATGTACATTTCATTCATGTCTTCAAAATATTGACTTCTTGGGCTCATTTTACTCAGAATCATTTGTACATTCTCGTCTCATACATGAAAAAATGTGTCTCAAGATTTTCTTTCCAGATCGTCACATTTTTGTATGAATAATTTTTTTATTTGTATGAACGTGACGCACTGGAAAAATATTTTTTTATACGATATTTTGGGACACATTTTTTCACGAATGAGGCGTGAATGTACAAATGATTCTGAGTAAAATGAGCCCAAGAAGTCAATATTATGAAGACATGAATGAAATGTAATTTTATTTTTGGAAAACGCTCAATTATCGTTTAGGTACTTATAGTATTTTTCTTGAGGGTACTTTTAATTAACAATAAAAGTATCGATATTTATAGAGTGGGGACTTACATACCAGAATGGATATTGTACAACTTATCCATTTAAAACCAAATTTTAATTGCTTATAGTAAAAATACGTACATGAAAGTAAAACGCCCTAGAGCAGAAACGTATCACTTTCTACACACTTTATAGATAAACAATGACCCACTTTCAGAGCATGAGAAAGGAAATAATTATTTACGATACAAGTGCGGAAAGTAGGAAATTCGCAACAAGGGGTGATAAATTAAAACACGACCGAAGTTAGTGTTTTATATCGACACGAGTTGCGAATTACCTATTCGCACGTGTATGCACGGGTGTGTGTGTGTGTGTGTGTGCAACGTTTTACAGTAGGTACATATGGCTGTTTAAATTTTCGACATAGCCACGGAAAATGCTTATTGCCTCACTAGTGCGGGAAAGTAGCACCATATGTATAATATGTACTGTAAATTATTAATGCGCGTATTTTCCTGATTTTTACATAATATGAAGATAATTACTTAATTATGCGTAAGTTACCCTTGTTCTAGTTTATGATCATGGAATAATAATATACTCCGCCTGGTACTCTATTCCGAGATTCGCGTATGACCTAACTGACACGGGCCTACGTCATCATGCTGTTTACAGGTTCTCAAACTTTAAAATATGGGAGAATTCTAACCAACGGTGAAAATTATTTTAACGGCATTAATTTTAAGTTATTCATGTAGAAACATAGTAAAATAAAACAAATCTAATGTATTAAATTAAACTTTATTTATCTATACAAGACAAACGTTTGAAAAACTAATTCACAGTTACACATTAATTACCAAGCTTACGGCGTGAAAAGTTTGGAAAACACTGCGACTGCTGACACTGAGCGAGAAGGAAATAACAATTAACACGCGTTCGACAAGGATGACGGTCAGGGCATGAAGTTATCTAGATCCGAATTGTCAAATGTGACAGCGCTATCCTGTGTTGTCAGTAGTGTAAACAGAATTACCCGAACGTCTGAAATTTCTGTCGTGAATCGGAAGATATTGCTAACGAATAATTAAAAATGTCGTGTTATTGTAAAATTTAAGATAAAATACATATAAATGAAAATTATAAAATTATAAAGAAATATTTTAACTTATTAACCATAGGTATATGTATGTAACATGTTATGTTGAAATAAAGTGGCAATGTCATTGTGACGTAGGCCTGTGTCACTCTGGGAATAGAAGACCATGTTTTATTAGACCATGTTTATGATTATCAAACTGCACAACGGGACTTAATCGCGTATTTAAGTTTTAAGATTTACCTCCGACGTTTCGAGGACGGCGTTGTCCCCGTGGTCTCGGAGAAGACTGGCTCAAGTTGACATCAACATCTTCTAGCCGCGCGAGTTTTTCGAACTACCCGCACTTGGTCTTGTTTATCAGTTTGAACGTTTTGCGCACTAGGGATGTCACTCTGTCGACACACAACACTAACGATATTCGATTTATCGACTGTCGATATTCGTTTCCGCTTACATTTACTAATGACTGGATTCCATGTGGATGAGATCTTAAAACCCTCGTCCCGATTAAAATTGCAATGTTTTTTGATTTCAATGGCTTCCCGCACTTTTCTACTGTAGAAATGGCGATCCGTGGAGAGGATTTTAGGGTTATGCAGCTCAATCCAGTGGTTTGGTCCTGACTCCAGCAAATGCTCAGCCACCGCAGACTTGTTGACCTGACGATTTTTGACAGCTGCGATATGTTCCTTAACTCTTTCTGCTATGGTGCGCTTTGTTTCTCCGATATAGGAACTACCACAACTGCAATCTATTTTATAAACGCCAGGTGACTGGAACGGATAACGTCCTTCGGTGACCTTAGGCTCCCTGCTACTTTGGATAAAGGTGTGTACACTGTCTTTATAGAGTACTTTCCAAGTACTGTGCCAACTTTATCCGTTACCCCTTTTACATACGGCAAAAATGCCGGCTGTCTGGAGACATCAGGACGTTTCCGCGTTGCCTTTCGTCTGGGTTGCCACTTTTGCTGGAGTCAGGACCAAACCACTGGATTGAGCTGCATAACCCTAAAATCCTCTCCACGGATCGCCATTTCTACAGTAGAAAAGTGCGGGAAGCCATTGAAATCAAAAAACATTGCAATTTTAATCGGGACGAGGGTTTTAAGATCTCATCCACATGGAATCCAGTCATTAGTAAATGTAAGCGGAAACGAATATCGACAGTCGATAAATCGAATATCGTTAGTGTTGTGTGTCGACAGAGTGACATCCCTAGTGCGCAAAACGTTCAAACTGATAAACAAGACCAAGTGCGGGTAGTTCGAAAAACTCGCGCGGCTAGAAGATGTTGATGTCAACTTGAGCCAGTCTTCTCCGAGACCACGGGGACAACGCCGTCCTCGAAACGTCGGAGGTAAATCTTAAAACTTAAATACGCGATTAAGTCCCGTTGTGCAGTTTGATAATGTTTAATAATCATGTTTATGATGTTTATCTACCTAGTCTCAGTAAACAATTATTGAGATTATTCTAATATTGTTTTAACATTTTACAGCAATATGCGTTAAATTATAATTGTTAAACCTAAGTAATTGTTAATCATACATCTGTGAACAAAGCCTTTACAGTACATATGATGCTAATTTACCGCACTAGTGCGTAAAGAGCGCTTTCCGTGCGTATGTCAAAAGTTTATGGGGCCATATGTACTGTAAAACGTTGTACGATACACGTGCGAATAGGTAATTCGCATCTCGTGTCGATTTAAAACACTCCCTTCGGTCGTGTTTATCGCCACTCGTTTCGTATTTCCTCTTTTCCGCACTTGTATCGTATATAACTATTACAGTACATATGGTGCTAATTTACCGCCCTAGTGCGGTAACTAGCACTGTACGTGCGAAAATAATGTTGTATATGATTACATCAATGATTAAACTATTAATTCGCAACTCGTGTCGAGTTATAGGTTATAGGTTTTCGCGGGCTTGGTTTCCGCAACTCGACGTCATAATATCGCGCCTATTTTGCGTAATGGGTTGGCGGCACTATTCCTGCCAACCCAACTCTACCAAGAAGCCTAGCAGACCCTTGACGTTGCCGACGACTTCTGGGAGAGACCCCGGTGAGCCGAGGTGTTGTGCCCGGTATTTTGCCACCCCTGGGCATTCGAGAATGACGTGGGCGGCTGTCTCCTCTGCCTCCATGCACGCTCTGCAGAGGGGGCTATCTGTAACACGTAGGGTTAGTAGGTGCTTGTTAAATGAGGCGTGTCCAGTTATTGCCCCGGCTATAAGCCGGAGCTGTGGTCTCTTCAGCTGTCGAAGTCTCCGCGACAGATTGGGGTTGAGTGTCGGGAGGGCTTCCTTTGCCTGCCTGCAGGTGCCTAGGTTAGACCAGTATTGTTGGTGTTTTACCTTGGTGTTGTGTCGCAGCGTGTTCCGGAGCCAGGCATATGGCAGAGGTAGGATTGGCTCAGGTCCTGCCACCTTCAGTTCCGAGCCACCTCTCGCCAAGATGTCGGCTGCATCGTTACCTCGTGATCGTGTCGAGTTATAACACTTCCCTACGGTCGTGTTTTTACCCGACTACGGCAACGCAAAAGGAGGGTTATGATTTTGACCGGTATGTTTGTGGGTATGTATGTATGTATGTATGTATGTATGTTCATCTGTTCCCTCATAACTTCTAAAGTACTCATTGAAATTTGACAAACGACGTGTCATTCGAATCGTCTTAGGGCGGGTTGCACCGTGCCCATTTGATGTGCTGATCATGGCTAAAGATGGCGCTAACGAACGCTAACTGCATATTTGGGTTGCACCACGCCTAACGTCTGTTAAAAAGTTACGCTGCCCTTAACCGGTCGTAGACCACTGGTTAACGATTTTATCGCCTGATAAAAATGGCGGCACTTTATTGAATTTGTCCGTATTTCATGAATTTATATTTGATTTTTCAATAATTTTAGGAAATATGTTATTTAAATTATTAAAAAAATGTTAATAACAATAAAATGTGGAGTTTGTAAACGCAAAAACGTGTGACAGTTGACATGAATGGCTCTAAAAGTCATTATAATTGGGAGACGATCCGTCTTTCATAAATACATTAATTTATTTATAGTTTAAAAGAAATGTGCGTGTTTTAAGTTTAAATTGCGTGCAAAATGACTCAAAGTTGGAGTTAAGACCAGCTTAGCTTAGCACGGTCGCGTTTTTATCCCTTGTCACCATGCCTGTCACGTTCTAACAAGTATGTAAGTGCGAAAGGGACGCGCATAGTGATAGTCGATAAAAATGGAACCGTGCTGAGCCCGCAGATTGACGTTATCACAGGTTAACAAATACGTCCCATCAGATGAAACTCGACGGCATATAATGTCGGCACTACTACTTGTCGCCAGGATGGTCATTAAAACCAATTAGACTTCTGATTATTGGAATCAAGATAAAAATGATAAATCCTTTGGACAAATCCACCACGGACGAACTATGATATTCGAAAACAGCGAGATGGCACCTATAACCATCTACAAGTCTGCCTCTGAAAATCGTAACCCGCTATAGAACTATGTTTAGAACTATAAACGTACATAAAACAAGTTGCGAAATATAAAATCAAGTATTTTGTGAAGTATGGCAAGTGAAGTTTTGTGAAGTGTGGAATGTATAGGCATAACTAATAGGTTATAATAAAGTGACAAAAATGTGTAATGCAAAAGTGATTATAATACTTCAACTCCTACTTACTTGGGTTTTATTTGCTTTTACAACATAATCTTATTCACAACCCTAAGAAACAACAACTTTCCAAGTAGGCATGCTGACCGCTGCTTTAGCATAAAATAAAAATAAATGCCTGAGCGATGCCGCTTTCCTAAGTAATAAAAAAAGCTAAAATATATATTACCGTGCCAAGGCGATACTGGCTGCCAAGCTTATTAGAGTAATTATTCTGGAAATATGGAACATACATGAGAACAACTGAGTTGTTTTAAAGGAACTTATAATATGCTTGTCAGATGCAGAAAGGAACAATACCCCTATCTGCATCTGACAAGCATATCTATTGACAAAATTCAAGGTATTCTGTAAGTAGGGCTCTTCCACTATAGTCAAAAAACATTTGCAGTGACTTTAAAAATACAAAGCAACATTTATAAAACTTTAATACAACTACCAATACCTGGGTCAAATAAAATATAATATGGCTTGTCTTCTTGTCACCTGAATTTTATTTGTGTTCAACCAGTCATACATTGAAATATATTTAACCCTAGCCATGTATTGGAAATAATGTTCCAGTACAGTACCTACTGATTAACCTACCTCAAGTCCCTATATACATAACATTTAAACCTAACATAGGTACCTAAATAGCCCTGAATTTGTCACAAGAAAAGGCCCTCGGTCTGAATAATTTTATTTTATTTGTTTTCCCTCCATACTGGCTTTTTAATTATTTATCTACACCCGAAGAAAATAAAATAGTTAATAAGCAAGTTACCTGTATGACTGAAAATATAATAACTGATAGGTAGGTACCTCCTTAAATATAATTGTAAAATAAATAAGTTCTTTATCTACTCTCCGGGTAACCCTTTACCTCCATTGGTCACTAAACTGCTTAAGTACCTAAAAAGGATAATAGTATGAAATGGAAAATAAAGTAGATAAGGTAACTAGCAATATATTTTCTTGTCAAAATTGAAATTCAGATAATATTTCTAATTGTACTTTATTTTTTGTAACAAGTTTCTTCCGGTTAATTTAATTGTATAATTTGTTGATTTCTTGAATTCATTCACTTGTGTGTAACTTTTATCTTGTATTCCATATCATATGGTGTCAATCTAACCTGAAAAGAAAGCAACATGATATTATTATAAGTCATCATATTCCTCGCGTTTGTCCCGGCATTTTCCACGGCTCATGGGAGCCTGGGGTCCGCTTGGCAACTAATGCTTAGACCAAGCAGTTTTAAATTAAAGTACAAAAGTAACTCAAATGCCTGCTACTAACAGTTATGCATTATTTTGTCAACAATATAATTGGAATTTTTTCCCTAACTATCGTCTTTGCTTCATAGTTGTAGATAGCGTAGTTAGCGCAAGTAATCACTTGTGCATGCTTGTGCTTAGGGCTCTGAAAGGACTGAAAGTAGGAAGCAGCTATAAGCATTAAACTAATAAGATAACTTACCGGGCAATGTCGCTCCTTGTTTGATTCCGACTTTAGCTAGGCCATTCAACAATCGTAGTCAGACATTTCACTTTAGAGTGTTTTTAATATATAACCATAAATATATTCAGGAATGGCTTATATTTAGATTTTAAATCTGCAAAGAAAGTGTAGTTCGCGCCTACAAAACTTTTCTCTTTGAGAATTTTGACAACTCAGTTTGGCATTTATGACTGGGTTGCTATATAAAATAAAAATTCTACCATAAAATTTTTGGTAGGAATGCGTTCATAATACGGCAATACGATTACCGATTAGTAATTTTAACGTCCTGTTATTTTATAGTTGGTGCAACGCATTTTATTTAGCAATCGTTAAGACCCCCACGTCAGCGTTAATATTTAACGAACCGTGCTTACGTTAGCAGATGGTTTGGTGCAACCCGCCCTTAATCGTCCGCTGGTTATAGGCTATATGACGTCACAAAAAAATGAACACGGCGCCCTCTAGAGGTCATAAAGTCACGAACCAAAAAAATAAAAATAAGTAATGATGACGTGTTGTATATCATTTGAAAGAGCTCAATTAGCACATTTCAAATATATACATATTGTTAGCTTTTGCACCCGGCTTTGCTTGCATGCACCCGATAAAACATTAATTTATCTGGTAGGTAATTCGAACTACGAATCTACAATCGCTCTGGATTCTATCTATCCGCGTGTTACGCGACTACGGCGATACAAGAAGGATTTTTCAAAAGAAATTTGTTTGGCCGCTATATACATGGTGTTTTTTAAAATGACCTGCAATATTTTATAACATGAATATTGAATAGGTATAGAAGTCCAGATCAGCAAATTTTTTTACGAGATCGGGTTAGGTCCCATTGTAAAAGTTGCTTAGTAATCTTAGTATATTCACCTCGTTAAAATTCGCAGTGGTCAGGCGAAGCGTACTGAAACGTACCTATGTGACGCACCGGACTCGGTCCAAAAGGCGACACTAAAAGGGTCAGGCGTAGCCCGATGTACGTGGCGCGTTGTACGCGGTCCAAAGCCGGGCGCCTTCGCCACCCTCATACTAAAAGAGTCAGGCGTAGCCCAACGTACGAGGCCTGATGTACGCGTTCCAAAGCCGGGCGCCTTCGGCGCCCTCATACTAAACGAGTCGGGCGTAGCCCGACGTACGAGGCTCGCTGTACGCTTTCCAAAACCGGGCGCCTTCGGCGCCCTCATACTAAAAGAGTCGGGCGTAGCCCGACGTACGAGGCTCGCTGTACGCGTTCCAAAGCCGGGCGCCTTCGGCGCCCTCATACTAAAAGAGTCGGGCATAGCCCGACGTACGAAGCACGATGTACGCGTTCCAAAGCCGGGCGCCTTCGGCACCCTCATACTAAAAGAGTCGGGCGTAGCCCGACGTACGAGGCACGATGTACGCCTTCCAAAGCCGGGCGCCGAAGGCGCCCTCATACTAAAAGAGTCGGGCGTAGCCCGACGTACGAGGCTCGCTGTACGCGTTCCAAAGCCAGGCGCCGAAGGTGACTTCAAATATAGTTTGAACTAATAATATATTTTGAACTTATTTTTATAATTTATCGCCACCACAGAATAAATAATAGTACTAGGTACAGAAGACTCACTCTCTAACAAAACGCGTCTGTTACGATCAGCACAGATATGGCCGCTAGGTGGCGACAGCGCCACGCGCGGCTTATGGCTAGCCACCAAAATTGGTGTGGAACGGATGTACAGGTAGCTACACCTGTTGCAAAGCGACGAAACCGCGGAGTGAGCCACGCCTGTCGCCACTCGTTGCGAACTTCCTACTTTTCGCACTCGTATCGTAATGTATGTACTATTGTAATTTTAGTCTCGTTTCCACGTGACATTACTCTTAGTTGAAAAGCGACAAATCACAAATGTATTTCCTTACAAAGTTTCAAGAAACTCATTCATAGTTAGCCGTGGTTCAAATCTATTTTGAAGGCCGCCTAACATGCTCATTTACATTAAAAATACTATTCAAGTATTCACGTAATATCGCCAAAATCGTCAAAAATCGATGACGTAATTTATGGACAGCCCCATATGTCTTTGCTATTACAATAGGGTATTTGACTGTATTTAAAATAAATTATTTTACACCACGCATGAAATAAAGCACCAGAAGATTAATAGAGAAACTGAGACAGCAGTTATTTTTAGACATAATTTCTATTTTAAAACCCGTATAAAACTATAAAGAGTAGGTAATTTGATTATGACGTCACATGCTAGTGTTTCATATGAATTACATAGTAGCAAAATCGTGACAGTTCGAAAAAAGAAACTGATTTGGCTATAGTAGTCAAATAATAATAATAATAATAAGCCCGCAGGGCAGCTTGTGGCGAGCTGTTGGGGAGTAACGACCCCACGGACCCGAGTGCTCCCGAGAGTCGGTCAGGGTCTCCGTCTCCGGCGTGTCTTCGTCGGTCGGAGTAGACCCCAAGGGGACCCGCAGGACTCTCAGCTCTGGCTTGCCTTCATTGGCCGTCCAGAGAGGAGTCGCTAGAGCTATATGCTCCAGGGGTGGAAGTGTTAAAGGGCATAACGCCGCGAGTAACTTCGGAGAAAGCGCAGCACCACCTCTCGACACCCCTGAGCCGCTCATGCCGGTGTTGCGCCTGGCCGTCTTCACGATGGCGCATCAGGTGCCCATCTAACGAGTGGCGAGTCACCACCTGCCTCGATAACACTGTATAACACAATGTTATGGCAGGTGTCCGGAACTCTTAGCAATAGCCCAGATTTATTTTCCACCCAAATTTAAACCATAGACCAGGACTCTTTCCATTTTTCTATAATAGCTCCCAATGCCTGCTGAAACCGGTTTACGGGTATCTATTTATGTACCCGTGAATGGGTTCCAGCAGGCGTTCTACATGACATCAAAGCTCTCCAAACGGCCTCTACGTGTTGGATCTATATCCCCACGCACGCCTTATAAATGACCGGGCTTAAAAACCCGAGAGTTTGTAACGGCAGGGGCAGCTTGTGGCGAGCTGACGGTGAGTGGCGACACCGCGGACCCCTATTCCAGAGGGCACTTTCATCTGGCCCTCGCCTCTGTGCTTGCTGAAAAAAAAAGCCTGGCAACCCTAGCCGAGGATAGTATTACTGAGAAAAGCTACGATGTATTTTATTTCGCAAAAATAGTAATAGTGCTGTAAAGTGTTATAAAATTGTATAGAAGACATAACCTATAAACTTACTGCAAGAATCCAGTTGAAAATCTTAAACTGAAGGCCACACACGAATAAACTATTATTAAGGTGAGAATAATATTTAACCGTTGCAGTTCAAATTCCACCCAATACGTACTTTTCCAATTTCAAACGGTCATACACTCGTATTTCATTAATAACACAACCATCTGTTGAACACCTGATTGGAGATTCACTGACAGTGACAGCTGACAGATATACAGAGCTGACAACATAAACAACAAAACTCCATCAGTGTTGCTACCTACTACAGTCATTGTTTTTTTGTTTTTACGCATAACTAGCGACATCTATATAAATGGCGTCTAAAGTTACCAAATCCAAAGCTACCACAAATGGACGAAAGATGGCGACACAGGTCTTATGCTTTAGATGCAAAACGCAAACTGATATTAACAATACATTAGCATGTTCAATATGTAAACAACATTATGAATTCGATTGTGCGGGCGTATCACAGAAGTTGCACCGCTTAAGGGGCATTGAATCGAGAAAAAAATGGGCATGTAGACCGTGCGTTAATAAACAAAATAACGATTCATCATTATCTAAACCAGAAACAAAATTTACCTTGAATAAAAAGCAGATATCGGAGAAGAAAATTACCCCTACAAAATCAGTCGACCTTATAAAACCTAGTTCTAATCCGAAACTAGAGGATGACCAAATCACGTCTCCACTTTTAGAGCAAACTAGTACTTCTAACTCTCCTGAAATTCCTGACTCCCAAAATTCATCAAATTCATCTATTATAAGTGAAAGCGGCAATTCATCCACATGCCATACTCCATTATCAACAGGCTTATTATCCAGAAGTGCAGATATGTCTCTTAGGAAATCAAATGAACTAGGAGAAACGAAGGAAAAACTAAACCAACTATCATCCGCATTAGACATAACGCAAAATGAATTGGAAAATACAATATTAGAAAATAATGAATTGCGTAGACAAATTGATAAACTTACTGTGGAGAATAATACATTAAAAACTCTATGCTATTCACCAGCAATTAGTGGGACTCCTTGTAGCACTAAAAAATCAACGAAAAAGCCTTCAATGATGTCACCAAGTGGAATCTCAACACCAACTAGTACTTCCAAGTCACCGAATGATACAGATGAAAGCACGAGCGTCCTATCATTACAACGAAAAGTCATGCTACTCGAGCAGCAACTCAATGATGCTACAAGTGAAATCGCAGTCTTAACAAAACAGATCGAGATTTTGTCAGAAAAACTCCTATGCACTGCCACTGCGGGTGCTAGATCGTCACCTACCAAAAGTAATCAAATGGAACCGCCTCTTACTACAAGCTTTTCACAGGAAGCAAGAACTAAACTGTGTATTATTAGTAACCAGAGATATAATAGACCCTTAGCAGCGATAGAAAATGCATTTGATCAAGACTTTGATTACTGCCATTATAACATGCCGAATTCGGGAATAAACGAAATATTAAAGACATTAGACAATAAATTAGTGAATTTTACCCAGAGTGATTTTTGCGTAATACTTTTAGGTGAATACGATTTCAAAAATAACCGGGATAACTTTGAGCTTGTTCGTAACTTAAGGTCTGAAATACAAAAAATAACTCACACTAAAATAATTATCTGTCTCCCTACTTACGTCTGTGGAGCCCCTATATATAATTATGTAATTGAAACTTTTGGCAAAGAATTAATACAGGACATGCAAAAGGATCATTATTGCTACATTTTTGACACAAATTCAGAATTGACACTAGACATGTTTTCCAATTATACTGGAAAAATAAATAAATACGGTATAAAAAAAGTATTCTTAAGTTTAAGACAGTATATTGCAGACTTTAAAAAATTTTTTCGTGACTAACTACCAAGATGACACAACCCCTTTTAGAAAACATTTTGCGACTCCACCGGCCAGGGTGGAGTCGCAAGAGCGGGACCTATGCTCCAGGTTGGAAGTGTAAAATGTCATAACGCCGGCGGCCTGCTGAACGGATTACCGGGATCTGGCTACCGCAGACTCACCTCTCGACAACCTCATAGCCACTCCAAAGTGTTGCCCTGTTGTCGCACTGTGCGTGCGGCCATTGCGGGGCCCACTCAATGAGTTGGCGAGTCACCATCTGTCTTATACAATTTTGAGACTGATTGTCACGGCAGGTGTCCGCTAGTCTCCTCCCATAGCCCTATATCCAGTCCATCCAACATTCAAATCAAATAGCCTAT
Organism: Cydia splendana; assembly: GCF_910591565.1. Taxonomy (NCBI): domain Eukaryota; kingdom Metazoa; phylum Arthropoda; class Insecta; order Lepidoptera; family Tortricidae; genus Cydia; species Cydia splendana. Next base: position 9,452,298 of record NC_085983.1, read on the forward strand.
GACCTTAGTTTCCATCGCAGCACAAAAGTGCTGCACTGCAATAGTCTTTGCACCTGGCGGGGACCATCTCCGGATGTATCACATTGTGCGTTCGGGGATGGTATCCGCCACGTGTATCCCTTGCTTTTAGATTAAAGTGTCTTAAAGGGCCTCTGCGCTGTTGGCTTCGGCCCCACGTACGCCTCCCAAAGGTCCGGGACCCCATGGTCCCGAGATATGGAACAGACATACAAATAATAATAATAATATGTTTATTGCTTTCATATTGGTGTTTACACAGATGTTCTTAACTAATAATGTTTCACAATATGAGACCCTGTAAGGGTATGGCAATTTTATCTAACACATAAAACAATTATAACATACAAATTACAGAATACACAAACAAATAGTAGTCACAATATTTTTTTTTATAGTATAGTATATGCCTATTTATGGTATTTATTATCATCCAAATATTCTTCTATAGAATAAAAACAATTACTTATTAAATAAGTCTTCAAGCAACCTACAAATTTGACATATTTTAATTCTTCCGCTATTTCTTTAGGAAGACTGTTAAAAATTCTTATAGATATGCTATAGGGGCTTTTATTACTCATTTGTAAATTACTGGCAGGAAGGGCAATCTTATTTTGATTTCTTAAGTTCAAGTTACTAGTATGACGGTCCTTAGTTTTCATATATAGGTCAGGATGTTTTCGTACAAATTTGCATGTTTCTAAGATGTAAAGGGATGGTAAAGTTAAAATATTTAATTTTTTAAAGTAAGGTCTGCAACTTTCTTGATTTTTTATGTTACTTAATATTCTAATACACCTTTTTTGCAGTATGAACAAATCTACACTATTTGTGCTGTTACCCCATAATTTGGAGCCATGTCTGTGTAAATGCGTGATAAGCACTAAGAGCTGTTTTTAAGTCTGAAGTTTTTTTAATATTTCTGAGGGCATAAGCAAAGCATGATATTTTTAAACTAATTTTATCTATGTGTGTTTTCCAATTAATGTTTTCGTCAATATTTATACCGAGGAGACTACAGTTTTTTATAGGTAGAATTGGGTTGTTGAGGTAAGTAAAATTAACATTTAATGGACTCCGCTGATGGGGTCGGAATTCGATTAAATTTGTCTTTTTTAGATTTAGTTGTAGATTATGGTCGGTGAGCCATTGTATTACGGTATCAAGATTACTATTTAATTTATGGGTTAGACTCCATTATCAACAGGCTTATTATCCAGAAGTGCAGATATGTCTCTTAGGAAATCAAATGAACTAGGAGAAACGAAGGAAAAACTAAACCAACTATCATCCGCATTAGACATAACGCAAAATGAATTGGAAAATACAATATTAGAAAATAATGAATTGCGTAGACAAATTGATAAACTTACTGTGGAGAATAATACATTAAAAACTCTATGCTATTCACCAGCAATTAGTGGGACTCCTTGTAGCACTAAAAAATCAACGAAAAAGCCTTCAATGATGTCACCAAGTGGAATCTCAACACCAACTAGTACTTCCAAGTCACCGAATGATACAGATGAAAGCACGAGCGTCCTATCATTACAACGAAAAGTCATGCTACTCGAGCAGCAACTCAATGATGCTACAAGTGAAATCGCAGTCTTAACAAAACAGATCGAGATTTTGTCAGAAAAACTCCTATGCACTGCCACTGCGGGTGCTAGATCGTCACCTACCAAAAGTAATCAAATGGAACCGCCTCTTACTACAAGCTTTTCACAGGAAGCAAGAACTAAACTGTGTATTATTAGTAACCAGAGATATAATAGACCCTTAGCAGCGATAGAAAATGCATTTGATCAAGACTTTGATTACTGCCATTATAACATGCCGAATTCGGGAATAAACGAAATATTAAAGACATTAGACAATAAATTAGTGAATTTTACCCAGAGTGATTTTTGCGTAATACTTTTAGGTGAATACGATTTCAAAAATAACCGGGATAACTTTGAGCTTGTTCGTAACTTAAGGTCTGAAATACAAAAAATAACTCACACTAAAATAATTATCTGTCTCCCTACTTACGTCTGTGGAGCCCCTATATATAATTATGTAATTGAAACTTTTGGCAAAGAATTAATACAGGACATGCAAAAGGATCATTATTGCTACATTTTTGACACAAATTCAGAATTGACACTAGACATGTTTTCCAATTATACTGGAAAAATAAATAAATACGGTATAAAAAAAGTATTCTTAAGTTTAAGACAGTATATTGCAGACTTTAAAACATTTTTTCGTGACTAACTACCAAGATGACACAACCCCTTTTAGAAAACATTTTGCGACTCCACCGGCCAGGGTGGAGTCGCAAGAGCGGGACCTATGCTCCAGGTTGGAAGTGTAAAATGTCATAACGCCGGCGGCCTGCTGAACGGATTACCGGGATCTGGCTACCGCAGACTCACCTCTCGACAACCTCATAGCCACTCCAAAGTGTTGCCCTGTTGTCGCACTGTGCGTGCGGCCATTGCGGGGCCCACTCAATGAGTTGGCGAGTCACCATCTGTCTTATACAATTTTGAGACTGATTGTCACGGCAGGTGTCCGCTAGTCTCCTCCCATAGCCCTATATCCAGTCCATCCAACATTCAAATCAAATAGCCTATGACCTTAGTTTCCATCGCAGCACAAAAGTGCTGCACTGCAATAGTCTTTGCACCTGGCGGGGACCATCTCCGGATGTATCACATTGTGCGTTCGGGGATGGTATCCGCCACGTGTATCCCTTGCTTTTAGATTAAAGTGTCTTAAAGGGCCTCTGCGCTGTTGGCTTCGGCCCCACGTACGCCTCCCAAAGGTCCGGGACCCCATGGTCCCGAGATATGGAACAGACATACAAATAATAATAATAATATGTTTATTGCTTTCATATTGGTGTTTACACAGATGTTCTTAACTAATAATGTTTCACAATATGAGACCCTGTAAGGGTATGGCAATTTTATCTAACACATAAAACAATTATAACATACAAATTACAGAATACACAAACAAATAGTAGTCACAATATTTTTTTTTATAGTATAGTATATGCCTATTTATGGTATTTATTATCATCCAAATATTCTTCTATAGAATAAAAACAATTACTTATTAAATAAGTCTTCAAGCAACCTACAAATTTGACATATTTTAATTCTTCCGCTATTTCTTTAGGAAGACTGTTAAAAATTCTTATAGATATGCTATAGGGGCTTTTATTACTCATTTGTAAATTACTGGCAGGAAGGGCAATCTTATTTTGATTTCTTAAGTTCAAGTTACTAGTATGACGGTCCTTAGTTTTCATATATAGGTCAGGATGTTTTCGTACAAATTTGCATGTTTCTAAGATGTAAAGGGATGGTAAAGTTAAAATATTTAATTTTTTAAAGTAAGGTCTGCAACTTTCTTGATTTTTTATGTTACTTAATATTCTAATACACCTTTTTTGCAGTATGAACAAATCTACACTATTTGTGCTGTTACCCCATAATTTGGAGCCATGTCTGTGTAAATGCGTGATAAGCACTAAGAGCTGTTTTTAAGTCTGAAGTTTTTTTAATATTTCTGAGGGCATAAGCAAAGCATGATATTTTTAAACTAATTTTATCTATGTGTGTTTTCCAATTAATGTTTTCGTCAATATTTATACCGAGGAGACTACAGTTTTTTATAGGTAGAATTGGGTTGTTGAGGTAAGTAAAATTAACATTTAATGGACTCCGCTGATGGGGTCGGAATTCGATTAAATTTGTCTTTTTTAGATTTAGTTGTAGATTATGGTCGGTGAGCCATTGTATTACGGTATCAAGATTACTATTTAATTTATGGGTTAGATCATTGCTGTTTAAACAAGAGAATACAATAGAAATATCGCCGGCATATAGGAAACTTTTAGTATATTCGGTGTTTATTATTTTTGCCAATACTCTGTCCGTCTGTCCGGCTATCAGCGAGCTCTATCTCAAGAACCGTTATAGTTAGACACATATACACTATACAGTTAAACGACGGAATATATATTAGACGAACGGTATACGGTACGGTTCAAATTATCATTTAAATGTTAATTCTGCCAGCAAACATAAGAAAACAAATAAAAATTTGCATTTGATTACTTTGCCAGTGGGGAGACACTCCTAACTTCGGGCAAACTCGGCTCCGTTCGGCTCAGCATTGCTCCGAGCAATTATTAGGGTCGGCACCACTTGTCGTCCTTTTGCGTGCACGACCACAGATAAGATAATCACTTGAATTTTGACTTGTAGTTACTATTATTTATTCTGTGCCCTAGATGTGAATAAAATGCAACTTTCTTACTATCAGTTTTTGAACAATCAAGCGAGCCTTTAACAGCTTCTGTGGGAAAAAAAAATCATATATAAAATTAATTTTGCATGACAGCAAATCCATATAAAAAACTGGATAAATGCGAATCGGACTCACCCACCGAGCGTTCCAAACTTTTTAGTATTTGTTGTTATAGCGGCATCAGAAATACATCATCTGTGAAAATTTTAACTGTCTAGCTATCGCGGTTCATGAGATACAGCCTGGTGGCAGACGGACGGACAGCGGATTCTTATTAGTAATAGGGTCCCGTTTTTACCCTTTGGGTATGGAACCCTAAAAATGAACTGTCATAGGGAGCATCATTCCACGCGAGACGTATAGCTTCATATGTAAATAGGTATAAGGGTCAATTCACTGTCAAAAGTCAATTCTTACAAACTCCGACTTTACGCTAACTGCATATGATATGATCCATCAAAGTCGTCACATTACATCGTCATTCCTAACACGTTTCGTAAACATAAAAAAACCCAACGTGGAACTTAATATCAAACGTTTCCTTAAGGAAAATGCGCAGTTATGATTCATGAATAACCGAACTTACAGACGCCTCTCTATCGTACCGTACCTATATATACGAAAACTATATACTACTATCACAGTTCTACTCCCATCTCAAACGGCTACACATATCCAAGTTTGCGACACGACAAAATGGTTTCCAAATCGACTATGTGCCTATTAGTCTGTGTGGCGCTCATGGTGATTGTCTCGCAGCCGCAGAACGCGGTTCAAGCAGACGTGCACATCGGGAGCTGCGTTTGGGGAGCCGTGAACTACACTTCGAACTGTAATAAGGAGTGCAAGCGTCGCGGGTACAGAGGGGGGCATTGCGGGAGCTTCGCGAACGTCAACTGTTGGTGTGAGAAGTAGTCATTTTTCGAGCTCTTTTTGTTCAGAAAATCCAAGCAAAAGCAAGCTAAGACTCCAGACTCATCAGCAAAACAATTACTTACGCCTACTTCAAAATCGTATTCAAGACGCTCTGGCCCCGTAGACAACTTGCCAATCGCTAACGCTCCGTAGCGAACGAAACGCAACTGCAATGTCACTGCCACACTAATATGGAAGAGTGATAGAGAAACACAAAGCGCTCCGATGGCGATCGTCACCTTGGCTAGGCCGCCTGATTCTTTAGACAAATGTGGCTTTCAATCTACCTACTGCCTCTCTCAAAATCTACCTGGATGAGCCAAAGAAATACTGCCAGCATCATTTCTTCTAGCGGTGCATTCCTATTTGTCGACGCCGGACACAAACGGGATTAGATGCATTTATTAATTAATAAATAATAATAATGGGAATAGATAGACCCTTTTGGGATACCTACACCATCGTTGACAATTTTTATACCTTATCACGACCACGTAAGGTTTACTATGGTCAGTTCTGAGCATCAGGAACTTTGGGACCAGCATTTTCTTTCTATAACAGCTGCTCAGGGCAAGGGTGGCCAGCTTTAAGGTCAGGTTTTTCCGCAAATAAACCTATTTAGCCACCTAAGGCTCAGGGATTTCCTTCTGTATAACTGTTGTTAAAAAACAAGAAACTACTATACTTATTAATTAGTCAATTTTCATAGGTAAGGTGATTTTATATTGTATTAAAATTAGTTTATTTTTTCGAACTGTCAAGACGATTTTGACATAATGCCAAACACTAGCATGTGACGTCACAATAAAATTACCTACTCTTAATAGTTTTATACGGGTTTAAAAATAGAAATAGTGTCTAAATATAACTGTTGTCTACGTTTTTCTATTAATCTTCTGGTGCTTTATTTCATGCGTGGTGAAAAATAATTTATTTTCAATAGGTACAGTCAAATACTCTATTATAAGTTTGACTTTGATGATTTCTACTGATTAAATAAAAAAATTTAGCAAATTCATGTTTTTTTTCCAAGCGCCTTTAAATGTATGAAGACTGAAGATCAAGGCTCGTAACCGGTTTTTTTCTTCATACAAAAAATACCGGTATTATTACGTTTTTTTTCGTTCTTTGGTTTGTTATTAAATTTTTAATAGGACAATCTAATAAAATGAAATTGTTATCTAAATACACGATTCAGTCCTACGTAAAGAGCATAAAAGAATTAAAAATATTGGGCTATTTCGGGTTTTTCAAAAAAATCGGTTCCGAGCCCTGTTGATAGGCATTCAGGTAGGCATATCGTGCCTTTATAGTCAATATCTTTAGGTATTTAAATAAAAGTAAACAAACATTTTTTTAACTTTCGGGTAATTATAACATTTATAACAATAAATCAATTATATTCTATTCTATTCTATTTATTGGTTAACCATCCAAATACAAAACCTCCTGGATCTGTCACTGAACGACCTGACTTTAACCTACATTATTTGATCATGTAATGTTTTCATCTACCGTCAACTGGCTTAAGGAGCCATTTGAGGGTAGATTTTGTATACTTTTATTTAAATACCTAAAGATAGAGAGTATAGATCTGAAAGCTGACCTGAGCTGTTCCTGGGTGACATGTTTGAGGCTGTTCTTCATGTGCCGCTGGTACGAGCACACGGACGAGAAGCTGATCCCGCACGCGGCGCAGTACGCCGCCGACGCCATCTTGTCCTGCACAAAAAAACAGTTAAGTAACTAATATTAGCTAAGAATACGGCAAAATTAACCCCACGAGCATACTCCGGGCAAAGAGAATTTGAAATAGAGAGTTACTGTCACGGTAAATTATGTAGCTACAGTACATTTACTGCCATCTTTCGACAGAAGATTAAACCTGTTAGAACGCCATTTGACTGTGATCATTATTCTTTCACTGATATGTGTTAACTTATTAAATATTAATATTAACGCCATCTACTCGAGAGTAGGCTGAAGGTTATGGCGCCATGGCTCGAAAAGATTGCACCATACCAAGGCTTGGAACCGGTTTTTTCTTCATACAAAAAATACCGGTATTATTACGTTCTCTTTCGTCCTTTGGTTTGTTATTTCATTTTTAATGGGACAATCTAATAATACGAAGCTGTTACCTAAATACATCATTCAGTCAGGTTTTTCAAAAAAAACCGGTTCCGAGCCCTGCACCATACCTTTGGCCTAGTGTCCGGATAGTGACCAACTATCCGGCCGGATATTAAAATTAGGGCCGGATAGGCCGGATACCGGATAGTAACCAAATAACCGGTGCATCTCTACTTATAATAATATAATATTACCTTAACGTGATGTTTCTCCATATGTCGCTTCAGGCTGGCCTTCCATCGGAACACTTTTTCACACACGGTGCAGGGGAACGCGTTCTGTAGCTCGTGCACTGCACTGGAAAATTAACCTAATGTTAAACACGGCACGGTTGAAAATTGCTTGATCTCGACTAAATAAAGGGTAAAAACGGAACCCTATTAATAAGGGCTGATTTAGACGGCGCGCGAACTCGCATGCGATTTTAGTTACATCGCGAACTGTTGGTTACGTCCAATTCAACCGACCGATCAAAAACCGCAATGTAATGAAACTCGCATGCGAGTTCTCGGATCGTCTAAATGAGCCCTAAACATCAAGATAGGATAGGATTTAGGGCTCCGTACCGGAATAATCAATAAAATTGGACCTGTCCGACCGCTGTCATATGCCTCATATGCACAAATGTACAATAAAAAACCGGCCAAGTGCGACCGAGGGTTCCTTACTTTTTAGTATATGTTGTTATAGCGGCAACAGAAATACATCATCTGTGAAAATTTCAACTGTCTATCACGGTTCATGAGATGGTAATAGACAGACAGACGGACAGTGGAGTCTTAGTAATAGGGTCCCGTTTTTACCCTTTGGGTACGAATCGGGTAAAATTCCGCATCCGCGGATGTCAAAAAATCTGCATCCGCAACATCGCTGTTCTAGAGCAGCACCAGGCGTGGCTCACTCCGCGATTTCGTCGCTTTGCAACAGGCAGCTACAAGTACATCCGTCCCACACCAATTTTGGTGGTTAGCCATAAGACGCGTTTTGTTAGAGAGTGAATCTTCTGTACCTAGTACTATTATTTATTCTGTGGCAGCACGGCCGCTGGGATGTATCTAAGTGTACTCACAGGCGATGGTTCATGAGGCCGGCTCTGTGGCTGAAGTTCTTGTCGCACTCGGGACACTGCACCCGCGCCTTGTGCGTGTCCTTGTGGTACCGGTTCCGTGCATGTTCACATATTTTAGAGCGGCACGACCGCTCGGATGTATCTAAGTGTACTCACAGGCGATGGTTCATGAGGCCGGCCCTGTGGCTGAAGTTCTTGTCGCACTCGGGACACTGCACCCGCGCCTTGTGCGTGTCCTTGTGGTACCGGTTCCATGCGTGTTCACATATTTTAGAGCAGCACGGCCGCTCGGATATATCTAAGTGTACTCACAGGCGATGGTTCATGAGGCCGGCTCTGTGGCTGAAGTTCTTGTCGCACTCGGGACACTGCACCCGCGCCTTGTGCGTGTCCTTGTGGTACCGGTTCCGTGCGTGTTCACATATTTTAGAGCGGCACGGCCGCTCGGATATATCTAAGTGTACTCACAGGCGATGGTTCATGAGGCCGGCTCTGTGGCTGAAGTTCTTGTCGCACTCAGGACACTGCACCCGCGCCTTGTGCGTGTCCTTGTGGTACCGGTTCCATGCGTGTTCACATATTTTAGAGCAGCACGGCCGCTCGGATATATCTAAGTGTACTCACAGGCGATGGTTCATGAGGCCGGCTCTGTGGCTGAAGTTCTTGTCGCACTCGGGACACTGCACCCGCGCCTTGTGCGTGTCCTCGTGGTACCGGTTCCGTGCATGTTCACATATTTTAGAGCGGCACGGCCGCTTGGATATATCTAAGTGTACTCACAGGCGATGGTTCATGAGGCCGGCTCTGTGGCTGAAGTTCTTGTTGCACTCGGGACACTGCACCCGCGCCTTGTGCGTGTCCTCGTGGTACCGGTTCCGTGCATGTTCACATATTTTAGAGCGGCACGGCCGCTCGGATATATCTAAGTGTACTCACAGGCGATGGTTCATGAGGCCGGCTCTGTGGCTGAAGTTCTTGTCGCACTCGGGACACTGCACCCGCGCCTTGTGCGTGTCCTTGTGGTACCGGTTCCATGCGTGTTCACATATTTTAGAGCAGCACGGCCGCTCGGATATATCTAAGTGTACTCACAGGCGATGGTTCATGAGGCCGGCTCTGTGGCTGAAGTTCTTGTCGCACTCGGGACACTGCACCCGCGCCTTGTGCGTGTCCTTGTGGTACCGGTTCCATGCGTGTTCACATATTTTAGAGCAGCACGGCCGCTCGGATATATCTAAGTGTACTCACAGGCGATGGTTCATGAGGCCGGCTCTGTGGCTGAAGTTCTTGTCGCACTCGGGACACTGCACCCGCGCCTTGTGCGTGTCCTCGTGGTACCGGTTCCGTGCATGTTCACATATTTTAGAGCGGCACGGCCGCTCGGATATATCTAAGTGTACTCACAGGCGATGGTTCATGAGGCCGGCTCTGTGGCTGAAGTTCTTGTCGCACTCGGGACACTGCACCCGCGCCTTGTGCGTGTCCTTGTGGTACCGGTGGGAATCTATGGAACTGTACATTAGATAAATATATTTAATTCTAATAGGGAGTATTACTGCAATGTTCTGCCGCCAGAGTGCAGCACTAATTTGTTTAGTAAACCATAGAGTAACTTATACATACTACGCCTTATAGTGGAGTAAACGAAGCAAGATGTTGTATGGAGACCCATGCATTAATTCCTCAGTCGATGAAATTTTGCTTGGTTATTGTATAGTATGAGCCGAAACTAACTGGCAGGGCAGCTGGCAACCCTTGCCATGCTAACATGTTTACGGGAGAGCTCTTAGAATTTAAATAATTTAAAATTGTGTTATCTAAGTAAATCCGAGTGTTAAGTGTAAAAAAAGTTCGCCAAACATACGTACTTTTCGCAAGCTACATCATTGTGCCAATCTGTGTCCCAGGAAAGAAGTTCTAAACACTTATTCCACACTCGTAAGATACGTATTTTCGACCGTTTCACCTTCAAATTTACATTTTTATCACGGTATATACTAATTAGTGAAAAATAGCGGGTGTACGTTCGACAAATCGCTGTGAAATGACACTTGAGAGATCCTACCAACTGAACAAACAAAAATATAAATGTCAATAGTGTTACCAGTGTCAAAAATTGCGTTTAGAAACTGCATATTAAAAATAAGTTGAATCGATTGCTAATATCGATTACCGACTATCGATTACAATTATCCAATCCAATTAATTTTTAATAAGGAAATACTGCAAAAAGATGTCGTTCCATATAGATGGTAAAAAAACCAAATGCTCGTTATGTGGAGCCGATGTAACTTCGAGAGAATATCTTAAATGCTGCACATGTAAAAAAATTCTTCACATAAAATGCACGGCAAATGTAGGTATAAAAAGGTTTCTGCTCATGACTAAAAAAAACAAGGAAAACTGGAATTGTGATAAATGTGTGGGCCTCTGTCCAACGATTGAACCTGAGGTGCAATCAACGTCTAAGCAAGAAAAGAATATATGTCACGAGAATAATGAGGATATAAACAATGTGACAACTAGAAGGAGACCTAGACAAAAAAGTATCAGCTTATCACCAGTAAATACGGTAAACAGCACATTAAAAGACCCTCCTTTCTGTAGCTCCCCCGAATCGACGCCCGATAAGCATGAGGATATCAGCGTGAAAAGCCTACCTGATCTGACTGAGAGCACACAAATTATTGAACTGAAGGATGAAATTACAGTTCTCACCACTCAACTAAATAGCGCACACGAGGAAATCGAAGTCCTAAATACAGAAGTGAGGAGATTAACAAAAGGCCACGCAGATCTAGAACGTCAGATCGCGACATTAAAAAAACTTCTTGATGGTGGTGGCACGGGATCACCAATCAAGTCAACACCTAAAACTGGAAAAAATAAGAAAACTCGCTGCGCGCATAACGAAAATCCTGAAATTGATTCCTCTCCCTTAACTAACATCACAAATCCCTCCTCACAAAGGGAGCGGTATATATCGGATATTGTCACCCAGGAATCACCCTTAACACTGAACCTCGCACAAGACACTCAAGAGGAAGAAAGCAAAACCAAAAACATTTTTGTATTTGGTGGAGATCAATGTGCTGGAATTTCTTCTATGCTCCTTCGAATGCGGTATGACAGCGACTCTACGAAATACAAAGTGAAATCATTCGTTACGCCAGGCGCCACGTCTGACATCATTATTGACTCTATTAAACACTATACCTTTGTAAAGGGCGACAAAGTTGTTTTATCGCTTGGAGAACACGATACTAACCCCATCAAAATTGTTACTGCCCTGATCAGTGTTCTTAAATCATTAGAAAATTGTACCGTTTTTATTTTAGGGATTAGAAATAGTTGTAACATTGATGTAAATGTCTTAAATTATCTGCTTCGACAAAGCTGCATAGAACTCGATAACCTTAGATTTGTTGAAATTGTATGTAATACAAAGAATAAACTTAAAAATAAATATATGTACTTGAAAGAAATTTGTAAAAAAATAAATGCAATACTTGATCAAATGGATTATAAAGAAGCATATTATAATTTTGTAAATGATGGCGCTGCAGATCCCAAGTGTTCCTTACCTCACGAGGCAGCTGAATCAATTGTGCAGAACTCTGAAAATACCTGCACACCATCAAATTTGCAAGAACCATTACCGAAAAAAGGAACGATTCCTTATTACTTTTTTCGAGACCGGGAAAAAAACCCAAACTAGCAAAGCGTTTTCAACTGGACGTGAGACAAACTGCCTTAGTGTATTTCATCAAAATGTCCAAAGCCTGAAATCCAAGATAAACCAAATAGAAATATTAACATCATCCTCAGAGATAGATATATTATGCTTCTCTGAAACATTTCTTAAAAAAAACGAGACTTCAATGTTACAAATTGATGACTATAAACTGGTCACATATTTCTGTCGATCCCTTAAATCTCGTGGCGGTGTTTGTATTTATACAAAAAAGTCGTTAAATTGTCAAAGTTTAGACTGGATTTCAGAAATGTCAATCGAACTACACTTTGAGGCTTGCGGAATTAGTATTTCCGAGTTAAACCATATGGTTGTATGCATATACAGATCGCCTGATGGTGACTTTGACTTATTTATTTCTCAATTTGAACATCTTGTAAGCAAACTAACACTTAGATCACGATATTTAAATCGCAAAATTATTATAGCTGGTGATTTTAATGTAAATATTTTAACTGCAGATAAAACCACAAACACATTTCTATCAACATTAGCCAAATTTAACCTCAGACATACAATAAATGAGCCTACAAGAATAACTCCTACTTCAGAAACATGCATTGATAATCTACTGACAAACTCTCATAAATATACATCTAAAGTAATGAATTTAGGAATGTCAGATCATACTGGTCAACTCATTGAATTACCAACAAATTATAGTTATAATCAAAAGTACTGGTTTGTTGAAAGAAGAAAGATTGACTATCATCTTGACATCTTCAAAAAGTATATTGCTCAAATTAACTTCGAGGATGTTTATAAGGAATCAGATCCTAACACAGCCTATAGATCATTTGCTGACATTTTTTCACTGATTTTTAATCTCTGCATCCCACTAGAAAAAACAACAGTCACATATCTGAAAAGACCAAACTGGAAATCGAAAGGTATTTTAAAATCCAGTAAAAACAAACGAAAGTTACACGTCACCAATCAAAAAACAAAAAATAATAGGCTCACTCTGATAAAATACAAAAAATACTGTAAAATATTAAAAAATGCTATTAGAAAATCTAAGATTATATCAAACGATAGGTACATTTCAAATAGTACGAATACGCAAAAAGCTACCTGGGGTTTAATAAAATTAAATACATGTTCTACGAATACAATACCAAATACTTTAACGAAAATAGACAACGATGGAACCACACTTGAAAACCCTCAGGACATAGCACAAGCATTTAATAAACATTACACATTACAAAATATATTAAATACGTTTGATCCTAAAGAATATAAACATAAATTTAATTGTATCCTAAACAGTATTTTTTTAGCTCCGGTTAATCGTAATGAAATAATAAAGATAGTGTCTTCTTTAAAAAATAAAAAATCCTCGGGTCACGATAACATACCAATTCAAGTAGTCAAATCATGTGTGGACTGTATTGCAGATCCTCTTATGCACATTATAAATCTAACACTTGAAACTGGAATATTCCCCGATGACCTTAAGAAAGCAATAATAAAACCACTTTTCAAAAAAGGAAATATATCCGATATGAGCAACTATAGACCCATAGCCCTATTACCTAGCTTTTCAAAATTTTTTGAAAAGGTGATACACAGTAGATTAACTAAATTTCTAAATCAAAATAAAATCCTGAACTCATGCCAATTTGGCTTTCAAAAGGGGAAATCTACTACAACAGCCGTATTCGAAACATTAAAGCTTGTTTGGGACAGTGTAAACAGGAAAAACCTTTGTGCCTCCCTCTTGATCGATATGTCAAAGGCTTTTGACTGCGTAAGCTTTGACATTATTCTAAAACAGCTTGAACATATTGGAATAAGAGGAAATGCTCTTCAACTATTTTACACTTATTTATACAATAGGGAGCAAGCTGTAGAAATTGTTAGTTATAATGCTCAGACAAAAACAGTTGAACGGGTACAGTCATCATTTGAAAAAGTTCAATTTGGAGTTCCCCAAGGTAGTATACTCGGGCCACTTCTATTCCTAATCTACCTAAATGAACTTCCAAATATAGTTGATGTACCGTGTACTTTATATGCAGATGATGTTACTCTATTGTTCTCAAATGAAAGTACGTATGAAAGCATGCAAGACCATATAAACAGTGTACTAACAAGAGTTATAAATTGGCTAAACAGTCTTAACCTCCAGGTCAACTTAGATAAAACTAAAATTATACAATTTAGAAATTATAAAACCGTGCCTGAATCTGTTGTTGTGTCAAATGCGAATACGTCAATAGAGGACGTAAGCCATGTTAGTTTTCTCGGCGTGGAAATAGATACGCATTTAAATTGGAAGGCACACATAAACAAGATAAATAAAAAGATTTCTAGTAGATGTTATGCTTTATCCATTTTGTCAGAAACTTGCTCCGAAAAAATAGTTATCAATGCTTATTATGGAACAGTCTACCCACTACTTACGTACGGAGTAATTTTTTGGGGCAATTCTGTTGAGGTTGATAAAACATTCATATTGCAGAAAAGATGCTTAAAAACTGTTTTTAGAATGTACACAGATGAATCGCTACGTGACGTATTTAGGGAAAAGCGCTTTTTGACTCTTACCGGCATTTATATATTAGAATTAAGTCTATTTGTAAAAAATCACCCTCAATATTTCACAAAGCGTTCATGCAAAGAAAATGTCAGATCGCAATATAAATATAATATGGTACTTCCAAGAGTTAGCACCTTAATATATAAAAAAAGCACATTCATATCTGCCATTAATATCTACAATCATCTGCCTAACGAAATAAAATGCCTAGAAGGAAATACTTTTAAAAGAGTCTTAAAAAACTTTCTAATAGACAAAGTCTTCTATAACTTAAAAGAATTCTATAACACGATTAACCTAAATGTATACTAAAATTAAGTTAAGGTTTAAATATAAAAATTTAGTTTAAGATAAAATAAAAAAACTTAGTTTAAGATAAAATAAATTGTATGCCCGAAAAGGGTAAAACTGTTGATACTCATCAAAAAATGTACTTAGTTATAGTTCTTGTACCTACACAGTTTACACAATAAATATTTCTGATTTCTGATTTCTGATTTCTAACATATGAAATATCCAAAAAAAAAAACACTCCTAAGTTAGGTTTTTATACGTAAAAATACAAATCTGTTTATATATTGAACCGAGTAATTCCTCCGTCCAAAATTATTTTACCAAATAAGTTATTTGTATCAGCATGTGATACTAGTAAAAAATCAAAAACTTTTGTCAAACATGAGAATATTTTTTTATGATAATTCCTTTTTTTGGTGCTCATTTTCATCGGAAAATTGCTCTGTCAATTTTTTCTTCTTATATGATCTTAGAATATAATTTAGCGTAGAGGGTAAGAAAATCCAAAAAAAATGCATACCCAAATTTATGTATTTTAGAACTATTAAAAACTGAGAGTGGAAAATTTCTCAGCCTGATTTCTTTTTAAATATATACTGAGTAGTCACGTATACACTTAAATCCAAAATATCCAAAAGAAATATCATCCAGGACACCGAAATTTTGGAAGCGAAGATAAATCCATCCCGCGGTTACGCAATAATGTACCGTCTTCCTTTAGCAGTTTAGTGCAGATTAGCGTCCTTGTGCTTCTAGTACGACCCGACCGCGTGACCCGCAGCCTGCACTTAATGGCTCCTCTACACGATGGGCCAGCGCCGGCCACTCCAAGGGACGCAGCCATGCGGTAGAATGAGATAGCAATATCACTTGCTCCCTCTAACGCTTAAATGCGTCCCTTGGAGTGGCCGGCGCTGGCCCATCGTGTAGAGCTGTAGAGTGTCACTTATGTCTTTTTCTAATATCCTTGTTTATATTGGCATTGATAAAAAAGCTTTTTGTCAAAAACTATACAACCTTTGTCACCGACTGCACTTTATTTCCAACAATCAACTAACATTGATTGATACAATTCTAACGAGCTATAAATACTATGCATTCAAAGAGAATCAAATCATTACAATGCAACCTCAGAGTAATGATTCACTTTATCAAGAAATGTTGTTTAAAGACCCCTATTTATTTTAAAAGGCCTATCCAACGACACCCTACACACATAGATATATAATGTTAATCCCTGATCTCTTCTTCTTCTTCTTCTTTATTAGGGGCTATATAAGGCTCCAAAGCCTATGTATCACTGCGACCATTCCTGATCTATTGTGATCGCCACCTATTACAACTCTCGATCCAACCCTGCAACTTCGAATAGCTGCAGGATCCTTTTGGTCTCGAGAGACTTTACCTCCTCCGGGCGTAATATGTGTCCGCCCAAGATTAGGTCACGAGTACGCATTAGGCAAGGGCACTCTGTGAGGATGTGCAAGGGCGTCTCCTCCGCCTCCATGCAGAATCTGCACCGCCCTATGTCACGTTTCCCCATGGTGTGCATGTGCTTATTTAGGCCGCAATGCCCGGTAAGCACCCTTACCAAGTTGCGCAGTTGGTTCCTAGACAGCGCTAAGGCGTTCGAGGACGCCTTTTTGCTGAAGGCCTTGATAAGCGCTTTGGAATGGTTCAAACCTGTTGTTTCTCTCCAGAGTTGAATGGTTTTGTAGTGACAGTAGGTCTTTAGGGTGAGCCGCGTTAGGCTTTTGGGGATACCACAAAAGGGCTCAGGACTGTAGTTCTTCCCCTTAGCCCCTGCTCGCGCGAGTTCGTCGGCCTTCTCGTTTCCTACGATACCCGCATGCCCCGGGACCCAACGTATCCCTGATCTCACTATTATAAGGACCTAGATGTTAATGTTGCAATGTTTGTTCTTCCAATTTTGAATCTTAAATGTATATGTCGCAGTCGGATCGTATAATCCGCCGTATTACATTACGGCTAGCCGTTTTCAAAAACAGGGGCGTTTTGAAATGCGGCGGTTTAACGATTAGCCGGATTGAATGCGGCTGAATGAGAATCCGCCGGAATGTATTCGGCGCCATACGTTCTTCAACACGGCTAGCCGTAATGTAATACAACGAGTCATTAGCCGCCGCTTTGACAGTTTTTAGTTCCCATTTTTAACACCCGTGGCGCTGCCTGACAAACGCTGGGGTGTCCATCAAATCTGGAGTTCGTCGGACTGTTTCTTTTCAAAAAACATTTCTTTCGCAACTTAACTAGACGGCGGGGCTCCTATTTCTGAGCGGTTTGCCCTTCGGGCATCTGAAGCTACCTAACGAACCTAACCTACCTACCTATTGATTTAGTGAGACGTCCGTGAAAACATTACACTTTGGGGAAAAAAGCGTAGGTAGGTAAGTAGGTTGGGTTCGTTAGGTAGCTTCAGATGCCCGAAGGGCAAACCGCCCAGAAATAGGAGCCCCGCTTGCGGGGCTCCGTCTATTTAAGTTGTGAAGGAAATATTTTGGAAAAGAAACACATGTAGTGCGGTGGGACCATGGTAAAAATAAATTAAATTGCAAACATTGTCAAACTCCGGTTACGTAGGCGACCGAAAGAACTGGTCACTCTACAATCTAAAATAGTAGTACGATGCGGCTAAACGTTGGCCGCCTTATTGAAGAACGTATCGCAATGACAATCCGGCTAATCGTCGAACCGCCGCATTTCAAAACGCCCCTGTTTTTGATAACGGCTAGCCGTAATGTAATACGGCGGATTATACGATCTGACTACGACATATATACCGCATAAGTGCTTTGGTGCTATACTGTTAACTTATGTGTAAGTTTTTAATAAATAAATAAATAAGGTTGAAACGATAAAAAAAAACTATGGGACGATAATCCTTCGCTACATTTTTTAAATTTGCCGCCTTTTTCTACTGACAAGATTTGCTTGACCAAGTATATTTTACAAAAAAATTATTGCAGCAGTGGCAACATTGTAGTAAGTTTTTTGGTCTTGAATTACGTTTTTTAGTATAGAAAAGCAGCAAGCCGCCACCGCCGGGTAGTATAGGGCGAGGCGCGGGCGGCGGCCGGTACCGCTCACGCACCCCGCTTGTACTCCGCTCCCTACACACTGTTCCCGTTATGTTTCGTTTTTAATGCGCTCGTTATTTTTTTGGATGTTTTTATAGATGAATGGAAAGAAAACTGTGAACTTAATTCAATAAATAAAATGGATAGAGAAATTTTCCACAGCGAGTAAAAAGGCAATTTCTGAAAATAGTATAGTTACATGGTAATTTTTTGGATTTTCATTTTGTAGGTATAAAACGGCAATAAGCTGGCATTCCAGTGAAAAAATTAGACTGAGCAATTTTCCGGTCCAAGACACGCCAAAAAATTATATTTTATTAATATTGGTATTTCTGCTGGGATATTTTTTTGGATATTTCATATATTGTTGCAATACGTTACATGAATATGTCCGGTGAAGAAAGTTTGAACGGAGCATTTTTCTGTAAAAAGATATTAACGATTTGAGACTTTAGGTATTTACTTTAATTCTATTATTATTATTCTTTGGATATTTATACAATACTTATTATTTATTGATACTTTATCATACTGTAAAGTTTTTTCTGGCTGAGGAATTACTGCGGGGTCCACTACCTTTATTTACTACATTATTAAACAGATTTTTGACAAGTTTTCACTATGACATTGATGCACCAAGGCGGTATGTTTTAGAGGTGGCTTACCGCGAAACGCGAAAATCTAAATTTCTTTATCTGCCTCTCTATCGATCGAATAGGTAAGAGTGATAGAGAGGCAGAAACCGAACTTTCGACTGCCGTGTTTCACGGTAGGCCATGCGATTGGCCTAGTGACGCCCTCTACTCAGAGTTTTGCGTAATATTCCCTACTGGAAATTACATGTTATTTTCACTTAAAAATAGGTATCGCAAATTCACAAAAAGATCGTCTAATGTATAGCAAATAATAATAAGCAACAAACAATAAATAAGATAATCATACAAAACATATAATAAATATTTATTTATAGGTTATTTTAGTTTATGTTGTAGTTAGTTGTAGCAAAGACATATGTAACTTCGTATAAGACGAATAAAGTCTAAGGAAAAAACGTGCCTCGGGATTCAAGTAAAAGTCATTCTCGAATAGATGCCGCACACACCTTTAGCCTATCCTCGGCTAGATGGCGTGACGACACTGTTTCATATTTAACAATTTTAACACATAGATATCAGTAATGAACATGGATCAAAATGATATAAAAATAATAAAATCATTTATCCATATACATACATTTTTTGATAACTTTATACGTTTCCATTTTGAGTTTTAGTCGTGTGTCGATAGATGGCAGTAAATTTACAGTGACTACAAAATTTACAATGACAGGACCCCTCTATACTATCTATTCTTTTTTGTTGTAGCTTTATGTAGTTTTTAATTGTAGTTTATATTACATGTATTTCTTGATATATCTAATATATTTGATCGATGTATACGCCATACGATTAAATAAAAGTGAAATGTTACCGCTATGTTATGACGCGACGAAGATAAAAATATAATAAATAAAAAACTAATTTTATAGTACAAAACATAAATACGTAAAATAATAATTATTAGAATTTATGTATTCATAATAAATGATTATGAAAAAAAGCGCTGGTGGCCTAGCGGTAAGAGCGAGCGACTTTCAATCCGGAGGTCGCGGGTTCAAACCCGGCTCGTACCAATGAGTTTTTCGGAACTTATGTACGAAATATCATTTGATATTCACCAGTCGCTATTCGGTGAAGGAAAACATCGTGAGGAAACCGGAATAATCTCAATATGGCCTAATTTACCCTCTGGGTTGGAAGGTCAGATGGCAGTCGCTTTCGTAAAAACTAGTGCCTACGTCAAATCATGGGATTAGTTGTCCAGCGGACCCCAGGCTCCCATGAGCCGTGGCAAAATGCCGGGATAACGCGAGGAAGAAGAACTAGGTTTAAGAAACTGTAATGTTGATAAATTTAAATACACAGATTTTTTTTTTCATGTAACTTACTTGGATATTTTCCCGCAGATATTACACTTGTACTGTTTGAGTGATATTTCATGCGTCGAATAGTAATGTTGCTGCATTACTTTCATGTCCAATGTGCGTTTATGGCATATACTGCATTCATACCTGAAGTCAAAACAAAAAAAAAAGGTGAGTGTCGTGAAACAGTCGGTTGGAATGAAGTTAAGAAAGGCGTACAGATTTCCATGACCAATCGCCTCCCGGGTGATAACTCGTATATTGGTTAACGGCTATGTATGATGATCCCTCATGGACGTCAGCTGGCGCTCCATTGGTGGGTTGAGGAATGGCAGCCACCGAAACATGTAAAAAAATAAAATAAATTTTGTCATCGCCTCCCGTTTGATACTTTGTCAGAAGATAGTTTAGATCAGCGGTTCTCAAACTTTTTTTTTGACGGAACCCTTTTGGAAAGCGAAATACTTGATGGAACCCTACAATGGCGGTGGCGGCATAGTAGAATTTTTCGAGGCGACTAAAGCATAGTGTTCTAAATTCTTGCGGAACGCCTGCAGGGGTGTCGCGGAACCCTAGGGTTCCGCGGAACACACTTAGAGACTGGCTGGTTTAGATGTTATTATAAATAAATAAAAACCGTCAGCCGGTTGTATAGCGGTGGAAAGACTGTCAGCTACCTGCATAAACATATAAAAAATAAGCGCTGTACCTTTATATTATAGTATTAACTAAATCATGAAACTTTGCATGTAGGATTTCATCAGGCATTTCAATAAACGCCTTATGGATTTGCGGACATGATCAACTGACGGTCTTTCCACCGCCATACAACCGGCTGACTGTTTTTTTAATTCGTGATAGCATCTAAACTATCATCTGGCAAAGTATCAAGCGGGAGGCGATGACTGACGATATTTGCGCCTGGCCCGCGGTCTATCATGCTCATGTTTTGTTTTGTTCTGTTTTATTCCATTCTGTCCTTGCATACATATATTCACGACAGCCGCTGACTAAGGGCTGATTTAGACGGCGTTCGAACTTGTATGCGATTTTAGTTACATTGCGGACTGCTGGTTACGTCCAATTCAATCGACCGATTAAAAACCGCAATGTAATGAAACTCGCATGCGAGTTCTCGCATCGTCTAAATGAGCCCTAAACGGCTATTAAATTAATCAAATTAAAGTGGGAGTAAAATGGACTTTACCTCCCGCTGCACACGCGTGAAATAGCTCGCTTACTAAGCAAGTGTGGTGAAAATGAGATGATTTACCTTCTCATGTGTCTCTTGTAGTGCGCGGTAAACGAGTCCACTGACGAGATGACAGTTTGACATATCGGACAGCTGTATTCACCTAAACACTGAAAAAAAAAAACATATATTTCAGGTTAATTAATACCAAAGAGAATAAAGTGTATAGAGAGTTACTGTCATGGTAAATTATGTAGCTACAGTACATTTACTGCCATCTTTCGAGAGAAGATTAAAAGTTAAAACTGTTAAAAACGCCATTTGAGTTTGATCCTCATTCTTTCACTGATATGGTGTTAACTTGTTTAATATTATGTTGTAACGTAGTACATTTTTCTAAATTTATATTAAGTATTATTGAGATGATTCATAATTAAAAGAAAAATACCTTTTCTTATTTCAACGTTTTTAACAGTGTCCGAAACGAACTATATTAATTGCACTTCTTTGCATAATCTGTTGCATTCAGATGCACCTCTAGATGCTTATCTGTTGTCGGGGTTGTCATACGAGTAAAAATAGATAAAACTTGAGATATTTATATTGTCACTCCAGGAAAACTTTGTATGATTTAGGTATGTTTTTTCAGGTAAAAAATAATTTTGATATAAAACAAAACATAGAAATTACAGACTTACAAAGTGGCTCTGGAATGAAACAATATTAGATTTAATGATAAAAATATATTTCTTAGGCTCAGGAGTGAAATTGTCTAAACAATTCAGATAGAATTTTCGAAGGATTTGTGTCTTCAAGGGACTGCCACCCTACTTTTGTCAGGCCCTCAGGGACCTCCATATTGGAGGAGGTCATTCGAGAATGATTTGCACATTTGCTTTGGGAACCCCTCTGGGGACACTCGCTCGCAAGAGCACAATTTATGGGAAGACCACACTTTCGACATGGTGGTCTGAAAGATGGAAACGGCTTGAGTCCTTCGGAAGCTCCACTGAGTGAGTACAAATTAATTTCGTGGTGATCAACTCCACAATGGCGCGAAACGTTGTGGGTTTGTTCTTAACCAGGTTTTGGTTCTTTGCAGAGTGACTCCTGCTCGAGGGAAGGGAGCGCTCCGCCAGAAGTCTTAGCAGCTTCCAGTGCGGTGAGCTAAATTTACAATTGTTTCGTTTCTTCTCTAGCGGCCAAAAAGGGCATCGGCTAATATAACCTTTTCTCGGTTTACAGGAGCCGGGAATTTAAATTAAATTTAAATTAAATTTATTTCATCATTTCAAAAGCTTGGAAGTAAATTTATGAATATTGTTTGGGAGACCTCCTGGATCGAGGAATTAAGCATCCCATCTGCCTCTGCCACGTCGTGTTGGTACCACGTGCGCGGCCCTTGAGCTCTACATCTCCGCTCAGCTTCTAGCCTTCTCGGGGAAACCAGCCTGACACCCCGCAGCGTCTGAGGAAGGTTTTCATCCTGAGGTCGGTCCTTTCCATGTTCTAATTTTGTAGGGCATCAGCACCAGCTGTAAAGTGTAGAGTGAATTTAAAACTATGAGCAACCATTAAAGTAGCATAAAGACTTTTGAAAATCCTGGTACATCGAATTTAGAGTTACGATAATTTAGTTCTTAAATAAGTAGAATTCTGTGTGAAGCTTTATTCTGGACCTATTAAGCGGCCCCGCCGTCCACTGAGCTAAGTTCTACCATTAGGTCAAATCAAGTTAGAGGTTCACACAGAGGTCATAAGTTTAGGTTAAGCCACTAACATTGCATAGGCAAGATTTTAGTAATAAATAAAGTTCCTTAAATATAAATTTGTTCGCTTTTTATCTCCCAAAATAGGTTCCTCCAGCAAGCAATTTTTGACACCACATTTTTACTAATTAAGTTAATTTTATTTTCTGTGCTAACGTGCTATGCTTTATTGAACAAGCCGGAGCTTTGCAATCTTATTTACCTTTTAAAATAGCACGTTTCACATGGCGCCCTGGGAATAAGCTGGCTGTAGGAATTTGGGGAAATTTCATGTACCAGGAAAGTTGTGAAATATTTACTGTGTTACTCACCTTTTTGTTTAGTGTTGGTTGCTCTTTATACATTGAATAGTTTTTAGATATCATAATTTGAAGATTTGATTGCAATTTTGCTGTTTTGCTGCACATTTATTTGTTGTTTTTTGGAAGAGAAAGTGACACACACTTTTTGAGTTTTTTGACTTTTTGAGGTTATATTGCCAACCGTAAAAAATAACGTGGTTTTGCACTTTGCACCAAGTAAATGTTTTGAAATTTCACTGATTTTATATACTAAGTTTTGATTTCAACATTTGATGTGAATTTGTGTCGTTTTTAAGCATAAAATTGCAATTTAAAAATTTTTGTGCATTCTTTTGTCGGTACGGACTTATTACAAAGATATTCCAATTTCAGTACAAACAATTATTTTAAGAGTATTTGCTTACATTTATACTGTCAGCTCATTATTACATATTTAAAGTGAAAAGCATTGGATTTTGTTGGAAATATTACATTCTTGGATTTTTGTGGTATTATTTGGAACCAAATTGATAGTAGCTTTCACTTTGCAAATTTAAAACCTACGTCCGAGGTGTTTATTGAGAGAGTTACGCCGCAGTCGGCCGATAGATGCCGCTAGCGTCTATGTAGTCGCTCCGCCTGACGCCGTGACGTAGATTCCGCTTCCCCACCTGCAAACAGAGCTGCACGCGCGCCTCGCTTCGCCGCCATTACATTGTTGCGTCGACCGTTTTAGCCGAAGGTCCGTATAATTCGTTGGTATTTTTTTGCAGCATGGTTACGTGAAAAGTTAATTCATTTAATTTCTATCTATCTATAGTGGTTATTAGAACTTCCGTTCAAGTTATTCGTTTATCTAAAGTGGCCTACAACGTTCGGATTCGTTAAATTTTATAAACATTTAGTTAAAAATTTCCGATCCAAAACCTGTTCGTTCTAAATATGTTTTATTTCGCCAGAGGCTCCTTTTAGTCCTTTTAGCGATCTTGCGAACGGAAACTTTGAACAACGTTTTTCAAATCTACCCACTTTTTTTTTACGAAATTTTCCATGACTGCTTAAATTGTTACCGTTAGTCAGTTTTTACGTAAATCTACTCGCATTTCCGAGATTAAAGTAGGAAATGCGCCAGTTTTTAACTAGTGTTTTCTAATACAGTTAAATATTTTCATGATGAGCAGTAACGCAAGTCGCTCCGCGTCCGAGGAGAGAGATCGCGCTTCGAGGTCATCGTGCCGGCAGCAGCGAGCGCGGCGCTCGGGGTCCAGCTCGGAGGAGGACTACCGACGTGCGCGCAGCCGGAGCTGGCGCTCCAGCACGCGGGCGGCGGAGCCCGCGCGGCGGCGCGAGCGGAGCCGCGCTCCCAGCAGGCGGTCAACGACTTCGGGACTGGAAAGGAGGTTTGAATTCCTTTCGAACCAACTGGTGAGCCAGCTCAATGACATTTTAGCCACCCAAGTGTTCGAGTCTAGTAAAGGAATACCGCCCCCGCCCGTGGCGCCGCCGACGCCGGCCGCGCCGGGCCCGGCGCCTCCCACGGTGACGGCCGCCACGACGGCACCGCCAGCCGCGACGGTGTCTACCGCTACGATGGCGCCACCTACCTACCCACGCTCAGTCCGCGGTTACGCCGCCGCTGACTTATATGCTACCGTCCACCATGACGACGCCGGCGACTACGCTGATCCTGTCCTCCGCGCCGCCGCCGGCCGCGGACCCGCGCGGCACGCTGCCGGCGCTCCCGGTCCGCGTGGTCCCGATTGGCGCGCGCGCGCCCGTGCCGGTAGCTGCGACACAACACGAGCAGATCGCTGATCTCTCGGTCTCGATCAAGGAGCCCCTCGTTGCCAAGGCGAATGCGGAACGGCTCGCGAGGAGCTGTGCTCTATCGCGCCTCGACTGCCCAGAATGGAAAGCGGTACGTTACGCGGACACTCAGAAGAAGTACATAGCGTCCCCGGGCTTCACCGAGGTGTTGATCAACGAGGAGCTGCGTCGATTTGAGGGTCCCTCGACTTCGCGAGGCTCGCGTGCGACCCAATCGGAGCGAAGCTTCGCGGCGCTCTCCAATGCGGTAATCGCGCAAAATGAAGCGCTCAACGAGGCTCTACAAAATTTAATCGAGTGGTCTGGCACGCCGGAATCTGGATCGCCCGGCGCACTCTATAATAAACTCAAAGACCTATTCGACAATGAATCAAATTACAAGGTAATCTCTCACGATATCTTACAAATAGTCTCCGGGAAGCGAGCCGAAGCCATAGCGGAGCGAAGGTTTGATTTACTGCGATCGATCAAGGATAAATACGTAAGAGAAGACATAGACAAGATCCCTCCTACATACGAATACATCTTCAATCCGGAGAAACTGTCAGCATACGTGCAGAAGATCGGTGGCATCGATAAGGTGGGAAAACAACCCTCGCATAACTCCTTCGCTCGCCAGCGCTCCCCTGCTCAGGCTCCGTCCCCCAAAGACAAGTCCTTTCGCCGCACTGCTAATAAACAAAAATCGGACAAAAAGCCCGCCGCGCATAAAAAAGCTCGAGACTCCGGGTCTAAAAGGAAGGGGCCGGGAGGAGATAGCTCGAGACGCCGCGACACTCGTCGCAGGAGATGACTTCCGAGAATTTTCAGCTGGTTGTTTGCAACACTTCCGAAACAGTTGGAGAAAATTAAAAGCTCCGAATATAATTCTAGATTTGATTTCATCGGTACGAATCCCATTTATCAAAAAACCCCCGTTGATTTTACCTACACTAGATGTCCTTCACAAGTTTCGCATTCCGGAATCTCCTCAAATGACAGAAGAGATAGAAAACATGACCCGGGAGCAGGGTTGGGCAGTATTTCAATTACATGTATTTGAAATACGTATTTGAAATACATTTCAGTATTTTGTATTTGTATTTCAAATACTACCTGGAAAAGTATTTTGTATTTGGTATTTCAAATACTGCACTCACATGTATTTTGTATTTTGTATTTCAAATACTTCAAGGTTCAAAATACATTTCTACAAAATACATTTTATTACATTCTATGATCCTAAAATGGAACATTTTTTTAAATATAATGTACGACTTGTACGAGCGAAAATAGGTACATTGCGCGAGCTATTCTGCGCAGAACTTTTCGTCAACAGCCAGGGGATAGAGTCATTGTATGTAGTAGTTTCCGTCCATGCTCTAGTTTTCGACCACTTGACAGATTAGCATATAATATATTTCATTTTTAATTTACTATTTGCGAAATATATTTTTTATATGTAGACAGATATATTGTTTAGCTAAGGATTGAAATCAGTCCAAATTTGTGCAGCAATGTAGGTTTATATTCAAATTTCGTCAAGTGGACGAAAACTAGAGAAGGACGAAAACAAGCGCAATGACCCTATAAGTTTTTAGGAAAGGATATTCGTTAAAAAAAACTAAATGATTAAACAAAAAAAAAGAAAAGTATTTTGTATTTGAAATACATTATTTTAAACACTGTAATTTGTATTTTGTATTTCAAATACCAGTCACCAAAGTAGTTTGTATTTGGTATTTCAAATACTTTTAAAAATGTATTTTGTAATTTGTATTTGAAATACGTGGGAGCCAGTATTTTGCCCAACCCTGCCCGGGAGGGGGTCCTAGAGCATGCTCCGCTCACCCCCAGCTACATTTCACCCCTCTTCCTGCTGCGGAAGAGCAACGGAAAAGTAAGAACTATTTTCAATCTAAAATCCCTGAACCAGTATATGAGAACGTCCCACTTCAGACTATTCAATCATTGTCACATGCACAACTTTCTACAAACCGGAGACTGGTTAGCCAAATTCGACTTGAGCCAAGCATACTACCATGTCCCTATTCTAGATCAACACAGATGCTTCCTTCGTATAAGCTATCAAGGTCGGCTGATGCAGATGACATGTCTCCCGTTCGGAATATCTGTAGCTCCGAAAATATTCGCGACCTTATCAAATTGGATAGCGCACTTCCTGAGATCGTGTGGCCTTCGCGTAGTAGTCTACCTAGACGATTTCCTAATAGCGAACCAGTCGAAGAAATCCCTTCTAGAGCAGGTATTGATTGCCAAATCAACCCTAATAAATTTGGGCTGGCAAATAAATTACCAGAAGTCCGTCATGATACCCACTCAGATCATAGAGTTCCTAGGCATCACGTGGAACACGCGATTCAACTCCCGGTCTCTGCCAGCAAAGAAAGTAAGCGCTCTGCGTCGCGACCTGCAGGCCTGTCTTGCTGCCGAGTCGCTCACGGTGAAGAAGACCCAACGTATCCTGGGCCGTCTCAACTTCGCGAACTTCGTGGTCCACAGAGGAAGGCTACACTGTCGCAGTCTCCAACAATATCTCGGACAGCTACGGAAAGCCCCGTGTCACCTCCCTCCTCGTCTTCCGCCTGCAGTTCGGCAGGATCTCCAATGGTGGATCGACAACGCAACTCAACAGACCCACATTCACGAGGAGGTAAGAACGACGAACTTTATAGTCACGGACGCATCGGACCACCAGTGGGGAGCAGTCGTCAACGGAAAGCCGTTATGCGGTCCGTGGAGCCACCAACAGAAGAATTGGCACAGCAACCTCAAAGAGCTATACGCAGTATTCGCTGCGCTGTCAATAGAAAGCCAAAACTTAAGGAATTCCCGGGTGGTGCTACAGACGGACAACCGGACCGTTGTAGCATACATAAAAAACGAAGGCGGGACCAAGTCTCTTCCTCTCCTACAGCTGACGCGAAAACTTCTAACGCTAGCGGACCGCCTACGGGTCAATCTGGCCCCTTACTACCTACCAGGTCGGTACAACCCCGAGGCCGACGGACTGTCAAGGGGACACTTCGTAACCGAATGGCACCTGCGCCCAGAAGCCACGGAGAAAATCTTCGCGCGCTGGGGTACCCCGTCCATCGACCTCTTCGCCTCCGAGAGCGCTCACGTCTGGCTACGGTATGTTTCAATCGATTCGCTCGACTCGAACGCCTGCTATCACGACGCATTCAGCAACTACTGGCACTACGACCTGGCGTGGATATTTCCACCTCCCAGCCTCCTGCCTCGCGTTCTACATCACCTCAACACCGCGTCGGGCCTGTTCATCGTGATAGCACCCAAGTGGAACAGACCTTTCTGGAGACCAGACCTAAAGAAGAGAGCTGTCAAGCGACCATTGAAAGTCCACAATCTTCGGACGGTCCTAGTAGACACATCGACGAACCGCCCTCCTCCACAAGTCAACGACTTAAGCATCGAGGCCTGGCTCCTTTCGGGTGGGATGCTGTGACACCGGGCTGGTCGGACCAGGAGAAAAACCTACTGATGTCCCATTGGCGTGCTTCTACAATAAAAACTTATACACCCATATGGAAAAAATGGTCATCGTGGTGTACCAAAAACCAGATCAACTGCCAGGTACCTCCGCCCAATGATGTAGCAAGGTATCTCGCACATCTATTTTTAACAGATAAGTTAGCTTACCGGACGATACTAGTTCATAAATCCGTTATAAGTGCTGTGTGTGAACCATTATCGGACTCTAAGCTTTCCTCAAACGCCCTGATTAAGAATATTTTAAAAGCAATATCGGTAGCGAGACCACCGCCTCCTAAACCACCAGTTTGGGACGCGAGACATCTAATAAAATACCTTAAAAATACTAGTCCTGACTTGAATAGCTTGTACGACGTATCTAGAAGAACTGCCGCTCTTTTACTACTAGCATCGGGTCGCAGGGTCCACGACCTTACCCTGCTACACTCTAGCGGGGAATATTACATAGATAACCTTCAATCTATTACTTTGCGTCCAAAATTCGGCTCTAAATCTGATAATGGGTCTTATCAACAGTCTGATTGGACTCTACTAGAAGCACCGGAACAGAATATAAGCCCAGTATTCTGGATACGTCAACTTATTAAAATTACAGAAAATGTCAGGGAACACTGCTCTAACTTATTTGTATCAACCAGAGCCCCATCCAAGCCTGCCTCGCCCACGATGATTGGAGGTTGGCTTAAACGTCTCTTAGCAGAGGCTGGTATTGAATCAACTCCGGGTAGCTTTCGATCCGCGGTATCATCCTTAAACTGGCTGGAAAAATATCCAATCAATGATATTTTAGCTAAAGCTAATTGGCAAAACGAATCTACCTTTAGACGTTTCTACCACCGCGCACAGTGTTCGATTTCCCTCAAAAAATTTCCCTATGCTGTTTATTGCATAAATCAATCAAGGAATGCATTTGAAATGCAAGACTAGAACACCCAGAAGTCTATTTCAAATACTTTTTTTTATAAAAAATAAATTATATTTCATGACCTTGACATCGAAAAATTACTAAATAAATTCTACAAAAGTATCTGATGAAGAAGTCGCTTTTTAATCAATGTAGTTTGATAAAGAAGCCTTTGGCGCATATTTTCTAGTTCTTAGTTTTGGAATTTACCCTCTGCTTACCGAGTTATTCATATAAATACAGATTTTTTATTTCATTTTTTTTCTCCTGAAAAACTCAAAAGTGCGACTTGTAACTAGCACTGAAAGATGGCTCTTAACTAGGTCTACCACTGGTAAAAAAATCACGTTCCACTATCGCGGCATTTGGGAGTTACGTATAAAGGTCAAATTATACTTTTTAGGGTTGTTACTTAAAGGTCAAACAAATATGAAAGGTCGGAGTAATTAAAAAATCTGATTAAATTAAATTAAGGAACAACATAAGAAACTTTATTTATATTTATTTATTTAACCTTTATTGCACAATACAAGAAATTACAAATAGCAGACTTGCCAAAAGGCATTATCTACCAGTCAACCATTGGGCCACGCAGAAACTTTTAAGTGCAGTGCACTTTGTTAAACAATAAAGTCATTAAATTCAGAAAAGAAAGAAAGAAATTCAGAAGTCAAGTTATAGTTTCTTTTCGCAAGTTGGTCTCAGATTTTATGTATTTTGTGGCTCATACAAATCATTTTCATTTTCGAGAACTAACGTGCAGTCGTCAACATGGGATGGATTTTCATCACCGTCTATTAACGAAGATCCATCATTAGCTAGATCTTCATCATCGACTTCTTCTTGTAAGTTTTCTTCATGAATCGGCTTCAAAAGTTCACGAACTGCTTCTGGTAGACTAATCCTACTGGACGATTTTTGTAAGTATAAATGAAAGAGGTTTGCACTCAATTAAATGTATTCAAACTTAGCCATTTTGATAATGATGGATAAAATTGTTTTTTACGATTAGTCGATTTTTAATTAATCACTAGCACTGGTGCACTTTTGCCCCCGTCAATCCAGTGTTCCTGTATTTTTATTTATGTACCTGGAGTATGTCTAAACAATATACAGTTTTGTAATAGAGGAAAATTTTGAATTAATTCTGACTAAAAATTAAAGGTCAAGTTGAGGGTCAACCCTAACACTGTATTTTTAAATTCGATAACTCCCAAACGCCGCGATAGTGGAACGTGATTTTTTTACCAGTGGTTGACCAAGTTAAGAGCCATCTTTCAGTGCTAGTTACAAGTCGCACTTTCGAGTTTTTCAGGAGAAAAAAAATGAAATAAAAAATCTGTATTTATATGAATTACTCGGTAACCAGAGGGTAAATTCCAAAACTAAGAACTAGAAAATATGCGCCAAAGGCTTCTTTATCGAACTACATTGATTAAAAAGCGACTTCTTCATCAGATACTTTTGTAGAATTTATTTAGTAATTTTTCGATGTCAAGGTCATGAAATATAATTTATTTTTTATTAAAAAAAGTATTTGAAATAGACTTCTGGGTGTTCTAGTCTTGCATTTCAAATGCATTCCTTGATTGATTTATGCAATTAACAGCATAGGGAAATTTTTTGAGGGAAATCGAACACTGTGCACCGGGATATCCGCGGATCGGACGCGAACTCAACTGAGAAGTCTCTGTCAAATTTATTTAAAGTTTGATTCTAACCTAGGGTTACATTATTTACCAATTACCTATAATACATAATTATATTGAGTTACTGCGATTACATATGTATGTTACAAATACTATGCGTATGTATTATTTTCCTAGCCAGTAAGTGTAGCCCTATCGCTCGCGCGCCCGCTGATTCGCCACCAGGAGATAATAAACAGGTCTCAATAAACACCTCGGACGTAGAACGGAACACATAATATAAAAAATTTACCTTCCTATAAAATTGATATTATGTTTCCTGAGACGTCCGAGGTGAAAGTAATGTCTTCCTGGTAGCCCGTTTTATACCGACGGTACTTCTCCTCAACAATGTAATGGCGGCGAAGCGAGGCGCGCGTGCAGCTCTGTTTGCAGGTGGGGAAGCGGAATCTACGTCACGGCGTCAGGCGGAGCGACTATCAGTTTATCAGTTTATCAGTTTATTTATTGCATCCATGGTTACATTTGGTGTTACATGGTAAAAGTAAGTTTCACATGGGCCCTGGTAGGGCACAGCAATAGTCTTAAATCTAAAATAATTATGCTAGGTACTAGACAGTGTTAATGAAATAGTTATATAATTTAGGTCTTATAGCAATGGTTAGGAGATTGCAATTTAAATTTTAATACAACAAATTTATTAATGTCTGGTAGATATTATTGATAATTGAAGTTAACATTGAAATTGTAGGGTAGGTAGGTATATAATGTTAATTTATTTAATAGTTATGTCAAGATTTAGAAATTGTATGTCACACAATGTTTAATAATCATAATATGTAAAAGATAAATGAAATAAAAATAATAAAATGAGTAATAATTAAAGCTAATAACATTCGTGATCATTTTTGTCTTCCAAGAAATCATCCAATTTATAGTAGCACTTGTTAACTAATAAGTTCTTCAACAGTTTATTGAATTGTTTATCTGATGTCTGAAGTTTAATGTCGTCGCTGAGTTTATTGTATATTTTAATGGCCATCATTTTTGGGCTTGTTTTGTGTAGCTGTAGTTCTGAACGTTCGGGTGGCGCCAGGTTATGCTTGTACCTACTTTCATATCGTCGAGGACGGTCGGCAAATTTTGGAAAAAAATGAGGATATTTTCTGACGAACTTACAAATTTCAAATATGTAGATTGATGTTAATGTCAGGATTTTATATTTAATAAAATAGGGTCTACAACTGTCCGGTACTGTGATATTAGCTAGTGTGCGTATGCATTTTTTTTGCAATATGAATATTTCCTCTATATCTGTACTATTTCCCCAAAGGATTATCCCGTAATTAAGCCACGAAAAGGCGTATGCGTAATAAGCCGCCAGAGCGCATTCGAAGTTCGTTGATCGTTTTAATTCTCTTAGAGCATATAAAAATGTCGAAAGTTTACTGGCTAATTTCTGGATATGTGATTTCCAATTGATGTGCATATCAATATTCAAACCAAGGAGGGTGAATGTATCTACACATTCTATTGTTTGTCCGTTAAAGGAGTAATTAATATCTAACGCGTTTTTTTGATATGGTCTAAATTGAATTATTTTGGTTTTTGTAAAGTTGACTACATAGACGCTAGCGGCATCTATCGGCCGACTGCGGCGTAACTCTCTCAATAAACACCTCGGACGTCTCAGGAAACATAATATCAATTTTATTGGAAGGTAAAATTTTTATATTAATATTAACGCCATTGCCATCTTACTGTTTAATATTCATATTACGAAAGTCTGACATCTTATATTCTATCTATTCATAAGCGAACTTTAAGTTTAAAAATTTAATGTATTAACTGTAACCATAAAGTAAGTATAGATATCTATTACTTTATGCTGTAACTAAACTGTAAAACGTAATTCATGACCAAAAAAAGGAAGATAATGTTGCCACTGCAATAATTTGTTTGTAAAATAGTAAATTCCTGTTGATAAATAATCACGTCAAGATAATTTATTTATTAGTAATTTTACTCCTACGATTTAAAAAAGTACTTTTATTTACTTATTTTTACATAGATACAAGACGCGCTACTAAAAAGACTAAAAAGTGGAAACATTGTATATAAATTTAATGTCCTACTACATATTTAATCGCTCTTAACATAATGCGCAAACATGGAGTCACGGGATAGGCTTAGCCTAGTGTGATCCACTAAATTGATATATTATGTAATTGCCTGATTTCAAAAATAAAATTTTACTTTACTTTATCTACTCGACTGTAGGCTGAAGGTTATGGCGCCATCGCTCGAAAAGATTGCACCATAACTTTGGCCTAGTATCGATTCCCATAGAAAATGGACCAGCCAAAATGTATGAAACAGAAGTTTTTTTCGCTATTTCGGGGTTGGTCCCATAGTAAAAGTTGCTCAGTATAATCCCAAAACCTCTCTGGCAACGGGAATGCAGTTATTTTTTAGCCACCCTTTATGCACTAGGCTTGAGTCGGTCATGAACTAAGAACTATTAAGAATGAAATCCCATCAAGGACCGAAAGGAACTAAATCTTTTTGCACGCTCTTAATCGGTCTTTAGGTCCTTTAGTTCAGTGGGATTCGAGAGCGCTTGACTGAGTGAAACGTAAAACGGACGGAACGAAACGGTTGTCAATGTCGCTGGCACGAGTGTGAACGAGATGAAAGAACGACGTGACACTCCTAAGCCCGTAAAATATGAAGGAAAATCAAATATATTTCGACATATTTGATATTTTTTAATTATGTTAAGGTGTTTTAATGTTTAATACCGACACATCGTATCGTACAAGTTGAATTGTATTCAGTTACCAAAGATTGGAAAGAAACCAATGAAAAATCGACTCCTATTCATTCCCGGCTCTCAACAAGTTCTGATTTATAGCATGCCCAAGCTGGAATTTACCCGGGCACGGCTCAAAAATTGTTATATATGCAGTAAACCCCGTTACTTCTGCTTCTCATATATTCAGTATAGTGTATAGCAAATGACAAAATATATAAGAGTCTCTTATACAATCTGGAACAACACACCGATACCGCGATGTAGGATGCTATCAGCGCCATCTAGTGCTAAATGTTATTACTAGAAATAGGCAAAGAGTTTTGCCACCTATCCCTTTCAGCGTGAGAAAGAGATGGGTGACAAAAAGGCCCTATAAAATTAATTTGATATATTTTTTCTGCTTCCTCGCGTTATCCCGGCATTTTGCCACGGCTCATGGGAGCCTGGGATCCGCTTGACAACTAATCCCAAGATTTGACGTAGGCACTACTTTTTACGAAAGGCACTACTTTTTACAAAAGCGACTGCCATCTGACCTTCCAACCCAGAGGGTAAGCTAGGCCTTATCGGGATTAGTCCGGTTTCCTCACGATGTTTTCCTTCACCGAAAAGCGACTGGTAAATATCAAATGATATTTCGTACATAAGTTCCGAAAAACTCATTGGTACGAGCCGGGGTTTGAACCCGCGACCTTATTTCTTTCTTGTGTTTTATAAATTATATGTGTTAAAAATAAATTTGAACATATTAATATACTAGCGACCCGCCCCGGCTTCGGACGGATTAACAAATACACTTAAACCTTCCTCAAGAATCACTCTATTGATAGGTGAAAACCGCATGAAAATCCGTTCAGTAGTTTTTGAGTTTATCGCGAACAAACACAAAAACAGACAGACGCGGCGGGGGACTTTGTTTTATAAGTTGCAGTGATGTACTCACACTAGAATGCTTATTCGTCATATGTGCCTCATACGACTTGATATAGTTATATCCTATAATACATGTAGTACATCTGTACTGGGCCTTCAGGTAGTTGTCTCTGGTCGCCTCTCTCTCGCGCTCCGCTAACATTTCCTCGTAGGATAGCTCTATGGTTATTATTTTGCCGTCGGATTTTTGTTTATTCCTCTGAAAAAAAGTTTAGGTAAGAATTATTGTCATATTTTGTCATCGCCTCCTGTTTGATAGTTTGTGAGAAGATAGTTTAGATGTTATTATAAAATAAAAACCGTCGTCCGTCAGCCAGTTGTATAGCGGTGGAAAGACCGTCAGCTACTTGCATAAACATGTAAAAAATAAGCGCTGTACCTTTTTATTATAGTAATGACTAAATCATGAAACTTTGCATATTTCATCAGGCATTTCAATAAACGCCTTATGGATTTGCGGACATGATCAACTGACGGTCTTTCCACCGCGATACAACCGGCTGACTATTTTTTTAATTCATGATAGCATCTAAACTATCATCTGGCAAAGTATCAAGCGGGAGGCGATGACTGACGATATTTGCGCCTGGCCCGCGGTCTATTAAACACATATGTAGCTATACAGCGCCATCTCATTCGGCTGTCAAACTCAGGGGCTCTATTTTTTTTAACTTTACATCTCTACTGCGATCAATGATTCTTTGATTTAAGTAATAGTTATTTAGGATACAAGTGCGAAAACAGGAAATTTACAACGAGTTGCGAATTATCTATTCGCACGTGTATCGTGCAACGTTTTACAGTACATATGGCCCTTTAAATTTTCAACTTAGTTACGTAATGTGCTTATTATAGCACAAGGTGTCGTAATGGAGCACCATATGTAGGTACTGTAAACATAAAAATACGCACCTTAGTTTTATTTTTCAAACTAGTCTTCTTCACTTTCTTTTTCCGTTTCTTCCCAGTCTCAGTCTTCACTATTTTAATGTCCAATGGTTCGTCCACCACTGGGTCCTCGAGTTCAGCCGGTGTTATGTCCAGGTCATCTAGAAATACAGGTAATAAGTTTTTGGCAAAAAAATCATTTTTGGTACGAGCTTTTATCGCTGACTGTACTTTTCTTTCGACAGGCAACTAATACTCATCGAGATAATTCCAACAACCCCAAACACAATTCGTTTGCGTTGTTTTATCACGGAGTTCCCATGGCCACCTCCTGTCTCCATCATCAGATCAGCTCCGTGTCATCATAATATTGCATTGTCATCTGATTGACATACTGTATGCGAAATTTCAGCTCAACGGGAAATCGAAAAGTGGGTCAAATTTAGCTTCCAAGATTTGACCCACACTAACTAACGAGATGAAAGAACGACGTGATACTCCTTAGCCCGTAAAATATGAAGGAAAATCATTTTTAGGGTTCCGTACCCAAAGGGTAAAACGGGACCCTATTACTAAGACTTCGCTGTCCGTCCGTCCGTCCGTCCGTCTGTCACCAGGCTGTATCTCACGAACCGTGATAGCTAGACAGTTGAAATTTTCACAGATGATGTACTTCTGTTGCCGCTATAACAACAAATACTAAAAACAGAATAAAATAAAGATTTAAATGGGGCTCCCATACAACAAACGTGATTTTTGACCAAAGTTAAGCAACGTCGGGAGTGGTCAGTACTTGGATGGGTGACCGTTTTTTTTTTTGCTTTTTTTTTCGTTTTTTTTTGCATTATGGTACGGAACCCTTCGAGCGCGAGTCCGACTCGCACTTGCCCGGTTTTTTTTTCTTTATATTGATATTTTTTCAATGTGTTAAGGTGTTTTAATGTTTAATATCGACATATCGTATCGTACAACTAGAATCATATTCAGTTACCAAAGATTACAAAAAAATCCAATGAAAAACTGATTCCTATTCATTCCCGGCTCTCAATAACCGAGCTGAACTAAAGGAACTAAAAGATTTAACTAGTTGTTTTGACCAATTGTAGTTCATTGACCGAGAGTGGAGCACTCTCTGTAGTGAACGAGCACTACGAGCAGGCACAAGCCTATAAATAAACTCTGTATCTGTAGGTATTTAAATAAAAGTAAACAAACAATTTGTACATTTTCGGGTAGTTACAACATTTATTGGTTAACCAACCAAATACAAAACCGCCTGGATCAGTCACTTAACGACCTGACTTTAACCTACATTATTTGATCATGTAATATTTTCGATTACTGTAAAGTTACCTCTATCATCGTCCCAGTCAATCTTAACCTCATCTTTAACATACACAGTGAGCTGAACGTCCTTCTGTACGTTTGGCTTCTCCTCCAAGTCCGGGGCTACGTTCACAGGGCTGTTGACTCTGACTAGCAGCCGCGGGGGGCGGCTTATATCCGTCAGCAGGCATTCATACAGGTTCTGGAAATATTCATTTATTTATCACTTTATTGGACCAAATAGAATATAAACTTAATTTTATTTATCTGATTTGTATTGAGGCTTTGGACACTCCAGGTGAACATGTCAGCCTCATGGGTGCTTTCATAGTTCCCTACTCAAGGGAGAGATCAATAAAGTGGTATACTCTGATTGCTTTGTCAGATAAAGGCTCTGCCAACCAACAATTGATCTGTCCATTGTGCATGGAGCCCAAACTACCAAAAATTATTTCGAATTCGGACGCAGTCCAATAACACGTGAGACAAGTCATCAGTCTTCTGACAGACTAGACACAGAGGTGACGGTTTAACACCCATCACACACAGAAACTTATTTGTAGGGATGTGTCCAGACCGGACTCGGAAAGCTGAGACTAACACTTCTCTAGCAAGATTGGCAGAATCAAAACAAGGGTCTAGCTTGGATTGTTCTGTACCAGATTCCTACACCCCTTGATAAAGCTTGTTCTTCAAAATGGTATTCCCTTTTTTGTAGCCTAAATGTACGAAAGGCGAACTTAATGCCATGGGGCATTCTTTACCAGTCAGAATGGGCAAACAGTCTTCTTCTTCGCATTATCACGGCATTTTGCCACGGCTCATGGGAGCCTGGGGTCCGCTTGGCAACTAATCCCAGAATGGCAGAATGGGCAAACAGTATACCTTATTACTAACCTCGTTAGTATAAGTTTGGAGAATCCTGTAAGAGTCCATTACTTGTTCCTTGAAACAAACCACTTTCCGCAGCAGAGCCTCACACTCCCAACAAATGTTTGGACACACTTGGGGCACATCACATAGCTGCAAATTAAAACATATTATTATCTATCGACCAGGCGAACTTCGTTTCACCTACCTATATCTATCTATTTTCTTTTGCACTTTCTTAATTTTTGAAGTGAAAACTTCTTTAGCGGCACTGTGCACTTTTTGTGATGGGGAATAAATGTTAAACCCGCGAGAGCGTAAGACGTAAGACGTGACGTCACGTGTGACGGACATGTAACGAACGTTACGTGTTTTAAATGCCATCTAGTGAGTTTCCCTCTAACTGGTACTAATATAACTTGAGTACTAACAATGATGTGCTTAGGGGTTTCAAGTAATGCGACGAAATAACGCTAGATGGCGTTAACCTCAATTATACATAGTGCTGCAAACAGTTTGCACTAGATGGCGCGGTTATTAATATTTTGACGTAAGACGCAACCAACTGTACAATGTAACTGTTACAATGTCATTGACTTTTCACTTCTGCCGGCACTCCCAGAGTGCAACCCATTGTTTTTTTTCTTTCATAAGCACCTTCTCCTGACAATAATAAACACAACAGAAAAAGAGTTAGTGAAATTGGTCCAGCAGCCGTTGACGCGTGATGCCGTGACCAAGGGAAATAAGGATTCATTTTTATACAAATAGATGTATGCCCCATATCACTTTTACGTGACTACAAAAAAGGAATAAAGAAGCAGTATTTGAGATTTGCGTGAGACTTAATCTGAATACTAGGTATACAAGTAACAGGGGTGTTAGTGCCTTAATACTAGCATATCTTATTCAAAAATCTTACAGGAATTTCATTTAAGGTGTCCAAGTAAAACCGCTTCATTCTCTCGTCAGTAACTTTCTGCAGGGTCCTGCCCACACACAGACACGCCATGCACAGCAATTTATCAACAACAGTGTGCTTGTTTTCCATTTTAGAAGAATTTTTCACGGCGTTCACAAAATAGAAAGTTATATTAATTTAGCACAAAAAAGGGGATTTTCATGGCTGCTCAATGGATGGACACATACTTTATGTAATTATAGATTTTTTTTTATGCACATAATCATTATTTAAACTGCATTTAAGTGATAATTTACGAAAACAGTTTCAAATCAAAAACATACAACAAAACAAATCGCCGCCATTATTAAAATAGTGCTGTACGAAATCGAAACGTCATAATTTGGTATGAAAATCGGTTTATCGATTTGTAGAATCACGAGATGTGGACACATGTGGACATACCTTTAAAAAGAGTATTGCCAGCTTACGAACTGACAGATGATTAGCACGATGACGTTTATTAATCTGGGCCACTATTTTAGTATAATCAATTCAATTTTGTTATGATAATAAATAATTAGCGCTTATTTATTAATGATAGTGAAAAAAAAGGAATCCTAGTTATTATAAAAATGCAGCTTAAAAAATGTTATTGATATGGCAACATTGTGTAAAGCAGCCATTTTGTGGTGTCCCAGTATAGTTGCGTGGTCTTCTTAATTTTCGTCTATTTTACATGGAAGTATTACTTTTTGTTATGATTTGAAATCTAATCTTGTATATTTAATTTGAAAAGTTTGTTTACAAACTATAACTATGTCCGTGATGGAACAAGAGGTTGAAAGCGGGTACAGAGTCGTTTGTTGTACCTGTTTGAGCACAGATCGGAATTTAATATCCATAAATGGGCTAGCTCCAGTGTATCAAATATTTCGTCTGCTTATGTACGATTTTGCGGGAGACAGGGTGAGTTTTCAAAAGTTTTAACTTAGTTAAACTCTTTTTTATTGAATTACGTAAAGTAGCATACCTATACGTACAGTACGTACTCTATGTTCATTTATTTGTACATTTAGAACGTAAAGAGAAAGAAGGCCAGTTAGCATATAAATATTTCAAATTCACGCCCAAAAGTTTTAATGTGCTGATACCAATAATGGAACCATTTTATAAATAACTAATATCTTTATCATACACAGACAAGCGTTAATAAACTGTTTAATGTTACAGTTTGATAACAGCCTGTCCGGAATGGAGCAGATAATCTGCTGGGAGTGCCTGGCAATGATGAAGAAGTTCATGAAATTCAAGCGGCAGGTGCACAGCGCACAGGAGCATATCCGGGTCCTTGCGTTGAGCGGCTCGCAAGAGGTATACAGAATAAAATAAATCCCTCCAGAAACATTTTTTTGTAAAATTGTTGGGAAGAGGAGACCATTATGTGGCTTGCACTGTCAAAAAGTTATCTGGGGCCCATGACAATACACCAATAATATTAGACCAATATTGTTCAAGAAATGGACCCCAGATCTCATGTAGAGCCAAGCTTCTCTACAGCAACTCTACAAGCCCTAACCAAGCTAGGCTTTGAATATAGGTCCAGAGTTGCAGACGACAAAGTACAGTGGAGAAGATTGGAGGAGGCCTATGCCAACCAATTATTAAAATGGGTACAACAGTAATTAAATTGATATTATCATTTTTGTAAACTACAAAATTTATCACAGTACAAGGTGTGCCTTTTGGCATAGGTCTCCTCCAACCTTCTGCAACTGTGCTCTGTCCTCTGCAACACTACCAGTAAGGCCCCAAGTTTAAGCGGATTTCATCTACCCATCTTGTTTTTGGATGTCTTTTTCTACTTCCATCTCTTGGGTACCATAGGGTAACTTGTTTGCTTTGAATATACTTAAACCTGGTACCCAAGATATTGCACACGGAGCCAGAGGAGGCCTCGAACCAGATGGGAGGATGAACTCAAACTCACAGTGGGACCGAACTGGAGAAGAGTGGCCCACGACAGACCCTAAAGGAAAGAGCTAGAGGAGGCCTTTGCCAAGCGGCACACTGAGCTTAGAGACATACTTTAACTCAGAATAAAAGGGCTTAATAGAGAGATAGAATAGATACTTCGACCTTTATTGTATTTTGCAGACCATGGACCACACCTACATGTCCCAATCCCTCTCAAGCCTGGAGGTCACCACCAAGATGGAGTACGACAGTATATTCTTCGACTACACAACTCGGGATGAGTGGCCGCAGTATATAGCCATCAGCTCAGCGCAGAATGTGAAGCATGAGCAATATGATGTCGCGCAGGCAGTTAGGGAGAATATCAATTTGGAGATGGACGGACATATGCTGGAAGGTAATATTAGGGGTAGGAAACTAGAACGGGCTTTTTCGGCTCAGCATTGCTCCAAGCAATTTTTTTTCTGCCTTCCTGCAATTTTACACAGGGTGAATTTGCCAATGTCCGAGCATGCCGGAAGGTAATATTAGGGGTAGGAAACTAGAATGGGCTTTTTCGGCTCAGCATTGCTCCAAGCAATTTTTTTTCTGCCTTCCTGCAATTTTACACAGGGTGAATTTGCCAATGTCCGAGCATGCTGGAAGGTAATATTAGGGGTAGGAAACTAGAATGGGCTTTTTCGGCTCGGCATTGCTCCAAGCAATTTTTTTTCTGCCTTCCTGCAATTTTACACAGGGTGAATTTGCCAATGTCCGAGCATGCTGGAAGGTAATATTAGGGGTAGGAAACTAGAATGGGCTTTTTCGGCTCAGCATTGCTCCAAGCAATTTTTTTTTTCTTCCTTCCTGCAATTTTACACGGAGAATTTGCCAATGTCCAAGCATGCTGTAAGGTAATATCAGGGGTAGGAAACTAGAACGGGCTTTTTCGGCTCTGTTCGGCTCAGCATTGCTCCAAGCTATTTTTTTTTTCTGGATTACTCCCTGCAATTTTGCACAGGGTGAATTTGTCAATGTCCGAGCAATTATTAGGGTTGGCACAACTTGACGTCCCACACAGTCACAGATTCTTATCTGAATAATTACTTGATTTTTGACAACCCTAAATAGCCGAAAGGGATAGTGCCAAAGGGACAGCACGATTCGTCCCTGAACCGCTGTCAAACTTCGGTTTTGTAGGAAGTTTCCTTTCTGTACGGTACTATT
Organism: Cydia splendana; assembly: GCF_910591565.1. NCBI lineage: Eukaryota > Metazoa > Arthropoda > Insecta > Lepidoptera > Tortricidae > Cydia > Cydia splendana. The sequence goes on from NC_085983.1 coordinate 9,494,455, forward strand.
ATATATTCTGTGCCATTACTCTCTTTTTCAGTGCCAGAGATAGTACTAGAGAACCCGGTGACGGGCGTCATGTCGCACATAGTGGTCGGCACCGACGACATGACGCGGATTGAGACCTACCGCATGAAAGGAGAGCTCGAGGAACTTAACATAGAGTAAGTTAAAGGCTCTGTTTCATTGTTAAATTGTACAACGGGAGTTAATCGCGTATTTAAGTTTTAAGATTTTAGATTTACCTCTGACGTCTCGAGGACGGTGTTGTCGACAATGCTTAGGTATTTAAATAAAAGTAAACAAAATCTACCCTCAAATGGTTAAAGGTTAAAGTCAGGTCGTTCAGTGACAGATCCAGGCGGTTTTGTATTTGGTTGGTTAACCAATAAATGTTATAACTACCCGAAAATTTACGAATTATTTGTTTACTTTAATTTAAATACCTAAAGATACCTAGAATATATAGCTAGGCTATTCGAAATAGATGATAGGTAACATGGGCGCGTAGCCACGTACCAATCGTTTATACTCCGTAGCGTATCGTAATCATCTCTATCACTCTACCCCCCTAATGCGACAGTGACAGTTGCATTTCGTTCGCTATATATACGGAGCGTTAACGATTGCACGTTGGCTAGTGGCTACACACCATGGTGAGGTGTATTGCCTCACAGCGCCCCTCTATACTGTCTACGGCGCCCCAGGGCGCCGCGGTGCATAGTTTGGGAACCCCTGGCCTAAGTACTCCCCATTAGCGAGGCAAATATTTTATTTATTTATTTTTCATACTAGACATAATTATTTGTGTTTATTCCACAGAACAATGCCGTCGGCGCCGAAAATCGAGGCAGTAATAATATCAAAACCAGTCAAGGCGAAAGAGGAGAAAACTGCAGCGCAGAAGATGAAATACTTCACGGAGTTTATGAGTGAAGCTGAAATGCTTGCTTCAAGGTAATATATAAAATGTAGGCAGTGATTTAATTCTCTTTGGTAATATACATAGTATATTTATATTACAAGTATATTACAAATATCTATGTTATAATAATAAAAGCAAAGTAATAAAGTGTGTTAATAAGCCTAAATTTAAAACTTATGTTAAAATAACACTACCATAATATATTGTAGTAATTTAATTACATTTTTTTTTTCTGTAAATCAAAATCTTTTATTTACATACAATATATACAGAGGTATTACTAAACGAAATTAATAACTAGCTTAAATCTAAAATAAATAAAATAAAATTGTAGCCGAGATAAATTGAGAGCAACTTACATAAATCCAGCAGCACCTTCACGTACCACGTGGTGGTCTATGTATGATGATTGGGAAATCCTCTACTTTATCGACAGCTGCATATATCCATAAGGGGCACTGGGTCACTAATTAGTCTCTGGTTGATTTTCACTTGGATCGCAGCGACGGGAACCGATATATGAATTATTTTAATCGGAGCGCGGATCGAACGCGGCCATTTAGTTTTAACGGCGGGCGAAGAGTTTTTTTATCCTCGCTAGGTGGCGCGGTTGTGTGGCGCCGGAAGGGCTTTTGAGATAAATGCAGTTGCCAGTTCAAATATCTAGCTACTACACGAAAATATATTCTTTCCTAATTGTGTTGCTTTGTATGTAAGAAAAATACCTATTTACATATGCATAGAAAGTAATTAATATTAATCTGTTCCTCTACGGAACAAAAATAAAAAAATAAATAAATCTTAAATCTTATATCTATTACATTTACAAGTTATTAATGAATAACTAGAGACTGATGACCCCACAGTCAAACTCATTGTTGAGTTTTGCGGGGCTATGACTACTTTTAAGAATACTTCTGTATTTTATTAAATATAGTTGGTCAAGCAAATCTTGCCAGTAGGAAAAGGCGCGAAATTCAAATTTTCTGTGGGACGATAACCCTTCGCGCCTGCATTTTTTAAATTTGCCGCCTTTTTCTACTGACAAGATTTGCTTGACCAACTATAAATAAATAATAATAAATAGTTATTTACGATACAAGTGCGAAATAGGAAATTACAGTACAGGAACAGTGTACCCGACAGCCGGGTTCTTGGCCCTGAATGTGTTAAAACAAAGTAAAACGTTGTATGATACAATAATGTACTATTATTTTGCAGAGAGGAAGCGAAAGAGAAAGTACAATACGCTAGCTCGGTGTACAAATGTGAACTGTGCATAATAGGGTTCTATACGCAGCAGCAAGTTGAGGACCACTTCGTGTCCGACCACAGGGCTGTGAGTATTGCTTTTTTAGTACGGTCATAGAGAAATGTAGAGTCGGACCAAGAAAAGTCTGCAGCGGATTTGATAGCCCACGCAATGTAAGTGTTAATTATACGTCATGTTTTCATAGAAGTTTGACGTTTAAAATAACAAGTGCACTGCGTGGGCCATCAAATCCGCTGCAGACTTTTCTTGGTCTGACTCTAGTAAGAATAAGAGTGCTCACTCCATACACCAGTTTTGATTATTTTCGCAGTCGACATCTAGCATCGAGTAGTGGAATTATCAGTACCGCTGCCACAGAATAAGTAATAGTACTACCGTACAGAAAGGACACTTCCTACAAAACCGAAGTTTGACAGCGATTCAGGGTCGAATCATGATATCCCTTTCTAACTTATGGCACTATCCCTTTCGACTATTTAGGGTTGTTGTTTCAAGTAAGTATCTTATCTGTGGTCGTGCACGCAAAGGGACGTCAAGTTGTGTCAACCCTAATAATTACTCGGAGCAATGCTGAGCCGAACGCAGCCGAGTTTGCCCGAAGTCAGGTCTATGCTATGGTTAACTTTCATTTTTTTAGGGTTCCGTACCCAAAGGGTAAAAACGTGACCCTATTACTAAGACTCCACTGTCCGTCTGTCTGTCTGTCATCAGCCTGTATCTCGTGATCTGTGATAGCTAGACAGTTAAAATTTTCACAGATGATGTATTTCTGTTGCCGCTATAACAACACATACTAAAAACAAAAAAAAAAATTTAAGTGGGGCTCCCATACAACAAACGTGATTTATTTTGCCGTTTTTGCGTAATGGTACGGAACCCTTCGTGCGTGAGTCCGACTCGCACTTGGCCGGTTTTTACACTGTGCTATGGCTAACTTTCATGTTTTTTGACGTGATAACGTCTTATAAATCGATAAACACCGGTAGCATGCACGAAAAAGTGTCACGTTGTGGACTGATCTCCATGGTAACATTGTGGACGGATCTCCATGGTAACGTTACGTAATGTCAAAGACATATGTAACTTCGTATAAGACGAATAAAGTCTAAGGAAAAAACGTGCCTCGGAATTCAAGTAAAAGTCATTCTCGAATAGATGCCGCACACACCTTTAGCCTATCCTCGGCTAGATGGCGTGACGACACCGTTTCATATTTAACAATTTTAACACATAGATATCAGTGAATGAACATGGATCAAAATGATATAAAAATAATTAAAATCATTTATCCATATATATACATTTTTTGATAACTTTATACGTTTTCATTTTGAGTTTTAGTCGTGTGTCGATAGATGGCAGTAAATTTACAGTGACTACAAAATTTACAATGACAGGACCCCTCTATACTATCTATTCTTTTTGGTAATGTAATGTTAATGTTTTCTTATGACGTTATCACGAAAAATTATCGTCATTATTTGCATGTAAAACATACGCAAGTAAGCATAACGGGTTAACACTGATTGACTGGCACGTTATCTTTTCGCGGATTAGCAAAGTAATATTTTGGTTTTGATTAATACGGATTTCCGCAAAGTAACGCCTGATTTTATTCACTAAATTATCGTCCGTAAACCGACTTTACAGACAACCATTTTTTTTAGAAACCCGGCTTTTCCCCCTGCAAAGTCTGCTATAAATACGTGGAAGACTCCAAACTCCAATCCCACGTAGAGACACATTACTTACGTCACATCTGCAAGCTGTGCGGACACTCGACGCGGCTGGTGGCCGCCATGCAGGCACATCAGGACACGCACATAGCCAAGCCGTCGGCGCAGCAAGTCGTCATCGGAGGCACCGAGCAGAGGAAGGTAAAAAGTTACATCTAATATGTCCTTCCTTCTTCCTCGCGCTATCCCGGCATTTTGCCACGGCTCGTGGGAGCCTGGGGTCCGCTTGACAACTAATCCCATGATTTGACGTAGGCACTAGTTTTTACGAAAGCGACTGCCATCTGACCTTCCAGCCCAGAGGGGAAACTAGGCCTCATTAGGATCAGTCCGGTTTCCTCACGATGTTTTCCTTCACCGAAAAGCGACTGGTAAATATCAAATGATATTTCGTACATAACTTCCGAAAAACAAATAAATATCAGGGGACATCTTACACAGATCAACCTAGCCCCAAACTAAGCAAAGCTTGTACTATGGGTGCTAGGCGAGGCAATGGCATACTTATATAGATAAATACATACTTATATGGGGCATTATCTATGAAAAGGGACCTTATTGTCGATGGCGCTTACACCGCACAGCATCGCGCGGCATTGTATTTATAATGGAGCATCGTTAATAATGGCGTAAGCGCCATCGACAATAAGGTCCCTTTTCATAGATAACGTCACATATACATAGGAAACACCCATGACTCAGGTACAAATATTTGTGTTCATCACACAAATAAATGTCCTTACCGGGATTCGAACCCGGGACCATCGGCGTCACAGGCACGGTACCCACTAAGCCAGACCGGTCGTCTTAAACCTCCTAAGGCCCAAGGTCCTACATATAGTACCTCTTTAGTGCGATGAAATATAAATCCTATTCAATTGGCACAGAGTCGCTTTTGCTTTTTTTCGTTCAATTTTCCAACAACGAAAAGTCAACTCTATTTCCGAACCCCTGGACTGCGGCTTCACAGGCAGGGTCACTACCCACTAAGGGCCACTTGCACCATTCACTAACCCGGGGTTAACCGGTTAAACCTACCACCACCGGTTAAGAGTTACCATGGTTACCAGTACAATTTGACACTGGGTTAACGGTTTAACCGGTTAACCCCGGGTTAGTGGGATTGCGCAAGTGGCGCTAAGCCAGATCGGTCGTCATATAATTTGTATATTTCAGAATCGTAAGAAAAAGGAGCCACCGTCGAACCCGCCCAAGCCAGGAGACCTGCGAAAATTGCTATCCAAGACCACTATAGAGGGCTACCAGTGTCTCGAGTGTGACATGTTCTTCAAGTAAGCATTCTATAACACCTATAGTATGAATTAACTCAGGTGATTTTTTCGGGCTCGGACCCTAGTCTGTTAAACAAAAGATATTGTTTCCTTTATGCAGTGGTTACACTACTTACTGCTAATAGTCCCGACATAAGTAACGGGAACAAGCCCGTTTAAAAAGCAAACTTACCATTCTATTTATATGGTTCAAATTCATAAAACAGCCCATAACGGAGATAACACGTTTTGTTATCTCCAAAAACAAGACCACCCTGATTGTTCTCTGAACGAGCTGTCCCATGAATTTGAACCTTAATACTATCACGATAGTTGCTTTTTAAACGAAATGGTTGCTTTGGCACGTGCTGTAGAGCGCTCTTAAAAGAAACAAAGGCTTTTGTTTAACGGATTAGCACCCGAACCCGAAAAATTCCTCTGAGATAATTTATACTATACCTACCTCCCCCTACCCCCCCTGGTCTAAAAGGAGCCCCCATCCAGGCCAGGCGTCCTGCGCAAACTGTTGTCTAAGACTACCATAGAGGGATACCAGTGTCTCGAGTGTGACATGTTCTTCAAGTAAGCATTCTTAACACCTATCTACCGTACCTCCCCCCCTGGTCTAAATAGAGCCCCCTCCAAGCGAGGCGTCCTGCGCAAACTGTTGTCTAAGACTACCATAGAGGGACACCAGTGTCTCGAGTGTGACATGTTCTTCAAGTAAGCATTCTTAACACCTATCTACCGTACCTCCCCCCCTGGTCTAAAAGGAGCCCCCATCCAGGCCAGGCGTCCTGCGCAAACTGTTGTCTAAGACTACCTTGGAGGGCTACCAATGTCTCGAGTGTGACATGTTCTTTAAGTAAGCATTCTATAACATATACCTTCCAACTTACTACTAAAAGTTGAACTGGAAATTCAACTTTTCATACAAAATTGTAAATTATATGCGTGTCACAATTCATACTAAAATGCGACGATCCATTATCATCATTGGCCGTATTATTCAAGAACTGTAATTTTGTAAAAAAACTGTATATTAATGTCACAAATATTCTTAAATTTCAGATATGGAAAAGACAAATGTGAACACTAAAAATACTAAAATGCATTACAATATTTATGTTCCTAATATTGTTTTTTTAAGGAATTCCCGCGCTCGCAAGAACCACGTGGCCCGTTTTCACAGAGAAGGGTTACAGTGTGACCACTGCAAGAAACGCTTCGTCAACCGGACCACGCTGGCAACACATTTAAGGTATTATTTTTTACATACTATAGTGCGTTTTTTTTAGCATTAGAAAAAGACTACGCGATCTTGACGAGTCCTTTAATAGAAAAACGCTTTTTAAAAATCAGTAACTATTACTTATGAAAGCAAAATAATGTAAATTATCTTCTATGATTCATAATTGTTACATATTTGCCGTGACTTATTTTTCAAAAGTCTTTTTCAATAAAAAGACACGTCAAGATTGTTTACCTTTATTCTAATGCTAAAAAAAACGAACTATAGCGGCTCTGTGAGCTGTAGACCTCACGATAAGCTTCATCATCATCTCAGCCGAAAGACGTCCACTGCTGGACAAAGGCCTCCCCCAAGGATCTCCACAGCGAACGGTTCGCTGCCCTCAACCAAAGGTTTCCCGCGACTTTAACCAGATCGTCGGTCCATCTAGTCTGGGGCCCTCCCACGCTGCGTCTTCCAGTACGTGGTCGCCACTCGAGAACCTATCTGCCCCATCGGCCCTCGGTTCTGCGAGCAATGTGGCCCGCCCACTGCCACTTAAGTCTGGCAATTCTCAGAGCTATACAACTTTGGTTCTCCTGCGGATCTCCTCATTTCTGATTCGATCACGCAGGGAAACCCCGAGCTCGCTCCATTGCTCTTTGAGTGACCTTGAGCCTTATGAGGCCCATTATGAGCGACCAGAAAAAAAAATATTTAATTCGTTGAGAGAGATTATAATTATTATCTGATCAAATCAGGTGGTGTGGACGCAAACGCCAATTTGGCTCGCCGATTCAACTTTATTCGATTGTAAGATTATTTTGTGTAAGAATGTCCTTATAATATTTATTTATGATAACCGATAAAATGGAGGTGCGGACGTAAGAATACCAATTTGTGACACTAGTGCGCGTTTGAGTGCACTATTTTTAATTAAGAGCGCTTTAATGTCACCACACATCTAAAATTGGTGATTAAATTGTGTAGTGTGTACTTGTGGACGGTAGATGAGATTGACGCCAATTCCTTTTCTGATCAAATGGGTCGATTTGATCACCCCGTCTGGACTGGCCTTAATTTTGTAGGATGTAGAGCGTCATCTAGTTCAGCTCTTAAAACACGACTAATAATTATTTTACCTCTCTTCATTTTATGACACCACAAAAATCAGTTACAACTTTTTATGTCCCACACAGACTGCACGAAGGCCCGCTGCCCAAGGAGGAATGCCCGATCTGCCACAAGATGGTGCGAGTGATACAACTCAAGTACCACATACAGAGGCACGAGAACAAGAGCAGATACGAGTGTGTCGACTGTAACAAGGTAAGTTTATGTCCCACACAGGCTGCACGACGGCCCGCTGCCCAAGGAGGAATGCCCGATCTGCCACAAGATGGTGCGAGTGATACAACTCAAGTACCACATACAGAGGCACGAGAACAAGAGCAGATACGAGTGTGTCGACTGTAACAAGGTAAGTTTATGTCCCACACAGGCTGCACGACGGCCCGCTGCCCAAGGAGGAATGCCCGATCTGCCACAAGATGGTGCGAGTGATACAACTCAAGTACCACATACAGAGGCACGAAAACACGAGCAGATACGAGTGTGTCGACTGTAACAAGGTAAGTTTATGTCCCACACAGACTGCACGACGGCCCGCTGCCCAAGGAGGAATGCCCGATCTGCCACAAGATGGTGCGAGTGATACAACTCAAGTACCACATACAGAGGCACGAGAACAAGAGCAGATACGAGTGTGTCGACTGTAAAAAGGTAAGTTTATGTCCCACACAGACTGCACGACGGCCCGCTGCCCAAGGAGGAATGCCCGATCTGCCACAAGATGGTGCGAGTGGTACAACTCAAGTACCACATACAGAGGCACGAGAACAAGAGCAGATACGAGTGTGTCGACTGTAAAAAGGTAAGTTTATGTCCCACACAGACTGCACGACGGCCCGCTGCCCAAGGAGGAATGCCCGATCTGCCACAAGATGGTGCGAGTGATACAACTCAAGTACCACATACAGAGGCACGAGAACAAGAGCAGATACGAGTGTGTCGACTGTAAAAAGGTAAGTTTATGTCCCACACAGACTGCACGACGGCCCGCTGCCCAAGGAGGAATGCCCGATCTGCCACAAGATGGTGCGAGTGATACAACTCAATTACCACATACAGAGGCACGAGAACAAGAGCAGATACGAGTGTGTCGACTGTAAAAAGGTAATTGGCCGAGCGAGAGCAAGGGTCTCCGTTTCAGCTTGCTTGCAGTATGTTAGTGTGTCAAATTTTGATTCCAAGATTCCGATTGAGCTGAAATTTTGCGTAGATATGTAAATCCGATGACAATGCAATATTATGATGACATGGGGCTAATCTGATGATGGAGACAGGAGGTGGCCCATAGGAACTATGTGATAAAACAACGCAACCTAAATGTGTTTGGGGTTTTTAGAATTGTCTCGATGAGTATTAGTTGCCTGTGGAGAGAAAACTACAGTCAGCGATAAAAGCTTGTAACAAAAATTAAGTTTTTGTCAAAAACTTATATTCAATAAAGTTTATTTATCTAATAAATAAATAGTACGTCGGTTCCTCACTCTGCGGCCCTGACCACCGGCAGCTTGGGCCAAGCCCCGCTGCCGGCGGCAATCTAGGTTAGGTTTTTTATAATGTGTTTATATGTATTTTATATTGTTTTGTAAATGTTTTTTATATTTTACTTTTATATTCATATTATAAATTACCTAACTTAAGAGGAGAAATAAATAAGGAATAATAAAGGACAATTTTACACAGATCAATCTAGTCCCACGGTAAGCTCAATAAGACTTGTGTTGTGGGTACTAGACGACGATACGTATAATATGTAATTATATATAAATACTAATATACGTAGAAAACATCCATAACTCAGGAACAAATATTTGTGATGAACACACAAATAAATGCCCTTACCAGGATCCTAGAGAAATATAGTAAGACAAGAGTGTTCACTCCATACATCAGTTTTGGTACCGACCGGAAAATCTTGTTGTTGAGCATTAGACTTTCCGGTCGGTGCTACATCGATTGTCATTTGACAGTACTTTTTTTTTTTTTTTTTTTTTTTTTTTATGTTATAGTCAGCAAACGAGCAGACGAGCCGCCTGATGGGAAGCGGTCATCGTCGCCCATGGACATAAGCAACACCACAGGAGCCACTTAAGCGTTGCCGACCCTTGAGAACCCTAAATACCCGCTTCTTGAAGAATCCCATGTACTACTACTGCTACTTAAAGTACTGATAATTCCGCTACTCGATGCTAGATGTCGACTATGAAAATACTAATTTTTTTGGTACCAATACTGATACATGGAGTGAGCACTCTATACTATATTTCTCTATGCCAGGATTCGAGCCCGGGACCTCCTGCTTCGTAGGCAGGATCACTACCGACTAGGCCGTCGATTTATCTAATTAATATTATTATTGCAGATATTCTCCCACCTGGCCACATATCAGGCGCACTTGAAATACTCGAGAGCACACGCTTCGGATCAAGTCTTCAAGTGAGTATAGACTTTGCGCCGTTAACACAAGGTATAATTTTGTACGGGCCGTTATGGGCAAAAATACTGATCGAATGCCGCTAGCTTGTCTTATATTCAGACAGTGATAATAATAAATAATTATTATAGGACATTTTTACACAAATTGACTAAGCCCTACGGTAAGCTCAAGAAAGCTTGTGTTGTGGGTACTCAGACAACGATATATATAATATATAAATACTTAAAATACATAGAAAACAAACATGACTCAGGAACAAATATCTGTATCATCATACAAATAAATGCCCTTACCAGGATTCGAACCCGGGAGCATCGGCTTTATAGGCAGGGTCACTACCCACTAGGTCAGACCGGTCGTTGTTGAGCACTTATCGTACAGTCTATTAAGGTGCCGTAGGTTAATAGCGGAGTTTTTGAAAAATCGTACTGCTTTTTTAGATCACAATACGGTTGCCAAAAATGTAATAAGCAATTTGGAGGATTTTTCTAGTGACTTCGTCGATTCGAATCCTGATTTTGTGACTCTTGCTCGATAGAAAAAAATCACCTACATAGGTTTAAAACGTCTAAAAATTTGTAACAATTGTGCATAAAAAGCTAAAAATATGAAAATGGCTTCTAAATTTAAGCAATTTTTTTTTGAGGTAACTCATCGATTATATATTTGTTATAAATTAAATAAATTGAAATTTTAAACATGATATCTTATCCTATATTTATAGTATTTTCATTTTATGCAGATTCCCGTGTCCCATGTGCAATAAGGGCTACCCGACCAAAGAGGCGATGCAGGACCACTTCAACTACCAGCACCTCGGCAAGACTGCGCACAAGTGCCCCGTCTGCGATAAGGTACCTTTACCCTACCATAGACAAAGAATAGTAGTGCAATAAGGGCTACTGATTCGTGTTATTTTGTCGCACTCGGCTTCGCTTCGTCCGTCAAGAATAAAGGCTATCCGACCAAAGAGGCGATGCAGAACCACTTCAACTACCAGCACCTCGGCGAGACTGCGCACAAGTGCCCCGCCTGCGATAAGGTACCTTTACCCTACCATAGACAAAGAATAGTAGTGCAATAAGGGCTACTGATTCGTGTTATTTTGTCGCACTCGGCTTCGCTTCGTCCGTCAAGAATAAAGGCTATCCGACCAAAGAGGCGATGCAGAACCACTTCAACTACCAGCACCTCGGCAAGACTGCGCACAAGTGCCCCGTCTGCGATAAGGTACCTTTACCCTACCATAGACAAAGAATAGTAGTGCAATAAGGGCTACTGATTCGTGTTATTTTGTCGCACTCGGCTTCGCTTCGTCCGTCAAGAATAAAGGCTATCCGACCAAAGAGGCGATGCAGAACCACTTCAACTACCAGCACCTCGGCAAGACTGCGCACAAGTGCCCCGCCTGCGATAAGGTACCTTTACCCTACCATAGACAAAGAATAGTAGTGCAATAAGGGCTACTGATTCGTGTTATTTTGTCGCACTCGGCTTCGCTTCGTCCGTCAAGAATAAAGGCTATCCGACCAAAGAGGCGATGCAGAACCACTTCAACTACCAGCACCTCGGCGAGACTGCGCACAAGTGCCCCGCCTGCGATAAGGTACCTTTACCCTACCATAGACAAAGAATAGTAGTGCAATAAGGGCTACTGATTCGTGTTATTTTGTCGCACTCGGCTTCGCTTCGTCCGTCAAGAATAAAGGCTATCCGACCAAAGAGGCGATGCAGAACCACTTCAACTACCAGCACCTCGGCAAGACTGCGCACAAGTGCCCCGCCTGCGATAAGGTACCTTTACCCTACCATAGACAAAGAATAGTAGTGCAATAAGGGCTACTGATTCGTGTTATTTTGTCGCACTCGGCTTCGCTTCGTCCGTCAAGAATAAAGGCTATCCGACCAAAGAGGCGATGCAGAACCACTTCAACTACCAGCACCTCGGCAAGACTGCGCACAAGTGCCCCGTCTGCGATAAGGTACCTTTACCCTACCATAGACAAAGAATAGTAGTGCAATAAGGGCTACTGATTCGTGTTATTTTGTCGCACTCGGCTTCGCTTCGTCCGTCAAGAATAAAGGCTATCCGACCAAAGAGGCGATGCAGAACCACTTCAACTACCAGCACCTCGGCAAGACTGCGCACAAGTGCCCCGCCTGCGATAAGGTACCTTTACCCTACCAGAGACAAAGAATAGTAGTGCAATAAGGGTTATTGATTCGTCGTCATTTGGCGAACTCGGCTTCGCTTCGTCCGTCAAGAATAAAGGCTACCCGACCAAACAGGCAATGCAAACCATTTCAACTACCAGCACAATGTTCTTCTTTGTTTTTAGGGTTCCGTACCCAAAGGGTAAAAACAGGACCCTATTACTAAGACCCCACTGTCCGTCCGTCTGTCTGTCACCGGGCTGTATCTAATGAACCGTGATAGCTAGACAGTTGAAATTTTCACACATGATGTATTTCGGTTGCAGCTATAACAACAAATACTAAAAACAGAATAAAATAAATATTCAAGTGGGGCTTCCATACAACAAACGTGTTTTTACTAGACATATCGACCGGGATATGAACAGTAATTTGTATTGTTTACCCGTGAACACGATGCATGTAACTGCGTCGAAATATCGGGAGCTCGCAAACAATACAAAAGGTAATCACGGTTCATATCCCGGTCGATATAAGTCTAGTGGAACTAACCGAGAATCATTCAAAACTGTTAACTCTTTTCGTCCTGGTGGTCATCTATACCAACCACCTATTTACATACATCCCCTTCAAAATTGACTGTAAAGTGTTTTCCCTTATTTTAGTCATCATAAGCCATACACTACTGCACGCTTTTATTACTAAAAATTGTATAATTAATAAAAAATTGTGACACAAAGGGTTAAACGTGATTTTTTTGCGTAATGGTACGGAGTACGGAATCCTTCGTGCGCGAGTCCGACTCGCACTTACCCGTTTTTACTCTACCACTTTAAAAATAGCTCACTAAAATATATTTTTTTTGCAGCCAATAGCGTCCCGCGCCAACGTGGAGAAACATATGATGCGGGTGCACGGTGAGAAGAAGGAGAAACCCAGGAACCACGTCTGTCAGATATGCAGGAAGGCTTTCACTGTGAGCATATATTTCTACACACGCATTTCCAACCGTGTACGTCGGATCCCTAACATAAGTATCCACTTTTTTATACAATTACAATTGGTATGAAAACTAGGGTACTTCATGGTATAATAATATACTCCGCCTGGTACTCCATTCCCGTCTTTTCTAGGTCACCTAACTGACACAAGCCTACGTCATCATACGACAGCGCTATATGATAATATGCGATAGCGCTATATATAGCGGCCATGTTGTTGTGACGTAGGCCTGTATCACTCTGGGAATAGAAGACCATGTTTTATTAGACTATGGGGTACTTAAGGGGCTACCCCACGCCAATGACCTTCGATCTGAATCCCTTAGTTTTCTAATGTTTTTTGTAGCTTATTATATTAACAGCAACGGCTTTAAGCAATATAGTATCCCATATTTACTTCAAAGTTCTTCGAGATATTTGGCATCAAATTTGAACAATTTTAGGCTACAAAAACTGGTTTTCTGGCCATAACTTTTGTGTTAATTAGTTTAAAATTAAAACCCTGGACACCTTTTTCGAGACGTCAAAGACGAACCCAAATATGTAGATTTCGTACATGTAAGATCCTTCACTGCAAAAAAACGAAAAAAGTGTTTTTTTTTTTGACAATGTTTAAAAAATTAAAAAAAAGTATTTATCTTTTTCAAAATCCGGTGGACAAAACCGGAGATAAAAGATTGAAAAACAGATAACCGTTTTGTCTTATAATGCAAATTCTATCTGTAGTGCAAAAAAAGGAGATACGATTCAAAACTTGTCTAAAAAACGATGAAAACCTCGGGTAGTCGTACGTAAGTAATATAAGTAAAGAAAGAGTGGTAATTCCATACATCAGTTTTCTTACCAAAACGCGAGTTATTTCGTAGTCGACGTGTAGCGTCAAGTAGCGGAATTTATTAGTACTGCTAGTCGACAATAGATGTCGCGGCGAACAAAAACTCTAATGCTCAACAATTTTCAGGTAATATTATAACTCGAAACTCGATTTTCAACTCCTGCTTCTAATATTAGTTGTAAATTGTTTTAGCAGTACATTTTTCGTCAGTACCGACACTTGACGTTAGATGTCGACTACGAAATAACGCGCGTTTTGATAAGAAAACTGATGTATGGAGTTACCACTCCTTCTTTACTTATATTACTCTATGGTACAATGTAGATAGTGGTTTGTTACCAAATGCCGTTGCGTCCCGACCAACGCAGGGGTCACTCTAATCCCTGCGTATAAGCAAAGACATATGTAACTTCGTATAAGATGAATAAAGTCTAAGGAAAAAACGTGCCTCGGAAATCAAGAAAAAGTCATTCGGAAATCAAGAAAAAGTCATTGGCCTATGCTCGGCTAGATGGCGTGACGACACCGTTTCATATTTAACAATTTTAACACATAGATATCAGTGAATGAACATGGATCAAAATGATATAAAAATAATAAAATCATTTATCCATATATATAAATTATTTCGATAGTTTTATACGTTTTCATTTTGAGTTTTAGTCGTGTGTCGGTAGATGGCAGTAAATTTACTGTGACTACAAAATTTACTATGACAGGACCCTTCTATACTATTTATTCTCTTCGGTCATACCCAGTGATAATAGTCAGAAAAATAGATAATAAAACAGACGCAAAACTCACTCACTGTCTTACAAAACGATGTTTTACAGTAAATTCTCCAACAATTAACCCCTTACTGCATATAATAAAAAATAGCTGTCAATAGGGTTGAATATCATATCCGCCATATATGCATTGTATGCGGTATTTATGTAGTAGTAACACCGATTTAAACTTTCACGATTATTAAACATTATCAAACTGCACTCGGGACTTAATCGCGTTGCTGCTGCTGGAGTCAGGAGCAAACCACTGGATTGAGCTGCATAACCCTAAAATCCTTTCCACGGATCGCCATTTCTACAGTAGAAAAGTGCGGGAAGCCATTGAAATCAAAAAACATTGCAATTTTAATCGGGACGAGGGTTTTAAGATCTCATCCACATGGAATCCAGTCATTAGTAAATGTAAGCGGAAACGAATATCGACAGTCGATAAATCGAATATCGTTAGTGTTGTGTGTCGACAGAGTAACATCCCTAGTGCGCAAAACGTTCAAACTGATAAACAAGACCAAGTGCGGGTAGTTCGAAAAACTCGCGCGGCTAGAAGATGTTGATGTCAACTTGAGCCCATGGTCTAATAAAACGGTATACACCCACTTGCCAGAATTTCATTTGCCATAATTTCATTTGCCATAATAGTCAACAGCCATTATATTGTTTCCCATAATTACATATGCAATACTTATTGTTTACTATATTAGTCACGTGCCAGAAACTTTGTTTCCCATAAAATCAATTTCAATAATATCATTTGTCATCATCATTGTAAGCCATAATTATCACTAGCCATAATAATTTTTTTTTACAGAAACCAAATGCTACTAGAAAAATGGGTTAGGTTAGGTTTGAACTGCGACCCTTACAGAAAAGTAATGCTACTGGAAAAGTGGGTTAGGTTAGGTTTGAACTGCGACCCTTACAGAAAAGAAATGCTATTGGAAAAGTGGGTTAGATTAGGTTTGAACTGCACCCCACACAGAAAATAAATGCTACTAGTAAAGTAGGTTAGGTTAGGTTTGAACTGCGACCCTTACAGAAAAGAAATGCTATCAGAAAAGTGGGTTAGGTTAGGTTTGAATTGCGACCCTTACAGAAACCAAATGCTACTAGAAAAATGGGTTAGGTTAGGTTTGAACTGCGACCCTTACAGAAAAGAAATACTACTGGAAAAGTGGGTTAGTGAGGTTTAAATATTCTATTAAATAATATTATTACAATTAATAATATGGACAACGACACGTATGGCACTCGTACGTTCTGGAATCTAATAATCGGGTAAACAAAGAGTATGTCACATCATTTTTATGGTAAACAAACAATTCGGGCAAATAAAATTCGGGCATATGAGTATTATTTTATATAATTTTCGGACAAACAATAGACAACCTAATAAAACATGGTCTTCCATTCCCAGAGTGACACGGGCCTACGTCACAATAACATTGCCACTTTATTTCAACATAACATGTTACATGGGTACATTATACCTATGGTTAATAAGTTAAAATATTTCTTTATAATTTTATAATTTTCATTTATATGTATTTTAGCTTAAATTTTACAATAACACGTCATTTTTAATTACTCGTTAGCAATATCTTCCGATTCACGAAGGAAATTTCAGACTTTCGGGTAATTCTGTTTATACTACTGGCAACACAGGATAGCGCTGTGCACATTTGACAATTCGGATCTAGATAACTTCATGCCCTGACCGTCATCCTTGTCGAACGCGTGTTAATTGTTATTTCCTTCTCGCTCAGTGTCAGCAGTCGCAGTGTTTTCCAAACTTTTCACGTCGTAAGCTTGGTAATTAATGTGTAACTGTGAATTAGTTTTTTAAACGTTTGTCTTGTATAGATAAATAAAGTTTAATTTAATACATTAGATTTGTTTTATTTTACTATGTTTCTACATGAATAACTTAAAATTAATGCCGTTAAAATAATTTTCACCGTTGGTCAAAATTCTCCCACATTTCAAAGTTTGAGAACCTGTAAACAGCATGATGACGTAGGCGCGTGTCAGTTAGGTCATACGCGAATCTCGGAATGGAGTACCAGGCGGAGTATATTATTATACCATGATGTCAACTTGAGCCAGTCTTCTCCGAGACCACGGGGACAACGCCGTCCTCGAACGTCGGAGGTAAATTTTAAAACTTAAATACGCGATTAAGTTCCGAGTGCAGTTTGATAATGTTATGTAGTAGTAGTTGTCCTGCTTCAAGATAATAATAAATTGTATTTTTCAGGACAAAAAGGCATTAAACCAACACGAGGTGATCCACTCCGGCGCTCGGCCGCTCACCTGCGACTTGTGCCAACAGAGCTTCAAGCAGAAAGCGTCTCTATACACCCACCGCAAGCGAGTTCATAAGGTCTTCCCGGCTAAGAAACAGGTCGAATTCATGGTCAAAGACCAGTAGGACCTTAGGGTCCTGGCCCTGTGGAAATTGACCTCAGGGTCACACTGGTTCGCAAAGTTCAAAAAGCGCTGGTGGCCTAACGGTAAGAGCGGAATTGCAATCCGAAGGTCGCGGGTTCACACCCCGGCTCGTACGAATGAGTTCGGAACTTTTGTATGAAATATCATTTGATATTTACCAGTTGCTTTTCGGTGAAGGAAAACATCGTGAGGAAACCGGACTAATCCTAATAAGGCCTAGTTTACCCTCTGGGTTGGAAGGTAAGATGGCAGTCGCTTTCGTAAAAACTAGTGCCTACGTCAATTCTTGGGATTAGTTGTCAAGCAGACCCGAGGCTTCCATGAGCCGTGGCAAAATGCCGGGACAACGCGAGGATGAATTGACTATTCTACATTTTATTGATACTTGTTATGATGCTCATATTTTAGACTTTAATTTTAATATTTAAGTGACTGTAATCTATGAAATGAAGTTGATAAATAATGAGTATATATTGGATTCTTTATTATAAAGTTCTGTATTTACAAATAAAATAATTTTAGTATATCTTTAGTTTTATTTCTGTCATAAATTATTACAGCTCTCAGCAGTTGCTATGGCCGGGGGGAGGGGCATATATTTAGTTACAAATTTTTAGTATGGGAGAACACCTTCGCGTCTATATTTTTTAAATTTACCGCCTTTTCTACTGACTGAAATGGCTTGCCAAAGTATACAGGGTGGCTAAAAAATAAATGCATTCCCGTTGCCAGGGAGGTTTTGGGATCATACTGAGCAACTTTTACTATTGGACCAACCCCAAAATCGCGAAATAAAATTTACCCTCCAATAGAAAATAGACCAGCCAAAATGTATGAAACAGCCAAATTTTTGTTCGCGTTTGAGGTCGGTCCCATAGTAAAAGTTGCTTAGTATAATCCCAGAACCTCCCTGGCAACGAGAATGCACTTATTTTTTAGCCATCCTGTATAGGCCAAACCCATTTCTAAAAAAAACCTTAAATACTTTGATCTTTCTGAAAAACTAGGCTACGGCATATTCGAATTCCCTCTCTGAGGTCTTAATAACATAATCAATCTTATGCCGCGTCTCATACAAATTCTTCCTCAACTTATACACAATCACATCAGCGGTTTCCTCTTTTATATCCGGAAATTCTGTCATAATCCTATCTCTTATTTCCACGAAAGTCGCGTCGGGGACGCCATCTTGAATTTTTTCGCGCTCTTTTTCAAACGTCACATTCTTCTGTTGATCATCAACGGTTTCTCGAAGATCGTTAGCGAATTTGACTAGAAATTCTTCTAGTGTTTGCTTTATTTTTTCCATGTCATGTTCGGTTAGGTTGTATTGTGTGTTAACGTAGTCGGCCATTACGTTTTTAAAGTTTTGGATGTAAGAGACGACGTTTATGGTTTTTTGGAGGTGCTCTATGTTATCTGTGGTAGGTGTTGGGTCTTCTTTTTCTTCTAGTGGCAGGCATGTTGTGGTCGACAGCAGTCCCAGGAATATTAGTGGCCCTGTAACAATATCATTTGTTTTTATTTATAGTCGGTCTAACGAGTTTGTCAGTAGAAAAAGGCGCGATATTCAAATTTTCTATGGGACGATAACCCTTCGCACCTACCTGCAATAATATGTTACACAACGAAGGCCGCAAAAATATCTGACACGATCTTATTTGTAGAGCCATAAGAGCGTGTCACATTTTTGCGGCATTCGAAGAGTAATATATTATTGCACGTGACACATTTTTTTAAATTTGCCGCTCTTTTCTACTGACTGAAATGGCTTGACAGAGTATATTTACTTGCTAACTAGAGTAGGTACCTAATTAGCGACGCCATCCGGCAAAACAACCTTAGTCACCCATTAATTACGTCACACGTTTAGGGGGGGGGAGGGGGTCAAGAAAATGTGACATATTGTGACATGGGGGAGGGGGGAGTAACAAACTTTGTGACGTCACTTTAACTTCATCAGTAACCGAATTTTTTTTTTAAATTATTTTATTCGCTGTACATTTAAATAACAAGTTTTAAAAACGATAATCGTTTTTATTCTTTTAATTTTCTTTCCTAAGCAGTTTTGGGTTATAAAATTACTAATATTTATATCGTTAAAAATATTTTGATAAAATATTAATAATACCTAGGTACTTACTTAATTCGATTTGGCGATTTCGTAGAAAAAATGTGACGTCACACTAGGGGGGAGGGGTTTGCCAAATGTGACAAGGGGGGGGGGGGTCAAAACACCTAGAAATTCGTGTGACGTAATTAATGAATGACCCCTTATTTGAGGAATGCTATTTGTTTTGTATGATCATTGTCACTAAGTATTCTTATTTTATTCTTCCATCATGATATAGCAATAGGTAAGTATAGTGCAAATAACTTAAAGATGATTCATTTACGCGCCAATGACTTTAGCCTGGTTTATAATTCCCACATAATTCCATTCCGTTTGTACAATAGACTATTTACATAGAAGATACAAATGTTTTTTCACCACACCAGCTCGGAAAGGCTTACTTTGCACTTCAAAAACAGATAGCAAAGTTGCACTTTGCTATCAGTAATTCACATGTAAGGCAAAGTAATCAAATGCAAATTTTGATTTGTTTTCTTATGTTTGCTGGTAGAATTGACTTTTAAATGATGATTTTGGAT
The DNA here is from genome assembly GCF_910591565.1 of Cydia splendana. Taxonomy (NCBI): domain Eukaryota; kingdom Metazoa; phylum Arthropoda; class Insecta; order Lepidoptera; family Tortricidae; genus Cydia; species Cydia splendana. The sequence continues at coordinate 9,514,325 of NC_085983.1, forward strand.
GATAAATATTTAATAACATTCATTTGAATTAGATTTGGTTTGATTTTGTTTGATATTTTACATTTAATATTTGCTTCGGGTTGGTGTGGTGAAAAATTTTGTGTTTCACTCGGGGGCAAATTTTGTTTAACCGTGCTTTGAAACCCTCGCAACGCTCAAGAATCCATTTTTCGAACCACTCGCTACGCTCGTGGTTCAATTTTGGAATCTTTCGCTAGCTCGGGTATCAATATTAGCACGAGCGGTTATACAACAACTTTGCCCCCTTGTAAAACAAATACCTAACTATTTTTTTTATATAATATACTGATCGGCGATTGGCTCTAAGTAATAGTAAGTATTGGTTTGTGCTAAGTAATAGCGTGAATATGTAAAAAACCGACAGTGCGAGTAGGACTCGCGCCATACGGGTTCCATACCATCACACATTATTTTCCTTACGACTGTGTCACGGATGGCCGGTAATTATTATTTGTTGTTAAGTTAGTTGGTTTCTAGTTGACTACGGAACCATAAAAAGCAATTTATTTTAAATACATTCATAATTCATTATTTAAGAGTCCGCAGCAAGCTCGGCCGAATTTCACCTTCCCATACACCCGGAGTTTCGTTCTCATTTTAAAACTATATACGAGTTCGATTGTAATGAAACTTTGCACACACGTATAATGACATGAGGTATATCTATGCCTGTAATAAGTTTATATAGCTCCAGTTTATAAAACAAATGAAATAAAGCAATTACAATACAAAGTTTCAGAGCAAACTATGTGGCTAGTCGCGCGGCGCGCTCATCATTCTTCCGTGGGCTAGTCGTTTTAAAAGAGAGCGTATAACCACAGAATAAATAATAGTACTACCGTACAGAAAGGACACTTCCTACAAAACCGAAGTTTGACAGCGATTCAGGGACGAGAATCATGCTATCCCCCTTTCTAATGTATGGCACTATCCCTTTCGGTTATTTATGGTTGTCAAAATTCAAGTTATTATCCGTGGTCGTGCACGCAAAAGGACGTCAAGTGGTGCCACTGCCAACCCTAAATAATTGCTCGGAGCAATGCTGAGCCGAACGGAGCCGAGTTTGCCTGAAGTCAGGAGTGTCTCCCCACTGGCGTAACTACGTTTGTATGGAGAACCGAGCTGCGGACTCTTAAAAGATTCTAATGTCCTTTCTATCAACAATTGTAATGTTGGCTAGACCTCGGCCCGCTTAGCAAGTTCTGCTGCTGCAGTCTATTCGTAGTGACGCAAACGTATCGATTTAAAGGCTGTTTGCCACATAATAGTCAATAATGATATAAGAAACCGCAGCCCTTCAAGCAATGCCTTCAAGCCATTGTTAAACGTGTCGACATATCGGTCACAAATGTCACAATTCGGTGCTAAAGTAAGGACCACAAGCACGAAGAATATCGTACATTACGTACGTCGCGCGCGTAATTATATTGCTGTCTCGCCCATGTGCCGGCGGTCAATAAGTGCGAGCGGGACACCAATAATTATGCGCATGGGATATATATAGATAGAAAATGGCGGGTCACTGTACGAAATTCTTCGTGCTTAGCGTCCATACTTTAGGTATTTATTTAAAAGTTCACTTCTGTGGACATTACAATTAAGTTATCGACTCTGGTACATATAGTACTATATCCCGTTTTTCTTTGAGTTTCTAGTACTGAAAAAGTACGAGTAGTAGTAGTATTACGCCAGGTGCAGTTTATAAATTACAATTCGAAGTAGTTCGATGTCATGTAGACTACTTAGCTAGGTTTGGGAGGTAGTCCATAAATGGTGAAATGACGGGAGGGGAGGATATTGATAATATATGACGTCACAAGAAAGTACCAAAGTGATGCGTTTTTGAGTATTAGGTACTACCTAAGTATATGTTAGGTAACTACTACACGATTTTTATCTTAGACCAATCAAACAAAATAATAATTAACCTCATTCCACGAAAAGTCATCATATACCTAGCTCAATTAGAAACTTCGTTATATTTCCAAGTAGGCTCTGCTTCCACCGCTTTGGATGTTTGTTATTAAGGCCCGTAGGTTTGTTATTAAGGAGCCCCACTTAAATTTTATTTTTATTTTTTTGTATTTGTTGTTATAAAGGCAGCAGAAATATATCATCTGTGAAAATTTTAACTGTCTATATAACGGTACATGAGATACAGCCTGGTGACACAGACGGACAGCCCGGAGTCTTAGTAATAGGGTCCCGTTTTTACCCCTTGGGTACGGAACCCTAAAAATATGCTTTTTCCAACGGATAGGCATAATTAGGATAGATAACGGGGTTTGCTTTAAATGGCACAGTATCACAATAATCTATTTCCTAAGTTACGTAAGCGAAATACGGCGCGATTCGGAAAATGAATTAGAGATTCACTAGATATGAAATAGTATAAATATGTGACGTTCCACGGAAAAAGGTACCTTATGGCGGCCGCAATAATATTGGAGCGGCGTTAATAATAGCGTAAGCGCCAACCGCCATTCTGCCACCCGCGAATCTCTAATTCATTTTCCGAATCGCGCCGAATGTTAAATTTCTACAGGGTGATTTTGTTATGAAATGAAAAACATTATTTCAGGCAACTAGTGGCCCATTATGTCTGACCATACTCTGTGGGGTGACTATGTAGGTCATACTGAACAACTTCTACTATGGAGCCAACCTTGAAATCGCGAAAGCAAAATCTGCTGTAAATGGTTAGGAACTAGTGCTGCACTCTGGCGGCAGAACATTGCAGTAATACCCCCTATTCGCCGACATGTATGAGACAGCAGATTGTTTGCGTTTTCGGGGTTGGCTCCATAGTAAAACTTGTTCAGTATGACCTACATAATCACCCCTCAGAGCATGCTGGTCAGACGTAACAAAATCACCGTGTAGTACAGTCAAGAGTAAAAATATGGGTGTACAGATCATTACTCAAAAATATGTCCCATAGCTCTTATATGTCGCCGAATTATGGATTATGGCACATAGAACAATTAAGAACTAAGACACTGGCACCGTCCCACCTCCAACGGATGTAAAAGCGGGCGGGGCGGCGGAAAGTGCCGAAATTTTAAAACGTAACAAAATATAATAAGAGCCTCGGTAGAGAGTACCATTTGGAGTTGGAACTCTAGGTCCATGGGGTCCCAGCGCGCATAAGTTGTTCGCAGAAATCGCGAAGCGCCTGGTTGACGTAACTGGTCACCGAGAGCTGGCGGCTACCTCGCACAACGTATCAGCATTGAGATACAGCGAGGAAATGCCGCCAGCATCCTTGTCTCAAGGGCCTATTTTATTTAGATTTAAGCTACATATCTTGTTTATAAACAAATGTTTTTTTATAGCACTATGGGACATATTTTTGAGTAAGTTATGTACACCCATATTTTTACACTTGACTGTACTTTATGATATGAATGATAAACTCACACATTTTCCACTTGAGCAGAATGAACTGAATCTCCGTGTGCACCACACCAACACAATAGTCTGACTGCGTCGCGTCGCACAGCGCGGAGCGATATAAGCAAAATGTAATAATAGTTGTTTTCACCACACCAGCTCGGAAAGGCTTACTTTGCACTTCAAAAACTGATAGCATTTTATTTACATGTGAGGCAAAGTAATCAAATTCAAATTTTGAGTTGTTTTCTTATGTTTGCTGGTAGAATTGAGTTTTAAATGATGATTTTGGATGATAAATATTTAATAACATTCATTTGGATTTGATTTTGTTTGATATTTTACATTTGTATGATTCTACTACTTTAAACTACTATTTTTGTTGACTCGTAGAAAAAGTATTGTATACAATAGTGATATAATCAAGCTTTTCAATCTCGTACCTCACTTAGGCAACTCAGCAAACTTCGTTGCCTAAACACGGTACTCGACTGAAAAGCTCTCTATTATATCACGATTGTATAAAATACTAGTCTGTGTGCGTATTTGTAAGCATGTAGTGTGCGTGACCGCTAAAGACGGCGCTCGGGCGCTCCCCCGCGGCCTGACTACAGGGATGTAGGATCCTACATCCGATATCGGATCGGACAATGTGAAAACGCTCTCACGCAAGGTCTACAGAGCCCCTAGTGTTGGTGCTGTTTCACTGTTGTATACTGACATCCACTTAACTACGCGAAATTATCTTATTCGTTAGCAATCTAAGCAATGTGGTGTCAATAATACCATCTGATTAGGTCAGGTTCGGGAGTTAGAAAAAAACAAAACTTCCGCACAGACATATTAAATAATATTTGATAATATTAAGAACGTATTTTAAGTCGAAAAACGCTCGACATGTTTCACTCCATACTCCGTAGCTTTTTTCGACTTAAAATACGTGAGTGACCCCGTTCTTAATATATTTAATACGTTAGAATATGCTACATTGTTAGGTTTATGAAAGTTCTAATTAATAGATGCATTGGGCACTGTAATGCACATTGGGCCTTACAAGGTTATACAAGCCCCTGGATCTGAAATGTCCTCTGCGTTGATTAAGCCCACATTCGCTCAATCAAACGCCTATTATCCGTTTAGCAGGAGGATGCTGCATTATTTGAAGATTACTTCTAAGTAGGTTCACCTTACTCTTCGTTCGTAGAACGTACAGTACAGATGTAGTGAATAATTAAGCTTAGAATATCTACATTATAAAGTGGAAGAATTACTGTCTTGGGTGAGACTTGTGTCACTAACTAACGGCCTCTGGATCAAGTCTCTCCCAAGACAGTATTTCTTTCCACTTTTTAATTTATTCTAAGCTTAATAATAGCATCGTTCGCAGACGTTACTGCTTGTTAAAAATTAAAATTAGTGCATAATTGTTTTCCTTCGTATTTACTCGGAAACGTTCGTATTTGTCATGCTAGTTCAGTCAATCTCAGTATTTTTTGTACCGAGACTGACTGAAATAGCAAGACACGTTCGTACGTTTTCGTGAAAATACGATGGAAAACAATTATGGACTACCTACATCTGTATAACAAATATTGCTTGAAGACTCAGTAAAACTCTAGTGTCTTTTTGTGCTGTTATGTACTCGTAGAGCTCGCGAACCTTCATGGTTCCGCCATTTTGAAATACACAAAAGAAAACATATCGGACCTATAGGTGAACTTAATGGCTCCTCTTTACGTTGGGCCAACGCCAACGTCAACGAGGGACGCATTTATGCGTTAGAGGGAGCAAGTGATATTGCTATCTCATTCTACCGCATGGCTGCGTCCCTCGTTGGCGTTGGCGTTGGCCCAACGAGAAGAGGAGCCATAATACTACTATGAAGCATTATCATTACACTAGCTGATGTTACTGATTCTACGCAGACGGAGTCGCGGACAAAAGCTAGTATATTATGTCTACAATAATCCAATGTACATTAATAATCATTGCGTAGAAAACTCTACAAGCCAACTACAAAATTAAATCACACCAAAACGCCCACAACTTCTCCCCTTAACAATTCGATTAGAAAGATGTTAAAACAATTCCTTCGTCTATAAAGAACTCAATCTGTGTATTGAGTAAACAGGGTGCCTGCGCGCTGGGGCTTCAAAACGTCGTATGTGTGTTTGTGGCGTTCTGCACAAAAAGGACCTGTACCACTACCACCAGTATTGACACAAAAAAAAATATATTGTATGGTTATGGGTGGGGTTTACAAAGGTGGTACAAATTATTGATGTTCTCCATATCCTGACTTACAAAGGCGTACAATATTGGTAAGTTGACATTGACATATTCTGACATATTCACTCACGTCTATTAGTAACTTACTTTCTATGCATCTCGCTCGTACTCGCATATTAGTGCATGCGAGATGTATAGAAAGTATTCTACGTAGACGCGAGCTAATATGTCAATGTCAAAACTGGTGGTAGCCGTACTGAGGGCCTACCGCGAACACCGAAGTTTACAAATTGCGGGTATCTTTCTGTCACTCTGATAACGCTTTATCACTTCACCTTATAAAACAAAGTCCCCCGCCGCGTCTGTCTGTTTGTATGTTTGTTCGCGTTAAACTCAACGCAACTGAACGGATTTTCATGCGGTTTTCACATATCAATAGAGTGATTCTTGAGGAAGGTTGAGGTGTATAATATGTTAACCGTGCGAAGCCGGGGCGGGTCGCTAGCATGGAGTAAAACAGAACGATGCCCGCAATTTGAGAACTTCAGTGTTCGTGGTAGACCCTCTGTATCCTCATCATGAGTTTTTCGCGGCCTTAAACGCGACCCGATTCGAACTTTAAGATACGTCAGTTAATAGATCTAGAGACGATATGGATTAGATATGTCAGTGTCAAATGTGACGTTTCTTCAAACAAAAACGTAAACGTAACACATCTAATCCATATCGTTTCTAGATCTATTAACTGACGTATCTTAAAGTTCGAATCGGGCACGTCAGCAGCTCAAACGCAGTCTCGCTTGTGTTTGACACGGCGTCGAAAAGATTAATTCATACCATAAAGAAATAAGTAACTTTATTCATCCGGTTTCTTAATTGACCGAGCGTTAGCGAAGGTCGCCGTTTCAGCTTAAAAAAGCTTTTGACCTAAAAATACTCCCTTTTCTCAATTCTAAGTGAACTTAATACCTTTTAGTTTGGAGCCAGTTAGTCTATATATAAAGTATTGACAAGGCACGCACTAATTGTTTACAGGGAGACCATTTGTCTCGATTTGCAGGTGACAGCTGACTTAGGGGAACTTGGGGACACGGGGGACAGGATTATAAAAAAAAAAGTTTTGGATGTTCAGTCAAACGGATCAGACTATGTACTTTCTACCATTCTCTAATTGCTTATATAAGCCCCTGTATTTAGTACAAATATGTTTTACAGTTAGTATTTACCTCGCGTTGGTGTGGTGTTGCACTCGGTAGCAACACAATACCCACATGGTACACAATAGACACAATAGACGGTGCAGGCAGGGGTTCAGTTCAGGCAGACCGAAAAGGAGATGGCGGGACGACTTGGACGCATTATTTCTACCCCAAATGGTGGGAAAATGCCCATGACAGGGTCGAGTGGAGAAAACGAGGGGAAAAGCCTTTGCCCAGCTGTGGGACACCAAAGTAATAAAAAAAACTCGGTAGCAAAAGTTTTTGTTTAATCCTCGTGCCTTGAAACCCTCGCAACGCTTAAGATTCCACTTTTCGTTAATAATTTTAAAATTTTCGAGTACTTCCAGCAGCGGTGGTTTATTCCATTTTACAATATTTTATTTAACTTGCAATGTGTATTTCTTGTGTAAGTGAAATGTAATTTCTTATGAGAAATAAATATCTTTTAACCGAACTTGCAATGTGTGTATGTTCGGGTCAAATCTTGCAAAATTAGACCCTAGAGACCTTAGAGCTGATCTGATGAAAGACAGGAGGTGGCCATAGGAACTCTGTGATAAAACAACGCAACCTAATTTTGTTTGGGTTTGTTAGAATGTCTCGATGAGTATTAGTTGCCTGTGGAAAGAAAAGTAGAGTCAGTGATAAAAGATTGTAGGTATCAATAATGAAATTTTTGACAAAAAACTTATTTCCTTTAATGTGTAGCGTCCCTTATCTTTAAGAACCACACATTTAATATAGAAACTAGCCTAATCCAGCTAATACTAGTAATGAAGCCTCAATTACACTACTTATCATAAAACTACTGACTTATTCATGAAGATATTTATTTCACCCACAAATAAAAACCTTGCCCTATTTGCCCCCGTCTCCCCTGTTCATTATAATACAGTTTACCCCGATTCGTATATATAAAGGGTCCAAATGGTATCTTGGACAGAAGCAAGTTAGCTGTTGGGCAAAATGTTTTTTCAAATCAATAAGGTGGTGCTCCTGATCGTATTTAATATATTCTTAATGGTTACTGGTGAAAACTATAAGGTAAGTAACTATAAATCCATACATACTATATATCCATACTAATATTATAAATGCAAAAGTGTGTCTGTCTGTCTGTTATGTCACCTCTTCACGCTTAAATCGCTGAACCGATATCATCTTCTTTGCGTTATCCCGGCTTTTTACGGTTATCACGGCTCATGGGAGCCTGATGGGGCCCGCTTGACAACTAATCCCAAGAATTGGCGTAGGCACTAGTTTTAACGAAAGCGAATCTGACCTTCCAAATCAGAGGGTAAACTAGGCTAGGCCCTTATTAGTCCGGTTTCCTCACCGAAAAGCGGCTGATTAATATCAAATGATATTTCGAACACAAGTTCCGAAAAACTCATTGGTAGGAGCCGGGGTTTGAACCCGCGACCACCGGATTGAAACGCACGATCTTACCGCTATGCCACCAGCGCTATACTTAGTTGAAAATTGGTATAGATAGTTTGAGTCAAATTATTTCAATCTGAATTGGGCTCCCGATCATTTTTATTTGTTCTTAAAAACAGCTAAGTATGTAAATATCGTAGCCAGTGAACGCAATTGTAGCACTCGTAGCTCGGTTTACCGCACCGAAAGAAAGCTCTAAATATCCTTAAATAGCCTTTTGGACGCCAATGACCGATATATCCGCACCGCAGGTTCAACGCCAAAGACCGATTAATCGGTCACAGACTACAGAGCAACATAGACCTACATCCATATGCATAAAGTTCAATTTCAGTTTTGACACTTCGGTGACGTGGCGTCTGAGTGACAGCTTTTGTGTTTGACACGGCGTCGAAAAGCTTAAAGCGGCGTAGCACACGAATATACATTTTTTCTCTTGTTATGGTGCCACAAGGCTGCAAGGGCGTTGCCAGCGAGTGAATTAGGGGGGGGGGGAGTTGATATCGCTGGAGGCCTAGGGAGGGGCATACATATGTGAAATTTGAGCTCTGAGATTTTGGGGGGCGGCTGCGCCCCTCCTGCTCCTCCTGCCTATGGCTGACCGGCACACTTATTTGTTACAGGATGAAACTATGGATCGGATTCCAAAAAACGGAAGAGCGAGGGTAGTATTCACCCCCATACGGGGCAAACGGATGTTCGCCGATAACAGGTAAATTATTAGTTTGATACAAAGTCCCTAGCCCCGTCTGTCTGTATGTATGTATGTATGTTCGCGACAAACTCTAAAACCACTGGACAGATTTCCATGCGATTTTGATCTATCAATAGAGCGATTCTTGAGGAAGGTTTAGGTGTATCATTTAATTGTTACTAGGTTTACCCAGTGCGAAGCCGGGGCGGGTCGCAAGTTAATAATATTCCTAATCGATACATATCGATAAAATAACGCACAGTTTATGGTATCAAAATAATTGCAGAGTTATCTTGTTATCTTGGTCTAACTCTTCTTACTGTAAGTATTTTTAAGGTATTTTAGAAGGAAGTTTTTAAGTCAAGACTCACAAAGAGTTCTAGCGCCTGAAGAAAGTAAAAATAAAATCAAAGAAAAAAAATTTAAAAAATAATTTTGTCGTGACTGAGGCAAAATCTTCGATGCCCCACTCTTGTAATATTACGCGAAACTCTGCGTAGGGGGCGCCACTACCACAATATCTGGGGGTCTACCGCGAAACATGAAAATCGAAATTTAGTTATCTGCCTCTTTAAAATAAGAGTACATGATAGAGAGGTTAGATAACGAAAGCCCTTGTTAACAAACCGCCTTGATGCATCAATGTCATATTTTATTGTCTGTGAAAACTTGTCAAAAAACAGTTTATGGCAAAGAGAATTAAATCACTACGTTGTTTATGGAACAGTAGAGTCGGACCAAGAAAAGTCTGCAGCGGATTTGATAGCGCATGCAGTGCAAGTGTTATTTATACGTCATAACTCATAATTTAATAGAAGTTTGACGGTTAAAATAACACTGGCACTGCAAGGGCTGTCAAAATCGCTGCAGACTTTTCTTGGTCAAACTCTATGTATAAGTTACTCTATGGTTTACTGGAGGCGCTAGTGCTGCACTCCGGCGGCAGAACATTGCAGAGTGAAAATAGTACAGTAGAATCCGTTTATTATTACTCCGCTTATACTGACCAACCGCTTACTATGACGTAATTACTATGCAAAGTTTGGTTTTCATATAAAATTCTTTGTGAAAATTCGGATAAGATGACTTCGCTTATAGTGACAAATCGCTTACTATGACCTAAAAATCTTATTTCCGTGAAAATATGTCCGGTTATACTGACACATTCGCTGGTTTTCGTGGCCGTCACCACATCTTTCCCTGCGAGGATGATGTTTGGTGCTTTCGTGGCGTGTAAGGTATTTTAGTTTTGATTCTCAGTGACAAGTTAATATTTGTTACAAGTTTAATATAAAACTCATTTATCACAAAGGAATTTGAGATTAATTTTGAAAACATAACAAAAATAAAAAGTTGTACTACTATGTTTTATATGACATCCGCTTAGTATGAAGTGTTAGTCACTTCCCTTCGATGTCATTATCATTATAAGCGGATTCTACTGTAATAATTTACAGAGACACATTGCTGAGGATGCTGGAGGCGGCCGACGCGCTAAAATACTATTACGACCAGCTGCCCTACTACGACCCTCAGGCTGACGACCAGGAAGCTAAAGGTACATCATCATAATTCCTCCTTCTTGCTTCTAGAGATGCGGAAAACGCTTCACTGAGTTTATTTTATAATTAAAATAACACATAAACTAAACATAAAACTAATTAAAAACTAAACTTAAATATAAACTAAATAAGTATAAAATAAATTGCCTACTGAAGCCCGTCCCGGGCTGCCCCCGACGCAAAGGTGCCCATCACGCTCGCTGCGTTGCCGCATTGGATTGCGATGGACAACCTTTGCATCAGGAAAAACCCGGAGCGGGGGTCAAGGCAAGCAGGCGACGACCCAGCTCCCGGAGGAAGGACTTTCCCTCAGCGCACGAGCAGCCTGAGGTTTCGATGGTTATTTCGAGTCACTGAGTTGAAAAGATTGATTCATATCTTTCGCTCGCGGTGATATGTATCACTCATTTCGCTCATTTCGTTCATTTCGCTCAGTGGATCTGTAAGCTATATTGTTCACGGGTGAGTAGAGAGAGATGTCAATCATCAATCAGATGACATAAGTGCGACCAAGATGGCGAATCACGTGACACGATCCCGCCATGTTTTGCCGACACCTTCCGAATTCTTCCAAACCGCTCCGAAACCTATTCGCATCGTCTTACTCGCTCGTCACGCTCGGCCGGCTCATTCGAATCATGAGTGGGAAAGAGCGGGCAAGGAACACTGAGATACTGAGGGAAATGAGCGAGTTGAATCTGCACTGAATTGAAGAGTGAGTTCAGTCAAATGATGCAGTTCATTTGAATCACTCACTCTGAACGACACACGCCTACTTGCTACGTTCTCGGGTGAATCAACTTTTAGAACACTGTTTTCGTGTACCTACCTAGACCCCCTAGCAAAAAAAAAAAAAAAAAAAACTATCGCAGCAGAAAAAAGTTTGCTCCCATACAAACATGGTGAGTCACTGATTTTTGTATGGGCTCAGGCTCAGGTGGTAAGAGACCGACGGACTACGACGCATGTCTCGAAAAACGGCCTGCGTTTTCACCTTAAGGAATAATAGTAGATTGTACAACAAGGGCATAAAGTGACCCATTTTTACCCGAGGCAATTTTTTGGTCTGAGCGAAGCAAAGACCCGCCAACTAACTTTTTATTTTATTTTTTTAATTTTCAACATGTGATCAGAGTTTCAGACGCTTGGTTTTCTGCCAAGTCAAACATTTCGGAGCATTTTTGAACGATAATCGACTCCTATTTTATGTGATTTACTAAAATTATTGACATAAAATACGGATTTCTAATACATTGTAGCAAAAATAAAATAATATAACAAGTTTTGTCATCTACACAATTTTATTGCTCAGTAAAATTGTGCAATATGCTTTAACTGTTTGGCTGTTGAGACCGATTACCTTAGTCTTAGAAGAAATTTTTACTTTTATGCTCTAGAGCATAAAATGCGATTTTATGTCGTCTACGCACGACATAAAGGTGCACTTTTTGAGCATGAGAAGTGAAAACTAATATTTTATTTGTCATACTTACTAACGAACTTGTCATACAGTGACCAAGAAAGTAATATTCACGCCGAAGCTCGGACGGAGTTCTGACGACGCGTTCGAGAAGCGAGGCTACGAGAACGACTTCACGCCGAGACTCGGCCGGCAGGCTGACGCCGTCACCGCCTCCGACGAAGTGTGAGTATCGCACAATATAAGGGAGATAGACTAAGAACACAGAAATACGCCTGAATCCAGTAATAAGGATAGCAGTATTCTGAGCTAAGCCGGCAGGCTGAAGCCGTCACCGCTTCCGAATGGCTTCCGACGAAGTGTGAGTATCTTATGGTACAGTATAAGGGAGGTAGACTAAAGAACACAGCCGTTGGATCCAGTAATAAAGATGGCAGAGTTCTGACGACGCGTTCGAGAAGCGAGGCCACGAGAACGACTTCACGCCGCGGCCCGGCAGACACGGCAGACAGGCTGATGTGGTGACCGCACGAAGTATAAGTACGAGTCCGAGTAGGTATATTCTATGATATCCCGATTTTGCAGCCATGGAATTTGATGATGAACTAGTCTCGAATTTAATTTTATTATTAATTTGTGTTATAATGTCCTATATTTTTTTTTACTATTCTCCTACTAGATTAGATTAGATGATTAGATGATTTATTTCATGAAAGACAATTACATAATAAGTTTGCATTGATGTCAAAAATATAAGAATTTCTATCTAGTTCTAATGTAGAATATTCTTCAGTTACAGACAGGACGCGTCGCTAGACGGCAGGTCCAAGTATTTCTCCCCGCGTCTGGGCCGCACTGTAGAGCTGACTCCACGACTTGGCAGGTCGTACAACTACGGTAAGATTTTGCTTCATACATATAAACTAAAGGACGCTTTTGTACGCACTCGCCGAGCGCCTGCAGAGAACTGGTATAGTATGAATTTTCTAATGATTTTTTATTTGAACCACCACTATATAGCCGCTTTTTAAACGACATTGTTGCTATGGCACGCGCTCTACACGGGAGCCCTCCGGTCGCACAAAAGGTTTAACAGATTTTAGGGTCTTAGGCGTAAAAATCATTTGAGAAAATTCATACTATAGCTTTCGGCCTCTGCTATAGTGATGTGCAAGATAGCTCAAATTAGGGATGTGCGAGCTCGATTGTAAATGATTTGTAAATTATTCTTTTCGTTCAGACAAGATTATTATTGATTATTTTGTTAAGGAAAGTATTATATAAGGTGCCCCTGCAATTTAGACTGCAGGGTTAATTTAAACTAATCTTTCATATCTTCCATGTTTTACATTAGATATTAACTAGAGTCACACACAACACATCTTTTTCGCTACCTGGACATATATGGCACTCTTAATAATGTAATGTATATTTTTATTATTTTTCCAGAATTATACCCCAGCAAAGTCCGTATAGCCAGAAGCACAAATGGGACTAAATCATAGACACACTGAGCGAATGAATACCTAATCCTAATAATTAATAATATTGTGAATATCTGCATACCAGTTAGCGTTGTATTGTAATATAATGTTTTGGACGAAGTACTTAATGTAACATGTACTTATTGTAAGGATGCTAGTCATTAAATAAAGGAATGATTAAAGAATACTTTTTTAATCTTTATTCTTTACTAGTTAGAGCATTTTATATTTTTAAGTAGGGTATCTAGACCGGGCGGTGCCCGGGCCGAGGCATCCGACATGTAATTTTCTATGACGGCTGATGGTGATCACGTGGTGCTTTCCATAGAAAACGAAGAGCCGTAAGCGCCGGCCCGGCCCCGGTCCGGTCTAGCGTGAGTCATCCGTAATTCGTCTATTACTATGGCCCCTGTTTAATAACGGCCACCTCTAAAAATGAATTATATGGCTAGGCTAGCTAAGGTGGCTATAGTTCGTTTTTTTAGCATTAGAAAGAACTTCGCAGAAGTAAGCTTGTGGTTCCAAATCCGGCACTTTTAGCGGTAATAATTTGAAGTAAATTATATGTATTGACCATGCTACATTAGATAATTCAATAATTATTAACAATTAAAGAGCCTGATAAAAACTGTACGCTTGCTTCTGTGGAGTTCTTACTAATGCTAAAAAAAACGAACTATAGTTATTGAAGGGTGGCCAGTTATTGAAACTTTATACTAAAATGAATTCTTTTTTATAGGTGAAAGAATTTATTTTTAGTATAAGTTGGCCAGTTATTGAAGATTTACTATACTTTGTCAAGTTTCTCTGTCAGGCTTTCTAACTAGGCTATTGAAAGCGATGGATAGATTGGATGGATGGAGTTTACTTTATTTATTTAAATACATAAATCAATTAACAACAGTATCATAATGTCAATACATAGACTACACAGACACTTCATTACGTTTAGAAAGAGCACGAGGTCACCACACATATGTACAATTTTACTTGTAAAATGCTACGAACCCAGCGACACAATAAGAGTTGTATTCTACGCTATTTTATACTATAATAACCCAAGAACAACCCTAAAGCTTAAAAAACAACGGGTTGCACTCCGGGAGTGCCGGCAGAAGTGAAAACTCAATGACATTGTAACAGTTTTTCGATCAGGTCACGTGTCCGTCTTACGAAGCTTCTTACGTCTTACGCTGTCGCGAGTTTAACATTTTTTCCCCATCACAAAAAGTGCGCAGCGCCGCTAAAGAAGCTTTCACTTCAATAATTATAAATATTATTGAAGTGGAAACTTCTTTATTAAAATACTTTAATTAGTAGTCCTCCTGATTGTGGGCGCAACTGAAATAAGCGGTCTGTCTGCCATACTACCTTGATTGACTTGTGCTTCGTCTTACTGCAAAACGTAATTGAAGACCAAAAAAAGTAAGACAATGTTGCCACTTTTTACTAGCGCGTCTTGTATTTATGTAAAAATAAGTAAATAAAAGTACTTTTTTATATCGTAGGAGTAAAATTACTAATAAATAAATTATCTTAGCGTGATTATTTATCAAAATGAATTAACTATTTTACAATAAAATTATTGCAGTGGCAACATTGTCTTACTTTTTTTGGTCTTGAAATACGATTTTCAGTTTAGTAGTTGAGGTGGTCTGTGCGTCAATCTAAACAAACGTCGTCGGCGTTTCGGCGGCGGCAGTCCATGTCGTCGGCGAAGCGCTCCACCTGGTTGGGCGTGGTGCTGATCGTGCTGCCGCGGACGAACTTGGAGGACCCTGCCACATACAACGACAATGGGGTTAGCAACTGATAATGGTTTGCATAGATGGCGCCATCATAACTTGTCCAGTTTTCTATGAGATTTGGCTTAAGGGCTGGCATCTAGGGCATAAAATTACCAAAAAAAGTTTGACGTGGGCTATCAAATAAAATCGCTGCAGACTTCTTGGCCTAACTCTACATATATGTATACCTACATAATATAATACCTTAGAGCATTTAATAACTGGAGTGGCCATTAAGAGCTTACCCCTCTGCCGAAAAACTTGCACAATTGGGCAAACTTTTGTATGGACTTAGTTGGCTATTTGTACGTTACGTACAAATCATGTAGAAATAGCAATCCATTTGACGTCCCCTCCCCCGCAAAAATTGGCAGACTGTTTCGTAAAGAAAATGACAGCGATGACATCTCCTAGGTTTCTAAATGCTCTACTTAAGTATAAAAAACAACGGGTGAAAACTCAATGATATTGTAACTCAAAATATTAATAACAGCGCCATCTAGTGCAAAATGTCTGCAGCACTATGTATAATTGAGGTTAACGCCATCTAGCGTTATTTCGTCGCATTGCTTGAAACCCCTAAGCACATCACTGTGAGTAGAGAGTTATATTAGTACCAGTTTGAGGGAAACTCACTAGATGGCATTTAAATCAAAAAAGAAAAACTCAATGACATTATAAGTGTCCGTCACCCGTGACGTCACGTCTTACGTCTTACGCTCTCGCGAGTTTAACATTTTTTCCCCATCACAAAAAGTGCTCAGCGCCACTAAAGAAGTTTTCACTTCAATAATATATAGTTTGTACTATACCTTGCCCACCCCGTGGTATACAGGGTGGCCGGTACGCCTTCGCCTGTCGCAGCAGTACGGTCGTGTTGGAGATGTCCGCCTGCCACGCCGCCAGCATATTCAGTATTCCTTTTTTTAAGGAGAAAAAGTCCACTTTATTACCTGAAAAATAGGATAAGATGCTCTAGAGTAGCGATGAAAATTACATGAAAGATACATAGGTATCTTTCAAAGGCCCCTGTATTTTTCAATAAAATACAGTATCTTTCCTTGCGGATCTTCGATTGAATCTTTCGCAAGTTTAAGTTTTTTACGTGTAAAATACATTGTATTTTTCGCATTATTATATTATATTATGAATAGTGACTCGGAACGTATTGGCTCTCATACAAACAAAACAGGTGACTTTTCATTCCGCTCAGACTATATTTCGATATCAGTTAACTAAAGAGGTTGAAATTATCAATTATGACGAAATACTTATAAATTGGAATCGTTAATCTATGCTCTATGTGACATGTGACATGAACGTGAAGTCAATTTTGCGTCAAAGGCATGACAGATTGACAAGACAAGTCATTATTAAATAAACATGTAAAATACACAGTATAAAACAGATATACGTGTATGATTGTATTTGTCAGACAAACGTCAGTTTTGTTTTTATCGAAAGTTACATGTATTTTATAGGAAAGATACAAAGTTTCGAAAGAAACAACATGAATCTTTCGCCATTTCCATCTCTACTCTAGAGTCGAACCAATCTCTACAGATGTAGTGCATAATTATTTTCCATCGTATTTTCTCGGAAACGTTCGTATTGTCATGTTACGTCAACGTCAGTACTTTTTGTACCGAGACTGATGCAACAAAACTGCCTGGATCTGTCACTGAACAACCTGACTTTAACCCACATTGTTTGATCATGTAATGTTTTAATCTACCCTCAACTGGTTTAAGGACCCATTTGAGGGTAGATTTTGTTTACATTTAAATACCTAAAGATACAAAGTATAGAACAGTTGTACTTAAGGACTATACTTAGTTACCATGGTCTAATAAAACATGGTCTTCTATTCCCAGAGTGACACAGGCCTACGTCACAATAACATGGCCGCTATATATAGCGCTATCGCATATTATCATATAGCGCTGTCGCATGATGACGTAGGCTTGTGTCAGTTAGGTGACCTAGAAAAGACGGGAATAGAGTACCAGGCGGAGTATATTATTATACCATGCTTAGTTACCTGATTTTACGGTAAGTACCTAAAGTGGTGACCCCGACGTGAGAGCCTTTACGAGCTGGTGTGGTGGAAAAATGCTGCGTCCTGCAACACCGTCGACGCTGCTGTATGTGTCCCGTCTATCTTCATTATATTACGAAGGTGGATGACATCGTAAAGTATGTGAAAGCGAAGACCGGATTCATCCTGAGGGTCGCGAAATTGGAATCTTGACACCACGAATTTTAATTCGTTTGTGGTGAGCGTTCCGACTGAACATCTAGCGACCTTCACCAAGGAGGAGTTTTGGCCGAAGGGTGTCGACGTTAAAAGTTTCGGTGGTTCGGCGGCCGGCTCCCTGACATGGTTGCGAACTGCATCGCAACCATAATGTGATTTTCTAATGTTTCGTTTTAAAATATATTTTTATAATATGTACCCGGGTGAATATCCCAAGCAATAAAATTTGATGGCAAGACTGAAAACGCTGGTGCAGAAAGTCAAAATAGTCATATACTATTTTTTTTTGGAAACATCTCTTAGCTATCGACCTCGGGCAATAACTAATATTAAAATATGAAATAATTTAATCATTGAAAAAAAAAGATAAAGCCCCAATTTTTCATTCAGGTGGGTTGTCCGGAACCCAGTTATTCTTGTTTAATGCCGCATAACTCTAAAACTATACAAGATATCAAATTCGTTTTTAGATCATTATAATACCATATCAATAAAGAACCCTTTAAAATATTACTTGCTTACTAACTCTTTAATAAACCCCCTTATTATGCGTAAAGAAATTTGTCCGGCAAAATAATCCTTATTACCGCGGACAAATTTCGTCGACGGTTATTGGCTAAGTTTGATTTCGTACGCCCCCCCGCCTCCTGCACACTTTGAGAGTCAGTTGTGCCGCGGCTCTCACCGCAAGAAGACGTCGACGTGATGCCGAATAGATCCGCTACACACGTGAGTCATGTCATTTCGATGTTACGGGGACAAAAAAAATATCATTCCGGAGTTTGCTATATGTTTTTTGTTTCATATTTGTTATTTTTCAAATATTTACAGATCGTGTATTTTGTACTTGTGAGTTTAAATGTCGCGATAGTTAAAGAATGTGGGATTTAGTTATTTTTTTATAATTTTATTTCACCTCGGTTTATCATTCCACCAATTTCATTCCGGTGATTTCGGTGTAGTAAAATGGCTTTAATACCCACCAGAATGAAAATAACACCGGAATGATATCAAAAGTAGCTTCACTTTTGTGTTTAAGTATTATTTGGGGGCACTGCCATGCCCCCGCCAAGTCCGACAAAATAAGATTCCGGCTGTACCTTGGCGCCAAAAGTTCTGTGTCATCTTCTGTACTAACTGCCATCTGGTAAGTATATTGACTTTTTTGTGTTCGTAATTTAAGTCTGGAACACTGACCAAGGGCTCACCCACTAAAAAATGTCCTGGCGTCAGTGGGACTCTTGTGGTACTGTCTATTTCACAAAGAGGACGACTATTTAGACATGCCTCGACCTGGGTCAACAGAGTCGCTAATTCTTCATAAGTCAGTTTAGTATCCTTATTTACTGTGGCTAAATGTCGTTTGGCAGACTGAACTCCCGCTTCCCACAGGCCTCCGTATGAAGGCATTCTTGAGGGTATGAAGTGCCACGTTGTCCCTTCAGTCGTTAGCAGTTCTGCCACCTCATTGGTTAAATTGTTTTTCCCAGGTTCGAACATGTATTTCAACTCTTTAGCAGAACCAATAAAATTGGTACCATTATCGCTCCAAATATCTTTACAATGGCCTCTGCGCGCAACAAATCTTCTAAAAGCAGCTATGAAAGCTTGTGAAGTTAGATCCGATACAGCCTCAAGATGAATAGCTTTCGTAGCCATGCATACGAACAAACAAATGTACCCCTTGGTCGCATGATGTCCTCGGCCTTTAGATGTTCTCATTAAAATAGGTCCAGCATAGTCAACGCCACTATTTAAAAAGGGACGATTTTGGTTAACTCTGACTGTTGGCAGCTGGCCCATGAACTGATTCTTGACTTTAGCTTTGTCTCCAACACAGGTCTTGCAATTGTAAATGCATTTTCGAATGGATGACTTTAAGCCGATAACCCAATATTTGGTTTTCACGTAAGTCATCATTAACTGGTTCCAACCATGAAGTGTTCTAGTGTGGGCCTCATTAACAATTAATTTTGTAATATATTGGTTGCGTGGAATAATAATTGGATGCTTTGTCTCTTCAGACATTGAGGCATTTTGAAGACGTCCTCCCACTCTTAGCAAACCTTTCTCGTCTAAGAATGGTGCAAGTGTGATTAGGGTACTTCTTTTCTTAACTCTTCCATCTTTCTTCAAATCGTTTATATCTTTTCCATATACTAAATTTTGATAGAACCTTATACATTGTTCTTCCACTTTTTCCATTTCTTTAACTGTTATGTGTTTATTCTCTTCTAGTTCTCTTTTTCTTTCGGTCAACATTCTTCTACAATAAGCTCTCATTTCTCATTCTCTCTTCATTCGTGACATTGTTGAAAATCTCTCCCATATAGGCTTTTCATCTACAAGTACATGACATGTCGTTTTTGATTCTAATTCTGTTTGTGCAATTTCTCTTTTTTCATATTCAACTTGATCGCTCTTAAGCCATTCTGGCCCACTCCACCACAGATCTTGTGTAGCTAATTCTTGAGCTTTGACTCCTCTTGTCGCGTTGTCCGCAGGATTGTCAGCAGATTGCACATGTCTCCAACGATCATTATCTATCAATCGTGTAATATCTGCTGTCCTATTTGCTACAAATGTTTTCCAGCGACTAGGTTGAGATTGCAGCCAAGCTAGTACGACCATTGAGTCCGTCCAAACAAATATTTTATTTTTATGAATCTTCAGAATTTCTGCGACATCACTGATCAATTCTGCTAATAAGGCTGCACAGAAAGCTCTAATTTTGGAACAGAAAGTTGCTCTAGACGCGATCATAGAGACGTGTACTACACTACCTCTAACAACCTTCAAGTACGTCACGGCTGCATAAGCTTGAGTGGATGCATCTGAAAATCCGTGCAGCTCAATGTGATCATCTTCTCGTGTCATGTTTAACCAACGCTGAACCTTGACGTTTTGTAAATGTATCAGTTGTTCCCTATAGCAAATCCACTCGTCTGTCAAGTCCGATGGTAACTCATCATCCCAACCCAGATGACTCAACCATAACTTCTGAATTAAAACTTTAGCAGTAATTATTACAGGTGCTAGCCACCCAAAAGGGTCGAACAGACGAGCAACATCAGAAAGTACAGACCTCTTTGTTATAGGACTTCTCATCTCAGGTAAGTTTACTGTAATTTCAAACGTATCGTCTTGTCTATTCCAGGTGAAACGAAAAATCTTTATTATTTTGTCCATTTTGATTTCTAGCGTGTCTCTTGTACTATTGTCTTCTTTCAAATATTCTAAAACTTCATCGGAATTACTAGACCATTTTTGCATTTGAAATCCTCCTCTTCTCATTATTCTTTGATTTCTTGGCACATTTTCTTCGTTTCTTCTATGTTTTCATTTCCTGCCATTAGATCATCCATGTAAAACAACTTCTTTATTACTGGCGCAGTTTCAGGAAATTCGTGAGCTTCATCGTCGTACTGTACTTTCTACTGTATTGCTTATTTCTATAGGCTTTGTATTGCGGTAACTCAAATGGAAATTCTAAAATTGTACCTATTAAATTTGTGGGACAATTTTTTCGTTTTTAAATTGAAAGAGCTTGTTATCTCGAGTAGAAGTACCATAAATTGTGCCCATAATTTAGTAAAAGTGGCACTTTTTAAAGAAATACTCGATATGCTAGATGGGCATTCGAAATAAATTTTCGGTTAATTATTGAACTTGGCTGATTTAGGCAGTTCTTAGCATTTTTCTCATTTTAGTGTATATATGTCATTCCTGTGTTTATTTTTTTCATTCCGTTGGGAAAAATGTCATTCAGGTGGAGTGTTATATCATTCCTTTGCATACTTATCATTCACGTGCGAGTCATTTTTTTCATTCCGGTGGAAAAATGTCATTCAGGTGGAGTGTTATATCATTCATGTGTATACTTATCATTCACGTGCGAGTAAATTTTTTTAATCTCCGATAATTCTCAAAAGGCTTAAGATATCAAGTGCTCTGTAAGAGGCTTATCAAAGAACAGTTTGAGGTGTCGATTGACATTAAAAGAAACATCGAACGAAACGTAAATAAAGAATTACACCGGAATGACACAAAAAACTAGTACTGTTGAAATTGACCCACCCATGCTAGTTTTTAAGGTATTTATGGGCCACTAGTTGCCCGAGATAAAGATTTTCATTAAAAAAAAATACTTACTCCGCCCGTGTAATCTGGCAATAAGGGTAGTCAGCTTCATCACCGCGCTGAGATGCCAAGAGTACAGTCGGATCTTCAGCTTGCTGATCTGGTACATGGTGGTTTTCTTCTCGGCGCGTGTCATTTTCGTGGTGTTGGCCTTAAGCAGGTTTAGCAGTCTGGGAGAACGTGGGATTTTTTGGTTATTTGCCTAAGCCTGACCCCAGAATTTGATCTCGACATCTATTAAAGCCTGACCAGGAATATATGATCACGCGCCATGTTGCGGAGTTTTACTGGAACCAATGGAACTAATTTTTTCATACTGTACTGAACTGTCATCCTATACATGAGAATAACAGCGCCCTCTTGACAATGATCATATATTACTGGTCAGGCTTTACTTGTGGTTCAAATGATTTAAGTAAGGAACGAGTGGTCTATACATAGGGTTACCCATGCTCCAATTTCACCACGGTGACAGGCGCGACAATTGTAAAACATCACTGTTGCTGACGTCACAGGCATCCATGGGCTACGGTTACCGCTTACCATCGGGCGGGCCGTATTCCTGTTTGCCACCATCATTGTTTTATATAAAAAAAACTTTATTATATCGGAAAAAAACAGATATTTCTCTTGCTAAGTTTATGACAATTGTCACAAGAAACACTACAATTGTCACGAAATTCCGACATATAACTCATTACCTGTCAAGAATTACCTACAATTCTTCTAAATCTTGACAATTGTCAGAAACTTCGCAAAAGAAATATCTGTTTTTTTCCGATATAATAAAGTTTTTTTAAATAATACAATGATGGTGGCAAACAGGAATACGGCCCGCCCGATGGTAAGTGGTAACCGTAGCCCATGGATGCCTGTGACGTCAGCAACAGTGATTTTACAATTGTCGCACCTGTCACCGTGGTGAAATTGGGGCACTCAGGAATTTTCCTGACAAGACAGGAATTTTGGCCGTTTGACAGGAATGCGGCCGGAATACGAAAATGTCAGGAATTTTAGTTAAGTAACAGACTTTTCTATTATGTACCTAAAAGGTAATATTCAAATTTCCCAACATAAATCTAAAACAAATCAAACTTAAACAATGTACCGAGCATACATAGATATCGCTTACGGCTGGCCCAAATCCCCCCTCCCCTCGCCGATATGTCATGTATATACGTCAAAACCATGAATGAATATGTATAGGTATAATTATAACTTTCATGACATGTCATCTTTATTCAATGAAATTGTGTTCAAATTATGTTTAGTATAATTCATTAATCATTATATTTAATCTAACTTGCATTGAAGCGTAATTGACTTGTATATAAATGTAACATTAATTTAATATTATAATAATATGTTTGTTCCCCTAATTGTAAATTATGAATATGACGATGTACAATTAATACAAATAAAATATATTCTATTCTATTCTATTCTATGAGCGTCAGGAAAAATATTCGCAAATCAGGAATTTTGTCAGTAAATTCCTAACTTGGACCTGGTAACATCTACACCGTGTTTTTATTGAATTCCGTTAACTTCGGGGTATAGTTAAGTACGTTTATAAGAACTAAATGGCATAGTTAATTTTCAAAAAAAAATTTTTTTTTTGTTTTCTTTTTGTTTTTTTTTTTGTTTAAAAAGTAATTAAATGTAGCATATAGCGTTGTTGTAACACGGGCATTACATTTAACTCAACCAAACAATTGAAATCTGTGACATATCAATGTCATTTCGTACATCAATCGACCGAGATTGTACTTAAGTTTAGTAGCAAATGTATGAACTCATTCTAAACACTAATCAATATGTAAGCCGGCCCTAAGGCAAGTGTACACGCTTGTAGAGGCCTTATAGGAAAAAAATAAATTATGGATTATCTCCGAAATGGACTTAATTAGAACATCGGTGTCTTTGAGAAAGTTACTTGATTTAAGCTCAGGAATGCACCCTTGAAATTAACGGAAATCAAAAAAAACACGGTGTATACATCAGTTTTCTGACGAAAACGCGAGTTATTTCGTAGTCGAGATCTAGCGTCAAGTAGCGGAATTTATCAGTACTGCTAGTCGACAATAGATGTCGCGATGACCGAAAAGTATGCTCATCAATTTTCAGCTAATATTATAACCGGAACTCTATTTTCAACTCCTTCTGCTTATAATATTAGTTGTAAATTGTTTTAGTAGTACATTTTTCGTCAGTAGCTACACTTGGGACATCTAGTGTCAAGTAGGGGTACTGATAGTTCCATTACTCGACGTTAGATGTCGACTAGGTACGAAATAACTCGCGTTTTGGCACAGAATAAATAATAATACTAAGTACAGAAGACTCACTCTCTAACAAAAGGCGTCTGTTACGATCGGGACAGATATGGCCGCTAGGTGGCGACAGCGCCACGCGCGGCTTATGCCTAGCCACCAAAATTGGTGTGGAACGGATGTACTTTTAGCTACCTGTAGCAAAGCGACGAAATCGAAAATCGAAAATTTTGGTAAGAAAACTGATGTATGGAGCTATGGAGTTACCACTCTTTCTGTACTTATATTTCTCTATAATTGGTACCTATTACAAGGCAATTATTCAAAAGCATTGAGAAAGGGATTCTCCGGACTTACCGAAGTACAATATAGTCATCCGCCATGATCTTCTTAGGCCTACTCAGCTCCTTCTTAACCCCTTTTAAGAACGGTGTAATATGCTCAACACAGTGCGTCCATTCTTGCACATACGACATAACATCATTATCATAATACCTTCTATAAAAAATATTGAAACCTGATGTAGTAGTCGATGTATCTCGGGTTAATGGTATAAAATGGCCGATATCTTTTGAAAGGTCTGGTGGAGTAATATTTGGAACAATGCTGTCTTCATGTGACAAATCAAACATTATTTTATTTTCGACGTGTTCAGTAGTTCTAGTTCTTGCAAATTTGGTTGTACGAGTAGTTGGGATACTTTTGATTTTGAATAATTTAAATAGTAAGTCTTTCTGTTGATTTTCGACGTGTTTAGCAGTTCTATTAGTTCTAAGTACAAATTTGTTTGTACGAGTAGTAGGGATATGTTTGATTTTGGATAATTTAAATCTATCGTCTTTCTTTAATTCATCGTCGTCTAAAATAGGTTGTATAGGCGCGTTTTCATCCGATTCGTAGTAGGCTGGGCTTGGGTCGTGCGGTGATGGGTGGCGAAGGCTGTTTCGAATTTGTTTCTTTAATAGAGCGATTCGTTCGCTAATTTTCATAGTGGTGCTTTGTCTTGCTGAGTTTTCATGGAATTGTATTATAGCTGAAAAAAGTGGCGTCGTCTTTAATTGTTGAGCAGTTTGGTCCCCACTGGCATAGAGTTATATAAGTAAAGAAAAAGTGGTAACTCCATACATCAGTTTTCTTACCAAAACGCGCGTTATTTCGTAGTCGACATCTAACGTCAAGTAGTGGAACTATTAGTACCGCTACTACACACCAGATTGCACAAGTGTCGCAACTGACGAAAAATGTACTGCTATTTAAAACAATTTACAATTAATGTTATAAGCAGGAGTTGAAAATAGAGTTTCGAGTAATCCGGTTATAATATTAGGTGAAAATTGTTGAGCATTAGAGTTTTTGTTCGCCGCGACATCTATTGTCGACTAGCAGTACTGAGGAAAACCACGAGCAAGCTATACACAACAACTAAAAGCAAAAGCACATTAAATGCTTTGATTTGATTGATTGATTGAAAAGCAAATGTCGTGTCTTACAGGGACCTAAAAAACCTGGCCGAGGACCGCGAAAACTGGCGCATACTCCACCGACAAGAGCCATGCTCTTAAATTTTGATGATGAGTACTTACTGATATATTCCGCTACTTGACGCTAGATGTCGACTACGTAATAACGCGCGTTTTGGAAAGAAAACTGATGTATGGAGTAACCACTCTTTCTTACTTATATTACTTTATGCCACTGGGAGTGGGTAATTGTGAAAAAAAATTGTTTCTACGGGGCAGGTCGGCCAAGACGGCTAGAGATTCTCTATCCATACAATCTAAGGCCTTTGTATGTAGAATTCATGTGAACATAATTATTATAGCCTTATGATATGAAATAATACAAAGATAAAAAAGTAAACTCACCTAAAAATATGAAAAAAATATTCTTCTTCATATTTTTTAAAAATAAACAGTGACCAAAAACTCTACTTGCCTACTCCGCTATGGAAATTCCTAAACTTATAAACAAAATATAATTAAAGTCATCGAAGCGATGTTAAACAAACTTTAAATAAATGTTCAAACAAGTGCAAGTCGGACTCGCGCACGAAGGGTTCCGTACCATTACGCAAAAAACAGTAAAAATATCACGCTTGTTGTATGGGAGCCCCACTTAAATATTATTGTTTTCTGTTTTTAGTATTTGTTGTTATAGCGGCAACAAAAATACATCATCTGTGAAAATTTCAACTGTTTAGCTATCACGGTTCATGAGTTACAGCCTGGTGACAGACAGACAGACGGACAGACAGCGGAGTCTTAGTAATAGGGTCCCGTTTTTACCATTTGGGTACGGAACCCTAAAAACGGCCAAGTGCGACCTTTTCTTAAAGGTTTAAATATTATTTCACAGATTTTTTTAAGCGTTGTGGCCGAGTGGCTCTGACGTCCGACTTTCAATCCGGAGGTCGCGGGTTCAAATCCTGGTATCGTACTAATGAGGTTTTCGGAACTCATGTACGGACTATCGTTATTTAACATTTATGTACTTATTTATTTAATCTTTATTACACAAAAGAAAAAAATATCGCACAAAAGGCGGACTTAATGCCAAAAGCATTCTCTACCAGTCAACCTTACGGGAAAGCAGAGAGATTGTGGGTAGGTGGATATTCACCACTATTTGTATTGACCACTAGTTTTTCGGTGAAGGAAAAAATCGTGAGGAAACCTGCATTGCATACATCTGCGAAGAAATTCAAAGGTGTATGTGAAGTCTCCAACCCGCATTGGGTCAGCGTAGGGACTACAGCCCAATCCCTCTCGCACATAGAGGAGGATAATTATTTTGCTGATGTCAAACCCTCACAGTGACATTGACAACCGGCATCATGGGCAGCGGGGAGACACTCCTGACTTCGGGCAAACTCGGCTCCGTTCGGCTCAGCATTGCTCCGAGCAATTATTAGGGTTGGCACAACTTGACGTCCCTTTGCGTGCACGACCACAGATAAGATAATGGCTTGAATTTTGGTAACCCTAAATAGCCGAAAGGGATAGTGCCTTAAGTTAGAAAGGGGTATCATGATTCGACCCTGAATCGCTGTCAAACTTCGATTTTGCAGGAAGTGTCCTTTCTGTACGGTAGTACTATTACTTATTCTGTGTCATGGGCGGGCCAGCAGTATAATTATGCGCGTGCAATAGAGATAGCAGCAGTCAATGTACGAAAATCTATCAGGAAAGCGTCTCTGCTTTACCTACTCGTACAATGGATTGTAAAATTGTGTTTACAGTACATATGATCCTATTTTCCCGCACTAGTGCGTAAAATAACACTTTTCGTGTGTATGTCAAAAGTTTAAAGGGCCATATGTACTGTAAAACGTTGTACGATAATATACACGTGCGAATAGGTAATTCGCAACTCGTGTCGATTTAAAACACTCCCCTCGGTCGTGTTTTAATTTATCGCCACTCGTTTCGAATTTTCTCTTTTCCGCACTTGTATCGTAAATTCGTAAATAACTATTTTATTGTTTAAGCAAATAAAAGATTCCTTAGTATTATGTACTCTAGTTTATTTTCAACGCCCTTTCCTTTAAGTAGAACTCGCAGAGTCCCATGTCCACTTCCTCATATTCTGTAAAGGACAGCAAGTCATTAGAGAGGCCGTCTAACCTAACTATGCAACGATTTCAATATAACAAAGTGAGGGAGTGTCATTATAAAAGTCCTATTTTCATAGAGTTAGACCAAGAAAAGTCTGCAGCGATATTGATAGCACGCAGTGCAAGTGTTGTTTTAAAGCCAACCGTCTATGAAATTATGACGTATAAATAACACTTGCACTATGTGGCCTAGGGGCTGTCCATAAATTACGTCATCGAGTTTTGACGATTTTGGACCCCCCCCTATAATCATCCAAAAATCATGCTTCAAATGACCCCATTTCCTCCTACTTCATGCTACAGTCATCCGATGTCCAGACACCCCCCCCCCCCCCTCTAATTTGAAATGACGTATTTTATGAATAGTCCCCTATCAAAATCGTTGCAGACTTTTTTGGTCTAACTCTATCAGGCGGATCATCTACTCGTTAGCTGACTATAGAAAAAAAGTACCGTCGAATGTGTTAGATTCGCAGTTGGTAGACTGTAGCGCGCATCGGTCTCTGAAAAAAAAAAACAACAATGTATTCTGGCAGGGTCGCCATCTGATGAGTTGGTAGTTGGAGGGTAGAATGGAGATTAAGTGAACGAGACACGAAGATGTGTTATATTCTCGGTATTCAAGTATAGAGAGAGCAAGTAAATCTAAGCATAACATATTTATAGGCTATTATTGCTTACATGCTATTTATACAATTACGTGCGTCGCATATTTATGTTGCAGACAGTAACGTATAGTTACTGTTAATATGTTAACTTAGGCATATAGTACACTATAAGTAGGGCTCTCTGTCACAAACAATACAGTGACATTACACAGGGTGTTTGGTACATCGTTTGTCAAATGAAAACGGCAAATAGGTTGAGTCATTTGCTATCTACTCATGCCTAGAAAAAAAATTGGCCATGGTTTTTTTTACTACTGCGCAAGTATAAATTTGAAATTTACGAAAAACTGGCATAGCTGAAAAAAAAACGTGCGCAAAATTAAAAATTTCTAGGCCTGGGAAGATAGCAAATGACTCAACCTATCTGCCGTTTTAATTTGGCAAACGATGTACTAAACACCCTGTATAGTGATATTTGGTGATATGAAACATACCATCGTACATTCTCGGAATCTTTATCTCCAAATATAGAGATTGTAACTGAGTTTTTGTTTGTACAACTATTAACCTCTTACTTGAAAATAAACAGATACATTTTTTGAAAGCTTCTTTAGCGGCGCTGTGCACTTTTTGTGATGGGGAAAAAATGTTAAACTCGCGACAGGTCACGTGACCGTAAGATTCGTAAGACGGACACGTGACCTGATCGAAAAACTGTTACAATGTCATTGAGTTGAGTTATCACTTCTGCCGGCACTCCCGGAGTGCAACCCGTTGTTTTTTTTCCGTATTTGTCATCCAGTCATCCTACTTCAATCAACCTCAGTATGTTGTACTTTTTGTACTAGGAAGATTGTTTTACAGTTATTTGCGATACAAGTGCGAAAAATAGGAAATTTGCAATAAATCGACACGCGTTGCAAATTTCCTATTCGCACGTGTATCGTACCTACAACGTTTAACACGCAGATTTTGGTTTTACAGTACATATGTCCCTTTAAATTTTCGACGTAGTTACGTAATGTGCTTATTATACCACAGAGTGTCGTAATGGTAGAACCAGATGTACTGTAAAATATCATAATAACACGATCATGCGTTTCCGCGAAAATACGATGGTTTTTTAAGGATTTACTTATTCACTACAACTTTAAGCAGTTTCTGCCTGTGGAAACTTGTAATTGCATGGCTCACTGCTTCTATGTCATTACCTAACTTGTTACTCTAGCTCAGGGGTCTCCAAATCCCGACCCGCGGGCCAAATCCGGCCCGCGCCACGTTCCAATCCGGCCCGCGGGAGCCAGGCACCAGGTGTTCAGCCCTAACAGCAGCAACCCCAGATACACCCCCCCGGGCGCCGACGGTGGCCCGCGCGAAAATTCTGAGGCGCAATATGGCCCTCAGGTAAAAAAGTTTGGAGACCCCTGCTCTAAGCGCCACTGTTTGCACCATCCCACTAACCCGGGTTATAAGGTGTCCCAGTGTCAAATTGTACTGGTACCTAACCATGGGAATTTCAGGTTTAACCATGGTTTAACCGGTTAACCCCGGGTTAGTGGAATGGTGCAAGTGGCCCTAGCGGCGTAGCACGGTTGCGTTTTTATCCCTTGTCACCATGCCTGTCACGTTCTAACAAGTATGTAAGTGCGAAAGGGACGCGCATAGTGATAGACGATAAAAATATATGGAACCGTGCTGCGCTGTAAGTTTACCTAACAAATAAAATAAAATCTGTAATGAATGGAACCTGAACAGTGTAACATGGTTGTCCACCAGACTGACGGCGCAGACCAAGTTCTCGTCCGGTTCGCAGTCGCGGCAGCCTTGCCGGACGTTCAGTATGAAGGCGTGGCAGAACTTCGTGTCGGTTTGATCGTATTCTGAAAATCGGATGAAAACATAGAAGGTAGGATCGTACATAGTAGTGGTATACGCGTGCTTCCGTGAGGGACAAAACATACGCAAATGCGACACTGTGATTGGTCGAATTTATTTGTTGACCACCATAATCCATACTAAATAAAAACTTTTTACAAAAAAAAGCAAACCCGACTTCAAAAAGGATGAAATAAAATATTATCCTTTTTGAAGTCTATGCGTTACCAACTGATATTTTTGAAGTCGGTGCCAAGCCAAATTTTGAAGCATACCATGATTTTGGTGCGATTCGATAAGGATGTACCTACGTTGGATTGCCTTACACGACGACAATGAACGTACTTTCTGTAGGTACAGTCGACGTTAAAAATATGTTTACACTTTTCGCCTTATTACAAAGGAGTAAGGTGCAAAAGTGTAAATATGTATATCTTTGACGTCGATTGTATCTAAGAACACGCCTCAGAACACACGATCAAACCTTCTTGGCGCAGTCTGTACCATGTTTGTCGGCACATTAGTGGAAATCCAATGATTTTTTTTTCCGTCGTATATTTTAAAGAGCATTTCTTACTCATGCTCGAACAGTCTAAGTATAGCACGCAAGTGTGAGATTGGGACTGAGTAATTTCCCGTCCCTTATCCAGAGGACTACATTTCAAAATATAAAACACTTCAAGAAATTTACCTTCTTGCCAAATTTCACCTAAAGCGGTTCAGTTGTTTAGCCATGAAAAGGCGACAAAGAGGCAGACAAAATTACTTACACATTTGTAATAGTTATTAGTACAGTTCTAATGGGATTTATAGCCATAAAGCTGATTATTTTTGACTGGTATTGTTACTACTTGGCTTGGCACCGACTTCAAACATATCAGTTGGTAACGCATAGACTTCAAAAAGGATAATATTTTATTTCATCCTTTTTGAAGTCGGTTTGCTTTTTTTTGTAAAAAGTTTTTATTTTTCAATTTTTAGTTTTAACGCATTGTTAAGAGCGCGACGCATGAATGAAAAACAAGATCATGTTTAACACTAAATTCGTGTACCTATTACTTTAATAAATATGTCAGGAATTTTCTCGAGTCCGTCTGGGAAATTATAATTCCTGTCACTACTACACTTAATCCATCCTCCGCCCCGCCACTGACCCAATCCCTCAACGCCCCGATCACTCAACCTCACAGCGCATCAACCCCTGATCCAGGAACCCCTCGACCCTGAACCAGGAATTTTCTCGAGTCCGTCTGGGAAATTATAATTCCTGTCAACTAAATCCATCCGCCCGCCCCGCCACTGACTCAATCCCTCAGCCCCCCGATCACTCAACCTCACAGCTCACAGCACATCAACCCCTGATCCAGGAACCCCTCGATCCTGAACCAGCAACCCTTCAACCGCCATTCCCCGACCCCTTAATCCCTGACCCCTAACTCCTAACCCTAACCCCCGATCAGTAGCCTTACCAGCTTACCACGAGTTTGACATTGATATATTCGCTAGCATGTGTGTGACTTACTTCCTATGCATCTCGCTCGTACTAGCCTTAGTGTGAGCGAGATGCATAAAAAGTTACATTTAGATGCATAAGACGTTAGCGAATATGTCAATGTCAAACTCGTGGTAAGGCTACAGTTGCAGTACATCAAATTGGTGGTTTTCGGAAGCAAATGCTCGAGTTACTTTAGAAAACCCCGAAATCACTTAACACGTGCCTTTAAAAATTGAGGAGTTCCCTCAATTCCTCATGGATTCCATCATCAGACCAGAACCAAAAATAATACGGAAACACCTTGGAGGTAACTTCTTCCAAACAAAAAAAGAATTACTCAAATCGGATCACAGGTGCCGGAGTAATCGCTGAACATACTTACATTTAAAGAAATCATCATCATTATCATCAAAATAATCATCATCATCAGGTCTACTTCATCAAATTGGTGGTTTTCGGGAGAAAATGCTCGAGTTGCTTAAGAAAACGCCCAAAACACCATGCATGTGCCTTTAAAAATTGAGGAGTTCCCTCAATTCCTCAGGGATCCAATCATCAGAACAGAACCAAATTAAAATGGGACCAATTCGGAGGTAGCTCCTTTCAAACAAAAAAAGAATTACTCAAATCGGACTACGGATGTCGGAGTAATCGGTGAACGTACATAGAAAAAAAAAAAAAGATAGCCACAACCGAATACAGAACCTCCTCCTTCTATGAAATTGAAGTCGGTTAAAAAACGGCGGGGAACAAATAAAATGTGAGACTGTGACAAGGACAAACAAACATTACAGCTCTTTTGCTGCTACTCCTACTGAAAGATACATAAGACTATCCTGTTCGCGGTCACTTCTCCCCACCCTCATGCCAGATCCAGTTTTAATACTAGATTCATGGATTTAACAAAAAATCTTTATTGTATACCAACTACGTAAAATAAAGTGCACGGAACGCAGCGCTTCGCCTGACTCTTTCAGTATGAGGGGGTGTGATGTCTTTTGTATGAGGGTGCCGAAGGAGCCGTACGTCGGGCTTTTAGTATGAGGACGCCTCTGCGCCCCGCATTAGAGCGCGCGCAGCGCGCTACTTATTTAGGTACCTACTTTGGGTTTCGCCCCACTCTTTTAATAGGTTGGGCGCCGAATACGCCCTACTTAGGCACGTCAGCCTTTGCCCAACTATTTATGTAGCTATGAGAGAGCCGAATGCGCCCGGCACTGGAGCGCGCCCAGCGCCCTGCTTGGGCACGTCGGCCTTTAAGTAGCTATTAGGGCGCCGAGTGCACCCGGCACTGGAGCGCACAGTTCTTACTCAGGTTGCCTCTAAAGTCGGCGCACTGGTTGTTGAGGATGATGTGGCAGCCGCTCTGGAACCATTTGAACACGCGCTGTCTCCGGTTTATGCCGCAGGCCACCTGCAAAAGTATTAAAGGACAATTAGAGTTTTAGTTATTTGTTCTGTTTCCGATATGATACTGGTCAGTGTCAAAAGTGATGTTTTTGGTTGAAGATATGTCTATGTCAATCGAAACTACAACTCGAATTTGCCTGTATGTCTTAGGGAAGTCAATTTAGATTTTTACGAAGGATTACATCTCATTATTAAGCTGGAAATCGTTCATTTGGTCCGTGCGTGTAATCCGAGTTTGCGCAATCCCAGGACGTAGGTATGCATAAATGTTTGCTCTTTTACAAGCTTTTATTTAGTTTCACCTGACCGTTGTCTGTCTGTCTGTCTGTCTGTGTGTAATCAAATCTTGCAAGTTAAATTTGGTCCACTTCCCGATTTCCGATTGAGCTGAAATTTTGCATACATACGTAAGTCGGGTGACAATGCAATATTATGGTGTCATCGAGCTGATCTGATGATGGAAACCGGAGGTGGCCATAGGAACTCTGTGATAAAACAACGAAACCTAATTGTGTTTGGGGTTTTTAGAATAGTCTCGATGAGTATTATTTGCCTGTGGAAAAAAAAGTACAGTCGGCGATAAAAGCTCGTACCAAAAAAATTTTTGCCAAAAACTTATTATTTCTGTTTTTTTCCACGCCCATCCAGACGGGAAGATCAAACTTAATAACCAACTTGTACAAAAAATAAATTACTAAAACAAAGAACACGGAAACGTACGAACGTATCTTGCTATTTCAGTCAGTCTTGTACAAAACCGGCCAAGTGCGAGTCGGACTCGCGTTCCAAGGGTTTCGTACATTACCCAATTTTCAACAATGTATTTGTTATATGTGAAACCGCGAGTGAATTGCCTTTAAAAACCCGTAGGAGTCGGATCAAAAACTATGTAATTAGTCCGACTCACGCTTGACTGCATACTTCTAATAGGTTTTCCTGTCATCTATAGATAAGAAAAATTTTGTATATTTTTTCAAACGTTTTAGACTCAGTAGT
Source organism: Cydia splendana (assembly GCF_910591565.1). Lineage (NCBI taxonomy): Eukaryota > Metazoa > Arthropoda > Insecta > Lepidoptera > Tortricidae > Cydia > Cydia splendana. Next base: position 9,548,242 of record NC_085983.1, read on the forward strand.
TTCGGAGATAAAGTGGGGGGGGGGGTAATTTTTTGGCTATATTCTTAAATAACTTCTAAACTATTTATTTTAAAATTACAAAAATATAGATCTGAGATTCTCAAAATGACCTCTTTCATTTTATATGTAACACGATACCTATAGTTTAAAAAACATTATTTTTTAATTTTCTCATTTACCCCCCAAAAGTGGCCTCCATGTACATACATATGTGTATCAAATTTCAACTTAATTGGTCCAGTACTTTTGGAGAAAATGGGCTGTGACAGACGGACAGACAGACAGAAGCACGAGGTTTCCGTTTTTTTCCTTTTGAGGTACGGAACCCTAAAAAGTACTGAGGTTGACTGAAGTAGTAATACGTTAGATTGAATTGTTAGTTTTATTTTATAAAATTGTTGATGTTATTATTTTTCCTTGTATGTAAATTCAATGATGACGTGTAAAAGTGCCCTTGTGGCCTATTTGCTGAATAAATGTTGATGTTTGATGTTTGATGTAGCATGGCAAAAACGTTTCCCACAAAATACGATGGAAAACAATTATGCACTAATACATACCTTGTGGTAGTCATTACAGTGATAGGGGTCGCAGTAGTCCATCCAGGCAGGCGCGAAGGGCCGCTTGAAGCGCTCACGAAAGTTCGTCGGCATGATAGGCTTGTAAGCATCGTCTGCACACATTAACACCAAACCACAGAATATATAAAAGTACTTCCGTACAGAAAGGAAACTTCCTACAAAACCGAAGTTACGCATTTTTGCTGCTGCTGTGTTCACTCGCGAGACTGCACTCGGTCTAGTTGAAAATCCGAGAGCAACTAGTTTTATTACCCGCGCTAGATCAGTAACTTATTGTACCTAGGCAGAGGGGAAATAGTGCGAATGCCGCCTCCGACACGTCGGAAGTGACGTGTCGGAAGCCGGTGATGCTTGAAGATACCATCACACGCGATGGCGTGGGTGGCCTTAGTGATGACTAAGGAGCTTTTCGCAACAAACGGGATAATAAAGCCTTTTTTTTATTTCCCAAATACATAATTTACATCGATATTAGTTTATTTTATTACGTTTCTTAATTTATAGGGACCCCTCTTGTAGGGTATAGGCCTCCTCCAGATTCTTCCACCTCGTTCTGTCCTGGGCTGCTGTTAGCCAGCTTTTGCCGATTACTTTAACAAGATCATCCGCCCATCTTTGTCGTGGATGTCCGACTTTCCTTTTTCCAACCGGACCGGCCCATTTGGTAGCGGCGAGGGTCCAGCGTTGGTCTGTGCTCCTTGCTAAGTGTCCGGCCCATCGCCATTTCAGTTTTAATGAATGATGTAATGCATCTGTCAATTTTGTCTTTTTTCTAATTGTTATACTTTTTACTTTGTTTATTTTTCTTAGGTTTAGGATGCTTCGTTCCATGGCTCGTTGACAACTCCTTATTTTGTTTTTAATGTTTTTTGTATAAGCCCAAGTCTGGGACCCATACGTCAAGCAGGGTAGAATACAGGTATCCATCACAGTTCTTTTCATACTTAGCTTGTAGTCACCTTTCAATATGTCTTTATGCGCCCAATATTTATTCCAACTACAGGTGATTCGCCTATTAACCTCGTCTTCGTTATTCGTCTTAGAGAATGATACCTGTTTACCTAAGTAGATGTAGCTATCCACGTATTCTATTTCTACATCGTCTAGTAAAATTGAACTTTTAGAGCTGTTCGTCATTATTTTAGTTTTATTTAAGTTCATGTGCAGACCAGCTTTCTTGCTCTCTATATTAAGCTCTCGTATCATTTTTTCCAGGCTTTGATGGTTTTCAGCAAAAACTACAATGTCGTCTGCAAATCTGAGGTGGTGAAGACGTGTATTGTTTATTTTGATTCCTTCTGTTGCCCAATTCAGATCGGCGAATATGTTTTGCAGGACGGCTATAAAAAGCTTAGGAGACAGTGGGTCGCCTTGCCTGACGCCTCTACCTACTTTAAACTCATTGTCTCTGGTTTCTAGTTTCACTCTGCTTACACTGTTTGAGTATATGTTTATTAGGATTCTAGTTATTTCTGGGCTTATTCCACATGTTTTAAGGGCTTTCCAAATGAAGTTATGGTGTATGCTATCGAAAGCTTTTGTGTAATCGATAAAGCACATATATAGAGTTTTGTTAAACTCACTATATTTTTCTATGACTTGTTCCATAGTGTGGATGTGGTCCATGGTTGAAAATCCGGAACGAAATCCTGCTTGTTCTACTGGTTGCATGCTGTCTATTTGGGACTTGATTTTGTCTTGTATGATAGAGGTGAATAGCTTGTACACAGTAGACAATAGACTTATGGGGCGGTAATTGGCTATGTCCAAAGGATTTCCTTTTTTATATAGGAGTATGATGTCCGAGCTATACCATTGTTTAGGAGCTTGCCCTGTGCTTAGGACCATGTTAAATATGCACGTCAGTGGTTTAGTGAGTATTGGTGCTCCGGTTTTGAGACTCTCATTTCTTAAGCCATCCGGCCCAGGGCTTTTTTCGCGCTTTAGTTTTTTAATGTGTTTCAGAACTTCTTCTTCCTGTATTGTGATTGGTTCGTTTATATTTGTTTCGGTATTCTCCGATTCTATTGATGGTAACGCGTCGTAGTTAATTGTAGCGTAGAGGTCTCTGTAAAATTCCGTAGCGCATGATATTACATCTTTTCTTGACTTAGCTTGATTCGATCCTCGGTTAAGTGTCTGGATCCAGTCGGAGTGTGTGTTTAGTTGTTTAAAAGCTCTTTTAGCGCTTCTGTGTTGGATTAAGTTGGCTTCTATGGTCTTTTTCTTGTGCAGGTTAAAGTCTTTTCTTATCGACTTACTTGTTTGTTTAAATAGAGTAGACAATTCTTTTTTCTGTTCGCCGCTTTTATTTTCAGTTTTCAAAAGTTCACTACGTCTTTTGATCAAGTTTTGTAGTTTCGCTGAAAAAGTAGTTGTTGTGTTCTTCGTCTTGTTGTGTGACTTCGGTTTTTAAGCTATTTTTAATGCAGTTCTCGATAGCGTCGTAAAAGCTCTGAATATTTTCTTTGTAGTTGCTCGGAATAGCATCAATATTTTTTTCGAGATTAGATAGGAATATTTTTATTTCATCTTCTGTTTTCAGTGACGTTGTTGAGGTTTTAAAGTGTTTTCTGCTCTTTTTTACATTTTTCAGTGACAATGTTGCTCTTACTATTCGATGATCTGACGGAAACTCTACGTTGCTTAGGACTTCTATATTAGTAATATTTTTCGGAGAGTTTGACAGTATAAAGTCTATTTCATTCTTCTTTTTTTGGTCTGGCGATATCCACGTCCATCTTCGGCTATTCTTCTTTTTGAAATACGAGTTCATGATTGAAAGTTTGAATTCAAGTGCAAACTGGATGAGCTTTTCACCTCTTTCATTTCTTTTTCCGTAACCGTATCTGCCCATAACTAGCTTTTCGTTGCTTTTTGGTTGTCCTATTTTAGCGTTGAAATCTCCTATGACCAATATTTTGTTACAGCCTTCTGAGAGCTTATGTGCTTTTTGCAGAGTTTGATAAAAGCTTTCCAGTTCTTCGTCGTTTGAATTTTGTGTTGGGGCATATGCTTGTATTACTGATAGCTTTGTGTCGTTGAATTTTAATTGCAGCAATGCGACTCTTTCAGATAGGCCGCTGAAGTGTGTAATATTTGATTTGTATTCTTTTTTTATGAGAAATCCTACACCGTATAAACCGGGCGTTTCACCCACATAGCAGAATATGTAATCGTTATGTTCTTCAATTTTGCGTCCCATCCTTCTTGTTTCGGCTAAGCCAAGTATATCTATGTTTAAATTCCGAATAGCGTACGTTAATTCTACGTATTTTTCAGTGGTAGAGAGGGTTCTAACATTATAGGTTGCTATTTTTAAGGTTTCATTTTTATTTACTCTCTTTTTTGGAGGGTTTTGGTCGTATTCTTCCACGGTGACCAACCGGCTTGGAAGATGTATTTCGTTTTCTATTCTTTGATGTGGTATGTGATCAAGGTGAGAGGGAGGGGCTAATTGCTATATGTTAGTGTTTTCGTCGTCTTGTTGCTGTTTCGGAGTGTTACTTGAATTTTTAGAGCTGGTCAAGTAGTTCAAAATTCCAGGCTTAAGTACTCCTTCTGATAGACTGGACGTCCTTTTGATCGGCGCCTGCGTTTTATTTTTCTTGCTAGCTTGTGATCGTTTGTTTTCGTTCTGTGTCGAATTGTTGCTTTCAGGGGACAGTGAGAGTGTTCTTTTGTTTTTACCAGTAGTGTTCGTATTGCTTTGTATAATAAGTTTGTCATATTTTATTGTTGCGAAGTTGCCTTTCTCTCTTTCGGCTCGTACTTGTTCTTGTAATTGTCTTCTTTTCTCCAATACATACACAGGGTAGTCTTCTTTGATGTAGTAGGCAGTATCCTTTAAGGCCCTTCTTTGCTTGAATATGTCTATTTTTATACCTAATGTAGTGAACGTAGCAGTGATTGGTCTCATTCTTTCCCCCTTCTTCCCTATTCTTCTTACTTCTTGAATGTCTCTACGGTCTAGCTCTAGGGAGAAACGGGATAAACAGTGTCAATAGCAACGCTCGCAGTGAACGTGTTAAACAATGTAAAACTATAAATATTATGTAGGTACACCTATTTACTTTTAAAACGATCCCTTATGAAGTTTGGGTTGTCCAAGTTCGCCGACATTCTGAAAAATAAAAACTTGTATTAAGTACAAGTAAGTAAAATACACTTTAATGCACCACGAAGAAAAATACAATAACAGATTTACAGTGTAAATAAAGGTAGAAGCAAGTGATACCATCTACCTACCGTTCTCGTACGTTTTTTTGTACATAGTAGGTTCTGCCATCTCGTGGGCTACATCGGAAGCATAAACTTCATATTTACGCCTCGCGCCAAAAATCAGACGGCGATTGTGCTGCCCCCTATAGTTTATGCACGCTCCCTATGGTTGCGGTGCATTACGCAACCCCGCAGTGTCCGGGAGCCGGCCGCGGAACCGCCGGAACTTGACACCCTTCGGCCAAAACTCCTCCTTTGTGTAGTTTTTGATGAGCGCACTAATTTTTGAGCCCCAAGCAATATTGAGCGTAGCGAGAAACCCGAAAGGATTATAAAACTTTAGAAAAACAAGAAGATATTAGACGTGAAATACAACAGAAAAGAAATAGTTTCTTTTTCGTTGCCACGCAATATTTAAAATTGTGCCAATTTAATTCTTTATAACGGCCGCGTTTGCACAGCAAGCTTCGTACAATCATCGTTCAATATGGTAATATTGGTAATCTGATCGTGGTGTGGTTCGGCCTTTAAAATTAGGTAGGCAATAAATACTTATAAAGTAAGTATAGTGTTCTTTTACTTACTTTGTGTAGTTGAATGGCTTCGGCTCTTTCCTTGCAAACACATCTGATGAAGTAAAAGATTTAGTAAGTAGGTAACCTACATAACCTACCTACAGTTGGCAACAATTAATGTTGGTGCTAATGGTAGCAATAAGGTAATGCTAAGGGCGTGCAAGTCGTGCAACGGTTTATTCCCATTTGTCCCCACTCCACGTGACCCCCGCCGTACGTGAGGCGGAAATGAAAATGATTTAAGTAAAAAAATGATATATGAAGCGTCTATTTCGATCTGTAACCGGCGGAGTTATTCAGAGCTTTGGTATATGAAATATGATTTATTTTATTTAGGTTACCAGTCACTGTATTCTGAACTGAAATATAATATCGTGAGAAAACTAACAGACAGGACTAATCAAGTAATCACTAAAAAAACTTAGATTCCCCTCTGAGTTACAAGATCAGATGGCAGGCGCTTTCGTAAAAACTAGTGGCTACGTCAATTCTTGAGATTAGTTGTTATTTCCAAACGAACCCCGGCCTCCTGAAAAAGCTAAAGGAAGAAAACTTAATATCAATTACTCACGATTAAAAAGGATATGTGAAAACAATACTAGTGTAAACGCCTTCATTTTGACTATCAATTGAGAACGACCTGGATTTCCAGGCAATCTAGATTTAATTAAGACTGATTGGCTTTTTACGATCACATTAAATGTTTAAAGGCTTTTCCAGTAGTGGTAAAATTAATTTTAAGTTTATTTGGCTGCGAAAGCGGATGATACCTAGCCATGGGTAGTTTAAGTTAGCAAATTCATTATCGTGTGACGGGGGTATTATCTCGTAGAATAAGCGTGAACACAAAAACCATCCTTAGAAAACGTTGACCAGGCTCTAGGCAAACTCCAAACAAAAAGAAAAAAAAACCGAACAAGTGTGAGTCGGACTCTCCCACCGAGGGTTCCGTACTTTTTAGTATTTGCTGTTACAGCGGCAACAGAAATACATCATCTGTGAAAATTTCAACTGTCTAGCTATCACGGTTCATGAGATACAGCCTGGTGACAGACAGACGGACAGTGGAGTCTTAGTAATAGGGTCCCGTTTTTACCCTTTGGGTAAGGAACCCTAAAAATTAGGTATCGGGAGGGAGGAATAACCCTTGCTAAGTTAGAACAAGCTAAGTGGGCAGCGATATTGCTAGCCCGGACACTGCAAGTGTTATTTTAAACGTCAATATAATTCGTCACGTCAAAATAATATCAAATAACCCTTGCTACCTAAGTCTGGGCTATCAAAATCGCTGCCAACTTATCTTGGTCTAACTCTGGATATACTTGTCATTTTCAGAATTTGTTCTAAATTCTACAATAACTTAACTAAGCCAACCGGTTAGAATTTTGCTAATTCAAATTACCCATGACTCCAATAGATAGATACTGATCCGTTAGAATAGGCTTATGTTTCTGATTTTTAGACTCATTTTAAATTATAATAAATAGAAATATATACTTAGTAGCAAAGTTTTTAGGTGAATTAAACAGTTGGGTAGTAAAATATATCATTTATTTTATTCATAGGTACTTTCACAATAACACAATTCAACAATTATTCTTAATGTCAGTCAAAAGTCAAAATGTATAACAGTCTTCATACCACAATTGTTAAAAGAAAATAAAACAAGTAAACAAAAATGCACTAAACATATAAAAGAATAGAGTTCAAACTCGAACAAAAAATATTAGTTCATAATAGTATGGCTTTCAAAATGACTTGTCTCTAGTTAGTTCTATGAGATTATATTTAACTTAAAACCATTATTATTTTATTTAAATCGATCGACTCACTAAAGTAACGACGCTAAGCACAAATAATTTCGTACATTGACTCGCCTCTTCCTATCTCTATCGCACGCGCATAATTATACTGCTGTCCCGATCGCACAGTGTCATTGATTGAGCAGCGTGCGATAGAGATCGGTAGTGTTGGTTAAGACTTGAGTCCTTTGACTCCTCTGCTTTAAGACTCGACTCGGTTCTTGAGACTCATATAATTAAGTCGAAACTCGAGTTCTTTTCAACTTGTTAGAGACCCGAGTCTTTTGTAGAGCCTCGAGTCCTTTTCAGAAAACTGTCATACGAAAAAACTTCAAAATGCGTTGCCTTCACGTGAAATTCATGGGTTAGGTACACCATACAATAACGTTTATGTTCATTACTGCTACTAGTAATGTAGACAAAATCTACAAAATTGTTGACGGAGTCTTTATTCGAAGGAAAGAGTCGTTTTGCACTGCGCTTAAAAAGACTCAATAAAGGACTCGACTCGCGACTTAAAAGACTCAGAAGTTTTTGAAGTGAAAACTTCTTTAGCGGCGCTGTGCACTTTTTGTGATGGGGAAAAAATGTTAAACTGGCGACAGATCACGTGACCGTAAGATTCGTAAGACGGACACGTGACCTGTCATTGAGTTTTCACTTCTGCCTGCACTCCCGGAGTGCAACCCGTTGTTGTTTTTTTTAGGGCAGTCTCGTAAAAACGCGTCGAGTTTTTCAAATTTATACTCAAAAGACTCGAGTTCCTGCCAACACTAGAAATCGGAACAGGCAGGTCAATGTACGAAATTATTTGTGCTAAGGGTCCCGTACCGTACCGTAAGGGTACTTTAGCCTTACAGAGTCATTATCATTAAACTTAAGTATTATCACATTTCTCAAGTCAAGTATAATATAATATAAACATTATAAATCAAACATTAAGCTCATTAATAGAGTTAGACCGAGAAAAGTCTGCAGGAGCATTCCAATGAAATTGTCTACCGTCTGTCCCGTACAAACGCGAATTTTCTGATGATTTGCAGGTATAAGATTATTCCTTTTCTATGACAAATGATCAAAAATATGCACAGAAAAATAATCACCTGCTTTAAATGCCGAGAAAAAAGTCGCAACACAGGAAATAAAATGCGTTTGTACGGGACAGTCCGTGGAATGCTCCTGCAGCGATTTTGATAGCTCACGTAGTGCAAGTGTTATTTTGAACGTCAACCTTCTATGAAATTATGGCGTATAAATAACACTTGCACTGCGTGTGCTATCAAAATCGCTGCATACTTTTCTTGGTATGACTCTAAACAAAAAGTAACACATTGTAATGCTAAGTTCAAACTTCAAATGTCAAATATCTCCCTCAAAACTTTTTTATCCAACTTCCCCTCCTCAAACTTAGCCTTCTTCGGCCTCACCTCATCCTCAACCTCACACCCAAACCTATTAGGGAACCCCACGACTTTCTTTGGCTTAAAATAATTAACAAAATACATCAACTCCGTCTTACTGCAATGCGTGCTGAAGCATACATCGATCTCGTTGTCTGATATTTTATTTATGGGGTTATCATCTGGGTCATAGAGGGCCCATTTTTGGGCAGACAGGTGTAAGTTTAAGTATTTTGAGCTGGTGAGGTCCGGGGTGCAATTCGTGTGGTCTTTTCTGTTCTTGGGCCAGCAGAGGTGGACTGGTGATTGGTCGTTAGTTACTCCGGACACTAAGTGGGGGAGGTGGCTGAAATATAAATGAATTTTACGTCTGAAACATATAAACAAGCTTTTACTTCAATTAAAGGTAAACTTTTCAAATAATTTAAAACAACGGTTTAAATTTGTTAATTATTTTGTTATACATAGTTCGTCTTTTTAGCAAGAAAAAAGGTAAACAATCTTGACGTGTCTTTTTATTGAAAAACAAATTTGTAAAATAAGTCACGGCAAATATGTAACAATTATGAATCTAATAAACTTATTTAAGTACATTCTTTTGCTTTCATAAGTAATAGTTACTGCTTTTTAAACGGCGTTTTTTTTTCTATTAAAAGACACGTCAAGATGCGTAGCTTCTTTTCTAATGCTAAAAAAACGAACTATATATAAATCTTGGAAGCTAAATTTGACCCACTTCGCGATTTCCGATTGAGCTGAAATTTCACATATATATGTAAATCGGATGACAATGCAATATTATGATGATATGGAGCTGATCTGATGATGGAGACAGGAAGTGGCCATGGGAAACTATGTGATAAAACAACGCAACCTATTTGTGTTTGGGGTTGTTAGAATTGTCTCGATGAGTATTCGTTGCCACAGAGGGGCATACATTGTATGTAAAATTTGAGCTTTTGGGGCAGCAACCCCCCTCCCGGCCCCTGCTTCTACCTGCTTACGCCCATGAGTAAATATTACAAGGAATTTCCGTCAGTAGAAAAGAGCGGCAAATTTAAAAAATGTAGGCGCGAAAGGTTTACGTCCCATAGAAAATTTGAATTTCGTGCCTTTTTCTACTGACAAACTTGTTTGACCGGCTTTAACCTCCTGAGACTAAATGTACATTACAATGTACATAATCGTGCAATCTAATTTGAACCAAAAGATCCCAGGATCCCGGGTTCGAATCCTGGTAAGGGCATTTATTTGTATGATGATACAGATATTTGTTCCTAAGTCATGGTTGTTTTCTATGTATTTAAGTATTTATATATTATATATATCGTTGTCTGAGCACCCACAACACAAGCTTTCTTGAGCTTACCGTGGGGCTTAGTCAATTGTGTAAAAATGTCCTATAATATTTATTTATTTATTTATTAAATAAAATAGAACTTCTTTTGTTTCACTGCTTTTTAAAACAAACGAAATTCGTTCCAATTTACTTCTAGAATAAGGTTCAAATTAAAAATATGAAAGCTTCATATGCTGGGTCTTACGAGGATAACACTCACCTATATAGCTCCCTCCATCTAACCTCCTCCACAAACACCTTGACCCCCAACTTTTTAAAAACCTCATTAAAAACAAACTCATATCCAAACTTCGCCGACGTCTTTATAGCAACTCTCCCCTTCTCTTTCAGCCATCGTTCCATCTCGCGTACAGCTGCGTCCACACTGACGCTCCGCTTGGGAAACGTCGTGTAACGGTCGTCTAAAAAAGTCGTGTCGACGTAGAGCGTGTCTATGGGTATGGGCGCGCCGTTGTCGTGGAGCTGGTTGAATTTTGGAACGTCGTTGACGCTTATTCTGAAATCACCTGAGAGGAAAAAAAGTAAGAAAAAATATAAATAAATATTTCGGATCAATCTTACACAGAACCTAGCCCCAAACTAAGCAAAGCTTGTAGTATTACGGTTTTATCAGACTGCCGCACCGCACCGCACCGCGGCGCGACCTTCTCAAATCGCGAAGAGATATCTCTTTCTCGCTCTCACTTATGGGTGCGGGGTGCGGCGCACCAAGGTCCCGGGGCGGTGCGGTAGTCTGATAAAACTACCGCACCGCCCTATCCGTTGCATCTCTAATCTTTATCATACTGGCCGTGTGTTATCCAACCCCGACACTGGCGGAATCATCAAGCCCTGATGGAGCCATAATACACAAACATTGATTGAATTGATTGGATACTAGGCGCCGTAAATAAAGTTGATTGTCAATCAATCATTTACTTACCTATTTGTCCAACAAGAATATAAGATGGACCACTTTATTCGAGGCAATCTAGGCGAGAGGAGCTAAACGAGGGGCAATAGATATACAGGGTGGAAAGATAAGTCGGGCCCTGGAGGGAAACTACCTTAAATCCTCAAGTTGGCTCATTTTACTTAAAGGAGACATTCCTTTAATTTTAAAAAGAAACGAAACTGCATTCAAAGATTTTTTTTAATTGGCTTGTCTCGCCCGGGAATCGAACCGAGTAAAACTTCCAAAAAATAAACACTCGCTATTTTTTTCTACTAGTCGATACAGTTCATGTTAATGATAACATTTCTCCAAGAAACATTAGGTCTTACACTCGTCTGTCGTACAAAATATCCATAAAATCGAATATTTAGCACTCAAGAATATTTTTAGACAATCAAAATTGAAGAAAAGAAGAAAAATCTTTGAATGCAGTTTTATTTCTTTTAGAAAATAAAGGAATGTCTCCTTTAAGTAAAATGAGCCAACTTAAGGATTTAAGGTAGTTTCCTCCAGGGCCCGATTTATCTTTCCACCCTGTATACTCGTTACATTTATTTTGGAGCTTAGATAAACTAATTCTTTTTCTATATTGGATACTCAACATAATTTGAAAATAATTATACATATTTTACTGGAACTTGAATTTGGACCTTAGTTGTAAGTTGTGGACTAAAGTTACCTGAGGTTACAGTACATATTTTGTAATACACCGTGTTTTTTTTGATTTCCGTTAATTTCAAGGGTGCATTCCTGAGCTTAAATCAAGTAACTTTCTCAAAGACACCGATGTTCTAATTAAGTCCATTTCGGAGATAATCCATAATTTATTTTTTTCCTATAAGGCCTCTACAAGCGTGTACACTTGCCTTAGGGCCGGCTTACATATTGATTAGTGTTTAGAATGAGTTCATACATTTGTTCCATACATGGTGGGTCATTAATTATATTAAATAGTCAGTTAAAATTTAAGGAACGTAAGGACATTGTATCCATGTCTGTTGAACGGACTATAGAACTAAGTGCAGTAGAATTAGAGCAATTTATTGTTGTCTGTGTGTATAGGCCGCCATTAAGTAATTTTGAATTATTTGAAAACATAATGGAATCTGCCCTACTTAAAATATCATCTTCTAGTAAGAAATTGCTTATATGCGGCGACTTTAATGTAAATATTATGGAAAATTCAACAACGTCTTGTAGATTATTGAATCTTTTTAAATCTTGTAATCTCAACCACATGTTTATGGAGCCCACTAGAGTGACTGCTACTAGTGCAACCTGTATAGATAATATTTTCACAGATATTTTTCCTATTGCTAAAAAAGTTATCAGCAATTTAGAATCAGACCACTTAGGTCAATTAATGGTATTTGAGGCATTAAGGAAAAATACCATGAGAAAACAAATAACTTTTGTACCAGTAACCTCGGACCGCGTGGAAAGAATGAAGCTAAGTTTAGTTCAGGCGCTACCCTTTTTGTCTTCCGATATGAGTCCTAATAGTATGTATAATTCATTCTTTCACACTTTTATGGATCATTATAATGCGATATTCACCTCAAAATCGGTCGTAGTTAGTGGTGCATCAGTTTTTAGTGAGTGGGCTACTGCGGACTTACATCAAAGAAGACGTGAACTGTATGCCTTATATGAGGAACGGCGGTTTAATCAGAGTGATGAATTTAAAGAACATGTGAAGGAGTATTCGAAGAAGTTTAAAGTAGATTGTCATATAGCTAAGCGAAATTATCTAAGTCAGAAAATAAAAAGTAGTTCCGACATTGTTAAAGCAACCTGGAAAGTTATAAATGTGGAGACTGGTCGCTCGAAACATACAATTAAAGAACTTAAACTAAACATTGATAACAAAATTATAGATTCCAATTTAGAAGTAGCTACAGAATTTGAAAAATTTTTCACCGAGGTACCAGTATCCACAACTAAGGATTTAAATTCATCACCCTCATCTGCTGTTACATTATTAAAACATAACGCTCCAGAGTGTTGTGGAGACCTTCATTTTGAACATGTTTGTACCTCAGATGTAATAAAGGCGTTTAAATCAATTAATGTCAAAAAAACTAATGACCTCTGGGGAGTCTCTGTCCATGCTGTCAAATCCTTAGTAGAAATTGTAGCGCCTGACTTGGTAGTTATATTTAACAACAGTGTTGATTGCGGCGAGTTTCCTGATCTAATGAAACATAGTAAAGTAATTCCTTTATTTAAATCTGGTAGCAGCTCTGACCCCACTAACTTTAGACCGATATCTGTGCTACCAACATTTAGCAAGATTTTTGAAAAATTAGTTCTTTCTCAATTAGTACGACATTTTAACGTTAATAATTTGATGCATAATAAGCAGTTTGGTTTTACACGGGGTCGCTCAACAACCGATGCTGGTGTTGAGCTAATTAAGCATATTTTCGATGCCTGGGAGGAGTCACGAGATGCTTTAGGTGTCTTCTGTGATTTATCTAAGGCCTTCGACTGTGTTTGTCATGAAACATTAATCAGGAAACTTCATTATTACGGAGTTAGAGGATCGGCACTGAATTTACTTAAGTCCTACTTAAATGGTAGAATACAAAGGGTCGATGTGAATGGACAGCGATCACCTGGGTCATTGGTCTCTATGGGTGTTCCACAGGGGTCAATATTGGGGCCTTTCCTGTTCCTTATCTACATAAATGACTTGCCATTCCTTATTAAGACCCACCATGATATAGTATTGTTTGCAGACGACACCTCACTTATTTTCAAAGTCAAACGACAGCAACAAGCTTACAATGATGTAAACAATGCTATTTCAAAAGTAGTAAATTGGTTCAATGTTAATAATTTACTGTTAAATGAGAAAAAGACTAAATGTATTAAGTTTGTCACTAGTAGTAACGTAAGGCATGTGCAAACAAGTGTCATTGTGAAGGATGGGGAATTGGAATTAGTTGATAGTACAGTTTTTCTTGGTATAACTTTAGATTCTAAACTCCAGTGGGGTCCCCATATTGCTACTCTTTCGAATAGATTGAGCTCTGCAGCTTTTGCAGTGAGCAAAATCCGTCAGTTAACTGATGTGAAAACAGCTCGATTAGTATATTTTAGTTACTTCCATAGCATTATGGCATATGGTATTTTACTGTGGGGCGGTGCTTCAGAGATAAATACCATTTTTGTTCTGCAGAAGAGGGCTATTCGAGCAATATATAAAATGAACCATAGAGACTCACTTAGAGATAAATTTAAGGAAATTGACATAATGACAGTGCACTGTCAATACATTTATGAGAATATTCTGTACGTACATAAAAATATTGTAAATTTTAGGAAAAATTGTGAAATTCATAATATTAATACTAGAAATAAACATAAGCTCGCAGTGCCCTTCACTCGGCTCCATAAAATTAAAAAATCATTCATGGGTAATTGTGTAAGATTTTATAATAAACTTCCAAACCATATTACTGAATTATCTATTAATAAATTTAAGAATTATGTAAAGCGTAAACTTATTTCTAAAGCTTATTATACCACACAAGACTACATGAATGATATTACAACGTGGGATTAATTGTTATTCGAAATGATGATTTATTTATTAGGTATATTTGATTATTGATGAGGAAATGGATATTCCGATGTAATACTATCTACTTCTTTTGTCACTTATGCTTTTTTTTTGACATTTAGATTTTATTCTAGAAATTCTAGACTAGTATTTTTTTATACAATCTTTTTAATGTTTGACGATCCTTTTGTGAAATTTTTAGTGTTAAATTTGATATGTATAATAATCCAATTTTATTATGGAATAATATTAACATCAATAAATTGCTCTGATAATTAGATTAAGATTAATTACGATTCATAAGAGCTTGTTGCTAGGCCTACATGAATAAAGTAAATTTTGTTTGTTTGTTTGTTTGTTTGTTTGCTACTAAACTTAAGTACAATCTCGGTCGATTGATGTACGAAATGACATTGATATGTCACAAATTTCAATTGTTTGGTTGAGTTAAATGTAATGCCCGTGTTACAACAACGCTATATGCTACATTTAATTACTTTTTAAACAAAAAAAAAACAAAAAGAAAACAAAAAAAATTTTTTTTTTGAAAATTAACTATGCCATTTAGTTCTTATAAACGTACTTAACTATACCCCGAAGTTAACGGAATTCAATAAAAACACGGTGTATAATTATGCGCGTGCAATAGGGAATATTAGGCAAAGCTCTGCGTAGGTCACCTTTGTGGCACATACAGTAAACAAACCACATTGACACATCACACGTCACGTCAATCACATGGCCTACCGCGAAACAAGAAAATCGAAATTTCGTTATCTAATCTCTCTATCACTCTTGCATATTCGAGCGATAAAGAGGCAGATAACTAAATTTCGATTTTCGCGTTTACCGGTAGGCCCTTGTTAACAAACCGCCTTGATGCATCAATGTCATATTTTATTGTCTGTGATAACTTGTCAAAAAACAGTTTAAGGCACAGTATGTATAAGTTAGTCTATGAATTTACTGAGTCGGTAGTGCTGCACTCTGGCGGCAGAACATTGCAGTAATATCCCCTATAGACGTAGGAACAGGCGGTTGATGAACTACATTCTTCATGCTTAGGGTCATTACTTTCTTCTTCCTCGCGTTATCCCGGCATTTTGCCACGGCTCATGGGAGCCTGGGGTCCGCTTGACAACTAATCCCATGATTTGACGTAGGCACTAGCTTTTACGAAAGCGACTGCCATCTGACCTTCCAACCCAGAGGGGAAACTAGGCCTTATTGGGATTAGTCCGGTTTCCTCACGATGTTTTCCTTCACCGAAAAGCGACTGGCAAATATCAAATGACATTTCGTACATAAGTTCCGAAAAACTCATTGGTACGACCCGGGGTTCGAACCCGCGACCTCCGGATTGAAAGTCGCACGCTCTTACCGCTAGGCCACCAGCGCTTAGGGTCATTACTTTACTTTTATAAAATAAATACCTGTGTATAGCACCGTAGTGAGGTCCGTCTTAAACAGAAACATGACAGACCCAATACTGTGTGCGGCGGGTACAGCGGTCACATATAGCTTGGTCTCTCTCTGGCGTCGCTTGGGGTCCGCCTTTAACACTACTTCTATAGTTTCTGTAAAAAAAAGCTAATGTTTAAAAATTTTAGCACGAGAGTTTGGTAGCCTAGCGGGAAGGCGTATGATTAAAAAAGGAAGGCCATAGGTTGATGGGTTCTGACTTCAGCTTGTACCAATAAGTTTTTCGTTCATGGGATTTTTTTATAAATAAATATTATGGGACAATTTTATATCGATCAACCTAGTCCCAGAGTAATCTCAATAAGGCTTGTGTTGTGGATGTGGGTACCAGATGATTATGTATATAGATAGATAAATACTTAAATACATAGAAAACATACATAACTCAGGAACAAATAATTGTGATGAACACACAAATACTTTTATTATGCACCTATGTTCAAACTTTTTGAATAAACATCTTTTATTACTATTATTTTAGACAGGAAACGAAACACGGATATCAGAAAGACAACAAATGTGATAGACGCCTTGGAACATTGTAAAAAACAGAAATGGAGATGGGCTGGTCATGTAGCACGCATGAGCAAACAGAAATGGACATACAAAGTGACTACTTGGCCAGGACCACAACATAAACGAAAGAGAGCAAGACCAAGGCAGCGAAGGATAGATGAAATAAACAAAGTAGCTGGCAAAGACTGGATGAACAAAGCTAACGATAGAGATGTATGGAATAATATGGAGGAGGCCTTCACTCGAAGAGAGGTCCTTAATGCAAACTTGAATCTACATAAATAGTTTAATTAAACTGCATGACATATATTGAATAATAATAATTAAAAAAAAAGTATTAATGAATTAGATTAGATAAATATTTAATTTACTTACTGTCAAAATGAATTGTAAATCTAGACTAATTTAGCACGTGAAATTATCTACGAATTGTTATGTACTTATTTTTTAATGTATTAAGGAATAAATGAGGCTAAAAAAAAAACTATTATTTTGTAACTCCCTTTTGGATTTCACGGGCACGGGCCTATAAATCCCGGTCTTTTGATAGGCTTGCGTATTTTGTTATTATTATTAAATAAACGCTCTTACCCGGATTTGAACCCAGGACCTCCTACTTCATAGGCCTCCTCCTACTTAATATCCAATACAAGATTTACAAATAATATGAAATAACAATTTACACTCACCTATTCCTACAATCCTTATTCGCTTAACAATCTCATCAGTATCATAACTTCCCAATCTGCATTTAACTTCATACTTCACAATGGCCGCTGACATCTCCGACATATACATTACCGCACCATTCGTCTTCAATGTTTGTATGAAGCGGTGGTCATACAAGCCCGGTGTGTGGTCCGTGTGGGTATGGCTGAGGAAGTATGCTTGCACATTTTTGTTTGTGAAGTTGTCGACGGATATGTTTGGTATTTCTGATATGTGCCCATTGAACGCACAGCAAGCCATGGCTGGAAAGACACAGAAATTTGAAGTTAAAACTCCATTAAAATATAATATCATGTGGTAAAGAGGGTAAAATATCTAAGGCTATGATTGCAAATGTTCAGACACATTAACTGTGGATATTATACTATTATTACACTAATAATATTTTTGAAGTGAAAACTTCTTTAGCGGCACTGTGCACGTTTTGTGATGGGGAAAAAATGATACTATTAGATCTCATTATGGGGGTGACATCGTCACTGCATGACAAAACCCCTTGAAATAAAAATAAATAAATTAAAAAAAATAAATGTTAAAGTCGCGACAGCGTAAGACGTAAGACGCTTCGTAAGACGGACACGTGACCTGATCGAAAAACTGGTACTATGTCATTGAGTTTTCACTTCTGCCGGCACTCCCAGAGTGCAACCCGTTGTTTTTTTTACAAATCATGGGTCCAATAGGGTACCTATTTGACTGTATTTAAAATAAATATTTTACACCATGCATGAAATAAAGCACCCGAAGATTAATAGAGAAGCGTAGACAGCAGTTATTTTTAGACACAATTTCTATTTTAAAACCCGTATAAAACTATAAAGAGTAGTTAATTTGATAGTGACGTCACATGCTAGTGTTTCATATAAATTCCATAGTAGCAAAATCGTTTTGACAGTTCGAAAAAAGAAACTGATTTGACTAGTAGTCAAATACCCTATTGACGACTGAAGATCAATAATGGACCCAAAGAACATCTGGTTGCTATTTCACAACAGCTTGTAATTAAAAAAAAAACATGGGTCTTGTTTCTAATAAAAAATGATTTTACACTTCTACATATGCTTATATGTAAGCTTGTAATTTTATACAACCGTCCCCAGGCCAGTGACAGGAGAAGTACAAGTGATGCAATATAGAGCTTTAAGTTTTTTCGTTTACAGAAGTTTTTTGGATAAAAACTATACCATACATGGACCCCATCATATCAAACAGCTGTAACATTTCAAAGTACATATTAAAACTGGTTTTCAATGGCGATTATGGGTGTTATGAGTGGGGCAGTTTAAAGTAGTATAGTCAGGAAGGTAACAGTAATAGTATCCGTTGTATTTTGTCATGATTAGTCCTGCAGTGACAGTGCTGACCCAGGCACGAGACGATAACCCAGATAACCTATGACTACCAACAACAGACAAAGGCTCTTGAGATTCTGGAGAGCCTAAATGCTCACCTAAAGACTAGGATTTCATAAACGTGATATTTAACAAAATAAATGCAACTTACCAGGAACTTCTATTGAAATACTGACAGATGAGAAAGCAACGAAAGCATCCACTTCAGTCTTCACATCATCTTATCTTGACGATAATAATTATAATAAAAAAATAAAGCTGCTGGAAATTACAAGTTCATACATGATTTTTGTAACATGATTGACATTTCATTTCTGACATTGACATTAAACAGTAAAGGTTACCAGTATAAAAAAACGATGCTGTTCCAAAATGTGTGGTTATAACTCGTATATCCATCAGGGCCCCTTTTAAGTCATAAAAAAAATATTTACGAATCAAAAGTATCAAAACCTAATGATCCTGCTAGTAGCATGATGTTTGCAGTACTGGAAGAACGAGAGGCATTTATGGTCTAGAATGAGACTGTAATTTAACTGACAGTACCACTTTCAACCGATCATAATTTTTCCGTATAGCACATTAATTAAACTAAGCAAGCCAATTACACTTTTGTGCTATTTTGATTCAACAAACAAAGGTATTATCACAATATCACAATAATTATTGTAAAAAAAGTCCCTATATTGTTCGAAGTCGTGTTGCCAACATAAAAATATAGGTTAACAGCATAGATGGTAGGATCCTATAGATGTGCTAAACGCGTGACTCCTTGAGGGACAAAACATACGCAATGCGACACTATGATTGGTCGAATTTATTTGTTACCCACCATAATCAATGTACCTTGCCCCTATATTCATACGATACAACTTTTTGGTCGGAACCAACTTGGTAATTGGTTTTTGCCCAAGTTTTGTCTATTGTATTGTCTCCACAGCATTTCAAAACAAAACAGTTTTCTATTTTATTATTATCTACTCGCTGCCCGCTTATTTCATTTCCGTCATTAAAATGATAATCGCAATTCATTAACTGGTGTTAGTAAAATGCTTGAATACATAACATTTCTGTTGGATATTCTGGTATTTTCAATTTTATCAATAGCGTGGTTTTTTCTTCCAGCCTTTTTGTGTCGAGATGCTACTGAAGGAAATCGGTGAGTAACTTATCTATCTAATGTAGATACAATTAACTAACGCATTCCATCAAGTAATCAGATGGTAATTAGTCATACGTAAGCAATTATTTGGTATATGTATCTGTGGACGGAATGTAATTTTCAAACAAGATAAAGATTCCTTCAACTAATTTTGTTTACATTTGTGCTGTGTTTGATAATAAACCAAACATCCGTGACTAAATCTATTATTTGAAGTGCTCTTTATCATTACAAGTTCAAAGTTGTTTGTAAAATGGCGTCATGGTAGGTACAAAATGCAGGGTATGCAATTTAAAAGTTTATTCCTAGAAATATGTTTCGAGGTCTACCCACGCCTACCTACAAACTATCAAACCTTCATTCATTCATTTCTTTGTGCCTGTTTCGAAAAAAAATCGTAACCTAGAAAAATCTTTTTCGGTTGTGTGTCGTTCGTTGTTTTCATGGTAAGATTTGTACAAATTTTACTTCTAAATTACATTCTAAGCATGTAACGTAGCACTGTTTATTGTAAGATTTACTCTTTATGAATTTTACCGTAGAGAATAGAGATGAATAGCTTTTCTGTCATTTTGTAAAATGCTTTGGATTCATAAGCAATTTTCTTTTGTAAGTAAGGCACTAGCTAGCATAAATTAGTAAGCAAATATCAGCCACTTTAATGGTTATCTTATCTATTTGATTGTTATCCTATAAGCTTATATTTAAGTAGTTGTTAGCTCTTCTAAATAAAAGTGTATTGTCAAGAAAGAGTTGTTACAAATTGTCATTTTTTTGCTCTTAAGTGGTAACTTCTTTGTGGCAATACATGGCATATTTTTTGGATATGTTATGGTGCTATTTTTAAGTTTACTTAGTTGTAAAACTAGCTAAAACTGGCTTATTAGTCTAATTAATAGTGATCCTATGTTCCTGGAGCTTCGATCAGGATATGAGTCACAGTAGTATACTTCATTATAAATAAAATAAATAAATAATATAAGGACATTCTTACACATAATGACGAAGTCCCACGGTAAACTCAAGAAGGCTTGTGTTGTGGGTACTCAGACAACATTAAATATAATATACAAATACTTAAATACATAGAAAACATACATGACTTAGGAACAAATATCTGTGTTCACCACACAAATAAATGCCCTTACCGGGATTCGAACCCAGGACCATCGGCTTCACAGGCAGGGTCACTACCCACTATGCCAGACCGGTCGTCAAACCACAATCGGTCGGTTATTATGACAAGCTTTTATTTAGTTCAGTG
Organism: Cydia splendana; assembly: GCF_910591565.1. NCBI lineage: Eukaryota > Metazoa > Arthropoda > Insecta > Lepidoptera > Tortricidae > Cydia > Cydia splendana. The sequence continues at coordinate 9,569,188 of NC_085983.1, forward strand.
GCGGATATGCAGTCTTGGACGGCCCTAGGCCCCAGGCCCTGTAGTAGCTACAAGCTGCCCCTTTCTCAGCACGCATTATTTATACTGTCACCCTTAAATGTCTTGCCCAGTACCTTCGTATAAAAAAAAACCGGGCAAGTGCGAGTCGGACTCGCGCACGAAGGGTTCCGTACCATAATGCAAAAAAAAAAACAAAAAAAAAAGCAAAAAAAAAACGGTCACCCATCCAAATACCGACGTTGCTTAACTTTGGTCAAAAATCACGTTTGTTGTATGGGAGCCCCATTTAAATCTTTATTTTATTCTGTTTTTAATATTTGTTGTTATAGCGGCAACAGAAATACATCATCTGTGAAAATTTCAACTGTCTACCTATCACGGTTCGTGAGATACAGCCTGGTGACAGACGGACGGACGGACGGACGGACGGACGGACGGACGGACGGACGGACGGACGGACGGACGGACAGCGAAGTCTTAGTAATAGGATCCCGTTTTACCCTTTGGGTACGGAACCCTAAAAAGGAACCTTGACACGAAAAGAAGAAGAAGAATGTCTTGCCGCCCTAGGCCCAGGCCCACTGGGCCAAAGGGCAAATCCTCTTCTGATTTCCCATTGTCTGTAATCAAATCTTGCAAGTTACATTTGACCCACTTCCCGGTTTCCGATAAAGTGGAAAAATTGCATACATATGTAAGTCGGGTGACAATGCAATATTATGGTACTGCCGAGCTGATCTGATAATGGAGACAGGAGGTGGCCATAGGAACTCTGTGATAAAACAACGCAACCTAATTGTGTTTGGGGTCGTTAGAACTGTCTCGATGAGTATTAGTTGCTTGTGGAAAGAAAAGTACAGTCAGTGATAAAAGCTTGTAACAAATATCAAATTTATGCCAAAAAGATAAGATAACATAAAAAATAGTTTATTCTAGTAGGCATATTACAATGCGCTTATGAACGTCAAATAAAGCTATACCGGCTCCAACCGTACGCCTCTGCCTCGAGAAGATTTAAATCCCCCCTCAAATGGAGGAGGGTATCCCAATACGGGACCGGCAACAAACTCGGCGGGACACATCTCAAAACTTATTTAGCATTAAAAGTAACTTCAAAAGTAAGCTAGAGGATTTTTATCAAGCACTGTATGTTTCCTAGAGTCTAGCCTCTATTATATAAGTGGGGTGTGCTCCCTGTATGGTGTTCCATACAAAATCAGTACCAAAACCAGGAATTGCTTATTTTCACCATACTTCTTTAGATCCTGAACATAAGCATTATTGAACTTAGTGGAACTTTGTGTACTCATTTTGTCTAATACAGGATTTAAGTTTACTTGATACCACTGTAGATTAACTTCTGGCCTCCCACCGACTTGATATTGGGTCAGTAAAGAGAATCAAAATACAATTGTAAGTTTAAAACTCGAATGCAATTTTTTGATTGCCTCCTGTGTGGCTATCAGGGCCGTCTTGAACTATGCTGGGGCCCTTGGGCACATAAGAATTTGGGGCCCTTTTGGAAAGTAAAGAAAGCAAATGAAACTAACATTTTTCTACTATGATCTTCTATTTATTATGAGTAATCAAATGTACTGTTACTGTCTGTCCTTCGGGGCCCCCTGAGGATGGGGGCCCTGGGCACGGGCCCCGTGTGCCCTTATGGTAAAGACGGTACTGGTGGCTATCACCAGTTTGGCACTGACATAAAGTCGAGAACATAACTTACTTTCTATGCATCTCGTTCGTACTCGCATATTAGTGCGAGCGAGATGTACTGAAAGTAAATTACGTAGATGTCAGTCTATTATAAAACCTGCACCTAACAACCGTCTCTTTGGCCCAGTGGTTGACTGGTAGAGAATGCCTTATGGCATTAAGTTCGCCATTTGTACTTATAATTTTATGTGCAATGAAGTTTAAATAAATAAATAAACAACCATGATATCCGTACTGGTGGGTGGTGGTTGGTTGGTTGGTAGGTTAAATTTGTATAAGATTTACTTTTTATATAATTACTAATCCTTATATTTCAGGTTAATGCCATTGCAGACGTCTAAAGAAGACCACAAAGAACACAAATCCGATTACATAGACAACCAACTGCTAAAAGCGAATAACTATACCATAAACAATGATATATTTGGCCGAAACCAATATATAATTAATGGTATAGTGTTTAAGGAAAATATCAAAGTTGGTAGATACAGAGAGTTTGAGCTGTATAAATTAAAAATGGATGATTATGCAGATTCTTCCGGTGTGTCAATAGATGATGGTGAGGCATTTTAAATTTTGATTACAATTAGAGTATATTACATAGTTTTCTTATGTTTTTTGTAGCTTATCATATTAACAGCAATGGCTTTAAGCAATATAGTATCCCATATTTACTTATGAGTTCATTGTCTTCAAGGTATTTGGCATCAAAGTTGACCAATTTTAGGCCAAAAAACTGGTATTCTGGTCATAATTTTTGTTAGACACGTTTAGACGACAGTTTAAAATTAGACACGTTTTTAGAGACGTCAAAGACGAACCCAAATATTTACATTTCGTATAAGTAAGATCCTTCATAGCAATCTAGATACGAAAACAGTGTTTTTTTAGACAATGTTTAAAAAAATCGTAAGAAAATAAGTATCCATTTCTTTCAAAATCCGGTAGACATGAATGGAGAGCACATGGGAACCCTTCCACAGGGATCGGACCTGGGTGATTTAGCCTAATACATATTGGGCTAGGTCACCCAGACTATGTTTTATTTATTTTTTAGGTATTAGTTTTAGTTTTGTAGGTACTAGTTATAATTTTAGGTTACCTTTTATTGTAACAAGTTTGATATTCATTATGTTTATGGTTTTAAATAAAAAACTTTTAATGTGAAAAAAAAGAATGGAGATAAAAAATTGAAGAACCGATAGCCGTTTGTCTTATAAATCTATCTGTGGAGCAAAAGTAGGAGATACGATTCAAAACTTGTCATAAATCGATCCTCTACTGGCTTAAGAAGCCATTTGAGGGTAGATTTTGTTTACTCTTTTTTAAATACCTAAAGATACAGACGTATATCGTCATTAAGTATCTACCATATCTTACTGAAGTCAATGTTACAAGATGTTACAGGTTAATTTGGTAAGGTTCCATATTTAATATTTACTTATTTCCAGACACCCATCTCCAACTAACCCTGGAGCTGGTCCCAAACGGCTTCATAATAAACTCTAACGTGTTCCTCACCCATCATCAGTGGCACACCATCTATCTGGTGTCCGAGAACTTCTGCCGCTGCGCCGTATGCGAGGTCTACTGTGATGCCACAGATCATATTGGTTGTAGCCAGCATGTTGCTAATATGCAGAGATATAAGCCGCTTCACAAGTATGATTTGACTATTACTAGAAAGGTGAGTAAATTTTAACATTCAAAGCTCAGAACCGGTATTGAAATACCTGTTAATCGTTCGCAAACCGTTATATTATTTCGTTCATTAAAAAACCGGTTAATTGATGGAACGCGAACTAAAAAATTACGTTCTCTCTCCTAAGGGGTTGTGCACAAATCACGCGAGGTTTTTTCAGCTACTTACCACCGCTCCCCCTTGGTGATATTTGGTGAGGTTTTTGGCTACCCCCCTCCCCCTACACACCCTCACGTGTATTTTTTTGGAATTTTTTCATTCGACCTAATTTTAAGATAAAGAGAATTGTATATAGAAAATAGTGTTTATTTTTCTATTTTCGTTAAATAGACTCGCTATTTTGAACTGCAGCGTAAAGATTTATGTTTAACTAAACCGAGAAAAAGTATCTACTCATGTGGTAGGTTTTTTTTCTTAGTTTCGTTCACTGTAGAAAAATACACGTGATGTTTCCTTATACCCCCCTCCCCCAACGTGATCTATCGTGATTTTTTTCGTGACCCCCCTCTCCCTATAGAACCTCGCGTGATTTGTGCACAAGCCCTAACCGGTAGGAAGAGGGAACGGAACTTTATGGTTCGCAGGGAACGATAAAATACCGGTTACTCTTGGCTTTCGGAGACTCTCGTTTAAACTCGTTGTCATACGTGAAAGAGATAGCAATACTTACTCGTTCTAGACCAAGAATAGTCTGCAGCGGATTTGATAGCCCACGCAGTGAAAGTGTTATTTTAAACGTCAAACTTTATGAAAATGACGTATAAATGACACTTGCACTGCGTGGGCTGTCAAATCCGCTGCAGACTTTTTTTGGTCCGACTATCTCGCTTCGATATTTTCAATTTAACCGGTTAATATCGTTCCACAAAAACGGAAGGCGAACGAATTAGGCAAACAGAAACGAAATCCTTTTCGTTCCCGGGTGAGTGAACGAAACCGGTTTGAACAATAAAACGGTTTCCGAGCCCTGTTAACATTTTTAACTCATTTAATATGGTGTACACTGCCCTCCTAAGCCGAATAGCGCTATCTCAAAAACTAATGATTTTGAAAATGGAATTCTCAGTTATAGAAACTAAAGTATAAGTTACCAATGAATTTTCTTTTGAGATAGCGCTATTTGGCTTACCAGGGCAGTACAGTCGCCATCGGGCCCCGTAGACAACACGCCAATGGCCAACGCTACATTCATTCAATCTTTTAAAATTATGGCTTCAGTCCAGTGGGATTATTTCGCCAGTATCAAGGTATTAGGAGCTAAACACGACGACTATAATTGTACGGTTAGTACAAGACAGTGTACGGTGATTTTATTAGCTCTTGTAAAGAGATAGCTGGACAAGTAGCGCGTGGACTACCGGCCGTTGACTCCAAAATGGTGGTTAAACATGGAAAGCCACAAATTTTTAAAGGCTTGTTTTCGCCCATTATGTTGGCGTATGAGTGACAATTTTGAATAAGATATAATGTGCCCTTTTCAACCAAACCTTACTGTCGTACTTGTTGTTGGTTGTAAATAAGTCGCTATATCCATAAAGCTTCAATTTGAAATCAACCTTATTGACAACCGACAATGTGGTACCTTTTATAGTCTGTATTTTAGGTATTTAAATAAAAGTAAACAAAATCTATCCTCAAATGGCTCCTCAAGCCAGTTGAGGGTAGATGAAAACATTACATGATCAAATAATGTAGGTTAAAGTCAGGCCGTTCAGTGACTGATCCAGGCGGTTTTGTAACCAATAAATGTTAACTACCCGAAAATGTACAAATTATTTGTTTACTTTTATGAAAATACCTAAAGATACAGCCTATAATTAGTTGAAAAGGTCACAATTGTTACCTGTTTCAGATCAACAACAACTACCATTGCGGCGTCTGCAACGCAATATTCGACCAATCGCAGAAAACCGTACATTACTCGAGCAAAACACATGAGGACAAGCTCCTATTCGCCATCAACAGAGTCTCGGACATTATGTACGATTTCAACATTCACAACAATAATAATAATGAGAAGAAGGATTCATACTATTTCAACGTTAAGCATAACCATAACCATCAAAACGCATACATGTTAGATGAACCGAATGAAACTCCAGAAGAATACAGCGAAGAGATTGAGATTTTAGAAAAAAGAAAATATAGTTATAATGAAGATGATTGGTATCCGTTGAATTATAATGAGGATTATAGTGATGATGATTATGAGCCGCACCAGAGTTTGGAGTTTTCTTATGCGTCTATGGCCAAAAAACCGAAGAGTGAGGATTTGCCTGAAGTTTTAGAGGTAGATTTAGGTAAGTGTTTAGTTTGGAGCTCATTAGCTGGATATTCGGAAAAGGGCTTTTTCTTCCCCGCTAGGAGGGATCAAAGTGGCACTTTTCCTCCCTGCTAGGGGGGGATCAAAGTGGCACTTTTCTGTTCTAGGACACTGTTTTTGTTATTTTTTGCATTCTTTTTTTAGCTCAAATTTTTAAGGTTGGCGGGTCGAAGTATTTAGCAGATGGCGCTAACATAGCTTGCCCTGTCAATCCCCTTGAATTGTGTCAATTTTTAGGGTTCCTTACCTCAAACGGGAAAAACGGAATCCTTATAGGATCACTCGTGCGTCTGTCTGTCTGTCTGTCCGTCTGTCACAGACCATTTTCTCCAAAAGCACTGGACCAATTAAGGTGAAATTTGGTACACATATAAACAAATGAATTTTGAACATGGAGGCCACTTTTGGGGGGTAATACAAAATAGTTCTTTACCTATAGATGATAGGAAAACCTATTAGAAATATGCAGTCAAGCGTGAGTCGGACTAATTACTTAGTTTTGGTACTGACCCCTACGGGTTATTTAAAGGCAATTTACTCGCGTTTCACATATAAAAAATACATTGTTAAAAATTGGGTAATGTACGGAACCCTTGGAATGCGAGTCCAACTCGCACTTGGCTGGTTTTTTTTTAATGGAATTATGTCTCTGGATGCCTGCCCTTTAAGCCAAATCTCATAGAAAAAGGGGCAAGCTATGATGGCGCCAGCTATGCAAACCTTTGACAGTTGCCAACCCCATTTCAAGTAATAAGAAACGTAAAATTTCAGGTAACAAGAAAGTGACAGTGAAATTCAACTCTTGGAACATGCTGATTCGTCCAATGGCCAACCGTTTCTACTGTATGGCCTGTAAGGAGCTCGGTCACATCAGGAACAGATCGGAACATTGCAAGAGCGAAGGGCATACAGCCAGACTCAACGAGTGTACTGTGGTCGACGAGTATGAGAAATACTTTGTAAGACAGGTGAGTTGACTTACCTCAAAAGGAAAAAACGGAACCCTTAAGGCGAGCGCAAACCGGCGGAGCGCAGCGCAGATCACCGAGGAGGATTTACGCCGCGCAGCGCACACCGACGAAGTAAAATCCCCCGCGATACCGCGAGCGCACGCCAGCCCGAGCGCTGGCGGCCGGCGCACCAGGGAGCACTTCGGCGCAGGCCGGGGGATGCCGCGGCATGCCGCCGCGTGTACTCTATCACAAGGGATTAGTGACTAGTGTGCACGAGTTCTCCCCCGTCGTTCCGGCGCTACTCCGGCGCACTCGGGAGGCCTCGGCGCATGCTGGGGGATGCCGCGGCATGCCGCCGCCTACCGCCGCGGTATCCTCTAGCGTGCTTCTCGATGCCGTGGAGTAACAATCCTCCGTGATGCTCCGAGTTCGGTCTCAAAGCATTTAAATTTATACCTGAAGGTAATTGAAATAGGGAAGAAAATACATTGATAATTTTAAAGTGATCTGCGCTGCGCTCCGCCGGTTTGCGCAGGCCTTTATAGCAGCGGTCGGCAACTAGCGGCCCGCGGGCCGCATGCGGCTCGCGAAACTGTCACTGGCGGCCCGAGAGGCGCCTTGGCTATTTTGTATGTAATAGTGACAAACGACAATGTCTCATAAAGTCATAAATATTAACAAAGAACGGCCCGCGTCACCTCCGTTAACTACTATGTGGCCCTTGGCTGCTAAAAGGTTGCCGACCGCTGCTTTATAGGATCACTCGTGCGTCCGTCTGTCTAGCCGACCATTCCCCCCCCCCTTTATCTACTGCTACTAAGCTACTGGGTCTAAAATTTTGAAAAAAAATACACAAAATAGTTCTTTACTTATAGACGACAAGAAAACCTATTAGAAATGTGCATTTAAGCGTGCGTCGGACTTAATTACTTAGTTTTTGATCCGACCCCTTTCTACGGATTTTTAAAGGCATTTCGTTCACGTTCCACATAAAAAAATATATTGTTTAAAATTGGGTAATCAATTGTAATTTATAACCTTCGTTGTGGCAATAAATTATTTATGTATCTATCTAATGTATGGAACCCTTGAACGCGAGTCGGACTCGCACTTGACCGGTTTTTTTATCTCATATCTAGAGAATAGAGAGAGAATGTTTATTCGTGACAAAAAGAAATAAAACAATAAGTAACACAATAACACGGTCACGAAATGGCCCCGACTCAGCAGGTGCTAGCCTGGCTAGGCTAGCGCTGGTCTCCCGTCGGGGCCATGATCTTTTACATCTAAATTATAAAAAAATTAAAACACATTATGACTACAATAATGTTATACAATGAAAATTAAAGATTAACGGAGTGGCGGTTGTGGAAGAGACAAAAGGCAGTAAGTACTTAGGTACGCGTCAGGACGTCAGGAGTACTTAAATGTAGCTTGTCTCAAGTTTGAGGCACTCTTCGTTTAGTTGGTGTTTGAGCATAAACTTTTTAAAAGTTGATTTAAAACTGTGAATGCTTTGCAGGTTCCTAATAGGAGGAAGGATGTTGTTCCAACACTTAGTGGCTGCGTAACGAATTTAACTTAATTTAAATAACTGTATCTCTTATCCAGGTCGACGACAAATGCTACCATTGCGGCCACTGCAACAACCTCCAACTCATCAACGTGATGGAAGACCACATCCGCTCCGTCCACACTCACCCCACCACCGTTTCTTCTCTCCTCGACTCACCCGCTAAAAAAATCATACATTCCACACCCAACAAAGCCAAAACAGATACAAATGATACAGCAAAAAAAGAAAATGATGGACAAATAGCTATTGGAAATGAAACTAAAATAATCAATCCAGCGAGTGTGTTTGAAGGCCTTAGAGCAGCTAATAGTAATTTTGATGATATTGTCATCTGTACGTTCGGTATATCCCTTCGTATGTCGAAGCTGGCGTTTAATATAGTGTGCCAGGGTGAAAACGATTATTACTGTGGACTCTGTGAAGTTAATATAGATAAGGAGAGATTGAAGTTTCATGTGAACGATGTGCAGCATTTGACCATGTTGCAGCGGACGCCTTTTATACAGGCGTTTAATGTGCATTTGTTTAGAGAGGTTTGTTTTTACAAGTTTTTGTTAAAATATAACTAAGTAACTAACACTTACAAAAATACCTATGTATACAGATGAGAATACAATGATTTGGTATCATCAAGCTATGAATTGTATGGAGGCAGGAATTGGGTAATAAATCTTTTCAGTAGCTGAGTTTCAGCTCATTATAAGTTCTGACCTCATTAAATGATTGTGTGCCAAAGTTGGAATAAAACATGTGATACACAAACTATATTGGTTTAACATTGCTCCATCGTTTGAAGTTAAGTTAGAAAATATAATAGCAAAAAAACTATAGTTTTTATTTATTTGTCATTCTTTTCTTGCAGATTCGCGACGCCCTTCACTGTGGACTATGCAACGAGCTCATACAAATCATGCCAGAATTTATTATAAAACATAAATACCTCGAAAAACATATTGTAAGCCTGCACAGAGCTCTCGGCTATTTCAAAAATGACAATACACTTACGGAGGCTAAAAATGGTACAAATATTCGTAATGGTACTGTAGCTCAACCTAAGCCTGTAGCTGTAATTCCTAAATTAGCCACTGCAAATGTAACAAACAAAAATGTAGTTAATAATAATGTGACTAGTGTTAATGGTGTCAAAGAAGCAGCTATTACAAATAATAATGTGGCCTTAAATAATATACCATTACCAAATATAGTTAATAAGAAAATTGTACCAATCGCCAATAAGAATCTCACTATAACAACAGTTAATAGTAACAAGAATGATGTTGCTGTTAATGCAAATAAAATAGATGCAACGAAAACTGTGCCAGTAAATGTCAAAAATGGACCAAAACCTGCTAAAGAAAGCAATACAATTAAATTAAATGTAAATACAACTAATAATGTACAAGTAAATGTTAAAAATGGACCAATTGCTGCTAAAGAAAGCAATACAACTAAAATAAATGTGGATACCGTTAAAAATGTGCCAGTAAATGTTAAAAACGGACCGAATAAAGAAAACCTACAAGATACGGACAACATCGAAGCAGATATACCACAATTAGGAACTGAAGAGTTCGTAACAGTCAAAAACGGTGTTAAAGAAGATATTTCCGATGAATTGGACGATTCATACATTGAAGATTTCGATCTCGAAGAATATGTTTATATAAAACTGGGTAATAGTTATATAAAGATAACTAGTACGGCGTATAACTCGCTAGTGGATGTCGGTGATGGGAGTAAATACTGTTTTGTGTGTTCGTCCGTGGTGTGTGAGTTTAGTAAGCATGTGGAAAGCAGGGGGCATACGGAGAATATGGAAAAATTTAAATTTGTTGATAAGTACAATGAAGATTTGATGAGACAGGTAAGCGGTTTAATTTCTCGCTGTATTTTAGGGTAACACGCCAGTTACTGGCCACCCTAAACTAAAAATTAATTCTATTCACCTATAAACAGAATTCATTTTAGTATAAGGTTTTAATAACTGGCCAGCCTTCAATAACTAGCCACCTTATACTAAAATGAATTCTGTTTATAGGTGAAAAGAATTCATTTTTGGTTTAGGGTGGCCAGTTACTGGCAGATTACCCTACTAGTTATTTAGGAAATTCGTTCGAGTGGCGCTTTTACAGTGCATCTGGTGCTACATTGCGACACCAGGTGCTATAATAAGCTCATTACGTAACTACGTCGAAAACTTAAAGGGCCATATGTACTGTAAAACGTTGTACGTATCATACAACGTAATGTAATGTGCTTATTATAGCACCCGGTGTCGTAATGTAGCACCAGATGTACTGTAATGGCACCACTCGTCGCGATTTGCTTATTTTACGCACTTGTATCGTAAATAACTATTATTTTACTCGCCCTGTTAGTATATACCTATGGTATGTATGTATTTAATTTGTTAGTATGGGTCTAATCTTGGAAGCTAAATTTGACCCACTTCCCGATTGAGCTGAAATTTTGCATACATATGTAAATCGGATGGCAATGCAATATTATGATGACATGGAGCTGATCTGATGATGGAGACAGGAGTTGATCACGGGAACTCTGTGATAAAACAACATATTCTAATTGTTTTTGGGGTTCTTAGAATTGTCTCGATGAGTACTCGTTGCCTGTGGTAAGAAAAGTACAGTCAGCGATAAAAGCTTGTACCAAAAATGATTTTTTTGCCAAAAACTTATTATCCTCCTGAGACTAAATGTACATTACAATGTAAATCTAATTTGATCCTTTCATGAACCAAATAAAGTAGCATTTCTTTTGTTTTATTGCTTTTTAAAATATTAATAAATAAATAAAACTTTGTTTCAGTTCTACCTAATGTACCACTGCAGTATCTGCAACGTGGTCATCACCAGAAAGCATCTCCACCAGCACCTCTCCTGGCCCACCCACGCCCTCCAAGTCGAAAACACAAAGATATCCTCCAAAAAACGCAAAACGGAAATCAAAACGGGCACCAAACAGATCACAGTAGCTACACAAAAAGAAAACATATATCTGAACGAAAAAGAGACTGCTATAAAGATATTTAAAAATATTACTATTGAAAAGGAAAAGAGTGAAGTTCAGAGAATGAATAAAATAGTGATTTTCAATGATAATGTGTTGAAAGTGCCTTTTGATTGTTGGCACAGTTTTAGTGAAATAGCTAATGGTTATAGATGCAAAGTGTGCCGAAGCGAGTTTGAAAGTAATGAGTTTGGCTTGCATGTGGGTAGCGAGTGGCATAAGGGGAATTTGGAGAAGATTGAGAAGCAATATTCTCCGGCGCTTATAAGAAAGGTAATAATTTTCTATAGTCTATCATTAGGTATTTAAATAAAAGTAAACAGAATCTACCCTCAACTGGCTCCTTAAGCCAGTTAAGGGTAGATTCTAAACATTTCACGAGAATCGGTTGAGAAATGCGGCCTGGGGGCCTAGCCAGCTGACAATTTCTGATAGAAATGTTATTTCGCTGGCGCTTAAGTCAGTTTTATTCTAGATGGAAGGTGGCTTGAAAAAATAAATTCTACTTCGTATTTTCAGATAAACGACACAACCCTGAACTGCGTGATGTGCAACACGGAGGTGTCCAATAAAAAGCACATCGTCGCCGAACATATCCAGGGCAAGAAACATGTCAAACAATACGAAAATATGCTTAAAGAGAGTTCCGGGGCCAACAGCTATTCCGATTGTGACCAAGATGTCGTTATGCTGTAAATTAATACCTGTTTAAAAAAACACCATATTATATTTAATAAAAATTAAATGTGCCATATTTGGGACAAATAATATGTACCATATTTGACACATTTTTAACCACTCACATCGTCCTATAACATATCCAGGGCGAGAAACATGTCCACTAAAATATGCTCAAGGCGAGCTCCAAGGCCAACAGCTATGCCGATTGTGACCAAGATGGGGTTATTCTGTAAAAATCGCTTTTTGAAACATTCCTTAACCCTTTTCCAGGCATAGTACGATCGACCACATACGCGCCAATAAAATTTAAACGATTTAAAGTTTAAATCAGATTGCACTTTCGGGAAATGTCTTGTCTTCAAAGGAATCATCAAAGCTGGATTTATCTGGATATTTTGGGAAAACATTGTAGATTGTTGCGGTCTGGAAAAGGATTAACACATTCACTGCCCCCGGCACATGTGCGTGTGGTAGATGTGGTTATTCTGTAAAAATCGCTTTTTGAAACATTCCTTAACCCTTTTCCAGGCATAGTACGATCGACCACATACGCGCCAATAAAATTTAAACGATTTAAAGTTTAAATCAGATTGCACTTTCGGGAAATGTCTTGTCTTCAAAGGAATCATCAAAGCTGGATTTATCTGGATATTTTGGGAAAACATTGTAGATTGTTGCGGTCTGGAAAAGGATTAACACATTCACTGCCCCCGGCACATGTGCGTCCACCGTTATACAAGTTTGTTCCTAGGCCACGACCCCTGGCTGAATGCGTTAAAAAAAATTAAGTGCCATATTTAGAACATAATATTTCAAACCAATCGGAACAGAATGTGATTATGCTGTGAATCTCTTATCTTTTTTTTTGTGCCGTATTTGGGACAAACAAATGTGCTTTTAAATTCGTAAATAAAGTTATAATTTAAAAAAGTTAACACAGAAATAAACAAGTGTTAACAAATCAAAATGGTAATACAGCAGGGACAGCGCAAAACAAAATATATTATACAAATATGTTGTATATTTATATTTTGTATAAGAAGGGATTATAACTGTCAAAAAGCTGTTTGGTTATTTTAAAGTGGATGTCATATTTTGTCAAACCATTTATTCTAAACTCTCTATCTAGGTAGATCTCTTTGTCCTAAATATGTTACATTTCTACCAAATACTCTTTTATTCATTTTTTTTGCTGTGTCATTCCATTCATAGACTAATTATAAGTAAAAAAAGAGTGCTAACTCCATACATCAGTTTTTAACACTCTTTCTTTACTTATATTACTCTATGATTCCATTATTTTTTTTACTCAAACTAATAAGTAGATTTAAGTTTTATCTTTTTCAATAATTATATGATGATATTATTTTTAATTAAATCTTATGAATATTTTTCTCGACTTAAGTTACGTTCATACGTTGATAACTTCTTGAAGAGTTATTTTTTAGAATTTAAATCCTGCGAAGGTTTTAGAATTTCTTTTGTTTAATCTGATTAAAACAAATGATATTTTATTCCTTTGCTTAAGGATTGCAAGAGATTATTATAATAACATGTAAGTTTCAAAAGTTAGGTGAAGAAGTATTTTTGTATTTTTTATATTTTCTTACATTAAATGACTTTAAATGTAGAAATAAGTTTAGTATGTACAATATGTGCCTTAACAATACCTACCAAGTATTAGCTATACCAAGATAAGTCTGCAGCGATTTTCATAGCCCAGACTGTGCAAGTGTTATTTTAAACGGCATACTTCTATGCAATTATGTCGTATAAATAACACTTGGGCAGTCTGTGCTGTCAAAATCGTTGCAGAGTTATCTTGGTCTAACTATAGCAATCCGTGAGACAGACATATTAAATATATTAAAAACGGGTCACTCATGTATTGTCATGTCGAGCGTTTTTCGACTTAAAATACGTGAGTGACCCGTTTTTAATATATTTAATATAGCAATCCGGTTACTTATTTCAGGCAAAAATATGAGCTATATATTAGGATTTTTCTATGTAAAATCTCTAATATTATTAGCATAATATTTTACTTGAATTAGGTATTTGGAGCTATATCTCACATTAATGGAGTTGGCGTGTGACAGACTGTTTTGTACAGTTATCGGCATTCGTAGCGGGGTCTTTAAAATGATCTAAACACATCGTTGTTGTTAAGAGTGTATAGTTCTTTTTGGACACCTAGACCGTTTACCTATTTGTGCTATTGTACGTTAACTTAATCATTATTAAGGCTGTGGTATTATAAATGTAATTGTTAATTGTTTTTTTGAGTAATACAACTGTGTTTCAAGTCATTAATTAATGTAAGTCTTTAAATTTGTGCCATTTTGGATATAATGATTAGAATTATATCATAGACAATTAATAATGAGACGCATAGACTTATATATTTGTAGCCGCAAAATTGACAGCTGAAGTAGATGGCTCAAAACGTCGCCTACAACATTTTGCACTAATTTACGAGTTTTGTTATTCGTTCTATGATTTCGAATTAAGTTATAATTTTTGCACAAGTGCTTATTATATTGTTCAAATTTTAAACTTTAAATAAATATTTCATAAATACATTGGTATTTATTATTATCATTTACTATTTTGGTTATGTTAACCGGTGTCCACCTACTAAAATGAATAAATGAATTCTATTCACCTATAAATAGAAGTCATGTTAGTATAAGGTGTCAATAACTAGCCATCTAGCGTTTTAGTATAAAGTGGCCATTATTAAGCGGTGGCCAGTAATTGACGTATTACCCGGTACGTCTTGATGAGAAACGCGTTAATAGTTTCAAGGCCATTCTATATTTTATAACTACCTACTCATTGCTATCGAATAATAATTTTAATCAGCAACAAAACTTAAAATATTACGATGGGCAATTTGCCTATTTAATGTACTATTTTATATGCATTTAAGAAATTCTCATTAGAAACCTATATACTCGTTTACTGCTTATACATTAATTTAGACGATTATTTGCTGAAAACATGAAAGGCTGCGTGATATTACTCTTATTCGGTAAGAATGATTGAATACTTTATATTTATATTTTTTGCCTATGAAGCCGATGGTCCTGGGTTCGAATACCGGTAAGGGCATTTGGGCGTTTTCAGAAATAAACATTGAAAACCTGATTCTTTCACATCTGGACGTTCTTGGGCTCATTCTACTCAGAATCGACAGCATTCTCCATCTCACCATTAAAAAAAGATGTCCCAAAATGTCCATTCCATTACGTCATGTTTTAGTATGAAAAAAAATTTCACTTGTATGTGCGTGACGTAGTGGAATGTACAATTTTCATACAAATTTTTGGGACATTTTATTTTATCATCAGAATTGAATATGCTAGTGATTCTGAGTTGAAAGAACCCAAAAACACCGGGATCTGTGAGAATCGGGTTTTCGATATTTATTTCTGAAAACGCCCATTTATTTGTATGATGAGCACAGATGTTTGTTCCTGAGTCATGGGTGTTTTCTATATTTACTACTTATACTGTTTTATATAGGTACAGTCAAGTGTAAAAATATGGGTGCACAAATCATCTCAAAATGTCCCATAGCTCTTATTATTATTCTCTTTATTTATTTTTCGTCTTAAGTTAGGTTTGTTATAATATGAATATAAAAGTAAAATATAAAAACACTTACAAAACAATAAAAAATACATATAAACACATTATAAAAAACCTAACCTAGGGTGCCGCCGGCAGCGGGGCTTGGCCCAAGCTGCCGGTGGTCAGGGCCGCAGAGTGAGGAACCGACGTACTATACGCGCCGTGTCCAATATTACCGCCTTCTGCATCTGACCCTTGATCCAACCACCCAGCGAGAGTCTCTCTAGGTGATGGTCGAGACTCTTCGCTATGAGACCGTTCGCTGACACAACTATCGGAACAATGATCGTCGAGTCAACATCCCACATGGCGGTAATCTCGTGAGCTAAGTCTAGGTACTTGCTGGACTTGTCCTTCTCGGCCTTCACGAGATTCTCATCATGGGGGATGGTGACGTCGGCGAGCACGGCCCGGCGCTGCGATCGGTCTATCAGCACGATGTCAGGCTTATTGGCGACAATAGTCCTGTCGGTGATGATAGATCGATCCCAATAGAGCGTGGCACGACCATTCTCGAGAACAGGCGCAGGTAAGTACTTGTAGTACGGTACTTCGCGGTCCACAAGGCCGTATAGAAGAGCAAGTTGCTGGTGAATAATCCTGGCTACGAGATTATGTCTGTGCAAGTACTCACCGTTAGCAAGATGAGAACAACCGGAAATGATATGCCTGAGTGACTCTCCGGGACGGCGGCATGCCCGACAAATGTCGACCGTACCGTCCTTCAGGATATATTTCCGATAGTTGTTCGTCATCATCACTTCGTCCGCAATTGCACAGGCAAAACCCTCGGTTTCTCCGAAGAGGTCCCCGAATCGTAACCAGTTCACCGACGCGAGCAGGTCCACATCGGGTCCCGTGAGGGCCTTGTAGAACCGCCCGTGTAGCGCCTTACTCTCCCATGCCGCCTTGCGATCCGCAGTACTTAGTACCACAGGTTTGCGCCAGTTCTCATTTGCCAAGGAGAGCGGCGTGAGGTTCCTGTCTACTGCCACCACATCACGATGCATCCCACACTCGTTGTTAAGGAAATAATTCCTGAGATTGTACACCTCGCGGTTGTGGAGATCCTTGGCGTTTAGGAAGCCTCGGCCTCCACACTTCCGTGGGATGTACAATCTCATAACTGACGAGCGTGGGTGTAGCATGCGATGTGTGGTGAGCAGTGACCGGACCCTCCGATCCAGGGCGTCCAGCTCGGTCTGAGTCCACCTTAGTATGCCAAAGGAGTATGTGAGAAGAGGCATTACCCAGGCGTTGAAGGCGCGCACTTTGTTGCCTCCTGACAAAAGACTGTTAAGGACTTTTGTGAGCCGACTGAAAAAGCGCTCCTTCACCGACCGTCTAATACCCTCGTCCTCAATACCCAACGACTGTGACATACCAAGGTATTTATAGGTCTCTGATTCAGAGATAGACCTGAAAGACATTGTCTCAGAAAGTTGTAAATTTGTTGAATTTACAACCTTCCCCTGCTGTACATGCATAACCGCACATTTATCGACACCAAACTCCATGTTGATGGCACTACTGAAGACTTCGGTGGTTTTCAGTAGCTCCAACAAGCCTTGGGTATTTGGTGCAAATAATTTGAGGTCATCCATGTACAGAAGGTGAGAAATAACTTCACCCTCTCTCCGAAGCCGGCAACCTAGTCCCAAATCCTTCAGCAAGGTGCTGAGGGGATTCAGAGCTAGGCAGAACCATAGCGGACTCAGACTGTCGCCCTGAAATATTCCTCGCTCAATCCTTATAAAATCCTGTGGGCCAGGTCGGTCATCCCCGCCTCCTGGTTGACGAAGGACTGTGGTCCACTGCCCCATACACGCGCTTAGGAAGGCTCTCAAAGCTGCATCAACTTTGTACAGCTCTAAGACCCTCCCCAGCCATGAATGAGGCACCGAATCATAGGCCTTCTTGTAGTCAATCCAAGCGGCTGAGAGGGCCCCCTTGGTCCGCCGGATTTGTTGGCAGATGGTCATGTCTATGAGGAGGAGCTCTTTAGTACCACGGGACCCAACCCTACATCCATTTTGAGCAGAGGCCAAAATATTGTTTGCGACAATGTGCGCGTTGATTTTTGCTCTCAAAATGGATGTAAGGAGCTTGTAGAGTGTAGGCAAGCATGTGATGGGTCTGTAGTTCTTCGCTTCCGTGGTACTACCGGACTTATAGAGCAGGAAGGTGACACCAGTTGTTAAGGAAGGTGGGAGAGAACCAAGTTCGAGGGCTTGTTGAAATTGTGCTGCTAAGTAGGAGTGCGAGCATCGGAACCATTTTAGCCAGAAGTTGTGCAATCCATCCGGCCCAGGACTTTTCCAGTTCTGGGCCGTGCGGATGGCACAACTTACGTCATCGGGGCTGATGGTGACTGCCCCCATAGGTTCAATGGACTCGCACTCACGCTCGACAACACTCATCCAACTCCCCTCGGTGTGTCCGACAGGCACCGACCAGATGCTACGCCAGAAGTCATTCATGACAGTAGCATCCGGTGGCCGCGAGTCGGATGCACGAAGGTTGGTTTCCTCCCACCTTCGGTACATCTTCCTTTGGTCACTCTGGAAAAGACGATTCTGCTGGAATCGGTCCACACGCTCTCTGTAGCGGCGAATACGGTTTGCCCATGCATAGACTTTCTGCTTTAGAAAGTCGATGCGCTCCGTAACGTTGGCCATGTAGTCGCGGGGCCTGATATCCGTCCCCACGAATGCCTGGTTTACAAAGCGCATTACTCGGGGGCGATTGTTGCCCCCCCTGAAGCAGATCAGCTTTGCGATAAGAGTCCTAAAAGAGCTGATACGTCGCTCGATCCGTATTTGCCATGCGGGGGCACCTCCGGCGGTCCTAGGTGCACGTTCAGAGTCCGGAAACTTGACTCGTGCAACACGGCACGCCGCGATGGCTCCGCAATACATGATCGCGTGCGTATCATCTAAATCTTTACTAGTCCGCAAATATGGCTCTAGTAAAGCGTTTAGGGCTCCCATTAGCGCTAGATTGTGTCTATTCATAGGCAAACGTGGTAATCGTGGCCTAGTATCGGGTGTGGAGCGGTACCGCGTAATCGCCTCGTCCAGAGTCCTCCTCAGTTGCTCATTGGCTGTACTACCCACACTCTGCGCGAACTCCTCCTCGTCGGCACTGAGATCTACCCGCGGCGCCCCCGGTGCCTGGTCGGGTGCCGGCACCGGATCCGGCGACGTGGCGGGCGGATCCCGCGCCGAGGTAGAAGCTGCGCGAGCAGAGAGAGCCTCCAGGCGAAGCCGATCAAGTGTCGAGTCATCCAACCGCTTTTGCCGCTGGATGACTCGCACCTGATCCGATAGTCGTTGCGCAGTCACGTCGATGGTCGGTTCGAGGGCCTGAAACAGTGGAAGCATTCGGACACGGTACGCGCATAAGTTGGTTCCCCCCTCTGTAGCCCCATAGTAGGCGCGCATGACGTTCTCATTAATGGTTTGAGACCATCGCATGCGACGCACTACACCACCGGCAGCGGGAGCCGTGGGCGGGGCAGGATGTCCCGCAGGCCCCAAGCGTGCCGACAGCGGTGGCCGCCCGCGCCGCGCAGGTGGTCGTGACGGCGGTGGCGGCGGCCCGCACTCATCGCTCGACTCGCTGGTGTCGGGCGCGGTGGCGAATTCATCGCCCGACGACGATTGCGAGGAGACGGATGATGCGGACGGGGGTGGTGGGCGTGCGTTTCGTGGAGACGCTAGTTGAGCTCGTGTTTTGCTTCTCGTTTGCATTTTCGTTCACTTAGGGAGTTCACTTATTATTATTATTATTATGAGCCTGTTGTGTCCCACTGCTGGGCAAAGGCCTCCCCTCTCTTCTTCCACTCGTCCCGGTTTTGAGCTACATCTGGCCAGTCTAGCCAGCCGACGAGGTCTGCCGGATCCCCGGTGTGACTCGTGGGGCACCCACTCTGTAGCTGAGCTGTGTGTGTGTGAGCTGTGTGTCCCATAGCTCTTATGTCAGCGAATTAGGAACAATGGGACATATTTTTGAGTAAGTTGTCTACAGCCAAATTTTTTATACTTGACTGTACATATATTTATACTAGCTGTTGCCCGCGACTTCGTACGCGTGTATTTGTATCAGGGATGTTGCGGATGCAGACTTTTTGACATCCGCGGATGCGGATATTTAAAGCCTCACATCCCCGGATGCGGATGTCAAGATTTGGTACTTAAAAAACGTCAAATATTACGTTTTTTACAATTTTTTATTAAAAAAAAACGAAACGTTTAGTATTTCAGGAAGAATATAGGTGTGTTTTATTTAATACACAGTAACTTGGCTGACTTTTCGGGATCTAGACGATTTCGTTATATATAATGACGAAATTACCTATCACTTACGCCGCCGGCGCCGCCGCTAATATTACGTTCCTGTTACCGACTTGGTCGACATCCGCATCATGCGGATGCTCCGCATCGATTTTATGCGGACGCGGATGCAGATGCGGATGTTCCGCGGATGCGGATGCGAATATTCGCAACATCCCTGATTTGAATGTTGGTGGTTATGTATTCTGTGTTACTACGAAACACTAAAAGAGAACATTTACGTGTCTTGCTATTTCAATTAGTCTCGGTACAAAAAGTAGGTACTGAGGTTGACTGAAGTAGCAGGGACAAATACGAACGTTTCCGAGAAAATACGATGGAAAACAATTGTGCACTACATCCGTAGTCCATTGTATGTTTGTAGGTGTGGCAGCCCAGCTGAATGCCTCTGTCATACAGCCGGCCAACGTTTCTGAAGTAGACGGGGATAGCATACGCGTCTCTAGGAGTGCGGAGGACGGTGCTGAAAATGAGGGGTAAGTGTACGCACGATAATCCTTTCCACATGCGCCTACTTATCCTCCTGGCAACTATTTATCAAAAGCTAGTTTATATCAGATAACATTAAACTCTGTGAAGTTAATAAAAAGTCAGAACTTTACAGAAACAGAATAAGAAATAGTACGTACTACCCTACAGAAAGGACACTTCCTACAAAACCGAAGTTTGACAGCGATTCAGGGTCGAATCATGATATCCCTTTCTAACTTATGGCACTATCCCTTTCGACTATTTAGGGTTGTCAAAATTCTAGTAATTATCTTATCTGTGCACGCAAAGGGGCGTCAAGTTGTGTCAACCCTAATAATTGCTCGGAGCAATGATGAGCCGAACGGAGCCGATTTGCCCGAAGTTAGGAGTGTGTGTCCACTGATGGTACTATGTGTAGGACGCTGGTTGTCAGGAGGCTAGAGTTAGTAGACCACGACTTATTCTAAGCTAAGTTGGCAGCGATTTTGATTTTAAGTGTTATTTAAACAGCAGTTTGACGTTTAATATACAAACGCAAGAGTATAGAAGCGACGAAAGAGTATGTAGACGGCATTAATACCTAAATATCTTTATTATTTATAGGAGTGTTGACGGCAAGCGTGATACGGTGGAGTCAGAGATAGACTCGGCGAAGAGTCTTCGTCGTAGCGACGATGGGTACGTTTACCATGTCACAGAATAAATAATAGTACGGTGGTGGTACTGGTGCTCGACGCGGTCCCAGTACATATCATCTTGAAACTATAATGTAGACGGCATTAATACCTAAATATCTTTATTATTTATAGTAGTGTTGACAGCAGGCGTGATACAGAAGAGTCAGAGATAGACTCGACCAAGAGTCTTCGTCGTAGCGATGATGGGTACATTTACCATAGTCACAGAATAAATAATAGTACTAGGTACAGAATGTTCACTTTCTAAAACGCGTCTATTACGACAGATGTGACCGCTAGGTGGCGCAAGCGCGAGCAGGCGTCCGTTCCGTAGCGGCGCGCGGCAACTACTATGGCTACCAAAATTGGTGAAGGCCGCATATACTTAGCGATGCGACGAAATCGCGGAGTGAGCTATGT
Source organism: Cydia splendana (assembly GCF_910591565.1). Classification (NCBI taxonomy): domain Eukaryota; kingdom Metazoa; phylum Arthropoda; class Insecta; order Lepidoptera; family Tortricidae; genus Cydia; species Cydia splendana. Next base: position 9,590,728 of record NC_085983.1, read on the forward strand.
TTGCCATAGTACTACTAGTATAGTCCGCGCGCGAATTCCGCCATCCGACGGCCTGGGTTAGGGCCGATACAGACGGACCCCAACTCGACTGCGTGCAGTTCATACAAGTTGCAGTCCATCTGGACCGACCCAGCCTCAGAAGGGTTCGCAACGCCAAGTAACACCTCTGGAGTTGCAGGCGTCCTAGCCTACAGTGACCGCTCTCCATCAGGCGGTCCGTAGCTTGTTTGCCACCGACGTCGTATAAAAAAGTTATCAGTTACGAACTTTTTTCTAACTAGTTAACCAAAGTTCCAATATATAGGTAAATACAGATGTAGTGCATAATTATTTTCCATCGTATTTTCACGGGAACGTACGAAAGTGTCTTGCTATTTCAGTCAGTCTCGGTACAAAGTGTAACTGAGGTTGACTGAAGTAGCACGACAAATACGAACGTTTCCGAGAAAATACAATGGAAAAAAAATTAAGAGTTAGACCAAGAAAAGTTTGCAGCGATTTTAACAGTCGCGACGCAGTGCAAGTGTTAGTTTAAACGTCAAACTTCTATGAAATTATGACGTATAGGTAAATAACACTTCGCTGAATCGCTGCAGACTTTTCTTGGTGTAACTCTACTGGGTTTTTATTTTAAAGTGCGTTCGACAACAAAGTACTCGCATTTGGCCTGGACACCGGCGTCGTTGACACCAAGAACAGCTTCGTGGAGTCCCTCTCGAACGCCTTCAGCGGCCTGGTGCAGCCCCAACACGTGCGCTCCAACACAGGTGAGACAGCGCTATATAGCGTCCCGCTCACACCGGCGTCGCTGACACCAAGAACAGCTTCGTGGAGTCCCTCTCGAACGCCTTCAGCGGCCTGTTGCAGTCCCAACACGCGCGCTCCAACACAGGTGAGACAGCGCTATATAGCGTCCCGCTCACACCGGCGTCGCTGACACTAAGAACAGCTTCGTGGAGTCCATCTCGAACGCCTTCAGCGGCCTGTTGCAGTCCCAACACGCGCGCTCCAACACAGGTGAGACAGCGCTATATAGCGTCCCGCTCACACCGGCGTCGCTGACACCAAGAACAGCTTCGTGGAGTCCCTCTCGAACGCCTTCAGCGGCCTGGTGCAGCCCCAACACGCGCGCTCCAACACAGGTGAGACAGCGCTATATAGCGTCCCGCTCACACCGGCGTCGCTGACACCAAGAACAGCTTCGTGGAGTCCATCTCGAACGCCTTCAGCGGCCTGTTGCAGTCCCAACACGCGCGCTCCAACACAGGTGAGACAGCGCTATATAGCGCCCCGCTCACACCGGAGCGGACACAAAACGGCCTTCAGCGGCCTGCAGTCCCAACACGCGCGCTCCAACACAGGTGAGACAGCGCTATATAGCGTCCCGCTCACACCGGCGTCGCTGACACCAAGAACAGCTTCGTGGAGTCCCTCTCGAACGCCTTCAGCGGCCTGGTGCAGCCCCAACACGCGCGCTCCAACACAGGTGAGACAGCGCTATATAGCGTCCCGCTCACACCGGCGTCGCTGACACCAAGAACAGCTTCGTGGAGTCCATCTCGAACGCCTTCAGCGGCCTGTTGCAGTCCCAACACGCGCGCTCCAACACAGGTGAGACAGCGCTATATAGCGCCCCGCTCACACCGGAGCGGACACAAAACGGCCTTCAGCGGCCTGCAGTCCCAACACACGCGCTCCAACACAGGTGAGACAGCGCTATATAGCGTCCCGCTCACACCGGGGCGGACACAAAACGGCCTTCAGCGGCCTGCAGTCCCAACACGCGCGCTCCAACACAGGTGAGGCAGCGCTATATTGCGTCCCGCTCGCACCGGGGCGGACACAAAACGGCCTTCAGCGGCCTGCAGTCCCAACACGCGCGCTCCAACACAGGTGAGACAGCGCTATATAGCGTCCCGCTCACACCGGAGCGGACACAAAACGGCCTTCAGCGGCCTGGCGCAGTCCCAACACGTGCGCTCCAATACAGGTGAGACAGCGCTATATAGCGTCCCGCTCACATCGGAGCGGACACAAAACGGCTTCGGCAGGCCTTCTCGGACGCCTTCAGCGGCCTGGCGCAGTCCCAAGACGCGCGCTCCAACGCAGATGAGACAGCGCTATATAGCGTCCCGCTCACACCGGAGCGGACACAAAACGGCATCGGCTGGCCGACTTGTTAGACAATTTTCACAAAAGCATATTTTCCGAGTAGCGAAATTTCACATCGCATTTTATCACGATCGCAAATTTCATTAATCGTCTTTTTTAATGCAGCGTTTTTTCATGTAGCGTTTTTCCATGCTCGTATATTTTACCAGTTGATCATTATATCACAAGCAAATATTTCCAGTATCTATCTACCTAGGCTTTTCCCCCCAAAGTGTACTATTTTCACGAACGTCACACTAAACTAAATCAATAGGTAGGTTAGGTTCGTTAGGTAGCTTCAGATGCCCGAAGGGCAAACCGTCCGGAAATAGGAACCCCGCGTAGCGGGGCTCCGTCTAGTTAAGTTGTAAAGGAAATATTTTTTGAAAAGAAAGTTTCGTACTTTAGACTCTTTACTAATACTAAAAAATTCAGTATGGCAATTAAAGTTTCGAAACAAAAAGGTACTGGAAATATTTGCTTGTCATATAATGATCAACTGGTAAAATATACGAGCATTGAAAAACGCTACATGAAAAATCGCTACGTTAAAAAAGACGATTAATGAAATTTGCGATCGTGATAAAATGCGATGTGAAAATTCGCTACTCGGAAAATATGCTTTTGTGAAAATTGTCTAATAAATCGGCTGGCCTTCTCGGACGCCTTCAGCGGCCTGTTGCAGTCCCAACACGCGCGCTCCAACACAGGTGAGACAGCGCTATATAGCGTCCCGCTCACACCGGAGCGGACACACAACGGCTTCGGCAGGCCTTCTCGGACGCCTTCAGCGGCCTGTTGCAGTCCCAACACGCGCGCTCTAACACAGGTGAGACAGCGCTATATAGCGTCCCGCTCACACCGGAGCGGACACAAACGGCATCGGCTGGCCTTCTCGAACGCCTTTAGCGGCCTGGCGCAGTCCCAACACGCGCTCCAACACAGGTGAGACAGAGCGGACACAAAACGGCTTCGGCAGGCCTTCTCGGACGCCTTCGGCGGCCTGGCGCAGTCCCAACACGCGCGCTCCAGTACAGGTGAGACAGCTCTATATATATAGCGTCCCGCTCACACCGGAGCGGACACAAAACGGCTTCGGCAGGCCTTCTCGAACGCCTTCGGGATGCCCACACAGGTGAGCAGAATGGGGTTGGCCGGTGGAAGTTTTTAGCAGATGGCGCCATCATAGCTTGCCCCGTCAATCCCTAGAATTGTGTCAAATTTTAGTTTTTTTAATACCCTGGATGCCAGCTCTTTAAGCCAAATCTCATAGAAAAAGGGGCAAGCTATGATGGCGCCATCTAGGCAAACCTTTGACAGTTGCCAACCCCATTTGAAAAACATGTTCCACTTGATCACAGAATAAATAATAGTACTACCGTACAGAAAGGACACTTCCTACAAAACCGAAGTTTGACAGCGATTCAGGGACGAATCATTATATCCCTTTCTAATGTATGGCACTATCCCTTTCGGCTATTTTAGGGGTCGTCCAGGAATCATGTGATCATATTTGGCCTATATTTGGCCTATTTTTATCAATGTTTTATATAATAATATGTACATTTATTTTATTTTGTAAATGTAATATGGGGTTTTAAGGCGTATCCAGATTAGTAAATTTTTCGCCAATCTGATTAAATTGCCCGATCGAATCAGGAGGTGCGGACGCAAACGGCAATTTGGCTCGCTGATTCGATTGCCAGATCAAATCAGGAGGTGCGGACACAAAAATGCCACTTTTCGAAGCTAATAGTATCTATTATGGAATGCTAGGATCTGTACGTGCGTTTGTTTATGGTTCTAAAATTGGTGATTTAATTGTGTACGTGTGGACGCTAGATGAGATTGGCGCCAATTATTTTCCTGATCAAATCGACCAATTTGATCAGGTCCGTCTGGATACCACTTTAAGACCTGAAATAAATGTTTTTATTATTTATTTATTCATATGTCCAGGCGACAAGAAAACGAAGCCCCTGGCCCTGGAACTGCGGTCTGACGCAATTCTGCATGGTGTGGAGAACTTCCTCGCCTCGCCCAAGCTGAAGAAGTTTACCCACGAGCTGGCCAGGAAAGCCGCCGTCATCTACAGGGCTATTGAAAAGGTGTTCTAAAGGGTCTATATTCGGTCGCATAGTAATTGATTGTCCTAATGTAATGTTACGCATTTACCAGTAACCTTTATCAGGCTGACATTTCAAAAATGGCAATCGAATGTCAGTCTTACTCATCGAAAATAGAACACTGCATGTTTGAAGTGCCGTAAAGGATTAAGGGGGTTTTCGAAAAAAATGGTACCTTTTACTTTTTTTCGAAAAACCATCAACTTTTGGGTTATTTAGACTCAGAATTAGGTCCTCCTATAGGTATAGGTAGGTTATCTAGAAGAGATCCCAATTAGGGTTAAGTTCGCCTTTGTACTATACATTTATGTTTTATTTGATGTAGCCAATATTCCCATCTTTTAGTACAATAAAGTGTTTACTTACAACCTAATGCCAAAATATTTTCGAAAATACTTTCTGTTTCAGCTGGAAAATTATGCGAAGGGTTTTATGCGTAACATTACATTAGGACAATCAATTATTATGCGACGAGATAGGCACCGAGCTCTAAAACTGACTCACACGTGAGATTTTAGTAGAAAAGATAACTTGGTTTATGTGATTTGATTTACTCAAAAAGGTAAATAAAGGTGTCATCGTCAAACTTGCGATTTTTTTGTTACCTTAGGTTTATTTTTTCGGCTAGGGCCCTAATCTGTTAAACAAAAGCCATTGTTTCCTTTATGCAGCGGTTACCAATGCTACCGCGAAAGAAACAAGCCAATTGAAGCCTTATCCAAAACCAAAATATTACTTTGCTAATCCGCAAAAAGATAAAGTGCTAAGTCAATCAGTGCTAACCCGTTATACTTACTTGCTTATTTTTTACATGCATTTATTCAGACCTCAACATCTGCTCCTGAAGATGCCTCGTAGAGAGGCGAAACACGTGTCGAGTATTGTTCTTTTGGTGGTGGTTTGTTATATTTATTTGCGTATTTATTTTTGCGGTGGGAGTGTGGGAACAATAAATGCAGTTAAAAATACGCAAGTACGTATAACGGGTTAGCACTGATTGACTGGCACGTTATCTTAACGCGGATTAGCAAAGTAATTTTATGGTTTTGATTAATATGGACAAAGACATATGTAACTTCGTATAAAACGAATAAAGTCTGAGGAAAAAACGTGCCTCGGAATTCAAGTAAAAGTCATTCTCGAATAGATGCCGCACACACCTTTAGCCTATCCTCGGCTAGATGGCATGACGACACCGTTTCATATTTAACTATTTTAACACATAGTCTCACATAGATATCAGTGAATGAACATGGATCAAATTGATATAAAAATAATAAAATCATTTATCCATATATATACATTTTTTGATAACTTTATACGTTTTCATTTTGAGTTTTAGTCGTGTGTCGATAGATGGCAGTAAATTTACAGTGACTACAAAATTTACAATGACAGGACCCCTCTATACTATCTATTCTTTTTGATATGGGTTTGATTAATTTAATTAAGAGTGGCTAATAACTATGCAGTGGCCAATAACTAAAGCAGTCACCCTAGTAGGAGCCAATTACAGACAGACTGTACGTAGGTAAAATAAAATCACCGAATAGTTTTATTCAAAATATTTTTTATTAAATATCAGTACAGTTTCATCTGTTTTACATCTCCTTACACAAATACAAACTTTCACGATTTCTTATTTAATAACGATATCCGTTAATTCAATATTTCATCCAAATACAAAAGGATATACCTAAATATGGAATTATCCTTAATAATTAATCTCAATAAATTCTAATTTTTCTTTGACTAATATGAAAAAAGTAATTAAGCGTTCCCTAAAAAATGTATTACAAAATACTACATACATATTTGTTTTTTTAATACAGCTGTTCTTTCGTAAAGTTAATATGGGTAATGTTGGCATACGATAAAGTGTGGCTTAGTGTACATTTCATACGAGTATAGCGTGTCGAGCGTTCGCGTTTGCGTTATGTCTATTTCCGACTTCCATTTCGTAGAAGGAGGAGGTTCTGTATTCGGATGTGGCTATGTTCTTTTTTTTTTTTATGTATGTTCACCGATTACTCAGAGACCCGTGGGTCGATTTGAGTAATTGTATGGGATTGTTCAAAACGCGCCAAGTTCGACGTTTTGGAAACTCAAAATCCCATCGAATGAAATTTGCACTAGGGTTATAGTGCTACACTTGCAAAATCCTCAAAATTACAAAATTCCTTTCTTCTTACTTTAGCTTCCTTTCTTCATACATTTGTATGAACTCACAATGAACACTAATTAACCTTTTAACCGCCATAATCTTTCATCGAGCGTGCTCGTGTCGCCGGCGGTACGAAGATATACGAAGTTTTGTCTTATTTATCAGACCGCGGCGAAATGAGCCCGATTTTGTTTGTCTTATATATCAGTCTACGTCGGTTAAAAGGTTAATGTGTAAACTGTAAACAGGCCCCACACTTACCCGTGTTGACAAATCAAAAATTTCCGTAAAAAGATTTTTGTAGATATATCCTTAAGAAACGCTCAACTATTTTACATTAGAAAAACACATTGAAATAACTTCGAACATACTTGCGTATAAAATAACTTATATTAGGAATAACATATACACGATTAAAGCAAATGAAGCACCATTAAAAAATAGAAGTATTTTTTATTTACAAACAAATAGATTTACTGATTGCACTAATAAAAAATAAATTAAAGTATGGCATTTAAGACAAATCTTAAGCATTGTCATTATAAACCTCCTAAGGCCTAAGGGACTACCTATAGTAGGTACCTCTTCAATTCGATGAAATTTAAATCCTACTCTATTGGAACAGTCGCTTTTCCTTTGTTTCGGTCAATTTTATAACAACGTAAAATCAACTCTATTTCCTACACTATAGGTTCATTTCAGTGTTAAATTTTAGATTTTTCATTTGTATGGAGGCCTTAGGAGGTTAAAAAAGGTCCTGATATTTGTCTAACGTAGGTACAATTTTTTTTTTATAACTGACGACATTTTGGGTTCGGGCATTCTAGAAGTCTTGATGAGTCTTACTAGGTTTCCAAAGTGAAAAAATATTGTTTTGTTTTTTAAATTTCATCTGAAAATTCCTATTTACAATTTAAAACAACACCCGACTGTTTCTGAACTTACCAAAAAAAAAAACAAATATTTTGGCAGTTTTGATCAAGTGAATGTGTCCGCTTAAATGTTCCGTTCTCCGAAAAAAGGACCTCGGTGGACTATTGCACAGTGAACTGAGCGCCTTTTCCGGAGAACGTCACAATAAACCTTATCTTAAGAGTTTTCTAGCGATAAAGTGTGTTAAAAACTAAAATACATTTAACACAAAAGTGACTGGACGCAATTTAAAAAAAAACTGAACATTAAATGTTCACAAAAATCACAATAATACAAATTAATAAAGTAAAAAGAATACACAGACGGGCCGATTTAGACGATGCGAGAACTCGCACACGAGTTTCATTACATTGCCGGTTTTGATCGCTCGGTTGAATTGCACGTAACCAACAGTCCGCTATGTAACTAAAATCGCGTGCGAGTTCGCGCGCCGTCTAAATCAGACATAGTCTTATTTTAATAACATTCTTGAGCAAATTGATTATGAAAGCTACCCAATTATAGTTGCACTTAATAGTTATTTACGATACGAAAAATACGAAATTCGCAACGAGTGGCGAATTTTAAAACACGAACGAAGGGAGCGTTTTAAATCGACACGAGAACTTGCCTCTCATTACATATAACTTAATAAATATTTAAGTTGGGTTCCCACACAACAAACGTGATTTTTTTTGCCGTTTTTTGCGTAGGCGGTACGGAACCCTTCGTGCGCGAGTCTGACTCGCACTTGGTCGGTTTTTTTTAAACTTTACACCTTTTTTAAATAATTGAATAAATACATTTTTTTACCCTTTCATTATTTACGAATGAGCGAATGTGCGATAAACAATTATTTGTAAAATTAATTAATATTAATAATATAATTGCAAATTAAAATAGGTAACTTTTGCAATGTATAGAATGTTAGTATGATATTTAAATTAAGGTATCTTACACTTAACTATCTTGTTTGACCACAGACAACTGAACTAACAAGTATTCGTGGCTATAGTTCATTTCTAACTTATGAAAGCAAAAGAATGTAAATAATCGCATGATTCATAATTGTTACAGTATACCGAATGTGGCCTGTAACATGAGCAAAAAATTTAACTGTAGGCTGTACTTCTGATCAACATTTGTTCAGCGGCTTTTAAAAATAACTTGTGGTTTGATTTTTAATACTCTTTAAAGTTTATTCTATGACGCAATGTATTGCGAATTTTGTTATGTTTAAAGCGTGACAAGCAACGTCAATCACAATGATATGGCGTGGCGATGGCGTCCATGGAAAACAATATTTATTTTGAATGAAAAATAGGGAGTCTAAATACTTCATAATTTTTGAAAGTTGTTGAACAAAAGTGTCACCGTTTGAGGAGTACAATCTGTTTTAATGATTTGCTCGTGTTACAGGCCACATCCGGTATTTGCCATGACTCATTTTTCAAAAGTGGTTTTCATGAAAAATACACGTCAAGATTGTTTGCCTTCTTTCTAATGCTAAAAAGAACTATAGATGGCGCTAAGACGAACTGTCAAACTTAGCCCTTTGACCGTCAGACGTCAACTGACGCGCGCGGCTACATCCCAATATCAACCTACAACGTTCACAATGGCGTACCATGCACGATTAGTAGGTTTGAATTCACTAAACTGCAAAACGTAATTCAAGACCAAAAAAAGTAAGACAATGTTGCCACTGCAATAATTTGTTTGTAAAGTAGTAAATTCCTTTTGATAAATAATCACGCTAAGATAATTTATTTATTAGTAATTTTACTCCTACGGTTTAAAAAAGTACTTTTATTTACTTATTTTTACATAAATACAAGACGCGCTAGTAAAAAGTGGCAACATTTTCTTACTTTTTTTGGTCTTGAATTACGTTTTGCAGTATAGATGCCGCTGTAATCATTTCGTCAGGGATTAAAAACTTTAGATTTTAAATTTTTTTAACTCTTCTCTGCAATACAGAATATTTGTGTAGTATAATTGTGTCGCTTAATTTCAAACTCGGGTAAATCCATTCGACCCTCTGAGCAAATATCTACCCTATTACCTTTTCTAAATACCAAAATGGCATAATCTGACAAATGGATTTACCCGAGTTTGAAGTTAAAGGTGACAGTCCATTTCCAACGACAGCAGCACTACCATTCATTTTACTATGGAAATTGACAATAACACCGACGCGTTCGTACTAGTATAGTTCGTTTTTTTTAGCATTAGAAATAAGGTAAACAATCTTGATGTGTCTTTTAATTGAAAAACACATTTTAAAAATAAGTTACGGCAAATATGTAACAAATATGAATCTAATATGATCATTTATATTCTTCTGCTTTCATAAGTAATAGTTACTGATTTTTAAAAAGGGTTTTCAACTAAAAGACATGTCAAGATCGCTTACCTTCTTTCAAGTTCTTTCTAATGCTAAAAAAAACGAACTATAGTGCAGCTGCGGTCAGAAATGGAATGTTACCCTAAGTGACTCAATTATATATTTAACTACGATTTCTTGTTCGATCTCATAATTCTTATTAGTCTACTTGTCTGTGGTGCAACTTATACAATAATTCATTTGGTCTGTACATACCTACTTAAATACTATCTTCATTTTCGTTCATTTTAAACAGTTGGTTTTGATTTCATTAACACAAGTAGGTAACAAAATTACCTGTCTAACCGACATAGGTACGACAAGAAGTTTTCTTTATCAAATTAGATAAAAAAAAACCTAGAAAACCACCACCAACGAACAAAAAAAATCCAAATACCATTAAAAGAACTTGTTCAAAAGTAAAGTTCGACGTTAAACTTTTCGGGAATCCTGTTTTTAACCCTTTACCGCTTAGAGGATATAACCAAACGGAGTAGCCATTAACAGGCGTTCCCCTCTGTCGAAAATAGGCGTCCAATGGTCATACACATTGTATGGACTGACGTTTATCTGACATGGCTATTTTTACGTTACGTATACATTTGACGAGCCCCTCCCCCGCAAAAATCGGCATGTTTTGTACCGAAAATAACAGACAAGGCGTCTCCGTTTGGTTATATCCTCTAAGCTTTACCGCATACGAAGCCGTATATGGCGGATATGATATTCAACTCTATTGACGGCTATTCAAGTTCAAATTTAAACAAATATTTTTTATTACACGCAGTAAGGGGTTAAAGATAGTATGTATTGTTCGTTTAGGAACTACTTGCATCTTATATGGCGTAGCCAAAATGACAACCGATTATCGATGTAGTGCATAATTATTTTCCATCGTATTTTCACGGAAACGTACGAACGCGTCTTGCTGTTTCAGTCATTCTCGGCACAAAAAGTACTGAGGTTGACTGAAGTAGCATGACAAATACGAACGTTTCCGAGAAAATGCGATAGCAAACAATTATACCTTCGTTTTCATCATATTAACAAAGCATCTGTCTTGTCTTTTCTTACCACATATAATGATACGAGAAGGACATATAGTGACCGTATGCATTCATCCACGCGTTGGGACTTAAACTTGACATTGACACTTCACATTAAAGCAGGTGCTGCCGCCTAATTTTCACACGCTACATAGTGCGTTTCAGGTTCTGCCATCTTGTGGCGCAAGTTAGAAACTTAAGCTTGACATTTAAATTGCACGCTAATAAACAGGGGGCTCTTGTACTGGGCAGTACACCTACAGTTCATACAATTGGCCAAAAATGGTAATTTAAGCGATTAAAAGACGCGACACAAGATGGCAGCCGCAATCAAGATGGCGGCCGGTAACAAAGATGGCGCCGAGCACGGTAATACGTCACTGGGGTACAGGTTAGGCGGCATCGCCTCTTCGCCACCTTTGCAATATTCACCGCGGCTCTGAAATACGAAATAAAAATAAAATCAAAATTCAAAATATATTTATTTCAAGAAATAATTATATCAATGTTTTTTAATGATATAGGAGGCAAACGAGCAGACGAATCGGCCGATGGTAAGGGATTACTGTCACCCATGGATACCCGAGACACCAGAGGGGTTGTAAGTGCTTTGCCGGAATTTAAGATGGGAGTAGATACGTTATTTTAAAATGTGAATAGAAAGAAAAAATTATAACCTGCCAGCCACGATCAGTTTGACAGTTGACCCCGTGTTGTTCGCAAATGGCGGGCATCTTTCTCTGTCACTAATTACGCCATAATTGGAGTAAAAGAGAAAGATGCCCGCAATTTGCGAACTTCGGTGTTCGCGGTAGACCCTCTGTGCGTATCTGTTTATTGTTAAACCTCTGCTATTTAGTTGACAGAGCAGCAGGCTGGTATTCCGGCGTCGCGAGTTCGACTTTTTTTTTCATTTTTCTTCAATGGGGTTGGCAATTGTCAAAGGTTTGCATAGATGGCGCCATCATAGCTTGCCCCTTTTTCTATGAGATTTGACTTAAGGCTTCGTCACACAGGCGCGTTTTTCGGGCGGGGCGTGAGCTGGGCGCGCCGCTTTTACATATAAATCGCTCACGCCCCGGCCGGAAAACGCACCTGGGTGACGAAACCTTTAAAGGGCCTCCAGGGCATAAAATTCCATTAAAAAAACAATAATTTGACACAATTCTAGGGATTGACAGGGCAAGATATGCTGGCGCCGTCTGCTAAATACCGACCGGCCAACCCCATTCTAAGCATAGGGTAGTATTACAAACCTTGAACTCGGCGCCGCACACCTCCCTACAGGGCGGGCAGACCACGCCACCTTTGTGGAGCCAGCCCCTCTTTATTATACGGATCTACACCGCTCCGCGTGGCAACAGGTGTTCGAGTGTCACTCGTAGGGTAACACACTAACATACAAACCTTGAACTCGGCGCCGCACACCTCCCTACAGGGCGGGCAGACCACGCCACCTTTGTGGAGCCAGCCCCTCTTTATTATACGGATCTACACCGCCCCGCGTGGCAACAGGTGTTCGAGTGTCACTCGTAGGGTAACACACTAACATACAAACCTTGAACTCGGCGCCGCACACCTCCCTACAGGGCGGGCAGACCACGCCACCTTTGTGGAGCCAGCCCCTCTTTATTATACGGATCTACACCGCCCCACGTGGCAACAGGTGTTCGAGTGTCACTCGTAGGGTAACACACTAACATACAAACCTTGAACTCGGCGCCGCACACCTCCCTACAGGGCGGGCAGACCACGCCACCTTTGTGGAGCCAGCCCCTCTTTATTATACGGATCTGCAGCACCTGCCCCGCGTGAAAGCAGGTGTAGGAGTAGTTGCCCACCTGAAAGAAACACGCCATTAGTGGTACCTGTAGCAATTAGCCTCATGCATGAAGTTTATATTTGAACGAAATATTTTTTATTCGGATGTTTGTTGCCGTTATTATAATATATATAATGTTACAAATGCATTTCCGTTATTAAATTATCATTTAATTGTTTAAAATAATAAATAAAAAGTACAAAATTTGCCCGCGAAAAGCTAGTGAGCGAAATGCAACGCCATTAGTCGAAACGCCATGTGACGTCACTCGTTTCAACAAATTGTTAAGACCAACCAAGAGTGAAAGAGATGGCATTATGACCTGACTCGCCACTAAGTAGCAAACGTCAGTTGCGTTCACACCGAGTGACGACATCAGTTCTGTCGAATTCGCGCCAAAAATTATGAGCGTTTCAACCGCAATATTATGGGAAGGTTTATAAAAGTATTTTTATTTTTTCCGGTGTTCAAACGATATAAATAATGATAAAAGAAATTAAAAAAAAGTCATGCATGAGGCTAATCATTATATAAGACTATACGGTGTCCCACTGCTGGGCAAAGGTCTCCCCATTGATGTAAAATATAATTTTCTAAAAAGAAGAATGTTTTCACGAAGCACATGGTACTTGTAGTAAAACTTGTAAATAAAATAAATAAATATAAACACAGAATAAATAATACTACTACCGTACAGAAAGGACACATCCTACAAAATCGAATTTTAACAGCGATTCAGGGACGAACCATGCTGTGTCTTTCTAATGTATGGCACTATCCCTTTCGGCTATTTAGGGTTGTCAAAATTCAAGTGATTATCTTATCTGTGGTCGTGCACGCAAAAGGACGTCAAGTTGTGTCAACCCTAATAATTGCTCGGAGCAATGCTGAGCCGAACGGAGCCGAGTTTGCCCGAAGGGAGGAGTGTCTCCCCACAGGTATAATTACCACAATATGCAGGCGTCCGCTTTCGCACTTATACTTGTAGCACCCGGAGCCCCAGTGCTGCCATTCTCGTATCTGGAAGGAACAACATAATTTATTTATTTACATCATTTACGGTTACTTATAGATTTATACAGGATGGGTCTGAAATACAGATGTAGTTCATAATTATTTTCCTTCGTATTTGTACATAGTTAGACCAAGAAAAATCTTCAGCGATTATGATAGCCCACGCAGTGCAAGTGTTATTTTAAACGTCAAACTTCTATGAAATTATGACGTTTATATAATACTTGCGTGGGCTATCAAAATCGCTGCAGACTTTTGGTCTAACTATGTACAAATACGAAGGAAAATAATCTATTTTATAACGTGTCGTGCTATTTCAGTCAGTCTCGGTACAAAGAGTATTGAGGTTGACTGAAGTAGCATGACAAATACGAACGTTTCCGAGAAAATACGATGGAAAGCAATTATGCACTACATATGTATTCAACCAACTTGAACCGTGCGATGCTATGCACTTATTAGTAGGCACGAGTGTAGAGAAATATAGTACAGACAACCGACCGGAAAGTCTAATGCTCAACAACATAAGACTTTCCGGTCGGTGCTACATCTATTGTCACTTGACAGTACTACTACTGCTACTTAAAATACTGATAATTCCGCTACTCGATGCTAGATGTCGACTATGAAAATACTAATCTTTTTGGTACCAAAACTGATGTATAAATAAATAAATAAATATTATAGGACATTCTTACACAGATTGACTAAGTCCCACAGTAAGCTCAAGAAGGCTTGTGTTGAGGGTACTCAGACAACGATATATATAATATATAAATACTTAAATACATAGAAAACAACCATGACTCAGGAACAAATATCTATGTCATCACACAAATAAATGCCCTTACTGGGATTCGAACCCAGGACCATCGGCTTCACAGGCAGGGTCACTACCCACTAGGCCAGACCGGTCGTCAAAACGTATGTATGGAGTGAGCACTCTTGTCTTGCTATATTTCTCTATGCAAATACGAACGCTTCCGAGAAAATACGATGGAAAACAATTATGCTCTCCATCTTTATTCAACCAACTTGAACCGTGCGATGCTTTGCATTTATTAGTAGGCACGAGTAATAACTTACAGTCACAAACGATAACTTTCACTTCACACGGTTAATATAAAAACCGGGCAAGTGCGAGTCGGACTCGCGCACGAAGGGTTCCGTACCATAATGCAAAAAAAAAGCAAAAAAAAAACGGTCACCCATCCAAGTACTGACCACTCCCGACGTTGCTTAACTTTGGTCAAAAATCACGTTTGTTGTATGGGAGCCCCATTTAAATCTTTATTTTATTCTGTTTTTAGTATTTGTTGTTATAGCGGCAATAGAAATACATCATCTGTGAAAATTTCAACTGTCTAGCTATCACGGTTCGTGAGATACAGCCTGGTGACAGACGGACGGACGGACGGACGGACGGACGGACGGACGGACGGACAGCGAAGTCTTAGTAATAGGGTCCCGTTTTACCCTTTGGGTACGGAACCCTAAAAAGCATACCTGAGCGTTTCTTTAATTCTTTGCCATTTTTATATATTGTGACCTTTTTTGCCACTTTTGTGTTATTTCTAGTCAGGATCGCGAGCCCTTTTCATCCTTGTAGGAGAAAAAAAGTGTCCTAAAATTTTCATACATTTTTCAAACTTTCCTTTTTGTTACCGCCATACAAAGTGTATGGGGAAATGGTAACACAATAGGAAAAACTGGGACATTTTTAGGGTTCCGTACCCAAAGGGTAAAACGGGACCCTATTACTAAGACTCCGCTGTCCGTCCGTCCGTCCGTCTGTCACCAGGCTGTATCTCACGAACCATGATAGTAAATTTTCACAGATGATGTATTTCTGTTGCCGCTATAACAACAAATACTAAAAAGTACGGAACCCACGGTGGGCGAGTCCGACTCGCACTTGTCCGGTTTTTTTATCCCATTAGGATCGAAAGAGCTCGTGATTCTGAGTAGAAATAACACAAAAGTGGCAAAAAAGGTCACAATAAATAAAAATCGCAAAAAATAAAAGAAACTCACCTAACTATACTAAATAAATATTTCATGAGGCGTAAGCAGGATTATTAAAGTAGATAACCAATTTATAACTTCACACTTTTTAGCGTTTTCAAAAACCAAATTGCGTTTTTGGCAAAATACAAAAGGAATTAGCGTTCAGCTGTGTTTGCGTCACTCAGTTGCGTACCTCGAATATATCACCCGTGATCCAGTCCCACAAGCCCTGTGTGTCAGAACTCAAAGTCACTCCTTAGGACCCTTAGGTAATGCACAGAATAAATAATAGTACTAGGTACAGAAGACTCATTCTCCAACAAAACGCGTCTGTTAAGATCAGGACAGATATGACCGCTAGGTGGCGACAGCGCGCGGCTTATGGCTAGCCATCAAAATTGGTGTGGGACGGATGTACTTGTAACTAACTGTTGCAAAGCGATGAAATCGCGGAGTGAGCCACGCCTGGTATAGGTACAATGAGGGATATTCGGTTTGACTTCAAAAAGTCGTCTCGAATTTTTTTCTGTTTTTTACTCATTTATGTTAAATATACGTACGTGAGTGACCTGTTTGAATATATTTTACAGTACATGTGGCGCTACTTTCCCGCACTAGTGCGGGAATGAGCACTTTCCGTGCCTATGTCGAAAGTTTAAAGGACCATATGTATTGTAAAACTTTGTACCTACGTTACACGTGCGAATAGGTAATTCGCAACTCGTGTCAATTTAAAACACACTCCCTTCGGTCGTGTTTTAAAATCCGCCACTCGTTGTGAATTTCCTACATTTCGCACTATGTATTGTAATGTACTACTTATAGTTCGTTTTTTTTTAGCATTAGAAAAAGATTACGCGATCTTGACGTGTCTGAATGTAAACGCTTTAAAAAAAACCCGGCCAAGTGCGAGTCGGACTCGCACACGAAGGGTTCCGTAACATTATCTATAAAAACGGTCACCCATCCAAGTACTGACCCCGCCTGACGTTGCTTAACTTCGGTCAAAAATCACGTTTGTTGTATGGGAGCCCCACTTAAATCTTTATTTTATTCTGTTTTTAGTATTTGTTGTTATAACGGCAACAGAAATACATCATCTGTGAATTAATACATACAGCCTGGTGACAGACGGACGGACAGACAGCGGAGTCTTAGTAATAGGGTCCCGTTTTACCCTTTGGGTACGGAACCCTAAAAAAACAACGGGTTGCACTCCGGGAGTGCCGACAGAAGTGAAAACTCAATGACTAGTCCAAAATGTCTGCCGCACTATGTATAATTGACCCATCCTCCTTTCTATCAATGATCTTTTGTAAAAGATCATTGCCTTTCTATTTAAAAACTTTAGTTCCGAAATTGCTGGTCAGTGAGCTTGTTTAAAATTCGAAATTCAAATTAGTAGCGTTCATTGTTTAAAGTTCGAAATTCAAATTTGTAGCGTTAATTGTTTAAAATTCGAATAGAAATTGTAAAGTTACCATGCAGACCTCGCATCTAAATATATTTGGTCATGATATTTTGAGTTTTATTGACCAGTACTAGAGTTCACTTTTATTAGCGATTTAATCAAGATGTAGCTTTATTGAATTATATTTGAGCGCTATAAAGTTAGAATGTAACTGTGAGATCCTCGTATTTCAGCCCGTACAGGATTAGAACATTGAGCTTTATTGCTTAATATAAAAGTCCAGTTTTAAATAATTGACCCCATTATGATACGTTATGACTAAAGTTCTTTGGTGAATAAAAACGAAACAGCAGGCTTAGGCATACATTTTCGCCGCGCGATAGAAAGAGAGGGTTACGCGTTACGCCTTACGCTGTCTCGAGTTTATCATTTTTTCCCCACCTCAAAAAGTGCTCAGCGTCGCTAAAGAAGTTTTCACTTCAAAAATTAGTAACTATTACTTATGAAAGCAAAAGAATGTAAACTAGTAGTTCGCCGCGAACTGAGAACTCGCGGTTCGCCAAAAAGATCAACTGAATGCACTGCTACTTAGTCGTTAAAGGATCGAAAACCGCGTGCGATTTATTGCAAGATCTGTGGAGCCGGGTAATTGATAAATTTAAGTCACCATAGAGATTAAAATAAACTGTATCTGTGGTCAGGGTTGGGCAAAATACTGGCTTCCACGTATTTCAAATACAAATTACAAAATACATTTTTAAAAGTATTTGAAATACCAAATACAAACTACTTTGGTGACTGGTATTTGAAATACAAAATACAAATTACAGTGTTTAAAATAATGTATTTCAAATACAAAATACAAAATACTTTTAATTTTTTTTTGTTTAATCATTTAGTTTTTTAGGGTTCCGTACCCAAAGGGTAAAACGGGACCCTATTACTAAGACCCCGCTGTCCGTCCGTCCGTCCGTCCGTCCATCTGTCACCGGGCTGTATCTCACGAACCGTGATAGCTAGACAGTTGAAATTTTCACAGATGATGTATTTCTGTTGCCGCTATAACAACAAATACTAAAAACAGAATAAAATAAAGATTTAAGTGGGGCTCCCATACAACAAACGTGATTTTTGACCGAAGTTAAGCAACGACCGTCTTTTTTTGCCGTTTTTTTGCATTATGGTACGGAACCCTACGTGCGCGAGTCCGACTCGCACTTGGCCGGTTTTTAACGAATATCCTTTCCTAAAAACTTATAGGGTCATTGTGCTTGTTTTCGTCCAGCTCTAGTTTTCTTCCACTTGACGAAATTTGAATAGGTATAAACCTACACTGCTGCACAAATTTGGACTGATTTCAATCCTTAGCTAAACAATATATCTGTCTACATATAAAAATTATATTTGGCAAATAGTAAATTAAAAATGAAATATATTATTTGCTAATCTGTCAAGTGGTCGAAAACAAGAGCATGGACGGAAACTACTGCAATGACCCTATCCCCTGGCTGTTGACGAAAAGTTCCGCGCAGAATAGCTCGCGCATTGTACCTACATATTTGTACCTCGTACATTATATTTAAAAAAACGTTCCATTTTAGGATCAAAGAATTTAATAAAAAAATGTATTTTGTAGAAATGTATTTTGAAGCTTAAAGTATTTGAAATACAAAATACATGTGAGTGCAGTATTTGAAATACCAAATACAAAATACTTTTCCAGGTAGTATTTGAAATACAAATACAAAATACTAAAATGTATTTCAAATACGTATTTCAAATACATGTTATTGAAATACTGCCCAACCCTGTCTGTGGTAAGCGTAATCTTTCTAGTCAAATGTGCAAATACTAATATTATGTTTATCTTGTTTCGTTTTTATCTTGCTAATTATTTCAAAATCTTAAATTAAAAATCTATACTATAAATGTGTAAACCGAGTACTTTAATTTGATACCAAACTCGACCATACTTTCTTGCAATTAAAATGACCAGAATAGCAAGACCCCTCACAAATAGCTTTTTAGCATTTTAAGCTCTTCTAGCTCAATATCCTCTTGATCGATCCAGCTCAAAATTTACTGACTAAAATATAATACCCTCAACTATACGTTCACCCAATTTCATTTAAATTAGAACAAATTTACTTAAGTTATTGTGTATAAAACTATCATCTGATAGTTTAGCTTAAAAACATCGAAATGCCGGGACGTGCCAGCCGCGTGTCCCAATTTGAATGTAAGAACTTCACTTCGCTTCGCTCGCTCGTTCGATACTTAATAGTACATGATTCATAATTGTTACATATTTGCCATGATTTATTGTTTAAAAGTGTTTTTAAATAAAAAGACAGGTCAAGATTGTTTATGTGTACCTTGTTTCTAATGCTAAAAAACGAACTATATTTCGTTAACCCGCTCACCCACTGTCATTGTTATTTGTATGGAACTTTTACAACTACATACTTTACAATAGGTACTTTTTGAACGGACCTGTCGGCAAGACTTCTGCTCCCAAACTCGATCGCTGTGGTCGAAGCACTTGGAGTGAGCCCCGTAGTTCTCCAGCGCGAAGTTAACGTCAGTCTCTGTAACAATAACATTACGTATGAAATGATATTGTACCATTTAATTATACTCTGTATCTTTAGGTATTTAAATAAAAGTAAACAAATAATTTGTATTTGTACATTTTCGGGTAGTTATAACATTTATTGGTTAACCAGCCAAATACAAAACCGCGGGATCTGTCACTGAACGACCTGACTTTAACCTACATTATTTGATCGTGTAATGTTTTCATCTACCTTCAACTGGCTTAAGGAGCCATTTGAGGGTAGATTTTGTTTACTTTTATTTAAATACCTAAAGATGACTATAGGCAGGCGTTCTGCTTTTTAGCCCATAGGCCAGAGACTTAGATCGTTTTCACATTGTCCGATCCAATATAGCATGTCGAAAAAAAGAAAAAAAAAAGAGGTAGTAAAATGTAAAAAATTACATTTTACTACCTCCGTATTGACATATGGTGCTGTATGGACTTGTGTTTATACTAACTGTTCGGAACTCCGTAAGCGCGATGTAGGAAACGCTAACGCCATCTGTTAGAATATCGTGGTACGACGTTGAGACGCCACAGACTTACTGGGTGTGTTTTCGTCATACTCGCAGCGGCTGCCTCTGATGAGGACACTCTTGTGTCTTACTCCTACAGATAAGGACAGTAGTCCGCGAGAGACACGGAGCCTCCGTAGTGACATATGGTGATTGGACTTGTGTTTATAGTAACTGTCATTCGGAACTCCGTAAGCGCGATGTAGGAAACGCTAACGCCATCTGTCAGAATTTCGTGGAACGACGTTGAGACGCCACAGACTTACTGGGTGTGTTTTCGTCATACTCGCAGCGACTGCCTCTGATAAGCACGCTCTTGTGCCGCCACGTGAACTCCTGCAGATAAGGACAGTAGTCCGCGAGAGACACGGAGCCTCCGTAGTGACATATGGTGCTTGGACTTGTGTTTATAGTAGCTGTCATTAGGAACTCCGTAAGCTCGATGAACGCTAACGCCATCTGTTAGAATATCGTGGAACGACGTTGAGACGCCACAGACTTACTGGGTGTGTTTTCGCCATACTCGCAGCGACTGCCTCGTATAAGTACGCTCTTGTGCCGCCACGTGAACTCCTGCAGATAAGGACAGTAGTCAGCGAGAGACACGGAGCCTCCGTAGTGACATATGGTGCTTGGACTTGTGTTTATAGTAACTGTCATTCGGAACTCCGTAAGCGCGATGTAGGAAACGCTAACGCCATCTGTCAGAATATCGTGGTACGACGTTGAGACGCCACAGACTTACTGGGTGTGTTTTCGCCATACTCGCAGCGACTGCCTCTGATAAGCACGCTCTTGTGCCGCCACGTGAACTCCTGCAGATAAGGACAGTAGTCCGCGAGAGACACGGAGCCTCCGTAGTGACATATGGTGCTTGGACTTGTGTTTATAGTAACTGTCATTCGGAACTCCGTAAGCGCGATGTAGGAAACGCTAACGCCATCTGTCAGAATATCGTGGTACGACGTTGAGACGCCACAGACTTACTGGGTGTGTTTTCGCCATACTCGCAGCGACTGCCTCTGATAAGCACGCTCTTGTGCCGCCACGTGAACTCCTGCAGATAAGGACAGTAGTCCGCGAGAGACACGGAGCCTCCGTAGTGACATATGGTGCTTGGACTTGTGTTTATAGTAGCTGTCATTAGGAACTCCGTAAGCTCGATGAACGCTAACGCCATCTGTTAGAATATCGTGGAATGACGTTGAGACGCCACAGACTTACTGGGTGTGTTTTCGCCATACTCGCAGCGACTGCCTCTGATAAGTACGCTCTTGTGCCGCCACGTGAATTCCTGCAGATAAGGACAGTAGTCCGCGAGAGACACGGAGCCTCCATAGTGAGATATGGTGCTTGGACTTGTGTTTATAGTAACTGTCATTTGGAACTCCGTAAGCGCGATGTAGGAAACGCTAACGCCATCTGTTAGAATATCGTGGAACGACGTTGAGACGCCACAGACTTACTCGCAGCGACTGCCTCTGATAAGCACGCTCTTGTGCCGCCACGTGAACTCCTGCAGATAAGGACAGTAGTCCGCGAGAGACACGGAGCCTCCGTAGTGACATATGGTGCTTGGACTTGTGTTTATAGTAGCTGTCATTAGGAACTCCGTAAGCTCGATGAACGCTAACGCCATCTGTTAGAATATCGTGGAATGACGTTGAGACGCCACAGACTTACTGGGTGTGTTTTCGTCATACTCGCAGCGACTGCCTCTGATAAGTACGCTCTTGTGCCGCCACGTGAATTCCTGCAGATAAGGACAGTAGTCCGCGAGAGACACGGAGCCTCCATAGTGAGATATGGTGCTTGGACTTGTGTTTATAGTAACTGTCATTTGGAACTCCGTAAGCGCGATGTAGGAAACGCTAACGCCATCTGTCAGAATATCGTGGTACGACGTTGAGACGCCACAGACTTACTGGGTGTGTTTTCGTCATACTCGCAGCGACTGCCTCTGATAAGCACGCTCTTGTGCCGCCACGTGAACTCCTGCAGATAAGGACAGTAGTCCGCGAGAGACACGGAGCCTCCGTAGTGACATATGGTGCTTGGACTTGTGTTTATAGTAGCTGTCATTAGGAACTCCGTAAGCTCGATGAACGCTAACGCCATCTGTTAGAATATCGTGGAATGACGTTGAGACGCCACAGACTTACTGGGTGTGTTTTCGTCATACTCGCAGCGACTGCCTCTGATAAGCACGCTCTTGTGCCGCCACGTGAACTCCTGCAGATAAGGACAGTAGTCCGCGAGAGACACGGAGCCTCCGTAGTGACATATGGTGCTTGGACTTGTGTTTATAGTAGCTGTCATTAGGAACTCCGTAAGCTCGATGAACGCTAACGCCATCTGTTAGAATATCGTGGAACGACGTTGAGACGCCACAGACTTACTGGGTGTGTTTTCGTCATACTCGCAGCGACTGCCTCGTATAAGTACGCTCTTGTGCCGCCACGTGAACTCCTGCAGATAAGGACAGTAGTCAGCGAGGGACACGGAGCCTCCGTAGTGCGCCTCTTCGCCTGGTGCCACGTTGGGGAGCGTGTCGAAGTGCTGTAAAGTAAAAAGATATAAAATATGTACGTAAATAACTTTACGTCACCCTAGGCCGTAAGTGGGATTTTCTGCCCGCTACGCGAGGAGAAAATCTCACTTCCTGGCCAAGGCAAGACATAAAACTTTAGACAAACCACGGGCGGTAATTCGTAAAGCCCCAGATCGCATATTTATGGCCCTCACCTTCGGTTCGTGCCACAAACACCTTCGATCTGGGGCATTCGCGAATTCACGGCCCTGGGTGTGTAATGTACTATTACAGTACATATGGTGCTACGTTACCGCCCTAGGGCGGGATAAAAAAGCTTTTTTCAAGCAACTATTGGCCCAATAGGTGCGTATGTCAAAAATTTAAAGGGCCATATGTACTGTAAAACGTTTTACAATACACGTGCGTGCAAAGCTAATTTGCAACTGGTGTCGATTTATTGCCATTCGTTCCATTCCCATTCCTTCTTTTTGCACTTGTATCGTAATGTTTAACTATTACTAACCTTTTTTTGTCTGAGTTTGTTTACTTAGAATATGAGGAATAGGGTGTCATTTTTTAAATTTTTCAATGGGCTAACTGAATAGTCAAACGTCAACGTTTGTAACCATAGTTGCCGCATAATGTAATTAATGTAGGTAAAGTCGATAGTTTTAATTTATGACCCATTTTGTACCTTGTCACTGTGACAATATTATGAGGTCTCTAGAGACTTTTATAGGACCGTGCGCGTTGGAGGGTCTGCCATCTTGTGGCCTGAATCGGAAACATATGTGCACATGTACATTGTTAAAGCTCATGCTACCATCTACCGTCCTAGTAGGTAAGTTTCCTTGTGCATAGTAGATTTTGCCATCTTGTGGGCTACATCGGAAGCATAAACGACACATTTACGCCTCGAAAATCTGACGGCTCCTATGCTGCCCCCTATAGTTCATGCACGGAGCTTATATTGATTGTCACTGTGACCAGGTACGAAATGGGTCATAAATTAATACCTTCGACCGTACCTACGGAGTCGTGTACATTAGCTGTTAAATTCGAAGCACGAATTTATCTTCGACTTTACATAAAATGCAATCAATGAATAGTGGCCCTAACCCAACGTTGGATAAATACTTAGTAATATACCACCAGGCGGGCTAGCATAAGTTGCGTTCTCGCGCGCGAGTCCATACTTGAAGTCGCGCTTGATGTATGGAGTCGCGCGCGAGAACGCAACTCATGCTAGCAAGTTTGGTAAGCTCTCGATAATGTTATCATGTACTTTTTTGTAAAACTCGTCATGGACTTCGTTTTCTAGGTTCTCGGGAGTGCGAATTTCGAAAAAAGTCTGAGACCATGGTTATTGAGATTTACGTGGTTTTTAACCCAAGTTTGAGTAAATGTTTAGTAAAATACCTGATAAGGTCTAGGCAATATGTTTTCATGTCGAACAAGGTTACAGAGAACGACAGCATTCTGACTTTAACTGTACTTTTTCGCAAAAGTCATCATGGACATTGTTTTCTATTAGGTTCTTAGGGTTGCAGATTTTGAGACCCATGCGCATTAAGATTCGCGTAAGTTTTTTAAAGATCCTAACCCAAATTTGAATAGATATTTAATAAAATACCTGATAAGCTCTAGGCAATATGTTTTCATGTCGAACAAGGTTACACAGAACAACGGCGGAGCGCCGTGGCGAGCATTCTGTCCTTAGCGGGTCCCCCTTGATGCGCTCACAAAATGGCGCCGGATTTTTACGCCTGAAAAGAAATGTATATAAAATACTAGCTTTTTCCCGCGACTTCGTCTGCGTGGAATTAGTGACAGCAGCTAAAGTAGGCATAGCGCCTGGATAATGCTAATAGCAATAATTCAATTCGCGCATTGCTTACTTCAATTATTAGGCAATTCATTAACTCTTTCAATTCCACCCCCCTTTGCACTCTCTTCTGGGATGATTTCCGACATAAAAACTTCCTTCCCCGGGACTCAAACTATCTATACCAAATTTCAACTAAATCGGTTCAACGGCTTAAGCGTGAAGTAACAGACAGACAGACACACTTTCGCCTTTATAATATTAGTAAGGATTTGTTTGGCAAGTAAAGCCTGACCAGTAATATATGGTCATTGTTAAGAGGGCGCTGTTATTCTCATGTATAGAGTGACAGTTCAGTATAGTATGAAAAAAATAGTTCCAGTGAAATTCCGCAACATGGCGCGTGATCATATATTCATGGTCAGGGTTTAGGTATCGTTTGTCAGTGGATCACAGGCTGTTACAATGATACATTCTGTGACACTTTTCTTTCCGCACAGACTCTATTGACGAAACTTATTTGCCAGACTATGACACGAAAAACTAACAAAATTTTGCTGTTATGCTATGTTAAAAATCCACAGATTAGAAATGCTTCCAACTGTCAGGAACAGTAAAAAAGGCTCTAGTCTATGGTTCATGAAGAATCATGGATTTGGCAAAACTGTATTTCTTGAACGATTGCAGATTGCAGCGCCATCTGCAATGCTTTCCGCGTTTATCCGTATTGTAGGTGACATAAATAAATGCTTTTTAAGGTTCCGTACCCCAAAGGGTAAAAACGGGACCCTATTACTGTCCGTCTGTCCGTCCGGCTGTCTGTCATCAGGCTGTATCTCGTGAACCGTGATAGACTAGACTGTTGAAATTTTCACAGATGATGTATGTATTTCTGTTGCCGCTATAACAACAAATACTAAAAAGTACGGAACCCTCGGTGGCCGAGTCCGACTCGCACTTGTCCGGTTTATTATTACTTATTATAAACCAACTTACTCTTCATATTCCTTTTCAGAGATGCTTGTAAAGATAAATATAGACTTTAATACATATTGCCCGACCCCAAATAATAGGAAAAGGGATGGAAAAGAAGAAGAATACTTATTACCAAAATGTGAATACAGCCCTAATAGTGTTAGACCAAGAAAATGTCATTATTTCATAGAAGTTTGACGTTTAAAATAACACTTGCACGGCGTGGGCTATCAAAATTGCTGCAGACTTTTCTTGGTCTAACTCTATTAATCTTGCAGGTTGTATTTGTACTCGTGCTAAAAATATTTCATGTATAACAATAAATAGTAAAAGACTTTGGTAAAGATAAACCATCATAAAACTACGCGCTCCTCCCTAAACTTACGCTCTAATGTAATCTTATAGATATACAAAAAATAAGTAATAAATATACATACATTATGTAGAGCCTGACCAGTAATATATGATCATTGTCAAGAGGGTGCTGTTATTCTCATGTACAGTCGCCATCAGATATATCGGAGCGGCCAAGGTGTTCACAATATCTGAACACGCGCTCTAACGCCCTGACAATAGAGGCGTGTTCCGATATTTGTGAGCACCTTGGCCGCTCCGATATATCTGATGGCGACTGTATATGGTGATAGTTCAGTACTTGCCTATAGTATGAAAAAAAATGTTCCAGCGAGATTCCGCAACATGGCGCGTGAACATATATTCCTGGTCAGGCTTTACAATTCTCCTCCGAATCGCTAAACTTAAGTGGCAGTGGGCGGGGCACATTGCACGTAGAACCGATGGCCATTGGGGCGGAATGGTTCTCGAGTGGCGACCACGTACAGGAAGGTCGCGGGAGTCCGCTGGATGCGGGTGGCGCAAGACCGGTCATTGTGGCACTCTTTGGGGGAGGCCTATGTCCAGCAGTGGACGTCCTCTGACTGATATGATGATGATGATGAGATAGGTAGTACATATCTAAGCGCAGGTGCTTGGGAAGGGCGTGCAGTTTATAACGGTTTATCTCTACAGACAAGAACTTACTCCGTTTCATTATCCGGGGTATCGCTTGGAAAAGAGAAAAATCTTTCAATTAAGATGTACGACTGTACTACCTACAAAGATAAATATTATAATTATTTCTAAGAATAAAAATAGTGCTTTATGTGTTCAGCCACTGCTTGCACGACGTCGTAGCGAACTGGCAGCCGAGTCCGCGGCCCCAGTCTAAAGGCGCGGCCATTTTGTAGGCAGGCGAGACTACAATACAAGCTGTACCTCAACCTTTGCGTGTTCAGCCACTGCTTGCACGACGTCGTCGCGAACTGGCAGCCGAGTCCGCGGCCCCAGTATAAAGGCGCGGCCACACTGTAGGCAGGCGAGACTACAATACAAGCTGTACCTCAACCTTTGTGCGTTCAGCCACTGCTTGCACGACGTCGTTGCGAACTGGCAGCCGAGTCCGCGGCCCCAGTATAAAGGCGCGGCCACACTGTAGGCAGGCGAGACTACAATACAAGCTGTACCTCAACCTTTGTGCGTTCAGCCACTGCTTGCACGACGTCGTTGCGAACTGGCAGCCGAGTCCGCGGCCCCAGTATAAAGGCGCGGCCACACTGTAGGCAGGCGAGACTACAATACAAGCTGTACCTCAACCTTTGTGCGTTCAGCCACTGCTTGCACGACGTCGTCGCGAACTGGCAGCCGAGTCCGCGGCCCCAGTCTAAAGGCGCTGCCACACTGTAGTCGGCGCGGTACCAGCCCGTGTCCTCCATCAGGGCGAGGGTGATGCGACTGAAGACGGAGTTCTGCGTGTGGGTGCCGGTCATCGCTTCGTTCTGAAAAAGTAAATATTTAATTTAAAAAAAATTGGGGACATCTTACACAGATCGACAAATTTTAAAAAATGTAGGCGCGAAGGGTTTGTCTCCCATAGAAAATTTGAATTTTTTACTGACAAGTTGGGTGTGTTTGAGTATACTTGTCTTTAGTTTTGTTCTATGAGATCTGACTTACTACAAAGGTCACTTGGCCAGCGATGCTGCGTACGCATCTACACGTGGCCCATTGCATAGATGCGTGCTCTCAACCATCGCATGGCCGTCTCGCTGGTCTATCGCTGAAGAGAAGCCATTAGACTATAGGTACACCTCTTCCTACCTCCTATATGTATGCCTCTTTGACATCTATAGACACACACACAGCATAATCACACTTACACTGTACGATTGTTTCCGACTTACGTAAATACATCGTAAATATATTATCTGTTGTGACCTGGACTCCGCCAGAAAATCAGTGCTTTGCTCGAAAGAGCGAAGCGTGCTGTGACTCTTTTGTCCTGCTGCAAGTGCTGCAACGCACACAGTTTGTAACCACTTTTATTAAATTTTACTTTTGTTTTGTACTTGTACAACAAATTCACACATGCGACTTATGCGGCAAGAAGTGCCGTACATAAGCGGAAATGCATTGGCCGTCTCAACCGATCCTGACACAGCGTTGCAACAATCATCCGTCAGGGATGCAGTGGCCATTGACGACTCATTTCTATCTCACTTTTATTAGAGTTAGACCAAGAAAAGTCTGCAGCGGATTTGATAGCCCACGCAGTGCAAGTGTCATTTATACGTCATAATTTCATAGAAGTTTGACGTTTAAAATAACACGTGCACTGCGTGGGCTGTCAAATCCGCTGCAGACCGTTCATGGACTGACTCTAGACTATTTTCTTTGCTAGTGTAATAATTATGTTATTTTTTTCTATTATGATGTTTGTAAACTTATATTGTGTGTCATTGCAGCTGTCAAATAAATGATTTATCTATTTATCTATCTATCTATACTGACCTCAAAGAGTCGTTTCTCCCAGTGCGTGAGCGCGGTGCCGTCCCCCCCTTGGTCCTCCAGCTCTGCCCCCTCTAAAGTTGAGCAGTTGAAGTGCTCTCGGACCTGCACATAGTTGGGGGTGAATTAGGAGTATGAACTTTATTTTAAAGTTATAGGGTCCAATTTTAATTCTAACACCCTTATGGGTTGATGGGTTAAAACGAATACAATACGTATACTTTATTATTACAAGCTTTTATTTAGTTTCACCTGACCGTTGTCTGTCTGTCTGTAATCAAATCTTGCAAGTTAAATTTGATCCACTTCCCGGTTTCCGATTGAGCTGAAATTTTGCATGCATGTATAAATCGGATGACAATGCAATATTATGGTACCATCGACCTGATCTGATGATGGAGACAGGAGGTGGCCATAGGAACTCTGTGATGAAACAACGCAACCTAATTGTGTTAGGGGTTTTTAGAATTGTCTCGATGAGTATTAGTTGTCTGACTTGTCTGTCGTAAGAAAAGTACAGTCAGCGATAAAAGCTTGTACCAAAAACGAAATTTTTGCCAAAAACTTATTACGTATTACGTCAGATTGCACAATCCATGGCATGTTTTGGCCTTCATCAGAGAAGCCTAGATGGAGCGTCCAGTTTAAATGTGCATAAGGTCCTTGGCATTAATCGTAAGTAGGTATAATTATCGTGTATATTTGACTTTAAAAATAAATCGTAGTTAATAATTAATTTTACAAATTTTACCGTGATAAATTTGTACAATACGAACCTCTTTGACGACCCTCGGCGTGACGATCATGTGAAAAGTCCTCTCGATGTAGCCGCCGCGAATCATCCATTTTTTCCTTGTGACGTTCCGGACAACGCGGTCCGACCACTTGTGGATCTGCAGTCTAGAAAATAAACAAAATACGTGACGTTATCTATGAAAAGGGACCTTATTGTCGATGGCGCTTACGCTATTATTAACGATGCTCCGATATAAATACAATGCCGCGCGACGCTGTGCGGCGGAAGCGCCATCGACAATAAGGTCCCTTTTCATAGATAATGCCCCATATAGGTACGTATAGGACCCGTGCGCGTTGGAGGGTCTGCCATCTTGTGGCCTAAATCTGAAACATAAACTGTACATTGACACTTCACGCCAAAACAACACGTACAAATGTAGTGCGTACATAATTGTTTTCCATCGTATTTTGTCGGAAACGTTCGTATTTGTAATGCTACTTCAGTCATCCTCAGTACTTGTTGTACCGAGGCTTCGTACCAGGGATCATGCAAATTGGTTATAACCGTGACCGAAATATTCGGTTATAACCGAATTTTTTTACAAAATTTCATAACCGAATATTGGAAACTCGAATAACCGGTTACGGTTATTTTCGGTTATTTTCTTTATGACTTAAATTGTATGTTTTTATTATCTAATGACTACAAAATCCTGCCTTTTTTGGCTGTGACGCCTATGACTATAATTTTTGTCATTCGTATGTATACTTTAATAACTAAAATATAGCAAATATACTTCCCTTGTTTATAAAATATTTTTATTGAATATTGTATCACGTCCAAGGTCATATTTTACTTTTACTGTATTTGGTGTGTTTTAATAAAAAACGAAGACTTTTACTCACATTCCCCAATCCTGTAGGTACTAAAATAAAGATTTATGTATTTTTTTTATTACTTCATTGTAAATTTATAATTTTTCGTCGAAAATAACCGTAACCGATTATAACCGATATTCGGTTATTTTTCGGGCATAACCGTAACTGAAACCGGTTATGAAGTTTGGCCGGTTATTGCATTCCCTTCGTACGTTTTCGTGAAAATACGATGGAAAATAATAACGCACTACATGTGTACGTTGTCTTGTGCATTGTAGGTTCTGCCATCTTGTGGGCCACATTGGAAGCTTAAACTTGGCATTTACCAGCCATAATGTGTGTTTTTAGTTTTCATAATAATTATGTAACTTTGCTGGATATTTATTTATGGGCCAACATTTGCCTAAAAATAAAGATTTTTCATTTCGTTTAATTAAAAAAAGAAGTCCTTCAAATATATGTACTGTTCTCAACCAAAAGGGTACTTATTGTCGCCAATAAGGCGTTATTTCCATATAGCTTCAATTTGAAATTAACCTTAACGACAACCGACAAAGTGGTACCTTTAGGTTGAAAACGTCACATATGTTGGTGTAATTATTCTTATATAAACACAAAGATTTATTAGTTTTCCTTACTCTTCATCGAGGGGTGGATTTCCCGTGTCCGGTCGCCTCTCCATGAGCGGCTCGCCGTTGTCGTCTCTGAAATTAAACAACAATTGTAGGGTGAACACGAAAATCGTCATTTCAGACCTATGTCTATTAGAAGGAGTCTTTAAACTAGCAACGTACCTGTAGAACGCGAATAGAGACACGCTAAAGCCCAGCGCGTGTAACATTTCGTGTTGCACAGTGGACAATAGACTTGGAAGGTCACAGTACTTGGTTGGCCAGGAATATGAAACCGGCAGGATAATGAGTTTATCGTCAGGAGAATGAGATTATCTCCAGGAGAATGAGATTATCGTCAGGTAAATGAGAGTATCGTCAGGAGAATGAGATTATCATCAGGAGAATGATATTATTACAATCAAGTTTTACCTGTAGAAAGCGAATAGAGACACGGTAAAACCTAGCGCGTGTAATATCTCGTGCTGCACGGTGGACAACAGGCTCGGCAGGTCGCGGTACTTGTTTGGCCAGGAGTATGAAACCTCCAGGAGAATGAGGTTATCGTCAGGAGAATGAGATTATCACCAGGAGAATGAGATTATCACCAGGAGAATGAGAGTATCGTCAGGAGAATGAGAGTATCGTCAGGAGAATGAGATTATCGTCAGGAGAATGATATTATTACAATCAAGTTTTACCTGTAGAAAGCAAACAGGGACACGCTAAAACCTAGCGCGTGTAACATTTCGTGCTGCACGGTGGACAACAGGCTCGGCAGGTCGCGGTACTTGGTTGGCCAGGAGTATGAAACCTCCAGGAGAATGAGGTTATAGCCAGGGGAATTAGATTATTGCCAGGAGAATGAGGTTGTGTCGTTTTCTTTTATTGATGTGTGTCTGAGTATTATAGAATATTTGTTACCTGTAGAACGCGAATAGAGACACGCTAAAACCCAGCGCGTGTAACATCTCGTGCTGCACGGTGGACAACAGGCTTGGGAGGTCACGGTACTTGGTGGAGAGCTCGCCGGGACAGAAGTTGGCGTGCCCGGCCACTGGTCTGTAAATAATTTAGTACATATTATAAAACAGTAAAAAGACAAACCTGAGTGGACGCCTTACACTTAGTGTAAGGCCTGACACTTAGTGTAAGGCCTGAGTGGACGCTTGGAGCGGAGCGTTCGGCGGGGCGTGCAGCGTGGCGTCGGGCTCACAAGTGATTTGAGCAGCGTGCACTAAAGCCGCTCCTATACGTTTGCATTTGTTTAACATGCACGCCGCACGCCCCGCCCCGCTGCACGCTCAACTCGAGCGTCCACTCAGGCCTTACACTAACTCGAGCGTCCGTGGACGCTCGAAGCGGAGCGTTCGGCGGGGCGTGCAGC
This sequence comes from Cydia splendana, assembly GCF_910591565.1. NCBI lineage: Eukaryota > Metazoa > Arthropoda > Insecta > Lepidoptera > Tortricidae > Cydia > Cydia splendana. The sequence goes on from NC_085983.1 coordinate 9,622,673, forward strand.
GTGGCGTCGGGCTCACAAGTGATTTGAGCAGCGTGCACTAAGGCCGCTCCTATACGTTTACATTTGTTTAACATGCACGCCGCACGCCCCGCCCCGCTGCACGCCCAACTCGAGCGTCCACTCAGACCTTACACTTAAGGGTGAAGGCTGACTCACGCTAGACCGGGTCGGACCAAGGCGTCCGACATATCATTTTCTATGACGGCTGATCGGTGATCACGTGGTGTTTTCCATAGAAAACGAAGCTCCGGCCCGGTCTCGGCCTAGCGTGAGTCATCCTTAAAACATGTTCTTCCATCAAAGTCGGTTAAAAATGTAGCCTATAATTGTAACTATGTCCTACCCAAGTGTCATAAAAACTGGGAACAGTACCTATACTGCAAAACGTAATTCAAGATCAAAAAAAGTAAGCAATGTTGCCACTTTTTACTAGCGCGTCTTGTGTTTATGTAAAAATAAGTAAATACAAGTACTTTTTTTTCAATCGTAGGAGTAAAATTACTAATAAATAAATTATCTTAGCGTGATTATTTATATTTATCAAAAGGAATTTACTATTTTACAAACAAATTATTGCAGTGGCAACATTGTCTTACTTTTTTTGGTCTTGAATTACGTTTTGCAGTTTAGTTATAGCGATAACGCTAAGGTGGAAGACACGACATCGACACAAACAGAAAATAACATATGCATAAACGCTTAACTTACATACGAGTACATCGACTGCTAGAGTCATAACACTTCCCGTAGTTGGAAGTTGGAAAAACACCTGATTTCCTGCTTGTGATGTTTTATATAAAAAACTGAAGTGTTTGACACTTCGGCCCGGGCCCGGACCGTTCTAGCGTGAGTCATCCCTTAGTCTTGTCTATGGCTGTACCTGTCTAGCGCGCTTTCCTGCTGGCAATGCGAAGCATACGCCACGGTCAGCCCGCGGCGGCACCTCTCCGTTTCGACAGCGCTCACGTACAGCACGAAATCCGTGTTCTCAACGCCTATAGGCTCCTCTTCTTCTATATCTGTAAGGAAAACAACTTGTTAATATCAATTTTAATAAGTAACTGTCAAAAAAAAAATTCACACTTTTATTCCTAAGGGCCACTTGCACCATTCACTAACCTGGGGTTTACCGGTTAAACCTGGAGTTGCCATGGTTACCAGTACAATATGACACTGGGTTAACGGTTTAACCGGGTAACCCCGGGTTAGTGGGATGGATGGTGCAAGTGGCACTAAGGGGTTGTGCACAAATCACGCGAGGTGTTTTCGGCTACTTTTTGACCCCTCCTCCCCCTTGGTGATATTTGGTGAGGTTTTTAGCTACCCGTCCTCCACATAACCTTACGTGTATTTTTTTTTCCATCGACCTTCTGAACGCCAATGGAAACTTAAATAATGATTTACTTGGCATAACGGTGACTTCAGGTCCTTTAATTCCGTGATGTAGTCTTCAATCGTGATTCTTCTGATCAGTTTTGCTATATGGTAGCTATGGTTACCAAAGACGGCCTTACCGGGCATATCGGTGACTTCGATGCCTTCAGTCAGTGCGTTGCCCGTGATTTCGGTGGTGTCATCCTCGATGATGATTCTTCGTCGTGGTAACGCTCGGCAGGTTTGCTGTATGGTAACTATGGTTACCAAAGATAGTCTTACCGGGCATATCGGTGACTTCGGTGCCTTCAGTAAGTGCGTTGCCCGTGATTTCGGTGGTGTCATCCTCTATGATGATTCTTCGTCGTGGCAACGCTCGGCAGGTTTGCTGTATGTTACTATGGTTACCAAAGATGGTCTTACCTGGCATATCGGTGTCTTCGGTGCCTTCAGTCAGTGCATTGCCGGTGATTTCCGTGCTGTCATCCTCTATAATGATTCTTCGTCGTGGCAACGCTCGGCAGTTCTGACCGGTGCTGTTACAGACGTAGCACGCCTGGAGAATAATCGTTTTAATTAATAACTTGATTATTAAGGTCGTAAAGTCTTAAGTGCCATAGACTAAGAATAAATAATAGTACTACCGTACAGAAAGGAAACTTCCTACAAAACCGAAGTTTGACAGCGGTTCAAGGTCGAATCATGCTGTCCCTTTCTAATATATGGCACTATCCCTTTCGGCTATTTAAGGTTGTCAAAATTCAAGCCATTATCTTATCTGTGGTCGTGCACGCAAAGGGACGTCAAGTTGTGTCAACCCTAATAATTGCTCGGAACAATGCTGAGCCGAACGGAGTCGAGTTTGCCCGAAGGGAGGAGTTTCGCAACCCTGCTATAGACCCTAATGACACTTAAGTTCTTTATGCCAATTCCTACCATTTCCAACAATTTCCAAAAAAGAAACGTCAGAAAAATTGCTGAATTGAATGTGCTCTCATAATTTCACGAGAATCGGTTGAGAATTGCGAACTGTAGAGGAGAACATCCGAAAGCGAAAGCAGAATGCCCGAGTTAAAACGGAGACCTTCGCTAACGCTTCGGTCAATTATGAATTAATAGTAAGGATATAAGTATTATCTTCCATTGAATTTGTTGCCTTTTTAGGGTTCCGTACCTCAAAAGGAAAAAACGGAACCCTTATAGGATCACTCGTGCGTCTGTCTGTCTGTCCATCTGTCACAGCCTATTTTCTCGGAAACTACTGGACCACTTAAGTTGAAATTTGGTACACATATGTAAATTAGTGACCCAAAGACGGACATGTAACGTAAACAAATGAATTTTAAACATGGGGCTACTTTTGGGGGGTAAAAAATAAAGTTTTTCAAACTATAGTGTACTTATTAGGTATATATATCAAAGGAAAGAGCTCATTTTGAGAATTTCATATAATTTTTTTTATAATTTTAAAATAAATAGGTTAGAAGTTATTTAAGAAAGTAGCCAAAAAATTACCATCCCACACAAATACGCAAAATAGCTCTTTACCTATAGATGACAGAAAAACTTATTAGAAATGTGCAGTCAAGCGTGAGTCGGATTTAATGTACGGAACCCTTGGAACGCGAAAGTCCGACTCGCTCTTGGCCGGTCTTAAACATTTAATAACCGTCAACCAAGACATATTTCAAGCTATTAACAATAAATATCTGAGAGACCGAGCTTTGCTTGGAAAACATCTAAAAATTAAAAAATGCGCGTTTTCCCAGAGATAAGACCTAGCTAGATCGATTTTTCGATCCCGAAACCCCCATATAGCAAATTTCATCGAAATCGTTATATAAATAAATAAATATAAGGAAGAATTGCTCGTTTAAAGGTATATATGATTTTCGTGGGCGAATGTAACGTTAGAACGCGTATTTTTAAATCATAATCATAACTTGATAGGTAGCACTAAAATAATAAATATAACAATCAAACCGCTAACCGGCGCGGTTGCACGAGCGGGTGAGCGGGTTAACGAAAATAGTATGAGCAGTGGGGAGACACTCCTCACTTCGGTCGAACTCGGCTCCGTTCGGCTCAGCATTGCTCCGAGCAATTATTAGGGTTGGCAGTTGGCACCACTTGACTTCCTTTTGCGCGCGCGACCACAGATAACATAATCACTTGATTTTTGACAACCCTAAATAGCCGAAAGGGATAGTGCCATACATTAGAAAGGGATAGCATGATTCGACCCTGAATCGCTGTCAAACTTCGGGTTTGTAGGAAGTGTCCTTTCTGTACCGTACTATTATTTATTCTGTGTATGAGCAACGCTAACTGGCGCAGACGCGTGCGACGGATTTTTACCTACAGGCGTGGCTCACTCCGCGATTTCGTCGCGTCGCTACAAGTACATGCGGCCTACACCAATTTTGGTGTCTAGCAGTAGTAGTTGCCGCGCACCGCTACGGAACGCCTGCTCGCGCTTGCGCCACCTAGCGGTCATATCTGTCGTAATAGACGCGTTTTCTTAGAGAGTGAACCTTTTTTTTTTGTCGATGTGGGAATGCCTACAATGGCACACGCGTGTGACAGGAGGGGAGAGATAATTAAAATAAATAAATAAATATTATAGGACATTTCTTACACAAATTGACTAAGCCCCACGGTAAGCTCAAGAAGGCTTGTGTTGTGGGTACTCAGACAACGATATTATATAATATATAAATACTAGGGAAAAAATCATTTATTTACATACAATATATATACAGTGGTACTACTAAACGAAATTAATAACTAGCTTAAATCTAAAATAGGCCCTTGAGGCATTGTACCAAGGATGCTGGCGGCATTTCCTCGCTGTATCGCAATGCTGATACGTTGTGCGAGGTAGCCGCCAGCTCTTCGGTCACCAGTTACGTCAACCAGACGCTTCGCGATTTCTGCGAACAACTTATGCGCGCTGGGACCCCATGGACCTAGAGTTTCAACACCAAATGGTACAAAATGGTACTCTCTACCGAGGCTCTTATATTTGTTACGTTTTAGAATTTCGGCGCTTTCCGCCGCTCCGCCCGCTTTTACAGTAGTCCGTTGGAGGTGGGACGGTGCCAGTGTGTCTACGCAGGTAGCATCCCACACCAACATCCGTCCCAAGCTCCAAGGAACTAAGGACACTCCATCGGGCCTCTTGCCATCATCTCTGATAATGCCAGTCGGCTCAACAAGAGCAGGCACATTGATGGTGGCAAGAGACCGACGGACTATGTCATTAAGCGACGCATGTCTCGAAAAACGGCCTGCACTTTTTTGACAAGATAATCCGTGGTGTCCCAGTCGGTCCACGTCCGTGCCACAAGAGCATATGTGTGGCGTACACACCGAAACCCCGAGTCGCAAACCAGTCGCCAGTCTAAGGGAGGCCGGATCCAAGAAAGTACCAGTATTGGGCGAAGGATGGGCATGTAGCCAGTAACCGGCTTCCCGGGCTCCGACCGCCAAAAGCCTCGCGCGGTCTGGACCTGTACAGTTGTTTAGGAGAGTATTGTAAGTTAAATCACAGTAAACATTATCCCAACTCCTTTGTGAATTTGGGTTGTCTGGAAATTGTTTGCCTGGGCAAGCAATTTTAAAAGCATTTTTGGCGTCCTCAAAGCCCGCGATCTCACAGTTTGTGGGCAAAGCCCTTAAGATATTTCCTATGAGACCAGACGTGCTATGAGTGGACGCTAAAAAGGCTGGGGAAGCCACACTGGAAATTTTGCGAATTCCTAAACCTCCAAACCGAATGGGGAGGGACGCTTGAGACCAGGAAGGCTCACTTAGCTGAATGTTTAGAATCGTCTCTAAACTAATTTTGATCAAATCATCTATGGGCGACAATAAATTTTGATGTTTCCAGAAAGGACAACAGCGGAGCACATACGTAAATTTAGGGACAAAAAGGCAGAATTTAAGAATCACAAGAGCATAATGAGGGCTAATTTCGAGTAAGCGATCCGTGTGACTTTTGAATTTAGTTATGGAGTTAGAAATATAATCGGGAAAAGATTCTTCGAATATAGGAGAACCCAGGAGGCAAAGAGAATACTTGTCTACTGATTTGATATTGGGAGTCAGATCGTCAAATTTGGGTTGTAAGTTGGTCAAAGTACAAGAAGATTTTTGAATAAAGAGTTCGCATTTACTGAAATTCAGTTCTAAACCAATATTTTCGAAACTACTCTTAATAAAAGACAAATCAGAGAGTACAGTATAAATACTTAAATACATAGAAGACAACCATGACTCAGGAACAAATATCTGTATCATGATACAAATAAATGCCCTTACCAGGATTCGAACCCGGGACCATCGGCTTCATAGGCAGGGTCACTACCCACTAGGCCAGACCGGTCGTCAATTGATATGATTTAGGTATATATTTAACTATATAGGCACTAGGTATTTTATAAATGAAACGTCAGAGCTTTTGGGCGGTCAAATATATACGAACTGGTTTATTCATCGAGCTGTAAGTAGAGTCAGGCGTGGCTCACTCCGCGATTTCGTCGCTTTGCAACAGGTAGCTAAAAGTACATCCGTTCCACACCAATTTTGGTGGCTAGCCATAAGCCGCGCGTGGCGCTGTCGCCACCTAGCGGCCATATCTGTCCTGATCGTGACAGACGCGTTTTGTTAGAGAGTGAGTCTTCTGTACCTAGTACTATTATTTCTGTGGTAGAGTGAACCTGTTTGTTTACATTATGGGGTTGTGACGTCACACAACCACAGGGCGGCTCTCACGTGCGGGCGCCCCACGTGCACCCCACGTGCACCCGCCCACGCTAGCGGACGCCCCGTACGCCCGCCCACGCTAGCTGACGCCCCGTACGCCCTTACAGATATTTTCGTAGGCGAGTGTAACATAAGAACGCGAAAACAAAATAATAGAGGACTATTTTTAGATAAAAATGAAAAGTAACTTGATAACTAAATAACAAACAAATTAAAGCTTTTTGCTCAGAGATATTTTTCTTATACTACGTTATTTTTATCTGAAAATAAATGTTTTTTGGATTTTATTTGATGTATGGTATAAAATTATTACATATTAATATTAGCTGCAACTTTTTCAAAAGTGTTATTCAATAAAACGACACGTCAAGATAGCTTTATGTTTCTTTCTTAATGCTAATAAAAAACGAAACATAAGTAAGTACCTACATTTCTTGTTCTTCCTCGCACTATCCCGGCATTTTGCCACGGCTCATGGGAGCCTGGAGTCCGCTTGACAACTAATCCCATGATTTGACGTAAGCACTAGTTTTTACGAAAGCGACTGCCATCTGACCTTCAAACCCAGAGGGGAAACTAGGCCTTATTGGGATTAGTCCGGTTTCCTCAAGATGTTTTCCTTTACCGAAAAGCGACTGGCAAATATCAAATGATATTTCGTACATAAGTTCCGAAAAACTCATTGGTACGAGCCGGGGTTTGAACCTGCGATCTCCGGATTGAAAGTCGCATGCTCTTACCACTAGGCCACCAGCGCTTTTAGCGCAGTAAGTATTATTATTTAAAAATAAAGTAAATGGTAATTAATTCAGTAGAAATACGAAAGTCTTCTAATTATAATTAACAATAGTTATTTTCTTGAACGCTGCGTTAGATAGATACCTAATTAAAATGGAATAGATAAACGAACCATTAAAAACGAAATTTCTAAAAATACGAGTAGATACTGTTATTTAATATTGAGTTGTAAACAACTTCTTTGACTATACAGGGTGATTCATGAGACTAGAATACAAAAGAAACCGTTTATTAGTGGCAAAATAAAACGATGAAAACAACTAAACAACACATACTCGTATATAAACACATTAAATTACACATTATATACACATTAAATTAGGTATATATATATACCTATATATGTTCGCAGAAATCGCGAAGTGTCTGGTTGACGTAACTGGTGACCGAAGAGCTGGCGGCTACCTCGCACATCGTATCAGCATTGCGATACAGCGAGGAAATGCCGCCAGCATCCTTGGTACAATGCCTCAAGGGCCTATTTTAGATTGAAGCTAGTTATTAATTTCGTTTAGTAGTACCTCTGTATATATATTGTATGTAAAAAAAAAAATGTTTAGGGTTCCGTACCACAAAAGGAAAAAAACGGAACCCTTATAGGATCACTCGTACTTGTCTGTATGTCCGTCTGTCACAGCCTATTTTCTCGGAAACTATTGGACCAATTAAGTTGAAATTTGGTACACATATGTGAATTAGTGACCCAAAGACGGACAAGTAACGTAAATAAATGAATATTAAACCACTTTTGGTGAGATAATGAGAAAATTAAAAAATAAAGTTTTTCAAACTATATCGCGTTGTCAAATGAAAGAGCTCATTTTGAATATTTCAAATATATTTATTAATAATTTTTAAACATATAGGTTAGAAGTTATTTAAGAAAATAGCCATAAAATTATCATCCCCCCCCCCCTTTATCTCCGAAACTACTGGATCAAAAATTTAAAAAAAATACACAATATAGTTCTTTACCTATAGATGACAGGAAAATCTATTAGAAATGTGCAGTCAAGCGTGAGTCGGACTTAATGTACGGAACCCTTGGAACGCGAGTCCGACTCGCACTTGGCCGGTTTTTTTAACAAGCAGAAACGTCTGCGAACGATGCTAAGCTTAGAATAAATTTAAAAGTGGAAAAATGACTGTCTTGCGTGAGACTTGAACTCACGGCCTCTGGATCGATACTCCAGCGCCCTGCCATCTGAGCCACCAAGACCTCATCCATAGCCAGCAATTTGCTGCAGTAAATTTGTTTGTCGTGGCTAACAGGTGGGACAGCGGCCTTCTGAAACACTGGTCCTCCATGCACGTTAGCCTCAATAATAAATTTAATTTAATTTAATATTTAGTTTTATTGTGATTTTTTTATTTGTATAAATTTTATGTGGTTGTAATTTATTGTAATTTAATTTATTTTAATTGTAATCTTGACAATGTTATGTTTTAATTTTTAATTTTATTTTATTTTATTATTTTAAATTTAATGTAATTTAGTTACGATATGGATTCTATGGTCCGAAATAATTGAATTTTTTTTTTAGGAACAACAGCAGGAATTAAATCGCATTTAGCAAAAACACAATAAAATACATTGAGCTATTATTACTAACGTGTAGAACCGGCACACAGAACCAGTATTTTGCGCCATGAGTTGTTGGTGTTTTGACAACAAACCATAGAAGCGGAGCATGAGTCTCGCGACCTAAAAAAACGCGTAAGCGCCATGACCTGTACGGCGCTTATGACTTTTTATTCGCATGGTTGCGATTGCGACAATTTCATTGTTTGGTATGTCATCTCTATGGTAATAATATCTAAATGATAAAATATGATGGTGAACGAACAATTAACATTTATTAATAGTGTGCCCGTCTCCTGAATCATCCTGTATTAATAAAAAGTACACGCTTCGAGATATTGCCTAGGCTTCATTTCTGCCTTTGTGAAAAAACGCTGGTTCTCGTTTATATAAGATTGTTTTGCCTTAAAATTTATTTTTAATACCAATAAATAATAGTAAAACGTTTTTATAGGTATACACCAACGAAAACATAAACCATGTTATCGCGTTCAGTGCTGGTTATAGGTAAGACATTTCGAATTCATTCATAGTTATAGAAAACAAGTTTTTAACCCTTTCAACACCAAGAATCCTTACGTTATAGCACTTATAAACTTTCACGGCGCCACAGGCACGACTTCTTACGACGCCTTTAAAAGGTCCCACTGATTAACAGTCCGCCGGACGGTAGTTAGTTGTTCGGAATTGTCAAAATTTTGTTCTAACTGACAGGCCGATACCGTCCGGCGGACTGTTAATCAGTGGGCCGTAAGAAGTCGTGCCTGTGGCGCCGTGAACGCTTATAAGTGCTATAACGTCCGTTGTCAAAATAACCTTCAAAATTTTCAGCAGATATGGTTTATATTTGATAGAGTCGAACCAAAAGTCTAATAATAATAATAAAATAAGTCACCGTCTGCCGGAAATAAAATTGCATACCGTTTTATTAGGCAGTCGTCCGGTTTTTTACCCCATAGCTCAGTTCTTAGTCCATCGCTTTCACCCAATAACCTAGTTCATTTTAGATTCCATCAACTCTCAATAGTCCTTACACCCTGGCGGGTGCTGCCTCTGCGTGCGTCCCATGACACGGGCAAGGGCAGCCTCCGCTCGGTGTACCCCTTACATTTCATTAAAGTGTCAAAAGGGCCTCTACGTGTTGGCTTCGGCTCCGCGCACGCCTCCCAAAGGTCCGGAACACCATTGTTCCGTGATGGGAAAGACATACAAATAATAAAATAAATATGTTTATTGCTTTCATATTGGTGTTTATATAGATGTTCTTAACTAATAATATTTCACAATATGACACCCTGTAAGGGTATTGCAATTTTATCTAACACATAAAACAATTATACAAATTACAGAATACACAAATAAATAGTAGTCCCATAAAAAAAAATTGTTTATAGTATATATGCCTATTTATGGTATTTATTACCATCGAAAAACTCTTGTATAGAATAAAAACAATTACTTATTAAATAAGTCTTCTGTCTGCAGCGGATTTGATAGCCTATGCAGTGCAAGTGTTATTTATATTTAATACGTCAGAATATCATAGAAGTTTGACGTTTAAAATAACACTTGCACTGAGTATGCTATCAAAATCGTTGCAGACTTTTCTTGGCCTAACCAGGCCTAACTCTATTTATATGTCATAATTTCATAGAAGTTTGACGTTTAAAATAACACCTGCACTGAGTATGCTATCAAAATCGTTGCAGACTTTTCTTGGCTTAACTCTATTTATACGTCATAATTTCATAAAAAAGACGATTAAAATAACACTTGCACTCCGTGTGCTATCAAAATACATGCAGACTTGTCGTGGTCTAAATCTAGGAATAGTGTGGATGATATTCTGTACTATTTGTAGGGACGTCCGCGCAAAGGGGTAGGCGAGCGTGATACGTGTAAAACTTAAGGGCGCGTTCAAATAAAATATGGCCGATTCTCAAAGATGACTTTCGGTGCCTGACTTCGGTGACAATTTTTGTTTTATTTGATATGCGACTTTATTTCCTAAAATCTAGCCTTAAATGATAACTTAAATACTATACTACATAAATCTAGCTTCTGCCCGTGACTTCGCCTGCGTGGAATGATAATACTTGAGATTGATGACTGATGAGTACTTATAATATTAGGGACTTGGTTTGAGTGTCCATTTCAGTACGTCCCGAATACATCCAATTTTTTTAAGAGCCCATCAACGTGCACACTAGCGCCACTGCTAAATAATCGTGATTATTTAAATTTAACGAAAGGTATTTAAAAAAGGGGGCCGCTACGTACTGTATTTTGTATTTAAGTACCTTTTGAAAACATAAAACTAGTTTTTATGTTGCTGGATTCGTCAATCTATGCGTCCAAAGTTAAAACGGCCGTTTTTAGGGTTCCGTACCTCAAAAGGAAAAAACGGAACCCTTATAGGATCACTCGTGCGTCTGTCTGTCTGTCTGTCTGTCTGTCTGTCTGTCTGTCTGTCTGTCTGTCTGTCCGTCTGTCACAGTCCGATTTTTTCCGGAACTACTGGACCAATCAAGTTGAAATTTGGTACACATATGTAAGTTTGTGACCCAAATACGGACATGTAACGTAAACAAATGAATTTTAAACATGGGGGCCACTTTTGGGGGGTAAATGAAAAAATGAAAAAAATTAATTTTTCAAACTATATCATGTTACATATCAAATGAAAGAGCTTATTGTAAGGATCTCAAATATATTTTTTTTATAATTTTCGAATAAACAGTTTAGAAGTTATTCAAGAAAATAGGCAAAAAATGACCATTCCCCCCCCCTTATCTCCGAAACTACTAAGTCTTAAATTAAAAAAAAAATACATAAAATAGGTCTATACCTATAGGTGACAGGAAAACCTATTAGAAATGTACAGTCAAGCGTGAGTCGCACTTAATTACAGTTTTTGATCCGACCCCTACGGATTTTTTAAAGAGATTTCACTCACGTTTCACATAAAAAATACATTGTTAACAGTGCCGGATTACTTAGAGTAGTAGTTTTCTTAGAGTAATTGGTGATAATTTTCTGATAAGATAATCATTTTAAATATTTAACGGTCTTACCTACTTACGAGTAATTGTAAGGTCAAATTAAAAATAATGTTTAAAAAAATATGTTAAATTGAGAGCTAGCTCAAAGTTTTTTGTACTCGTCGACTTTAATGGTTGAATTAATAAAGACTTTGTAACCAATAAGCAAAACAAGCACGTGCTTACGGCACCACGTTCAGGGGGGGCACCAAAATGCCAGGTTGAAAAAGGTGAACAAATTTTAAAATTAGGGACAGACACATCGTTTTTACCACACGATTTTTTTAGCTGTCCAAAAGCTAATTTGCAAAAATAATGGCGCGTAATTCTTTGGGAAACAATCGGTCGCAGTAGAAGAGTCGTGATTACATGCATAGATTCGATTTCAACCCACTCTTTTGCGGTTCGGCGTTAGGTCTTATGCGAGGCCTTCTGCCTTAATTACACTTGGGCGTGGATCCAAATCCAAGCTTTCCTCTTTCGCAGCTGGGCCTACTGCCTTTCTCACACTTCGCCAATTCAATTCCAAGCTCTCTGCTTTCTTGCATATTTTATGCATGAAAACAACCTCGCTGAGACCCTTAAATATCGAGCCCTATGCGAAGCTAGGCTGATAGAAAACTGTCCCATCCCTTCTCTGTATGAAATCCTGGATTCGCGCCTGGTTGGGACTATAACTAAAATTGCGTTTTTATATCGAAAAATTTTCGCGCTTGCTTCGCTCGCGTTTTCAATTACTTTATAAGGTGTGATAAAGGTGACATTCGGGTGGCGACTGCAGCAACATTACTCTGTTGCAACGTTACTGCTGCAGTACTGTCAACTTCCGTGATAAAATGATGTGACTGATTTCCATACTAAAAGTAAAAATGTACAACTGTCTATCATATTGCGTTTATATATCGAAAAATTTCCGCGCTCGCTTCGCTCGCGTTTCTATTACTTTCTAAGCTATGATAAAGGTGACATTCGGGTGGCGACTGCAACAGCATTAGGTACTCTGTTGCAACATTACTGCTGCGGCACTGTCAATTTTCGTGATAAAATGATGTGACTGATTTCCATTCTCAGCTGTAATGCGGCAATGAACTTCTCTCAATTTACCAAAAAATCAATGTAATCTTGATGACCCTAGGGAGAGGGGGCACCTAGAAATGCTTAGGGCATCAAAATATCTTAATCCGGACCTGATTGTTAAAAATTGTGTAATATACGGAACCCTTGGAACGCGAGTCCGACTCGCACTTGGCCGGTTTTGTTTTGAGGTCCTAGTTCGACGAATCGTGTCTATCTGTTACCTCTTCACGCTTAAACCGCTGAACCGATTTAGTTGAAATTTGGTATAGAGATATTTTGAGTCACGGGGAAGGACATAGGATAGCTTTTATGTCGGGAATCATCCCTATAGAGAGTGAAAAGGGGGGGTGGAATTGAGAGAGCTCATTAACTCTGCCTTGCCTGATCACTGATTGAAACTTATGCTCAAATTGAATGATTGCTATAACACTTTATTCAGGCGCTATGCTTATACTAGCTGCTGTTACTGATTCCACGCGGACGAAGTCGCGGGCAAAAGCTAGTACTGAAATAAAAGAGCATGAAAAATAAGAACACTGTTTACAAATAGTTCAGTAACATCTATTTATTATTTGGTGCGCTAATGTTACATATATTGCCAATTATATCAGCAATACATCGCCAATATTTACTGTCAATAAACTATGTTTATAAATAAATGTATCAGATATTTGTTATTAAATAACAGTCGAACTCATTATGCAAAGGATGTTGACGATTGGTTTTCATAACATTTGTAGCAAAAATGTTACTAATAGTCGATATTTTGATGTAGCTAATGGAAATACGAGAAGCCCGTAGTTATACTGATATTCATAGTTATAAGTACCTACTTATTTATAGTGTTTTTTTATGAGACCTATAATGACATTTTTTAAATATTCTCCTTTAGAGCGAGTTTCCTTTAGCTATGTTTGATAATTCCAATCTAGCAGTTCGAAGAATAACAGAACAGTTCTTTTCCAAAATGATGTATAAAATGTTTTTATTTTAACTAAATAGTTTGAGACTTTTTTAAATTAACCCTTAAAAAGTAAAAATATTATTATCTCTATAGATATTTTTGTTGAGATTTTGCAATAAGCCAAAATTAGCCAAATATACAATAGAATAGTAAAATCCCCCTTAAGCTGCAACCTAACGCTACGCCTGCCACGCCTGCAAAGTGAGATACGCGCGCCCGAAATCCGATCATTACTGCACTAGGCGGGAAAGCAAGATATTTTAACCCCCGACGCAAAGAGAGGGTAGTCATACGTTTGATGTCAATGTCTGTCTGTGTGTCTGTTTCCGGCATCGTAGCTCTCACACGGATGGACCGATATCGTTGCGGTTTTTTACGTGAAACAGTTTCCTTGCGGTTGGTGCTTAGCTATTGCCTGCAAAGCGAGATAAGCGCGCCTATAATCCGATCATTACTGCACTGCAGGCGGGAAATCAAGCTATTTTTAACGGGATATCATGTTACATATTTTTGTGAAAAATAGCTTATAAGTAATATCTCTTCGAGAAAAGAGCGCACTCCCATCTTAAACGCCGGCAACGCACTTGCAAACCCTCCGGTGTTGCAGGTGTCCATGTCGACGGTAATCGCTTACCATCAGCCGATTCGTCTGCTCGTTTGCCTCCTATATTTAAAATAAAAATCTGTCAGTCTATCTGTCACCAGGCTGTATCTCTTGAACCGTGATAGCTAGACAGTTGAAATTTTCTGTTGCCGCTATAACAACAAATACTAAAAACAGAATAAAATAAATATTTATGTGGGGCTCCCATACCTACAACAAACGTGATTTTTTTGCCGTTTTTTGCGTAATGGTACGGAACCGTTCGTGCGCGAGTCCGACTCGCACTTGGCCGGTTTTTGTTTTAGTATTTTTAACTCACCGAGGGTTCCGTACTTTTTAGTAGGTACTTATTTGTTGTTATAGCGGCAACAGAAATACATCATCTGTGAAAATTTCAACTGTCTAGGTCTCTCTATCACGGTTCATGAGATACAGCCCAGTGACAGGCAAACAGACGGACAGTGGAGTCTTAGTAATAGGGTCCCGTTTTCACCCTATGGGTACGGAACCCTAAGAATCATCTTCTGGGACGGACTTTTCGAGACGTTTCACTAGTTTCATTTAGCATTAGAAAGAAGGTAAGCGATCTTGACATGTCTTTTAATTAAAAACGCTTTTTTAAAATCAGTAACTATTACTTATGAAAGCAGAAGGATATAAATGATCGTATTAGATTGATAATTGTTACAAATTTGCCGTGACTTATTTTTAAAACGTGTTTTTCGATAAAAAGACACATCAAGATTGTTTACCTTATTTCTAATGCTAAAAAAACGAACTATACACGGGCCTTATTCTAAGAGATCCCAATCAATAATCCCAGCTTACTCCAGAATTCCAAAACAAAACCCTCCTTAATGACGACACCGGACAAGTTAATACTCGTCGGAAGATCAAAGACTTTCATACCCTTTTTGATCTTGGAATGTTTCAACTAGAGATGGGCCTAATATTGAGTTTGCCGAATACGAATAGAGAAATGTCTGCAGCGATTTTGATAGCCCACGCAGTGCAAGTGTTATTTAATACGTCATAATTTCATAGACGTTTGACGTTTAAAATAACACTTGCACTGCGTGGGCTATCAAAATGATGTGTCCCGCCGAGTTTGTTGCCGGTCCCATATTGGGATTTCAATCTTCTCGAGGCAGAGGTGTAGGGTTGGAGCCGATGTAGCTTTATTTGACGTTCATAAGCGCATTGTAATATGCCTACTTGAATAAACTATTATCTTTATCTTATCTTAAAATCGCTGCAGACTTTTCTTGGTCTAACTCTATACGGCGGAATGTTCAGTTCACATCTTACCTAACCGAATATTCGGCCGAATTAGCCGGTTCATCAGTAGGGTCAAAATTCTCTTCGTTGTCTTGTTTTTTGTCCCCAATAAATGTGATCGGGGTAATAATATTTGCCGGCATTTTAACCGAATAATTCGGCCGAACACGAAAGTTAGAAAAATTGCCGACTTGCCACCGATTAACTCCCGAATATTCGGCCCATCTCTAGCTTCAAAGGCGGCTCGAAGGACCAAGATTATTCGAGACCTTTATTATATGAAACATTTGTTTATTTAGGGATTTAAGAACCTACCTAAAAGCTGCTAAGCTATGTGATGCGGTTTAACAAAGATAATACGTTTAAGAGGAAAGGGTTTTTTACTAACTTTAGCTAAAATTTTATAAACCAATATTTTTCAGGTCTCCTTCTCTGTCTCACTCACGTCGCCAGAACTTACATCCTGCTGTCAGCAAACATAGAAGATATACAGAAGATAGCGCGAAAATTCCTCTCCGAAGATGTTGTCCAGCAAATAATGGGATTAGTTAAAAACCTAAAGCTAGACATTAAACACAATCTATCCGCAGAGAATAAGGTTAATGAGGAATCAATAAATAATATATCTAGTGATGAACTCGAAGAAAATGTTCTTAGGAATAGACCAAGGCGTGGAAAAGAAAAAACAAAAGAAAGTAAAAGAAAATCAATAAATAATACATCTAATGATAAACTTGAAGAAAATGTTATCAGGAATAGACTAAGGCATACGAAAGAAAAAACTAAAGTAACTACCAGAAAAGATAGACAAAACAAATATGATACGAGTGATGCTTCAAATTGGGATCATGATAAACATTATTATGATAAAGTTGATGTAACTCCAAGTAATTTGAGAACTAATAAAGAAAGAATAAAAGAGGCTACAGCACGTTATAGACAAGTTAAAGATGATGATATTGATGATTATATAAAGGATAGTGTAGTATTAGCGACCAGTGGTCAAGTACGATTAAGAAAAGCTGAATATTTGAGCCACTCTTTTGAAAAAATGGGTGGACGCAAATAAAAAAAAAAAGTTCAAAGTTTTTTATTGTTTAGCGTAAATACTCCAATAATCGACGTGTTAATAAGACTCGGATGCCGGTGTTGCTCGAAGGTTAAGACCTATTCGACACCTTGCTGTCAAATTTATTGCTATGACAATATATGATTGAAAATGTCGATTATTGGAGCTTGTCGGGCACTGGAGCCTCAACGTTATAAGAATTAGGTTACATTGAAAATTCTCTTTAGAAATGTACTCAGTAAATAATCATTCTCAGTTACTTAGGGTGGGTTTGTATCCATCGATTTACAAAGACACTTAACTTTTTCAGGGTTCCGTACCCAAAGGGTAAAAACGGGACCCTATTACTAAGACTCCGCTGTCCGTCTGTCTGTCTGTCACCAGGCTGTAACTTATGAACCGTGATAGCTAACTAACTTAGTAACAACGTCCCCTGCCGCCAAAATATAACGAGCCGTATGCTGGGTCTACAATAAATAAGTTCCAATGTTTTATTTGCGTAAAATAACTGGAATCTGACCATGCGAAACGAAACCAAACACACAAAAACGAAAACTTGACACACGAACGAACACTTGCCGAGTTGGCCACTTTCTGAAAAGTGGCCCAAAAGTAACTCACGTTTAAATGGTTCTCCGGCACCCTGACTTCGCCACATAATATAGTCTCGCGCTGCAGGAGTTGATGCAGTGCGACCACCTAGTACGAACACTTGCCGAGTTGGCCACTTTCTGAAAAGTGACCCAAAAGTAACTCACGTTTAAATGATTCTCTGGCACCCTGACTTCACCACACATAGTCTCAGCGCTGCAGGAGTCGATGCAATGCGAGCGCCCGCCCCGCACGAACACTTGCCGAGTTGGGCACTTTCTGAAAAGATACAAGCGTGTTAGATATTTTGTAGTTGTACACTATGATCTTATATCTAGAGATAGGTTATACACGCTCCAAAATTGAAGCATTCACCCTGTGACAAATTGTACAAGTTGCCTTTAGTAGCGCCCAGGCAAGCGAAAATTGTGCACGTGCTAACGACCTCCCATTTCGCTGCCTCCCATACCAAAAAAAAGTGACAAGCTTATGTTTAACAACGGGTATGAGAAAGATGGATGGAATGCGAAAATTAATCAAAAATAACAGATTTATTTTTTGGTATAGAAATAAATATGGATGGAAGTATTTTTTCTGCTTCTTATGTATGAGTATAATCTATCTATATTTATACAATATCATTGGTTGTATGCTATAAGTTCGGAAAAAGTATGCCTTGCCAATTTGGGGAGCAAAAAATACCCTCATAAGACGAAAGTGGAGGACCCGCGCCAAATCGCCTTTCCATACAAACGTAGTCCTCATTTTTATCTCCGGATATTAACATTATTGAAAATATTTTGACACAATTTGTTGTATATCAACCACAGCTATATCCCTACGTTTGATATTTTCACATTTTTCACATTAAGAGTTAGGAGCATTTAAAAATATGTATGAAATCATTTTTTCGCTCCTAATTTTTACAAAAAAATCGAAGAAAATTAACCGTATGCTATGCCATTCAAATCCCTATAGTGTGATAAACCATATTATATATGCATAATTAATATATTTATTTAAGTTACACATTATTTCTCTATGCAATTAAATTTAAATATATAATCTTATCTAAACACTTTAATCAAGGTATTTGAATGATAGTCGATATCTTCAAATGCTAACAAATCAGATACAAAGTGAAATTCAATAGGTACAAATGATGGAGATTGATATGAGCCCCCCCCCCCCCCCCACCCCTCGTTGCAATGTACAGTCAACAGCAGAAGTTGCTAAGCGGGCCAGGTGTTCAAAATGATCTTGACGCGATTTTATTGTTAAGGGAATAAGAGCGTGGCAAAGTAATTTTGAACACCTCGCCCGCTTAGCAACTTCTGCTGCTGACTGTACAACTTATTGTTAAACTGTCATTCTATGGAACTTGCCAACTACATATGTAAACAAACCGCCATATTGAAATCATCATTCAGTGACAATTTCAATATGGCGGTTTGTTTACATAGTTAACAAGAATGGTTACATATCAGAATACCGAAAATCGATTTACCTAATGTTGAATCGCCTATGCTCGTTTAACCTGTTTTTTAAAATACCTAATGATCAATTAACCTAAGATCATAACACCTAATGAACGAATTACCTATTGCACGTTTCACCTACAATTGGTTTACCTAAGCTCAGAATACCTATGCTCGATTTCCCTAAAGTTGAAACACCTAATACTCGAAATACCTAAAGCTAATATACCTAATACATGAAACACCTAATGTTGATATACCTAATGCACGAAATACCTAAACTCGGTATACCTAATCATCGAGTTGCCTAAAGTTAACGTACCTACTGCACGAATTACCTAAAGTCGGTATACCTAATGATCGAATTACCTAAAGTTAACATACCTAATGAACGAAATACCTAAATTCGATACACCTAATGCACGAAATACCTGAAGTCTATGCACTTAGTGAACGAAATATGTACCTGAAATCAAAAATAGAATTCTTGTTTAGTAGAATATTATTAGGGCATACAACATTTGGTATAAATTTTTTAGCCAAATCATTCAATTGGCTTACTATTTTTTATTATAATATAAGGTAGTCATTTGCCAGAGTCGAGATAGGTGCGACGACGAGCAAAGCGAGGAGGAGCGTGTTAGGTTAACTGCGACCAAACAGTGCCAAAACCGACGTTTATTTCATCGTCATGATGTTAACTTACAAAAATTTTGTTTTTGATAAGATAAGATATCTAATTTTGTATTAGACTTACTTGATCATTCTACTACCTAAAAAGTAGCGTTTCAAAATGTGTATTTTTAAGTTGTTATCCAAACAAACAGTTTCTACTGTAAGGTTGGGAAATCATACGATTTATTGGGTGGAGTTGCCACTTGATCATTCGGCAAAATGATATGAATTTTTACTAGGTATATAGACTTTAGGTATTCCGTGCATTAGGCATATCGACATTAGGTAATTCGTTCAGGAAGTATATCAACTTTAGGTATTTCGTGCGATAGGTTTAACAGTTTTAGGTATTTCGTCCATTAAGTAAATCAAGTTTAGGTACATCGTTCATTAGGTATATCAGCTTTAGGTGTATCGTCCATTAGGTATATCAGCTATAGGTGATTCGTGCATTAGGTATAATAGCTTTAGGTGAAACGTGCAGTAGGTAAAACGTGCATTAGGTATATCGTGCATTAGGTGTTTCGTCCATTAGGTTATTTGAGCTTAGGTAATATAAACTTAGGTCAGTCAATGTTTAGGTAAATTGATCGATAGGTAATTTAAAAATAGGTGAATCAAGCATAGGTGATTCAACATTAGGTAAATCAGTTTTCGGTATTCTGATATGTAACCACATGACACTATAAATCCATTAATTATCTATTTTCAGACTTAATTGCTCATTCAAATGTAATCTGCGAGCTTTTCAATAGATTATTTTCTTGAAATTCTTTTGTAGGTTAACCAACTTCAAATCTGCAACGTATAATTTATTTATGAGTTTTATGACAAACAAAGTGAAAAAAAAAAGTAAACGTTAAAATTAAAACTAAAATACTTATAACAAATCTTAAACTAAACTTATAAGTAAAAAATGCTCCCCAGGTCACCTTCATGAGTTATGGTGCCCAGAAGGCTGGCAGCGTTACCTTTTTGGATGTCCAGGGTTACCCTCTGGCCGAGGTAGCTGCCAGCCCTTCGGTCACCTGAGGTGTCCATGAGGGGCTGGAACATTTCTTTAAAGAAGCTTCTTGAAAATTTAATAATCTTTGTACTCTTTACGAAACGTCAAAGATTTCATGTGAGTAATAAGCTTAATTAGTATCATAATTTAAAAGTCAATTCTACCAGCAAACATAAGAAAATCACTCAAAATTTGCATTTGATTGCTTTGCCTCACAGGTGAATAAAATGCAACTTTGCTATCAGTTTTTAAACTGCAAAGTAAGCCTTTCCGAGCTGGTGTGGTGAAGGACCCGGGTATGTCCTTAAACTACGTCCAAGACGGACCCGGGTATGTCCTTAAACTACGTCCAAGACCACCGGTGGACGGGCAGCAGCGTCCCTCAAATTCGGTGTACTCGACTGCGATCGCCAACCCGCCTGCCAAGCGTGGCGATTATGGCATTCACCCCCCATCATGATGAGCACAATAAAACCACGGCCCCGAGGTTCCGGCGACCCCCGGTGCTCTGGCTATGGTAGCGGTCAGGGCATTAGCGGGGTCAGGGGTGCTCAGAATCTCCGGCAAAGATCCGACTACCCGCCCCGACGACGACTGGCCCTGGTAACACACAACATACGCACTATGAGGACTGACGAAAAGATCTGCGAGCTGGAAGAGGAACTGAGCAGGTTACACTGGGACATTGTAGGGTTATGCGAAGTCCGTAGAGATGGGGAGGACACGACAACCCTGAAGTCTGGTAACTTGCTCTACCACCGGGAGGGCGACCAACAGTCCCAAGGTGGTGTCGGGTTTCTCGTTCACAAGTCCCTCGTAAACAACATAATAACCATCGACAGTGTGTCGAGCAGGGTGGTATACCTAATACTCAGAATATCCGAAAGATATGACCGACAAGAAACGGATATTCAGTGATGTCTCTGTGATCAACAGGGTAAAGACCGGTAGTGATCACCGAATCGTAAGAGGCACACTGAA
Source organism: Cydia splendana (assembly GCF_910591565.1). Lineage (NCBI taxonomy): Eukaryota > Metazoa > Arthropoda > Insecta > Lepidoptera > Tortricidae > Cydia > Cydia splendana. The sequence continues at coordinate 9,643,958 of NC_085983.1, forward strand.
TATCAATATTAAACTTGAAAGGTCCAGCCTGATGAAGTCTACGCTCCGACCTACTCGAGCCCATGTTCAAAACCCCGAAAGCTTTCAACTCGAGCTCTCTAACCGCTTTGCTTGCCTAGAGAACTTGGCTTCAGTGGACGAAATCAACGACGGGCTAGTGGAAACTGTCCACACAGTAGGGTCTAAGTTTTTTAGACCCCGCCGTAAAGATAGACCTCAGAAATTGACGGAGCAAACCTTAAACCTCATGGCTGAACGACGCTCGCTACAGTTGCAGTCTCCCGATGACGCGGAGTCATATAGGCAGCTCAATAGACGTATATCTAAGTCCTTGCGACATGATCTGCGTCTCTTTAATACTAACCGTATTAAAGAGACTATTGAGCGAAACCAAGGCTCCAAAGTGTTCGCAAAGGACAAGTCTATTGGGCAAAGCCAGCTGGCAAAGCTGAAACGGGAAGATGGCAGCATAGCGTCGAGCAAAGCTGAGGTTTTAGGTGAGATCGAGAGGTTCTATGGACAGTTATACACTTCGATCGCAAAGCCCGTTGACAGCTTGGTAGGAGATCCAAGAGCCAAGCTGTCCCGACATTATACCGAAGATATCCCGGACATCAGTCTGTACGAGATTAGGATGGCCCTGAAGCAGCTTAAGAACAACAAGGAGCCGGGCAAAGACGGAATCACTTCAGAGCTTCTGAGAGCGGGTGGAACACCGGTACTTAAAGTCCTCCAGAAGCTCTTTAATTCCGTCTTGTCCGAGGGCATAACGCCTGAAACATGGAATAGAGGCGAGGTGGTGCTGTTCTTCAAAAAAGGTGATAACAACCTATTGAAGAACTACAGACCCATCACGCTTCTGAGCCATGTCTATAAGCTGTTTTCAAGGGTCATCACGAACCGTCTCGAACACAGACTTGATGACTTTCAGCCTCCCGAACAAGCCGGTTTCCGAAAAGGCTATAGTACCATAGACCACATCCATACGCTGCGGCAAGTTATACAGAAGACCGAAGAGTATAACTTGCCGTTATGCTTAGCGTTTGTGGACTATGAGAAAGCCTTCGATTCGGTGGAAACATGGGCGGTGCTTGAGTCTCTTCAGCGATGCCATATTGACTATCGGTACATCGAAGTGTTGAAGTGTTTGTATAGTAACGCCACCATGTCGGTCCGAGTACAGGAGCAGAGCACGAGGGCGATTCCATTGCGAAGAGGCGTAAGGCAGGGAGACGTTATCTCTCCGAAACTGTTTACTGCCGTAATGGAAGACGCCTTCAAGCTCCTGGAATGGGAAGGACTTGGCATCAACATCAACGGCGAATACATCACTCACCTTCGGTTTGCCGACGATATCGTAGTCATGGCAAAGTCGATGGAGGAACTCAGCATGATGCTCGATGACCTCAACAGAGTTTCACAACGGGTGGGCTTGAAAATGAACATGGACAAGACGAAACTTATGTCAAATGCCAATGTTGTGCCCATCCCAGTCTCTGTTGGGAACTCGGTACTCGAAGTTGTTGACTCGTACATCTACCTAGGACAAGTAGTCCAATTAGGTAGGTCCAACTTCGAGAAAGAGGTCAACCGCCGAATCCAACTCGGTTGGGCAGCGTTCGGGAAACTACGTAATGTCTTTTCGTCCGACATACCTCAGTGCCTCAAGACGAAAGTCTTTAATCAATGTGTGTTACCAGTGATGACTTACGGCTCCGAAACGTGGTCTTTCACTATCGGCCTCATCTCAAAACTCAAAGTCGCTCAACGAGCTATGGAGAGGGCTATGCTCGGAGTTTCTCTACGTGATCGAATCAGAAATGAGGAGATCCGTAGACGAACTAAAGTCACCGACATAGCCCACCGGATTAGCAAGCTGAAGTGGCAATGGGCAGGCCACATTGCACGCAGAGAAGATGGCCGATGGGGTCGAAAAGTGCTCGAGTGGAGACCACAGACTAGCAAGCGCAGCGTAGGACGTCCACCCACAAGATGGACAGACGATCTTGTTAAGGTCGCCGGAAGACGCTGGATGCGGGTCGCTTCCAACCGGCACGTATGGAGGTCCAAGGGGGAGGCCTATGTTCAGCAGTGGACGTCTTATGGCTGAGATGATGATGATGATGATGATGATGTGGTGAAAAATGAGTTATTTACGTCTCAAAAATGCAGCTTATTAGCTTATTACATAGTAGAAGAGTATTACATTTTTAGGGAAATATAAATAATTTATTCGTTAGCACACACATTAAAAGGAAAATCACACAAAACAGAAAAACATAAAAAGGAGAAAGTGCCACGAAATGGTCTCACCTCAGCATGTTGCTGGCGAGTTCCCAAAAACGGAACCCTATTACCAAAAGACGAATAAAGTCTAAGGAAAAACGTGCCTCAGAATTCAAGTAAAAGTCATTATCGAATAGATGCCGCACACACCTTTACCCTATCTTCGGCTAGATGGCGTGACGACACCGTTTCATATTTAACAATTTTAACACATAGATATCAGTGAATGAACATGGATCAAAATGATATAAAAATAACAAAATCATTTTATCCATATATATACATTTTTTGATAACTTTATACGTTTTCATTTTGAGTTTTAGTCGTGTGTCGATAGATGGCAGTAAATTTACAGTGACTACAAAATTTACAATGACAGGACCCCTCGATAATTACTATCTATTCTTTTTGCTATTACTAAGACTCCAATGTCCGTCCGTCTGTCTGTCACCAGGCTGTATCTCAATAACCGTGATAGCTAGACAGTTGAAATTTTCACAGATGATGTATTTCTGTTGCCGCTATAACAACAAAAACTAAGAAGTACGGAACCCTCGGTGGGCGAGTCCGATTCGCACTTGACCGATTTTCTATTTACCATAGGCTTATTAATTGTAATAGAAAAGGCGCAGAAAAGTGTAGGAAAAAAACTGGACAAATGCGAGTCGGACTCGCCCACCGAGGGTTCCGTACTTTTTAGTATTTGGTGTAGCTTTTCAACTGTCTATTAGCTATCACGGTTCATGAGATACAGCCTGGTGACAGACGGACGGACAGAGAAGTCTTAGTAATAGGGTCCCGTTTTAACCCTTGTGCACGGAACCCTCAAAATGGGATTGTAATTTAGGGACAAGGATCCAATACACAAAAATCTGTTACTAAATTGTAAACTTTCTGTCTAAAGGTCATTCATTTAAATATCCAATTAGAGAATTTTCGTATTAAGTTTGACTTTCATTAACGCAACCACTCAACCCACCTAGGTATAATGCCCCCTCCAGACTATGCGCGTGAATCGCGGGCGAAGCCGCGAACGCGAGTGTGGAGTCGATTTCGCTGTGTGCGAAAATCGACTCCACACTTGCGTTCGCGGCTTCGCCCGCGATTCACGCGCATAGTCTGGAGGGGGCTTTATAGCTAGATACTTCTTAGTAATGGTTTCAATCAGGGCTTACCTAAAGTTAATGAAAATACACTCCAACGGATTTTGCAACCTACCTAAAGTACCGTAAAATGGGGTGAGTAGGGACAAAACTGACATTCAAACCTCGATAACATTTTAAGCAAACTTAATTTTATAAATAAATGTTCCGACCGTTTGTATTTTAGTTTTTTTATGATTTTAGGTAGTTCCATTTCATAACTTTAACGATAAACACAAAATCCCTCCTCACCCCGTAGTCCCTCGTAGTTGGGGTGAGATGGGATTTCATACAAAAGGCGATTTAGATACGTTGTTGGTACGATTTTTTTTAATATGAATATTACTATAGCTCCATTTGTAATAGGAATACATTATTTAGGTAGCAGTACCCTTTAAAATCCCATCTCACCCCCCTTTCCCTTCTCTCCCCATTCATAACCAAACACTCCCCGCAAACCCTAATCACCCCATTTTACGGTACTTCTTAGTAATGCTTTCAATCAGGGCTTACCTAAAGTTAATGAAAATAATTTGACTCCAACGCATTTTGCAACCTACCCAAAGTACCTAACTAATTAATAAACTAATATTAACCTTCAGCCACCCACATCTCCAAAGTTTGCAAGACACACAATGTATGAAAATGAAAAATAAGGTTTAAAATAGAATGGAATGGCGATATTTTTATAGGCTAGGGGTTAAATGAAACACGTCTGGAATAGTAGATTGTTGACCAAGGGATGAAAGGTACCCATTTGAAATGGTGACATCACCAGGCTATTACGGGGTCAAAGGAGTCTTGGCCAAGATGGGACTAGTGATGTGCCGATGAGAACGTTCTCGTTTCTGAGAATACCTTTCCGAAGAAATTTCCAACTTTCTCGAGAGCGTTCTCTTATAAGCGTAAATAAGTTATGAAGAATCTTATTTTTTTAAAAGAAATGACATATTTACTTTTGTTAAGTTTATACCTTTTGGTCCTTTTGGAGATGGTCGAAAAATCTCTTGGTAGGCAAAAGGTTGCGATTGGGGGGAGGGGGGCGATTGCACAAAAAAGCCCGGTGGGTCGAATTGAATTGAACTATTATTATTACTAACGTCTAGAACCGGCACACAGAACCAGTGTTTTGCGCCATGAGTTGTTGTTTTGACAACAAACCATAGAAGCGGAGCGTGAGTCTCGCGACCTAAACGCGTAAGCGCCATAAATTTTACGGCGCTTACGAAGTTTTGGTCGCGTGGTACAGGTTGCAATTGCGACAATTACATTGTTTGATTATGGCTTCTCTATAGTCTACTAACGCAAGCCTTCTTGAGCTTGCCGTGGGACTTAGGGCTCATTAAATAAATAAAATAAATAAATAAATATTAGGGGACATCTTACACAGATCAACCTAGCCCCAAACTAAGCAAAGCTTGTACTATGGGTGCTAGGAGACGATATACATACTTATATAGATAAATACATACTTATATACATAGAAAACACCCATGACTCAGGAACAAATATTAGTGTTCATCACACAAATAAATGCCCTTACTGGGATTCGAACCCAGGACCATCGGCTTCGCAGGCAGGGTCACTATCCACTAGGCCAGACCGGTCGTCAAGAGACGTCATTTAGACGGCGCGAGAACTCGCATGCGATTTTAGTTACATTGCGGACCATTGAGGTTACAACAATTCAGCCGACAGATCAAATAACGCAATGTAATGAAATGAAACTCGCATACGACGAAATTCTCGCACCGTCTAAATGAGCCCTTAGTCAATTTGTGTAAAAATGTCCCTATAATATTTATTTATTTATCTTTATTTATAGTAATAATAACTCAATGGATAAGATGGATAGAAATTTGACTTAGGTGGCACTACTGTCGTTTTTTATGCAGCGATAGCTTGGGCAGATGTTTTCCACAAGCAGATACGAACAGATATCACTGATAAGTTATCACTATTATCTTAGTAATAATGATAAGTTATGAATTCAGTCCTCATGGCGAAGCAGTGAAAGTGCGTTTTTACATGTGTTGAAAAGGAATTTCTCATGTAGTATTTGCATAATTGAGGTACGTACGTACATCACTCCACCTTAAAATAAAACAAAGTCCCCCGTGTCTGTTTGTGTGTTTGTTCGCGATAAACTCAAAAATTACTCAACGGATTTTCACGCGGTTTTCACCTATCAATAGAGTGATTCTTGAGGAAGGTTTAGGTGTATAATTTGTTAACTTGCGAAGCCGGGGCGGGTCGTTAGTAATTTTAATATTATGTGAAATGACGAGGCCGTTTGTAAACGGCGGATTCTTACAATTTGCCTGCGACAGATCTGATTTATCTCAGTTAATTGGTAAAACTGCGCGGTGATTTTCTGTGGTTTGTTTTTTACATTTTCTATGCAAAATCTCAATTTAAAGTATCAAACTATTTCCTATGAGCAGTACGTGTGTGTGTGTGTGTGTGTGTGTGTGTGTGTGTGTGTGTGTGTGTGTGTGTGTGTGTGTGTGTGTGTGTGTGTGCGCGCGTGTGTGTGCGTGTGTGTGTGCGTGTGCGTGTGAATTCAAAGGACTCGAGTCTTGAGTGGCTTAACCAACACTCATACTCACTGGGGTGTTGTTTCAGTCATGAATACGCGAGTACGAGTACTTTACTATCAACTAGCGACCCGCCCCGGCTTCGCACGGGTTAAGGATGACTCACGTTAGACCGGGCCGTGTCCGGACCGGAGCTTCCGGAGCTTCGTTTTCTATGGAAAGCATCACGTGATCACCTGTCATCTGTCATAGAAAAGTAAGCGCCGGAAGCTTCGGCCCGGACACGGCCCGGTCGGCCCGGTCTAACGTGAGCCATCCTTTACACAAAACCTTAAACTATACACCTAAACCTTCCTCATGAATCACTCTATTGATAGGTGAAAACTGCATGACAATCCGTTCAGTAGTTTTCGAGTTTATCGTGAACAAACATACAAACAGACATATAACACTTTAAACTCTCGCGTTTTGTACACATATGTAATTACACAAACGACTCTACGGGTCTTTCCACGTGTCTTTCCGTGAACTCAGCTGCACCGTCGGAATTTAATGTAAAAACAATGAAATTATATCGTGGTAGACCCGTTTGTGTAATTTAAATATGTATACAAACAAACAGACGCGGCGGGGGACTTTGTTTTATAAGGTGTAGTGATTTAAGAATGAGTTTGCCTATTCTAGTGTATCATGGCGACCCGGCCGTACCAAGGCTACCCGTACGCCAACCCGCACGTGATCGACGCGCCGTCGATCGACGCGACCACCGCCAGCCGGTGGAATAACTTGCCTCGTCGTCCCCTTCAGCCGCCACAAACTAGGAATGAAGGCAGTCAGCGTTCCGTAAGTATATATTTTAGTGTTTGTAATTTTTCGAGCTTTTTTGGTAGGTAGATTAGGTACAAATCTATAGTATATAGAATTAAAGTAAAGTCGGTTATTTTATGTTATTGTTTTGTGAAATAAATCCGTTATTTTTATGTTACAAACTATTTTATTATGTCAGATGTACAGAGTGTACAGTCAGCAGCAAAAGTTGCTAAGTGGGCGAAGTGTTCAAAATTACCTTGACACGCTCTTATTTTTCTTCTTCCTCGCGTTGTCCCGGCATTTTGCCACGGCTCATGGGAGCCTGGGGTCCGCTTGACAACTAATCCCAAGGATTGACGTAGGCACTAGTTTTTACGAAAGCGACTGCCATCTGACCTTCCAACCCAGAGGGTAAACTAGGCCTTATTGGGATTAGTCCGGTTTCCTCGCGATGTTCCTTCACCGAAAAGCGACTGGTAATGGTAAATACATTTGATTTTCGTACATAAGTTACTGAAAAACTCATTGGTAAAAGGCGGAGTTTGAACCCGCGACCTCCGGAGGCCACCAGCGCTTGTTTAGGTACTAGTACCGTAAAATGGGGTGAGTAGGTGCAAAACTGACATTCAAAAACCTCGATAACATTTTATTTTTACATATGCAAACTGAATGGTGGTGGAATATATAATAAGTGTTCCGGACCGGAGTTTCTTTTATTTTGGGTACTTCCATTTCATAACTTTGACGATAAACAGGAAATCCCACCTCACCCCGTAGTCCCTCGTAATTGGGGTGAGATGGGTTTTCATACAAAAGTGATTTTGGAAGATTGTTGGATCGATTTTTTTTATTATGAGTATTACTATAGCTCCATTTTAAATTGGAATACATTATTTTTGTAGCAGTAGCCTTAAAGTCCCATCTCACCCCCTTTTCATCCCTTCTCTCCGCATTCATAACCCAACTTTCCCCGCGAACCCTACTCACCCCATTTTACGGTAAAGTCGGTTATTTTTATATCACAAGCTTTTTTATTACGACCGGCTATATGTTTCATTTCATTTACAGAAGGTATTCGGTAAGAAAGAACCGGACGCAGAACCGGACCCGGTCATCTATATCGACGTACCGGAGAGCTCCGGCAGCGATGTCGCCGGTCCGGCTTCTAGACGGAACCGTAAATCTGAGTCGGACACAGAGCCGGATCCGGTGATTTACATCGACGTACCGGAGAGCTCCGGCAGCGATGTCGCCGGTCCGGCTTCTAGTCGGAACCGGAAGTCCGAGTCGGACTCGGAGCCCGATCCGGTGATTTACATAGACGTGCCGGACGAAGAGGGCAGCGATGTTGCCGGACCGGCGCGGCCGGAACCGGAGCCGGAATATGTGCAAGTTAGTACTAATTTTCTTGTATAATATGCATAATATCTGGGAGACCGAGCTTTGCTCGGAAAACTTATAAAAACTGAAAAATGCGCGTTTTCCCAGAGATAAGACCTAGCTAGATCGATTTTTTGCCCCCGAAATAAAGTAATAATAATAAAGCCATAAAGCAGTTTTTATCGAAATCGTTAGAGCCATTTCCGAGATCCCCGAAATATATATACTTATATAAATATATACAAGAATTGCTCGTTTAAAGGTATATATAATAAGATGAAATATTTAACAAAAGCAGTTTAACGCAGGAGACGATATTCTACGACCCGTTTGAGAACCGGCGGATCGACCGGCACAAGTCGTCCGACACGGACACGGCCTCCGGCGCCGGCCCGTCGCGGCCGACGCCACCCAACTCTTTGGACCTCCGCGGACCCTCGGGGTCATCAGGTAAATCTACTGATGTGGCGTTAATGTACGTATCCAAAATTGCGGAATTGCCATATTTAAAGATTTCGGCAATTTTTCACTTTTGTATGGAGATCGAAATTTTCCGTTTGCAAGAAAAATACCTTTGGCCTATAGTCGAGTAAATGGCGTTAATATTAATATTTAATAAGTTAACACATATCGCATAACACAGTTTTATTTTCTGTCGAAAGATGGCAGTAAATTTACAGTGGCTACATAATTTACTTTGACAATCCGCCTCTATTCACTGTATTCTCTTTGCTAATTTGGAATTTGGAATTTATATGAAACACTGGAAATGATATGGAATTTATATGAAACACTGGAAATGAAATGAAATTAATTGCGTTTATTTTGCATGTGACGTCACAATCAAATTACCTACTCTCTATAGTTTTACACGGGTTTTAAAATAGAAATTGTGTCTAAAATAGCGCTGTCTACGTTTCTCTATTAATCTTCTGGTGCTTTATTTCATGCGTGGTGTAAAATAATTTATTTCAAATACAGTCAAATACCCTATAGCAGTCATTTCAGCTTAATACAAACGGCCGTATTCGAACAAGCTTATAAGATAAAAAAAAGATGCCTTCTTCTTATGAGCATTGTTTGAATACGGGCGATAATCTATTTTATAGTCCGTCAAGAAATTGAAAATTGTCGTAAATTATTGAGGGCGCCACTTCCTACGTAACTGTCACATATTTGACGTAAAATGCTTAAACATGGCAACAATTTAGTATAGATTTTTTTTCCATTTTATTTAATTTCTACTATTTTATGTCGCACTATATATTTAAGCATTGTTTTATTGGTCGAAAATAAATTTTACTTAACTTATCTTATGTCAATCTGATTCTTTCAGGCTACGGTGGCTCTACCTTCACCCCCACCCCAGAATTCCTCTCAAACCCATCAAGCTACGGCCGAGATGAATTCTCACTGTCACCCCTACCGGTGGGGAAGTACCCTGATCTGCCCCCGGCGTACAGCGAGTTCGACACGCCACACACCAGACAGACGCCACAGACGCCACAGACAACGCCACAGACGCCGCCCGAGAGCACGCCATCGTCATCGGAGCCGCCAAGAACTGTTGTTATTACTCCAGGTAATTTTATAAGGATACTAGCGACCCGAACAATATACACCAATATAAACCTTCCTCAAGAATCACTCTATTGATAGGTGAAAACCGCATGAAAATTCGTTTAGTAGTTTTTGACTTTATTGCGAACAAACACACAAACAGACATACGCGGCGGGGGACTTTGTTTTATAAGGTGTAGTGACTGTAGGAGTAGAATCCTTTTGAGACACACTTCAAAAAGACTCGAGTAGTTTAAGCGCGGATTCTTCTAATGGTTAGATTTTTTTTTGTTTTTTTTTTAATCTAAATTTTCTATCGACGTTCTTTCTGTAGTAAACAGCACGCTAAACTTTTTTGTAGTATGTGTCATATATTAGCCAATGGGGTTAGCCGGTCGAAGCAGATGGCGCCAGCATAGCTTGCCCTGTCAATCCCCAGAATTGTGTCAATTTTTTTAATGGATTTTTTTGCCCTGGATGCCAGCCCTTTAAGCCAAATCTCAAAGAAAAAGGGGCAAGCTATGATGGCGCCATCTATGCAAACCTTTGACAGTTGCCAACCCCATAACATTTGAATCTCTCACGCGCAGGATTCAATGTACCTATGTAATTTTTCTCCCTTGTGACTCAATCTAATATCGCTTTTTTAAGTCGGTTAAATATGTAGCTTTTCTCGCAGTCAACACATTTTCTGTATTTCAGGCTTAAACTATAATCGTCCGACTGTCGAGTCATCCATCGGCCTCCCGAGTCCGGACCGAAAAGTGGTATATTGCCCACACTGCTTCCAACGAGTCCACACACTAGTTATACGGGAAATTGGACCCATCACGCACTGGATTGCGTGCTTTATGTTGTTATTTTTGTAAGTATAGGCCTCTGTAGGCCCCCTGTGTCCTGTGTCCACACTCTAGTTATACGGAAATTGGACGCGCCACTGTCGCGTTATTACTTAGAATAACCGATTAATTCAAACAACTTTAATTTTAAACAACAGGTTTATTACCAATAACACAAAAATAATAAACTACGAGACGCGTCCCATCTCGCTGTTCATATTTTTGTAAGCCCACGCCTATACACGATGATTTTTAATCGGTGATCAGGAGTAGAAAAATATTAATATCTAGCCCAAATTAAACTTATTAGGCTAGGTCTCACGCAATTATCTCATTGTTTAATTAATTAAAAGTTAAAACATAATTAAAACTAATAACTACTAAATACATGGTTATCCTACACGAAGTAACTACGATACGTCAAGTGCCATCGATATGGCGGGAAATTTGACGGATCTATGACTTTGTTTATGCATATGACAATGACAATGACAAGTTATTACTCATAAATTATCAATTGCCATTAAGTTTGTAAAGAGGCTATAACTCATAGATACCGATTCGATTAGTAGAGTGACAAGGATTTTAGGATAAAATTGATCTCAAAATTAAAATTATGATTTAAAAAAACAAGTTTGTTTCCATGTAATTACGACTTCAACGTGATCTACATCAATTACTGAGTTAGAAAAAAATGTTCCTGATCACTGATTAAAAATCATCGTGTATAGGCCTCCTGAGACCCAGAAGCAGTTGTTTTGTTTTTGAATTTGGGACTCTGTTATTCAAAAAGTTCAAAATAGATTGTGGAATGTGTACAAAAAATTGTACCGGGGACTCAGGAGGCTAAATGCCCCTATAGTCCTAAAAGGGCACAGGCTGGTTAAGTATATGGGAAATTGGTCCCATCTCACATATTATAGCGTGTTTTATGTCCGTGTCTGTGTTAGTAAAACAAGCCTTAGGCCTCCTGAGTCCTAATAAAATCCAAACGCTTGTTATATGGGAGATAAGTCATATATCGCACGCTGTTATATATCTCTGCCTTGCTTGTGTAGTACTAGCCGCTTTAGGCCTCATGCATGAGTCCTAAACTCCTAACAGAGACCATACCCTGGTTATATGGAAAAATGGGCCCATCTCACATATTGTAGCGAGTTTGTGTTAGTAAAAGAAGCCTTAGGCCCCCTGAGTCCTAATAAAATCCAAACGCTTGTTATATGGGAGATAGATCATATATCGCACGCTGTAGCATTATCTCTGTTCTTATTTGTGTAAGTACAAAACGCTTTCGGCCTCATGAGTCCTAACAGAGACCATGCGCTGGTTATATGGGAAATTGGACCCATCTCACATATTGTAGCGTGTTTGTTTTAGTAAAAGAACCCTTAGGCCCCCTGAGTCCTAACGCTTGTTATATACATTTTTTTTAATTAAACCTTTTTTCTAGCTTCCCCTTCGTAGTGTTTGTATACTGCACAAACTGGTTCACGTACAAGAACCACTACTGTCCCAACTGCAACAAGAAAATCGGCTACGAGATGCCGGCCATGTGCATCGGCATGGGCATGACTTACATACGGCCTGACACGGGATAAGCTCTGGACTGAGGCAGGTCGGCAAAACGCGGCGCGCGAGCCCGGACAATGTGTATTATGATTATGTTAATTAATTGTATTGTAAGTGTAACCATATCCATACCAATATTATAAATGCGAAAGTGCGTCTATCTGGCTGTCTGTTACCTCTTCACGTTTAAACCGCTGAACCGATTTTGATGAAATTTGGTATATACATAGTTCGAGTCCCGGAAAAGGACATAGGATGGTTTTTATGTCGAAAATCACCCCTGAAGACAGTGCAAAGGGGGGTGGAATTGAAAGAGTTAATGAATTGCCTAATAATCGAAGTAAGCAATGCGCGAATTGAATGATTGCTATTAGCATTATCCAGGCGCTATACCTACTTTAGCTGCTGTCACTAATTCCACTCAGACGAAGTCGCAGGCAAAAGCTAGTAGAAATATAAGTAAAGGAAGAGTGCTTACTCGTCCGTACATCAGTTTTCTTGCCTAAACGCGAGATATTTCGTAGTCGACATCTAGGCGTCACGCTTCGTCGTTAATTTAATATAAATAAAAATATGGATAAATATTATGTGTTATTGTCTTGTCGTTTTAATGTTTGTACAAAAAACGCATTTCACTGATTTGCAAGACCGAAGTGATCCCATGAGTGTTCCGTGAACAAAGTTTTGCACGGAACACTAAAAAGTGAGTAGTTCATACCATGGTATAATAATATACTCCGCCTGGTACTCTATTCCGAGATTCGCGAATGACCTAACTGACACAGGCCTACGTCATCATGCTGTTTACAGGTTCTCAAACTTTAAAATGTGGGAGAATTTTAACCAACAGTGAAAATTATTTTTACGGCATTAATCTTAAGTTATTCATGTAGAAACACAGTAAAATAAAACAAATCTAATGTATTCAATCAAACTTTATTTATCTATACAAGACAAACGTTTGAAAAACTAATTCACAGTTACACATTAATTACCAAGCTTAACCGTGAAAAGTTAACACTGAGCGAGAAGGAAATAACAATTAACACGCGTTCGACAAGGATGACGGTCAGGGCATGAAGTTATCTAGATCGGAATTGTCAAATGTGACAGCGCTATCCTGTGTTGCCAGTAGTGTAAACAGAATTACCCGAACGTCTGAAATTTCTTTCGTTAATCGGAAGACATTGCTAACGAATAATTAAAAATGACGTGTTATTGTGAAATTTAAGATAAAATACATATAAATGAAAATTATAAAATTATAAAGAAATATTTTAACTTATTAACCATAGGTATAATGTACCCATGTAACATGTTATGTTGAAATAAAGTGGCAATGTTATTGTGACGTAGGCCTGTGTCACTCTGGGAATAGAAGACCATGTTTTATTAGACCATGGTTCATAACTACTATACTACAATGTATTTAATTTGTCAAAGTCTGTATTATTTATGTGTAAAAATTTATGTGTATTTTTTAAAGTGATTTATAAATGAAATTAATAGAATTTAACTGAATAAATATTAACTAAATAAATTAAATTTATGCGCATATTAATAATTATTATTTTATGGGCATATTATTATTATGGATTATATTACCAAATATTACCCTTTCTCTCTATCACGAACTATAGAGTTGTCTTAGCATATACTACGGTTGGTCAACGAGGCGGGGAGATAAAAAAAAAATACACGAGTCACGTAAGTATGGACATGTCCCCTAAACGCCTCTGCACCATCCCACTAACCCGGGGTTAAGCGGAACCGTTGACCCAGTGTCAAATTGTACTGCCTGGTAACCATGGTAACTCCAGGTTTAACCGGTTAACCTTAGGTCGGTGGGACCTAAGTAAACTAAACACTAACCTGTTAAGTTTAATAGGACCTCCTGTTTTCCGGACCTTGAGCGCCTCCTCCCAAAACTTGACCGCCTTAGGGAGAATCGTGTTCTGAAATTATAAGTAAATATTTATGTCTGTATCTCTAGGTATTTAAATAAAAGTAAACAAACAATTTGTGAATTCTCGGGTAGTTATAACATTTATTGGTTAACCAACTAAATACAAAACCGCCTGGATCAATCACTGAACGACCTGACTTTAACCTACATTATTTGATCATGTAATGTTTTCATCTACCCTCAACTGGCTTAAGGAGCCATTTGAGGGTAGATTTTGTTTACTTTTATGTAAATACCTAAAGATACAGATTATAGAGAAAACCTTATTGCTGATTTAGACGGCGCGCGAACTCGCATGCGATTTTAGTTACATTGCGGACTGTTCATTACGTCCAATTCAACCGACCGATCAAAACCCGAAATGGTATGAAACTCGCATACGAGTTCTCGCATCATCTAAATCAGCCCTTATAGGGGCCGTGCGCGTTGGAGGGCCTGCCATCTTGTGGATGAATCGGAAACATAAACAAGTACATTGCCAAAGCAAGGGCTGCCGTCTAGCGTTCTCGGACGGTTTCTTGTGCATAGGTTCTGCCATCTTGTGGGCTACATCGGAAGCACATTTACGCCTCACGCCAAAAATCTGACGGCTCCTATGCTGCCCCCTATAGTTCATGCACGCTCCCTGTAAGTCCCTGTATGTAGAACAATTAGACTCCGCTTGGCAACTAATTCCAGGAATTGGCGTAGGCACTTGTTTTCACGAAAGCGACTGCCATCTGAGATTCCAACCCAGAGGGTAAATGTGGGTAAATAATAAACTATTGGGATTGGCCGTATTGGGATTAGTCCGGTTTCCTCACAATGTTTCCCTTCATCGAAAAGTAACTGGCAAATGTCAAATGATATTTCGTACATAAGACCCTAAAAACTCATTGGTACGAGCTGGGGTTTGAGCCCGCGACCTCCGGAATGAAAGTCGCGCGCTCTTTTAGGCTAGCCACCGCTAGGCCACCAGCGCTTTTTTAGGGTTCCGTACCCAAAGGGTATAATAACGGAACCCTATCACTAAGACTCCACTGTCCGTCTGTCTGTCTGTCACCAGTATCCCATGAACACCAGTCACCAGGCTGTAACTCATGAACCGTGCTAGCTAAACAGTTGAAATTTTCACAGATAATGTATTTCTGTTGCCGCTATAACAACAAATACTAAATAGCACGGAACCCTCGGTGGGCGAGTCTGAAACAGTAAATAAGTACTTACATTGATCATGTCGAATTTCTCTGGCTCTAATCTGTAATAAAAAAAAGATATATGTATGTCATTGTTTCCAAAGCCAATGAGCCAAGGTAGCATCTAGGTTCTCATATTATCCTACCGGACTGCGCCATGTAAAGTATTGGTAATTGCTAAATAGACTAGGTACAGTCGACGTCAAAGATATGTTTACACTTTTGCACCTGATGCCTTTGTAATAAGGCGAAAAATGTAAACATATCTTTGACGTCGACTGTACCTCTGATAGTTATAGACTGATGTATTATTTACTTATATGCCGCTACAACCTACCCTACATTATAATCAAAGAGAATAGATAGTATAGAGGGGTCCTGTCATTGTCAATTTTGTAGTCACGGTACATTTACTGCCATCTATCGACACACGATTAAAACTTAAAATAAAATTGAAAATGTATAAAATAATCAAAATATGTTTACGGATAAATGATTCTTATTTTTTATTGTTCCATACTGACCCATGTTCTTTCACTGATATGTGTTAAAATTGTTGAATACCAAACGGTGTCGTTAACGCCATCTAGCCGAGAATAGGCCAAAGGTAATGGCGCCATCTATTCGAGAATGACTTTTCCTTGGCCGTCCGAGGCACGTTTTTTTCTTAGACTTTATTTATCTTATACGGAGTTATATATATCTCTGATTATAATCTAACATAACATAATTAAGGTTGTCTGGAAGCTGGAAGATATCGCTTTTTAAGGTTCCGTACCTCAAAAGGAAAAAACGGAACCCTTATAGAATCACTCGTGCGTCTGTCTGTCTGTCTGTCTGTCCCAGCCTATTTTCTCCAAAAGTACTGGACTAATTCAGTTGAAATTTGGTACACAGATGTAAATTAGTGACCCAAACACGGACATGCAACGTAAACCAATGAATTTTAAACATGGGGGCTACTTTTGGGGGCTACTTGGGGGGGGGGTGAGAAAGTCAAAAAATAAAGTTTTATATCGTGATGAAAGCGCTCATTTTGAGAATTTTAAATATGTAAAAGTACTGAACGGATTTTTATGCGATTTTCACATATCAATAGAGTCATTCTTGAGAAAGGTTTAGGTGTGATGATGATGATGACGATGCATTCCTGTTATCCCTCATTAGGGACATAGGGCTCGCAGAAGAATCCTCCATTTGTCACGATCTTGAGCGGCTTCTTCCAGCTCTCTCCAGCCGAGACCAGTTGAGCCAGCCTCTTTCTCAACTGATCGCCTCCATGTAGTACAAGGCCTCCCCGACCGCCTACTGCCGGCCGCATGCCAGCGGAGACCCTGCTTGGCCAGATGGCTCTCCGACCTACGGAGTACGTGTCCGATCCAACGCCACTATAATTAGTTAACCCGTGCGAAGCCGAGGCGGGTCGCTAGTATTACTATTAGTCTTCTTCTTCCTCGCGTTATCCCGGCATTATGCCACGGCTCATGGGAGCCTGGGGTCCGCTTGACAACTAATCCCATGATTTGACGTAGGCACTAGTCTTTATTATTTATTTATTGATCAAATAAGTAACACAGCATTACAGTATAAAACCAAGGCACTGTGAAACTACAAAATAAAAGACAAAGAAAAACCATACACATAATAAAAAATAAGTTCAAAAACTAAAACCCGACTACTGCAAATCGCGCTCTAAAAAGTATGAAACAAGATAGAATTCTTATCTGAAATTATCATATAGGAAAATTATAAGAGTTATCATTTTTATATATTTACAGAGATATTCAAAGGATCGCCGTGGACGTATGCCACGATTATAAACTTTAAGGTAAAGTGGCATACGACCACGGCTATCCTCTGAATCTCTGTAAATATATAAAAAAATGATAACTCTTATAATTTTCCTATATGATAATTTCAGATAAGAATTCTATCTTGTTTCATATTTTTTACAGCGCGATTTGCAGTAGTCGGGTTTTAGTTTTTGAACTTATTTTTTATTTAATTAATTTTGGGGTCAGGATTTCGTTACTTACAATAATATTTGAAGTCACCTTCGGCGCCTGGCTTTGGAACGCGTACAGCGAGCCTCGTACGTCGGCCTACGCCCGACTCTTTTAATATGAGGGCGCCTGGCGCCCGGCTTTGGAAGGCGTACATCGTGCCTCGTACGTCGGGCTACGTCCGACTCTTTTAGTATGAGGGCGCCGAAGGCGCCCGGCTTTGGAACGCGTACAGCGAGCGTCGTACGTCGGGCTACGCCCGACTCTTTTAGTATGAGGGCGCCGAAGGCGCCCGGCTTTGGAACGCGTACATCGTGCTTCGTACGTCGGGCTACGCCCGACTCTTTTAGTATGAGGGCGCCGAAGGCGCCCGGCTTTGGAACGCGTACATCGTGCTTCGTACGTCGGGCTACGCCCGACTCTTTTAGTATGAGGGTGCCGAAGGCGCCCGGCTTTGGACCGCGTACCACGCGCCACGTACATCGGGCTACGCCTGACCCTTTTAGTGTCGCCTTTTGGACCGAGTCCGGTGCGTCACATAGGTACGTTTCAGTATGCTTCGCCTGACCACTGCGAATTTTAACGAGGTGAATATACTAAGATTACTAAGCAACTTTTATCATGGGACCTAACCCGATGTCGTAAAAAAATTTGCTGATCTGGACTTCTATACCTATTCACGTTATAAAATATTGCAGGTCATTTTAAAAAACACCATGTATATAGCGGCCAAACAAATTTCTTTTGAAAAATCCTTCTTGTGTCGCCGTAGTCGCGTAACACGCGGATAGATAGAATCCAGAGCGATTGTAGATTCGTAGTTCGAATTACCTACCAGATAAATTAATGTTTTATCGGGTACATGCAAGCAAAGCCGGGTGCAAAAGCTAACAATATGTATATATTTGAAATGTGCTAATTGAGCTCTTTCAAATGATATACGTCATCATTACTTATTTTTATTTTTTTGGTTCGTGACTTTATGACCTCTAGAGGGCGCCGTGTTCATTTTTTTGTGACGTCATATAGCCTATAACCAGCGGACGATTAAGACGATTCAAATGACACGTCGTTTGTCAAATTTCAATGAGTACTTTAGAAGTTTGAGGGAACAGATGAACATACATACATACCCACAAACATACCGGTCAAAATCATAACCCTCCTTTTGCGTTGCCGTAGTCGGGTAAAAATGAAATTAACTAAACATTAGATTTGGGTACTATATCTTACCTATAGACGGAATGGTCATAGAATATGCTAATTCGAAGCGGCTGGTCTATACTCCGTTTCTTCACGAGATGTGCCGCCTCTATATGCACCCCTCTGATTACCTGTGAAAGAAAGAGAGACGATTAGTATCAGCTTCTTCCACTATTTATTTTAAAATAATGTGACGTTATCTATGAAAAGGGTCCTTATTGTGCTTGGCGTTTACGCCATTATTAACGATGCTCCCGTATAAATAATACAATGCCGCGCGACGCTGTGCGGCGTAAGCGCCATCGTCAGTAAGGTCCTTTTTCATAGATAATGACCCATATACACATTTTAATTTCTCTTTCAACCGGCTCTGTTTTACACTTGTTTTCCTTGTAACTCTTAAATTCCATTGCAAAATATCGTAATAACAAATTTGTCAGCTGAAGTAAATAGCGTTGATGGCAAATTCAAATTCAATTTTCATACACAAAAAAATGCTAAATTGTTTTACTTTATTTTTAATTGTTTTTGCTGGCCAGATATATCACTAAACAGAAACGAGTATAAGAAGAGGGGGAAGGCCCTTGCCCAGCAGTGGGACACAGTGGGCTCTGAATAATATTTGCTCTGAATGCTTGTTTTATGTATTAAATAATCATAGTTGTAAATAGTCATTATGTTGTAACTTCTTGCTGTGTAACTTTTTTTCTTATTTAACTATTTGTTTACTGTATGTTATTTCTATGTCTTTTTTCTTCTTGTCTGTTACCTCCCGTGATTCTTCTCACTTGATGGTCTCATCGGAAGATCAGCGCTGGAAGCCACCAGCAACATGCTGAGATGGGGCCATTTCGTGGCACTTTAATCTTATTTTGTGTTTTCTTTTATATAATGTATTGTACCGATTGTTTGCGCTTACGAATAAATCAATTCTATTCTATTCTATTCTATTTTTTTATTAAGTAGTCTTATTCAATGCCCCTGCTGCTTGATGTAGGCCTGTCCGGTTGCGTCAGGGGGAGGAGAAGGGACGCTACTGTGCGTAAAACACCATACTCAAGGGTATCATACTACATTAATTAAATGCTGGGTATAATTTGTTTGTCTTCCCCATACATTACATATTTTTAAATCAAAAATGTCAACTTGAACACTCGCTGCACGTGACACAAGTAAAAATGAGATAGGACGATGCCCGCCGCAGGTAGGTTTGAAAGAGCACACTAGATGTTGCGAATATTCGCATCCGCATCCGCGGAACATCCGCATTATTTTCAACATTCGCATCCGCATCCGCGTAAAATCGATGCGGAGCTAATGCGGATGCGGATGTCGAACAAGTCGGTACAGGAACGTCTTAGCGGCGGCGTAAGTTCGTCATTACCTATAACGAAATCGTCTAGATCCAGAAAAGTAGGCCATGTTACTGTTTATTAAATATAATGCACCTATATTCTTGCTCAAATACCTTTCGTTTTTTTGAAGTGAAAACTTCTTTAGCGGCGCTGAGCACTTTTTGAGGTGGGGAAAAAATGATAAACTCGATTCAGCGTAACGTAACGCTGACGTCATGTGTCACAGACAATGTTAATCACCAAAGAACTTTAGTCATAACGTATCATAATCAGGTCAATTATTTAAAACTGGACTTTTATATTAAGCAATAAAGCTCAATGTTCTAATCTTGTACGGGCTGAAATACGAGGATCACACAGCTACATTTTAACTTTATATCACTCAATATATATAATTCAATAAAGCTACATCTTGATGAAATCGCTAATAAAAGTGAACTCTAGTACTGGTGAATAAAACTCAAAATATCATGACCAAATATATTTAGATGCGAGGTCTGCAAACTTTACAATTTCTATTCGAATTTTAAACAACCAATATAATTCAATAAAGCTACATCTTGATGAAATCGCTAATAAAAGTGAACTCTAGTACTGGTGAATAAAACTCAAAATATCATGACCAAATATATTTAGATGCGAGGTCTGCAAACTTTACAATTTCTATTCGAATTTTAAACAACCAATATAATTCAATAAAGCTACATCTTGATGAAATCGCTAATAAAAGTGAACTCTAGTACTGGTGAATAAAACTCAAAATATCATGACCAAATATATTTAGATGCGAGGTCTGCAAGGTAACTTTACAATTTCTATTCGAGTTTTAAACAATTAACGCTACAAATTTGAATTTCGAATTTTAAACAAGATCACTGACCAGCAATTTCGGAACTAAAGTTTTTCAATAGAAAGGAGGATGGGTCAATTATACATAGTGCTGCAGACATTTTGGACTAGTCATTGAGTTTTCCCTTCTGTCGGCACTCCCGGAGTGCAACCCGTTGTTTTTTTTAATAAAAATTACTAAAAATGTAATATTTGACGTTTTTTAAGTACCTAATCTTGACATCCGCATCCACATCCGCATCCGCGGATGTGAGCCTTTAAATATTCGCATCCGCATCCGCGTCCGCGGATGTCAAAAAACTGCATCCGCAACATCCCTGATACGTATGTGGTTGACCCAAATATTGCGTCCGTCCGCATTGGACAGTCTGCCATCTTGTGGCCTGAATCGGAAACATAAACATGTACATTGACAAAGCAAGTGCTGCCATCTATCGTTCTCGTACGTTTCCTTGTCCATAGTAGGTTCTGCCCCGGCTCGTACCAATGAGTTTTTCGGAACTTATGTACGAAATATCATTTGATATTTCCAGTCGCTTTACGGTGAAGGAAAACATCGTGAAGAAACCGGACTAATCCTAATAAGGTTAGTGTATCCTCTGGGTTGGAAGGTCAGACGGCAGTCGCTTTCGTAAAAATTAGGTAGTGCCTCTGCCAATATTCGGGGTTAGTTGCCAAGCGGACCCCAGGCTCTCATGAGCCGTGGCAAAGGCCGGGATAGCGCGAGGAAGATGAAGATGAGTAGGTTCTGCCATCGGAAGCATAAACTTCACATTTACGCCTCGCGCCAAAATTCTACCGGCTCCTATACTGCCTCCTATAGATCATGCACGGGGCCTATAGTAAGTAAATATTTGCTTAAGAAACTTTGCAACTCAATTTCCAATAAAAGTTGGTTTTACGACTGAATTTCAATAAAATATCGATATAGTGGTGAAACTCTGTACACATTCAACGTACATTTATACATATTTTAGGCTACAAACTTCAAAATGATATTTTCTATATTTATTGTAACGTTATGGATGACAGGCAAGTTATTTGTACTCTTATTTTCAATTTCGTAGTATCCCTGAATAAAATTGAGAGATTTTCCCTTACGAAAGTATACGAAAAAAAAATGTGTTCTGGTGGACACACTTTTTTTCTTTATTTATTTTTGAAAAGAAAAGTATTTATTTCGGACTAAACTTAACTCAAAATTTCCGATAAACCTACTGAATTGAAAAAGCAAAAGGTATAAAGATGCTTTTCTGAACACGCATCACTACACCTTACAAAAACAAAGTTTGTTTGTGTGTATGTATGTCCGCTTTAAACTCGAAAACTACTGAACGGATTTTCATGCGGTTTTCACCTATCAATAGAGTGATTCTCGAGGAAGGTTCATCTATCATCATCGAATAGCAGTGTATGATAAGTCAATTTAAAACCATAATTTACAAGATATTTAGTAAAACAGCCATAATAATTTATTTTTATTATGTTTCAATAAAAGTATTTTTATCCCTATAAAAACTATCTTATCCTTATAAGGCCAAACATACAAAAAATTCCTACATATTTTTAATTGTATTTAACCTTGTTGTATATAAAATATCCTTGGGGTAAATTTCGTTAGTTTGAGAAAGCAATAAAACAAACGAAATGCTGCTTTATTTGGTAAACCAAAAGCTTCTAATTAGATTGAAACCAAGTGTGTGCACATTGGACCTTACGAGGTAATGAATGTCAATATTTACATTAAATTTCGCCAACACTAAAATAAAATAAAAATTCCAGAAGCCATTCCTTGGGAGTACCACCGCTGGCCTCCTGTCCACACAAATACATTACAAACACAACAAGGCAAAATACCACTCAACGGAATCAACTACAAAAAAAAACCAGTATATCAAATGTATATACAGAGAAAACATATCCCAAAGATGGTCAAAGTATATTATGCTCCAGAGAAAAGATTTGATGAGCTCCAAGTTTTTACTGATACGCCATCAAGAAGACTATTTGTTCATCATGATATTTTACCTTTAAGTCATTTAGTTAGTGATTTTGACAATGATAATGTAAACTCTGTAATTGAAAAAGATAATGTCCTAAATGATATTAATGGAGTTAATGATGATGGAAGCGAGAAACGGGCTATTGTTGAAGAAATGGAAGAGAAAAACGACAATTTTGATTTTTGGTGGCCGGTTTGAGCTTTTTTTAGAAATAAAAACTGTGATGTTGTCATGTTTTTATTTTACATTCTATTAGAGTCCGTCTCAGTTAACTTTGCGAATACTTGAATAAAACAAAGTGAGGAAGTGTTATTATATACGTCATATTTTCGTATAGATGTATACCTACTTAGCTACATAGAAAACATCCATAACTCAGGTACTAATATATTTGATAAACACACAAATAAATTCCCTTAGGTACCGAGATTCGAACCCGGGACCCTTCGTAGGCGCGGTCACTACCGACTAGGCTAGGAGACAGTTTATCGCCGAAAAGGTAAGAAACAGGCAATTCGTCTGCTCGTTTGCCTACTACCAAAGAGAATTTGAAATAGAGAGTTACTGTTATGGTAAATTATTATGCAGCTACAGTACATTTACTGCCATCTTTCGACAGACGATTAAAACTGTTAGAACGCCATTTGACTTTGATCATTATTATTTCACTGATATGTGTTAACTAGTGTCCGACCGAAGGTTCGGTTTCGGTTTCGGCCAGTTTCGGCCAAAAAATCATGTTTCGGCTGTAGTTTCGGTTTCGGCCAGAAAACGGCCGAACCTTTCGGCCGGGCCGAAACTTACGAAATGGTACTTCGGACAAAGACCAAAAGTTGGGGAATAAGTAGGAGAACAATATTAATACCTACATATATATACTGATTCATTGATAGGTACAGAAATTAATTGGTTTATTATAAAACACAATTCCACTAATGAGGGCGCCACTGGACAGTCGACGCAGTCTTAAGAGGCTGTCAATACCTATAGCGCGCACACTGTCTAAATTGTATTGGAGTGAATGAGATAGCACTGTCGCACGTAGCCGTTGGCCGAGTACCAGCTCGGCCCGAGTCGAACGATGTCTTTTTCGCTCTTATTCATGCACTCACTTATTCAGTCATTTTCCTATCTATAGTTTGTCAAAAGACTTTCAATCATAGACAGAGAGAATCATACTATCTTTGTCTTAGACTAGCACCCAAAAGAAAAGGATGAGTATAGATTTCCTGGTTCTTACTGACTGACAAATTGGTTTGACCAACTATACCTCTAATGGCAAATTTTAAGCGAGGCTAAAGGATACGCTCAACTAGTGCCGCAATGTTGATTTTCTCAATAGAATAGTTAATATTTTGCGAGGCTGAACAGCTGAATATTGATTAAAACGAAGAAAAAAACCTTTAAATGTGTCCCCAGTACAGTTTTTCATACGAATGCTCGACCGTAGCCTCACTTTTTACCTCAATTTACCATTGGTTTGTGTTCCACATGTCCTCTACTTCAGCTTCGCATTTGGCCTCGCTGCGCCATGCTCGGCCTGCGGTCTCGCTTTTTAATACAATGGACATTGGTTGGAGTCTGTGCTCAACTACTTATCCTGAAGCCTGAAGCACGGCTTTGACTTCGCATGAAAGTTCGCCTCACTGGGGCACTTCGGACTTTTAGGCCCAGGTGAAGATCGGTACCCGGCCTTGCGAAATTGTTAACAAAAAATTTCGCGCTCGCTGCGCTCGCGTTTTTGGTTTCGTTTTTTGGTTGACCCTGTATCTACATGTTAGCTTGACTGGTGAATGAATAGAGTTAGACCAAGAAAATTCTGCAATGATTTTGATAGCATACGCAGTGCTACTAGTGCGAATGTTATTTATACGTTATAATTTCATAGAAGTTTTGACGTTTAAAATAACACTTGCACTTGCACTACGTGTGTTATCAAAATCGTTGCAGAATTATCTTAGTCTAACTCTAGTAATTTTCTTAAAAAACCGCTTAAGTAACATCAATTTCAAGGACATTGGGTGTTGACAGCCCCATAATATGTGTGTAAAAGCGGTTTTATGTCATTTTTTCAACGATTTTAACAAGTCTACTAAAGTTTCGGTTTCGGTTTCGGTTTCGGCCGAAACTAGAGCCAAAGCCGAACATTCGGTTTCGGTTTCGGTTTCGGCAAAAAAACATGTTTCGGTCGGACACTAGTGTTAACTTGATAAATATTAATACTGGAGAGTAGGCTGAAGGTTATGGCGCCATCGCTCGAAAAGATTGCACCATACCTTAATACCTTTGGCCTACAGTTGAGTAGATGGCGTTAATTAACAAATTAATTAATTTTCTCCTTGCTGCTTGCCTGCTAGCTTAATCACTTTAATCACTTTACCCAGTAATCTCAGTATGCAAGCCAACAACGGTCCGTAACGTTAAGTTTGTTAAAAATGATAAACTACCGTCTAATTTAAGTTTATTCTTTGTTGTAGTTTCCCTCTTATTGTATGACTGTATTTTGTAATCTGTGCGTGTTGTCACTCGTTTAGTTTTAGTTTTAGTTTAGGTGTAGATTATTAGTTTTAAGTCAGGTACTCACTGAAAATCAGCGTCATGGCTTGCCGTGGCATTATGCTGAACGGGGATCCTGTTTAGCATCTAATTAGTTTGTGTAACCTGTTTTGTGTGTTATTACCCAGATGTTAAATAAATGTATTTCTTCTTCTTCTTAATATTAATATTGTGATTTTTTTGCCGTTTTTTTGCGTAGTGGTACAGAACCATCTTCGTGCGCGAGTCTGACTCGCACTTGTCCGGTTTTATTTTACGGTCAGCACACACAAGCATTCAGCTCACCTCCACTGCATAGCTCCATCAGCTCCATGGGTATGGAGGGTAGAGGTAAGGACAAAACTCTAATTATAGAATAAGAATAATTTATTGAGAAAACCTTACGGGAGAATGTTTGCAAAACTGTCAAGGTGTCAGCTATAAATAACTAACTAACTACTTTGGCTCAGCGATCCAAAGAGAATCTTGCCCTCCGAAACGAGAGCATGCCACCTGTCCCGATCCTGCGCAACCTCCTGCCGGTTACTGACGCTAATAGAGGGGTCCTGTCATAGTAAATTTTGTAGTCACAGTAAATTTACTGCCATCTATCGACACACGACTAAACCTCAAAATGAAAACGTATAAAACTATCGAAAAAATTTTAGTGTCCGACCGAAGGTTCGGTTTCGGTTTCGGTTTCGGACAGTTTCGGCCAAAAAATCATGTTTCGGCTGTAGTTTCGGTTTCGGCCAAAATACGGCCGAACCTTTCGGCCGGGCCGAAACTTACGAAATGGTACTTCGGACAAAGACCAAAAGTTGGGGAATAAGTAGGACAACAATATTAATACATACATACATATACTGATTCATGTATAGGTACAGAAATTAAATGGTTTATTATAAAACACAATTCGACTAATGAGAGCGCCACTGGACGGTCGACGCAGTCTTAAGAGGCTGTCAATACCTATAACGCGCACACTGTCTAATTGTATCGGAGTGAATGAGATAGCACTGCCCCACGTAGCCGTTGGCCGAGTATCAGCTCGGCCCGAGTCGAACGATGTCTTTTTCGCTCTTATTCACTCATTTTTCTATCTACCTCTAATGGCAAATTTTTAGCGAGGCTAAAGGCTACGCTCAACTAGTGCCGCAAAGTTGATTTTCTCAATAGTTAATATTTTGCGAAGCTGAACAGCTGACTATTGATTAAAACGAAGAAAAAACCCTTAAAAGTGTCCCCCGTACAGTTTTTCATACAAATGCTCGACCTTAGCCTCACTTTTTACCTCAATTTACCATTGGTTTGTGTTCCACATGTCCTCTACTTCAGCTTAGCCTTTGGCCTCGCTGCGCCATGCTCGGCCTGCGGTCTCGCTTTTTAATACAATGGACATTGGTTGGAGTCTGTGCTTAACTACTTATCCTGAAGCCTGAAGCACGGCTTTGACTTCACATGAAAGTTCGCTTCACTGGGGCACTTCGGACTTTTAGGCCCAGGTGAAGATCGGTACCCGGCCTTGCGATATTGTTAACAAAAAATTTCGCGCTCACTGCGCTCGCGTTTTTGGTTGGTTTTTTGCTTGACCCTGTATCTACATGTTAGCTTGACTGGTGAATGAATAGAGTTAGCCCAAGAAAATTCTGCAATGATTTTGATAGCATATACGCAGTGCTACTAGTGCAAATATTATTTATACGTCATAGTTTCATAGAAGTTTTGACGTTTAAAGTAACACTTGCACTGCATGTGTTATCAAAATCGTTGCAGAATTATCTTGCTCTAACTCTAGTAATTTTCTTAAAAAACTGCTTAAGTAACATCAATTTCAAGGACATTGGGTGTTGACAGCCCCATAATATGTGTGTAAAAGCGGTTTTATGACATTTTTTCAACGATTTTAACAAGTCTACAAAAGTTTCGGTTTCGGTTTCGGTTTCGGCCGAAACTAGAGCCAAAGCCGAACATTCGGTTTCGGTTTCGGTTTCGGCAAAAAAACATGTTTCGGTCGGACACTAAAAAATTTATATATATGGATAAATGATTTTATTATTTTTATATCATTTTGACCCATGTTCATTCACTGATACCTATGTGTTAAAATTGTTAAATATAAAACGGTGTCGTCAACGCCATCTAGCCGACCATAGGCCAAAGGTGTGTGCGCCATCTATCCGAGAATGACTGTTTCTTGATTTCCGAGGCACGTTTTTTTCTTAGACTTTATTCATCTTATACGAAGTTACATATGTCTTTGCTGACGCGAAGCTGAAGCAGATCCGCCGTCACACTGTCTTTGTGTTGTGTGTTTGTGTTGTGTGTTATTCAGCTATAAATAACAGTTCCAAATCTCTCCAGAGTAGCGCTAGAGGAGCTCAAGAACGTAGAATTAGACCAAGAAAAGTCTGCAGCGATTTTGATAGCCTACGCAGTGCTAGTGTTATTTTAAACGTCAAACTTCTGTGAAATTATGACGTATGACGAGACTTTTCTTGGTGTAACTAGGCGTTATCGACGGAGTGAAGTGCGCTGTCAATAATTTGTAATTTTTAACCGACATCAATTTCATAGAAGGAGGAGGTTCTGTATTCGGTTGTGGCTATTTTTTTTCTATGTAGGTCTAGGTATTGTTACTACTTGGCTTGGCACCGACTTCAAACATATCAGTTGGTAACGCATAGACTTCAAAAAGGATAATATTTTATTACATCCTTTTTGAAGTCGGTTTGCTTTTTTTTGTAAAAAGTTTTTATATCAAATATTCTAGATATTGTGGCGCCACCGATTTAAGTTTTTTTGTAGGACACTTTTTGATACATGGAGATTGTTTTCCTTACCTCTCCCATAAGAGGCTAACAACATGCGCGTTATCAATTCTTTTTAGGGTTCCGTACCCAAAGGGTAAAACGGGACCCTATTACTAAGACTTCGCTGTCCGTCCGTCCGTCCGTCCGTCCGTCCATCCGTCCGTCTGTCACCAGGCTGTATCTCACGAACCGTGATAGCTAGACAGTTGAAATTTTCACAGATGATGTATTTCTGTTGCCGCTATAACAACAAATACTAAAAACAGAATAAAATAAAGATTTAAATGGGGCTCCCATACAACAAACGTGATTTTTGACCAAAGTTAAGCAACGTCGGGAGTGGTCAGTACTTGGATGGGTGACCGTTTTTTTTTGTTTTTTTTTTATATGGTACGGAACCCTTCGTGCGCGAGTCCGACTCGCACTTGCCCGATTTTTTTAACCTATAGACAGTTTACTCTTTCGAAAAACCAGAGATTATTAGTACCGTTAATATGAACAATAAAGAATTTTTCGTGTTATTAATTAAATAAATATAAATAAATATGAGGGGACATCTTACACAGATCAACCTAGCCCCAAACTAAGCAAAGCTTGTAATATGGGTGCTAGGCGACGATATACATACTTATATAGATAAATACATACTTATATTGCATAGAAAACACCCATGACTGGAACAAATATTTGTGTTCATCACACAAATAAATGCCCTTACCGGGATTCGAACCGAGGACCATCGGGTCCATCGGCTTCACAGGCAGGGTCACTACCCACTAGCCCAGACCGGTATTCAAAAATGGTTATTAATTAATAATTTTATAAGCACCTAAGTCATTCATCAAATTATCCAACTATGAGAACTTAAAATAATTTTAGAGCTAAATAAAATAGGATGTGAGCCTAGACCAACACAAGTCTGCGACGACTTTGGTAGCACACGCAGTGCAAGTGTTATTTTAAACGTCAAACTTCTATGAAACTATGACGTATAAATGACACTCGCACTGCGTATGCTATCAAAATCGTTGCAGACTTGTCTTGGTCTACCTCTATCGGTTTCGCAATTTATCGACCGAAAGAAATTTTATATTATAATAAAAATAAACAAGTTTTGTGATTTTGATTCGACATAAATCCAATAGGCGTGTAAAGAGACGTGCAATAAAACAACCATCAGTAGAAGAGCTTTTATAATGTCGCTTCTTAAAACAATACTAATGTTGTTAATGACAGGTAAGTTAGTTTAGTAGTAGACCACATAAATAAGACAGTAAAAAACGTAACAAATATAAGAGCCTCGGTAGAGAGTACCATTTTGTACCATTTGGAGTTGAAACTCTAGGTCCACGGGGTCCCAGCGCGCATAAGTTGTTCGCAGAAATCGCGGAGCGTCTGGTTGACCTAACTGGTGACCGAAGAGATGGCGGCTACCTCGCACAACGTGTCAGCATTGCGATACAGCGAGGAAATGCCGCCAGCATCCTTGGTACAATGCCTCAAGGGCCTATTTTAGGTTTAAGCTAAATATTAATTTCTTTTAGTAATACCACTTTTAGTACAATAAGATGGTTTGTCAGATACTGATGTAGTGCATAGTTATTTTCCTTATTTATCCCGTATTTTCGCGGAAACGTACGAAGGTGTCTTGGTGTTTCAGTCAGTCTCAATACAAAAAGTACTGACGTTGACTGAAGTAGCATGACAAATACGAACGTTTCCGAGAAAATACGATGGAAAACAATTATGCACTACACCTACATCTGTACTTCCAAAACAACCGAACCCCTAGAGTACTTATAAATTTCATTCGGCGATAGCGTGACAGACGTACGCATTTCCGTTAAGTCTAATTTTTGTATGGGATTTTGAACAGCGCGCCAAGCGGGACGTTTAGGAAACTCAAAATCCCATACAAAATGAGACTTAACGCAAACGCGTATGTCACGTCACGGTATCGAATCAAATTTAAAATAGGGGTACCGACATAAAAAAAAAGTCTATTAAATAAATAACGACAAATGGAGCATTCCATGAAATTCTCTACCGTTTGTCCCGTACAAACGCGAATTTTCTGAAGATTTGCAGGTATAAGAGTTTCCTTTTCTATGACAAATGGTCAAAAGTATGCACAGAAAAATAACCGCTTGCTTTAAATGCCGAAAAAAAGTTGCAACATAGGAAATAAAATGCGTTTGTACGGGACAGCCCGTGCAATGCTCCAAATGTCAAAAATTCGGTCAGCAATATCGGTTTTGAAATTTGCAGCAATCCAGTCGGCAGCAATACTGCAGCCGTAATGCTGTTGAAGTTTGAATCTGAATGATACCTTAAAACAAGTCTAATACGATAGTTACAGTCAACTTATTTAAAAATACGTCCCGTAGTTCTTAATTAACTGACATAAGAGCTATGGGACATATTTTTGAGTATGATGAGTGCACCCATACCTTTACACTTGACTGTACATTTGTAGTTTAAGTTACTGACTTTGAACCATCTCAGCTCAAATTTTATTTCCAGTCAAACTGGGGAAAATGGATCATACAGAATGTGAAACAAATCACCAACATAAGATCAAAGAAAACCTTGATAAATTCAAAATGAAGAGAAAGGAGGCTTTCGTCGTCACTCCACCATTTGAAATGAATAATGCAATTCCTAAAAGTCTAAATGACGATGATATAATTACGCAAGATACTAATGTACACGGAAAATCTTTTGATGACGATGTTGTAACTTCAATAGAATCAAACGCAAATTACGAAAACATCGATCAAAAAGATTCAAATGAAAACAACGAATATGAAGCTCGTCTTCCCATAAATGATATGATGGACGTTATGAATAAACAAAGCCAATTAGTACAAAAACTAGCGGTACTATTGCAATCAAAAACTAACGATGAGCAAAATGACAAAAAAAGATCTACAACGGATAGAGGAAAGAAAAATGATAATACAAATAGTTGTAACAAAGTTTGTAAACAATCTTTAAGGCAAGAAGAAAACAATTGCGTAGAGGAAATGACATGTTTTACCACCCTTAGTCCATGAGTTCAAGTCTCACCCAAGACAGTAATATTTCCACTTTTAAATTTATTCTAAGCTTAATAGCATCGTTCGCAGACGTTTCTGCTTGTTAAAAATTAAATAAATTGCCACGAAATGTCCTCATCTCAGCATGTTGCTGGCGATTTCCAGCGCTGAGCTTCCGATGAGACCATCAAGCGAGAAGAATTACGGCAAAAAGAAAAGAGTGGTTGGAACAAATTTACCTAGAACGAATCTATCTGGTTCTAATGAGATTTATTATATTTTAAATGTCCCAGTGCTGGACACTGTCCAAATAGTTGCCAGTGCTACATACAATTTTTATTCTAAGCAATGTTTGTATATGGTAAACGGGCTGTTAACTATTGGGATTAGGGTGTTAAACACTAGGAACGTATTGACGTATTGAACGGACTGAGCGTTGATGGTCCTGCTCCTGTCTCTTCACAGACGTGCCGAAAAACTTATGGTTTTTCAAAATGCGAATTTTAATTATTTTGTGGTGAGGGTTCCGACTGAAATTAGCGACCAAGGAGGAGTTTTGGCCAAAGGGTGTCAAGTTCCGGCGGGTCCGCGGCCGGCTCCCTGACACTGCGGGGTTGCGTAATCCATCATAACGTGTTTTGCAGATTTCCATTTAGAGATATAGGTACTTATTATAATTATGTATGCTAGTTATAATGCTATGGACCACTAGTTGCTTGTTTTTCTCTCCTCATTTCATTACGTTTCATAAATGCACATCACTCTTCAAATTCATTTGTCCTTGCGTGTCAACTTATATTGTGTGTTATTGCAGCATCCAAATAAACGTTTTATTTATCTAACTTGTTTATTGTTTCGTTGACTTCTGTATTTCTTGAATTCGATTTAAGTTAGTTTAGCTATCAGTGCTATTTTAACCACTTGTCTATATATGATGATTTCATGAGGACCCTGATGAGTTTTTGCAGTCGTCTTGTTGCATTTAACTCAATAATATTTTTTTCTGCAGTTGTAGCACTACCGAGGTTTTAACCTACGATTTTTGACAACAACACACATAAGAAAGGTCGAGTTCAGTGAATCCAGAGTACTTAGAGTCGTCTCAAAGACAGAATATATAGTTAACAGATTTTTTGCCAATGTATCAAACTAACAAAATTCAGGGAGAAAATGCTAATTTCTGCTGAAGAACTCATTTTTATTTAGATTGAGTTTGATTTCATTCCATCATTATACTATTATATTAAATTAACTTTGGCTTAAAATTCAGAGTTTATGAAGTATTTTTTATATATCTGAATTGTAAATTTAATGCATTTCCCAAGCGTTAGTAAAATCTTGAAGTTAGATCTTTTGGTTTTCTGAAATGATGAAAAATTGAATGTTTTAATGGTCATTGATGATTATTAACAATTCCAATTGATTTTCTTCACCAATGGGGTTGGCAACTGTCAAGGGTTTATATAGATGGCGCCATCATAGCTTGCCCCTTTTTTGGCTGGCATCCAGGACATAAAATTCCATTAAAAAAACAATAATTTGACACATTTCTAGGGATTGACAGGGCAAGCTATGATGGCGCCATCTGCTAATTACTTCGACCGGCCAACCCTTTTGGCGAGGGGTCGCATAGGACCAGTGGCGCTGTCTCTGAGCCAACGGAGTAAGTAAACAGTACATGATGATCAATCGTACCGTAAGGTCCCGTTTCCTTGAAACGTTTATCTCGAATTACCTTTTTCATGTTTCAATTGATGCAAAGGTTGTCCATCGCAGTCCAACGCGGCAACGCAGCGAGCGTGATGGGCACCTTTGCGTCAGGGGCAGCCCGGGACGGGCTTCAGTAGGCTATTTTTTTATATTTATTTAGTTTATATTTATATTTAAGTTTAGTTTTTAATTCGTTTTATGTATTATTTTAATTATATATTTTAGGTTTGAAAGCTTCTTGAAAATATTTTATTTCTTCCTCTTGTTTCATCGTAGCTAATAAGAAAAGATCCTCAAGTGAAATGTCCGCATACAAAATTACTGTCCAACTATGTTCATTAACATCACTACATTATTGCAAATAAAATGTCTTGATTTAATAATTTAATCAATAACAAAATGTCTTTATCTTTGTGGAAACTCATCCATTTCCAAATCCACAGGTCAGCATTACGAAAACAAAAATAAATAAAGATTTGTTTTGTTTTATATGTCGTTCAATTCATGTAGTGCAAACGAAATAATAAACTTATTTTATTAAAAGATAAACTTATTTTATTGTTCCAATAAAGTATAAATAGGAAAATGAAAAAGTTTGCATATAGTTCTAAGTTACCGTGTGTTATTGTTGTAATGTTTTCTACTTGTATATCAATACTAATGTTTTTATTGACATGTAAGCTACTTTGACTATTATAGTAAATTAATTGATAGTTAATCATAATTCCACTTAAAGTACGCGCTTACGCATAGTAATGTAATTTCTTAAGTCTCACTCACCTCACTCACACTCACTCACTCACTCGACTGTGTTGTCACTCAACTGGACAACTCCATCCCGCATCGTGTGACCCCATCCCCAAGACAAAGTTTGGTTTTGCGAGCCACATAAGGGCATTTCATAATCCGGATAAGACTTATTGGTGGAGTGGAGTCGCCATTATCGGATACGGCAAGGAAGGAAGAGAGAGAATTTCTTAAGTTATTTACTTTTTTTCTAGTTATAAATAAAGTTTATATCATCTTTCCAGTCAACTACGGCGAATTGTATGGTGCCTACAGTGACAGATCGCTAAGAATAAATCATGATATAAAAGAAAAACTAAACCAATTCAGAATAAAGAGAAAAGAGGCGTTTATTGTCACTCCGCCATTTGAAATGAACACATTTAGTAAGATGTATGTTACTCCGGCTACAGTATCCAATGAAGCTTCAGATGAAGCCGAGACCAATATCGCCAGACCTGATAATGATGATAATATATACGATAAATCTGAAAGACATAAAAAAGATTACGATAGCAATGAAATTACAGAGAAAGGAGCAATGACAGAGAGAGAGCCTTTAGACGATAACGAAAATATGAATCTTAGAAATACGTATAGTTTACATACTAAACCCGTTAATAACATGGATATAATGATGCAAGTTATATCAAAACAAAATGACTTGGTTAAAAAAATAATAGCGCTATATAAAGCCGAAATCAAGCAGAAGCAGTTTCAGAAAATTTTAAATTCTGTACACAAGAAGAATAATAAACAATTGTTAAGACAGGCTAAAGATGGCACATCACCAGGCGATGATGGCACATCACCAGGCGATGATAGCACATCACCAGGCAATGGTGACACATCACCAAGCAATGGTGACACATCACCAGGCAATGGTGACACATCACCAAGCAATGGTGACACATCACCAAGCAATGGTGACACATCACCAGGCAATGGTGACACATCACCAGGCAATGGTGACACATCACCAGGCAATGGTGACACATCACCAAGCAATGGTGACACATCACCAGGCAATGGTGACACATCACCAAGCAATGGTGACACATCACCAGGCAATGGTGACACATCACCAAGCAATGGTGACACATCACCAGGCAATGGTGACACATCACCAAGCAATGGTGACACATCACCAGGCAATGGTGACACATCACCAAGCAATGGTGACACATCACCAGGCAATGGTGACACATCACCAAGCAATGATGACACAACACCAATCAGTACAGAAAAAACACCAAGCAGTACAGACACAACACCAAGCAGTACAGACACAACACCAAGCAGCGCAGACACAACACCCAGCGCAAGTAGTCAGACTGACGCGGGAAAGAGAGGGATGATGTCGATAGTAAGGATCGATGAAGCCGCAATTAAGAGGCAGCTTGTAAAGAACCCGTTCGTGAGACGAATACTAAACATGGCGCAGAAGAAGAGAGAAGAGTATATTAATAGGAGGAGGCAAGAGATGGCGCTGCAACGAAAAGGTTATACATAGAAGAGATACCAGGACGCTGGCCGCGTTCCCCCTCTGCACAGTGAGGCTGACTTTTTGTGCAAAAAAGAAGAAAAGATTATTGACAATATATTATTATCTATTTACGCTTACGCTCAGTGAAAAGAACACGAACCTAAGGGGCCTTAAGGTCGTACGATGAAAATGCACTTATATATATTGTACAGAATAAGAAACATTATCTATCGACCAAATTTTTTCGAAATCTGACAAAACAAATCGACAAGTATAAAAATCGGCCCGTTAAATGTAATCCACACGGGATGATAAAATCGGCCAACTTGATCAGAAAAGAAATTGTCGTCAATCTCCAATTTAATCACCAATTTTAGTTTTATGGTGATATTTGAGCGCTCTTAAAGAAACGCCCCCAAACGCGAATACTAGAGTCAAAAATTGGTATTCTTGCGTCCGCATCTCCATTTTATCGGTAATTTTGGAAATCAGCGACCCAGCTTCTTAAAGAGAATTCGAACCTACGGGGCCTTAAGAGGAAGACCAAAAGTAGCTTAACATACATATTCTATTACTTAACACAAATTTAACAGGCGGATCAAATCAGGCTGTGCGGACGCAAACCCAATGGGTTTGCGTTCGGACAATTTAATTAGATTGGCGAAAAATTGTCCCGTCTGGACTCCACATTATACATTCGTTCCAACCAACCTATCCAACCTAACACATGTGAAAGTATTTATTAAAAGTTTTTGGCAAAAATTTCATTTTTGGTACAAGCTTTTATCGCTGACTGTACTTTTCTTACGACAGACAACTAATACTCATCGAGACAATTCTAAAAACCCCTAACACAATTAGGTTGCGTTGTTTCATCACAGAGTTCCTATGGCCACCTCCTGTCTCCATCATCAGATCAGCTCGATGGTACCATAATATTGCATTGTCATCCGATTTATGCGTGCATGCAAAATTTCAGAATAGAATAGAATAGAATAGAATAGTTTTTTATTCGTAAACACACAGACAACAGACATACATTGAAAAAACATAGTGAAAAATAAAGTGTCACGAAATGGTCCCATCTCAGCATGTTGCTGGCGACTTCCAGCGCTGATCTTCCGATTAGACCATCAAGTGAGAAATAATCACGGAAGGTAACAGACAAAAAAATAAGTAAAGAAACATAAAATAAACCGAAAAATTGATTACACACATTTTACACAGCTAATACAAAAAAGAGATGAATTAAGTACACGGATTAACCGATCGAACTTGTACCATCCGGTCGGGTCACATCGTGGCGCGGCATTAGGCGCGCATAACTAGCGCCAGCGGTAGCTACACGAAATTAAATTCGATGACAGATTTGACAAACAATAAAGTGAGTGAATCTAATATAATATTATGTAAAATCTCAATCAGTTTTAACTTTTTAGTCATGAAAACAATGTTACAAAGTTGGCTAAAATACATAAACAAAAACAACACCAAAGTTAAACAAATAGAAACATAATGAAATGACACAGATAAAAAGGATGGCGTGTCGGGAATGGTGTCGACTCCTATGCGGAAGGAACAAGAACATTGTGGTAAGTAACAAAATTTACAATATAATACAACAATAGCAAGAGTCTTGACTACAAGCAGCTGGTTTCTAATCTGCAGGTTTCCTGGTTAAGCTGGTGATTGAGCATATACTGTTTGAGCTTTGTTTTAAAACTATATATACTTTGCAGGTTTCTCACTGGGGGCGGAATGTTGTTCCAACAGCGGGACGCAGAATATTTAAAGCTTCCTCGGAAAGCGGCTGAGGCATGACGCGGCGTCAACAGATGAATCCCACAATCACGGCGTTCGCGGAGCTTGATGCAAGATAGCTTGTTGAAGAGATATGAAGGAGTTTTATAGTTCAGTACGCCAAAGAGCAAACAAGCCAAGTGTAGTTTACGGCGGTGTTGCATTTTGAGGATGCTATGGCTATTCAGATATGGGGTCACGTGAGCTCTCAACGGAATATCGAAACAGAAGCGAGCACAGGCATTTTGAACACGCTGTATGAGTCGTTTAGTTTTTGCAAGAAGTCTTGGCCCAAACACAACATCCACGTAGTTCAGCTTTGATAGGACGAGTGATTAAATTAATTGAATGCGCAGGTTTTCACTTAAATATGGCCGAATTTTATATAGTACCTTAAGTTTATAAAAGCAACTCCTAATGGCCTCAGCGGTATGTTTCTCATATCGTAGTCCGCAGTCCATTATGAGACCTAAGTTACGCGCCTCATACACCCTCTCAACTGGTTTGTTCATTAGCAGAACATCCACTGAAATGCTGGCACCGGCCAGTTGCTGCTTGCTGCCAAACACAAGGTATTTTGTTTTGCTAGGGTTAAGTAGTAGGCAGTTTTGTGTAGCCCATCCAGCAATTCTGGTGAGATCTTCATTTAGTTTCCCTATGGTACTGTTGATATCGGCGGGCTTACATGATATATATACTTGTATGTCGTCTGCGTAGATGTGGTATTTGCAATGCGTGATGTGAGATGTAATATCTGCAGAATATAATATAAACAGGAGCGGGCCAATCACGGATCCTTGCGGAACTCCTCTAGTTAACTCGGCTTTCTCAGAAAAAAGTGAAGAACCATCACTGAGATGCACTTTTACAATTTGCGATCGGTTAGACAGATAGCTTGCAAACCACATTACAGTTTTATGGTCAAAACCATAGTAGCTCAACTTCGATAATAGCAGGTTAATATTCAAACAATCGAATGCCCTCGAAAAGTCGAGGAGTACTAAAAGTGTGCACATCCCCTTGTCTTGAGCATCCAAAATGTTATCAGTGACATCCAATAGAGCAGTCATTGTACTACGTCCTTTGCGGAAACCTGATTGGACATCTGGCAAAATATTGTTTTTTTCTAGGTAGGTGGTTAACTGTGAGCAGACAACTTTTTCCAATATTTTAGATAGGCAGGGTAGTATGCTTATGGGCCTAAGGTCTTTAGGCATGGTTGGGTTTGATACTTTAGGCAAGGGGTTTACTAATGCTAACTTCCAGATATCTGGAAAGGTGGATGTAACAATAGAGGTATTAATTAGGCTTGTAATGATGTCAATTGTGTATGGGAAAGTTAAGATAAGCATATTCAAATTTATCCCATCAAAACCCTCGGCGTTAGATTTTAGACATTTAATTATTTTGATAATCTGGCTAGAATTAATAGTGTCTAAGTGGAAAACAGAGTCACTGTGCTTATGGAACTCAAAATAAGTTAGCTGTGATATAGTGACACCTGTAGTTCCCGGCAGCTCTAGAAAATGTATATTTAAGATATCGGGGTTATTGAAAAAAGTAGGTAATTCTTTATCCTTTTTAGGCAAGACTGCTGATTTTAAGTTTTTCCATAAAGTTTTAGGTTCTTTTATTTTATTATTTATATTTTGTTTGAAATATGCAACTTTTTCAAAATATAAAGCTTTATTTCAGCTCAATCGGAAACCGGGAAGTGGATCAAATTTAACTTGCAAGATTTGATTACAGACCGACAGACAGACAACGGACAGGTGAAACTAAATAAAAGCTTGTAATAAAAATAGTTGACCTTTGGTAGTAAAGTTCACTCGTAATGACCATATCGAATCCGTATAGCCAATGACATAACCTGTTACGTTAAATTTGTGTTAAGTAATAGAATATGTATGTTAAGCTACTTTTGGTCTTCCTCTTAAGGCCCCGTAGGTTCGTGTTCTCTCACTCTCACTGAGCGTAAGCATGAGCGAGATGGATGTGCGTACTCGGCACCGCGGATAAGTTTTTGAATTTTAATTTGTTGCAAGTTTTAACAAAATAAAGAGTAATCGATGATGTCCCTCAAATATAAAATTGCGCATGTTTAGAAGAAATTTTCATATTTTAGCTTTTCTTCATAAATTGTTACAATTTTTTTAATCGCGAGGATTTAAAATGTCAACGAAAAAGGTGATAGATGATATTATTTAAGTTTAAATAGTTTAGCTTAAATAACTAGGTTTGTAGCCTTTATTCTTAGGCAGAGCCTTGAAGGCGAAACTTTTTTCGGCAACCGCAGCGAGCGGTGTAGCCGGTGTACCGCAATTAAGGTTATTACGAGTTTGAGTAATTCACCGACGCGCCCGTTAAGGGGCCTTTCGCACGACAATTATAGATAGATAGATAATTTCTTTATTCATACCCACGACATACATGGCATTGACAACATACATGGCATTGAAAAGTACAAGATAAGAACATACAAAACAACTTAATCACTAAAAACTATTACCTATTACTTTACGAAGCTGGGTCGCTGATTTCCAAAATTACCGATAAAATGGAGATGCGGACGCAAGAATACCAATTTTTGACTCTAGTATGTATTCGCATTTGGGGGCGTTTCTTTAATTAAAAGCGCTGAAATATCACCATAAAACTAAAATTGGTGATTAAATTGGAGATTGACGACAATTTCTTTTCTGATCAAATCGGCCGATTTTATCATCCCGTGTGGATTACATTTAACGGGCCGATTTTTATACCTGTCGATTTGTTTTGTTAGATTTCGAAAAAATTTGGTCGATAGATAAATTTCCCTCTGTACAATATAAGTGCATTTTCATCGTACGACCTTAAGGCCCCGTAGGTTCGTGTTCTTCTCTTCGTGTTCTGTTCCCCGTAGGTTAGTTTTTCCCATATTGCCTTAGATGGTGTATCCCTACCAGTCTGCTCTGACTTCCGGTACCTTGGGTCATTGATCCAAAGTGACGGAAACATCGACCGAGACGTGAAAAATAGAATAAATGTGGGATGGATGAAATGGCGACAGGTCTCTGGAACAACTTGCGATCCACGAATGCCCCTTAAACTTAAGGGGAAAATATACAGAACGATCGTGAGACCTGTTGTAATGTATGGATCAGAATGCTGGGCGTCGAAAGTAGCGGATGAAAGAAGAGTGCACGCAGCGGAAATGAGAATGCTGAGATGGATGTGTGGAGTGACGAGAAAGGATCGTATTAAGAATGAGTATATAAGAGGAAGTTTGAAAGTAGCTCCAGTAACGGAGAAAATGAGGAGTACTAGGTTAGCGTGGTATGGGCATGTAATGAGGAGGGATGAATGCCATATAGGCAAAAGAATGTTAGGGATGAATGTTGATGGACGGAGAGCGTATGGTAGACCCAAAAAACGATGGATGGATTGTGTGAAAGAGGATATGAGAAAGAAAGGAGTGAGTGCTGAGGAGACGAAAGACAGAGGAGAATGGAAGAGAAAAACATGTTGTGCCGACCCCACATAACGTGGGATAAGGGCAGGGGAAAGAAGAAGAGGTTCGTGTTCTTTTCACTGAGCGTAAGCGTAAATAGATAATAATATATTGTCAATAATCTCTTCTTCTTTTTGCACAAAAACTCAGCCTCACTGTGCAGAGGGGTGCTTTATCCATATGAAGCACCCCTCTGCACAGTGAGGCTGAGTTTTACCTACTAAAATGGTTATTCTCTTACATACGTATTTGAACGGTTAAAGATACATATATTAATTCACGCAACGCCGCATTTATAATAAAAGTTTTATTAAGAAATATTCAAAATGTCTAATTTTTGCGTTTTACTTGTTTTTATAAACTTGGGCATCTCAGAGTAGGGTGATAAAATATAGTCAATTAAGTGGATTTCTGCAAAATATCATTAGTTTTAGCAATATGTGAAAAAAGCTTTTGAATAAAATGATAATAAACCGATTTCTCGTTCCTTTTCTTATTTAAAAAAATATTCAAATAATTATTCGAATATCTCGTCAGAAAAAGTCGAATATTCGAATATCTCGTCAGAAAAAGTCGAATATTCGAATACCTGAAAGTTCGAATATCTGCAATCCCTAACCGCAATTAAGGTTATTACGAGTTTGAGTAATTCACCGACGCGCCCGTTAAGGGGCCTTTCGCACGACAATTATATAGATAGATAGATAATTTCTTTATTCATACCCACGACATACATGACATTGACAACATACATCGCATTGAAAAGTACAAGATAAGAACATGCAAAACAACTTAATCACTAAAAACTATTAACTATTACTTTATGAAGCCCTGTGTCGTGGCACTAGCAGGAGATCTAAGGTCCCGTTTTCTAAGGGGACCTTGCATTTTGGAGACAAAGCAAACCGCTTGGAACAGGTGTTCCTGGGGGTGACCTGAGCTGATTAAGCCCGGTTGCCAGGAGGTTCCCCCCAGTAGGTGGGCAGGGGAGGGGGGGTAAAAGTGCCTCCGGCGCGCCTCACTCTAAGCTTTATATCTGCATACATCTCGCAACTATATCAAGTTTGGTGTCATTTTCGTATAATTCGAGGATGAAGAATTCATTTCTGTGACTAAATTTTCACTCACCCATACAAAAAATTCGAAAAATTCAAAATTCAAAAAAAATCTTTAGATTTTTTTTTTCGAAAATCCTCTACACAATGGATACTATGAGGATTTGCTCTAGAAAAAAAATACCTGTGAATAGCCCAGTTCTCCTACTATACAGAATAGTAAACTTGTCAAACATTTTTTTTCATAACTCTGTTAAAAAAATGTTTTGTGTCGCGCGGCGTACTTGCACTGTAAGAGTGGTATGCAACGTTTAGGATTTTTAAGTATGTTTAGATGATTTCTGATAAGTTGTTATTCTTCTGGTGGTAGATTACATTAATATATTACTTCTGGACGTGATATATATACAAATATAAATGAAATATATAAATAAAGATGTTGGGAAAACTTTCGCTAATAGAGTTAAGTATTATAAATGTGATAAAATTAACATAGGAGATGTTTGACAAAAAATGCGGGTTAAAATAAGATCTTATATTGTTCGTAATTGCCATTACATACCCATGGGACTGTGCATTTTAGGTTTTTTTAACGCAGTTGCACCTCCCTGCGCATTTTGTTTTGCAGCGGCAACGAATAAGCTCTAAACAAGCAGCAGCCGCCGCAGGTAGGCTTGTCCATATGGGCTCCCAATAACCTTGTTGTTTGGACCAGCCCCAATCAGCAGGGCACGGTGGCTGTTGCTGAGGGGCTATAATCTGTCCCCAAACATAGACCAAATCGCGCCGTGCGCCATACACCGCCGTGTCGCCGAAATAATTTTCAACCAGGTTGACAAGGTGCAGAAAACCCTAGAGGCAAAGCAAACCGCTCTATGTACGTTCCTTGATGTTGAAGGTGCTTTCGACAATACGTCCACAGAGACAATACTCAATGGTATGAAATCAAAGGGAGTAGACGAAACCACCAGATGGCTACATAGCATGCTCTCAAACAGAGTAGCCACTCTGACCATAAATACTATATATAGAGCATGAATTTTATACCACTAAAGGGTGCCTACAAGGAGGCGTTTTATCCCCACTATTATGGACCCTAGCAGTGGACCAACTTCTTGCAATCATGTCAGGCCAAGACTTTGATACACAAGGATATGCCGACGACCTTGTAGTCATCGTCAAAGGCCCTTGCCTCAACACAATATCCAACCTAATGCAAGGAGTTCTAAGCACGATATTCAAATGGTGTAGAGAAAATGACTTGTCCATTAATCCGAGCAAGACTGTAATAGCCATTTAACCATTCACAAGGAAACGGAAGCTAGATAAACTCACAAAACCAAGACTTAATGGACAAATAATACCGTTCTCGGTAGAGGTCAAGTATCTAGGGGTCACCTTTGACCAAAAGTTAACTTGGAACCCTCACCTGAGAAACATTATACAAAAAGTGAAAATGGCCATGTGGTCATGCTGTCGAATGGCAGGAGCAAGATGGGACTTAAGATCCAAATTGCTATGTGGTTATACACAGCGGCCTCCGCAGTCCGGTGTAACAAAACCAGCCAAAAGACAGCAATAGACACTCTAAACAGCCTGCAACGCACGGCTTGTTTAACAGTAACAGGCGCCTACTCCTCGACACCGGGAGCGGCCCTAGATGCACTGCTGGACATCATACCACTCCACTTGCAGGTGCAAAAGGAGGCCAAGCAGTGCGTCTACAGAATATGCACGCTAAACAGGCCAAAATGGCGCTCTCAGGCATTAACCAATCTAAAGGCCTGGGTTTTTGCGAATAGAGCCCTTAGCATGCCCACTGATGACGCTCACACCGAATGTCATCTCACCAAACTGTACACAGTAGAAATACCTCCTAGAGACAAATGGATCAACAACCAAATGTACGTCGAAGAGGAAAGCCACATCTGGTATACAGATGCTTCCAAGAAAGGCAATGATGTAGGATGTGGGATCTATGGTGAGAGATCTAAGCTCAGAGCTAGCGTTAGCATGGGCACATTGGCCTCAATCTTCCAGGCAGAAGTCTTCGCCGTCAACAAATGTGCGGAGATCAACCTGGATAGAAACCTAAGACACCAGCTTATCTACATCAACTCAGACAGCCAGGCTGCTCCGCTGGCACTAGAATCCCTTGAGTCAAACTCAAAACTAGTCCAGAACTGTAAAACAAACCTAATGCACTGGTTTACTCCAACAAAGTTACACTTAGATGGGTACCAGGGCACTCCGACATTAACGGAAACGAAGAAGCGGACAAACTTGCTAGAAAGGGCGCAGACACACCCCTGGTCGGCCCAGAACCCTTCTGTGGAAGCACAAAACGAGATGCATATTCTCTGCTCAGCAACTTAGAAAAAACGAGAGGAATCGATTGGTGGAAGTTCGTTAAAGAACAAGAACACTCGAAAGCTCTGATCAAAGGGTTCAACAGCAAAACTGCTAAGGAGCTTTTAAGACTCAAAAGGCACAAAACCTGCGCCGTGACCAGAATACTGACAGGACACTGCAAGTTGAACAAACATATATGTTTCAAATTGGCAAGAAACAACTCTGTCAGGAGTCAGAGGAGACTGCAATGCACATTCTCTGTTCTTGTGGACTACTAATGTCAAAAAGAAGTACCTACCTAGGGCGACACGTAGTGCAACCCTATGAGGTACAAAACATTACGGCCCAAAGAATCTGGAACTTTCTGGATGCAACGGGCATTAGTAATGAACTTAAAGGGCCGTCACAATAGATCAATGCTGGTCAATGCGACACTCAAAGGCCCACAACACCACAATAATAATAATAATGTCCCGCGGGGGCAGCTTGTGGCGAGCTGACAGTGAGTGACGACACCGCGGACCCCTATTCCAGAGGGCCCTGTCATCTGGCCCTCGCCTCTGTGCTTGCCTTGATTGGCCGGCCAGAATGGAGTCGCAAGAGAGGGACCTATGCTCCAGGTTCGAAGTGTAAAATGTCATAACGCCGGCGGCCTGCTGAACGGATTACCGGGATCTGGCTACCGCAGACTCACCTCTCGACAACCTCACAGCCACTCCAAAGTGTGTGTTGCCCTGTTGTCGCACTGTGCGGGGCCCACTACGGCGAGCGGCGGGCGAGTCACCACCTGTCATTTACAATTTTGAGACTGATTGTCACGGCAGGTGTCCGCTAGTCTCTCCCATAGCCCATTATCCAGTCCATCCAACTTTCAAATCTATAGCCCATGACC
This sequence comes from Cydia splendana, assembly GCF_910591565.1. Classification (NCBI taxonomy): domain Eukaryota; kingdom Metazoa; phylum Arthropoda; class Insecta; order Lepidoptera; family Tortricidae; genus Cydia; species Cydia splendana. The sequence goes on from NC_085983.1 coordinate 9,688,592, forward strand.
TTAGTTCCCATCGCAGCACAAAAGTGCTGCACTGTAATAGTCTTTGCTCCTGGCGGGGACCATCTCCGGATGTATCACATTGTGCGTTCGGGGATAGTATTCACCACATCTATCCCTTGCTTTTAGATTAACGTGCCTTAAAGGGCCTCTGCGCTATTGGCTTCGTCCCCACGTACGCCTCCCAAAGGTCCGGGACCCCATGGTCCCGAGATATGGAAAAGACATGCAAATAATAATGTTAATTTTATCATATTTATAATACTTAACTCTGTTGGCGAAAGTTTTCCCAACATCTTTATTTATATATTTAATTTATATTTGTATATATATCACTTCCAGAAGTAATTTATTAATGTAATCTACAACCAGAAGAATAACAACTTATCAGAAATCATCTAAACATACTTAAAAATCCTAATCGCTGCATACCGCTCTTACAATGCAGGTACGCCGCGCGACACAAAACAAGTTTTTTTTAACAGAGTTATGAAAAAAAATGTTTGACAAGTTTACTATTCTGTATAGTAGGATAACTGGGCTATTCACAGGTATTTTTATTCTAGAGCAAATCCTCATAGTTAAATTTTTTTAGAGGATTTACAAAAAAAAAATTAAAAGTTTTTTTTTAATTTTGAATTTCTCGAATTTTTTGTATGGGAGAGTGAAAATTTAGTCACAGAACTGAATTCTTCATCCTCGAATTACACGAAAAAGACACCAAACTTGATATAGTTGCGAGATGTATGCAGATATAAAGCTTAGAGTGAGGCGCGCCGGAGGCACTTTTACCCCCCCTCCCCTGCCCACCTGCTGGGGGGAACCTCTTGGCAACCGGGCTTAATCAGCTCAGATCACCCCCAGGAACACCTGTTCCAAGTGGTTTGCTTTGTCTCCAAAATGCAAGGTGGTGGACCTTAGATCTCCTGCTACACAGAAAAGGCGCTGCCTCAGCATTGTGATGCGGCAACATAAGAGCTATGGGACATATTTTTGAATATGATGAGTGCATCCATATTTTTAGATTTTTACACTTGACTGTCCATGAAATGTTTCGTGTCATATAACCAAATCTTAAATTACCTTACGAAGGTCGATGGCATCGCAAAGTATGTGAATGCGAAGACCGGATTCATCCTGAGGGTCGCGAAATTGGGATCTCGACACAATGCGAATTTTAATTCGTTTGTGGTGAGCGTTCCGACTGAACATCTAGCGACCTTCACCAAGGAGGAGTTTTGGCCGCAGGGTGTCAAGTTTCGGCGGTTCCGCGGCCGGCTCCCTGACACTGCGGGGTTGCGAACTGCATCGAAGCCATTCGCAACCATAATGTGATTTGTAACGTTTAGTTTTAAAATATATTATTATAATATGTATGCTAGTTTAAGGCATTTATCTAAGAGTCACTAGTTGCCTCAAATAAAAAAATCATTTCATTTCAAATCCTTTTAAAATGAGGGCGTAATTTCGATTGTATGGCGGATAGATTTGTGTAAACATAAAAAGGCAAGTGCCCCATTAACCGCAGTCGTGATGCGACATCACGCGCCGGGTCCGAAGGATCGGCCCGGCCTTCGCTAATGCTCATTGTCTTTCAATACGAATAAATTACTTAATAAATGAGCGTTTCTTTTATTTTTTGCCATTTTTATATATTGTGACCTTTTTTGCCACTTTTGTGTTATTTCTAGTCAGGATCGCGATCCCTTTTCATCCTTATAGGAGAAAAAAGGTGTCCTAAAATTTCCATACATTTTTCAAACTTTCCTTTTTGTTACCGCCGTACAAAGTATATGGGGAAATGGTAACACAATAGGAAAAAAACTCTGGGACATTTTTTATCCCATTAGGATCGAAAGAGCCACAAAAGTGGCAAAAAAGGTCACAATATACAGGGAGGTCCAAACCTAGATGTCCAAAAATTTTTTTTAGATTCCTCACGTCGTGGGCTATCAGAATATACCCCATGTATGTTAGCCGATTTTTCGTAGATTTCGAGTTATGATTTTTTTTACTTTTGACTTTTGTTACGAAATTCCAGGGTTCCCATGCATGGTGGCTAAAAAATAACTGCATTCCCGTTGCCAGGGAGGTTTTGGGATTTCTGAGCAACTTTTACTATGGGACCTACACCAAAATGGCGAAAAAAAGTTTCATACATTTGTTGCTGGTCCATTCTCTATGGGAGGGTAATTTTTTTTTTCGCGATTTCGGGGTTGGTCCCGTAGTAAAAGTTGCTCAGTATAATCCCAAAACCTCCCTGGCAACGGGAATGCAGTTATTTTTAGGCCATCCTGTATAAGCATTATACATTTTTTTTTCTTTTTTGTCGAGAACGATGTTTTCATCTGTGTTCTACCTCTATATAGCACAACCCACCCTTTTGAACCCACGATTTATGACTTACGGCCACCACACCTTAAAGGATGACTCACGTTAGACCGGGCCGTGTCCGGGCCGGAGCTTCCGGAGCTTACTTTTCTATGACATGACAGGCGATCAAGTGATGCTTTCCATAGAAAACGATGCGCCGGAAGCTCCGGCCCGGACACGGCCCGGTCTAACGTGGGTCATCCTTTAAAGGGACCTTTGTCGATGGCGCTTACGCAATTATTAATGAGGCTCCGATATAAATACAATGCCGCGCGACGCTGTGCGGCGTAAGCGCCATCGACAATAAGGTCCCTTTTCATAGATAATGCCCCATATGATTTGATTGTGATGTTCAATCACTCACTTTTGCAAGGAAAATGACAGATACGGCAGCGGCATTAGAATATGAATATTCATTTTGTCATTCTTACTCATCCGCATAACGTTTTTATAAAAAAGTAACACGTTTGATTTATTACCATTCCGTTCCTGCCCCGCTCTACTGAATCAATCAAAATCAAACCCGGTTGCAAATGTCAATAAAGAATTTAAAAACCATTAGTCCTATACAATACACAGATCTTTAGATCAATACACGCTTAACCTTTTAACCATTTCACATTCCTTTCTATAGTCTGTATCTTTAGGTATTTAAATAAAAGTAAACAAACAATTTGTAAATTTTCGGGTAGTTATAACATTTACTGTTTAACCGACCAATTACAAAACCGCCTGGATGAGTCACTGAACGACCTGACTTTAACCTACATTATTTGATCGTGTATGTTTTCATCCACCCTCAACTGGCTTAAGGAGCTATTTGAGGGTAGATTTTGATTACTTTTATTTAAATACCTAAAGATACAGAGTATAGTCATTCGATTTCGAACCTTAATGCTTATAGTAAAGAGGCGTTTTTGTTTTAGGTATGTTTCCGCTACGAACCAATCGCGCTATTCATAAACGCGTTACGGGACTGAATTATAGTTCGTTTTTTTTAGCATTAGAAATAAGGTAAACAATCTTGATGTGTCTTTTAATTGAAAAACACATTTTAAAAATAAGTTACGGCAAATATGTAACAATTATGAATCTAATACGATCATTTATATTCTTCTGCTTTCATAAGTAATAGTTACTGATTTTTAAAAAGCGTTTTTCAATTAAAAGACATGTCAAGATCGCTTACCTTCTTTCAAGTTCGTTCTAATGCTAAAAAAAACGAACTATAGCTATGAATCGTTTGTTTTTGTCTATCATTTTGACTTTGTATTTCTAAGAAAGGAATAAAACATAATTTAACTAAATCAGGCCCGTAAAGTTTTATGAATAACCGTAAGACGTTTCCTTTTGAGTTTTCAATGAAAAATATCAAAATCAATCTCATAACGGCCTTGAGCACAAATAATCACTTTCCAGTTCTAAAATTGACCACAATCTGTTCGTAAGATCATTGTCGAAAAGGTCGCAGCTCGCTGTGAGGCAACGCCCTGTATAAGTTCACATTGCTGAGATCCATTGTAAAATTTAAAAGTACTAAGTCTCATAAATAAACTTAAAATTAATAATATAAACTTACAAATAACCATATACTATATCGGGTGGAACAGAACGAGGGACTTTTATGCAAACGGGGAATTGTTTAGGCTACGTACATTATTTTTCACTTGAGATACAGTGTGTTAACAGCCCATCAACGTGCACACTAGCGCCGCTGTCAAAAAGTATTTAAATACAAAATACAGTACGTAGCGCCCCCTTTTTTTTTAAATATCTATCGTTAAATTTAAATAATCACGATTGTTTAGCAGTGGCGCTAGTTTGCACGTTGATGGCACCATTCACTAACCCGGGGTTTACCGGTTAAACCTTTGCGTTACCATAGTTACCAGTACAATTTGACACTAGGTTAACGATTTAACCGGTTAACCCCGGGTTAGTGGGATGGTGCAAGTGCCGCTAAGCATTAGTGCAATAATCTGTATGTTTCATCACTCTAGCAACTATATACTATTAATGACATGACATATGTCAATTTAAAATGTAAATAACTTTGTAAGGTTGTCACTGATATTAAAATATTTAATTTTAATGTTTTTAATCCAGCTTTAAGATTATAATAACTCGATTGTAGAACTTAAATAACACTATCCTTTCAGCTCAGTCCCTAGAAATGTTCCATCCTGTATATTTACGGACCGCATCGTTCACTTGTAATAACACCTTTTACGAGCATATGTGATGAAAAGTTATATAATATCATTGATGTAAACAAAGATGGCCGACGCGTATTAAAAAGGCATCAATAGGGAATATTACGCAAAACTCTGCGTAGAGCGCGTCACTAGGTCAATCACATGGCCTACCGTGAAACACGACATTCACGACAATCGAAAGTTCAGTTTCTGCCTCTCTATCACTCTTGCCTATTCGGTCGATAGAGACGCAGATAAAGAAATTTCAATTTTCGCGTTTCGCGGTAGGCCACCTGTAAACAAACAGCCTTGATGCATGCATGCATGTCATAGTGAAAGCTTGTCAAAAAACTGTTTTAGGCCTAGTATGTATACAGCTTGACATAAAGAGTAGAAATTAAAAAGTGGCAACACTGTAGTGTCGTCCCGTTTTCGACACTACAATGTTGCCACACGTGTCGGAAGCCGGTGTTGCTCGAAGGTTGCCACTTTTTAATTTCTACTATTTTTTGCCAAGCTGTAAGTTACTCTATGGTTTAATAAACAAATTAGTGCTGCACTCTGGCGGCAGAACATTGCAGTAATACTCCCTATAGTGAAGCAAGCAGTTTCACACAACAATTATCGGGTGTAGCAGCACGTGTCATTGCTCTATAGTCTATTGGATAACACTTTAATTGTTAGCTATGCAAATGCAGGCTTATGAAATTGATTGAAGATGGAAGAAATACTTATGAACATTGAATAATTTTACGGTTTAGACTCACTTGTTTTAAGTCACTCGCGCGACATGTTTCGGAGAGCCTAGGTCTCCTTTCTCAAGCACTAACAGTGAATCACAGTGTAACAGTGAAGTGAGTCTAAAACGTAAAATTATTCAATGTTAGTATGTCTCACAACATTTTAAATTCGAATACTTATGAAATGCATTAAGGATGACACACTAGACCGGGCCGTGCCCGGGCCGAGGCGTCCGACATGTCATTTTCTATGACGGGTCGGTGATCACGTGGCGCTTTCCATATAACACGAAGCGCCGGAAGCTCCGGCCCGGTCTAGCGTGAGTCTCCTTAAAACGACCATTTTACAAAATGTTGCCGACGGTCCCTAGGGATACATAGGGGCCTTTCGGATCCTCCGGATATCAATTTTCAACATGTTAAGTCTAATAAACCGGCCAAGTGCGAGTCGGACTCGCACACGAAGGGTTCCGTACCATTATCTATAAAAACGGTCACCCATTCAAGTACTGACCCCGCCCGACGTTGCTTAACTTGTTGTTATAGCGGCAACAGAAATACATCATCTGTGAAAATTTCAGCTGTCTAGCTATCACAGATCACGAGATACAGCCTGGTGAGTGGTGACAGACGGACGGACGGACGGACGGACAGCGGAGTCTTAGTAATAGGGTCCCGTTTTACCCTTTGGGTACGGAACCCTAAAAAGAAAGATTCAAAACGGCTATACCATTTATTGAATTTTGATTAGGTACCTACGGATTAAGACTAGGGCTTCCGGATTTTTTTGCCCTTGGGTCCTTTTTTAGCAGGAGATCTAAGGTCCCGTTTTCTAAGGGGACCTTGCATTTTGGAGACAAAGCAAACCGCTTGGAACAGGTGTTCCTGGGGGTGACCTGAGCTGATTAAGCCCGGTTGCCAAGAGGTTCCCCCCAGTAGGTGGGCAGGGGAGGGGGGGTAAAAGTGCCTCCGGCGCGCCTCACTCTAAGCTTTATATCTGCATACATCTCGCAACTATATCAAGTTTGGTGTCATTTTCGTATAATTCGAGGATGAAGAATTCATTTCTGTGACTAAATTTACACTCACCCATACAAAAAATTCGAAAAATTCAAAATTCAAAAAAAATCTTAAGATTTTTTTTTTAGAAAATCCTCTACAAAATGTATACTATGAGGATTTGCTCTAGAAAAAAATACCTGTGAATAGCCCAGTTCTCCTACTATACAGAATAGTAAACTTGTCATACATTTTTTTTCATAACTCTGTTAAAAAAAATGTTTTGTGTCGCGCGGCGTACTTGCATCTTGCATTGTAAGAGTGGTATGCAACGTTTAGGATTTTTAAGTACGTTTAGATGATTTCTGATATGTTGTTATTCTTCTGGTGGTAGATTACATTAATTAATTTCTTCTGGACGTGATATATATACAAATATAAATTAAATATATAAATAAAATTGTGGGGATAACTTTCGCTAATAGAGTTAAGTATTATAAATGTGATAAAATTAACATAGGAGATGTTTGACAAAAAATGCGGGTTAAAATAAGATATTATATTGTTCGTAATTACCTTTACATGCCCATGGGACTGTGCATTTTAGGTTTTTTTAACGCAGTTGCACCTCCCTGCGCATTTTGTTTTGCAGCGGCAACGAATAAGCTATAAACAAGCAGCAGCCGCCGCAGGTAGGCTTGTCCATATGGGCTCCCAATAACCTTGTTGTTTGGACCAGCCCCAGTCAGCAGGGCATGGTGGCTGTTGCTGAGGGGCTATAATCTGTCCCCAAACATAGACCAAATCGCGCCGTGCGCCAAAAACCGCCGTGTCGCCGAAATAATTTTCAACCAGGTTGACAAGGTGCAGAAAACCCTAGAGGAAAAGCAAACCGCTCTATGTGCGTTCCTTGATGTTGAAGGTGCTTTCGACAATACGCCCACAGAGACCATACTCAATGGTATGAAATCAAAGGGAGTAGACGAAACCACCAGATGGGTACATAGCATGCTCTCAAACAGAGTAGCCACTCTGACCATCAATACTATATATAGAGCATGAATTTTATACCACTAAAGGGTGCCTACAAGGAGACGTTTTATCCCCACTATTATGGACCCTAGCAGTGGACCAACTTCTTGCAATCATGTCAGGCCAAGACTTTGATACACAAGGATATGCCGACGACCTTGTAGTCATCGTCAAAGGCCCTTGCCTCAACACAATATCCAACCTAATGCAAGGAGCTCTAAACACAATATTCAAATGGTGTAGAGAAAATGACTTGTCCATTAATCCGAGCAAGACTGTAATAGCCATTTAACCATTCACAAGGAAACGGAAGCTCGATAAACTCACAAAACCAAGACTTAATGGACAAATAATACCGTTCTCGGCAGAGGTCAAGTATCTAGGGGTCACCTTTGACCAAAAGTTAACTTGGAACCCTCACCTGAGAAACATTATACAAAAAGTGAAAATGGCCATGTGGTCATGCTGTCGAATGGCAGGAGCAAGATGGGGCTTAAGATCCAAATTGCTATGTGGTTATACACAGCGGTAGTGAGGCCAATTGTCACCTAAGCCTTCGCAGTCTGGTGTAACAAAACGAGCCAAAAGACAGCAATAGACACTCTAAACAGCCTGCAACGCACGGCTTGTTTAACAGTAACAGGCGCCTATTCCTCGACACCGGGAGCGGTCCTGGATGCACTACTGGACATCATACCACTCCACTTGCAGGTGCAAAAGGAGGCCAAGCAGTGCGTCTACAGAATATGCACGCTAAACAGGCCAAAATGGCGCTCTCAAGCATTAACCAATCTAAAGGCCTGGGTTTTTGCGAATAGAGCCCTTAGCATGCCCACTGATGACGCTCACACCGAATGTCATCTCACCAAACTGTACACAGTAGAAATACCTCCTAGAGACAAATGGATCAACAACCAAATGTACGTCGAAGAGGGAAGCCACATCTGGTATACAGATGCTTCCAAGAAAGGCAATGATGTAGGATGTGGGATCTATGGTGAGAGATCTAAGCTCAGAGCTAGCGTCAGCATGGGCACATTGGCCTCAATCTTCCAGGCAGAAGTCTTCGCCGTCAACAAATGTGCGGAGATCAACCTGGATAGAAACCTAAGACACCAGCTTATCTACATCAACTCAGACAGCGAGGCTGCTCCGCTGGCACTAGAATCCCTTGAGTCAAACTCAAAACTAGTCCAGAACTGTAAAACAAACCTAAATGCACTGGTTTACTCCAACAAAGTTACACTTAGATGGGTACCAGGGCACTCCGACATTAACGGAAACGAAGAAGCGGACGAACTTGCTAGAAAGGGCGCAGACACACCCCTGGTCGGCCCAGAACCCTTCTGTGGAAGCACAAAACGAGATGCATATTCTCTGCTCAGCAACTTAGAAAAAACGAGAGCAATCGATTGGTGGAAGTTCGTTAAAGGACAAGAACACTCGAAAGCTCTGATCAAAGGGTTCAACAGCAAAACTGCTAAGGAGCTTTTAAGACTCAAAAGGCACAAAACCTGCGCGGTGACCAGAATACTGACTGGACACTGCAAGTTGAACAAACATATATGTTTCAAATTGGCAAGAAACAAGATGCGACATGCAGGTTCTGTCAGGAGTCAGAGGAGACTGCAATGCACATTCTCTGTTCTTGTGGACTACTAATGTCAAAAAGAAGTACCTACCTAGGGCGACACGTAGTGCAACCCTATGTATGAGGTACAAAACATTACGGCCCAAAGAATCTGGAACTTTCTGGATGCAACGGGCATTAGTAATGAACTTAAAGGGCCGTCACAATAGATCAATGCTGGTCAATGCGACACTCAAAGGCCCACAACACCACAATAATAATAATAATGTCCCGCGGGGGCAGCTTGTGGCGAGCTGACGGTGAGTGACGACACCGCGGACCCCTATTCCAGAGGGCCCTGTCATCTGGCCCTCGCCTCTGTGCTTGCCTTGATTGGCCGGCCAGAATGGAGTCGCAAGAGCGGGACCTATGCTCCAGGTAGTGATGGGTAGGACATCAATTTAAAATGAGTTTGTATGAGTACCTCATTTTCTAAAATGAGGTGTTACAATGTCTTACTTCAAATGAGGTGAGGTACTAGCATATTTTCAGCGTCGACTATTCTATTAATCCAACGGGCCAATGGTGACAAAAATATTTAATGTATATACATATTTATGTATTCATCACTTCCTTTATAAATAAATAAATAATAATAATTAAGGAGTGCAATTCTGGAGGTCAAGAATATAACTTATAGGAGAAAGATCCCACATAGTAACTTAATTTGCTGCTTTTATGAAACTTGTTCTAATTTAGCTCTTTTTTATTGTTAGATTGTTTAGTCCTCCTCCTTGCTACTTGATATAATTTTAAGTATAATAATCACTAGCGAGAGCGACCCGCTCCGGCTTCGCACGGGTTAGCAAATTATACATACACCTAAACCTTCCTGAAGAATCACTCTATTGATAGGTGAAAACCGCATGAAAATCCGTCCAGTCGTTTTTGAGTTTATCGCGAACATACAAACAAACACACATACAGACAGACGCGGCGGGGGACTTTGTTTCATAATATGTAGTGATATATTTCATAATTCTTGTACCTATTAACCATAAAACTACCACATTTTTAACAAACTAAGGAGAACAAATTCAATAATTTCACAAGTCATTATTATATAGAAGTGACAAACTTACCACCTCAGATAATTTAACAGTAATATCATCAATATGATATTAAACAAAGCACCATTCGCGCCGGCCGCCGCCGGCTACATTTACATTTCATTTTTTCATGCAAAAGGCACCAAGGAAGATCCGCGGGTAAATTTAATGGCGAAAACGATGTCCATATTTTGTTATTTTGGTATAATTATAAGAATTATTACTAGGTATTAGGTATTAGAGAACTAAAATTAGCTACAACGACGTACGAACAAAATAAATATAAATATGTCAAAATCATAAACGTTTACAAATAATGTTAATAAAAAGTATTGCAAATTCAAATCGTTATAATTTACATCTACATGTTTATTTTACCTATGCAAATTATACTTACTTTTTATTTAATAAACTTGAAACTTATTGAAATGATCATATATTGTGTACGCTACAGTAATTTATTTCAATAATATTTTAGTCACTAAAGGATTACTGTTTCTAAGCAAGCTTCGTAAATGCCTGTCTGGTATACAGAGGGCCTACCGCGAACCACGTTTAACGTGTTGCCTCCCTGTCACACTTACGTACGAATTTATAAGTGCGACAAAGAGGCAACACTTCGGACGTGGTTCGCGGTAGACCCTCAGAGTGCGTACCGCGATCCATGTTCGTCATGTTGCCTCCCTGTCACACTTACGTACGAATTTACAAGTGCAACAGAGAAGCAACACGTCGAACTTCCTTTTGGTGACAGATTCCTCGCGCCATTTTGACAAGTAAGTTAGGATCAAAAAGGCTTAAGATGTATGAAAGCTTGCAGCGCTTACGCTTGTTGTCTTTCGTGTTTAATTTTTAACGTATTTTCGGTGGTGACGCGAGGCGATATTGAAGTACGGCGCGTGTCTGTCTCACTCCCTCTTTGGGTATTTCTAATTCATTGTTTCATTTTGAAAGGATTTTTGAGGTGTTCATGTCACAGAGAGGCAGTGAGTGGTACAAACTCAACGCATTTCTCGGTGGACCTTTTGTCGTTGCAATAAGGTTTGTAGTTCGGCAGTTGACAGTGTGGGCCATTACTCGTTTCTTCATTTGAGACATTTTGAGTTTTGAATGTCGGCGAGCAGGCGAGCACCTCGTGCCATCCAGGGACTCTTTTGCAAGTTGTGAGGAGTGTATGAGTTTTTGAGGTTCGCGAGTGAATTTGAAAGGATAAGAGTTTTTTGAAATTTGAAGTGTGTGAATGATTTGTGTGGCAAGAGGTGTTTGTGATGCGCGCGAGTAAATGAGTAAAATGAATAGAGGAGTGAAGTAAGACAATTTTGCGGTATGAAGTACTGCGACAAATTAACAAAATGAGTGGTACAAATGAGGTGCCTCACGAGTGAGCGACTCAACACTAGCTCCAGGTTGGAAGTGTAAAATGTCATAACGCCGGCGGCCTGCTGAAATTACTGGGATCTGGCTACCGCAGACTCACCTCTCGACAACCTCACAACCACTCCAAAGTGTTGCCCTGTTGTCGCACTGTGCGTGCGGCCATTGCGGGGCCCACTCAATGAGTTGGCGAGTCACCACCTGTCATTTACAATTTTGAGACTGATTGTCACGGCAGGTGTCCGCTAGTCTCTTAGTTCCCATCGCAGCACAAAAGTGCTGCACTGTAATTGTCTTTGCACCTGGCGGGGACCATCTCCGGATGTATCACATTGTGCGTTCGGGGATAGTATCCACCACATGTATCCCTTGCTTTTAGATTAACGTGCCTTAAAGGGCCTCTGCGCTGTTGGCTTCGTCCCCACGTCCGCCTCCCAAAGGTCCGGGACCCCATGGTCCCGAGATATGGAAAAGACATGCAAATAATAATGTTAATTTTATCAAATTTATAATACTTAACTCTGTTGGCGAAAGTTTTCCCAACATCTTTATTTATATATTTAATTTATATTTGTATATATATCACTTCCAGAAGTAATTTATTAATGTAATCTACAACCAGAAGAATAACAACTTATCAGAAATCATCTAAACATGCTTAAAAATCCTAAACGCTGCATACCGCTCTTACAAAGCAGGTACGCCGCGCGACAATAAACATTTTTTTTAACAGAGTTATGAAAAAAAATGTATGACAAGTTTACTATTCTGTATAGTAGGAGAACTGGGCTATTCACAGGTATTTTTTTTCTAGAGCAAATCCTCATAGTTTAAATTTTTTAGAGGATTTACGAAAAAAAAATTAAAAGATTTTTTTTTAATTTTGAATTTCTCGATTTTTTTGTATGGGTGAGTGAAAATTTAGTCACAGAACTGAATTCTTCATCCTCGAATTACACGAAAAAGACACCAAACTTGATATAGTTGCGAGATGTATGCAGATATAAAGCTTAGAGTGAGGCGCGCCGGAGGCACTTTTACCCCCCCTCCCCTGCCCACCTGCTGGGGGGAACCTCTTGGCAACCGGGCTTAATCAGCTCAGATCACCCCCAGGAACACCTGTTCCAAGCGGTTTGCTTTGTCTCCAAAATGCAAGGTGGTGGACCTTAGATCTCTAGAGACCGACACGTCTTGCTTAATCCGTCTAGTATTCATAGCAATTAAATTTACTTTCGCGAAATCTCAGGCATTACGGAGTTTATTCGCTTTCTAGCTGCTGTGAAAGTAATTAAATAACTTGAAAACCTGTGAAAGCATTGGAACGCTTAATTTCCGCTTCCGACGTGAAAATTAGTACCTAATGAGTTTGAGTACTTATTAGAATATACTCTGGCAAACCAGCTTTGTCGGAAAAGGCAATAAATTTGAAAAATGTAGGCGCAAAGGTTCGATCTTCCATACAAAACCACGCCTTTTTCTACTGACATTGTTGAATTGCCAGAGTATTGAGAGTATATTAAGACTACTATTTAGTTCAACACACAGTCAAGATATTAAATATCGACACGGACAAACTGCCAAAAATATCACAGCTGTATCGTAATGTACTGCACTTCCTAATGGAATGTGTTCGGACTCGAGACGAGGGCACATCTATTTGAAGCTAGGGGCTATACAGTAACTGATGTTGGGGGTTTTCACTCGATATTGGCGGAACCCCTGTCTAAAACTGCGAAATTCGTGTACCTACAGTTTTTTTGATATCTAGTAACACTTATTGAAACTCGTGTAATGTAGAGGCCCAACGGACCCGACATGTCTCAATGATAAAGGCTCCTTTTAAATATGTAGATTAAAAAAAAATCGTAATGTACTATAAAATTGTTAAATCATTAACGGTAATTTCGCACCTTTACGGTACCGGTTTGCGCCATCGCTGTTTCGTCTGTCAATGTCAATGCCACGATGCGGCAATGAAATTCACCAGAAAATTGACCGATTTTGGACGGAGGTATTTTAAGGACAGAGTAACACTAGTGGCTCTGTGAGCTGTAGACCTCGCGAGCAGAGCTTTAAATAACATGGTGCTAAGAGCTTTAAATATAGTAAATTAAAAAAAAACAATACGAAATTTATGTGTAAAAAAATACAAAAAGTTATAATATCCCAGCATACAATTACTGGGGATCGAACCCAGACCCTCTGTGCAAACAGAAAAAGCGAACGTTTACAAACTGAGCCAAATAGTTCTTAGATGGATTGACGAAATTTAGCTACTCCTTCTCAAATTAAAATTAGTTAAAATTAAATATCTCAATACCTCCGAAACCAGCGAAATAAATTTTCTGAATTTTTGGCCATTTAATCTATAAACATATCTCAAAAAGAAAACACTCGTATGGTACCGATACCACTATTTGTTTAGGCGCGAGCTATCACGACTCCGCCATTAAAAAAAAAATCAAAAAACCGGACGGACAAAAAAATTTTATTTAGACATAGAATCCAGTCACAAAATTTCACGAGATTCGGTTAAGAATTGCGACCTGTAGAGGAGAACATCCGGACATACAAAAGCAAAATGCTCCAGTCGAAACGTAGACCTTCGCTACGCTCCGGTCAATAACTATAGTTCGTTTTTTTAGGATTAGTAAAAGACTACGCGATCTTGGCGTGTCTTTTAATTGAAAAAGATTTTTAAAAATCAGGAACTGTTACTTATTAAAGCAAGACAATGTAAATAATCGTATGTGATTCATAATTGTTCCATATTTGCCGTGACTTATTTTTCAAAAGTCTTTTTCAATAAACGGACACGTCAAGATTGTTTAAAGTCGGACCAAAAAAAGTCTGCTAGCCCACGCAGTGCAAGTGTCATTTCTACGTCATAATTTCATAGAAGTTTGACGTTTAAAATAACACTTGCACTGCGTGGGCTATCAAATCCGCTGTTCGTGCCGTGTGGTGCCGGCATCAGAAAAGAATAGCACCACCCCATCTCGTCCCGTGGGTGTCGTATAAGGCGACTAAGGGAATACTGGCGACAGATATGCATATGAGCAAGGCTCGCCCGTATCCTTAGCGGGGTCCTTGCTCACAAGAGCTGTGCGCGCGCCACATCGGAAAAAAAAAAAAAAAAAAAAAAACAAATCCGCTGCAGACTATTCTTGGTTTGACTCTACCTTTTTTCTAATGTTAAAAAAACGAACTATAATATGTCAAACGCAGCGCGTACCGCGTAGGTATACGGATTTCTTAAATGGGGCATTGAGGGTTGCTCCTACGTGCCATTACTACGCGAAAATGGTCTTATTAGGCCGTAGGAGACCTTCCCATACTTTATAATTAAGGACGATTGATATTTATAGATTTTGGAAGAAATGTACCGTCAGCGACCAAATCAATAATTTTGTAAAAATAAAATATGTGAATCGATTCCATTTCTATTAAGGATCAAAAGCATCTTAAAGATCAAGCTAGGTAGGTAGAAAATCCAGAAATGAAAGATAATATTTTTTATACAATTAAAAACTAATTAAACTATAAAAGCCAACTATTGCATTGCTTGAGAATGATACCATTGTATGGAGACGTGACAATTAGAGCATGTAAACAATATTAAACATAACTAATAAATTATTGCTATTACATAGCCGTGAGTGTACCTAGCTAGATAGTGACTTCAGACCAGATACCGAGTTGCAATGGCCAAGAATCTCGGTTCCGTCTGCAAGAATAAGTCAGTCATATCATGCGTCATGCATGAGGTAAAATAGAAGTATCAATTGTAAAAACCGGGCAAGTGCGAGTCGGACTCGCGCACGAAGGGTTCCGTACCATAATGCAAAAAACGGCAAAAAAAAAACGGTCACCCATCCAAGTACTGACCCCGCCCGACGTTGCTTAACTTCGGTCAAAAATCACGTTTGTTGTATGGGAGCCCCACTTAAATCTTTATTTTATTCTGTTTTTAGTATTTGTTGTTATAGCGGCAACAGAAATACATCATCTGTGAAAATTTCAACTGTCTAGCTATCACGGTTCGTGAGATACAGCCTGGTGACAGACGGACGGACGGACGGACAGACGGAGTCTTAGTAATAGGGTCCCGTTTTACCCTTTGGGTACGGAAACCTAAAAACTGTTACTCTGTATTGTTTCTTTACTCCTAACTCATCGCGTCAGTCAAATAGGCAGAAAATTAACCGATTTTAGACGGGGAATCTATAGAAATCTATTAGAAACTGTAGATTTATTTGTAATTCGTTTATTTTTTGCTTTTCTCTCGGTAAAAGCGAATCTTGAAGGTCAGGGTTAGCCATCGGAGCGGATTTCCGGTCAAAAGTAAATATAAAAAAAAATGGTGAGTGTCATGGAACACTCGGTTGGAACCACGTTGGAACGTGACTGGTGACGTGTATGAACACGCATGCTCATGTTTTGTCTTGTCTTGTGTTTTGTTGTGCTGCTTTGTGTTGTGTTCTGTTCTGTTCTCATTAATCTCATTACATATTTCGCAGTAGTATGGTTTGTGACGCCAATATTTGACATTTGCATCTAATTTATCGCACTAGTATGGTTTGTGACGCCAACTAGTATATATGGCTATTGGCTTGTGACGGCAAAATCTTACACTTTTTCGCCTAGCCCCGATAATGTATTTCGTTTCAAAAAAACACGCATATTTTTTGGTGCGTGATATTGTCACTTGTCAGACAATATGGCGCGAGTTCTCGGGGGCACGATTATATTTAGTTTTGCAGTCAACAGTCCGTCTAGAGTTAGACTAAGAAAAGTTTGCAGCGATTTTGATAGCCCACGCAGTCACGTCATAACTTCATAGAATAGATAGGTGACGAACATAACTGGCCACGCCTCATTTAACAAGCACCTATTAACCCTGCGTGTTACAGATAGCCCCCTCTGCAGATCATGCATGGAGGCAGAGGAGACAGCCGCCGGCCGCCCACGTCATTCTCGAATGCCCAGGGGTGGCAGAATACCGGGCACAACACCTCGGCTCACCCAGAAGTCGCCGGCAACGTCAAGGGTCTGCTAGGCTTCCTGGTAGAGTTGGGTTGGCAAGAATAGTGCCGCCAACCCACCACGCAAAATAGGCGCAATAATATGACGTCGAGTTGCGGAAACCAAGCCCGCGAGAACCTATAATCTCTAGGTGACGAAAGACAGAGGAGAATGGAGGAGAAAAATACCGACGTGGGATAAGGGCAGGGAAAAGAAGATGAGAGCTTCTTAGAAGTTTGACGTTTAAAATAACACTTCACTGCGTGGGCTATCAAAATCTCTGCAGACTTTTCTTGGTCTAACTCTAACCACTTGCACTGGATTGGACTGAACAAAGTGAGGAGTGTCATTGTAAACGTCATATTTTAATTAGAAATTTGTCATTAATTATGACATTGTCACACTTTGTCATTGCAAATGCCATGCAGAGTTGAATTGGTCCGACTCTATCTTTTGATTTGGAACCAAACTTAAGTCTATGGTGTATACTCCGCTCCGCTCGTTTTTAGGGTTCCGTACCCAAAGGGTAAAAACGGGGCCCTATTACTAACACACCACTGTCCGTCTGTCTGTCTGTCACCAGGCTGTATCTCATGAACCGTGATAGCTAGACAGTTGAAATTTTCACAGACGATGTATTTCTGTTGCCGCTATAATAACAAATACTAAAAACAGAATATAATAAATATTTAAGTGAGGCTCCCATACAACAAACGTGATTTACCCGTTTTTTCCGTAATGGTACGGAACCCTTCGTGCGCGAGTCCTACTCGCACTCGGCCGGTTTTTTTTCACGAGTTAGTCAGTTGTGTTGTGACCGGAACCACAGAATAAATAATAGTACTAGGTGCAGAAGACTCACTCTCTAACAAAACGCGTCTGTTACGATCAGGACAGATATGGCCGCTAGGTGGCGACAGCGCCACGCGCGGCTTATGGCTAGCCACCAAAATTGGTGTGGAACGGATGTACTTTTAGCTACCTGTTGCAAAGCGACGAAATCGCGGAGTGAGCCACGCCTGCCGGAACAGTGCAAGTTGCAAGTTGCACGGCGCCGGAACGTGTTATTGACCTTTGGCGTTTCCCTGCTCCCTCTGTACTGTGCCCTACACAAGCGATACGCAGCGTACTACGTAGGCGAACAACACGCGAACGCGAAGCGAAGCGATGCGGCGCGGGGTGAATCAATCCTTTGATACCTATAGAAGTGTCCTACGTGGGCGATCTCGTTGCAAACGCGAACGCCTTGGGCCCGCCGCGCCGCGCCGCGTCGCGTTCGCGAGTTGTTCAGTTGGTACCAAAACGACTAGGTATTATTTTCGCAGTCGACATCTAGCATCGAGTAGCGGAATTATCAGTACCGCTACTTGATACTAGAATTCTCGAGTGTTGCGACTCTCGAAAATTGTATTGAACAACAATTTACAACTAATATTAAAAGCAGAGGGATTTGAAAATAGAGTTCCGAATAATCGTGAGAGCGTGAGTCATCATTAAAACTATCCTATGTCCTTCCTCCCGGGAATGGGGCCAAGGCTCTTCCAAATAGGGAAGACGACATTGACACATGTTGAATTTGATAACAATATCTAGAAAAATAGATAGAAAATAAGCTATTTATCACACCAATTTTTATTTTAAAATAATATATAAAAATGATTTCAAAAATACAGGACCTGAAAGTTTCAAAATGTAAGTTTTTATAGTTCGTTTTTTTTTGCATTAGAAAGAACTTGAAAGAAGGTAAGCGATCTTGACATGTCTTTTAATTGAAAAACGCTTTTTAAAAATCAGTAACTATTACTTTTGAAAGCAGAAGAATATAAATGATCGTATTAGATTCATAATTGTTACATATTTGCCGTAACTTATTTTATCTACACACATATCATAAACTCTCTATGATACCTTCAAAATCCGTAAATAATGGCCCACATTACGATAAACTGTTTTGTTACAGCAAATTTCTTATCTGTGAAAATGTGGTAATAGCTTCATTACTATATCAAAATCGATTTGGTAATGACATTCAAATTTCGAACATCTCTGGAAAAAAAGGCAATTTGATTTGACCCCTAATATTCTAATATCAGTCGAGATGACGTTTTATTCGAAATCAAATGACAATTGCATACAATATTGACAAATCTCGCTTGTAAGTTGGTATCGGACGATATGGTAATCGACCCCGACTCTAGTTTGTCTTTGAATTAAAAAAAAAACCGGGCAAGTGCGAGTCGGACTCGCGCACGAAGGGTTCCGTACCATAATGCAAAAAAAAGAAACGAAAAAAAAGCAAAAAAAAAACGGTCACCCATCCAAGTACTGACCACTCCCGACGTTGCTTAACTTTGGTCAAAAATCACGTTTGTTGTATGGGAGCCCCATTTAAATCTTTATTTTATTCTGTTTTTAGTATTTGTTGTTATAGCGGCAACAGAAATACATCATCTGTGAAAATTTCAACTGTCTAGCTATCACGGTTCGTGAGATACAGCCTGGTGACAGACGGACGGACGGACGGACGGACGGACAGCGAAGTCTTAGTAATAGGGTCCCGTTTTACCCTTTGGGTACGGAACCCTAAAAACTACGGATGCGTGACATGCGTGAAAAAAGTTTTCATTTGCCGCCATTTGACGTACAGTTTATCTTTTAATTAGTTTGTAAGTAAAAAATAATTTGTTTTGTTGTTTTTAAAGTAACTATAACAAAAGTTTCGTGTAAAATGTGCGATAAAGATATTTCGGAGACGCCATCTCATATCCGCGAGTTCCGCCAGAGAGGAAAGTGCCCCAATGTCGGCTGTAATATGAGGTTAGTGAATATATCATAGAAAGTTTATAATATGTGTGTAGATAAAGCAGTGTATGTAACTGTACATACTTAGGCATTAAAACACTCGTGTGATACTATTATGAAACTCATTTCATTCGTTTCATAAACTTACACTCGTATTTTAATGCCTTTCATTATGTAGCAGTCACATAAACTACTATTAAAAATGTGTTTTTCCATTAAAAGACACATCAAGATTGTTTACCTTATTTCTAATGCTAAAAAAACGAACTAGTGTTCCTAAAACTTTGTTCACGGAACACTTTACTTCCAAAAAGGAATTATTGTAAGGGTACCATTCGATTCATTACATTTTATGCAAAAATAGGATTGTATAGAAACTGGTGTAGGCGACAGTACGCCTCAGGGCGGACCGGTTCAGGGCACGAACCTTCACGCCTTCGCCGTCTACATACCCACATACATGCTATGTAAACATAATACAGGGTGGAAAGATAAGTCGGGCCCTGGAGTGAAACTACCTTAAATCCTTAAGCTGGCTCAATTTACTTAAAGGAGACATTCCTTTATTTTTAAAAAGAAACAAAATTGCATTCAAAGTGTTGTTCTTTTTTTCTTCAATTTGGCTTGTCTAAAAAAATCTTGAGTACTAAATATTAGATTTTATGGATATTTTGTACGACAGACGAGTGTAAGACCTAATGTTTCTTGGAGAAATGTTATCATTAACATTAACTGTATCGACTAGTAGAATGAAATTGCGAGTTTTTATTTTTTGGTATTTTTAGTCGGTTCGAGTCCCGGGCGAAGCAAGTGAGTTTTAGAAAATCTTTGAATGCAGTTTTGTTACTTTTTAAAAATAAAGGAATGTCTCCTTAAAGTAAAATGAGCCAGCTTAAGGATTTAAGGTAGTTTCCCTCCAGGGCCCGACTTATCTTTCCACACTGTATAATTGTATATTAATATTCTTTGTCTCCGCCGCGTATGTAAATAAATTATAAATAAATATTATAGGACACTCCAAAGTTCCGCATAGTATGGAACCTACTATACAGATCAGTACGGTTACCATCAGTTTGTCAGTGACATAAACGCCGTCGAGAACGTAATTTACTTTCTATACGTCCCGTTTGCACTAATATGCGAGTGCGAGCGGGATGTATAGAAAGTAAATTACGTTCTCGACGGCGTTTATGTCACTGACAAACTGATGGTAACCGTACAGATGTATTGCATAATTATTTTCCATCGTATTTTCACGGAAACGTTCGAACGTGTGTTGCAATTTCAGTCGGTCTCAGAGCCTCTACCATCAGTTTTAACATTGACATAACGCTCACGTCTACGTAATTTACTTTCTGTACATCTCGCTTCCACTATTGCTCGCATATGCGAGTACGAGCGAGATGCATAGAAAGTAAGTTACTTAAACGTGAGCGTTATGTCAATGTCAAAACTGGTGGTAGCCGTACAGTACAAAAACTAGGTAATGAGGTTCACTGAAGTAGTATGACAAATACGAATGTTTCCGAGAAAATACGAAGGAATACAATTGAGTCGCTTAACTTCAAACTCGGGTAAATCCATATGTCAGATCATGCGATTTTGGTATTATGGTAAAAGGTAATAGGGTAGATATTTGCTGAGAGGGTCGAATGGATTTACCCGAGTTTGATGTTAAGCGACACAATTATACACTACATCTGTACATACGGCTATACCGCCGTTTATTGCTGACGACACAAGTGCAGTCTTGTCGAGCCCAACTATTGCTGATCTAAACCTTAAGGTCAATTTAGCGCTAACAGCATGTCAAACATGGCTACAGGCAAATAGTTTGATATTAAACAGCTCAAAGACTTATGCTATGCTATTTAAAACTACAGCTAGAAATAAGGAGACTCTAAGTGTTCATATAAATGGCAACCTCATTCAACCTGTAGATAGCACAAAAATATTGGGTATTCACTTAGATGCACTATTAAACTGGAAGGATGAATTAAACAGTATTGAAAACTCAATTAGTTCTGCTTGTTATGCTATTCGCAGCCTGAGGGATGAATTGACTGTTGAACAACTTAGGATGGTGTACTTTGCTCTTGTAGAATCCAAACTCCGCTACAGTATAAAACTTTGGGGCAATAGCTACAGATACAACATAAATCGGGCTTTCGTGGCTGTAGTAAACGTACTTTAGATATAACGCGCGGCTGCGCCCGCGCCCGGGTAGTCATTAAATAGCTACCACACTGTCCATACGTGTGTTTGACTCAGTCCTCCCGATTTACCGTTATAACAGTGGCGACGAGGATGGGATGGAACCCACGCGTGCAAAGCATTTTCTGATGTTAACGCTTTTTTAATAGCAATAACCGCATTGTCATGTTCCTCTGTCCATTCCCACGTAACATTTTTTCTTAACAAATTATGCAATGGGCTTAGAATTGAAGACGCGTTCTTTATAAACACCCTATAATAGTTAACCATACCTAAGAATGATTGTAGCTCCGAACAGTTAGTTGGAACTTTAGCTTCTAATATCGACTTAACCTTTTCAGGGGATTTGTGGATTCCATGTCGGTCTATGACGAACCCTAGGTAGGAAACGGTTTCTTGAAATAAGGTGCATTTTTCTTTTTGTAGAACTAACCCTGCTTCCTCTAGCCTACGGAACACCTTATGCAATAATTTTAAGTTGTCCTCCTTACTTTTACTAACGACTAAAATGTCATCTAAAAATAATAATACCCCGTCAAGACCGGACAGGAGTGTCTCCATTGACCTTTGGAACGTCGCCGGCGCACTGGACAATCCAAAAACTAAACGTGTATATTTAAACAAGCCTTTATGCGTATTTATACAAGTTAACATCTGTGAAGACTCACTTAATCGAAATTGATTATATGCTTGCGAGAGATCCAGTTTTGAAAAAATTTCGCGCCGTGCAACTTAGTAAATAATTCATCTACTCTTGGTAGTGGATATTTTTCTACTATTAAATGCTTGTTCAAAGTGGCCGAATAA
Source organism: Cydia splendana (assembly GCF_910591565.1). Taxonomy (NCBI): domain Eukaryota; kingdom Metazoa; phylum Arthropoda; class Insecta; order Lepidoptera; family Tortricidae; genus Cydia; species Cydia splendana. The sequence continues at coordinate 9,710,829 of NC_085983.1, forward strand.
TCTGCACAAAGTCTTATGGAATTGTCATGTTTTAAAACTGGAACTATCGGACTGGCATACTCTGATGATTTAACTGGCACCAGAATACCTAACTCGACTAGACGATCGATTTCTTTACCTACCCGCTCGCGGAGGGCAAATGGTATCGGTCTAGCTTTGCGAAAAATGGGTTGCGAGTCAGGTTTTACAGTTAAATTAATTGTAATATGTTTACAACAGCCTAGATTATCAGAAAATAAGTTAGGATAAGGTGACGTAAGTTCCTCTAAAATATCTTCACATTTATTGATCGGGGCGACTTGTAAATTGAATCGGCGAATAAAATCCCTACCAAGTAAGGGGGCCCCGCCGTTTCGCACTACAAAAACATCAATGTTATGGCATTGTGATCGGTATGTTATCGGCAAAGTGTAGTAAATAAAAAGACGTTCTGGGTTCGCGGTGTTATTGTGAGGAAGATAGGCCAGACATTATTCTTAGTAAGAATTTCGAACTCTGATAAATTAGAAAAAAAACATGCCAATCAACTCCTCAAATATAGGGGGAGGGAGTGTACAGCGGATGATCTGGAGGAGCAGACGACTAATCTACGCGCTCGAGAGCCGGATGAGGACGCAAATGACGCAATACCGGTCATCATTTTCGACGAACATGTACCACCGGAGCACGCAGCTCAGCGCAGTGGCACGCTCAGTTCAGTCGAGCCAGGATCTGCGGCCGCGGTGCCTGGCCAGAGCATACCTGCGCCGGTACCGCCACCACCGGCCGAGGCCACCGACGGCACTGATGCGGTACTGTGGTCGGACTGCGACGAGAGCCCTGCCACGGCGGCACTACCCGGTGCAACGGATGGTTCCGTGGCCGGCCCAGCGGCGGTCGACGCCCCGGCTGAGGGCGAACCTCCCCGTGAAGGATATTTGAAGCGGAACAAAAACATTGTAGATTTTAGGAAGTATTTTTAGGTTAAGGTGGAGGGAATGTAGTAAACGTACTTTAGATATAACGCGCGGCTGCGCCTGCGCCCGGGTAGTCATTAAATAGCTACCACACTGTCCATACGTGTGTTTGACTCAGTCCTCCCGATTTACCGTTATAACAGTGGCCCAAAAAGATGCTATACGTGCTATCACTAGGCTTCCTCCATGGGGAAGTTGTAGAGAACACTTTAAGAGTCTGAGAATACTTACTGTACCTAGCCTCTACATACTAGTTCTTTTAACGGATGTTATCAAGCACCGAAATCGTTATGAAACGGAATCCGAAATGGTGTTGCGGGAAGCCTCTAGGACTAAGAACTTGACTCCAAAATTAGCTCCGAGACTGGAGGTTGTAGAACACAGCGCCAGAGTTCAAGCGGTCAGATTGTTTAACAAGATGCCTACAGATTTTAAAGTTTTAAAATGCGCCGCAACTTTTAGAGATAAGTTAAAAGTATATTTGTTAGAAAAATGCTGTTATGACATTAGTGATTTTTAATGTAACACTTATTATTTATTGTTGCTGACATAAACTTATATACTTAATTGATTATTATTTATTTATTTTCTTACTTTATTATGAATTTGCTGTGGTTGTTTGTTGAAACGTTTAATGTCATAATAGAATTTATTTATTGAATAATCATGTATGTTTTGCATGCGTTTTTGTTTTGTTCACTAGGTTAATCATAATTGTATATATGTATATTGAATATTCAAACACGATGTAAATTGTTCTTGAATAAATAAATAAATAAATAAATATCAAGAAAATTACAAAAAAAAAACGAATACAGCGGTGGCAATAATATATTAGTTTTAAGTTAGTTATAAATTAGGTCCCCACTGAAATCAGCACTGCGGCTTGTGCCAGACGGCAGACAACCACAGTTTCCGCAAGATGACCTTGATAGAAAAACAGTGGTTTTAAGCCATGTAGCAAGTGGTTGAAACCAAATTCTGCATGACCTTTAAACGCCCTTGGTAGACGGGCGTGCTCTGCCAACCATTGGCAGAAGGACTTGTTGTAAACCATGTAGACAGCCGCGCTTCTACCTCGCTTCTACGAAGGTCATCTTGCAGAAACTGTGGTTGTCTGCCGCCTGGCACATGCTTTACGCTGAGTGGGGGTCCTTTTTAACGTCCATCTGGTCTATGTCTAGTTTGTAATTTAACTGGTTTGGTTGACGTAAATAAATGTATTTTCTTTCTTTCTTTCTTTCAATGACGACGCCGCAACAGTAGCAGCAATGCAGCTGCAGGCTGCAGTTGACATCCAAACGCCACCGACGCTAGACCGGGCCGTGCCGGGGCCGAGGCGTCCGACATGTCATTTCCTATGACGGCTGACCGGTGATCACGTGGTGCTTTCCATAAACAACGAAGCGCCGGAAGCTCTGGCTCGGCCCGGGCTGCGAATTTACAAAGCCTATACTGATAAGGTCCAGATGCGAACTGAACTGGATTAGCTTTTGTTTGGACAAAACTTGACCAAACCCTAATCCATTACAGTACAGAAATTTACTGAAATCGGATAGACTTTGTTGGCTAAATTAATATGGATATTGTTGCTACAAATGCTAGTTTGTTGCGATCTAAACTTGAATAATATTTTAGTAATGACTCCGATTGTATTGTATTAATTATCGTTCGTGCTAATTACTTAAAAATGCCTTTTCTCCGAAGTTTTATTGTCCGAATTTCACTTGCCAGACAACTTTTCGCAGATGATTTACTTTGGCAACCAACATTCGCCAAATTTTCATCATGACAACGTTTTACATTATATAATTATTGTTAAGTAGATTATTACTACATAGTACAACGTTTGGAGTACATTTCTTTGGTCAAATCATTCAACTTGCTAGATATTTATTAATACGATATCGTCTAGTCATTTGACAGAGTTCAAGATAGGTGCGACGACGAGCGAAGCGAGGAAGAGCGTGTTAGGTGAACTGCGACCAAACGGCGACCCGACTTTTTTTTTTACATAGAACGACTTTTCTGGCAACAGTTCATTTTCCTGGGGGTTGCAATTCTAACCTAACCTAAGCCACTTTTCTGGCAACAGTTCATTTTCTTGAGGGTCGCAGTTCTAACTTAACCTAACCCACATTTTTGGTAACAGTTCGTTTTCTTGGGGGTCGCAGTTCTAACCTAACCTAACCCACTTTTCCAGCAACATTTCGTTTTCTTGGAGGTTGCAGATCATCAAGTAATTTAGTAAAAAAAATATTGTTGAAATCAATATTCAGTGAACTTTAGTGTCGTACAAATAATACTCGATGAATAATTTTGAATAATGACGGCGAGACTCCGCTCGACTAGGTATTGTGAGAGCATTAATGTTTAAATATATCGCGACAAAATCTAAACCATTTGAGTAAATGAGTATTATTAAAATTTGATGTGCCTGAACTTACTAAACTCGACTAGGTTTTGGCGTGAATAATATTTGAAAATATGTATGCAAAAAGCTAATCCATTTCAGTGACTACTTTTTACCGAAACGGTATAGATATTGTCAAATAATATGCATAAACAAAAGCTCACCTATTAAAATCTGCGTCGTGACTGAAATAGTATAGCTTTTGTAAATTCGCGCCCGGGCTTGCGTTAGTCATCCTTGAATTAAAATGGAAGAGATCCCTCTTAGGGATAAGTTCGCCCTTGTACTATACCTATTTATGTTCTATCTGTTGTACCATGGTTGTACCACTTGTACCTGTAGCTGTATTGCGTACTTCCGTACAATACAGATACAGATCTTTATTGGTAAAATAAGTACATTTTACAAGTCATTCAGTTCTAAATAAATAAGTATAGATGGTCAAGCAAATCTTGTCAGTTAAAAAAGGCGCGAAATTCAAATTTTCTATGAGACGATAGCCCTTCGCGCCCTCATTTTTAAATTTGCCGCCTTTTTCTACTGACAAGATCTGCTTGACCAACTATAGTAATAAAATGTTACTTAAAATGATGGCATACTGTTTTGCGAAACCGGTTTCTTGCTAAAAGCTTTTTTACTTATTTCCTCGCTCTAACCTTGCGTCTCTGCGTTATCTCCGCGTATAAAAGAGAATTTCAAACGCTCCGATTGTACTAAATATAGCACAAATGTATTCCGACTCGTTGCCAGGCAACGTCAGATGTAATCAAGAACACTCCACCCTAGTGTTGGCAGGAACTCGAGAGTTTCGAGTCTACATTTGAACTCGACTAGTCTTTACGAGACTCTGTGCTTAAAAAGTTCCGAGTCGTGTCGTTTGTTGAGTTCTTTGAAGTGAAAACTTCTTTAGCGGCGTTGTGCACTTTTTGTGATGGGGAAAAAATGTTAAACTCGCGACATGTAAGATTCGTAAGACGTAGACGGACACGTGACCTGATCGAAAAACTGTTACAATGTCATTGACTTTTTCTTTATTGATTTAAATACCATCTAGTGAGTTTACCTCTAACTGGTACTAATATAACTCGAGTACTAACAGTGATGTGCTTAGGGGTTTCAAGTAATGCGACGAAATAAAGCTAGATGGCGTTAACCTCAATTACATGATGCACATTTTGCACTAGTCATTGAGTTTTCACTTCTGCCGGCACTCCCGGAGTGCAACCCGTTGTTTTTTTTAAGCTCAACTCAAAATGACTCGAGCCTCCGAATAATAATCAAATGTAGAAAAAGAATCTAAAATGACAGTAAAGCTAAAAGGCCTTATTGCATGACTTCGTTACCAAACTCGTGAATTTTATGTGAAGACAATGCGTTTTGACATTTTTTGAAAAAAAAAAGTGTTTCCTGAAAAGGACTCGAGTGCACAAAAGACTCGAGTCTCTAACGAGTTGAAAAGGATTAAGATTAAGACACGAGCCCTGTAACTAGTACCGTTCTACTAACGATGGCGATGTATGCAGCTCGGGTGGTCACAACCCACCCGTCGTCCCTCGCACCCCGCACAATTGCCCTGTATAGACGGGTTCGTCGAATGTAGTATTGTTCTATAGACTGTGACGCGAGAGCTTTACAAGTAGAGTGTGAATAAGTTTTTGGCAAAAATTTCATTTTTGGTACAAGCTTTTATCCCTGACTGTCTTGTACTTGTACTTTTCTTACGACAGACAACTAATACTCATCGAGACAATTCTAAAAACCCCTAACACAATTAGGTTGCGTTGTTTCATTACAGAGTTCCTATGGCCACCTCCTGTCTCCATCATCAGATCAGCTCGTACCATAATACCATAATATTGCATTGTCATCCGATTTATACATGCATGCAAAATTTCAGCTAAATCGGAAACCGGCAAGTGGATCAAATTTAACTTGCAAGATTTGATTACAGACAGACAGACAACGGTAAGGTGAAACTAAATAAAAGCTTGTAAAAACTGGGTCGAGTCTTAAAGCAGGGGACTCGACGGATTCGAGTCTTTTACCAACACTAGTCGAGTCCAGACGTGCAAAAGGTGGTTCATTTTGCACGCAGATTGCTATTTATACAAGTCTAATGTATTTGGAAACGATCAAAATGCTGATTTACTGTGTACAGTCAAAATATTGGGTCCTTTCATTTTGTTCTGTCTTTTGTGTTTGTCTCCTCAACAGTAATGTACAAAGGCGGAATTATCAGTACAAAGGTACTGATAATTCCGCTACTCGATGCTAGATGTCGACTGCGAAAATAATAGTCGTTTTGGTCCCAAAACTGATGTATGGTGAGCACTCTATGTATTTTTTGAAGTGATAACTTCTTTAGCGGCGCTGTGCACTTTTTGTGATGGGGAAAAAATGTTAAACTCGCGACAGGTCACGTGTCCGTAAGATTCGTAAGACGTGAGACGGACACGTGACCTGATCGAAAAACTGTTACAATGTCATTTAGTTTTCACTTCTGCCGGCACTCCCGGAGTGCAACCCGTTGTTTTTTTTTCTCTATGACTTAACGCAAACGCGTAGGTACGTAACGTGATCACGTCACGCTATTGAATGTAGGGGTACTGTCATGTCACTGTGTGCAGTCTAGAGATGCACCGGATATTCGGTTACTATCCGGTATCCGGCCTATCCGGCCATTAATTTACTATCCGGCCGGATACCGGATAGTGACCTACTATCCGGCCGGATACCGGCAGGGGCGTATTTTGAAATTTGGCGCTCCGGGCCAATACGTTTCGTCGCCCCAGAAGTCAAGGAAGAAACACAAAATGCATTCCGCCAGGGGCGGCATATGTCGCCCCTGGGAGTTGGCATATGCCGCCCCTGGAGGTTGGCGCCCCGGGCCATGGCCCGGATGGCCCTAGGGTAAATACGCCCCTGGATACCGGATAGTGACGTACTATCCGGCCGGATACCGGATAGTAACATTGCTTGATTTCGGATTAAACAAATTTGATTTTAGAAACAGACACGGTATGACCGTACTTGTTTATTATTATAAAACAATTTAATCATTCCACTGGCTTGCACGCGCACTCATTTCGAACCTAGAAATGAGTCCGCGCGAACGTTTCCTAGGAAACAGGTCAAACCTGCAGAATGCGGACCTGAAAAACCGAAATGTAGTAGGTATAGTTTCGCTGGCCGAATACCGGATATCCGGCCGATGGTCAGGCCGAATATCCGGTATCCGGTATCCGGCCAAACAAATATCCGTTGCATCTCTAGTGCAGTCATACGAATGTCACCATCTAATACAATGGACATTACTCGTTCGACTGCTGCATGTATATACATATTTACATAATCGTAATAATAATGACATAACTATGCAAACAGGCATAACCGACATAGCCGTACGTAAATCATCGTGTTAAACCGGTTCATAACGCTTATATTCCGATAACCGGTATAAATAACCGGTACATTTGGAAAACAAAACAAACATGACGTTTAGAGTGGTTTTATCGTAGGATTCGTAGGTGCAAAGAAAGTCGCTACGACAAAGAACGCGCCATACATAACGACATTCTGAAATAACAATAACATGTAAAACTGTTGGTAGCAAACAAGCACACCGCCCGTTACCGTAGCCTATGGAGGCCTGTGACGTCAGCAACAGTGATATGAGTCATATGAGCGTCGTAGTTGTTCAGGAAATACGTACCTGTAACAAATAATATACATTTTAGAAATATTTCAATCCGTATTTATCTAAATTTAGGACACCATATTTAGTCTTATATTATAGTTGTCATCTGGGACGAAGCTATAACGAGTTGGAACAGACGAAACGGTTCGAGTAAAGGTGTTTTTTAGCGTTAGAAAAAAGGTATTATTGAAAAACACTTTTGAAAAATAAGTCACGGCAAATATGTAACAGTTATGAATCATATACGATTATTTACATTCTTTTGCTTTCATAAGTAATAGATACTGATTTTTAAAAAGCGTTTTTCTATTAAAAGACACGTCAAGATCGCGTAGTCTTTTTCTAATGCTAAAAAACCGGACAAGTGCGACTCGGACTCACCCACCGAGGGTTCCGTACTTTTTAGTATTTGTTGTTATAGCGGCAACAGAAATACATCATTTGTGAAATTTCAACTGCCTAGCTATCACGGTTCATGAGATACAGCCTGGTGACAGACGGACGGACAGCGGAGTCTTAGTAATAGGGTCCCGTTTTTACCCTTTAGGTACGGAACCCTAAAAAAACGAACTATAGTGCCCCGCCTATTTTTGTTCTTCTTGGCGGGGGCACTTCCGTGCCCCGGATGTCCAGATTTCTGTATCTCTTTAAGTCTTTAATTATGTTTAAGAGTGTAATTAGAAATCTAACGCCGAGTTTCATATTTTGTGGAGCATAGCTCGCGCGCGCTGAGGCGTGCTGTTACGCCTGTTGGTGTAGTGTTAAATACTTGGTTAGAGGTAAACAAATATGGCTCAATTATGAGTTATGAGACATGCTAAAAAAACCGGCCAAGTGCGGTGGCCGTAGTATTTATAAGATAAAAATTACAAATAATCCTTTTTTTTAACATGGACAAGAGTCAGTCGGGCAAATCCGGCTCTATTACTCCAGAAAACATCCTTATACAACCGAAAGTCATTTGACGCACTAGAATGTACTGAAAACTGAAAGTCTTATCAAATATTAATAAAAAAACTCTATTCAACTCATAAATAGCTTATTAAGGCCAATTTAAACTACAAAGGGCCTGATAAAAAACATTACCTTCATTTTAAAGAGCAAAGGTGACTCGATTCACTTTATTACACTTTAATGGTAACTTTAGATACAATTCTCATCGTACAAGGTTATATAATGCGATTTTTAGGGTTCCGTACCCTAAGGGTAAAAACAGGACCCTATTACTAAGACTCCACTGTCCGTCTGTCTGTCACCAGGCTGCATCTCATGAACCGTGATGGACAGTTGAAATTTTCACAGATGATGTGTATCTGTTGCCGCTATAACAACAAATACTAAAATGTACGGAACCCTCGGTGGGCGAGTCCGACTCGCACTTGGCCGGTTTTTGTTATGTTCAATAATGATATATACATTATAATCAAATAATATATATACATTATAACAAATTATAATGTATATTTTACAAGAACTCCCCTTTGTTCGTATCTCAAAGAATGTAATATCGCTTCTTTTATGTAGCGTCTGGTCTTTATTTTATATTCAAAGGAGTTTAAAGGTTCACGCAAGACCGGGCCGGGGCCGGACCGGAGCTTCCGGCGCTTCGCTTTCTATAGAAGGCACCACGTGATCACCGATCAGCCGTTAAATATTTATCATTCAAAATAGTATTTTATTTATATACAAATAAGACAGATAAATAACTTATTATGAACTAAATACATATATCTATGAATAAAACTAAATTAAAACTAAGAACCCTATAAATATATCTAAAACTAAAAAAGGAATTTAAAATTCAATTCTACCAGTAAACATAAGAAAACCACTCAAAATTAGCATTTGATTACTTTGCCTCACATGTGGATAAAATGCAACTTTCTTATCAATTATTGAACAATCAAAAGAGCCTTTACCATCTAGTGTGGTGAAAAAGAACTTAACCTTGTAACGAGCATGACATCGTGAGAAACTACATTATCTGTGGTTTTGAATTGTTTTTATTGCCAACATTATACTTTTGACACCATCATAACAGAAACTTCTTTATTCAAATTGAACTTTTCCCAAGCATTTGACCTTGTATTAGTATTACAACTTGGTGTTTCGGAACTTCTGTTGTAAGCGCGACCTTCGAAGTTCTAAGTGTTCTAATCAAATCAACTGATTTGGGAAACACTGGGCCTATTGCAAACATCGAAAAAGTGAGACTATGTCTATATATATTGTATATAATCGTCGTCTACAAAAGTAAACAAAATCTACCCTCAAATGGCTCCTTAAGGGCCACTTGCACCATTCCACTAACCCGATGTTAACCGGTTAAACCTGGAGTTACCACGGTTACCAGTACAATTTGACACTGGGTTAACGGTTTAACCGCTTTACCCTGGGTTAGTAAGACGGTGCAAGTGGGCCTAAGCCAGTTGAGGGTAATAGATGAAAACATTCCCCCCCTCCTAGCGTCGTAATCCTCAGTAATAAATAAATAAATACATATTATAGGACATGGTATAATAATATACTCCGCCTGGTACTCCATTCCGAGATTCGCGTATGACCTAACTGACACGGGCCTACGTCATCATGCTGTTTACAGGTTCTCAAACTTTAAAATGTGGGAGAATTTTAACCAACGGTGAAAATTATTTTAACGGCATTAATTTTAAGTTATTCATGTAGAAACATAGTAAAATAAAACAAATCTAATGTATTAAACTAAACTTTATTTATCTATACAAGACAAACGTTTAAAAAACTAATTCACAGTTACACATTAATTACCAAGCTTACGACGTGAAAAGTTTGGAAAACACTGCGACTGCTGACACTGAGCGAAAAGGAAATAACAATTAACACGCGTTCTACAAGGATGACGGTCAGGGCATGAAGTTATCTAGATCCGAATTGTCAAATGTGACAGCGCTATCCTGTGTTGCCAGTAATGTAAACAGAATTACCCGAACGTCTGAAATTTCTTTCGTGAATCGGAAGATATTGCTAACGAATAATTAAAAATGACGTGTTATTGTAAAATTTAAGATAAAATACATTATAGATGAAAATTATAAAATTATAAAGAAATATTTTAACTTATTAACCATAGCTATAATGTACCCATGTAACATGTTATGTTGAAATAAAGTGGCAATGTTATTGTGACGTAGGCCCGTGTCACTCTGGGAATAGAAGACCATGTTTTATTAGACCATGAACAAAATCTACCCTCAAATGGCTCCTTAAGCCAGTTGAGGGTAATAGATGAAAACATTCCCCCCCTCCTAGCGTCGTAATCCTCAGTAATAAATAAATAAATAAATATTATAGGACATTTTTACACAAATTGACTAAGCCCCACGGTAAGCTCAAGAAGGCTTGTGTTGTGGGTACTCAGACAACGATATATATAATATATATAAATACTTAAATACATAGAAAACAACCATGACTCAGGAACAAATATCTGTATCATCATACAAACAAATGCCCTTACCAAGATTCTAACCCGGGACCATCGGCATCGGCGGAGTAATGAGGGTCGTGACCTCCCTTCTGGATCACCTATGACCTTACCGTACCTTTTTTATGGAAACATTACACGATCATATAATGTAGGGTAGGTTAAAGTCAGGCGTTCAGTGACTGATCCAGGCGGTTTTGTATTTGGTTGGTTAACCAGTAAATGTTATAACTAGCCAAAAATTTACAAATTGTTTGTTTACTTTTATTGAAATACCTAAAAATACAGACTTTTTATAGTACCCACAACACAAGCCTTATTGAGCTTACTGTGGGACTTCGTCGATCTGTGTAAAATCGTCTTATATGTATATTGTATATAAGTATATTTTTAAATTTGTTTTAATTTTAATATTTATTACCATTTCTTTTGTACTTCACTGTACCTTAGTTCTCATGTTGAAAGTAACAAATATTATTCTCAGTAGGTAGTAATCGAGTTTATATTGAAAATGTAATATTCTCTGAAGATGAAAATGATGTAGTTATAGTCGCACCAATAAAAGTCTGCAGCGGATTTGATAGCCCACGCAGTGTAAGTGTTATACGTCATAATTTCATAGAAGTTTGACGTTTAAAATGACACACTGCGTGGGCTATCAAAATCGCTGCAGACTTTTCACGGTCTGACTCTAGTTGAAATTACCTTGTTTATGTTTATTAAGCTTGTTGGTTAAATGGCTTATTAAGCTTGTTCGCAATGAAGATACTTTGAAAAGAATATATACCTACATGACGGACACCAACTTTGGCAGTTTTGAATGATTCACGGTTTCACTAGACTTATATCGACCGGGATATGATAGATAGATAGATAGATAAATCATTTATTTGACAGCTGCAATGACACACAATATACAGGGTGAAATCGGGGTCGTGTAGCAAGAAAGAAAAATAAGACTTGCCACTTAATTAGGAATACAACACTGTAGATTTGAGTGCATTAATTTGTATCTTTTTCGCACATACAAAAAATAAATACAAAATAATTTCTTATTTAGAGTCATGGTCACCCTGTACAGACTTGACAAGACAAACATCTAGTAAATAAAGTAGTGGTAACTTACGATAATTAATTGATAACACTTATCTTCGGTTTTACATTCAGTGTAAAAGCAATTAAAAAGTACCTATAAAATAATTTAAAGACTTTATTAAAATAATATTACAATCACTGGGACGGATCTCCACAAGCTTTTAACAAATACGATCACAACTTAAACATACTTCAGGAGCTGCTCAAAGTGTGATCCGTTTTGCTGTCGCAGTGTCGATACAATTCGGCTCGTCGCCTTAGGTTATCTTTTAATCTGCCGAGAGCAAAGTGATTCATTTTCACACTTTAAAATGCTCCAATAACTCGCTGACGAAGCTATCGAACTATCGAAGGATGGTGTTGGACTCTTTTTCGTACACCAATCTTTTGATTTCGCCCCAGAGAAAAAGATCCAAGGGCGTCAGGTCGGGACTACGAGGAGGCCATGCCACGGGTCCGCCGCGGCCAATCCAACGTACCGGGAACTGTTCATCGAGGTAATTGCGTACTCGGTGTTCAAAATGAGCCGGAGCACCATCGTGTTGATAGTGTACGTTATGCAAGTAATGTTCCGGCACTTCTCGCAGTAAATAAATAAATAAATCCCGAGCAGTGGTAGCACGACGTGCTTGGTAATAAAACATTACCATGTCAGACTGCTTAACATTTGAAAACGGATATGTCGCGGGCATTTTTCTGCTTCATTATCTTTTAAATTGCCAGAATTAATAAACTCAATGTACAATCCAAAGAGCATATAATCAATCCTTGAATGATTTTATTTATTTTAAAGTTTTGACTTTGTCATAACAGTGACGGTTGACATTTCTTACTCATCTAATCAGTTGTTTATTAAATAGGTTTTAACATGAATTGTAAGGTAACCATAATTTCTATGGGACGATACGACGATACTTCGCGCCTACATTTAATAAATTTGCCGCCTTTTTCTACTGACAAGATTTGCTTGACCAAGTATAAATTTACACGCATCATAACAGAAAAAAAAACAATAATTATTACACTAACAAAGAAAATTGGGTTACAAAGAAAATAGCATAGAAATGAGTAGGTACAAAAGTAGAATTTTATAAAAGTAGGTAGGTACAAACTGTGTGCGTTGCAGCAGGACAAAAGGGTCACGGCTCAGTGATACGCTTCGCTCTTTCGAGCAAAGCACTGATTTTCTGCCGGAACCCAGGTCACAACGAAGAATATATTTACGAAGAAGTATTTACGTACGTCGGAAACAATCGTACAGTGTAAGTGTGATATGTGCCTGTCGTGTGATAATTTTTTGATAAAATACTTAGGCCCACTTGCACCATCCCACTAAACCAGAGTGAAGCGGTTAAACCGTTAATTCAGTGTCAAATTGTACTGGTAACCATGGTAATTCCGGGTTTAACCGGTTAACCCCGGGTTAGTGAATGGTACAAGTGGCACTTAGATAGTAGCTAAAATTTACCCGTGTGTACTGTGTAAGTCTCCTAGTTTTGTGTCACCAGCCTCACCATATTATATCCTAAAATCTGCAACCAAATAACCGAATGGTATTCCAGCGGTTTGTTTTTCAAGGAGATTTTTTTAAAGTGATTTTTAAATGTTTTTTTGGATTTAAGTTGTCTTAAAGGCGGATATGAACAAGATGCATGTGTCAGTGACAACCCTACAAACTTATTAACATTTTAAATTGACACATGTCATGTCATTCATCGGATCTACTTGCTAGGATTGAAACCATACAGATTTTTGCACTAACGTTTAACAAAGTGGATCTCAAAAACAGTTAGAAATATTAACGTGATCAAAGTATGCGAGAACGCAACTCATGCTAGACCGCCTGATTTAGTGCTTCTTCCGGCCAGTTGTTGAAACCAGGGCTCGGAACCGGTTTTTTTGGAAAACCCGAAATAGCCAATATTTTTAATTATTTTATTCTCTTTACGTACGACTGAATCATGTATTTAGGTAACAACTTCGTATTATTAGATTTTCCCATTAAAAATGAAATAATAAACAAAAAGAACGAAAAAGAACGTAATAATACCGGTTTTTTATGTATGAAGAAAAAACCGGTTCCGAGCCTTAGTTGAAACTAAAATTTGTACGCGACTCGATCTTGACCGCTTTTTTGTCATAGACAGTGATATATTAAGTAGGTGGCAGCATGGGAACGCCTTCGTAACGTAACTAACTTCCGTCTATGTTTTTATAGCGATTTAATTAATCTAATTAATATATGTCACGTCGAGATAAGAAATAGGGTAATACCCTAAACTAAAAATGAATTCTATTCACCTATAAACAAACTTCATTTAAGTATAAGGTGGCTAGTTATTGAAGGCTGGCCAGTTATTGAAACGTTATACTAAAATGAATTCTGTTTCTAGGTGAATATTATTCATTTTTTATTTACAGTGGCCAGTTATTGGCCGGTGGCCAGTTATTGGCGAATTACCCTAGCACTCAAAAGTTAGCAAACTTTTTAACCTTTTATATGTGTGTGATCAAAAATCATGGTTTCAATTCAAACCTCGGTTGTGCTGTAGAACAGAAAAATCGTTCTCGAAACAAATACTAAAAAAACCGGACAAGTGCGAGTCAGACTCGCCCACCGAGTGTTCCGTACTTTTTTAGTATTTGTTGTTATAGCGGCAGCAACAGAAATAATCATCTGTGAAAATTTCAACTGTCTAGACAGGTCTAGCAGGTCTAAGTTCTATCACGGTTTATGAGATACATCCTGGTGACAGACAGACGGACGGACAGCGGAGTCTTAGTAATAGAGTCCCGTTTTTACCCTTTGGGTACGGAACTCTAAAAAATATTTTTTTTTACACATGGCAAACAGTTTATCATAAGTCTCAATGCAACTAGCTGTCAATATTTGACACTTCACAAACTAGATTTCTATCTAGACAGCAGAAATCGATAAACGATAAATACATATTTTGTAACTTTCAAAATAACGGTTTCGTAATTCAAAACACGCGTGTCATTCAGCCATACTGCGCTACAAAAAAAAAACGATGTCACCCAGTGAAAGGAATACACAAAAACTCTATGGATTATCATAAATTTAAAATAAATTATTTTACACCATGCATGAAATAAAGCACCAGACGTAGACAGGAGTTATTTTTAGACACAATTTCTATTTTAAATCCCGTATAAAAGTATAAAGAGTAGGTAATTTGATTGTGACGTCACATGCTAGTGTTTCATATAAACTCATTCATTCATTCTTTTAAAATTATGGCTTCAGCCCATTGGGGCTATTTCGCCAGTGTCAAGGTCGTAGTAGCAGGGTAAAACGATTGAAATTGTACGGTTAGTACAAGACAGTGTACGGTGATTTAGCTCTTGTAAAGCGATAGCGGGCTTTACAAGAAACACGTGGACAACCGGCCGTTGACTCCAAAATGATGGTTAAACGTGCTTCAAGATAAATTCTCCATTCACTGCACACTACCACATTAGTTTACTGTATAATAGGCTATCGATATTACACTTTAAACAATATTAATGAGCAAAAAACAAAGCAATTGATCCCGACGCGTGCCATCAAGATGGCGCTCGAACCGGAAGTCCTCATATAAACTCCATAGTAGCAAAATCGTTTTGACAGCTCTAAAAAAGACACTCATTTGACTAGTATTCAAATAGCCTATTAAATAATCAAGCATGGTACATGATTAAAACTCGATTTCCGAACGACCCCGTGTCACAGTTTTCGCCATGTATTGCGTAATACCAACGTAAACTCTATGGATTATCATAATTAAATAATCAAGCGTGGTTCATGATTCAAACTCGATTTCCGAACGACCCCGTGTCACAGTTTTCGCCATGTATTGCGTAATACCAACGTAAACTCTATGGATTATCATAATTTAATAATCAAGCATGGTTCATGATTAAAACTCGATTTCCGAACGACCCCGTGTCACAGTTCTCTTCTCGCCATAATGTATTGCGTAATACCAACGTAACGATCTTTATGTTATCTCATTCCGTTGGCAGTGAAAGTCATGCCTTTGCTCAGGCGATCCATAAATACAATAGCGAGTCGAGATGCGAATTAAGATAATCGATTTATATGTACAGAGCAATATGGTTGCTGATTTGACTTTTGTAGTCCTAACCAAAGATATATAAATAAATAAATAAATAAATAAATAAATAAATATTAGGGGACATCTTACACAGATCAAACCTAGCCCCAAACTAAGCAAAGCTTGTACTATGGGTACTAGGCGACGATATACATACTTGTATAGAGAAATACATACTTATATACATAGAAAACAACCATGACTCAGGAACAAATATTAGTGTTCATCACACAAATAAATGCCCTTACTGGGATTCGAACCCAGGACCATCGGCTTAGCAGACAGGGTCACTATCCACTAGACCAGTCCGGTCGGTATGTAACGTACACTCTATTATCTTTGTCCCAACTTAGTTGTAATGGCGGGAAAATTGACGTGTAAAGAGCGCGTTTAAGTAGACTACGAGTAAATATTATTTTAATTTGAGTTGGGTAGGTTACGTTGAATGAGTTCACATACATTTTTTAGGGTTCCGTACCTCAAAAGGATCACTCGTGCGTCTGTCTGTCCGACCATTCCCCCCCCCCCTTTATCTCCGAAACTACTGGATCTAAAATGTTGAAAAAAATACACAAAATAGATACTAATAGCCTATAGAGATAGGAAAATCTGTTAGAAAAGTGCAGTCAATCGTGAGTCGGACTTAATTACTTAGTTTTTGATCCGACCCCTACGGGTTTTTTTAAAGACATTTCATTCACGTTCCACATAAAAAAATACATTGTTAAAAATTGAGTAATGTACGGAACCCTTGGAACGCGAGTCCGACTCGCAGTTGACCGGTTTTTTCACAATAAGATATGGCGTGTTTTTGTTATCCTTCTTTGTTTAGCTTGAAATGGCCGACCGATGATAATTGACGTAGATATGACACAAGTTATTGTTCAGATTGTTATGGACGCAAAGTATGCAGACTCCATGTGCATTGCTTTATTTATTATTATTATATTTGAGACGTGAGCAGGATTAATCCAGCACACTCAGTAACTGATAATTGATCGATGACCGTCGTATTTAGGTGAAAAACCACACATTTTCCTATTTTTTTGCTTTATGGCGAGGGCAAATTTAATGCTCTACAATCATGGTCACCCTACAAAACCTAATTAATAAACATAAACCTAAACAGCATTTTGATTAAGTACAAAAATAAACTGTCAAACTTGAGTGAGATACGAGTTTTCAAAAGTAACCAGACCGTGATGACAGTGACGACATTCAATTTGACAGAATATCGGTACCTATTAAAGTTTAGTATTTTCATTTTAGGGTGACCATGCATGTCGTAAATAAATTGATAACTTTTTTTTTCAACACGACTAGAAAATTAACGTTAACCTCACTAATACTGATACGAAGCAGTTGCTTATAATTTGCGAAATGCGCAGTGTTAGTCTGCTCACGTCTCCTGAATCAGCCTGTATACAAATGTCGTAAGGTCTACGCCCTTTAATTATTAGTCAGAGACGTCAGTATTAAACATTGAGTTATTAATTATTATTACCATAGAGAAGCCATACCATTCATTGGTTGAATTTCTACCTATACTTACTTAGTAATATAGCGACCCGCCCCAGCTTAGAACGGGTTAACAAATTATACACCTAAACTAAACCTTCCTCAAGAATCACTCTATTGATAGGTGATAGGTAGTTTTTGAGTTTATCGCGAACACACAAACAGACAGACGCGGCGGGGGACTTTAGCCCTTGCTACACGGTCGCCGACAAGCCTACTAACCGTCTGACCTTGGTCTGTCCTTGGTCAGTTTTGGTCAATTTTGTTGGATTGGAAACAACTGTCTACACAGTCCGGGACGGACCAAGGCCACGCGGTCTGGGGGTTTGTCGGCGACCGTGTAGCAAGGGCTTTTGTTTTATAAGGTGTAGTGATAGTGATGGATGGCGCAAGTAGGCTTGTGCCTGCTCGGTCACTACAGAGAGCGCTCCGCTCTCGGTCAATCGGTCAAACGAACTAGTTCGGTCTTTTAGTTCCTTTAGTTCAGTACGGTCGTTGAGAGCCGGGAATGAATAGGAGTCGATTTTTCATTGGTTTCTTTCCAATCTTTGGTAACTGAATACAATTCAACTTGTAAGATACGATGTGTCGATATTAAAAATTAAAACACCTTAACATAATTAAAAAATATCAAATATGTCGAAATATATTTGATTTTCCTTCATATTTTACGGGCTTAGGAGTGTCACGTCGTTCTTTCATCTCGTTCACACTCGTGCCAGCGACATTGATAAGCGTTTCGTTCCGTCCATTTTACGTTTCACCTGTGGTTTCACTCAGTCAAGCGCTCTCGAATCCCAGTGAACTAAAGGACCTAAAGACCGATTAAGAGCGTGCATAAAGATTTAGTTCCTTTCGGTCCTTGATGGGATTTCATTCTTAATAGTTCTTAGTTCAGGACCGACGCAAGCCTAGGCGCAAGCGTGTTGTGGAGGGGAGAAGGCTATGCGACCAAGCCTGGTTTAATGCTTTAGATAGCAGAAGGTGTCGCAGAAAGCAAACCGGGACTGGAACCTCAGGTGCCATGAGCTTTCTCTGCCAAAAATCTGGCCTCCACAGTCACCAAACCCGTTGTCTAAACAGCAATGCATAAATCGTCTGCAATCGACGGAAAGGCCTGTGATGATGATGATGATGTGATGATAGTGATAGTTCAATGGAGTCAAACCGCATTTTAATTCTGCAGTGGATAATTGCAGTTGCATCGCTACTGCACTTTCTCCAGCTTCGGACGTAACTTACGCGTTATCGTTACCTCTTATATTACCGTTATTTGCGTGAAACATAATTGTTCGGACGATGTAACGAACACGAACACTTTTTGTGCATAGACTAAGCCACTGTCCGCCATTTTGTCTGCATAGAACTATAGGTTCTTCCCAGGGCCTCAAACTATGTATCTTCATACCAGATATTATCGAAATCAGGTCAGCGGCTTAAGCGTAGAGAGGCAACAGACAGAGTATCGCATTTATAATATTAGTAGCGATGATGGTCGTCCAAAGAAACTATATCGCGTTTACTGTAGTCTGTATCTTTAGGTATTAAAAAAAGTAAACAAACAATTTGTACATTTTCGGGTGCTATAACATTGGGGCTATCCATAAATTACGTCATCGATTTTTGACGATTTTTGACCCCCCCTCCCTAAAATCACCCAAAAATCATGCTTCGAATGACCCCGTTTCCTCCTATGTCATGCTACCATCATCCGATGTCCAGACCCCCCCCCCCCTAATTTGAAATGACGTAATGTATGAATAGCCCCATTTATTGGTTAACCAACCAAATACAAAACCGCCTGGATCAGTCACTTTTGATCATGTAATGTTTTCATCTACACTGAGAGAAAAAACTAACAAAAACACACTTAGAATTACAAAAATAAAACTTAATCCGGGGACAAGGCGAGTCAACTAATAGGAACAAATTGACTTTTGCAATTTCCATTTAGTAGGAAATACAACTTCTATATTTGTAATTTGAAGTATGCTAGAGTAATTTCAGAAATTTAGTTTTGTTATTCCGAGAGGTGCTTTAGCAATATCGGAGGTGATGACGTCATGGGTGAAAACTAACCGTTTTGTAATTCTAAGCGTGCTTTAGCAATATCGGAGACGATGACGTCATAGGTTTTACTAAACTGTACTGCGATTCCAAGCTGGCTGTTGTTATTCTAGAGATAATGACGTCACAGGCAAAAACTAAACTGTTTGCAATTCCTCCGCCCCTAGCAAACGGGCGCCGCGAGAGCATGTCGCGCGCGTGGTAGCTACCCGTCTCTATTTCTGTCTGTATGAATAAAAAAGCATTTGGTAGTATATCTCTGTACTAAAGAGGCACTATAAAAGCCTGTCGAGATATTCTACCCATTCCTTTCTTATTCATACAGTCAGAAAGAGACTAGTAGTTATTACGCGCGCAACATGCTCTCGCGGCGCACCTGTGCTAGGGAGGTTGGAATTGCAAACAGTTTAGATTTACCTATGATGTCATTATCACTAGAATAACAACAGCTAGCTCGAAGTTGCAGAACAATATATTCCTGTAGACCCCAACTACACAGTAGGTCGCGGGTTAATATGTCCATGGCCCACAATATATCCTAAATTTATTATTTAACTTAAGTATGTTTTAAACAAAGAAGACACGAGACACGCCCGCCCGACATCCGACACAATACTAACTCTAACCAAAAATTTTACTAAAATTACTAACATTCGTTTCGCTGTGTTGGTATTACAAAACTCGTTTAGTGATTGGTACAACAATGAACATAAAAACAACAAGTCTATCTACTAAATACCAGTAAACTTTGTAATGTCGCTATAGTAACAACTGAATTGTTCTTTTAAATGGGGTGATGTTATTCCCGCGAACTCGTTTTTTAGATATTACAAAACTATGTAAGTGAGACATTTACTAAAATCATAACTTGAAATCACAGATGCTTTTTTCCAAAAATCACAAACTTTACTAGTAAAAATCGGAGAATTTTAGTAGTAATAAAAATGGATTGTAACAAATACTGAACTTTGTTTAATGCTCCATTTACTAAAGTCTGTTTGCTGAAATTAGATTTAGTATTACTGAGCTGTTTGTAGAAATAAATAAATTTTACAGAAATAGTGAAACTTCCATGATTACTACTAAAACTTCATTTTTTCCCCAAGTACAGAACTGTTTATTAATTCCTGGTGATGATTTTTCTCTCAGTGTACCCTCAACTGGCTTAAGGAGCCATTTGAGGGTAGATTTTATTTACTTTTATTTAAACACCTAAAGATACAGAGTATAGTGCTGCACTCTGGCGGCAGAACATTGCAGTAATACTCCTAATATTGATTGATAGGAAAGTTAGACTGGCTACTTAAGATCTAGGTTCACACTAGCACATATTGTCGCTGTGTCCTAATACTGTCGCAAGAGGTCGCGGTTACGCCATCCGTGTAGCGCAAAATATAATCGTTGTAAGGCGTTCAATTCTTGCGAATATTATGCGCTCCATCAAAAAAGCCGGACAAGAGCGAGTTGGGCTCGCCCACCGAGGGTTCCGTACTTTTTAGTATTTGTTGTTATAGCGGCAACAGAAATGCATAATCTGTGAAAATTTCAACTGTCTATAGCTATCACGGTTCATGAGATACAGCCTTGTGACAGACAGACGGACAGTGGAGTCTTAGTATTAGGGTCCCGTTTTTACCCTTTGGGTACGGAAACCTGCAAAGCTGTAATTACAGATTTTTTTACAACACCAGCTCGTAAAGGCGCTCTTTATTCTTCAAAAACTGATGAGAAAGTTGACTTTTATCCACTAATAATTGTAAAAGAGTTGTTTCCTCAGATCCACTCGGCGACCACCACTCTCACTTTTTAACTTACGTTAGATCTAGACCACATATCTATATGTGCGTAAAATTGTAAACAGAGCAACATATTTAATTTGTAAAACATACACACCTCCACAGATAAGATATTTTTTCGTTCACATAGGCCTGTCACGTAGTGAATAAAAAATAGGTATATACACTTGTCTGCCAAGCCGTAGACGAATATATTACCTACATTCTACTTTATATGTTGTAAAAGTATGGTATACAAGATAAATTAGAACACGTAATATGTATTTGCAATATGTAGTTGTTCAGGAATACGTCTACCTCGGGCAAATACTGCAGTTAGGAAGGAACAACTTCGAGAAAGAACCGAATAGAAGGATACAGCTGGGCTGGGCAGCATATGGGAAGCTGCGTCGAGTCTTCACGTCGTCAGAGTCTGAAGACAAAAGTCTTCAATCAGTGCGTCCTACCCGTGATGACATACGGAGCCGAAACATGGACACTCACGGTAGGACTGGTCCATAAATTCAAAGTCGCTCAGCGAGCTATGGAAAGGGCTATTATGCTCGGAGTCTCACTGAGGGATCGTATTCGTAATGAAGTCATCCGTCAGAGAACTAAAGTCGTCGACATAGCCCACCGGATTAGCAAGCTGAAGTGGCAGTGGGCTGGTCATATTAGCCGCAGAAGTCGTAGAACCGATAACCGTTGGGGTAAACGAGTTCTCGAGTGAAGACCGCGCAATTTGGCAAACGTAGCGTAGGACGCCCTCAGACTAGATGAAGCGATGACCTTCGCAAGGCGGCTGGCAGAGCTGGATCAGAGTTGCCGCAAATTGTGCTCAATGGCGTGCAAGAGGAGAGGCCTATGTCCAGCAGTGGACGAGAGTAGACTGATGATGATGATATATATTTAAATATTTACACAGTGATGCTTTCAGTACCGATCAAACGAAGACAATTAAACCTTTCATATGTGTGTGGTGGTCCAAAATCGTGTGAGTTCAAACCATTGTGTTATAGCGGCAAGGCAACAGAAATACATCATCTGTGAAAATTTCAACTGTCTAGCTATCACGGTTCATCAGATACAGCCTGGTGACAGACAGACGGACAGTGGAGTCTTAGTAATAGCCTATTAGGGTCCCGTTTATACCCTTTGGGTACGGAACCCTAAAAAGAATAGACTCAGCTCAGTACTTTCGGTATTTTTAAATAACAGTGACCATAAATATGACTATTTATGCCTAGTGACTACATATACCTTCCCACATAATGTCTTGGTCATTAAAATACTTACGATTACTTTAAATTCAGACCATTTTGCAATAATAAGTCCAATTTATTGACTTCTTTAATATTAAAACGGAAAAGTTAAGACCAAGATAAGTCATAACTTTGCATAGGAAAAAATATAGGTACCTTTTCCCAAGTCATAAGATTCTCATTTAAACAGTTAAATAAAACCTCTATGCATTAATTTTTAGGGTTCCGTACCTCAAAAGGAAAAATGGAACCCTTATAACGGATCTCTTTGTTGTCCGTCTGTCTGTCAAGATTTATCTCCGGAACGCGTGCCTATCGAGTTGAAATTAAAACCATATAACTCAGGTCTAACACTAGGTACCTACAATTATATTTTGACACTCTCAAGGGAATTAAAATTTATAAGGTGCTTCCCGTTGACCTAGAACTATGAAATTTGGCAAATAATATCGTCTTATACTACACACAGTGAAAAATACAGGAACAAATCAAAAAACTACAAATTTGTACGGAACCCTCGGTGGGCGAGTCCGACTCGCACTTGTCTGGTTTTTTTAATACGTATATTCTCTCATGTAGCTGGTTTGTTACTGTTCACCGTTGTATGGGGACCTTGCACTTTGAGACTATGCGCTGAAACTTGGCACAGTTGATTCTTAGCTGGTCATGAGCAGATACAGACCGGGAGACCTTGAGAGCCACGTCTCATTTAGTGGGGGGGAGGGGGAAAAGTTCGACGCTGCCGCGCTTCACTTGGAGCAATATTTCTCTAAAACTATACCTATTAGGGCATGTAATATATCATTTTCGGATAAATTAAGGATGAGGAATCTAGTTTTGGAACAAAAACAAAGCACTTTCTAACAAAAAAAAAAGCATAAAGTAGAAAAGACTAAAAAACGTATTTTTGATTTTTTCATAATTACCATTTTTTTTTTTAAAGTGTAGCAGGAATCTGGAAACAAAAAATACAATCGTAAAGCTACACTTATTACGTTTAAGAAAATATATAGTTTATTATACAAAACTGTTGATAAATGGGACATAAAAAATAATATTAAGCGTGGGTCAGAGTGATCTCAATACAAAATATTATGAATGTGGGAAAGTTACCTATAATTTGTTCTACAATCGTTTATTTTTCTTGTTTTTCGTAAATAACTCGTAAACGGTAGCCCACAGCAAAAACATATCTTTTACGTAAATAATCTGTTTCAGATTTCTTATAAAATAAGTGCTACTTTTTTTCGCTACCATCAGTATTAAAAAAGATATTGAAGGGAGAAAATAAATACTTAGGTCCCCTTTTTTAGTCATTCGTAAATAACTCGTAAACGATGGCCAATAGCAAAAAAAATTTTAGTACAGGAATAATTTACATAAAATTTCCTACAAAAAAGTTAATTCTAACTTTTTCGCTAGAATCAATATTAAAAACGATATTAAAGAGAGATAATAAATTCTAAGGTCCCCTTTTTAAATATTGATCCTAGCGAAAAAGTTTGAATAACCTTTTTTGTAGGAAATTTTATGCTAATTATTCAAGTACTAAAAATTTTTTTGCTATTGGCGATCGTTTACGAGTTATTTACGAATGACTAAAAAAGGGGACCTAAGTATTTATTTTCTCCCTTCAATATTTTTTTTTATATTGATGGTAGCGATAAAAAGTAGCACTTATTTTATAAGAAATCTGAAACAGATTATTTACGTAACAGATATTTTTTTGCTGTGGGCTACCGTTCACGAGTTATTTACGAAAAACAAGAAAAATAAACGATTGTAGAACAAATTATAGGTAACTTTCCCACATTCATAATATTTTGTATTGAGATCACTCTGACCCACGCTTAATATTATTTTTTATCTCCCATTTATCAACAGTTTTGTATAATAAACTATATATTTTCTTAGACGTAATAAGTGTAGCTTTACGATTGTATTTTTTGTTTTCAGATTCCTGCTACACTTTAAAAAAAAATTGGTAATTATGTAAAAATCAAAAATACGTTTTTTAGTCTTTTCTACTTTATGCTTTTTTTTTGTTAGAAAGTGCATTGTTTTTGTTCCAAAACTAGATTCCTCATCCTTAATTTATTCGAAAATGATATATTACATGCCCTAATAGGTACAGTTTTAGAGAAATGTTGCTCCAAGTCAAGCGCGGCGGCGTCGAACTTCCCCCCCTCCCCCCCACTAAATGAGACGTGGCTCTCGAGGTCTCCCGGTCTGTATCTGCTCATGACCAGCTAAGAATCAACTGTGCCAAGTTTCAGCGCATAGTCACAAAGTGCAAGGTGTCGTGCACTAACAAACTAGCTACATGACTTGCCATAAAGTCTTAAAACTCTCTGACCACCGAGTATCGAGATAAGATATAAGAGTTAAAAAAAAAGAAATGCAATCTTCTTCGATACGCGCACATTAATTTAAACTTTATTACACACAAGATAAGAGTCAATAATACTGTACATTTTATTTGAGTATATTATAAGAGATCTTACAAAGCTTTGTATTTCAATTCAATGTCTTTTGCGTTCGTTTTTAGGATTCCGTACCCAAAGGGTAAAAACGGGACCCTATTACTAAGACTCCTCGTCCGTCTGTCTGTCTGTCACCAGGTTGTAACTCATGAACCGGATAGCTAGACAGTTAAAATTTTCACAGATGATGTATTTCTGTTGCCTCTATAACAAAAACTACTAAGATATATATATCTTCGAGATATTTGGCTACAAAGTTGAACAATTTTAGGCTAGACCCATTTTACGACACGTCAAAGACGAATTTCACAGCAATCTACGTAGAAAATTATGTTTACGTCACCCTAGACCTGGCCACGGCAAGACGTAAAACTTTAGTCTTTAGACAAACCACGGGCGGTAATTCGTAAAGCCCCAGATCGCATATTTATGGCCCTCACCTTCGGTTCGGGCCACAAACACCTGCGATCTGGGGCATTTACGACGAATTCACCTCCCTAGGTACTTATGTAATGTACTATTTTTTAGAGTTTTAGACGATGTTTAAAAATATAATAAAAAAATAAGTATTCATTTCTTTCAAAATCCGATAGACAAGAATGAAGATAAAAGATTGAAGAACCGATAGCCGTTTGCCTTATAAATCTATCTGTAGTGCAAAAGTAGGAGGTACAATTCAAAACTTGATGTCAAAAATCGATGAAAACCGCAGGTAGCCCCAAGCAAATATCATTAGTCATCACCAAAACTAACGCCACTACAAAACATGCAAAATTTATGTAGATACATATCTGTCACTATTACTAATAAAACGGTGCTAATAATATGATTGCATAAGTCTATAATATTATGATTAACACCTAACACATGTTAGCTTGTTACATGAACATTAATCATTTAATCATGATTGCTTCATTATGTAACGCTTGCTTCACTTTCGCTGTATTTAGGTTTTAATAGGCATTTAAATAAGGTATTGTTAACACTTTCAATGCCAAGCGCCCCATTTCCAATACAAATTGAACACACTTAGCGTCTTGGCTGTGAAATTGTGAATGTATTAACAGCCTAAATGCCAGTAATTGAAGGATTTAAGTCTTAAGAGAATAGTGGAAGAACGCGTCTCCATACAAACAATGTCCCCATTCTCCTCTCTGGGTATTGACATTATGAAAAATATTTTCACACTATTTCATGTAGTAAGTATGTACTTATAATTTCATTTATTTATTTTTATTCTTTAGGCTAGGTCATTTATAATATGAATATAAAAGTAAACCTACGTTTCACTTTATTGATTTTTTTACTATTAATTAGGACCGAAAGACAAATGCCATTACATTTTTTTGCAAGCTCCTAACGCTTCAAGCACCTAATCAAGTAAATTTTAATTAATAATATGTTTACATACAAGCCGTACCCACGCAAAATTTTAAAATGGGCTACTATTTACATACAAAAAGGGCTTTATTACAAACTTCTTTATTTCGGATTTGTTTTACGTTAAATTTCGCATTGTCATTATTTCGTTTTCATAATTCATTTTTCTTTTTGGAACATATTACCCGCCGTCGGATCCGTTCGTTTGACATAATTATTGAAAGTCATAATGTAGGTATACCTAATGATGATTGTCAGATTATTCTCTTCTTTATTTATCTTAGTCAAGGCCACGCGCTCCAAAATTTCGTAAAATAGACTCGTTATTTTGAAGTGCGGAGTGAAGATTTATGTTTAACGAAATCACGAAAAAGCATCTACTCATGTGGTAGGTATTTTTTCTTAGTTTCGGCCACTGTAGAAAAATACACGTGAGGTCTCCTTATACCCCCTCCCCCAACGTGATCTGTCGTGATTTTTTCGTGACCCCCCACCCCCCTATCGAACCTCGCGTGATTTGTGCACAAGCCCTATGGCAATCCTGAAAGGTTACTAGTTTCTGAGAAAAACCCAATTATGAATAACGAAAATGTTGACAAACAATAAATTATGACTTAAAACTTTATGGGAAACAATAGAGACCCTACCGCCGTCTTTAAAAGGGTTAAGATATGCATTATCATAGGTCACTCTATCTCAATCAATTGTAAATTGTAATATTACTAATTGATCTTTTAGCATGACCTTTGTACAACCAGATCAATAGATACGTTTGTACAACTGCATGCTTCGTTCTATTTCCTCAACTAATATGGCAATCAAAACATCGACTTGTAATCTACAAACATAATCTATAATATATACAAACTCTTATTACATTTAATTAAGGTTTAAAATCGCGTAAATGATGTTTCAGATAAATTTGTCATTGGAAAAACGGCGTTTGAGGTTATAATTCTTCCCGCTCGTTGTTGCGCCATAGTGCAATGTTTCTATTTAAAAAAAAGGTTCACAAGAGTTCAAGTAGACTGTTTCCGCATGGTTGTCAAGGTTACCGTTATGGCGCGTTTAATACTTTTAACAAGCTTTTTGCTTTGTGATGTCGAAGTTGAGGATTTTTGAAATTCTTTGTTACTTTTAAAGTTAAAGTTATTGAAGTCGCTCTTGAATACATTATTATAAAACATTTGTGCGAAATGTCAGAGGGCAAATATTTATAGTTAAGGCTTTCATACAAAATTCAACTTGGTATTTATTTTATTTTAAATTTTTAATTGGACGTAACACGTTAATTTTTTTCACATTCTTTTAACGTGTAACTTATAAGCCTACATTTCTCTACGTCAACCGGCAACTTCAATCTTTTGAAGTATTACAAATGCAAATGTAGTGCATAATTGTTTTCCATCGTATTTTCTCGGAAACGTTCGTATTTGTCATGCTAGGTACTTCAGTCAACTTCAGTACTTTTTGTACCGAGACTTACTGAAATAGCAAGACACGTTCGTACGTTTCCGTGAAAATACGATGGAAAATAATTATGCACTACATCTGTATTCTGTACAAATAAATGTGTGTTATCACAGAATAAGTAATAGTATTACATTACCGTCCAGACAGGACACTTCCTACAAAACCGAAGTTTGACAGCGATTCAGGGTCGAATCATGATATCCCTTTCTAACTTATGACTATTTAGGGTTGTCAAAATTCAAGTAATTATCTTATCTGTGATCGTGCACGCAAAGGGACGTCAAGTTGTGTCAACCCTAATAATTGCTCGGAGCAATGCTGAGCCGAA
This sequence comes from Cydia splendana, assembly GCF_910591565.1. Lineage (NCBI taxonomy): Eukaryota > Metazoa > Arthropoda > Insecta > Lepidoptera > Tortricidae > Cydia > Cydia splendana. The sequence goes on from NC_085983.1 coordinate 9,738,857, forward strand.
CGGAGCCGAGTTTGCTCGAAGCCAGAAGTGTCTCCCCACTGGTTATGTTAGGAACCATGCGCACTTCATAATGCATTGTCTGCTGACAGCCGATGAGATTCACGTAACACAATATGTAACGGATGATTTCGCAGACAATTGGTGAGAAGAGTCCGTGGGAGAATAAGCGTTTAAAAATAAAACCGGGCAAGTGCGAGTCGGACTCGCGCACGAAGGGTTCCCTACCATAATACAAAAAAAACGGTCACCCATCCAAGTACTGACCCCGCTCGACGTTGCTTAACTTCGGTCAAAAATCACGTTTGTTGTATGGGAGCCCCACTTAAATCTTTATTTGATTCTGTTTTTACTATTTGTTGTTATAGCGGCAACAGAAATAGATCATCTGTGAAAATTTCAACTGTCTAGCTATCACGGTTCGTGAGATACAGCCTGGTGACAGACAGACGGACGGACGGACGGACAGCGGAGTCTTAGTAATAGGGTCCCGTTTTACCCTTTGGGTACGGAACCCTAAAAACGAATAACAGATACTAGTAGAATAAAGACTTATAATTAATCGCCAAGAAAGAGCAAAGATACACCAATATATTATATATTGCACAAAATACAAATAAAATGTACAAATGGCGGCCTTAATGCCTAAAGGCATTCTCTACCAGTCAACCATAGGGCCAAACAGACATATATTTAATTGGTGGGGATTCGTGGTGTATCTTTGCTCTCCCTTGGCGATTAATTGTAAGTCTTTATTCTGCTAGTCTCTGTCTTTCCCATCACGGAACAATGGTGTTCCGGACCTTTGGGAGGCATGCGCGGAGCCGAAGCCAACACGTAGAGGCCCTTTTGACACTTTAATGAAATGTAAGGGGTACACCGAGCGGATGCTGCCCTTGCCCGTGTCATGGGACGCACGCAGAGGCAGCACCCACCAGGGTGTAAGGGCTATTGAGAGTTGATGGAATCTAAAATGAACTAGGTTATTGGGTGAAAGCGATGGACTAAGTACTGAGCTATGGGGTAAAAAACCGGACGCCTGCCTAATAAAACGGTATGCAATTTTATTTCCGGCAGACGGTGACTCGCCCTCACAAGATGGGCCCCCACAAAAAGCGACATCTAGGATGGCTCAAGGGCAACACCGGTGTGAGCGGCTCAGGGGTGTCGAGAGGTGTGCGCCGCTTTCTACCCAGTGGCTGTTAACAGCCACTGTGCCAACTCGCGTCTTATGCATATTTCACTTCCACTTATAGCTCTAACGACTCCACTCTGGCCGGCCGGCTAAGGCAAGCCAGAGGCAGAGAATTCTGTCTAGTCTCTGTTATTATTATGTGCAATAAACTTTTAATTAATTAATAAAGTCATAAATGTTATTTATTATGACTTATGTGTGTTAGAATACGACGCCCTTCCCAACGCCCGTCTCTCTATACTATAGTATAGAGAGAGTCTATACAGTCTATACAGTATAATATAGAGATCGGCAGTCTACTTTTACTGCTCTCTGTTGTTATGGATTGACCGTCGACGCGTTGTGTTGTGTGAGAATCCATTGAATGATTTGCGAAACGTAATGTCTTGGCCATTAGCTCTGCCGTGCTTGCAACGCTTCCGGTATAGTTTATCCATAATGGATGACTCACGTTGGACCGGGCCGGTCCGGTCCGGGCCGAGGCGTCCGACACGACACTTCGTTTCTATGATGATAAAATTTAACAATACCCTGTTAAAACAATGTGAAGACCGCCTTTATATGGCATTAACAGGATATTGTAATATTAAATATTAATAATATAATAAAAGTCGAAGTCAAGTGCGAGTCGGACTCGCGCGCGAAGGGTTCCGTACCATTACGCAAAAAACGTCAAAAAAAAATCACGTTTGTTGTACGGGAGCCCCACTTAAATATTGATTATATTTTGTTTTAGTAATATTTGTTGTTATAGCGGCAACAGAAATACATCATCTGTGAAAATTTCAACTAGACAGTCAACTATCACGGTTCATGAGTTACAGCCTGGTGACAGACAGACAGACAGACGGACGGACGGCCAGCGGAGTCTTAGGGCCAGTTGCACCAACCACATTTAACGGACTGATAAACGTCAATCAGCGGTGTTGTATGAAACTTCCCATACAATAAAATTTAGTGCAACCGACCCTTAGTAATAGGGTCCCGTTTTTACCCTTTGGGCACGGAACCCTAAAAATGGATAATTTCACAACACTGCCATCAATAGCAAGTGTGACAACACAATTATGAAGGTTAAGGCTTGCTCCATTATTAATAGCTTTATAGTACATACCCCTAAGCCCGCTAAGGGTCCCCTTGACCTATAATATGGTGGAAAGATTTGCTGGCTATGGATGAGGTCTTGGTGGCTCAGATGGCAGAGCACCAGCATATCGATCCAGGGGTCGTGAGTTCAAGTCTCACCCAAGACAGTAATTTTTCCACTTTTAAATTTATTCTAAGCTTAATAGCATCGTTCGCAGACGTTTCTGCTTGTTAAAAATTAAAATTTATAGTACATATCGCAATATGCAGATAGTTCCCAGCATTCGCCGTGACAGTGGCAGAGTTATTACTTCCTATGCGAATTGAGTTTCAAAACCGGTAACTAGGGAGGGAAAACCGGTAATTATAATTAGAGAGAAAAAAGTTTTGATTACGCAGTTAGGTACGACAAAACTATGAGAAAATGTACATGAAAACGGCTAGCGTTAGACCAAGAAAAGTCTGCAGCGATTTTGACAGCCCACGCAGTGCAAGTGTTATTTAAACGTCATAATTTCATAGAAGTTCGACGTTTAAAATAACACTTGCACTGCGTGGGCTGTCAAAATCTCTGCCAGACTTTTCTTGGTCTAACTCTATTCTAATGTATCTAGTTTGACCCAGGACTGTCTCATTCCAAACATATATAAAGAGAATCATACTGTCTTTGTCTTACGCTAGTACTAGCACCCAAAAACTGGATGAGCATAGTAATTTTAGGGTTCCGTACCCAAAGGGCCTTGACAATAGAGGCGTGTTCAGATATTTGTGAGCACCTTGGCCGCTCAGATATATATCAGATGGCGACTGTACCCAATTAGCGTACCTAAATAAATAAATAAAATATATAGGACATTCTTACACAGATTGACCAAGTCCCCCAGTAAGCTCAAGAAGGCTTGTGTTGTGGTTACTCAGACAATGATATATATTTATAATATAAAAATACTTAAATACATAGAAAACAACCATGACTCAGGAACAAATATCTGTGTCATCACACAAATAAATGCCCTTACTGGGATTCAAACCCAGGACCATCGGCTTCACAGGCAGGGTCACTACCCACTAGGCCAGACTCAGACCTAAGTGGTTAAGAAAAGTTAATCGCTGTCAGTTTTGTGACAACATCGTCGTGGAATCTTGGGAATCAACTTTTTGCCTTTTTAGGGTTCCGTACCCAAAGGATAAAAACGGGACCCTATTACTAAGACTCCGCTGTCCGTCTGTCTGTCACCAGACTGCATCCCATGAACCGTGATAGCTAGACAGTTGAAATTTTCACAGATGATGTATTTCTGTTGCTATAACAACAGATACTAAAAAGTACGGAACCCTCGGTGGGCGAGTCCGACTCGCACTTGACCGGTTATTTTAAATAGTTATTTACGATGCAAGTGCGGAAAAGAGGAAATTCGAAACGAGTGGCGATAACTTAAAACACGACCGAAGGGAGTGTTTTAAATCGACACGAGTTACGAATTACCTATTCGCACGGGTATCGTACAACGTTTTACAGTACATATGGCCCTTTAAACTTTTGACATACGCACGAAATGTGCTATATTACGCACTAGTGCGGGAAAATAGGACCATATGTACTGTAAATTCTCTTTCGCACGTTGCTATATCCTATATCCCCAACTGTGTGATAAGCGCGTATACTTATTCAAGTGCAGCGGTCGGCAAACTTTTAGCAGCCAAGGGCCACATAGTAGTTACCGAAGTTGACGCGGGCCGCACTTTGTTAATATTTATAACTTTATCAGACATTGTCGTTTGTCAATATCACATACAAAATAGCCAGGGAAGGCTCGCGGGCCGCAAGTGAAAGGTTCGCGGGCCGCTTGTCTCCGACCACTGCTTAAGTGTATTAGGCGTCATCTAAATTCGAACGTGCCTTGAACGTTAATTAGGCATTTTCGCTCGCGGTTTCGCCTGCGAAAGTGTAAGTACTATGCCCGCGTAGAGGTCGTTAGATTGTACACCCAGCTGCAAAAGTGCATGGCCATTGTATGAATGAATTGCACTTTATTCTTTTGCCGTTTTTTGCGTAATGGTACGGAACCTTTCGTTCGCGAGTCCGACTCGCACTTGGCTGGTTTTTTTACTTGTCCAATATAGAGACAGACCAAGAGAAGTCGCAACGATTTTGATAGCCCACGCAGTGCAAGTGTTATTTATACGTCATAATTTCATAGAAGTTTGACGTTTAAAATAACACTTGCACTTGCACTGCGTGTGCTATCAAAATCGCAGCAGACTTGTCTTGGTCTAAATCTATGTGCATTCTTTGATAAAGTCGATTTTTTTTCAAAACCGGAATATGAAACCAGTCATAAATTAAAAGTCAAAAGTCAATGTTATCATCATTTCGATGATAATCCGGTTTTAATAATATTATGCAAAATGGCCGTTGCATCACTTTAACGAGATTTAACTCATTAAACTTCGTTCCGATATTGAATATTATAGATTCGTTAATGTATAATCCTTACTATGGAAATGTTGACTGTGTTTAAAAGTAATTCTTTCACACAACGCATGAAATAAAGCACCATCAGAACATTAATAGAGAAACGTAGACAGCAGTTAATTTTAAACACAATTTCTGTTTTATAAATCGTACAATACTATAAAGAGTAGGTAATTTGAGTCAGTAGAAAAAAGCGGCAAATTTTTAAAAAATAGGCGCGAAGGTGGCGCGAAGGTTTATCGTCTTATAGAAAATTTGAATTTTGCGCCTTTTCCCACTGACAAAGTTGTTTGGCAGACTATAAATGCGAGAGTAATTCTATCTGACTGATTGTGTTACTTAGATTGTTCGTAACAAGAACAAACACTAAAATTTCGTGTGTCAAACTCGTTTAAATATTTACAATTTATCCTCCATTTTCTGAAAGCATCGTAAATAGAATCCTTACAGCGCTGAATTGAATACTAATTCCTAAAACAATAGAGATGACAAATGAAACCGTAAAATACCGATCCGTGAATACTTCAAAACCGGTATTTTCAGTGTCGTGTAAGGTAAATTTAATATACTCTGGCAAACCCATTATGCCAGTAGAAAAAAGCTCGAAATTAAAATTTTGTTTGGAAGACTGACCCTTCGTTCGACCTTACATTTTTTAAATTGTATTGTACTTACATTATAATATATCATTATATAATAATAATAAAATAAATAATAAATAAATATTATAGGACATTTTTTACACAAATTGACCAAGCCCCACGGTAAGCTCAAGAAGGCTTGTGGTGTGGGTACTCAGACAACGATATATATTATAAATAAATACTTAAATACATAGAAAACAACCATGACTCGGGAACAAATATCTGTATCATCATACAAATAAATGCCCTTACCAGGATTCGAACCCGGGACCATCGGCTTCATAGGCAAGGTCACTACCCACTAGGCCAGACCGGTCGTATATATTTTACGATAAGCACGCCGGACGTCGGATACCGCTGTTAACATAAACAATACATACTGTATAAACATATCAAGTTAGTAGCCTGCTCATGAAACCAGTCCGGATTAAAGCGAAACCTCTGTACAGAGGTTAATGCACCCAGGCATTTTGTAGTTAAAAGGAAAACTCATTCGACTGGATTGTGAGAAAACTGTCAAGGTGGTTTCACATGTATTTTATTGTGGACTAGCGCCCCGCCTGTCATTGCGTCTCACCCTCTCATTAAGCAAAATGTTAGACGCAATACACATTGGATAAAGAAATTGGATGCGTCGCACCCATAAGTGAGAGCGAGAAGGAGATATCTGTTTCTGGCTCTCACTTATGGGTGCGACGCACGAAGGTCGCGGTGCGATAGTGTGTTACGGCCTTTATATAGAGACCTACGATACGATACTTTACTAACATTCCTAAATGAACTCCTTAGTTATGAAAATATATAAATTTGTGTTTTTTTACAAGTAGTCACACTACTATATCAATAAAACGAAAGTGCCTGGGGCTGGAATCGAACCAGCGTCCTCCGTTTACGCGACTCCCTACCCTACAGGAGGGGGTCAGTTCTGCGGCTGACTGTACGTTGTCAGCCGCAGTGAAAAGACAAAAGCCTTTCAGTTCAGACCCAATTAATAAGATCTATGTGAAACACAATGTCTGAAATTCTGAATTTAGGAGCTAAATATGTCTGAATTGTTGTATTGTACTCGGTTCTATTTGAGTACATGATATAACTAGAACGTTCTGAAAACAAATAACAAGACTATTTTATTTATATAATATTTTTAAAATGTGGTCTACTTAAACACGCGTATTTTTTTCGCGCATTCTTATGTTGGTAGTGTGGCTTAATAATCTCGCACCCAGGCCATAAGCATTTAATAAAAGTATTCGTAGTGTTGTGCCTCACAATTAATTACTTACCGGTTTTTGTGTCACAAAAAGTCCTCTAGTTTTTGCTTTGTTGCGCAATAAAAAAAAGTTATTGATTAAGCTGTCTATATGTACGAGTACATACTAGCGTACACAATACGACATATATGTTTCTTTTCACAAATAAAAGTATTAATATAAATAATGTAAGAACTTTCTCGGATAAATATTTCTTTTATGGCAAACTTTCAACTATCGTATACCTGCAGGAGTTTTAATCCCTCTTGGAATTCAGCCGTTATCCTCTTATCTAGAAACGACAAATGGAAACTAAGATAGATTACCTAGAACTATCTAAATCCAGGCTTACGCTTGCCTCCCAGCTCGTTAGTGGCCTAGAAAGTCTTAAACTAAGGGTTGTGGGTAGAGAATGGTTCAAAAATGAATGAATTGTGAATTTTTCAAATTTTCATTTATTTCTAAACATGAAGTAATTACCATTTTATTTAACGACTTATTACTTAGTTTTGCTCATAACATTTTTAGGGTTCCGTACCCAAAGGGTAAAAACTGGACCTTATTACTAAGACTCCAGTGTCCGTCTGTCTGTCTGTCTGTCACCAGGCTGTATCTCATGAATCGTGATAGCTAGGCAGTTGAAATTTTCAGAGATGATGTATTTCTGTTGCCGCTATAACAACAAATACTAAAAAGTCCGGAACCCTCGGTGGGCGAGTCCGACTCGCACTTGTCCGCTTTTAATTTATTGCCAGCATAAAGTATTTTTATTTAAAGACACGAAGCAATTTCCATCTTATTTACGACGTGTTACTTAGTTTTAAACACATTTTACATCCTTGACAACCAATTGACAACCATAAAAACGCTAACTTACAATAGTAATAAACCAAAACGAATCGTCCGTCCGTTTGAGGACAAAATTAATATAATGTATTGAATACATTAGCCACGTTCGCTTTGTAAAATACTTATTTACATCGATTATAGGAATGTCTTGGACTGACCAACATAACTAGACCTTCAGCTGCGATGTAAGTGATGTAACTATGTATAACCGGCCCAAACTTCGTTACGCTAGAAATATCAAGAATACCAACTATAGTTCGTCTTTTTAGCTTTAGAAAAAGACTACGCGATCTTGACGTGTCTTTTAATAAAAACGCTTTTTTGAAGTTTGAAGTTTACCTTTTTTCGAATGCTAAAAAACAAACTGTAGTGTTGGTTAATACTTTAATACTCAAGTCCTTCGAGTCCTCTGCATTAAGGCTCTACTCAGTTTTTCAGACTCTATTAGTCATAACATAAAGTCGTAACATGACTTCGAGTATCGAGTCTTTTGTAAAGGCTTGATTCTTTTAATAAGAACTCTGAAATTATGTACAAAAGTTTTTTAAAACGTATTGTCTCCACGTGAACTTCATGGGTTAGGTACTCATCATTCGATGACGCCTTCCCTTCCTTCCTCCTCCCATTCCTTAGTGTGTATAATGTACTTAGTTCCTTTCTTTAGTGTTAATTTAAATATTAACCTACAAAATTATTGACGAAGTCTTAAAGGATGACTCACGTTAGACCGGACCGGAGCTTCCTTAGCTTCGTTTTCTATGGAAAGCACCACGTGATCACCGATCAGCCGTCATAGAACATGTCGGATGCCTCGGCCCGGGCACGGCCCGGTCTAACATGAGTCATCCATTATCCGAAGGCTCGAGTCCTTTTAAGTTGCGTTTAAAAGACTCGACTCGGGAAGTTACGAATACGAGTCGAGTTCTTCAAATTTAGACTCGAAAGACTCGAGTTCCTACCAACACTAATACCAACTGTTATAAGTTAACTATTCAGAAGATGGCACCACGCTTGAGCAGGTTACTGTGACAAGGTTGCGAAAACGTATTTGTTCTAGATTTTCCATAACTGGCACTGGCAGGTTGAAGGCCGAGGGCCAACGAAGCGCTATTATTAAGGCAAAAGTTATTTACAATACATATGGTGTATACATACTTTACCGCACTAGTGCGATAATTAGCACATTACGTAACTATGTCGAAAATTTAATGGGCCATATATACTGTATAACGTTGTACGATAAGCCCCCTCCAGACTATGCGCGTGAATCGCGGGCGAAGCCGCGAACGCAAGTGTGGAGTCGTAGTCCCTCGTAATTGGGGTGAGATGGGTTTTCATACAAAGGTGATTTTGGAAGATTGTTGGATCGTTTTTTCTTTTTATTATGAGTATTACTATAGCTCCATTTTAAATTGGAATACATTATTTTTGTAGCAGTAGCCTTAAAATCCCATCTCACCCCCCTTTCATCCCTTCTCTCAACATTCATAACCCAAATCTCCCCGCGAACCCTACTCACCCCATTTTACGGTACTATTGTTTTACAAGGGGGTAAAGTTATTGCTTAACCCATCGTGCTAATATTGATACCCGAGCAAAGGAAGGATTACAAAATTGTAACACGATCGTAACGCGTGGTTCGAAAAGTGGAACCTTGCGTAGCGAGGGCTTTAAGGCAAGAGGGTTAAATAAAATATTAGATTAGAAAATGATCAACGGATTTATGACTGGCGGTTATCACTTTCGCATTCGAAGCACCAATTTGGCCAAGCAATAAGAAGTTATAGAGGGAAAAGCTAGGAACACAATTATTGACTCCGTAACTTTGTTTGGACTAGCTAGGAGGTGAACATATCAAAAGTCCCCGGCCGTAGCCCCGGTGCTGAGGGGTAGAGGGGGGAAAGAAGGTCACATTTTTCGATTTTTCACTTATATCTTGGAAACTTTGCGTCTTAGCGACATGACTAGCGACATGACTACTAAGACACACCAAAAGCTGATAAAATTTATTACAGGTTTTATTCAGTCAAGTTTTTCGATATCTTGAATAGTTTTTGAGATATCCGCTCTTGAAAGTTTAATTTAGGGCTTTCAATTTTAACTTGATATCTACATTAGTGAAGCTGCTAGGCCGAGTTTGGTATCATTTTCGTATAAAACGGGGGTGCTGAATTCATTTTTGGTATCACATTGACACCATTCCTACGAAAAAACATATAAACTTTAAACAAATATCTTTTTTTTTTATTCCTCTTCACGCTTAAACCGCTCAACCGATTTAAATGAAATTTGGTATACAGCTATTTCGATTCCCAAGACAGGACATAAAATACTTTTTATCTCAATAATCATCCTTTGAAGTTGTGAAATGGAGTATGGGGGAAATTCAACTTCGTCGACGAAACTGAATTCCTGAAGTTAATACTGCTTAAGGTAAGATTTAAAGTCATGTTTGGTATAATTTTCATCTAAATCACAGATGTATACCATCCTAAATTTCATCTAAACCGGTTCAGCAGTTATTGACTCCCCATACAAACTTCCACCCCACTTTTCACACCCTCAAAAGATGCTTTTGGTTATAAAAACTATCCTATATCCTGTGTCGAGACTGAAACTATTTCTATACCAAATTTCAACGAAATTGGTTCAGCGGTTTAAGCGTGAAGAGGGATTAAAAAAAAATATTTTTTTAAATTTTGGTCTTACTTCGCAATAGTGTTAATGTGATACCATAAATGAATTCAGCACCCCCGATTTATACGAAAATTATACCAAACATGGCCTAACAGCTCCACTGATGTAGATATCAAGATAAAATTAAAATCCCTAAATAAACTTTCAAGAGCGGGTATCTCAAAAACTATTCAAGATATCGAAAAACTTGACTGAATAAAACTTGTAACTAATTTTACCAGCTTTCGGTTTGTCTTAGTAGTCATGTCGCTACCACGCAAAGTTTCCAAGATATCAATGAAAAACCGAAAAATTCGACCTTCTTACCCCCCTCTACCCCCCAGCACCGGGGCTACAGCCGGGGACTTTTGATATGTTCACCTCCTAACTAGTCCAAACAAAGTTACGAAGTCAAAAATTGTGTTCCTGGCATTTCCCTCTACAACGTTTTTTGAGCATTCATTTCCTGACCTATAAGTGCGTTTTAGAATATGTACATATGAGAATAGCACGTTATGTAACAAGCCTAACAAGGCAACGTTTACATTACTATGCTAGTTTAGGCTCGACCGGTCTAATATAATAACATTAATATGTAATAGAGATGGGCCAAATATTCGGTATTCGGCATGTTTTTCAATGTTCGTATTCGGGCGAATAGTTCAGTTCGAACTGCCGAATATTTAGCGAACCAAAAAAAAATCTTTTTCACCACACCAACTGGTAAAGGCTCTCTTAATCGTTCGAAAACCGATAGCAAAGGTGCATTTTATTCACGTGTGAGGCAAAGTAATCAAATGCAAATTTTGTTATGTTCACTGGTTGAATTGACTTTTAAATGATGATTTTGAATGATAAGTATTTAATAACATTCATTTGGATTTGTTTTGGTTGTGTTTGTTTGATATCTTTAAGGGCGTCCGCTAGCTGGCGCGGGTGCACGTCGCGGTCAGGCATGAGACGGTTCCCTTTCTTTTCTTAAACATTCCCGGCCGGTCCAGAGGGGAAAGGTCAAAAACACGCGCGGAGGGCAGATCGCGTACCTGTATGAACTTGTTTTTAGCGTTTTTGGCAGTTTTAGCCCAACCGAATATTCGTTTCGGTATGATCTAATCTAGTGGTGGGCAAACTTTCTTCATGGGGGTCCAGAAAGTTTAAGACTATTTTGCGATAATCGTGGGCCAATGACATAACTAATTATTTCATAAGACCGGCGGCGGGCCGGATAAAATCCATTCGCGGGCCGGAGCTGGCCCGCGGGCCGAACTTTGCCCACCACTGATCTAATCTAAACCGAATATTCGTATTTGGCAAAGTCCATTATCGGCCCATCTCTAGTCTATACCTACATGTTGGTCCGCACACTACGAGTATGTGCACCGGTGAAATTATTTCGGTCAGTTCGGTTATTATAATGTTAACAAAAGGATTAGCAGGTTCTTTGCTATTTATTATATACTCTAGAGGCCATAGAGCAAGCCACTTCAGTCAGTAGAAAAATGCGGCAAATTAAAAAAAATATACCTATGTGCGAAGGATTGGTCTCCCAGAGTATTATCTTCTTTAATATATTCGTCATTTTTAATGACTCTAGGGTACCTACTACTACATACAATCGTTGTCGTTTTTATAGTCAGGTTCTAATAATATAAATAGGGAAAATATATAAGTATGTCGATTTCCATTTGATTTAGATGTATTTTTGTAATTCTTGTAACATATCGGAGAGTTATAATTATAAATCATTCAAATTTTATCGACAACAGTTATGTCGATATTCCATATTGTCAACCTCTAGTCTCGTTTTTGTTAGAAAAAGATCTATGTCTAAATCATAACCACTTTGGCGTCGTTGGGTAGAGAGGAAAACGGACATCGAACACCGAGAAATCTTTTTGGGTCAAGTTTATTTCTGAGAACAGATTTTATGACAGAACTCATGATTCGATTAGAATGAAATTATACCTATCGCATTTGCGTATAGATACAAGGAAAAATGCCTGCGTAAAAAAAAACAACATTCACGAGAAAGATCATGAAATGTATTTAATTAGTTTCGAATTCTTACCGGTTTTATGCGAAATACCGGTTTTGTTTTTGATTAAAAATAAACAATTTTTAGGGTTCCGTACCTCAAAAGGAAAAAACGGAACCCTTATAGGATCACTCGTGAGTCTGTCTGTCTGTCTAGCTGTCCGTCTGTCACAGCCAATTTTCTCGGAAACTTCTGGACCAATTAAGTTGAAATTTGGTACACATGTAAATTAGTGACCCAAAGATGGACATGTAACGTAAACTACTGAATTTTAAACATGGGGGCCACTTTTGGGGGGTAAATGAGAAAGTTTTAAAATTAAGTTTTTCAAACTATATCGTGTTATCAAATGAAAGAGCTCATTTTGTGAATTTCAAATATATATTTTTTATAATTTTAAAATACATAGGTTAGAAGTTATTCAACAAAATAGCCAAAAAATTACCATTCCCCCGCTTCATCTCCGAAATTTCTAAGTCTAAAATTTTGGAAAAAATACACTAAATAGTTCTCTACTTATAGATGACAGGAAAACCTATTAGAAATGTGCAGTCAAGCGTGAGTTGCATTTAATGTACGGAACCCTATGAACGCGAGTCCGACTCGTACTTGGCCGGTTTTTAGTAGAGCAATCTTGATAAGACAACAAAGCGACAGACATTCTTTCATTTTCTGCTGGATACTGGGGATCATTCATAATTGTAAATATTTGTACAACAGTTCTTTTTTTCAGCATCAAATGACATTCTCTGCATACCTACCTATACTCTGTATCTTTAGGTACTTTAATAAAAGTAAACAAATAATTTGTCAATTTTCGGGTAGTTATAACATTTATTGATTAACCAACCAAATACAAAACCGCCTGGATCTGTCACTGAACGACCTGACTTTAACCTACATTATTTGATCATGTAATGTTTTCATCTACCCTCAACTGGTTGAAGAAACTATTTGAGGGTAGATTTTGTTTACTTAAAGATACAGACGCGAAATTAGTTTCTTTGGACGACCATCATCGCTACTAATATTATAATTGCGAAACTCTGTCTGTTACCTCTTTACGATTAAAGCGCTGAACTGATTTAGATAATGTAATATTTAAAACTTTCGCGTTTGAACACAAATTAACTCGCTAACCTGAGGGGCTACCGCAAAAACCGAAATTCGCAAATTGCGGGGATCTTTCTCTTTTACTCCAATGAAGGCGTAATTAGAGTGACAGAGAAAAATGCCCGCAATTTGCGAACTTCGATTTTCGCGGTTATAGCCCTGTGTCCAGCCTGTGTCGAAACGTCGGTAAATAAAGGTAATAAAATAAATTTACGATAGACCCGTCTGAACTCTGAATATGTGATTTAGATAATATTTGGTATGAAGACAGTTTGAGGCCCTGGGAAGAACCTAGGGCACAGAATAAATAATAGTACTTACTAGGTACAGAAGGTTTACTCTAGAAGAACCTAGGTTAGTTTTACCAAGTTTTACCAATCATCATCATTCCCCGCACACGGCGGGTGAAAGTTAGTAGTAAATACATTGCCTATCAAATTATTTAGACGTTTTAACAGCTCGTAGATCACGATCACGACGTCTTTGTAACATAACAGTAGACTAAGCTTAATCATTAATAACGTCAAAATAACCATAAGGGCTCATACGCACGAGCGCTTATACAACGCGCGTTAAAAAAGCGTTTGATTGACACAAATGGATACATGTGTATAAATTTATTCCCACGATGTCGGTGGCGCTTTTTATCACGCGTTGTTGGATTTTCGACTAGATATAAGTGTTGGTCGTAGAGTCGGTCCAAAAAAAGTCTGCAGCGGATTTGATACCCCACGCAGTGCGTGTTATTTAACGTCATAATTTCATAGAAGTTTGACGTTTAAAATAACATTTGCACTGCGTTTGTGGCTATCAAATCCGCTGCAGACTTTTCTTGGTCTGACTCTAAATCGAATTTAGCGTGTGGACGGATTCAAGCGCTTTATTAAAACGCGTTGAAAAAGCGCTCGTTGTAGGCCTTAGAAGCCACAAAGAAAGTATTATAAGACTCCACAGATATAGGTAAAGTCTGTTAACAACTTTGTCAGTAGAAAAAGGCGCGAAATTCAATTTTTTTACGAGACGATCTTCGCACCTACTTTCTTTAATGCCGCTTTTTTTCCGTCGGAAATGGCTTGACAGACTATAGTTAGATTTTTTTAAGATGGCCGAATATTCTGAAAAAATCTTAAGTCATCAATTAAAATCTAATCAAGATTGAGAAATTGAAAAGGAGGAAAACAAAAAAATAATAATTTAAGGACTATTTTCCTTGTTTCGTAACGTAATGATTTAATTTTAATACAAGATTGCTTTGTTTTTAAATACTTTTATTTGATCCGTCCCGTAACTCCGGTATTTATTATTGATAAGCTTAAAATAGATTGTTTTTCAGAGGAATTGAGTAAAAAGTTTTACCAATGATAATACAATACATATCAATAAAAAATATGTTTAAATAGTATGAAAACAGACTGTAATTTCTGTACACTGCTGTTCCTTTAGAATAAATACGTTTGCTAAACAAGTCAAAAGATGAAAATCGTTAGGCTAAATTTTATTGCATAGTTAAATTACCAACCCTTAGGGCGATTGTGCACTACTATGATTTTTACTGTCCGGCAGTCCGAGTTTTTACGGTCCGATATGGCACGCCATTAAATGTATATAGTAGCTTGTGCACTGGACGTAATTTTACCGTCCGACATTTTACTTTTTCCCATTCCGGACAGTTTTTTTCCGGTCCGAGATGACAGCTATGAAAAAAGTGTTTATGCTTGTGCAATGTGCACTGCGTCTGGAATTAGTATTATTCATGACTTGGCCGGGCGGAGGCGGGCTAGGGGGGGGGTTTGTGTTTCATGCCACTGCGCCGCACCTGCGAGTAAAAAGACGGACAAGTGCACAAGCCAATCATCCGTTTTTTTCATGCCATATCGGACCATGAAAACTCGGACTGCCGGACAGTAAAATTCATTGTAGTGCACAATCGCCCTTACAAGTAAAAAAAAAAAAAAAAAAATATTTAATTTAAAAACCGGACAAGTGCGAGTCGGACTCGCCCACCGAGGGTTCCGTGCTTTTTAGTATTTGTTGTTATAGCGGCAACAGAAATACATCATCTGTGAAAATTTCAACTGTCTATCACGGTTCATGAGATACAGCCTGGTGACAGATAGACGGACAGTGGAGTCTTAGCAATAGGGTCCCGTTACTCCCGTTTTTACCCTTTGGGTACGGAACTTAATAAAAAAACAAATTAACTTTAAGCCATTACAAAAATAACAAATCACACGAAATTGTTGAAAGGTTGAAATGAGCAAGCTTTTCATAGAATTTTAGCCATTGTGATTTTAAATGGATTTATCGCTGAAAGGTGAGAGTTGTCGCTTTTGACTGCGATTATCAATCATCGTTACGCAACTGAATGACAAATGACAAAAACTGTATTTCCCAAGTTGCGAACTTTCTAAGATCTATTTGTAATGTATTAATGTGTAAATGGTTTCTTTTGATCCTATTAACTACGTGTTACGAATTTCTTCTGTATTTATTCCGTTTTATGTCTCAAAAAAATTTATCCGCTCCTTATTTTAGTGTGAATTCACTTTATAATTTTGGTCCATTCACAGTCAGCAATAAATTTAGAAGACTTTATTTTACCGTACCCATATTGACGTAAGACACGTAGGTAAATGGTTAAAATTGAAAAAAGCTAATGGATTAAAATTAGCATAATTTTGATGCTGACTACCACTACTAGTCTGGCCGAAAATTTAAATAAAATGCAATGCCTCGCATGCGTAAAAAAAAAACCGGTTAAGTGCGAGTCCGACTCGCGTTCCAAGGGTTCCGTACATACCCAATTTTTAACAATGTATATTTTTTATGTGGGACGTGAATGAAATGTCTTTATAAAACCCGTAGAGATCGGATCCAAAACTAACTAATTAAGTCCGACTCTCGCGTGACTGCACACTTCTAATAGGGTTTCCTGTCATCTAGGTAAATTGGAATTCGGATTTCTTTAACCTCTGGTTGATCTTTCACGGATCCTAGATCAAATCGGACAATTCCGGACCTTCTAAAATGGACCTCGTTTTTAGGGTTCCGTACCCAACGGGTGAAAACAGGACCCTATTACTAAGACTCCGCTGTCCGTCTGTCTGTCACCAGGCTGTAACTCATGAACCGTGATAGACACGTCGGAATTAAAGGTAAAAACAATGAAATTATATCGCGGTAGACCCGTTTGTGTAATTAAATACGTGATAGACAGTTGAGATTTTCACAGATGATGTATTTCTGTTGCCGCTATAGCAACAAATACTAAAAACAGAATAAAATTAATACTGAAGTGGGGCTCCTAAACAAGTTTTTTTTTTGTTGCCGAATTTTGCGTAATGGTACGGAACCCTGGAAACGCGAGTCCGCATCGCGCTTGGCCGGTTTTTGATATGTTTGGAATTTTGCTATCCCCAACACTGGGGATAAACCTGTAGTCTTTAGTTAACTAACATACTCTATAAAACAAATCATACACGGCTTTAAATGCTAGCGAAAACCGGTTTAACGATCACGATAAAACCGGCATTTGTTAAACCACACGCATCACTAGTCACGTGAGCGTTTGATTTAAAAACAAGTGCGAGTCGGACTCGCGCACGAAGGGTTCCGTACCATAATG
Source organism: Cydia splendana (assembly GCF_910591565.1). Lineage (NCBI taxonomy): Eukaryota > Metazoa > Arthropoda > Insecta > Lepidoptera > Tortricidae > Cydia > Cydia splendana. The sequence goes on from NC_085983.1 coordinate 9,755,803, forward strand.
CAAAAAAATAAACAAAAAAAAACGGTCACCCATCCAAATACTGACCACTCCCGACGTTGCTTAACTTTGGTCAAAAATCACGTTTGTTGTATGGGAGCCCCATTTAAATCTTTATTTTATTCTGTTTTTAGTATTTGTTGTTATAGCGGCAACAGAAATACATCATCTGTGAAAATTTCAACTGTCTAGCTATCACGGTTCGTGAGATACAGCCTGGTGACAGACGGACGGACGGACGGACGGACGGACGGACGGACGGACGGACGGACGGACGGACGGACGGACAGCGAAGTCTTAGTAATAGGGTCCCGTTTTACCCTTTGGGTACGGAACCCTAAAAATGCATCGAGTCAATGATTTTGCATATATCGCATTCCGATGCATTGCGTGTTTCATGCATTAATCGATTGCATAGGTACCGCAATTGAGTGGACAAGCGGGCTTAAACACTTTCAGTTTTATTAAAGAAATATTCCATTGGCATTTCTTGTTATCCAAGTTATCGTTATTTGTCATAAGAGTAAAAGTAAGCTAAGTAGGTAGAATAGAGTATTTTATCTTGCAGTTTTAACTAATACCAAAGAGAATTGAATTAAGTAGACATTTTTTTGTCTATGCTAATACTTACTTTAAAACCTGGCGGCTTAGCACGGTCGCGTTTTTATCCCTTGTCACCATGCCTGTCACGTTCTAACCAGTATGTAAGTGCGAAAGGGACGCGCATAGTGATAGTCGATAAAAATGGAACCGTGCTGAACCCGCTGGCATTTTATTTTAGCACAGTTTTGTAGTATAGTCAAAGAGAATATACCACTACATAGTACTACATATTTCATAATCTGAATCACTACTACGATTCAGATTTCGGAATAAGGGGTCATCCATTAATTACATCACACGTTTAGGGGGAGGGAGGGGGTCAAAAAAGTGTGACATGTTGTGACAAGGGGGAGGGGGGAATCACAAACTTTTTGACGTCACTTTAACTTCATCAATAACCGAAAATGGATTTAAATTATTTAATTCCCTGTACAGTTAAATAACAAGTTTTTGGAACGATAATCGTTTTTATTACCTAGTTTAATTTTCTTCCCTAATCAGTTTTGGGATATAAAATTACTAATATTTCTTGTCAAAAATATTTTGATAAAATATGAATAATACAAAAAAAACGATTTGCCGACTGTGTTGAGAAAAATTGTGACATCACACCAGGGGGGGAGGGATTTGCCAAATGTGACCAAGTGTGACAAGGAGGGGGGGAGGGGTTAAAAAACCTATAAATTCGTGTGACGTAATTAATGGATGACCCCTAATAATTAACAATAATGTATTATAATTGCACATAATATAGAAGATAAAAAAAAAAGTAGGTAAGTACTTAACCCCTACTGCATGTAATATAAAATATTTGTTTTGAACTTTAATTGCTGTCAATAGAGTTGTATATTATATCCGCCATATATGACTTCGTATGCGGTAAGGAGTTAAAAGATAATTTAAATATTTTCAAGTTGTGTTGATTTGATAATCCTAATTCCTAGGAGTATCATTTACGTACCTACCTATTTATTCACATTTTATTCGTTTTATAAGTATTTACAAATGTATTAATACATACATACTTACCTAGTAAATAATAATGCCAAAGGGGCCCAATTTCTTAGACGTATTTTAATTTAATTTTATTTTATTTTATTTAGTATTAGTTTTTAATTTTAATTTAGTTTTATTTTATAGATAAGTTAGTTTATTTTATTTTTAAAGTTTGTATCTACCTTATAAATAAATAGTACTTTATACGGAATTAATTATTCATAATTATATTACTTTTAATTTAATTGTACATTTTTTCGGCAAGTTTTTCAAAGCCTCAAAACAAAACACAACTTCCTATTGTTTAGCCCAAAATTTTAGTAATTTTTCAATGTTTTTTAGCGTTCTAGGCATCGGAAAGAATTCGTTAAACAAATACACACATAAAAGAAAGCATGAAATTACCCACAAACTATTTTAAACTAATTTAATAAAGCATTCAAAAGAAATTCCTCGAACTTGCAAATCGAACATAACCTAACTTTTTGTTTTTTTTTTTTATAAAAAATAAAACACAAAAATGTATTCAGATTCTTACTTCATCAGCTTTGGGGTGTCTGTGGTTGCAGTGCACATGCTGGTGTTCAACTTTAGTCACAGCTTTATTGGACAATTCATTTACAAAAGTGTGGCAGAAAACATGATCCAAATTCACACACAGTAACACAAACAAACTAGACACTCTCACAAACATAACTGTAGTTATTTCCATCATTATGCCGGTAATAACGACTTGTTTCACTCAATACATAAACAATGTTTTTGTTTACATTTTATAATTTAAAACGCGACGAGACGTGCAGTCTCTGCTGAGTACGCGGCGTAACTGTATTACTAATTTTATTTCATTGACTCCGTGACACAAGTCTGAAGATAATTTCACTATTTCGCTTACAAGTCACGAACAGATTGCTCTTTGAAATTAAACTTTATCTCGGTGTAATAAGGCTTATAATCAATTTGACAATAAATAGCAAAAATAGCGTCTACTCAAACGCGCGGGGCAGCTGTTTACTGTCAGCCATTTTTTCAATTCGACCGGTTAACTATCTCTTTTTGGCGCCTAGATAAAGAAAGGGATACGTAGAAATGTGGGCGAAGTTAAATTTTGTTAGTTTTTAACGCAATTATCAATAATTTGCGCGCCCACACGAGTACCTAAATTGTATAATGTATTGTACAGAGGATGTACAGTCGCCATCAGATATATCGGAGCGGCCGAGGTGCTCACAAATATCTGAACACGCCTCTATTGTGAAGGCGTTAGAGCTCGTTTTAAGATATTATTTTTGAGCACCTCGGCGACTGAATTTACTACCTAAAGGCAGCAGCTAAAACACGATGTGCCTACCTAAGTTTTTAGGGTTCCGTACCCAAAAGGTAAAAACAGGACCCTATTACAAAGACTCCGCTGTCCGTCTGTCCGTGTATCCGTCTGTCCCTCTGTCCGTCTGGCCGTCCGTCTGTCTGTCACCAGGCTGTAACTCATGAACCGTGATAATCATAATTTTCACAGATGATGTATTTCTGTTGCCGCTATAACAACAAATACTGAAAACAAAATAAAATTAATATTAAAGTGGGGCTCCCATACAACAAACGTGATTTTTTTGCCGTTTTCTGCGTAATGGTAAGGAATAGGTAAGGAAATAATCTAACTTTATATTGAGACTTATAGTTATCAAAGTTTCCTAAGTTTGTTGAAATACTTCGAATAGCCCGAAAACTTTAAAATGTAAGTATATATACAAACTTTGGAACTTTGGTTTCTGGAGTGCATTGTTATTAAAACCTCAAAATGCAATGTATAGTGGTGGTGAGAAAGCGATATCTGTTTCTCGCTCTTACTTATCGGTGCGTCGCACAATGACCTTGGTGCGGTGCGATAGTGTGTTACCACTATAATGGCTCCTCTACACGATGGGCCAACGCCGGCCAATCCAAGGGACGCAGCCATGCGGTAGAATGAGATAGCAATATCACTTGCTCCCTCTAATGCATAAATGCGTCCCTTGGAGTGGCCGGCGTTGGCCCATCGTGTAGAGGAGCCATAAGACATGTAGGTATCCAAAGTATCTAAAGGCTCCGTCACACAGGCGCGTTTTGCGGGCGGCGCGTGGGCTTTTACATACAAAACGCTCATGCTGCGCTCACGCCCCGCCCGGAAAACGCGCCTGTGTGACGGAACCTTAAGTATCAGTCAACCAGCGGGCCAGAGGGCCTGGCCATGATGCCACACATTTGCGCCGTAGCTATTGTAGCGAACGAAACGGTTATGTCTCTCTATCTCTATTATCTCTATTGAGAACGCAGTTAGTTCAGCATGCTATGCCCTGAGAACGCTCAGAGATGAAATTAATATAGAACATCTTAAAATAGTTTATCATGCTCTGATTGAGTCCAAGTTGAGGTACAGTATTATGTTATGGGGAAACAGCTTCCAATACAACATCAATAGAGCTCTAATCGCTCAAAAAAGAGGGATTAGAATCATGTTTCGCATCCCACAAAGGACGTCTTGCAGGCAGTATTTTGAAAAACTTGGCATCCTTACGGTGCCTAGTCTGTATGTGCTCTTATTACTCACGGATCTCGTTAAACATAGCTCAAAATTTGAAACTGATGAGGAACAGGAGTTGCGTAAAGTGTCGCGCACCAAAAATATAAAAGTTAATTTCCGTCCATCATCAAAAATAGAGGAACACTGTGTAAGACACCAGGCCGTGAAATTGTTTAACAAACTTCCTGTAGAACTTAAATCAATATCAGAAAGTAATATCTTTAAACACAAATTAAAACTGTTTTTATTGAGAGGGTGTTTTTATACTATAGATGAAGTGTTCGATATTGTTTAGTCTCAAGTGTTGATTTACTTGTTTTTGTTTAGTTATAAGTGTATGTGTAAAATGTATTTTCAAACACAATCCTGTATTGTTTATGAATAAAATACTATGACTATGACTATGACTATCACTCTCCCATATAAGTGCGACAGAGAGACATAAGAAGCATAAAGTATATGTGTAAGTCTATTATTTCATCGTATATTCATTAGTGTTTATTTTGTAAATACATAGTAGGTAGTTTTGTGATTATCGTTTAAATTTTTCTATTATAAAACCTGCACCTAACAACCGTCTCTTTTTGGCCCATTGGTTGACTGGTAGAGAATGCTTTATGGCATTAAGTCTGCCATTTGTACTTATAATAATTGTATGTGCAATAAAGTTTAAATAAATAAATAATTAATAAGCGTTTCATAAAATATCCATCTTAAGACGAAAATGGAGGACCCGCGCGAAATCGCGTTTTCATACAAAGGTAGTCCTCATTTTCCTCTCTGGATATTAACATTATTGAAAATATTTTGACACAATTTGTTGTATATTAACCACAGCTATGCCCATACGTTAGATTTTTTTCGAAATTTTGATTATTATAAGATTAGGAGCATTTAAAAAATTGTATGAAATCTGTATTTCGCTCCTAATTTTTACAATAATCAAAAAATCGAAAACAGTCCAACGTAAGGGCAGAGCTATGGTTAATATACATAGAATTATGTAAAAATATTTATCATAATGTCAATATCCAGAGAGGAAAATGGGGACTACGTTTGTATGGAGAATCGGCCGTCCCCTTTCCTCTTAACCTTTTGGACGCCAATGACCGATATATCCGCACCGCAGGTTCAACGCCAAAGATTTAATCGGTCACAGACCACATTGAAACATAGACCTACGTGCATATGCATAAAGTTCAATTTCAGTTTTAACACTTCGGTGACGTGGCGTCCGAGTGACAGCTTTTGTGTTTGACACGGCGTCGAAAAGGTTAATCCCAAATTATCGATGGCGACTGCCATCTTTCCACCCAAAGGGGAAAGTCTTGTTGGTATTAGTAATAATCCGGTTTCCTTCGCCGAAAAGCTAATTCATCATAGACGGAGAGCTAGTCCCGAAAAAGGAATACAGTTTTGGAACAACGAACGAAACCTCTCTAGTTAATTTTCTGTTATCTATTACTAGATCCGGACGTCTGGCCACTGTTCATCGGTGGGACGGACAGCAGAACGGCTAAGGTGCTTTAAAAGAAGGTAACGGAAAAAACCAATAGCCCTGTATCATCCGAGCTGTAAAGATGAATCAATTGACACCTCATTCATGTAAATCGTTTAGAAGTTTCCTGCCTCTCTGGCCTTCACTGATTAACAGCTGCCAGAGGCATGCGACGAGGGTAAAAGCTGTAACAGGCGTACCGGACCGCGACTTTGGTCCGGTCAGCATATATCTTTCTCGCTCTCACTTAACTGCGTCCTTAACTCCTCAATGGACATACGGCGGACCACATTCCATACGATCGAACTGCTGGCCTCAGACCCGGCCAATGTCGCGGTCCAGTACCCCCGTCTTTTCTATAGCTTCCACACTCGTGCGCGAAGCCGCGAACTCGAGTGTGGAGTCGAATTCGCTGATCTGCGAAATCGACTCCACACTCGAGTTCGCGGCTTCGCGCACGAGTGTAGAGCGGGCTTATGAAAACATGACGCTGCCGCTGCCTCACTTTGTCGCTGCATAGTTAATGCAGTTGCAGACTAAGATTTAACCTTTTGGACGCCAATGACCGATATATCCGCAACGCAGATTCAACGCCAAAGACCGATTAATCGGTCATATGCCACAGAGCAACCTACGTGCATATGCATAAAGTTCAATTTCAGTTTTGACACTTGGGTGACGTGTGGCGTCCGCGTGACAGCTTTTGTGTTTGACACGGCGTCGAAAATGTTAAGTTAAACGGACTCCTGCGGGCTCAGCATGATTCCATTTTTATCGACTATCACTATGCCCGTCACTTTCGCACTTACATACTTGTTAGAACGTGACAGGCATGGTGACAAATGATAAAAATGCGACCGTGCTACTAGGGCTGGTACCTACCTTTTTCCGGGGCTAGCTCTTAGCCTATCCCAGTCACAGTGCTGTGCCGGCCAAAGAGTTGTATTTTAAACTATGAGCATACTGTTTCGTAACGTATTCATTAGGTGTTATTTATTTAGGCCGCGTACAGACACACTGACCGACGGCGTTCAGTACAAACAAGCTCTTATCTGTCCATCGGTGGACTTTATGCCTTTTGTAATAAGGTTTACGTACTGTCCGTTAACAGTGTGGACTACTAATGGTACACTACACACTAGGTACAGCAGCTCGTGCCCGCGGTTATGCACACTTTTATTTTTAGGGTTCCGTGCCCAAAGGGTAAAAACAGGACCCCATTACCAAGACTCCACTGTCCGTCTGTCTGTCACCAGGCTGTATCTCATGAACCGTGATAGATGATGTATTTCTGTTGCCGCTATAACAACAAATATTAAAAACGGAATAAAATAAATATTTAAGTGGGGCTCCCATACAGCGCGGCGTGGGGCGTGGGGCGTTTCCGCCACGGCTGACGATGTGGTGGAATATGTTCGCAAGAAGATCCGTTACCAGCTGAAAGTGTTCCAGCTGCGATCGCGCCATTACGTGCACTTCAGCTCTTTCGTGGTGCGCGTGCCACGGCCGCTGCTGGAAACCATCGCGAGCGCGGACTTCTGGCCGAAGGGTGTGCCCAAGTAGCACAGATAGCTCTATAACTACTCACTTTTAGTTCTATCTAACGCTCTGTGCGTATTAAGACACTTATAAGAGCACACTCGTGGTCCTACAGCTGTATAATAGATCTCAGTGATATTTATATAGCTTAGGGCCGATTAAAAGCTGCATTACGGCTCTGAAAACTACCATTAATACGCAAAGAGTGATATAAAGGTATATTTGCTACGACCCTATACAGCTTTAAGGGTTATCAAATGCTTTAACCGTTATAAGGTCTGTTTAGTGGATAAAATTACGCCATGTGCTGTATAAGGAGGTAATTGTGGACTTTTATTACGTTGACTTATTAAGGGAGCACAAGTGAACTATTATGAAGCTAATAGACGTATAATGGAACACATGTGGCACATAATACAGCTTGTCGCTTAAGGGGCCGGTATATGACGTTTTCGATTTAGACCTCACTTTGTAACCATAATTTGTTCAATAAGTGTTTAATAATTGCATTAAATTACACGTAAATTTGTTCACGAAGAAACCGTGTACCGACTCTTTGTGCCATTTTATTTTTAATTTGCTGTTATTCTCTACAAATCGACACTAAAAGTATCAAAAAATCAAAATATGGAGTTCCGTTTGAGACAGAAGCAAAACAATTTTGTCTTTGACAGTAATTGAATTATTGTATGATTCTGAAAGTTAGATAATTCAGCTACCAATTTATTATCGATTTATATTTTTACTCACAAAGACAACACAGAAATTCAATCTCAAATGTAAACTTTCGAACAATTTCCATACATTGACGACATCACTCAAAATTCTTCTTCAAGTCAGATGCCCGTTGGGGCTACACCGGAGCACACGTGTACTTCTTCAAATGAAAATGACAGCTTGATTTTCTTGCTTTTGACAATTAAGGCCAAGCCACACCGGATGCGTATGCGTAGACGTGCACGTGCACGTACGCGTCCCGATGCGTTGTATAATACGAAAACTCATACGAGAGGACACACCGCTTGCGTGACGTGTGCGTGACGTGCGCGTACGCGTGACTTGCACGCAACGCAGCTCCGACGAGACAAACCGGCTGCGTGCTGCGTGCACGCGTCCACGCAGCGGAGCGGCAACGTCGCTTCGTTGCGTGCAGTGATGACGTTGTGTTTAACTGCGTTCCCTATGAGAGGGCGAACCGAGCAGGTTCGGACACGCACAGCTCGGTGCTGCATAGGTGCTGTGCGTGTACACGCGCAGCTCGCTTGTATTTATTTACAACTCGGCCGGTGCGCGTGCTGGTTTTTAATATGGATTCAGTGATAAAAGAACAACTAATTAAAATCGTTCGTCAATACGAATGTATATTTACAACATAGCACAAAGATTACAAAAAATACGTCTTATAAAAATTTAATTTCGCCTGTGGGAACAAATCGATGTTAGGTATTAACGATACTATTGGAAAACAAGGTTGTTGTATTGTGAACTATTGTGCGTCGGTGAATAATATGTATTATGTACTCTCAATTATCTCGATTCAAATATGAGACATTTTTTTCCTCTAATTGCAATGGCGGCATTAGGTGTGCTGCTTCCATTTGCAACGGGAGTTATAATAACATGATGTAGGTACTGTCGCAGGCGTATTTTATTTTACTGCACGCATGACTGAGCTGCAGCGTGCGCCTGCGTGGCGTGCGTTGCGTGACGTGCGCGTCACCCGGTGTGACAGGGGTGCTGCGCACGTCACGCAGCGCACGCCACGCAGCGTGCTGCACACGCAGCCGGTGTGGCTCGGCCTTTATATTGACATTAAATCATATACGCACACGAGAAAGTATACCAGTAGATAAATTGTATTTCAAAAAATAGGGTACATAAATATCTGCCTTCGTCTCATTTAAATTTGATTTGCTGTTATAATGGTTGAAAACCGCAGTAAACTATCTTAAAACAATACGATTACAGTCGAATTTAAGTATTATGTTCCTTCAAAACTCGCTTAAAATGAAAAAAGTTTAAAGACTCATCTTTACTGATTGGGATAAATTTTTATTATGCTGGTATCATTTTGCGTCAGTTTAAAAACGTATTTGACTTCTGTACGTCAATGAATTTTGATGACAATTGTAATCTTGTATTATATTATACAAGTTTTATCTTAAAATATTGCCTATTAACAGGAAGAGTTATGTAATTCGTATAAGTAATACCTGAAAGTCTTGTACCTAGATCTGTAATACCATGGATTGCGACGAATAAATGATAATGATTATGCCGTTCGTTCCGTCTATATGTATAATGCGTGTACGTGTTGTTCTCTGAAAGTACTAGCGAGTTTTTGCGGCTTTGGAGACCGAGATGAAGCTTACAGGCCAATGGCGCTCTAGTTATTGTTATGTATACCTATGTATCGAATGTTTTATAAATTACCTATAAAAAGCAATGTTTTATTTCGATTAGGTCTACATTTTGTGCATATTGCATATCTGAAGTATTTTCGTACTAAACTTGAAACTTTCGTTGAAACTAAATAAAATAATTATTCCAAATGTACAGTCGCCTGCAATTTATGTTACACAACGAAGGCCGCAAAAATATCTGACACGATCTTATTTGTAGAACCATAAGAACATGTCACATATTTTTGCGGCGTTCGAAGAGTAGGTATATACCGTCATTATCACCAACTTTGCCCGCTTTTTTTTAAAACGAATTTCTCAAAAAACATCACATATGACTTTTTTTGCTCAGCACGTCCATTGTGATCAAACGCATCAGTTTATTTGAAAAAAATATATTTTTTACCCATTTTTTTGCGTTTTAGAGGGCGGGCAAAGATATCCGGGGTTTTCGCCAACATTGCCCACGTCAATTTGGTATTCAAATACAGCTCGTATGATGATGATGTCTAAGGATCACTTAAAGGTTTTGGGCAATCCTACCATTCCCTGTTAATAACTTAGCGATAAGTGTAAAAACTTTAAAATAAATTTGCTGGGCAATGTTGCCTACCCGTTTTTGCCCATTTCCAAATAAGGCTCGCCTAAGCATTTTACAAAGGCTAGGGTTGTCACTTTTGAGAAAATCTGTTACAATAGTTTAATGGCCAAAAATATGATTTTTGTTGTGTTTTTCATTCGTTAACGGGATAAAACATCTAAATAAAGGATAATAAGACAAATTAAATACAGTATATATTTATAAACTTATTTTAGTGTACAAACATAACCTTCTTTTACTTGCGAAGTTGGGTAAATTAGATGAAAGTGACAACCCTAATCCGTTTTTGGTGGTGGGCAATATTGGTATGGATGCCAAATTACCGGATTACTTTGCCCACCGCTAAAAATTTTGTGTATTTAGGCCTTTTTAGTTTAAATCTCAATAGACATAATCTATGCTTCATGTGTTATAACTCAAACCCGGAAATATTTGTCAAAGGGTTCTCAATTTTTTCTACTTGCATTTATTATTTATAAATTTTTTACCCGCCGAAATATACCCTATATTAGACAACTCGCTCAAATCAAAATTCCCAAGTCAAGTTATGCACAAGTTTGGTACATAGTTTTGTCAGAAATATAACCTATATTCTACTAAAAATAGCAGGGTGGCCATAACTATTATATTTTTTCTACATTAACGAATTTGTTTAAAATTGTCGTTTTGGGCAAAGTTTCCCTGGAGGCAAAGTTGGCGCTAATGACGTAACATATTATTGCAGGTGACTGTACATAAATGTTTCGGTGATTTTGAGATTATTTTTCAGGTTAGTTTACTAACAATCAAGTTATGCAGATACCGATTTCGTGAACGTATAAGTAGTAAGGTACCGCTATCGTTTAGCGATACCGATTATTTTTGAAGGTAAAACTATACCGGTTGAAATATAAAGATATTAAAATTACAGGAGGGACAACCATTTTTTATAGGTGTACCTAAACCATCATTGGCCGAGCGTTAGCAAAGGTCTCCGTTTCAGCTTGGGCAAAAATGCTTTTGTATGTTCTCCTTTGCAGATCACATTTCTCAACTGATTCTCGTGAAAATTTGTAAGCAGGTTCGATAGAACTATTCTGTTTCGCTTTATCCGCCAAAATGGAATTGCCACCCTGCTGAAACTTTATTTATTTAAATTCCTATTGAATGGATTTTGCACCTTATGAAAAACCGTATAGAGTAGTAAATAACATTTTACATCTGACTTAATGACATCTTGTTTTATTCGATTTAATTGTACAAAACGCGTATCTCGACAAAGCAATATTAGGTAGTAAAACAGTCAACAATCAAATGAATTAAATAGGTACGTCACGTGTGACATGAACAGACAAGGAAAGCAAGATTAAATGCATTGTTTCTCTTTCATCTTTCAATGGAACGCTTTTACCCTCAAAGGAGGCTAGTGGTCAATACTAAACTAAAAGTCCAATCTTAAAAAAACATGATGGGTCACTGACCTGTCCCAGTAAAGTGAGGTAGTGTGCGTGAAGTGAGCTTGTGTGTGAAATGGGGTAAATTGACAGAATCTGAAATTTTACCCACCGCTACCGTCGCCTTAACATGTTTACCACTAAGCAGCTTTTATTACACTGACTTTTAAGGGAGCACGAGTGAACTAATATGAAGCCAATAGACGTATAATGGAACACATGTGGCGCATAATACAGCTTATCGCTGAACGTGTTTACCGCTAAGCAGCTTTTATTACGCTGACTTTTTAAGGAAGCACGAATGAACTATTATGAAGCCAATAGACGTATAATGGAACACACGTGGCGCATAATACAGCTTATCGCTGAACATCTTTACCGCTAAGCAGCTATTATTACGTTGACTTTTAAGGGAGCACGAGTGAACTAATATGAAGCCAATAGACGTATAAATGGAACACATGTGGCGCATAATACAGCTTATCGCTGAACATGTTTACCGCTAAAGCAGCTTTTATTTCGCTGACTTATTATAAGGGAGAACGAGTGAGCTATTATGAAACCAATAGACGTATAATCGAACACATGTGGCGCATAATACGGCTTAGCGCTGAACATGTTTACCGCTAAGCAGCCTATTATACTACCATTGGGACTGTCTGCATAGCGGCTGTTAAAACGTTCATAAGATGCCTTATAACTGTTTAGAGGTTCACTAGTGTATCGAAATAGCGACTTGGACTTTATAGTGGTTCACTTAAGTATCTTTATCAGATATATAACAGTCGTATGCTGCATATAAGAATTTTAACGGTTCACGTTGCTTTTTAACATTGACCGCCATTTTATTGTATATAACCTACAAGATTGAAATTGCTTTTCCAACTTTTAAGGGTAACAATATGGTTATGTGCCTGAGTTCTTAACCTAAATCATTAGTTTAGTACTTCCTATAACGTATTATTAACTTTTTATCTCATAATTCTGTCCAAACCACTGAAATAGTTTTTACACATAGCTTATTTATATCATTAAAATAAATAAATACTGATTATTTTCGTGGCGCACTGAAATTTTCTTAGATAATGTATATATATAATGTCAATAAACTTGCATTCCCAAACATCTTTCTCGCATTAATATATAAAAGATCATCTACAAACATTTAACTAAACACTTTAACAAAATGACTTATGGTGTCGTTGCGCTTAATGTTTTTGCTTCAATATAAATGTTCACCTCTGCGTTCGTCGTCACTATACTAAATATAATAGCTGATTTTTAAGGCAGAGGTGTAAAAGTATGTTATTAATTATCTTTTATTCAGCCCAATGTCAATATTTCCCGGTATTAGGGCGCACATGTGACATATTAGCTGAATAAAGGGTAACTGGTGGTCTCTTACCCAGCCAATATACACCTCTTATAACTCCTGTTACCCCTTATAATTCCGTTAAATTGCTGCTACAACGCTCTTAAGTAGCTATGTGAACTTAAGGCTGCCTAATTTGTGCCCATTTAAGAGTTATAAAAGCTGAAAAGACGCTTATACAGCTCTTATGCAGCTTTTATATTCCAGCTTCAAGCGTATTCGTACTTCATTATGCGGCTGCTATACAACTAATCTGTGCTACTTGGGTGGTGTTTCGGCGGTTCCGTGGGAATCTGCCAAATCCTACACCGGAACATGCGACACAACTGAAAACCGCCGTGTCGCCGAAATAAATTTTAGCTTGTAAGATTTTACTATTGTATGTATGTTAGTATGTAAGGTATGTATCTATGGGCCTTAGTTGCCTGATAATCATCATCATATATATAAAATTGAAAAACCAGAACGGGATAAAAAACGAGGGAAGAAGCGAGATGGCGCCTTACAAATTTCTAAAAAAGTTTTTACACGTTTCTCGAATACGACGCACGTATGATAAGAAAAAACTGTTCAAATCAATTATCTAAATATGGGAATAGAACTAGAACGTAAAGACTACCGCTTTCGACGCGTATTTAATTTACAAAAAGGAAAAGAAATTTTCATAACAATCTTTATTGTATGAACATCGGCTATTTCTCGGCAACTCTCGGTTCCTTTCGTTTCGGTGTAAAGTAATCTAAATTATGTTTGTCATGTTGGTATACAGTTATTCCTACGTGTTTTTATATAATTTGTGTGTGTATAGTGTATAAAAAGTGATGTCAACCTCAACCTTAGTGTACGCCCATACGAGTGACTTATGCCAAATATGACATCAATCAAATTAATATTATCATATTATTAATAATTTGTATTTTGTTGTTTTAAATTTATTTTGAGTTATATTATTCGGAGTCAATTTGAATTCACAGTCAATCAAGTCAAAAAGAAATTCGACTTCGGCAAACATTGCCATTCGTCCGGGGAACGGGCTGCCGAGATAGGCCAGAAATACAAAGTGGATACGTTAATATGAAGTCCATCAGTTCAAGGGATGACTTTAGAGATATGTATACTTAATCAATTTGGAAACTGTTTTCTCGCGTAATACGATACGACTCGACCAGGTAAGATTTTTCTTCTTGCTGAAAGTCACCATCAGATATATCGGAGTGGATGAGGTATTCACAAATATCTGAAGTCTGAACAATGTAAATTATAATGTAACTTTAAAGTGCATGTTCAGATATTTTTGAGCGACCTTGGTGGCTACGATATATATCTAATGGCAACTACACATTCATGAAGCCAATGTACAGTCAGTATGAAATAGATCAGGCTAAAGTAGCCAAATATATCGTAATATAACTTTGTTGCCATAGAAATAAGGATGTGTTTCGATATATTTGGGTATTGGAGAGACCAAAGCGGCTTAGCTTCAGTGGCTCGGACACAGAGAGAATGGGAGAGGATCTTGCCGTGAAGAGAGCGTACTTGGGACAACGAAATGGGAGACACCCGATTGGACGTCCTAGGTACATCGTTGCGTCACCGTAGTAAGTATTGTTATGTCCAGAAAGGAAAATGGGGACTACCTACGTTTGTATAAAAAGGCGATATATGGGCGGTGGTCGTCCGAATTCGTCTTAAGGCGGAAATTAATCTACTGAACATTTTTGCTAACTGGACTGGGCTTATAAAAATAAATAATAATTTTAAAAAATACAATCTTGCCATCATTTTATCTTATCAAATGACATCATTTATTGAGAAATTTGCGAATTAATTTATCCAAATAACGGTTACAAATAAGAAGTCCCTATCACAGAGTTATGAACACTGGAAGGGTTGAATAGGTACATAATAATGTCGGTAATTAATGAAACATAAGACAAACTCTTTATTTCATTTACGCGAGCGGAGCCGCGGGCCCGCCTAGTAATAAATGATATTTGATTTGATTTGACTTGATACAACAAACGTATGGTTTCGATCGATGGCGCCATAACCTTTGGCCTACTATCGAGTAGATGGCGTTAATTTCAACATTTCACAAATTAACACATATCAGTGAAAGAATAAGGATCAAAGTCAAATGGAGTTGTAACAGTTTTCATCTTCTGTCGAAAGATGGCAGTAAATGTACTGTGGCTACATAATTTACCATGACAGTAACTCTCTATAGGTACACTTTATTCTGTTTGCTGTAAGTAGTAGCGGTAAAATGTCAAGGCAGAACCGGCTATGTAAGGTATGATGATTATCTAAACAACTCATACCTCACACATTTTCTTCCTAGCATTGTCGAGGATATCCTACGTGCAATGATTACATTACGGCGGCCGAGAAAGCTAAGTGTCTATTATGTTCGTTGCGTAATGAGTTTTCTTTCATACAGCCTCTTGTAGTACTTACTTAAGAGCCATCAACGTGCACACTAGCGCCACTGCATTTAAATTTAACGACAGGTATTCGAAAAAGGGGGGCGCTACGTACATTTTGTATTTAAGTACCTTTTGAATACATCATACTACTTTTTATGTTGCTGGATTCGTCAATCTATGCGTTCAAAGTTAAAACGGCCGTTTTTGTTATAAGTTCATAGATCTACGAATCCAGCAACATAAAAACTAGTTTGCTGTATTCAAAAGGTACTTAAATACAAAATACAGTACGTAGCGGCCCCCTTTTTTAAAATATCTTTCGTTAAATTTAAATAATCACGATTATTTAGCAGTGGCGCTAGTGTGCACGTTGATGGGCTCTTATCCACGGACCTAAAGAATAAACTTCATGCTCTCATCTTGGAGGTGGAGTAAACGTGTTTAATATGTATAGTACGCCTTCTATTCCGGCGTTCGCCAATCCTACCCCCATTAATCCGGCTATTAGCGACTCAGGTGATCCATTATTCACTATACAGGACAGGGTGGCTAAAAAATACTGCATTCGAGTTGCCAGCAGGCGTGGCTCACTCCGCGATTTCATCGCTTTGCTACAGGTAGCTAAAAGTACATCCGTTCCACACCAATTTTGGGGAAAGCCATAAGCCGCGCGTGGCGCTGTCGCCACCTAGCGGCCATATCTGTGCTGATCGTAACAGACGCGTTTTGTCAGAGAGTGAGTCTTCTGTACCTAGAACTATTATTTATTCTGTGTTGCCAGGGAGGTTTTGGGATTATACTGAGCAACTTATACGGACTAACCTCGAAATCGCGAAATTTGGCTGTTTCATACATTTTGGCTGGTCCACTTAAAGGGTAAATTTGTTTTTCGCGATTTCGGGGTTGGTCCCATAGTAAAAAATGCTCAGTATAATGCCAAAACCTCCCTGGCAACGGGAAAGCAGTTATTTTTTAGCCATCCTGTATAATACGACAGTTTACACGGCCGAATGCCGGATTACAGAGCTGCTGCGTTTAATATACTGTACAACCTTCAAATCAAGAGTGAACAAGCACCTACTGGGCGAGCTCGCTCCATCGTAGGCCACGTCTACGCCTCGGCTAGTCTATGGCCATGAGTAAGCCCATTCATAATAATAATAATAAAAAAGTTTTTATTTCCCATACAAACCCATATTGCAGCTCCAACGATCCGGTATGCGGGAAAATAACAGATCCGTAATCACCGAGCTCGTACTGTAATATTACTAGGTTGGTATATATATGTCTGCTTGAAAACAACAAAACATTTTTTTAACCCACTGCTGGGCTTAGGCTTCCCAGTTTTTATCCCACTGCTGGGCTTATCATTCACTCACTGCTGGGGCTCTATCATTCATTCGCGGGCGCTGGGCATTCTCGGCTCCGTTCGGCCCAGCATTGCTCCGAGCAATAATTAGGGTTAACACAACATGACGCCCCTTTGCGTGCACGGCCACAAGATAATGAATTCAATGTTGACAACCCTAAATAGCCGAAAGGGATAGTGCCATACATTAGAAAGGGGCAGCATGATTCGTCCCAGAATCGCTGTCAAACTTCGATTTTGTAGGAAGTGTCATTTCTGTACGGTAGTACCAGGGGTGCGAAACTCCTGACTTCGGCCAAACTCGGCTCCGCTCGGCTCAGCATTGCTCCGAGCAATTATTAGGGTTGGTACCACTTGACTTCCTTGTGCGTGCACGACCACAGATAAGATAATCACTTGAATTTTGACAACCCTAAATAGCCGAAAGGGATATTGCTATATATTAGAAAGGGATATAATGATTCGACCCTGAATTGCTGTCAAACTTCGGGTTTGTAGGAAGTGTCCTTTGTCGCTTAACTTCAAACTCGGGTAAATCCATTCGACTCTCTCAGCAAATGTCTACCCTATTACCTTTTCTTAATACCAAAATCGCATGATCTAACAGATGGATTTATCCGAGTTTGAAGTTAAGCGACTCATTTCTTCTGTGATGTCGCCCAATGGCGTAGGCATCATAGCGCCTGTGGAAATATTATATTATAGCAATGTCAAATATTGAGTTGAGTAAGTCGGACACCACAAACAAAAAGTCGGTTTTTTAACGAGAAACTAAATGTAAAGCAGCTTACACACCATCGCACCGCACCAAGGTCATTGTGCGACGCACCGATAAGTAAGAGCGAGAAAGAGATATCGCTTTCTCGCTCTTACTTATGGGTGCGTCGCACAATGACCTTGGTGCGGTGCGATAGTGTGTTACCACTTTAACAGTACATATAATACAAAATTAATAGTGCCATACATAAGAAAGGGACAGCATGATTCGTCCCAGAATCGCTGTCAAACTTCAGTTTTGTAGGAAGTGTCATTTCTGTACGGTAGTACTATTATTTATTCTGTCTCATTACAAAATTGGTAAACAATCTTTACATAAGTAACTAGTTTTATAAATTTAGACCAAGAAAAGTCTGCAACGATTTTGATAGCCCACGCAGTGCAAGTATTATTTATACGTCATAATTTCATAGAAGTTTGACGTTTAAAACAGGGATATTGTGGATATTCGCATCCGCATCCGCGAAACATCCGCATTATTTTCAACATCCGCATCCGCATGATGCGGATGTCGACCAAGTCGGTAACAGGAACGTATTAGCAGCGGCGCCGGCGGCGTAAGTGCTAGGTAATTTCGTCATTATATATAACGAAATCGTCTAGATCCCCAAAAGTCGGCCAAGTTACTGTTTATTAAATAAAACGCACCTATATTCTTGCTCAACTACTAAACGTTTCGTTTCTTTTTAAATAAAAAATGCTAAACATGTAATATTTGACGTTTTTTAAGTACCAAATCTTGACAACCGCGGATGTCAAAAAATCTGCATCCGCAACATCCCCTGGTTTAAAACAACACTCGCATTGCGATGGTATCAAAATCGCTGCAGACTTTTCTTGGTCTAACTCTATTATAACTTACTCCAACTCAGGATCAAGAAAAAAAAAACGCAATTTAAAATACCTAATAATTTATTCCACCATAAACTATAAAACCAAACAACACCATTATCTACACTCAGTAAATATACTTAAATAAAAACATTAATAAATGCCTTAAACAACCATTTCTCTATGACAATGCTTTGATTGTCTGTATGAATTCATCAGTACAATGGAGCCACAAATAGGGGATATTACTGCAATGTTCTGCCGCCAGAGTGCAGCACTACCGACTCAGTAAATTCATAGACTAACTTATACACACTATGCCTTAAACTGTTTTTTGACAAGTTTTCACAGACAATAAAATATGATATTGATGCATCAAGGCGGTTTGTTAACAAGGGCCTACCGGTAAACGAGAAAATCGAAATTTAGTTATCTGCCTCTTTATCACTCGAATATGCAAGAGTGATAAAGAGGTTAGATAACGAAATTTCGATTTTCTTGTTTCGCGGTAGGCCATGTGATTGACGTGACACATGTGTCAATGTGGTTTGTTTACTGTATGTGCCACAAAGGTGCCATTTACGCAGAGCTTTGCCTAATATTCCCTATTCATCAGTCATTTCTTCCCGGACGATAACTTGCAATGTGTAATGACATAGCACGAAAATGTGTAATGCTATTTTACGCACTATAGTGCGGGAAAATAGGACCATATGTACTGTAAATAATATTTTCAGTCATTTCCTCTCGATTGAGCCGCGAAAGTTGGTGCTCATGGACCTACATAATACAGAAAAAAAATGTAACAATAATTTCTTGTCAAATATGTCATTATGTTAGAATGAGGTAGAACCATCATGTTCTTGTCAACCTGCAGATATGTCGAATAGGGTATTTAACTACTAGTCAAATCAGTTTCTTTTTTCGAACTGTAAAACGATTTTGCTATGGAATTTATATGAAACACTAGCATGTGACGTCACGGTCAAATTACCTACTCTTTATAGTTTTATACGGGTTTTAAAATAGAAATTGTGTCTAAAAATAACTGCTGTCTACGTTTCTCTATTAATTTCTGATGCTCATGCATGTTGCAAAATAATTTATTTTAAACACAGTCAAATACCCTATTGTCGATACAGCAAAGTAATATGATATACATAGATTCTTCATGTGTGGTAACTTAAAAATATTTTTCTCAAAAATGGACGGCAAAGTCGACTTTGCCGTTTAAAAAATAGGTTGCGAAGCGCGTAGTTTATGGTCAGTCAAAAATTAAAAAGTTAAAAACATTGCAGTCTCGATTTTGGGACTGCAATGTTGCATACAAATTCCATTATTTGTCGAGTTCCAAACTTTTTAAAAGTTGAAATGGCCATATCAAATGAAGGCACAGGCCCATTAAACAGCCAAACAGATGTGTAGTACCGCGACTATTTAGCTGTCTCAAATAGGTTGGCGTATTTTCGGCAGAAAAATACACTTCTATTTTATTATTAAAAAAATAAAAAGGTGGCAAAGCTAATTTTTCAATTGTTTCTACTTTTTTCTGTGAAAATATATACGTAAGAAAGTTGCTTTTGTAAAATATTCTATGATATTTATATTTCTTGCACCATTTTTGAGAAAAGCACTATATATGACTCGGCTGGAAGGCTACTTGCTGGCTTCGGATTCAATTAAACGGACTCCCAAGGTCGTCCGTTTAAAACGAATCCTCAGCCTGCAAGTAGCTACTTCCGAGCCTCGACAATAATGTACTATTATTTATTTATTTAGGCAGTCAAGAAAGGCTTGTCTATGTCGGACCCGACTAATTGTGCGAAGAATTTCTTGGACATCTCGCATCTCTTGCTCACACAATGGGGACACCTGAAATAGAAACATATTTTACAGTTAACAAATATAATTTGAAAAATTAACAATTTTAAAACTTAGTTTCATATACAGGGTGGCTAAAAAAAGTGCATTCCCGGTGCCAGGGAGGTTTTGGGATTATACTGAGCAACTTTTACTATGGGACCAACCCCGAATTCACGAAAAAATATTTTGCAGTTTCATACATTTTGGTTGGTCCATTTTCTATGGGAGGGTAAATTTTTTTTCGCGATTTCGGGGTTGGTCCCATAGTGAAAGTGTGGTACTCTACTTGTCTCTTGTATGAGTACATTAACACCTGTTTAGGAATTGTTTAGAGACCCTAGGGCCAGATTTCATGTGTGACGACAACACGTCAGCTAGAGCCGATATGAAAGTCGGGTGCTCTACTTGTATCTTGTTTGACTACATTAATACCTGTTTAGGAACTGTTTAGAGACCCTAGGGCCAGATTTCATGTGTGACGACACCACGTCAGCTAGAGCCGATATGAAAGTCGGGTGCTCTACTTGTATCTTGTTTGACTACATTAATACCTGTTTAGGAACTGTTTAGAGACCCTAGGGCCAGATTTCATGTGTGACGACACCACGTCAGCTAGAGCCGATATGAAAGTCGGGTGCTCTACTTGTATCTTGTTTGACTACATTAATACCTGTTTAGGAACTGTTTAGAGACCCTAGGGCCAGATTTCATGTGTGACGACACCACGTCCGCTAGAGCCGATATGAAAGTCGGGTGCTCTACTTGTATCTTGTATATTAATACCTGTTTAGGAACTGTTTAGAGACCCTAGGGCCAGATTTCATGTGTGACGACACCACGTCCGCTAGAGCCGATATGAAAGTCGGGTGCTCTACTTGTATCTTGTATATTAATACCTGTTTAGGAACTGTTTAGAGACCCTAGGGCCAGATTTCATGTGTGACGACACCACGTCAGCTAGAGCCGATATGAAAGTCGGGTGCTCTACTTGTATCTTGTTTGACTACATTAATACCTGTTTAGGAACTGTTTAGAGACCCTAGGGCCAGATTTCATGTGTGACGACACCACGTCAGCTAGAGCCGATATGAAAGTCGGGTGCTCTACTTGTATCTTGTTTGACTACATTAATACCTGTTTAGGAACTGTTTAGAGACCCTAGGGCCAGATTTCATGTGTGACGACACCACGTCAGCTAGAGCCGATATGAAAGTCGGGTGCTCTACTTGTATCTTGTTTGACTACATTAATACCTGTTTAGGAACTGTTTAGAGACCCTAGGGCCAGATTTCATGTGTGACGACACCACGTCCGCTAGAGCCGATATGAAAGTCGGGTGCTCTACTTGTATCTTGTATATTAATACCTGTTTAGGAACTGTTTAGAGACCCTAGGGCCAGATTTCATGTGTGACGACACCACGTCCGCTAGAGCCGATATGAAAGTCGGGTGCTCTACTTGTATCTTGTATATTAATACCTGTTTAGGAACTGTTTAGAGACCCTAGGGCCAGATTTCATGTGCGAGGACACCACGTCAGCTAGAGCCGATATAAAAGTCGGGTGGTCGTTGGGTGCGCTCGCTCGCTCTATCTGTATCACGCCGGCCTGTCAACAAAAAACAATATCATAATAATTGACCGAGCTTTAGTGAAGGTCTCCGATTCAGCTTGGACAAAAAGACAAGCTAAAAGAGTACCAGGCTTGGAAGGGCAAAAAAATGTAGATTGCTCCAAAATTGATTGACACATTCAGAGCCAAGAACCCGACTGTCGGGTACACTGTTCGTAGCGACTACGCGCTCCATACCACAGAATAATTAATAGTACTACCGTACAAAAAGGACACTTCCTACAAACCCGAAGTTTGACAGCGGTTCAGGATCGAATCAAGCTATCCCTTTCTAATATATGGCACTATCTCTTTCGGCTATGTTCAGCAGTGGACGTCTTTTGGCTGAGATGATGATCTCTTTCGGCTATCTAGGGTTGTCAAAATTCAAGTGATTATCTTATCTGTGGTCGTGCACGCAAAAGGAGGTCAAGTGGTGCCAACCCTAATAATTGCTCGGAGCAATGCTGAGCCGAACGGAGCCGAGTTCGACCGAAGTGAGGAGTGTCTCCCACTGTCCATACGACAAAGACGTGGCTACGCGCTACGAGCGTAACCCGTAGCACTTAGTGGCAATTAATGTGTAATCACAAACGTCCCCCGTCTGAAGTCGGTTACTGCGAAATAACTCGCGCTTTGGCAAGAAAACTGTTGTATCGAGTTAACATTCTTTCTTTACTTATATTCTGACTTATATTACTCTAAAGCTCGGGAGGGTCCATGGGGTCCCGGACCTTTGGGAGGGGTGCGTGGGGTGGAAGCTAACAGCGCAGAGGCCCTTTAAGCCAAATTAATCTAAAAGCAAGCAAGGGATTATTATTTTTCTTCGTGTGCAATAAAGTTTAAAAAAAAAACCGGCCAAGTGCGAGTCGGTCTCGCCCACCGAGGGTTCCGAACTTTTTAGTATTTGTTGTTATAGCGGCAACAGAAATACATCATCTGTGAAAATTTCAACTGTCTAGCTATCACGGTTCATGAGATACAGCCTGGTGACAGACAGACGGACAAAGGAGTCTTAGTAATAGGGTCCCGTTTTTACTCTTTGGGTACGGAACCCTAAAAAAGCACCATAGAAAATTTTTAATAATAAATAGAATCATTTATTCCAGCCAACATCGATCCATAGAAGTACATTTACGATAAAAAAAAATTAGTAGTATATTAAAACAAAACAGGAAAAGTAACATTCGTCATTAGTACAAAGGCGAACTTATCCCTTTAAGGGATCTCTAGCAGTTAACCTTTGAGCAATTGAGGAAAAATTAGGATAATATAGGTATTTAGCACTCACCTCTTTGGCTAACTCGTCGCAGTACTCAATGTCCAACTCGTGCAAAGTTTCTATATGTTCGTTCACAAACGCTATGGGTACTAAGATGAGATGCTTCTTGCCCTGCTTAGAGTATGCCTGAAATTAAAAATTCAATCTATAGTTATTTGAGCGTTTCTTTTACTTTTGCCATTTTTATATATTGTGATTTTTTTGCCACTTTTGTGTTATTTCTACTCAGAATCACGAGCTCTTTCGATCCTCATGGGATAAAAAAATGTCCCAGAGTTTTTTTCCCTATTGTGTTACCATTTCCCCATATACTTTGTATGGCGGTAACAAAAAGGAAAGTTAGAAAAATGTATAGAAATTTTAGGACACTAATTTTCTCCTATAAGGAAAAGGGCTCGCGATCGCGGCGTGGGACTTTGTTTTATAAGGTGTATAGTTCGTTTTTTTTAGCATTAGAAAGAACTTGAAAGAAGGTAAGCGATCTTGACATGTCTTTTAATTGAAAAACGCTTTTTTTAAATCAGTAACTATTACTTATGAAAGCAGAAGAATATAAATGATCGTATTAGATTCATAGTTGTTACATATTTGCCGTAACTCATTTTTAAAATGTGTTTTTCAATTAAAAGACACATCAAGATTGTTTACCTTATTTCTAATGCTAAAAAAAACGAACTATAGTGATATACCTTGATGGCGTCATCAGTGTAGGGCTCGAGCCACGGCAGCGGGCCCACCTTGGACTGCCAGACGAGCCGGTGCGGGTTGGGGACTCGCAGCTTGGACATGGTGAGCGCCACCGTCGCGGCCACTTCGTGGGGGTACGTGTCGCCGCGGGATACCGCCTGTTATTAAAAAATTAAATGTGGCTTTCCACAGAGAAGGGTCCATATACTGCATGTGCAATAAGGACGGATGGAGGACTACAGACTTGTGTAGTGCATGCACTTAAATCAAAAAGACACTGTAGGGTATTTGACTGTATTTAAAATAAATTATTTTACACCACGCCAGGCGTGGCTTACTCCGCGATTTCGTCGCTTTGCTACAGGTAGCTAAAAGTACATCCGTTCCACACCAATTTTGGGGAAAGGCATAAGCCGAGCGTGGCGCTGTCGCCACCTAGCGGCCATATCTGTCCTGATCGTAACAGACGCGTTTTGTTAGAGAGTGAGTCTTCTGTACCTAGTACTGTTATTTATTCTGTGACCACGCATGAAATAAAGCACCAGAAGATTAATAGAGAAACATAGACAGCAGTTATTTTTAGACACAATTTATATTTTAAAACCCGTATAAAACTATATACATCACATGCTAGTGTTTCATATATATTCCATAGTATCAAAATCGTTTTGACAGATCGTAAAAAGAAAAAGATTTGACTAGTAGTCTACGTATACGTTACGATACATTTTTCTATTAATCTTCTGGTGCTTTATTTCATGCATGGGGGCTGTCCATAAATTACGTTATCTATTTTTGACGATTTAAGACCCCCCTCCCCCCTAAAATCATCCAAAAATCATGTTTCGAATGACCCCGTTTCCTCCTACGTCGACGTACGTCGTACGTAAAACGGGACCCTATTACTAAGACTCCGCTGTCCGTCCGTCCGTCAGTCTGTCCGTCCGTCCGTCCGTCCGTCCGTCTGTCACCAGGCTGTATCTCACGAACCGTGATAGCTAGACAGTTGAAATTTTCACAGATGATGTATTTCTGTTGCCGCTATAACAACAAATACTAAAAACTACGGAACCCTCGGTGGGCGAGTCCGACTCGCACTTGTCCGGTGTTTTCGCGATTTCGGGGTTAAAACACGGCTGTATTACCTTCAGAGGCAGGCTGTGTGCAGTGAACAGTATGAGCACATCGTCCCGTACCGTCTCGTTGAACTTGACCAGTTTCTCTCTGATTCTCTCCGCGAACACTTCGGCGAGCAGCGGGTGAGTCGCCCAGCGCTCGATCATACTAAATTCAATGTTTTTAGGGACCGATCTGAAATTAAAACAAACTTTTCCAGACTTGTTTTTACACAAGAAATTATAGTCTGTTTCTTTAGGTGTTTAAATAAAAGTAAACAATCAATTTGTACATTTTCGGATAGTTATAACATCTATTGGTTAACCAACCAAATACAAAACCGCCTGGGTCTGTCACTGAACGACCTGACTTTAACCTACATTATTTGGTCATGTAATGTTTTCATCTACCCTCAACTGGCTTAAGGAGTCATTTGAGGGTAGATTTTGTTTACTTTTATTTAAATACCTAAAGACACAGAGTATAAATTATTTTATTAAAATTTGTGTGATTTAAGTAATCATAGTCAAACTAATAAATTTAGACTGAAATAAATGTCATTATACTGAAGAAAAAGTCACTTTTTACAAGATTTTAATGAAGCTGAAAATGTAAGCTATTGGGTCATTCCAGGTGATTTCAACAAATCGAGTGTGCCCTATGATTTTTGATTTGAATAAAAAAAATTGAGGATATACTTCATGGTGGCAGAAGTGCTGAACCATCACCAGTTTTTTTTTTTATCTTTTATTTTCCAAGTTATGCCCATTCGAAGTTAACAGTGGGGTTAAATTCCTGCTTGTACAAAATCAGACCTAACTTTTTTTCTATAAAAGGTAACGAAATAACTATTACTTTTTTTGATTAGGTAAGAAATGTGGATATTATACTGTATGACAAAATGTATCTGAATTAACTACTAAAAAAATGGTGACCACCCGAAGTGTACACCTAATTGGTCAATTATTGCAATTTTAAATTGGTTCCTGTGCCAACCCTGGTGCATATCAAATATTACTTTTTTCTGGAATATAAAGTACTTGCCGTGTTCATCTTGTAAAATAAATATAATTGTGTAAGAGCAATAAATTCTAAAAGAAAAATATAAGTGAAAATTGAGAAATTCGAAAATTGCTCATGTTTGACTCTAAAAAAATCCATGTGGAACATAAAATAAAAAATTGATTTTAGTCAGCAAATATAGCTGATATCTTCGTTAATTAGATTTAGGAAAAACAATTTTGTTATTTTGCCTATTTTTTGAAATGTGATTTTTTTAAAACTGCACATCTCATACTATTTCGCTCTGCTGTTGTATTTATGCTGATTAAAGTACATATGACCTTAAACTTATAAATATTGGAAAAATATCAATTAAATCCAGACGATTGAAATTTACTTTATATATTTATACAAAAAAAAACATCATTTGCAAACCTTTGCTACTTCAAAATTTTCTCAAGTTGAATAACGTCGCACTTTTAATTCATTTTAATAAATGGGAACGAAGCTATGATAAGAACGTGTATTTTTTATGGTCCTTATATTTTTAAATCGCTCTGATAGATATACCTCAGCTTCTTCGACATCTGGTTTTGAGACGAAAAAGAACTTGATCCCATGAATTTTATTCACACAAAACTCGTAGCTTCAGGTGATAAAATGTTATAACTACCTGTGATGCGTTGCAGACTAGCTTTTCTAATCAACCGCTTAATCGTGCCGCCAGCACCATCACAGGGGGATTTGCCGTGAGAGGTGGCAAAAAAGTTCCACCCTGCTTTTAGTCCGAAGTCATCGTAAAGATGACACAAGTTTACAAAAGTCTTCTTGTTCTTATATTGTGCAGCTGCACCATCACTAAAATAATGTATCATTTCCAATTTGTCATATTATTGTTTTAGGCATTCAAGCAAAACCTTTTGGAAAGCGAAAAATGATACGGTGTTGTGAGTTAAACAATCGCTGATAATACAAAATGTTCTACACTGGATAACGTTATCCTTTTTAATGTAAATAACGAATGGATGCACCGTTGCTTGATCATTTGTCCAGTGAAATTGTCGAAGTAATTGAATTGTTAAATAAATACTTCTTCTTGTCAGTGATATATAACGAACAGTCAACTATTAATAACACAAGCACTTACTACAAAGAGTTTGCACCACTTCATTATCTCCTAGATAAATACGATTTCCTATAGAACTTCGATAAGGATTATTGGGCCGTTTACTTATGTTCGTAATTTAGCCATGTAACATGCAAATAAAGGTTGTTAACAAGTCAGGAGGCGTCGGTTATTCACTACACGGCTAAATTAAGGCGATATGATTCGACTCATCAACGAATCTGAGGGGGTGAGGTGCGCGGCAAACCGTGAAGCCCCGCCCGCGCGTCCCGCGACCCGTTCGCCGAGATCGTGAGCGCGCGCCGCGCACGGTAAACATAGCAGACGGGTCACAGTATAATGATCTTATGATGGCAGTATTTTAACTAGACCGGAAAATGGTCACGTTTTAGAGTTTTTATTGTATATGTACGTATGTATTTTTTGCATTACGTATTTCTGATCATTTCATGTAGAATTATTATTTGTATATAGACATATGTACTTATTATTGATCAGTAAAGAACGTTTTAATTTCATGGCAGCGTGTTCCTAGTTCCCAGTTAAAGTACCTAAAGGAAAGTAACAATTTTAAAGGAGACGGTCAATTAAGGGTTTCTATTTATAAAGAATATTAACCTACAATAATTTTACTTTACAGATTCCTTTAACTCAATAACGCTGCCGTAAAATTAAAACGTTGTTAGTGTTACTGATCAGTAGTACTTAAAAAAAAACAGTTTCAAAGTATATTTCTGATAACTTTTTGTCAGTGCAAGCCTTATGGTTTCGTCTTGGCAACATTTTACATGAAAATGTTTTTGGTGGGTCTCATTATCACAATTTCCAATACTTTTGTTGCCTAACTTAATAAATTATTGTTTACAATACCTATCGACTTTATACCTACTTTAATGATCACACAATTTTAACGAAACAATGTTTTCAAGAAAATAATTCAATTAAGTGCGAGTCAAACTCGCGCACCGATGGTACCTACATTTTATTAAGTACATTATATATATATTTTTTAATTAAGTTGTAACTGACTCATCATCATCATCTCAGCCATAAGACGTCCACTACTGAACATAGGCCTTCCCCTTGGACCTCCATTCCGGTCGGAAGCGACCCGCATCCAGCGTCTTCCGACGGCCTTAACAAGGTCGTCTGTCCATCTTGTGGGTGGACGTCCTACGCTGCGCTTGCTTGGTTATGTGAGGGTCGCAGTTCTAACCTAACCTAACCCACTTTTCTGGTAGCAGTCCGTTTCTGTGAGGGTCGCGGTTCTAACCTAACCTAACCTAACCCACTTTTCTGGTAGCAGTCCGTTTCTGTGAGGGTCGCATTTCTAACCTAACCTAACCCACATTTCTGGTAGCAGTCTGTTCCTGTGAGGGTCGCAGTTCTAACCTAACCTAACCCACATTGTTGGTAGCAGTCCATTCCTGCTGTTGTTATTGTTGTGTAGTAGTTTGTTTTCCAAAGGGAGAAATAAATAAAGTTGTACTTTTGATAGAAAGAAAAGATCCGCATGCGAGAACTTCATTCCCGCAGCTCGGCCTTCGGCCTCGCGTGCTTGGGAAATCGTAACTTTTCCTATTGGGTCGTGTTTCAGCTCCAACTTCCTCCTCACGTGTGACGCTTCGGGCCTTCGGCCCAACGCGGAGCTCGGCCTTCGGCCTTCGCGAGCCTTGACGCTTCGCTGTCGGGCCTTCGGCCCGCCGGCTCCGCTTATCAAGAAAGTTGACTTTGTAGGACGTTTGGAGGAACTGCATTCACGCAGCTCGGCTTTCGGCCTCGCGTTTTCGGAGTCGGGGTGGAGGCTCCGGGCCTTCGGCCATCCACTGGGGTCGGCCTTTGGCCTCCCTGCCTGAAGCTCGCCCTTCGGGCTCGCTTAACACACTTTTTGTATAGGATTTTGCTTTGTTCGTCATTCCCGCAGCTCGGCCTTCGGCCTCGCCCAAAATTACTGGGGGTGGAGCATGCTTGGACATTCGAGATAAAGCTCCGGGCCTGACGGCCCTCCGCGGGGTCGGCCTTCGGCCTCCCAGCCTGAAGCTCGCCCTTCGGGCTCGCCTAACCTACTTGGAAATTTGAATTTGGCCCGTGTCCGCCGCCATTTTGGATTTTTCCAAAAAATTTTTTTCACATGGTAATCTTGGGCCCCCAAGCTCGCCGCATGTCAAATCTCAGCGGGCTCGGAACAAATTGAAAAAAATTAAAAAAAAAGTCGGCCATTTTGAAAAATTTTAAATGCAGTTTGTTTTGTCTTGGGGCCCTCTATGACATTTGGTCGAGCACCCCCCACCCATCTCGCACCGTAATATGAATACTTTTTGAGATATTGGGGAAATTAAAGATCTCTACTTTTTCCCCCTTTTTTTGCTTATAACTTTTGATATTTTGTGTGTGCTACTACACGCTTCGAATGCATTTTTCTAGGCATTATGACGAATCTAATGAGGTATCACACGTATTTTTAGAAGTATTATCTCTATTTTTCACCGTGTTCAGTTTCTCGAACAAGACTAATACAACCAAGCGCAAGATGAACTGCCTGTACCTTGAACTCTCAATTCGGCATCCTCATACTAAAAGCGTAACACTATACATATATTGTAACATCCCCATACTGTATCAATCCAAATAAATAATTTCTGATTTTCAAAGGAGTCAAAGAGCACGAAGGAATGTAATCATTTTGCAGATCGGACGTAGGTATATCAGTAAAGGTGAAATACTGTAAATATATCATACTTACATACTCACAATTATATTATCTAGGAATATAATATTATTTACCTACATTGAAATTGGTTGCTGACCTAGTGAAAATACTGAAATATTTTAACTGTTGATGTAGGAAAGCTAGGCGCTTTCAAGCACCTCGTAAAGTATTAGATGCTTCTGTTATCAGAAAGTGTGTTTTTATAGCACTTAGTGACTTTTTCTTACGTTTCATATGCTTTGTTTCCCATTGTTTGTAAATGTTAAAATCACGTGACCGCGCGGAACACACTGACGCAGGTCCGTCCTCTACAAGCGCTGCCGCGCGACTGAAGAGGGCGTAAGTGCGTTCGCGAGTGATGGCGGTTGCGGATTTAGTAGGTATTGAAACATAGAAATTATTTTAATGATGTTACCGAGACAAAGTGATCCAAATCATCTAGATTATCTTATTACCTATACATTTATGTAAAAAACAAGTCAAAAAAGTTTGTATTGTAGCTCTGAGATTGATTTATTGTTAAAAAAAGGCGTAACTTTGGAATTTTTTTCTATCGAGCAAAGTTTATCTAATCATGTTTTTGAGATCCAAAACATATCTGCCAGATCCTTAAGTATAAGATATATTTTTTTCACAATTTTAAAACATTGTTTCTTATATTTCCGATGGATTCAAAAAACTGGTTCGCTTAGCTCGTACGGGAAAAGCACGCCTTAAGAAACATTCGCAAGTGATTCACAATCCTTGTCAGGTAACAGTGCATTGTCGAATTTCTACCCTCATTAAATTTACAAATGAAATTATTGTCATGTCAAAAAAATTATTTGAACATAAAAAACGTAAATAATATCCGTATGACCAATTACCGTCCCATTTTTATTAATTTATAACATAAAACATTTTGTATCGATAGTTGTAAAAAGTAGCATGTTAAAAAAATCATATTTCAAAAAATAGGCAAAATAACAAAACTTTCTTTTCTAAATCTAATTAACGAAATTATCAGCTATATTTTCGGACTACAATCAAATTTTTATTTTCTCTTCCACATGGATTTTTTTAGAGTCAAATACGAGCATTTTTCGAATTTCTCAATTTTTCACTTATATTTTTCTATTAGAAGTAATTGATCTAACACAATTATATTTATTTTACAAGATGAACACGGCAAGTACTTTATATTCCAGAAAAAAGTAATATTTGATATGCACCAGGGTTGGCACAGGAACCAATTTAAAATTGCAATAATTGACCAATTAGGTGTACACTTCGGGTGGTCACCATTTTTTTTGTAGTTAATTCAGATACATTTTGTCATACAGTATAATATCCACATTTCTTACCTAATCAAAAAAAGTAATAATTATTTCGTTACCTTTTATAGAAAAAAAGTTAGGTCTGATTTTGTACAAGCAGGAATTTAACCCCACTGTTAACTTCGAAGGGGCATAACTTGGAAAATAAAAGATAAAAAAAAAACTGGTGATGGTTCAGCACTTCTGCCACCATGAAATATATCCTCAATTTTTTTTATTCAAATCAAAAATCATGCGGCACACTTTTTAATTCAAATTTGTTGAAATCACATGGAATGACCCTATTATTTAACTTGCTATATCAATGTATGTTTGTATGGGTCAAATCTTACAAGTTAAATTTGACCCACTTCCCGACTTCCAATGAAGCTGAAAATTTGCATACTTATGTAAGTTGGGTGACAATGCGATATTATGGTACCATCGAGCTGATCTGATGATAGACAGGAGGTGGCCATAAGAACTCATTATCTCGATGTGTATTAGTTGCATGTGGAAAGAAAAGTACAGTCACCAAAAATGATTTTTTTGTATAAACTTATTTATATAAGTCACACACTGTCACACACAGAACACAATCAGTCAGAAACACTGTCAATTCGTTTTTTTTAATTATAGTGTATTTATTACGTTACC
This sequence comes from Cydia splendana, assembly GCF_910591565.1. Classification (NCBI taxonomy): domain Eukaryota; kingdom Metazoa; phylum Arthropoda; class Insecta; order Lepidoptera; family Tortricidae; genus Cydia; species Cydia splendana. Next base: position 9,787,555 of record NC_085983.1, read on the forward strand.
TATCTCTGTAGAAGTCTGCTATGGCGTTTAAACTGGATCCTGTGGTGGCACAGCTGTATTGAGGGTACTGCGAGAATATTACGGCGCGTTCTACTCCATCCCTGGAATAAATACATAATATAATAATTTAGCCTACGAGTATATACGTCCCACTGCTGGGCACAGGCCTCCTCTCAAGCACGAGAGGGTTTAGGCTATAGTCCCCACGCTGGCCCAATGCGGGTTGGGGACTTCACATACACCTTTGAATTTCTTCGCGGGTGTATGCAGGTTTCCTCATGATGTTTTCCTTCACCGAAAAGCTAGTGGTAAATCTCAAATGATATTCCGTACATAGCTTTCGAAAAACTCATTGGTACTGATATGTACGTAAAGGGCGATAGAAAGAAACACGAAGTGACTTCAATGGCGGTTTATTCTAAACTGAAAACATGGTCAAGCGCGAGCGGCCTACCCACATATTTATATCAATAACTTGTTAGTTATATCTACCTACATGTAGTATTGTGATGTATACTACACTACTTCCCCCCTTACCGATAGGTTCGATATTGTCCGTACCTATATGTACCTATAAGTATTGCATATAAGCATAATTAGGTCAGGCGAGCAACAGCTGTTATATGACTCATGTCGGACACTATAAGTAAGAAGGAACGTGGTGTTTACATAATTAGGCGTTAATTCTTACCTATTGACTAAAGTTATAACAAACGCAAAATAGTTTACCGGTTAAATCTAAAGATCGCTAGGGGTAAGTAACTGAAGTGACCAGTTGTACTGTATATACCTATTTACTCTCCTCTTAATCTATGTAGGTACAATAAAGAAAGAAAAAAAAATGATGACTTTAACTAGTGCTAATTATTAACAATAGAAAAATATCATAGTTTAAGCTCTTATGGAACACAATATTTATATGGTACTAATTATTAGTAACTAATATCTTTAATGTAATTTGAGTACCTGCTTTTCAATTGGAAAAGATTAGTGAAAACAATTTTTATTCGCGTGTTTACGGATACACTTCTTCAAAACCGTAACGCCTAACAGGCATGCGAGCGCGCGACGGTCTGGGGCTAGCGGCAGGTGGCGGTGGTGCATCCCTCGGGACCCCACAACCAGCCGCAGCCAGGGGAGCCACGCGAACGTCCGGGGTCACGTCATGGCGTGCCTCGCGCCGGCGACTGGAATCGTCCGTCGGCGCCGCACCAAAATCGTGGCGTGTGCGCAATTGATTTGTGTGCCGAGATATCATCACGCCTTCCTCTGTCTGAGCTTTAAAGTTGTTGTTACCTAATGTCTGTACAATCGTAGCCTCAATCCACTTATGACCCTTACGGAAGTCTCTAGCCCACACTAAATCCCCGACTTCAAAGGACCTACTGTTCTGGGGTCCACGAGCTATTTGTGTTTGCTTATTTTTTTCTACAGTGTCAAACAAACCGGTTTTGAGTAAGTCAAGTCTTGTTTTTAACTGACGCCCTAGCAATAAAGCAGCTGGTGAGTCGTCCGTGGTGCAGTGCTTAGTGTTTCTATAATCTAACAAAAAGCGTTGTAAAAATTGATTAGGGTTTGTGTTTTCTTTCGTTGCTTTCTTTAAACATTTTTTTATTGTGCGCACAGCTATTTCCGCTTCCCCATTAGACGCGGGGTGGTAAGGAGCTGACGTGACGTGTGTAACCCCATTTGTCAGTAAGAAATTTGCGAAATTTTCACTACTAAATGGGGGTCCATTATCTGAGACTAACTTGGATGGAATCCCAAATCTAGCAAATAACTCCCTCAACTTATCTGTGGTTGCTTCGGCCGTTGTGGTAGTCATAGGAAACACTTCTATCCATTTCGAATAACTATCTACGACTATAAGATATGTTTTCGCGTTGTATGACAAAAAATCTATGTGTATTCTATCGAATGCTTTTTTTGACGTAGTCCAAGGCACTATGGCTACTCGCGGGGGTGCGTCCGCTGTCTCCGCACAGACACGGCATGAGTTGCATAGCTGCTCGATGTCCAGATCTATCCGAGGCCACCAGACGTAGCTCCGCGCGATGCTCTTACACTTGACAATGCCCAGGTGTCCGCCGTGCACCTCGGCCAGCACTGCCGCCTGTAGTGCCACCGGTACCACGACGCGAGAGCCCCATATGAGACACCCACCTTCTATGTTGAGCTCATCTCGTCTTCTATAATAAGGGAGCAGGTCTGCTACCACTCCTGTCTTCGGCCAACCTGATTTGACATATTGCGACACTAGATTAAGCGTTTTATCGGAGGCAGTTTCCCTTTTGACGTCGAGCGCGCGAATCGGGAAATTATTTTCTATAAACTGTACAAAACTGCAATCATCGCTGGCGTCGCTTTGGTCAACTATGGGTAACGGTAAGCGAGACAATCCGTCTGCTAGGTTGTCTGCTGATTTTACGTACTCAATGTCATACTGGTAGCCCGACAACAGTAACGCCCACCTAATGAGCCGGCCAGCGGCGGTGGCTGGAATGTCTGCTTTGGACCCGAAAATGCTTACCAGCGGACGATGATCTGTGCGCAGGGTGAATCGCCGACCATATAAGTACGTATGAAATGTTTTTATGCCAAAGACTATACTAAGTGCTTCGCGGTGAATCTGGCTATAATTTCGCTCGGCCGCATTAAGCGCGCGCGATGCATATGCGATGGGCCGTTCACCCTCCGCCGTTCGGTGCAGTATGACGGCGCCAACCCCCGTCTGGCTCCCGTCACAACATAGAATCAGTGGCAGGCTCTCACTGTAATGAGTTAAGACTGGACTATTCGTTAAAGCGACTTTGATTTTGTTAAAGGCTTCTTTTTCCGGTTGGCCCCACTCCCACGTCTGTCCCTTTTTTAACAACCGGTATAATGGCGTCAAAATGTCTGTAAATCCTCTAATGAATTTCGAATAAAAATTAACCATGCCCAAAAAGGATTTCAGTGTAGACGTGTTTTCGGGTGCCGGAGCCTCCAATATGGGCTTAATTTTATCATTGTCCGTTCTTACCCCATTTTCGGAAATAATGAAGCCCAAATATTTAACTTCTTTGGCGAACAAGGTGCATTTCTCTTTGCGCAGTGTTAACCCCGCGGCTTCGAAGCGCTTTAGGACACTCTTTAAATTTTTAATGTGATCGGCTTCACTATTTCCCGTAATCAAAACGTCATCCTGATAAACTGTCACATTGGGAATTCCGGCCACTACCTGTTCTATGACGCGCTGAAATATTGACGCTGCCGACGCGACCCCATATACTAGTCTGTTATACATGTATAAACCGCGATGTGTGTTGACTACTGTGTACTTTTTAGACTCTTCGTTGAGTTCAATTTGCATATATGCTTCCTTCAAATCTAATTTAGAAAACAATTTTCCCCCATTAAGATTATTAAACAGCTGTTCGGCACGCGGAAGTGGATATCTGTCTACTTCTAACACGGGATTGAGGGTGGACTTATAATCCCCGCAAATTCTGAGGCTACCATTGTTTTTGACAACAACAACTGAACATGAAGCCCAGTCAGAGGAAGAAATCGGCGTAATTATACCTGCGCGCTCCATGCGCTCGAGTTCGGCGTCGACGGGCGCGCGCAGCGCCAGCGGTAGAGGGCGCGCGCGTCGGAACACGGGTTGTGCGTCCGGCCGCACGCGCAGCGTCGTGCGCGCGCTCGCATGCCTTCCTAGGGACTCGCTAAATACGCGGGGATGTTCGCGAATCAATGCTGACGTATCTAACACTTCACTGCACGTGTTATTACTATTGTCGATTTTTAACACTGAGTCTGTGACGATGATGCTCATGCCTAATGGTTTTATCCACTCCCGACCTAGTAGCGGTACACCACCGTTCACTATAATATAAAGGTTCAGTTCTTGTCTAATATTTAAATACTCCACGTTTACACGTATGAATCCAAGAGACTGGATCAGTACACGATTGTATCCACGTAACTTTGTTGAATCGTCTTTATGTAATGTGTGGTGTCCGAACAACTTTTTGTATAAATTTTCGTTAATACAAGCAACTGGTGAGCCCGTGTCAACATGCATGCACAGCTTCTTCCCGTCGACAATGATCTCGGCAACTACCGGCTCCCGTCCCGTCAGTTCCACATGGTACAGGCCCTCGAAGTCGCCACTCTGGCCTGGCTCCCAGTCCTCATCTGGATTGCTGCCTGAGCCGCTATCTTGTCCCCAATTATTTGTCGTGTGGGTGTGCGTAGTATAATTCATATCACGAATGTTGGGACACACTCTTTGTATATGGCCCTTTTTTAAACATATCTTGCAAACGTACTCCTTGAACTTGCATGTGGCTTGGTCGTGACCTTGGTCGCCACAGCAGACACACTGTTGCCGTGGTTGTCCTGGGCCCCACGAGCTCCGGGACGGCCGCGCCGCGCCCCCGCCGCGCCGAGCGAAGCGCGCGCCGCTGCCGGCGCCGCGCCCGTGTCCCGGCGCCCGCGCCGCGCCCCCGGCCCGCCGTGGCGGCCGCCGCGCCCCCGCCGCGCCGAGCGAAGCGCGCGCCGCTGCCGGCGCCGCGCCCGTGTCCCGGCGCCCGCGCCGCGCCCCCGGCCCGCCGTGGCGGCCGCCGCGCCCCCGCCGCGCCGAGCGAAGCGCGCGCCGCTGCCGGCGCCGCGCCCGTGTCCCGGCGCCCGCGCCGCGCCCCCGGCCCGCCGTGGCGGCCGCCGCGCCCCCGCCGCGCCGAGCGAAGCGCGCGCCGCTGCCGGCGCCGCGCCCGTGTCCCGGCGCCCGCGCCGCGCCCCCGGCCCGCCGTGGCGGCCGCCGCGCCCCCGCCGCGCCGAGCGAAGCGCGCGCCGCTGCCGGCGCCGCGCCCGTGTCCCGGCGCCCGCGCCGCGCCCCCGGCCCGCCGTGGCGGCCGCCGCGCCCCCGCCGCGCCGAGCGAAGCGCGCGCCGCTGCCGGCGCCGCGCCCGTGTCCCGGCGCCCGCGCCGCGCCCCCGGCCCGCCGTGGCGGCCGCCGCGCCCCCCGCCGCGCCGAGCGAAGCGCGCGCCGCTGCCGGCGCCGCGCCCGTGTCCCGGCGCCCGCGCCGCGCCCCCGGCCCGCCGTGGCGGCCGCCGCGCCCCCGCCGCGCCGAGCGAAGCGCGCGCCGCTGCCGGCGCCGCGCCCGTGTCCCGGCGCCCGCGCCGCGCCCCCGGCCCGCCGTGGCGGCCGCCGCGCCCCCGCCGCGCCGAGCGAAGCGCGCGCCGCTGCCGGCGCCGCGCCCGTGTCCCGGCGCCCGCGCCGCGCCCCCGGCCCGCCGTGGCGGCCGCCGCGCCCCCGCCGCGCCGAGCGAAGCGCGCGCCGCTGCCGGCGCCGCGCCCGTGTCCCGGCGCCCGCGCCGCGCCCCCGGCCCGCCGTGGCGGCCGCCGCGCCCCCGCCGCGCCGAGCGAAGCGCGCGCCGCTGCCGGCGCCGCGCCCGTGTCCCGGCGCCCGCGCCGCGCCCCCGGCCCGCCGTGGCGGCCGCCGCGCCCCCGCCGCGCCGAGCGAAGCGCGCGCCGCTGCCGGCGCCGCGCCCGTGTCCCGGCGCCCGCGCCGCGCCCCCGGCCCGCCGTGGCGGCCGCCGCGCCCCCGCCGCGCCGAGCGAAGCGCGCGCCGCTGCCGGCGCCGCGCCCGTGTCCCGGCGCCCGCGCCGCGCCCCCGGCCCGCCGTGGCGGCCGCCGCGCCCCCGCCGCGCCGAGCGAAGCGCGCGCCGCTGCCGGCGCCGCGCCCGTGTCCCGGCGCCCGCGCCGCGCCCCCGGCCCGCCGTGGCGGCCGCCGCGCCCCCGCCGCGCCGAGCGAAGCGCGCGCCGCTGCCGGCGCCGCGCCCGTGTCCCGGCGCCCGCGCCGCGCCCCCGGCCCGCCGTGGCGGCCGCCGCGCCCCCCGCCGCGCCGAGCGAAGCGCGCGCCGCTGCCGGCGCCGCGCCCGTGTCCCGGCGCCCGCGCCGCGCCCCCGGCCCGCCGTGGCGGCCGCCGCGCCCCCCGCCGCGCCGAGCGAAGCGCGCGCCGCTGCCGGCGCCGCGCCCGTGTCCCGGCGCCCGCGCCGCGCCCCCGGCCCGCCGTGGCGGCCGCCGCGCCCCCGCCGCGCCGAGCGAAGCGCGCGCCGCTGCCGGCGCCGCGCCCGTGTCCCGGCGCCCGCGCCGCGCCCCCGGCCCGCCGTGGCGGCCGCCGCGCCCCCGCCGCGCCGAGCGAAGCGCGCGCCGCTGCCGGCGCCGCGCCCGTGTCCCGGCGCCCGCGCCGGCGCCGCGTATACCGCATGAAGATCGTGCTCTTTGGAGCTAGAGGGTTTTTGTTCTACAACATTTGCGGCGTTTTTGGCCGCGGCCTCCAACGATACCGCCATTTTGTAGGCCTTTTTAAAGTCTAAGTCGTTTTCTTCACAAAACAAACGTTGACGAGTTGTTTCGTCTTTTAGGCCACATATGAACTGGTCCCTCAGGTTGTCATCTAAAGTGGTTTTGAAATCGCACGTTGTTGCTAGGTGCTTCAACGAGGCGGCAAACTGGGCAACCGATTCACCTTCGGTTTGTTTTGTTATGCGAAACTTGTACCGCTCGGCGAGATAAGATGGCTTCGGCTGAATGTGCGAGGCGACCAACGCGATCAAGTCGTCGTATTTAAAGTCCTTTGGTTTCTTTGGACTGCAAAGGTCTACCATTAACTCGTATGTGGCAGTGCCTACACACGCTATCAGTATAGGGACCTTCTTCGCGTCATTTACATCATTGGCTAAAAAGTATTGTTCCACAATCTCACAATATGTCGACCACTTTCCGTCATTAATATCAAATGCTTTTAACTTTCCCACAGACATATCCTTTCACTTGCACTATCCACTACACAAATACTTAGTAGATTCGCGACTGCGCCAAATGATATGTACGTAAAGGGCGATAGAAAGAAACACGAAGTGACTTCAATGGCGGTTTATTCTAAACTGAAAACATGGTCAAGCGCGAGCGGCCTACCCACATATTTATATCAATAACTTGTTAGTTATATCTACCTACATGTAGTATTGTGATGTATACTACAGGTACGAGCCAGGATTTAATTTGAATTTCGGATTTTTGATTGAAAGTCGGACATTAGATCCACTCGGCCACCACCGCGGCACCGCTTCAATTAAATACATATACATATCTATTTATATATTTCCTAAGGGGCTCAAACCACCCCCTGATTTTTATTTCGTTCGAGAGCACTTAAGAATATAATGTGAATTATTATTGTGGAACCATAGAGCTAGATGTCGACTACGAAATAACTCGCGTTTTGGTAAGAAAACTGATGTATGGAGTTACCACTCTTTGTTTACTTCTAAGGCCCAAGGCTTCTACCTATAGTACTTATTCAGTTCGATGCAATTTAAATCATATTCAATTGGAACAGAGTCGCATTTGTTGTTTCGTTCAATTTTCAAAAAAAAAAAAACAAAATCAACTCTATTCCCTGCACTAAAGGTTCAAATTTCTGTGGCAAATTATGGATTTTTCATTTGTATGGCTGGGCCTTAGGAGGATATTACTTTATGGTTTTTTTTATTTATTTATTATTTAACAGGACCTTTATACAATTGTACATATCGGCCCTATCACGTCCGCTTCTTAAATATAGCTTCAGAAACACAATTACATCCATATAAGTGAATATTTAAAATAAAAATAATTACAATCTATTTGTTAAGCATAACTTCAGCCAATCTATATACCATTTGTGCCGTGTCCGATATTGGGTTACTAAGAATGTGTATAAAGGCACCGATGTCATATGGCATTAGGTTGGCCGAAGTTATGAGCGCCTCCCTAAGGGCGCGATTTCTACTACACTCTACAAGTATGTGGTAGACATCTTCTACTGATCCACAGATATTGCAGTTAGGAGAGTCCAGTGACGAGTACGTGACCAGGCCCCAATTTCACCACGGTGACAGGTACGACAATTGTAAAATCACTGTTGCTGACGTCACAGGCATCCATGGGCTACGGTTACCACTTACCATCGGGCGGGCCGTATTCCTGTTTGCCACCATCATTGTATTATTTAAAAAAACTTAATTATATCGGAAAAAAACAGATATTTCTTTTGCGAAGTTTCTGACAATTGTCAAGATTTAGAAGAATTGTAGGTAATTCTTGACAGGTAATGAGTTATGTGTCGGAATTTCGTGACAATTGTAGTGTTTCTTGTGACAATTGTCATAAACTTAGTAAGAGAAATATCTGTTATTTTCCGATATAATAAAGTTTTTTTTAAATAAAACAATGATGGTGGCAAACAGAAATACGGCCCGCCCGATGGTAAGCGGTAACCGTAGCCCATGGATGCCTGTGACGTCAGCAACAGTGATATTTTACAATTGTCGCACCTGTCACCGTGGTGAAATTGGAGCCAGTTCGTAATCTATGCGCTGTTACAACAGTTTTTCGACCCATGTTAGCATTAAAGCACCAAGGAATTCGCGGAGGCTCACTTGCGATGGCCTTGTACCAAATCCCTTTTTCTTTAGAGTGTTCGTTAAAATATTCTTACGAGGTCGAGGTTATATTACTCTATGGTGGAACTGACTTTTCCAGCTGGCTAAAGGTGTCGGCGGTGAATGGGGGCACGTATCTGAACGCCACGTAGTGCTTATGCGGCGCTGTCTCTGGAGATAACTGGTCCAGTTTCTTTGTAAGCAGCTCACCTGGAAAATATAGCTAGGTAGGTGAGTATCGAGTTCATGGCGTTGTTATATTCTTGTCTAAAATTATCTAATTTAAAATATGGGGCATTATCTATGGTAAGCGCCATCGACAAGAAGGTCCCATTTCATAGATAACGTCACTTGGTTATACTTATAAGTTATAATTTGTTATGGTCAGTCAGCAACAGACTAAATGAAGGCTTGGCTGCTCAGCTACCATTTACCCATACAATTTACATAGCCATACAATTTTTAGCCACTTGATATAAGTGATAGGACTATTAGAATGTAATTTAGTGATATTCTCCAAATGTTTTATTATAATAAAATAAAGAACAATTTCTTCTGACAAAAAGTAAAAATTATACAAATAACAGTTTTTTGAGGGTACCCTTTTCCCTAAATTACGTCCAGTTATTAAGTTAAAAATAAGGTTAAAGGTGCCCCTTTAACCATCATTAGAAAGAGGCCTAAAAAAGACATTTGATAATAGAGAATAAAGTTTTACCTATAGTCTGTATCTTTAGGTATTTAAATAAAAGTAAACAAAATCTACCCTCAAATGGCTCCTTAAGCCAGTTGAGGGTAGATGAAAACATTACACGATCAAATAATGTAGGTTAAAGTCAGGTCGTTCAGTGACAGATCCAGGTGGTTTTGTATTTGGTTGGTTAACCAATAAATGTTATAACTACCCGAAAATGTACTAATTATTTGTTTACTTTTATTTAAATACCTAAAGATACAGAGTATAACTTATTTTGTAATTGTACCATTATACCAAAGATATATATAATTAATAATTAATTATACAGAGTATGACTACTAACCTTGTGTGTTAGTCCACTTGAGTATCGGTGAGCCGCCCCCGATCTCGCTGTATTTCTTCTGAACCTCCTCGGTCCGTCTCCTGGCTATCCAGGGGCCCAGCCTGCTCTGCACCGGCAGCTGGATCATGTCCCGGTCCGTCATGATGCGGAGGAGGTAGCCACCGACCTGCAGATTGCAATATTATAGTTGTTAAAACCAAAATATTATTTTGCTAATCCGCGAAAAGATAACGTGCTAGTCAATCAGTGCTAACCCGTTATACTTACTTGCGTATTTTTACATGCAATTAATATTCCCACCCTCCCACCGCAAAAATAAATACGCAAATAAATATAACAAACCACCACCAAAAGAATAAACCTCGACACGTGTTTCGCCTCTCTACGAGGCATCCTCAGGAGTCGTTGACGGTCTGACGCCCGGCAACGGAATGACCTGTCTAGAATGGTCGGCCATATTTATACCTTGACCACTCCCCCTACCGTGCAAGTGTGAGTGAGATGGAAAAATTCGTAATAACGGCGATGACGCAACATTCAATTGTTCGTTAAGAATCATGCCCCTATTGTTGTACCTAATTATTTCCAGTTGTTCCAGAACACCCAAACGCAATCCCTTTTCGCAAACATGTAAAATATCAAAAGAATGATTCTCAGATAAAGTGTGACCTGTATCTAATAAGTGCTTTGCAAAATTGGACTTCTCTGGATGGTTATGTCTATATGACGCAACATGCTCTTTATACCTAGTAGTGAAACTACGGCCCGTTTGCCCCACATACACTTTATTGCAATCGTCACAGGTAAGCTTATAAACTCCAGACTTTTTCCCATTCTCGATCTTATCTTTGCCATTGCAAAGCTTTGAGTGCAAAGTATTATTTGTCTTAAAGGCCACAGGAATGTCGTTAGACTTCAAAATTTTGTAAATTGCATCAGACAACTTGCCAACATAAGTTATGCTCGCTTTATATTTTTTAATCGGTTCAGAGGATCGTGCCGCATACAACATAGTGTTGACCATACTATTCCGCTTTTTCCTGATGATACCATCCACAACAGACTTATCGTAACCATTCGAAACTGCTAAGTGATAAATATTATTTAATTCAATCTGATAGTGTTCATCAGAAAGAGGCACAGTCAACATTCTATGCACATAACAATGAAAAGCAGCCAACTTATGCTGCCACGGATGCGTGGAAGAAGCCGGGATAACTGTATCGGTATGTGTAGGCTTACGGTAAATTTTGAACTGATGCCTGTTGTTTACTTTAGTGATTGTTAAATCTAGAAAATTCAATGAGTTGTCTTGCTCTAGTTCCTTTTTAAACTTAATTTTTGGATGCTTACCATTAATTTCAGCAATAAATGCATCCAGCAGGCCCATACTACCCGTCCAACAAATAATCAAATCATCCACGTATCTAAAATAGTATAATATATTATTGTTGCCCACAATATGCTGGTTCTCAAAATGGTCCATAAAAATATCAGCCATTAAAGGACTTAGTGGTGAACCCATAGCCAAACCATCACTTTGCAAATAATACTGTCCCCCAAATCTGAAATAATTTTGTTTCATACAAATCGCTGTTAGATCTATCAATTCATCTACTTCCCCTGGATGTAAACGTTGCCTTTCAAAAAGACCCTTAATAATCTCCAAAGTCTCTCCATATGGCACATTTGTAAACAAACTGTCTACATCCAATGAAAGAAGAACAGCATTATCTGGTATGTTAATGTCCTGGATCTTTTCTATTAACTGCAAGCTATTTTTCAAGCAATATTTCGGCTGGAACTGGGACTTGTCTCTTATAATGGAATTCAACCTTTTTGCCAGATTATAAGTTGGCGCACCCAAATATGAGACCACTGGACGAACTGGGATATTATCCTTATGAATTTTGGGAAGTCCATAAAGAATAGGAGCTCGTGGATTCATAGGCACAACCATACTCTTCTGATGTTCGGTTTCAAAAACAAACGAAGAATTCTTCACTGCTTGTCTAAGATCTTTCTGGAAACCTGGAGTTGGGTCTCTTTGCAATCTCGAAAATCCGTCACCTTGAATAAGGTCTAGCACTTTCTGATTATACTGTCCCTTCTCCATAATCACAATGCAGTTGCCTTTATCTGCCTTTGAAACCACCAAATCACTGTCTTGCACTTTCTGTTGTATAGATCTTAGCAGCAAAACATCAGAATCAACACACGCACTCTGTGCTGGACTAGTACTCTTGATAACATTAGCCACCATGGTCTTTGTATCTACATCACCACGGCCCCGCACTATTGCAACCTCAGAATCCACTGCCAAATTTTCTAATGTTCTATGAGTAATTTTTGTCTGGAAATTATACTTCAAACCTTTATCTAAAAGCCCAATTTCATTTTCTGAGAACTCCACATTAGTTAAATTCTTGACTCGAGGATGGAAAACATGGTGAGTTGTTACTTGCACATCCCTTCTCCTTAAAAATGAACCAGAACTCGACTCTGTTAACCTATGCAATTTGTTAAGCTGGGTAGTATACATCTGGTGTGCAAGTTCAGAAGCAAAGTATCTCGCCTTCTGGTCCAGAATATCGAATTCGAGATTATGCAACTTAAATGAAAGTTCTGAATATAACACCTTAAGATGCAATTTCAAATTATCCCTTACTGAAAACCAGTGGCGAGATTCTTCGTTCAACCATATTTTCTGAGCCCTATTAATAGCCAATTTAGCAGCCCTGGAAGTACTACTACAGCGGAAATGGATGTAATTAGGAACAACATTCAAACGCTTGCACTGTTGGTTAAACCAAACATTCTGGACAGCTGCACGATGTTGTTTGGTTAGTTTGACATAAAGTCGTGCCTGCTCGGCCACGCAAGCCGTTTTCAAATAGTGAATAGAATCAGGCGTTACTTTGCGGAAATCCATACTAATTAAAACCAAAATATTATTTTGCTAATCCGCGAAAAGATAACGTGCTAGTCAATCAGTGCTAACCCGTTATACTTACTTGCGTATTTTTACATGCAATTAATATTCCCACCCTCCCACCGCAAAAATAAATACGCAAATAAATATAACAAACCACCACCAAAAGAATAAACCTCGACACGTGTTTCGCCTCTCTACGAGGCATCCTCAGGACAGACAGACAGGTCATTCCGTTGCCGGGCGTCAGACCGTCAACGACTCCTGAGGATGCCTCGTAGAGAGGCGAAACACGTGTCGAGGTTTATTCTTTTGGTGGTGGTTTGTTATATTTATTTGCGTATTTATTTTTGCGGTGGGAGGGTGGGAATATTAATTGCATGTAAAAATACGCAAGTAAGTATAACGGGTTAGCACTGATTGACTAGCACGTTATCTTTTCGCGGATTAGCAAAATAATATTTTGGTTTTAATTAGTATGGATTTCCGCAAAGTAACGCCTGATTCTATTCACTATATTATAGTTGTACTAGCTTTTGCCTGCAACTTCGTCTGCGTGGTATTAGTGCCAGCAGTAAGATGTTGAGCATAATATGCTTAATTGCTTACACAAATTAACAGGCATATCATTAATTTTCTCATTTCCACCCCCATTTTCACCCTCTTTAGGGATGACTTCCGACATAAAAACTATCCTATGTTCTTCCCCGGAACTCAAACTATCTCTATGCCAAATTTAAATTAAATCTTTTTTGCAGTTTAAGCGTGAAGAGGTAACAGACAGACAGACACACTTTCGCATTTATAATATTAATAGTTATGGATTTGAAGTTAGCATAACTATTTGCATATAAACTGACGCGTGCGGCTCGTTCGTGCATTCCTACAAGGCCCAAGGTTCACGATGACGCGCCGCTCGCGCACAGGTGTGGCGTTCAAAGGCTTATGTATCTCAGACAAACATTAACATATATATCTAGGAACTGGCTTTACGGGCAATAATAATGAGGCATGACAGGGGCCAGTACAGCGGTGTGACACCGCTACAACGCGATTGGTTCGCATTCGCGAGTTCGCATTACGCGCGCTATTGGTCGCAACTAGTTGCGTTAGACTGCACGATTGGCTGGAATTCGTGAGTAACACTGCTGAACTAGTACCATTTTTAGTGCCCGTAACGCCCGTCCTTAGATATTATACGTCAATGCAGACAAACGGTTCGAATTTTCTTAAATCACCCGTAGCTGCTAAATGAGAGACGCGAAAATATTTCTCTTGACAAGACCTACATATACGAGTTGGACGGAATGCCTATTGGACAACATGTGTGTTGGACTAAATCCATGTTGGACGAAATACGTGTTGACGTAATACGCGTTGGACGAAATGCTGTTAGACGAAATGCATGTTGGACCAAATACTTGTTGGACGAAATTAAATTAAATTAAATTTATTTAAGACCAACAAAGGATCAATTTCGTTAGTGACACATTTTAATCTTACAACTAATGTTAGTAGGTACACACACAAACTTATTAACTAACTAACTAAATTACATTTACATATTTATTTATTTATGCACATGTGGACTGCACCACAGTGGTTCAAGTAGGCCCCATCTAACTTGTCGCGAAAAAATGCGAATTGAAATATCATTTCGACGAATTGGGTATTGGACGTACAGCTAACAAATCGTTTGTTAGGCCTTACAATGTTTGGCTGTGAAATATAACTAAGGATGGTATTCCACCTGAGTAATTTCTTTGTCCAATGAGTATTTGCGTGTCACATTTTGCTTTTCACATCACCTATTCGAAAAAGGGCTTTTTCTTCCCCGCTAGGAGGGATCAAAGTGGCACTTTTCTTCCCTGCTAGGAGGGATCAAAGTTGTGCTTTTCTGTTCTAGGAAACGATTTTTTCTTTCTTGCATATGTTAGAATATTGTTGTTCTATGTACAAATTGTATTACGTATGAAACTGACCTGTTTCTCTTTGACGTTCAATGTTAATAATATATTACACTATTTAAACACTTAACACAACATTACGTGAATTTTACAGAATTGGCTATTTATGTGGGTAGGTACGATAAGAAACCACCGTTGACAAGCGAAACAGTAAGTCTGTTAACTTACTACTTAAATTTGTAAACTACTTTGAAGTAATTATATTTTGAATTATTACTGATTAATAATTATGTATAACGGAGTTTATTGAAAATATATCCTAATAGTTTTATTCTGCATGATTCGATAAATGGACGAGGTACATGAGAAACTACTTCTGTGACGTCACTTATCGAATGACAAGTGGCATGATCAACCAGTTGCCAGGTAGAAATTGGTATAAAAGGGACCGACCCATCCATTACTGATCATTCTGCTTTGAGCATTCTGCTTTGAGCATTCTGCATTCTGCTTTGAGCATTCTGCATTCTGACTCTGCATTCTGCCTTGCCCTGCAGCACTGAGTTAATCATCGCCAAAGGAATATTGAAAGTTAAGTAAATACTATGTTGGTAATTATTGTAATAATTATGTACCTACTTGATTAATTAGATGGATTAATTAATTAATAATTAATTAAATAATATCTTACTGAATTATAAACTAATAGTGGTTGTATATAGTATTAGTTGTTGATGATAAGGTGAATAAATTGTATTATTCAATTTAATAAAACAGTTTTATTTTCAATTACATCTGTTTATTATTTTGTTTATCTTGCTTAAAACTTAAATAGTATCCATTGATTAAGCAGTTTAACATAATTATGAATCAAAGTAAATAAATAACATCCTGACAAGTTTTACCTTGAAAGTTAATATTGACTATCAATTTTGTGTTTATTTTTAATATTTAATATTTTAAAAATTAGTAATTTATCTAACACATACTATTTTTTTTTGTCAAATAATACATATTTTGGAACATAACAATTTCCTCATAGTTGATGTGAAAAGCAGTATGTGTCACACGGTATCAAAATTATTTCGTCTTGGGCGTTAACACTTGAATCCCTCATTACGCTCAAGATTCTACTATTGTAGAATCCATCGCTTCATTCAGGATTCAATGTACGCCCTTGACGGAAATATATCATATTGATCCCTTGTAACACAAACTATATACTATAGTGAGAGTGAGATGCAATACACATTGGACCAAGAAATTGGACAGGTCGAATCCAAACTTCATCAACAAGCCCCTGAGGTTGATACTTTATGTTTTCTGGCCAAAAACCATTATGTGTGTGCTAGTAGATGGGTGGTAGGGCGTGATATCCTGATTTCACAGTGCTTTCGTTTTAACTGTTATGGTTTGGATTACCAAACCGACTCAACCAAATCAACTTTTCCTTCAACTTGTTGGGTGAATCAACTTTCTTGTCACTAGTTGCCATGGTTACGGTCTCCTGGGTCACTCTTAAAATAGTTAAAAAAAGTAGTAGTAGTAGTCTTAAAATAGTTAGTTATTTCGTATTTAAATGATCTAAACTTGATTTTTTTGGTAGTTATAAGGCCTTTCCATAATGGGACATCTACTAAACACGTTTGTAGAACATGGTACAGCAGCTCTTCTAAGAAACTATGCTACTATTGTCTCCTGGCTGATGGGACAGAATAACAACAAGAAATACTTGATTGACCCATTTAATATGAATTATACACATATAACAGACACACACACACATACACATATTTATATATTAATATGATTTAAATAGCGAGTATGAATAAATAAAATATGAAATGAAGACCCATTGCATGGCATACACCTACAGTATTCCTGGACCGATACAACCTACAAACCTTCAAGAAAAGAGAGTACTCCCATCTTAAATGCTGGCAACGCACTTACAACCCCTCTGGTGTTGTGGGTGTCTGTGGGCGGTAATCGCTTACCATCAGCAGTCTTCAAAACACAATGCTTGCAAAAATCGTACAAAAAAGTAACATGCAAAGGGTAGGCTTCTCATTTATCTTCTAGCAGCCCAACAGTAGTTTGAATGCTCCATTCCATTTCATAATGATAGGAATTTCATTTCAGGGATGACGACCGATGGGGCCAGCGAGTACTGTTCTGGAGACCTCGACTGGGAAGCCGGAGGGACGGAAAACCACGAGCCAGATGGTCGGACGACATTAGAAAGACGGCAGGGCCAACCTGGCATAGACCCGCCGCATACAGAACAACATGGAAATCCATGAAAGAGGCATATGTTCAGCAGTGGACGCAAATATGCTGAGAAGAAGAAGAAGAAGGAATTTCATTGGTGGTAATCAGTATTAGTAATAGCACCTATAGATCAAGACGTAGCTATGTAGACCAAGTAACAAAAAAAGCTGGTGTCATATTGTATCAAGAGGTCAAGAATATGGCATATGAGAGGGAGAACTGGAAAATACTCCACCAAGGATACCTCTTAAATTGAAGAAGAGAAGAGAATAGGACCTTGGGACCCTAGAGGTTATATTATAAGTAGTATACCTGGTCCGTGGTCTCCGGGCCGCCCATATTCAACATTACTATGGCAGTCTTGGGCTTGGCACTGGTTGACATCCTCCGCGCCAGAGCTGCGCTTTTACCTGATCCAAAAATTTAAGTTTTTTACTAAAATAACAGGGAACGGTAAAGTAAACATAAATATTATGCATCTATACTGTAATACAAAGTTGTACACATATGAAGAGTAACTACAGCTAACAGACAGGCAGACGGATAGTAATAAGATTTCGCTTATCAACAAAACAATCAACAATTGTATTGTACTTATAATAATTTCCGATTTACATCTAATCCGGCATTCTAATTTTCTACTTTTATTACAGTACAATATTATATTACTATAAAAAGGTATGTAATATAATAAACAGCATTTTTTTTTTTTTTTTTTTTAAGCCTATAGGAGTGTCCCACTGCTGGGCAAAGGCCTCCCCTCTTTCCCGCCATTTGGTCCTATCCGATGCACACTCCCACCACTCTTTACAAAATGTGTCAAGGTCGTCCCGCCATCTCCGTTTTGGTCTTCCAACATAAACAGCATATATGTCTCTAATAAACGTACAACTTATTAACTTATAGCTTTCCGACTTACAAATTGAAGAAATCATTCTGTTATCTTCCAAACTTTATACAAGCCACAATATACAAACAAAATATATGGAATATATTGAGATCAACTAAAATTTCACTGTAAACTTGTTCATAAATGTTATCAAATGACGATTTTCATTAATAAAATAAAATTAAATACTATTTCACTTCATGACAAGTTAGTAAACCAAATTTTTGAATGATATGATTGTGATTGAATGTTGAATGAATGGTGAATGGTTAACACATAATTATTGTCATGTCATAATGACGTTTGCTTATATTTACATACGAATTTCTATTTATTTTCCTATTGAAATTTAAAAGGATTATTTAAATGAAAATACAGTGAAATGTATTTAAATCACATCATATTTTCATTTTCATCTAAATAAATGGTTCTCTATATGGCAATAACAAAGTGGTATTACATAGAAGGTAAGATCGTATAGAAGTGGTATACGCGTGCCTCCGTGAGGGACAAAACCATAGACTTATAATATATAAAGACGGTGTCTCAGCGAGCTGTCACTGTTGCCACTTTTGTTTAGTGTACGATTAACAATATGGCCCACCTTGCTGTAGCCATGTCGATAAAGTCATATCGATAAACTATCGACATTTCTTGCAATTTTAATTTTACTTCAAAGGCTTAACGATACCTAAAATGAACAAAACCGCTTTTATTCTTTATTGTGGTTATCGGATCACAATTTTATAGTCACGCCCCAGCAGGGAACCAAGGGAAAGTTCGGATATTTAATTAAAATACATAAATACCTCCTAAAATAGGTGTTCCGCAATAATTGAA
Source organism: Cydia splendana (assembly GCF_910591565.1). Classification (NCBI taxonomy): domain Eukaryota; kingdom Metazoa; phylum Arthropoda; class Insecta; order Lepidoptera; family Tortricidae; genus Cydia; species Cydia splendana. Next base: position 9,805,904 of record NC_085983.1, read on the forward strand.
TTATATTATAATATATTCATTATCCATTAGCATTTCAATTATGTTTAACGAAGATATTGAAGCTTCAATTAATCTCTATTTCGTTCCGCTGTGTAGCGTCTATCGATATATAACATGATTAAAATCGACTTTTCACATCCCTAAAAGAGCACACATATACGCTTTTACGCACACATATACAGCCTGGGCGCATCAAGAAAGGCAACACTTGATTTGAAGTTCATCTTGTCAACAGTATGGTTGTCCCTTTTTGACAAACGGCATTTTTAAAAGAGCGAGGAGAGAGAAATGATACTAGTTGCTGCGCCGTGAAAGAGAACAGAAAACGTTGGGCCCTTGGGTATTACCATTATTACAAAACATAGAAGGTAGGATCGTATAGAAGTGGTATAAGCGTGCCTCCGTGAGGGACAAAACATACGCAAATGCGACACTGTGATTGGTCGAATCCATTTGTTGCCCACCATTATCCAATACTAAAAAAAAGGTGGGGAACAAATAAAATGTGAGACTGAGACAAGGACAAACAATAATAGCTCTTTCGCTGCTATCCTACTGAAAGTTACATAAGACTATCCCGTTCTGTCAGTTACCCCCACCACTCATGCCAGATCCAGGTATATCCTAGATTCATGTTACAAAACCATTCTTCTCTTCCATTTCCATTCACTCAACGCTCACCGATACATGATATTTGTGGATATTTATGACAGTCAACGTCAAAGTATTATTTTTGTGATTGTGAAGATAAAATTTCAACTATTCCGTTGTATTATTTATCTCCTAAATTTAGGATCAAATTAAAATGTCCTGCCGCAACGCTTCTCACGCTGGAAGCTGGTATACGGAGAATGGTATGTCACATTTCAGTATTATTAAATGTTGATTTGGTATTCTCAACGTAGAGGAGTTATACAATGATATTGTACATGCGTACATTGTTGTTTTCTTTAATGTGCTTTGTTTTTCCTGCAATACTGGATTCATCTTATTTTGATTGCTGTATTGTTAAATTTAATACAAGTTTTTTGTCTGAATGACTACGTAAGTCAAAAGTTCAGTGACCTTTTGTATGATTTGGTGGATTCGTCTCTTTGTTCTTTACCCCAGTCTGTCCTTCTATTTTAATAGAAACATTTTTTTTTACTCTTTTGGGATGTAATCTTACGCAGGAAGATGATAACGTAAATAAATACACATATTTTTAATTTTATTGTTAGCTTGACTGACTTCCGTTTAAAATTGCGTTCAGAAATTTGGTTTCATTGTTGATGTAAGGAGCACATTTCAAATTATTTGTTTTTGCTACTGTAATTTGAAAATAAGTTAGCAACTGATGATTTTATTAGTAGTTCGGCACGTATATTCTTAAGTTTTTCGGTATTCCTCTAAAATATAAAAAGTTGTGTGAAGTACGAATATACATTTCCGAACGAACCGGAAACGTCGGTTGCCATGACACTATTCAAACGAATGTCATTTTCTCGTAAACAAACGACCATTACACTCCATTTTATAAAAATAATCTCTAATAATGTCTGGAAAATCCAAATCGGTGTCGTCAACGGCCCCAAAAACGTACAAAAGTCGACCTTCTACCGTCGGGCCACCAACCACGCGCCGTTCCATCGTACCGTCGACCACAATGAAAGATCGCAACACGCGTCCCACGAAAATCAACAAAAACGCTACTTTGGTTAGCGAGGCCGATATAACAATGCGTCCGGAGTTCGCTATACCTGATTTCGAGACGGAAAACAAGCAAGTAGCGTACGGGAAGTTTCTGCGTTCGATGTTGGAAGACTGTTTGCTGGATGAGAAGATTGAAAGGGAGGAAACGGAAGTGGATAAAGAAATGGCGCTGTTGGCGGACAGGTTTCAGAAGACCATGTCGCAGTTGGACAAGACTAATCGGCGGCTGAAAGACATAACCTTTGTTCAGGAACAGGAGAGGTGAGTCACTTCTAGCAGTCCTCCTTTCGGGTAAACTCGCTCCGTTCGGCTCAGCATTGCTCCAAGCAACTATTATGGTTGGCACCACTTGACGTTCTTTTGCGTGCACGACCACGGATAAGATAATGCCTTGATTTTGACAACCCTTAATAGCCGAAGGCATAGTCCCATACATTCATAATCATATTCATAAGAAAGTGATAGCATGATTCATCCCTGAATTGCTGTCAAACTTCAGTTTTGTAGGAAGTGTCCTTTCTGTACGGTAGTACTATTATTTATTCCGTGATATAACACAGAATAAGTAATAGTACGCAAAGGGACGTTAAGTTGTGCCAACCCTAATAATTGCTCAGAGCAGTGCTGAGCCGAACTGAGCCGAGAATGCCCGGAAGGATCAGTTTCCCCTGGTGTCACAAGAAAACTGTGCAGAAATGTCTTGGCCTTGCCTAAGTAAACACATGCATGGTCAGAATTTTTCGCTGGAGGCATTAAATATTTTAAATTATCTATAATTAGTTCTTTGATGGCCTAGTCATAGTAATAGTAGTAGTAGTAGTAGTAGTGACCCTGCCCAGTGCCCACAAAGCAGGAGTTCCTGGGTTTGATTCCTGAAAAGGGTTTTCATTTGTGTGTTTGTGACAAATATTTTGTTCCTGACTTATGGATGTTTTCCATGTATACAAGTCGTTAGATGTAATTATAAATTATATTATCACCAAGTACCCTTGTGGGGACTGGTGTTGTCACCAGCCTTATTGAGCGTCCCGAAGGACTAGGTTGATCTGTGTCCTAATAATAGGCACAAATTTATTGGATTATTTATTTTTCAGACTAATCGAACTGCGCCACCAAGACAACGCTAAAATCTTTGAAGCAACTGCCAACAGCACTGCTCCGGAGATCCTGAACAGCCTGTCCAACACCGAGCAAGCTCATCTAGACAAGCTCGTTACAAAGAACGTTGATTTCGGCTACGACAAGAACAGCGGATACAAACAGCTACTAGACGCCGTACAAGATGCCATCGGAGGCTTCGAAGAAATCAAGAAGCATTCAAACCTAGATATGACCAAGTTTAAAGAATATGAGAATACGAAAACTATGTCCGAGCAGATGGAATTGAGTAAAATGGATCTGGAGATGCTGAAGACGGAGTTTGAGGTTAAGTTTCCGCAGTTTAGTGAGAAACTGTTGAAGGAGGCTTCGGAGAAGTTTGCTAAGATGGTAGAAGATGGAGAGGAATGAATTTGTATTGTATTGTATTTACAGTAGTACAGTACATATAGTGCTACTTTACCGCACTAGTGGGGTAATAAGGACTTTACGTGGCTATGTCGAAAATTTAAAGGCCTATATGTACATTGTACAGTCAGCAGCAGAAGTTACAAAGCGGCCGAGGTTTTCAAAATGATCTTGACGCGGCTTTATTGTTAAGAGAATAAGAGCGTGTCAAGGTAATTTTGAACATCTCGCCCGCTTAGCAACTTCTGCTGCTGACTGTACTGTAAAACGATGTACGATACACATGCGAATACGTAATTCGCAACTTGTGTCGATTTAAATCACTCCTTTTGGTTGTGTTAATTTATCGCCACTCGTTTCGAATGTCCTATTTTTAGCACTTGTATCGTAATGTACTATTACAGCACATATGGTGCTACTTTCCCGCACTAGTGACCAAAAACGGCACAAAAATGTGAAAAGAAATAAGTGTAAAGGCCTTTACAATAAATTCTGTAACATACCTTAATGTCTTATGTATTTTTATATCATGTATATTATATTTAGTTTGTTGAATACTTTTGTGGTTTTATTCATTTCCCTATAACTTTATATTATTATAAGTATGATGTGATCCCACAAAAATTTCCAACATTGTGAAAATTTCCACATGGAATAACCCAAAGGATAAAAACGGGACCCTATTACTAAGACTCCGCTGTCCGTCTGCCCGTCTGACCATCCGTCTGTCTGTCACCAGGCTGTATCTCATAAACCGTGATAGCTAGACAATTGAAATTTTCACAGATGATGTATTTATGTTGCCTTAATAACAACAAATACTAAAAAATACGGAACCTTCTATGCAGGGAGGATACCTTTTCTCTGGAGCTGTCTGTACCTTGGTCTGACTTCTGTTGCAGGTAACGAGCTGTCCCGACAGCTGGACCTCTGGCTGTCCAAAGCGGACCTCAGCCATGGACCCGCGCGGGCCATTATCGCCCCGTAAGTTTATATCATGTTTTTGAATTGAAAACTTCTTTAGCGGCGCTGTGCACTTTTTGTGATGGGGAAAAAATGTTAAACTCGCGACAGGTCATGTGACCTGATCGAAAAACTGTTACAATGTCATTGAGTTTTCACTTCTGCCGGCACTCCCGGAGTGCAACCCGTTGTTTTTTTTATTAGCCTGACACTAGAGTATTGTATTGTAGTTATTTTACTTATTTTTATATTTCCAGTCACGCGGGCTACTCGTACTGCGGTGCTTGCGCCGCCTTCGCGTACCGACAAGTCAGCCCTGTTGTTGTGTAAGTATGTTTACGAAATGAGGTACCTATATTTTTATCTTCAAATAGTAGTATTGGTATATCTTCATACCTCTATTTCTTCTCAAAAATACTTTCACAAAAAAAAACTAATCTATTTATACAAAATTCAGTATGACCGTTTCTAATTCAGAACATCACCAAAGAGAATTTGAAATAGAGAGTTACTGTCATGGTAAATTATGTGGCTACGATACATTTTCTGCCTTCTTTCAACAGACGACTAAAGCTGATAGAACGCCAATTGACTTTAATCCTTATTCTTTCACTGATATGTGTTAACTTGTTAAATATTAATTAATATTAACCCCATGTACTCGAGAGTAGGCTGAAGGTTATGGCGCCATCGCTCGAATGGATTGCACCATACCTTTGGCCTATAGTTAGTCGAATAAAAATAATATTTAATAAGTAACACATATCAGTGAAAGAATAACGATCAAAGTCAAATGGCGTTCTAACAGTTTTATCTTCTGTCGAAAGATGGCAGTAAATTTACAGTGACTACATAATTTACTTTGACAATCCGTCTCTATAATATTAGCTAAGTAATGTGGTGTGGTGTGGTGCGTCTATACTCTGTATCTTTAGGTATTTAAATAAAAGTAAACAAACAATTTGTACATTTTCGGGTAGTTATAACATTTATTGGTTAACCGACCAATTACAAAAGCGCCTGGATCAGTCATTGTACGACCTGACCTTAATCTACATTATTTGATCGTGTAATGTTTTCATCTACCCTCAACTGGCTTAAGGAGCCATTTGAGGGTAGATTTTGTTTACTTTTAAGCGGTATCCAGACGGGACTGATCAAATCGGTCGATTTGATCAGAAATGAAATTGGCGTCAATCTCCAATTTTAGATTTATGGTGATATTAGAGCCCTCTAAATTGAAAAAATGCCCCAGAACGAAAATACTGGCCTCACAAATTGGTATTCTTGCGTCCGCACCTCATTTTATCGGTAATATCGGTCATTATCAGCGGTTGAATTCGGCGAGCCAAATTGGCGTTTGCGTCCGCACGTCCTGATTCAATCGGGCAATTTAATAAGATTGGCGAAAAATTGATACGCCTTTATTTAAATACCTAAAGATACAGAGTGTAAGTACAAAAATAACTTGCATTATACTGAGTATATCTTTCATTTCAGCAAACGTATATTCATCCTGGGCCCCTCGCACCACGTGAGGCTGGGGGGCTGCGCGCTGTCGTCTCTCGACAAGTACCAAACACCTCTCTATGACCTCACCATAGACAAACAGAGTGAGTTTTGAATCTGAAACTATTTTGTCTATATTGAACCCTTCGTGCGCAAATCCGACTCGCACTTGGCCGGTTTTTGACTCGATCTGTCGAGGATCACTCCATTCGAGCGTCAAAATATCTCGTCAGAAATGGGAGACTCATCCCTTGGAGCTTTCCATGAAATTGTCTACCGTTTGTCCCGTACAAACGCGAATTTTCTGATGCAGGTATAAGAGTTTCCTTTTCTATGACAAATGGTTAAAAGTATGCACAGAAATATAAACGCCTGCTTTAAATGCCGAAAAAAAGTCGCAACACATGAAATAAAATCCGTTTGTACGGGACAGCCCGTGGAATGCTCCCCTTGGTTATTAATCTACTTTTTCACATCACCTATTCGGAAAAGGGCTTTTTCTTCCCCGCTAGGAGGGATCAAAGTGGCACTTTTCCTCCCTGCTAGGGGGGATCAAAGTGGCACTTTTCTGTTCTAGGACACTGTTTTTGTTATTTTTTGCATTCTTTTTTTAGCTTGAATAATATTTTGAAACAATAATTGTGTCAAGAGTAAGATTTTTTTATTGTCCTCATAGTTGATGTGAAAAGCAGTATGTGTCACACGGTATCAAAATTATTTCGTCTTGGGCGTTAACACTTGAATCCCTCATTACGCTCAGGATTCTACGTATTCTATGTATTGTAGAATCCATCACTTCATTCAGGATTCAATGTACGCCCTTATCGGAAATACATATATCATTTTGATCCCTTGTAACACAAACTACTATTTTTTTGTTTAGTTTACGTGGAGCTGGAGGCGACGCGGCAGTTCGAGTGGATGGACGTGCAGACCGACGAAGACGAGCATTCTATAGAAATGCACCTGCCGTATATAGCCAAGGTCATGGAAGAGTAAGTAGATAGATCACTACATGTAGACCGCGGGTCAGGAGCATATGTATATCGTCACTAGAGATTATAGATGCACCGGATATTCGGTTACTATCCGGTATCCGGCCATTATTTTATTATCCGGCCGGATACCGGATAGTAACATTGTTGATTTCGGAGTAAACAAATAGGATTTAAGAAACAGTTACGGTCTTAATCGTACTTATTTTAAAACAATTCAAACATTAGAAATGCAACGAATAGTTGTTTGGCCGGATACCGGATGTTCGGCCTGACCATCGGCCGAATATTCGGTATCCGGCCGCCGAATATTCGGCAGGCGGAACTATACCTACTTTTCGGTTTTTATACTATAAATCATAATTAGATTCCAAAAAAAGTAAGAAAATGTTGCCACTTCAATAATTTGTTTGTAAAATAGTAAATTCCTTTTTATAAATAAATACGCTAAGATAATTTATTTATTGGTAATTTTACTCCTACGATTTAAAAAAGTACTTTTATTTACTTATTTTTACATAAATACAAGACGCGCTAGTAAGAAGTGGCAACATTGTCTTACTTTTTTTGGAATCTAATTATGATTTAGAGTTTAGGTGCGCATTGTGCAGGTTTTGACCTGTGTCGTAGTGAACGTTCGCGCGGACTCTTTTCTAGGTACGAAATGAGTGCGCGTGCAAACGAGTGGAATGTTAAAATAATAAACGAGTACGATTATGACCGTGATGTTTCTTAAATCCAATTTGTTTACTCCGAAATCGAGCAAAGGTACTCACCGGTATCCGGCCGGATGTTAAAATAAGGGCTGGATAGTAACCGAATATCCGGTGCATCTCTAATCGTCAGTCATCGCCTCCCGGCTGATACTTTGTCAGACGATAGTTTAGATGCTATCGTGAATTAAAAAAATAGTCAGCCGGTTGCATCGCGGTGGAAAGACCGTCAGTTGATGACCTGAACATGTAAAAAAAATTGTTTTTCAGTCAACGCTCAATCCACCAACGGAGCGGCAGCTGACGTCCACGAGGATTCATCATAATCATCATACATAGCCGTTAACCAATATACGATTTTATCGCCCGGGAGGCGATTGGTCATGGAAACCTGTTCGTGGCTCGCGGTCTAATCTTGTAAAACAAAGTCCCCCGCCGCGTCTGTCTGTTTGTTCGCGATTAACTCAAAAACTACCGAACGGATTTTCATGCCGTTTTCACCTATCAATAGGCCCCGTGCATGAACTATAGGAGGCAGCATAGGAGCTGTCAGATTTTTTGGAGCGACGCGTATATGTGTGGTTTATGTTTCCGATGTAGCGCACTAGATGGCAGAACCTAATACTATGCACAAGGAAACGTACTGACGAGAACGGTAGATGGTAGCACTTGCTTTGGCAATGTCCATGTGCACATATGTTTCCGATTCAGGCCACAAGATGGCAGACCCTCCAACGCGCACGCTCCCTATAGAGTGAGCAAGGTTTAAATGTATAATTTGTTAACCCGTGCGAAGCCAAGAGTGGCGTTACCCACGTGTTTGACTTTTACGAGTGCTGTTAATATTTATTTTAATTTTTCAGATACAAAACCGGTTTCACGATCATACCAATACTCGTAGGATCGTTAACGCCTGAAAAAGAAGCCAAGTGAGTTAATTGTAGCCTTTTTTACACGCTTTTACAGTACATCTGGTGCTACATAAGCTACATTACGACACTTAGTGCTATAATAAGCACATTACGTAACTACGTCGAATTTAAAGGGCGATATGTACTGTGAAACGTTGTACGATACACGTGCGAACCTGATGACGATCTCCTATTTTTCGCACTTGTATTTACACATACAATATACATGACTGCATGTGAAGGGTGGTATTCCACCAGTCCAATTTCTTTGTACAATGTCATTAATCTCACTCTCTCATTAAGCAAAATGTGAGACGCAATACACATGGGACAAAGAAATTGGATAGATGGTTATTCCCAGTAGTTACCACCAAGTTGTTACCAGTGGTAACTGGATGATTAAATTTATCCTTACATTCACATTTTAGTTTTTGCACTTGTACCGGTTAAACTGTTTTAATATTTTTGATCACTTTTAAGGCAGTTTACTGAAACACTAATCGACTTATAATTATTTATTAAAAGCACTCTAAATTTATACAATACTATTTATTCTGTTTTTATTCATACTGAAATTTAACAAAATTTTGGTGGTAACTACTGGGAAAAAAATTCCCACCTTTTACCAAACCGAGTTGGTGGTAACTACTGGGATTTTTTTTCCAGTAGTTACCAGTGGTAAAAGGTGGGAAAAAAATTCCCAGTAGTTACCACTGGTAACAACTTGGTGGTAACTAGTGGGAATAACCCCATAGGTGGAATACCACCCTATAAGTCGGGTGACAATGCAATATAATGGTACCATCGAGCTGATCTGATGATGAAGGCAGAAGGCATGAGTATTAGTTGCCTGTGGAAAGCGAAGTACAGTCAGCGATAAAAACTTGTACCATAAATGACTTTTTTGCCAAATATTATTTTAACACATATTTATAGACCTGTCTATCTATCGCGAATTTATTTTATTACCTTTATTTACGGACGTTTCGATTCGACACAGGTTTCACTGGTCGTGGTCGCGACAGTATAGTTTTTATGTTGCTGGATTCGTCGATCTAGGAACTCAAAACAAAAACGGCCGTTTTAACTTTGGACGCATAGATTGACGAATCCAGCAACATAAAAACTAGTTTGATGTATTCAAAAGGTACTTAAATACACAATACAGTACGTAGCGGCCTCCTTTTTTAAATACCTGTCGTTAAATTTAAATAATCACGATTATTTGGCAGTGGCGCTAGTGTGCACGTTGATGGGCTCTTAATATGTGTTCAAAAGGCAAAAGTTTTAAATATTTTAAAAACTATTTTTATTTCTAGATATGGCGCAATTTTAGCCCCCTACCTCGCGGACCCTCAGAACCTGTTCGTGATATCATCAGACTTCTGTCACTGGGGCTCCCGGTTCCGCTACACCTGGCGGGACTCCTCCCGCGGACAGCTCTACCAGAGCATCGAGTGGCTCGACAAACAGGTGACACTCTACTTAAAGTTAGAGGTTTGATTCGATTTTGTCCTTTTAAAAGGACATCGGGATTTAGGTCCAGTTCAAAATTTGATTTGGTGTTGTGCTTCGAAAAGGACATCGTGACTTAGGAAGTCCCCCTCCTCCCCTCCTCGCGTCGGTTTCCTCAATGCTGAGGGTCGTGACCATCTCGTCGAAATAGTTTTGTGTGGACCACTCGGCGCCACACACTTCTATCTGCTGCCTCGTGAAGAGCGTCGTGTACGGTGGTGTCGAGGGTGGTGCGAACCTGGTCAGTCCAACGTATCGGGCTTCTGCCCCTAGGTCTGTTTCCTTCCACTTTGCCAGTTATTAGGTTTTGTTCCTTTAGAAGGACATTGCGGGACTTAGGAGAGGTAGTGTACGTGATATCATCAGACTTCTGTCACTGGGGCTCCCGGTTCCGCTACACCTGGCGGGACTCCTCCCGCGGACAGCTCTACCAGAGCATCGAGTGGCTCGACAAACAGGTAAAAAGGAATTCAAAATTGTATTGGGTGAATCAGCTTTTTAGGTTTACGTACCCAAAGGGTAAAAACGGGACCCTATTACTAAGACTCCGCTGTCCGTCTGTCACCAGGCTGTATCTCATGTACCGTTATAGCTAGGCAGTTGAAATTTTCACAGATGATTGCCGCTATAACAACAAATACTAAAAAGTACGGAACCCTCGGTGGGGGAGTCCGACTCGCACTTGTCCGGTTTTTTCTTTTCACTCGTTATCATGGTTACGTTACAGTGTAAAAAGTACCCGTAACAGTGGCCCGACGCCTAAGATGTATGCGTAAATGCACCGCACAAGAACACAGTAGGGTTGTCATAGACTTTTACACAACTGCCCAAGACTTACTATGAGACACGCTAGCCCTGTAAGTAGTACCGAGCAGGAATGTTGCGAATATTCGCATCCGCATCCGCGGAACTTCCGCATAATTTTCAACATCCGCATCCGCAATAAATCGATGCGGAGCTTATGCGGATGCGGATATCGAACAAGTCGGTACAGGAACGTCTTAGCGGCGGCGTAAGTGCTAGGTAATTTCGTCATTACCTATAACGAATTCGTCTAGATCCAGAAAAGTCGGCCAAGTTACTGTTTATTAAACATTCACACCTATATTCTTGCTCAAATACTAAACGTTTCGTTTTTTTTAATAAAAATTACGAAAAGTGTAATATTTGTCGTTTGTTAAGTACCTAATCTTGACATCCGCATCCGCGGAAGTGAGCCTTTAAATATCCGCATCCGCGGATGTCAAAAATCTGCATCCGCAACATCCCTGGTACCGAGCTACTAACAATGGCGATGTATGCAGCTCGGGTGTGCGCGACCCGCCCCGCGCACCCCGCACGACGACGAAGCCGTCGTCGAATGACTATTGTTTTATAGACGGTGGTTAAGTTCTCCTGCAACGGTAGCATGGTAGGATTTTTATCGCCTGTCACTATGCCTGTCACTTTCGCACTTACTTGTTAGAACGTGACCATGAATTTCACGGCGCTTACGACGTTTTGTTCGCGTGGTACAGGTTGCGATTACGACAATTTCATTGTTAGTATGGCTTGTCTATACAAAAAAAATATTATTTCTAACAAATGTTAGTCGTTTATTCAGTATAATTTGGATAAGTGATTATAAATATATACAGGGTGGAAAGGCACGACGATCCTTTCCGGAAATGGGAGATAGTTTAGCCTAAGCTCTATATTTTCTCCATAGAAACTATGTTAATATGGGCAACCGTTTCTAAATTATGACCTTTTAAACATCCACGCAAAAAACTACTTTGTTCTAACCCTAACAGGTGACAGGGTCAATGAACTTACTTGTAAACAATCAGTATTCGACAGGAAATTATGCTAATTTGTTGCCATCTAACCATTTTTAGGTCTGCTTACAGCACGGTAAGAATCATTGCAGGATTTTCGCTTTCTTAGTGGTTCCACTTGTTCAATACTTGAATGAAATAGTTATGTTATTCCTTAATATTAATAATACTAACCACAACATTGTTTACAACGACAGTTCAAATGGTGACATTGACAACCACTCAAAAGTACGCAATCGTCTTATAAATATCTCTGGTTTCCTTGACTGATAAAAAGGTTTTAGTTTCTTAACACGTTTCACAAAATTATTTTCGAATAATTGGAAACTATCTAAAATAATTAAAAATAACAAGTAGGTTGTGTTAGTTGCACCAAATGAACTTGCAAAAATTAAATACTAAGAATAAATCAAGAATAAATACTTCTTCAATACCAAACTAACAAACCTTCTTGCGTGGTAGGAAATAGACAAGACGTCTGATGTTTGAAATTAAATTTTCATTGAACTATACTTATTGAATGTCATATTCTTCAAATAAAAATGTTAGATGCTCGTGGCTATTTAAATTTGTGGGGCTGTGTAAAAGATATGGTGTACCAAACCAAACGGAATGTGAAACTGCGGACGAAATGAGACAAAGGCTAATTGGTGCTTTCTGCGGAGGATAAATGACGAAGAGCATACACTATATCGCATGTGCATCGACATACTCGGGTACGGGCTGCGGCGGCGTTGTAATACACGGAGGTACATTTGAACACCGTATGTGAAAAGAAGATAGTATTAAATATTGGAAAAAAGTAATTATCTAAGAAAGTAATAAAATTGTTTGTAATATTTTTGCATGCATTTGATTTATTTGACATTTATGCGTCATTCATACATCATTGCGATACTGTCAACGATCGGAAAAAAGTGTAAAGTCCCGAGCTTTCCCGACGGAGATCCTTAATCTAGCCGTCATGTGCACATGCTATAGGGTTATCACCACAGTTAAAAAGTAGTATTTTTGCAATTTTTATTTTTTACTCAATTAACGATTCTTACCATTACCAATAGTCTCTGTATCACTTAAACGACCTAATACTTCCGGGAAGGATCGTCGTGCCTTTCCACCCTGTATATAAATCTCATAATTTTTTAAATATATAATGTTTAAAATACTTGCGTATTTGTTTTTTTTAACCATACTTTGCTACCAATACAGCACGTTGATAACGATCACTAATAATAACCCAATGGATTTTACATGGAGCATAAGGACTAGGCTGGTTCACGTTTGTATGGGAAAAATTCAAACTCTAGTTAGAAGAAGCGGCACCCCCTCATTTTGTTACACTTGTTATGTTGACAAAATACGCCAAGTTTTGTAATCTTATCTCAACTACAAGGGGGTGCTCAAACAATTTGAAATTTTTCAAAGTTGTATGAAATCAATTTCAATTTCACACTATTTGCACATGTGATTTATAAGTTTTGAAGTAGAAAAACATTTTTATTTCTATTTTTTATTTATGATTTTTTTAGGTGTAATTCAAATAATCTTACTTTTGAAAAATTATAAATAATAGAAATAAAAATGTTTTTCTACTTCAAAACTTATAAATCACATGTGCAAATAGTGTGAAACCAGATACTTAAATAAAATTCTGAATAATAAATACTTTTTTTTTTTTGGATTTCGTACAACTTTGAAAAATTTCAAAGTGGTTGAGCACGGCTTGTAGTTGAGATAAAATTACGAAACTTGGTGTATTTTATCAGCATAATAAGTGTAACAAAATAAGGGGGTGCCCCGTCGGAAAATAAAAAAAAAATGATTTTTTAACCACCCTAATAAGGACCCCTTTCTGATGGACAGATGGTTTGTTCCAGGGTATGGACATCATAGAGACGATGGACCCCCGCTCGTTCACGGAGTACCTCAACAAATATGGCAACACCATATGCGGACGCCATCCCATAGGAGTCTTGCTACAGGTAATATATAACTACACTTTTAACCGACGCGACGCAATAAATAAGGTATCGTCTTGGGCGTCCCATTCGTTTTTCGTCAAGTTCTTAAATTAGTCCTATTCTGCTTTCGTCCCTCATTCTACATTGAAAGCCACCGACGATCACATACAAAACATCCTCCAGACTTAGCATAGTCGCGCTACCCCCTCTGCCACGCATACGGTAATTTTACTCCATGTTCGAGTCGAAAGTGTCTTTGTGTGACGTCCGTCTTTGAACGGACCAATCACGGCACGGGACTCGCTCACCTCGTCCCGCGCACCCCCGCATTTTTGGCATCATCGGTTGCATGAAATAATTGCTCTAAACTCGGTCCAGAGGATTCCTAGTCTATGCCGACGATTGTGACGAATGTAGAATGAGTGACGAAAGCAGAATAGGACTAATATAAGAACTTGACGAAAAACGAATGGGACGACCCAAGACGATACCATAAATAATAGTACTACCGTACAGAAAGGAACCCCGGCTCGTACCAATGAGTTTTTCGGAACTTATGTACGAAATACCATTTGATATTTACCAGTTTCTTTTCGGTGAAGGAAAATATCGTGAGGAAACCGGGCTAATCCCAATAAGGCCTAGTTTCCCCTCTGGGTTGGAAGGTCAGATGGCAGTCGCTGTCGTAAAAACTAGTGCCTACGTCAAATCATGGGATTAGTTGTCAAGCGGACCCCAGGCTCCCATGAGCCGTGGCAAAATGCCGGGACAACGCGAGGAAGAAGAAGACTACCGTACAGAAATGACACTTCCTCCAAAACCGAAGTTTGACAGCGATTCAGGGACGAATCATGCTGTCCCTTTCTAATGTATGGCACTATCACTTTCGGTTATGTAGGGTTGCCAAAACTCAAGTAATCACGTAAAGGGACGTCAAGTTGTGTCAACCCTAATAATTGCTCATGCTAGGAGCAATGCTGAGCCGAACGGAGCCGAGAATGCCCGAAAGGAGGAATGTCCCACTGGCGACGCAAAAATAGGGATGTTAAAAGTATGTGTCATTGTAGCTCCCAAACAGATGAACAGATTTAAGGGTTTTTTTTTAATGAAAAGTCTTGGGTTTCGAGATGGTTAGCCTTAAAGCTAGGGAATTGATTTGGAATAAGTTGTATCGGCGAATTAAAAGAATATTTATATTTGAATTTGAATTTATTTGAATAATATTTTTTACTTATTGTAAGTTGAAGTCGCAGCTATGATTTTAGTAAAGAGGAAACTGAACTACTTACATTATACTCGGTTTTAAATATGGAATTCGTTGAATAATTTTACGGTTTAGACTCACTTAAGTCACACGCGACAAGTGAGTCTAAAGCGTAAAATTATTCAATGTTCATGTCTCACAACAGTTTAAATTCGATTATGGAATTTGTTATAAAATATTTTCTTATGTGGTTGTTTTAAAATATTAACTGTTCCATCAACAGGCCGTATCGAAGCTGGCCAACTCCTCGAATGCGCCAAAGATGTCGCTAAAGTTCCTGAAGTACGCGCAGTCTTCGCAGTGCATGACGCCGCAGGACTCCTCCGTCTCGTACGCCAGCGCGTCGCTCGTCTTCGAGTAGGTACACGGGTATAGTGGGGTACACGCGTGTAGGGTACACGGGGTAGTACGCGCAGTTCACGCAGTGCATGCCGCTGCATGACTCCTCCGTCGCGTACGCCAGCGCGTCGCTCGTCTTCGAGTAGGTACACGGGTTTAGTGGGGTACATGCGTATAGGGTACACGGGGTAGTACGCGCAGGCCATGCAGTGCATTACGCTGCAGGATTCCTCCGTCTCGTCGCCAGCGCGTCGCTCGTCTTCGAATGGGTACACGGGTATAGTGGGGTAAATTACACGGGTATGTCGGGGTACATGTGTATCCGTACACGGGAAGTTTAAGGCTCTTGTCTACTTGTCACAGTTTTATTATTAGTAAATCTTACTGCAAGGAGATAGTCTTATTTAAGTCGGGTAATATTACGAAATACGCACAAACCTAGCAGTGCATGACGCCTCAGGACCTGGACGTCTCGTACGCCAGAGCGTCTCTTCGAGTAGACGGTTCATTGGGGTACACGCAGAGTTGTGCCGTTCTCGAGAACGTTTTCCATTTTGTATGGGAATTTTCTCGAGAACATGTCCCATAGTAAACGGAGAACGTTCTTACGCACAACTCTAGGTACACGGGTTTATCGAGGTACACGGGTATTTCATTGCGTAATCATAAACGCGATACAAGCTTCAATTACCGATTGACCGTGTTTGTCTTAATCTGTCTTAATGTATTTGTAAGAAAAGGATAAAACATAAATTAACCCTTTACCGCATACGAAGCAATATATGGCGGATATGATATTCAACTCTATTGACAGCTATTAAAGTTCAAATTTAAACAAATAATTTTTATTACATGCGGTAAGGGGTTAACTAATTGAGGCTTGTGAAGTTTTATGCAGAATGGGGTTAGTGTGTAAGTGTACTTTAAATACTCAGACGTCGCGTCACTCTCCCAACATACACGTAAAGCCTGACCATGAATATATGATCACGCGCCATGTTGCGGAATTTCACTGGAACTATTTTTTTCATTATATACCGAACTGTCACCCTATACATGAGAATAACAGCACAGAATAAGTAATAGTACTACCGTACAGACCGTACCGTACAGGGGCGGGAAGCGAGCCCGCAAACGCCCTGTACACACCTGGAGGCGCAGCGTAGAGAACGAGCTGACAGCCGTAGGACTGAGCTGGAACGAGGCCAAGACGGTTGCTCTAGACAGGAAGGCGTGGAAGGATCTTGTGGAGGCCCTATGCACCTCCGGGGTGCCCTAGGACAGTCAACAACAACTACCGTACAGAAAAGACACTTTCTACAAAATCGAAGTTTGACAGCGGTTCAGGGTCGAATCATGATATCCCTTTCTAACTTGGCATTATCCCTTTCGGCTTTTAGGGTTGTCAAAATTCAAGTAATTGTCTTATTTGTGACCACAAATTGTGTGCACGACCGGGCATGCAAAAGGACGTCAAGTTGTGTCAGCCCTAATAATTGCTTGGAGCAATGCTGACCCGAACGAAGCCGAGTTTGCCCGAAGTCAGGAGTGTCTCCCCACTGATAACAGCGGCCTCTTGACAATGATCATAGGTATATTACTGGTCAGGCTTTACATTCATAGACATAAAGGGGCCCACTGATTAACAGTCCGCTGGACGGTATCGGCCTGTCAGTTGTTCGGAACTGTCAAAATTTTGTTCTAACTGACAGGCCGATACCGTCCGGCGGACTGTTAATCAGTGGGCCCCTTTAAAGACCCTTTATAAGAGTACCCGTGTACGAACATACACGTGTAACCAAGTAGTCGGTGTCTATAAAATGTATGCAATCTATTTTGCAATATATGTACATATTTGGAGTCCGCCTACGCTGACTCTGCACCGATGTTGATAGAACAAAGTGTCATTATAAGCGTCATATTTTCATACAAATTTAACGTTTATAATGACATACACACAACTTGTTATTGCAAAGTCTGTGCAGATGCAGAGTTAGCTTGGTCCGATTCTACCTGTAGTATCTGTTTCTGTACGCTATTATTTTTTAAGTATGATAAATGGCCAAGTTCTTTAGGTAATAGTATTTTATACAATCGTGATATAATAGAGAGTTTTTCAGTCGAGTACCGTGTTTAGGCAACGAAGCTTGCTGAGTTGCCTAAGTAAGGTACGAGATTGAAAAGCTTGATTATATCACTATTGTATACAATACTTTTTCTACTAGTCAACAAAAATAATACTTTAAACTAGTAGAATCACACAAACAAACCATTAAGGGTGTCACATGCGCGTTTCTGAATTATGAACCAATTGTTTCTATTATACAACCTAAAATAATTAATTTGAGCTATGGTTTTGTTTCGTCCTCTTGATCGCGGCGAGCTGTGATTGGTCAATTTCATTATAGTGGACTAAACTGTATCGAAATGAATATTATAGTTGAGCTGGGAGCCCATACATTAAAAATACCCAATTGCAGTTTGGTATAAGAAATCTTAATTCAAGAATTACAGTCGGCTAGTAGAAAAAGTGTACTTATATTTACCCCATATAAGGGTAAAGAGATGTTTCCACTCCTCATTTTTAAACTTAGTCCCTTGTCCTAGGCCATTTATGTATAATTAAAATATAAGATAAGAAAGATGAATTTATATATAAGCTAGCATGGTAATATATTATATAGTGTTAAGAACTTATGTTTTTTTAATAAACACTCTTTAAAAAAAAAAAACAAAAAAAAAACACTCTTGTAATGAAATTATTAATCATAAATCGGTATCGTCACAAAATCGTTTCACACATTACTGAAATGTTAAACTATAGTTCGTTTTTTTAGCATTAGAAAAAAGGTGAACAATCATGAAGTGTCTTTTTATTGAAAAACACTTTTGAAAAATATGTCACGGCAAATATGTAACAATTATGAATCATATATGATTATTTACATTCTTTTGCTTTCATAAGTAATAATGACTGATTTTTAAAAAGCGTTTTTAAATTAAAAGACACGTCAAGTCTTTTTCTAATGCTAAAAAAACGAACTATAGGAATATTATCTACCTCTTACGTATATACCAAAGATTAATTGATTATATTGTATACGATGTGCAATGTCCCAAAGTCAAATTCATGCTTATTACAGCTAAGGGCCTATTTCAGTAATCTGGGGACCACGGTTTTTCTTAAGTTTTCCATCTATTTACATCTATTACAATCAATAACTCTTTGGTATGTATTAATGCCTTAAATCACTTTTCTATAACGTGCATTTACCGGATTGTTAAAAACCTCAATATAATTGTGTCTTTTTATATACTAGGCATAATGGCGGATGTAGCATATAGTAGTTATCATAAATTACATGTGTAAAAAAACCCATTCAGAATCTAACTATGCCTGAACGAGGTATGAATTCATATTAACTCACATTTATAGACGGGTCTAACGCGGATTTTATTCAATTACTTAATTGAGGTATGAATTGTTTTTAAACTGAAATAAATGTCATATACTAAGAAAAAGTGACCAAGGCCTCTAGTGCCCCAGGCTGGAATCGAACCAGCGTCCTCTGCTATCGCGGCAGGTGCCTAAACCACTCGGCCACCGGGCCACAGCGGCATAGGTCAAATTTTCCAAGTATATGCACTTCTTACTGAAGGCTTATGGCGCCCCCTGGCACCTGGTACTAGAGGCCTTGGTCACTTTTTCTTAGTATATGACATTTATTTCAGTTTATAATTTATATAGTAGTGTTTCTACTTGATAAAAACAAATTAAAATATTTTTCTGAAAAAAATTAATTTGTTCAAATACATTTGAATTGTTTTTATTGTCTAGATACTAAAATGACAGATGTACTGCTCTACTACCTAAACCTCTCGTCAAATGAAGGTCCCTATGCCATTATTGCCAGTAATAATCTAAATAATTAAGCGGTCATTTTAGAACAAAACCAGAGAGATTGGGCAATCGAACTGTAATTTTAGTAAAGATAATTTATTTTATTTTATCGAATCCACTACATCTTAGAACGATATTCAATGTTATTCCGGTGTATTCCCATCTATGCCCGCCCCCTGGATGAATCCTTCCCATTTGTACCCGCCGGGGACAAATGGGAATACACCGTTACGCCACACAAGTAGATAAGTTTTCTTTTGCATATGTATAGATGTCGGCGAACTCACTTTAAAGGTCTTTCTTCTTTGTATTTGTATATGTGGTGTTTCCATCGTAGGCCACGTCTACGCCTAGGCTAGTCTGTGGTCATGAGTAAGCCCATTTATTATAAAAAAAAAGGAAAACAATTATGCACTAACATCTGTACATAGATATTATTTAGGTAAGGGTAAGTCTCTGCGATAGATGAAATAAATACATTTCAATTGTATTTTTGTAATAAACATGTAAACCATAATTATGGTATTAAAATATGACTACTATTAAGTGCCAGTGCGTTCATCATAATTTATGGCAATGTATTTTTTTGTGAATTAGTATTCAAAATTTTCTCAGATGTATTTTTGGTCTCAAAAGCATTTATTTACATCTGAATATTGTGTCTCAATTATATTTAATTGCTAATAATGTGTTTTATTTGTTCCGCATCAGCCCTAATTAACTTTTTTGTTAAAAGTACTATGTTATTAGCTGGTATCGTCTTGGGTCGTCCCATTCGTTTTTCGTCAAGTTCTTAAATTAGTCCTATTCTGCTTTCGTCACTCATTCTACATTGAATGCCACCGACGATTGTGACGAATGTAGAATGAGTGACGAAAGCAGAATAGGACTAATTTAAGAACTTGACGAAAAACGAATGGGACGACCCAAGACGATACCTATTAGCTGAACTGTCGGCACAGAATAAGTAATAGTACTACCGTACAGAAAGGAAACTTCCTACAAAACCGATGTTTGACACAGGGCTCGGAACCGGTATTTTTTTAAAACCTCGAAATAGACCAATATTTTGAATTATTTTATGCTCTTTAAGTAGGACTGAATGATGTATTTAGGTAACGACTTTGTGTTATAAGATTGACCAATTAAAAATGAAATAATAAACCAAAGAACGAAAAAGAACGTAATAATACCGGTATTTTTGTATGGAGCAAATACCGGTTTCCGACCCCTAGTTTGACAGCGGTTCAGGGTCGAATCATGCTGTCTATTTCTAATGAATGACACTATCTCGGCTATTTAGGGTTGTCAAAATTCAAGCCATTATCTTATCTGTGGTCGTGCACGCAAAGGGACGTCAAGTTGTGTCAACCCTAATAATTGCTCGGAGCAATGCTGAGCCGAACGGAGCCGAGTTTGCCCGAAGTCAGGAGTTTCGCACCCCTGCTGTCGGCCCCTACAGGGCCGTCTATGCTGGGGCCCCTGGGCACATAAGAATTTGGAACCTATTTGGAAAGTAATGAAAGCGAATTATACTATCATTTTTCTACTATGATCTATTTATTATTGAGTAATCAAATTGTTACTGTCTCTCCTTCGGGCCCCCTGAGGATGGGGGCCCTGGGCACGGGCCCCGTGTGCCCTTATGATAAAGACGGTACCACAGAATAACTAATAGTACCACCCTACAGAAAATTCACTCCTTCACAAAAGTCAGATTTAGGTATAAAATAATACCTATACTCGCCGCCTGCAACAAAATTGAATCTTATAACCGCGCACGAACCGTGAATCTTGTTTGCGCGAGCGCCACGTGACACGACTATCGTGCGGTCGAGCGGCGCCCACTGCCATACGCCGGCCCGAGCGGCCCGCCGGCCAAATGTACCTAAACTGCGTACTGACACCCCCCTGACTGGGCTCCTATGATGATCTCGCTCTGCTTGTGCGTTCATTTGTGCGCGGACCGCTCGTGCGTCTTGAGCGCGGTGGCCTGCGCGAACGCCGCGGAGCAGCGCGCGCACGCGAACGGCCGCTCGCCCGTGTGCGTGCGGATGTGGTTGTCCAGGATGCGACGAGTCTGGAAGTAAAGGGAAAAATACATGAAAAAAAGGACAAGTGCGAGTGGGACTCGCCCACCGACAGTTCCGTACTTTTTAACCTTTTTAACGCCAAACGGCGCATCCATTTCCCGTGCCACTGACGCCACGGGGGTAAAATTTTGTTTTGTGAATAAATAATGCCAACCTAAAAGTGGGGTGTTTTTCAGTAGATTTTCATCAAAAAACGATCGACGTCAAATGCCGTCTTTGGCGTCGTTGTCACGATTTTGCGTTGACGTCGATTGCCGTCTGTGGCGTTCAAAAGGTTAAACGTGAATTCGACATAGGTAGGATATTATCAGATATTATAAGAATTATCGCAAACATAACTGACTTTGGAGTCAAATGGCTCTGTCTTAAAAAAACCAGCCAAGTGCGAGTCGGACTAGCGCACGAAGGCTTCCGTACCATTACGCAAAAAACGACAAAAATCGCAGTTGTTGTATGGGAGCCCCCCTTAAATATTTATTTTATTCTGTTTTTAGTATTTGCTGTTATAGCGGCCACAGAAATACATCATGTGTGAAAATTTCAACTATCACGGTTCTCGAGTTAGCCTGGTGACAGACAGACGGACAGCGGAGTCTTAGTAATAGGGTCCCGTTTTTACCCTTTGGGGTACGGAACCCTGATAAAAGCAGCTAGCTTTAGAGCATTTAGTAACTGGAGATGTCATCGCTGTCATTTTCTTTACGAAACAGTCTGCCGATTTTTGCGGGGGAGGGGACGTCAAATGTAATGCTATTTCTACATGATTTGTACGTAACGTACAGTCGCCATCAAATATATAGGAGCGGCCAAGGTGTTCACAATATCTGAACACGCGCTCTAACGCCCTGACAATAGAGGCGTGTTCCGATATTTGTGAGCACCTTGGCCGCTCCGATATATCTGATGGCGACTGTACAAATAGCCATGTCAGTCCATAAGCTCTTACAGGCGACTCCAGTTATTTAATGCTCTAAGCCGAACGGAGCCGAGAATGCCCGATAGGATCACATTCTCCGTCACTCTAATTACGTCTTAATGAGAGTAAAACAGAAAGATTTGCGAATTGGCTACTTTCCTACTAGTCAAATCAGCTTCTTTTTTAGAACTGTCAAAAGGATTTGCTAATATGGAATTTATATGAAAACTTGTGTAGTGACGTCACAGTCAACTCACCTACTTTTTATACTTCTATCCGATTTATTAAATATAAATTATGTTTAAAAATAACTGCTATCTATGTTTTTCTAATAATTATCTGGGGCTTTATTTCGTGCACGGTGTGAAATAATTTAAGTATAGGAAAGTACCCAATTTCAGTTTTCTCGGTAGACCCCCAGTTTCGTCCTGGTTAAAGCAGCTAGCATACGTACGTTGAAGCCCCTGCCGCAGTAACTGCATATGTGATTCTTGGGCTTGGGCGCCTTCTCGTGATAATACTTCAGGTGGTACCGCAGACGGAACCCGTTGAGGAATCTCTGGAAATAACCATTGAGTTACTTATACTGTAGTACAGTGTAAAGCCTATCCTAGCCTCCTAAATCAAACCACAAGATATTTTAAAAAATCGCTGAACAAATGTTGGTCAGTATGAGGAGTACAGCCTACAGTTTAATTTTTTGCTCATGTTACAGGCCACACCCGGTATAATAGCATTCCCAGACAAAGTAAATCAGAAGAAAATTATAATACATTTGTTAATAAATTGAAACAACTACTTATAAATAAAGATTACTATTCAATAGCCGAATTTGTGGAGGAATAACAATCTTATGTCCATACTTTCACAGACCTAGGTCCAGGGGCGTATTTTGAAATTTGGCGCCCCGGGCCAATACGTTTCGCCGCCCCTGAAGTCATATGCCGCCCCCGGGGGTTGGCGCCCCGGGCCATGGCCGCCGTATTTACCCGCCCCTGCCTAGGTCTATTTATCATAATCTTGCAAATACATCTAAACCTAATTAGAGTAATTGTTGGTTGATGTAATGTAAATTCTATACATTGTTATGTTTTTTGTATAAACTACGAGCATTTATTGTAATAAGACTTTAGTATAAGATTAATAGTATTTTGTGTTACAAGGGATCAAAATGATATATTTCCGTCAACGGCGTACATTGAATCCTGAATGAAGCGATGGATTCTACAATAGAATCCCGAACGTAGTGAGGGATTCTAAAGTAGAATCCTGAGCGTAATGAGGGATTCAAGATTTAACTCCCAAGACGAAATAGTTTTGATACCGTGTGACACATACCTACTGCTTTTCACATCAACTATGAGGAAAATATAAAAATCTTAATCTAAGAGGAAATTATTATGTTTTAAAATATTATTCAAGCTAAAAAAAGAATGCAAAAAATTACAAAAACAGTG
Source organism: Cydia splendana (assembly GCF_910591565.1). Taxonomy (NCBI): domain Eukaryota; kingdom Metazoa; phylum Arthropoda; class Insecta; order Lepidoptera; family Tortricidae; genus Cydia; species Cydia splendana. The sequence continues at coordinate 9,829,456 of NC_085983.1, forward strand.
TCCTAGAACAGAAAAGTGCCACTTTGATCCCCCCAGCAGGGAAGAAAAAGCCCTTTTCCGAATAGGTGATGTAAAAAACTAATTGCTATACCCTGTCCGGGTTCATGTGTATGTGTACCTTGTATACTTACAATGTTGTACATGATTGCAATGATTAAATGATAAATGATGATGATGAAGCCACCTTTTCAACGCCAAACGGCGCATTCATTTGCCGTGCCACTGACGCCACGGGGGTAAAATTTAGTTTTGTGAATAAATGATGCCAACCTAAAAGTGGGGTGTTTTTCAGTAGATTTTCATCAAAAAACGATCCACGTCAAATGCCGTCTTTGGCGTCGTTATCACGATTTTGCGTTAACGTCAATTGTCGTCTGGTTAAGAGGTTAATAAACGCAGTGTGACGCTGCCTTAACAAAATAGTCTATGACAGCTATGACATCTAGCCACGCCCCACTTTCGCTAATGCAAATAGAGTGTATAGAGGCGGATTGTGAAAGTAAATTATGTAGCCACAGTAAATTTACTGCCATCTTTCAACAGAAGATTAAAACTGTTAGAACGCCATTTGACTTTGATCCTTATTCTTTCACTGATATGTGTCAATTTATTAAATATTGAGATTAACGCCATCTACTCGACACTAGGCCAAAGGTTATGGCGCCATGAAGTGTTTACAAAGAGCACGACCACACATATGTACAATTTTACTTGTAAATTGCTGCGAATCCAGCAGCACAATGGAGTTGTATTCTACACTATTTTATACTACAATAACCCAAGAACACCCCTAAAGCTTAATAATCATAAATATTTCTAAAATACACGATTAGTGGTCCTGATTGTGGGCGCAACTGAAATAAGCGGTCGCTCTGCCATACTATATTTGTACGGGAGAGCATATATGTGGTCGATTGACTTATGTGCTCCGTCTAGTAGGAGCATTCCAGGAAATTGTCTACCGTTTGTCCCGTACAACCGCGAATATTCTCAAGATTTGCAGGTATAAGAGTTTCCTTTTCTATGTCAAATGGCCAAAAATATGCACAGAAAAATAATCGCCTGCATTAAATGCCATCGCCATTTTAATGCACTAGATTTAATAATAATTTGTATTTGGCTTAGATCCCCGCGTCACAGGCTAAGCCTAGTGTGGGGATCACTGTACTTCACCTACGTAACATCCAAGCTATGAAATAAATATGTTTTTAATTTGAATTAAATGCCAAAAAAAGTCGCAACAGGAAATTAAATGCGTTTGTACTGGACAGCCCGTAGAATGCTCCAGTAGTTGAGGTGGTCTGTGACAAGGACCCTTCTGTGTTGGAAAGGCACATGTCTCTTACCCTGTCGCAGACGGGGCAGACGAACTTGCTCTCCTTGAGGTGCTCCAGATTGAAATGGTTCATCATGTAGCACCGCTTGCTGTACGTCTTGTCGCACGATGGGCACGGCACTCTATAAACAAATTAATTAATTATAAAACTGTTACAAGGGATCAAAATTATATATTTCCGTCAAGGGCGTACATTGAATCCTGAGCGTAATGAGGGAAAAAAAAATAGTATGCAAGAAAGGAAAAGATCGTGTCCTAGAACAGAAAAGTGCAACTTTGATCCCTCCTAGCAGGGAAGAAAAGTGCCACTTTTATCCCTCCTAGCGGGGAAGAAGTGCCACTTTGATCCCTCCCAGCAGGGAAGAAAAGTGCCACTTTGATCCCTCCTAGCGGGGAAGAAAAAGCCCTTTTTCGAATAGGTGATGTAAAAACTGTATTACTATTTGGAAGTACCATGAATGAACTCGCCACTTAAATAGGAGCACAATAGGGTATTTGCACAGAATAAGTAATAGTACCACCGTACAGAAAGAACACTTCCTACAAAACCGAAGTTTGGCAGCGATTCAGGGTCGAATCATGATATCCCTTTCTAACTTATGGCACTATCCCTTTCGGCAATTTAGGGTTGTCAAAATTCAAGTAATTATCTTATCTGTGGTCGTGCACGCAAAGGGACGTCAAGTTGTGTCAACCCTAATAATTGCCCGGAGCAATACTGAGCCGAGAATGCCCGAAAGGGGGACTGTCGCTTACCTGGGTTTAATGCGGTGTTTCGTGCTCCGTTTCACGTGTTCATTGTACAGCAAACTGTAACAATATGTATAGGGTATAATATATAATTATCAATTACGTACACTAATATTCACAGAACACCGCCTCTAGAAACCTAATATTGGCCATTTTGTTCCCGACGCAAATCACCAAACTGTGAGGTGCGGGAGGGGTGCTCACGGCGTTGTGATTGGTCTTTTTAAACATGGCGCGCTGACACGTGTAAATGTAGGGATGGGACATGTTCATTACAGGTAGTGGGTACTGCTACCAGTGACATCGAAATTTATTGTGGTAAAATTGTTACCAATTTAGTATACTTAGAGTAAACTTACTTAATAATTATACTTATTGATTAATTGAATATATCATTAAGTAATTTAACAATGTACCTGAAATTTTTACTTAACATATTAGGGCATTTCTGTTTAAAGTACCCAGAACTTGAATTTTAAAGTTTAGAATTTTTATATTATTTCCACTCAGAATCGCAATCTCTTTCGATACGAGAAAAAAGTGTCGCCAAAATCTCATACAATTATTTTCTTTTGTCCGTTTTATTAAGGTCATAGAAGGTTGTATTGAAAACATATTCAAATGGACCAATAACATATGCCTATTACAAATCAACTCCGAGTTCTCTCGCACTTCTTTGAAGTTCATCATCAGGTCCATCTCGTGACATGAGACCTAACTGCTCACCTTTTTTTTTTTTTTTTTTTATTTTTTTTTTTATTGGGAGGAAAATCCGTTATGGATACCTCCGCACCGCAGGGACAGCGCGGAGGTTATGTCGGACTTTCACCGACTAAAAACCTCCCAGTAGTCTTCCTCGGCGCATTTCGGACGGCTCTGGGATCTCCAATGAACGCGCCAGTGCCGTCCTAGCGCTATGCCCCTTTGTGGGTCCCCTCTTTTTTCAGTCGCAGTCCCTAGCTGCGACCGTCTCCGACCCCGAGAACCCCTTTTAGTCGCCTTTTACGACAGGCAGGGGATACCGTAGCCGTATTCTTACGCCCGGGCTACAGGGCGCAGCGGCGACTTATTATCGTCGCCGTCTCCTCCTCCTAGCAGGATCGGAGCGCTCCCGTTCGCGCTCAGCAATCTCCTTTTGGACCATGACCGTCTCACAAAAGGTGACAGCTGCATCCCATGCTGAGGCACTTCTCAACATTGCTGCAATGAGGCAGGGTGGGGAGAGATCTTGCCCCACTTCTCTTACTAAGACCTGCCGCTCGGACTGCCACGCTGGGCATTCCTCGAGTGTGTGCTGCGCAGAGTCTAAGTCAGAACAGCAATGGTGACATCTTGCCGTCTGCTCCCGTTCTATTCTGTGTAGGTACTCACCGAAGCAGCCATGTCCGGTGAGTACCTGGGTCAGTCTATACGTCACGCGACCCTTCTTTTCCATCCATTGATTAAGGTGTGGCAGGATTGCAGTGACCACTCGCTGCCGCGTACATCTGGGTTCTTCCAGTTGCCCCCGCCAACGAGTGATGGCCTGTCTGTGGGCCCTCTCCCGAAGCACCTTAATATTTTCCGCTGCAGAGCTTCCAGCTTCTGCGCGCAAGGCGCTATAAACTCTGGCATCCATTTCCGCCATGATGTCTAGTGGCGGAGACCGTGCCAGGAGAGCAGCCGCCTCGTACGAAATTGTACGGTATCCACGAGCGACCCTAATAGATATCCGACGCTGAACGGCTAACACCTTCACTCGGCTTCGTCGGTTGCGAGTCAACCTTTCTGACCACACGGGTGCCCCGTATAGTGCAATGGACCGCACCACCCCTGCGTAAAGGCGACGTACCCCTTCCTCTGCCCCCCCGAGATTGGGCAGCAGTCTGTGCAATGCACCCGCTGTTCTTTGAATCCGAGGCACAAGCCGGTTAAAGTGCTCTTCAAAACTCCATCGACTGTCAAGCGTAAGGCCCAGGTATTTCATATACTGACCTACCCGGACTCTTACCTCTCCAACGCACACAGAGGTGGCTGAAGGTTCCCGGCCTCGTCGCAGTCCATGTAGCCAGATTGCCTCGGTCTTGTGTGGGGCAACCGTAAGACCCAAGCTGCGAATCTTATTTACAATAATTGCCACACCTAATTCCACTAGTCTGACGGTCCTTTTGAAATCTTCCCCTTCGGCAAGGACTAGGGTGTCATCAGCATAACAGACGAGGTTGACACCGGTGGGGAGTGCTGCTCGCAGCACTGCATCATATGCGAGATTCCACAAGAGAGGACCCAATACCGACCCCTGAGGCACCCCGCACTCGACCTCCCTCTGCATGATAACGCCATATCGACCAGGGTACCGGATGGTCCTGTCAGACAAGTACGCCTCGATCACGGTCCTCAGGTAAAGAGGCAGTTGATGGTAGACTAAAGCCTTCCGAATTGCACTCCAAGGAAGAGAGTTAAAAGCATTGACGATATCAAGGCTAATCGCCAACACTACTCTTCCTCGGGGAATTGCCTGCTCCGACAGCGCTCGAACGCGAAGGATCGCGTCCACTGTCGATCGACCTCTTCTCCTCCCCCCCTCCTCCTCCTCCTCCTCTTCTCCTCCTCTCGCACTTCTTTGAAGTTCATCATCAGGTCCAAAATCAGGTCTAAAATGGTACAATACGGTATGACGAAGCACGAAGTTTCCGCAACTGAAAAACCATCATCGTCACATCACTAGTCGAAAGGGAAAGGGATAGCGCATTGCATTTTCAAGTTGACGAAAAGGGACGGACATACTTCGCCTCTGCTTACTGACCAGTATAAAATGAACCCCGCGGACAAGAAACATTATTCAATGAAATAATGAATTTCGCTTTCCTGTGGGATGTTATTCCATCTGTTTTGTAAGTAGAAGTCTTAGATGACTTGCCACACCATTTTACGCTGCAATATCCCATGATTTCCCAATGAATTCAATAGTTTACGATTTATTTTCTTAGACTCGTGCACACTGCTAACAGGTCGTAACCTTGGGCGCAACTGATCGGAGCGGCGCGCGAACAATCTTATATTTGACCTATACACCATACGGGCGGTGACCGCGAGTCGTCCTATAAGCTCGGTCTATAGGGGTTGGTCTGTGCTAATATTACACTAGTATTAGCGTTCTTCCGAAATACATTTTGTTCTGATGGCGCCACTATAACAATCAATGACAGATATACATATAGAAATAAAGTGCGTGTGTCGCGCGTGTGAACCTACTGTACCGCACCGCGCACTGTATGCACCTGTTCGTGAACTGCAGGTCGCACTCGACGCAGTAGTTCCGCTCGCTGGTGTCGACGACGTGCTTGCGTCTGTTGTGCACGGTCAGCCCATGTCGCAGGGCTGCGTGTGTCGCGCGTGTGAACCTACTGTACCGCACTGTATGCACCTGTTCGTGAACTGCAGGTCGCACTCGACGCAGTAGTTCCGCTCGCTGGTGTCAACGACGTGCTTGCGTCTGTTGTGCACGGTCAGCCCATGTCGCAGGGCTGCGTGTGTCGCGCGTGTGAACCTACTGTACCGCACTGTATGCACCTGTTCGTGAACTGCAGAGCCTCTACCATCAGTTTTAACATTGACATAACGCTCACGTCTACGTAATTTACTTTCTGTACATCTCGCTTGCACTATTGCTCGCATATGCGAGTACGAGCGAGATGCATAGAAAGTAAGTTACGTAGACGTGAGCGTATATGTCAATGTCAAAACTGATGGTAGACGTACTGGTCGCACTCGACGCAGTAGTTCCGCTCGCTGGTGTCGACGACGTGCTTGCGTCTGTTGTGCACGGTCAGCCCATGTCGCAGGGCTGCGTGTGTCGCGCGTGTGAACCTACTGTACCGCACTGTATGCACCTGTTCGTGAACTGCAGGTCGCACTCGACGCAGTAGTTCCGCTCGCTGGTGTCGACGACGTGCTTGCGTCTGTTGTGCACGGTCAGAACCCATGTCGCGGCTGCGTGTGTCGCGCGTGTGAACCTACTGTACCGCACTGTATGCACCTGTTCGTGAACTGCAGGTCGCACTCGACGCAGTAGTTCCGCTCGCTGGTGTCAACGACGTGCTTGCGTCTGTTGTGCACGGTCAGCGCGTGGAACGAGCCCATGTCGCGGCTGCGTGTGTCGCGCGTGTGAACCTACTGTACCGCACTGTATGCACCTGTTCGTGAACTGCAGGTCGCACTCGACGCAGTAGTTCCGCTCGCTGGTGTCGACGACGTGCTTGCGTCTGTTGTGCACGGTCAGCCCATGTCGCAGGGCTGCGTGTGTCGCGCGTGTGAACCTACTGTACCGCACTGTATGCACCTGTTCGTGAACTGCAGGTCGCACTCGACGCAGTAGTTCCGCTCGCTGGTGTCGACGACGTGCTTGCGTCTGTTGTGCACGGTCAGCCCATGTCGCAGGGCTGCGTGTGTCGCGCGTGTGAACCTACTGTACCGCACTGTATGCACCTGTTCGTGAACTGCAGGTCGCACTCGACGCAGTAGTTCCGCTCGCTGGTGTCGACGACGTGCTTGCGTCTGTTGTGCACGGTCAGCGCGTGGAACGAGCTGAACCCCATGTCGCACGGCTTGCAGCGGAACTCAGAGTGCCGTATTCTGCAATTCGATAATTAAGATGAAATCTGCCAATTGCATAGTTTTCGATAAATTCTTATCGGATTTTGTGATTTATTCAATCGTGATTACTGACCGTGAAGTTCATTTCAAATGCATCTGACGGAATAACTGACAGGTGTAGAAATTGGTAGTGATATCTTGGACTATACGAAAAATCTAGGCAAGTAGACAAACGGGAAGGCTTTTCCAGATAAGATAAATAATAATTAGTATAGAAGACTTGTTTAAATTTGAACTTTATTAGCTGTCAATAGAGTTGAATATCATATCCGCCATATATGGCTCTGTATGCGGCAAGGAGTAAGGGACTATATTCTGTATCTTTAGGTATTTAAAAAAGAGTAAACAAAATCTACCCTCAAATGGCTTCTTAAGTAGATGGATGGAGGTAGATGAAAACATTACACGATCAAATAATGTAGGTTAAAGTCAGAGCGTTCAGTGACAGATCCAGGCGGAAAATTGTATTTGCTTGGTTAATCAATAAATGTCAACTCCCCGAAAATGTACCAATTATTTGTTTACTTTTATTTAAGTACCTAAAGATACAGAGTATACATGCAGAATCCATTTTTGGATTTGGAATTTTGAATAGTGCTTATCTTCTCACGCTAACAGGAATACGTCTCTTTGAGAAATTAACTTATTTTAAGACTTACAGTATGTGGTGCGCGAGCCTGCTCTTGGTGGTGCAGCGCATGCCGCAGTGGTCACACTGCGGGTGGCCGTGCATGTCGCGGTAGTGAGAGAAGAAATCGCGGGGTTTGTTACAACTGTAAAATAATAATATCGTTTATTGCTATACTTGGTCAAGCAAATCTTGTCAGTAGCAAAATCTTGCAGTAGTACAGCTTGGCAAAAAAGAGTAGAAATTGAAAAGTGGCAACACTGTAGTGTCGTCCCTTTTTCTTATATACATTGGTTTGAAAGGGACGACACTACAGTGTTGCCACTTTGTAATTTCTACTGTTTTTTGCCAAGCTGTACACACGATACTCACTCGAACCTCGCCCCGCACTTCTTGCACTCCATCTGCCGGCCGTGCGGGCCGTGCGCGAAGTGCACGTACAGCTGGTTCCTCGCGGGGAACTGTTGGCCACACATCTTGCAGTAGTACACGCACGATACTCACTCGAACCTCGCCCCGCACTTCTTGCACTCCATCTGCCGGCCGTGCGGGCCGTGCGCGAAGTGCACGTACAGCTGGTTCCTCGCGGGGAACTGTTGGCCACACATCTTGCAGTAGTACACGCACGATACTCACTCGAACCTCGCCCCGCACTTCTTGCACTCCATCTGCCGGCCGTGCGGGCCGTGCGCGAAGTGCACGTACAGCTGGTTCCTCGCGGGGAACTGTTGGCCACACATCTTGCAGTAGTACACGCACGATACTCACTCGAACCTCGCCCCGCACTTCTTGCACTCCATCTGCCGGCCGTGCGGGCCGTGCGCGAAGTGCACGTACAGCTGGTTCCTCGCGGGGAACTGTTGGCCACACATCTTGCAGTAGTACACGCACGATACTCACTCGAACCTCGCCCCGCACTTCTTGCACTCCATCTGCCGGCCGTGCGGGCCGTGCGCGAAGTGCACGTACAGCTGGTTCCTCGCGGGGAACTGTTGGCCACACATCTTGCAGTAGTACACGCACGATACTCACTCGAACCTCGCCCCGCACTTCTTGCACTCCATCTGCCGGCCGTGCGGGCCGTGCGCGAAGTGCACGTACAGCTGGTTCCTCGCGGGGAACTGTTGGCCACACATCTTGCAGTAGTACACGCACGATACTCACTCGAACCTCGCCCCGCACTTCTTGCACTCCATCTGCCGGCCGTGCGGGCCGTGCGCGAAGTGCACGTACAGCTGGTTCCTCGCGGGGAACTGTTGGCCACACATCTTGCAGTAGTACACGCACGATACTCACTCGAACCTCGCCCCGCACTTCTTGCACTCCATCTGCCGGCCGTGCGGGCCGTGCGCGAAGTGCACGTACAGCTGGTTCCTCGCGGGGAACTGCTGGTCGCACATCTTGCACGAATACTGCACGAAGTGCTCGTTGATGTGACGCTTCATGAGACGGCGGTACTTGAAACGGCACGCGCATATGTCGCATTCGAATTTGTTTTTCTGAAATTTAGGGAAAGAATTAAAGAAAGTCCCCTGACATGTTAATAGGTAGGATGTTTGGTCCTTTGACAGCATGAATAAATAAATAAATAAATATTAGGGGACATCTTACACAGATCAAACCTAGCCCCAAACTAAGCAAAACTTGTACTATGGGTGCTAGGCGACGATATACATACTTGTATAGCTAAATACATACTTATATACATAGAAAACAACCATGACTCAGGAACAAATATTAGTGTTCATCACACAAATAAATGCCCTTACTGGGATTCGAACCCAGGGCCATCGGCTTAGCAGACAGGGTCACTATCCACAAAGACATATGTAACTTCGTATAAGACGAATAAAGCCTAAGGAAAAAACGTGCCTCGGAATTCAAGTAAAAGTCATTCTCGAATAGGTGGCGCACACACCTTTAGCCCATCCTCGGCTAGATGGCGTGACGACACCGTTTCATATTTAACAATTTTAACACATAGATATCAGTGAATGAACATGGATCAAAATGATATAAAAATTATAAAATTATTTATCCATATATATACATTTTTTGATAACTTTATACGTTTTCATTTTGAGTTTTAGTCGTGTGTCGATAGATGGCAGTAAATTTACAGTGACTACAAAATTTACAATGACAGGACCCCTCTATACTATCTATTCTTTTTGCTATCCACTAGACCAGACCGGTCGTCGAATCTAGTATTTAACTGGATCAGGCATGAGGAGTTGGGGGGAAATGACCGAACGGGAGTCTTATGTATCCTTCAGTAGGAGTAGCAGCGAAAGCGCTATTATTGTTTGTCCTTGTCACAGTCTCACTTTTGTTTATTCCCCACCGTTAATTTATATGCAGAGTTACTGTCGTGGCAAATTATGTAGCCACAGTAACTTTACTGCCATATTTCGAGAGAAGATTAAAACTGTTAGAACACCATTTAACTTTGATCCTTTCTTTCACTGATATGTGTTAACTTGTTAAAAATTAATATTAACGCCATCGTTACCTGAGCGTGTAACAGGGTAAGGTGGCGATCGTAGAACTTCTGCTGTGAGAATCCGGCGTAACAGAGTTGACACTGGAATTTCTTGCTACTTGTGCGTTTCTTTTTCTTCTCGCGCCAGTGCAACACGGTCTCATGGTCTATCTTGACCTGAAATACATGAACAAATACAACTAATGTTACGTGGGGTAAGAGAAACTGTGGGACAAGAGGGACAAAAAAACAACACAACAAACAAATGAACGATGATGAAATGAATGATGATGAATGAATGAATGAAATGAATGAATGATGGAGTGAAAAAAAACAGTAAGAGATAATTAAGATTATTAAATACGAAATTAAATGATAATACTAAAAATAAACCGAATGCATAATTGACTTAAAAATACGTACAAGGAATTTTCTCATACGGTTTCCCGAGCAAAATAAAGTATGTTTCTCTAGCCACCTTAGGTGTAGATAAGTAGTTACAGAATTTGAGTGCTTAATAGACTCAACTCGATCTTTATTCTATCTTAAGTCTATCTATTTAGGTAAAAGGTATTTGTAATATAAACTTGAATAATATTGCCTTTACATAAACATAATTTATTTAAAAAAACTCGTATTTCATGGTTACATTCATATAAAACAAAGACTTGAAATAAAATTATATAAGTAGTCCGACAAGAAGTTGTAGAAAATTATTGAGGGCGCCACTTCCTACGTAACTAGGGTTACCAGATGACAGGAATTTTCCTGACATGTCAGGAATTTTGGCCTTTTGTCAGGAATGGGGGCGGAACACGAAAATGTCAGGAATTTTTAGACTTATTTATTTACTTAAATTAATCTAAAAACATTGTAAAAAAAAAATGAGATCCACTCAACGTTGTTATCAATAGCTTCGTAATTATTAATTAACAAATCTTTACTCAAGCATACATACATAGATGTAATGTAATAATACAATTGCACTTTTAGGGTCGTGTACCGCGTTGACGTGGCTATCGGCTCAATCGGGTGGCCATCGCTAACGGCTCTAGACCCCCCGGTCGTCGTAAAAAATATGAATGTCAGGAAAAATATTCGGAAATCAGGAATTTTGTCAGGAAATTCTAAATTTGTATCTGGCTGTCCCGTATCCTGCTTAGGGTTGAAGCACACCTATTTCGCATGATGGCATGGAATCCATCTATTCAATGTTTATATCAATCAGCAGTCAAACTTCATTGCCAATATTGTATATTTTTCTCATACACGAACATTATCTTTAATTTCCATTTGGTACATAAGAAAATATTTTAAACAACACTAATAACTAATACAAAAAAAAAACATTAAAAGTATCTATAAACTAAACATATTAAAACTAAACTAACATTAAAATAAAACTAATTAAAAATGACTTATTTTTCTCTACTTACTATATCATAATAATTCCTCTTATCCGGTATATCATCCAAAATAATAGTTCTATATTTCTGGTTCAACTCTGCCCGTCTCTTCCTTGGACGATCCACCTTTTTCTTTGTATTTTTGTCCAGCAAATCAATAGGAACTAATACTTCATCTAATTCTGTTATCTCATGATTATCATCAAAGCCTTCAAAGCCATCAATTTCATTTTTAACTTCCGCTTTGATTGCATCCAATTTTATATCATAAATATCATTATTTTTTATTACAATTTTGTTATACAAATCTTCGCTAGGTTCCTGCTTCACAGCAGGCACTTCTATTTCAGTTGCCGGAGTTATATTATTTTTTTCGTCTTCATATATTATTACTTGATAATCATCAATTTTCTTCGATGCAGTTAGGTTTGATAGGGAGTGCTGTGGCTGTAAATGTGTAAAAAGTATTTATTTATTTAGCCTTTATTGCACAATACAAGAAAGTACAAATGGCGGACTTAATGCCATAAGGCATTCTCTACCAGTCAACTTACAATTGGTGCAGAAAAGAAAATCAGTACAGAGAGATAAGTCACTATCTAAATACTACTTATTATTATCAATATACATACACAAATACATAGTATAAGTATCATTTATACTCTAAATTATAATTAGATTCCAAAAAAAGTAAGACAATGTTGCCACTTTTTACTAGCGCGTCTTGTATTTATGTAAAAATAAGTAAATAAAAGTACTTTTTTAAAATCGTAGGCGTAAAATTACTAATAAATAAACTATCTTAGCGTATTTATTTATAAAAAGGAATTTACTATTTTACAAACAAATTATTGCAGTGGCAACATTTTTTGGAATCTAATTATGATTTAGAGTTTAAGCTGCCCTCTCTCTCGATAGGCTCATAAAATGGTACCATTTGGGGAACTTTTGTGCTTGGGTAACATATATGGAATATTATGGAATGGGCCTAGATTTCGACCAAGATAAGTCTGCAACGATTTTAATAGCACATGCAGTGCAAATGTTATTTTAATCATCAAACATCTATGAAATTATGATCTCTAAATAACACTTTCACTGCGTGCGCTATCAAAATCGTTGCAGACTTGTCTTGGTCTAAGTCTATTATGTGATCATGTAACGTACACTTACCAAAGATTTATTGCTTAAAAGTTTCTGGGCTTGAGTTATCTTCATACGGAACGTCTGGATGTTTTTCAAGATTTGGTGGCATTCCCAACACATCATCAACTTCTTAGTCTGAAAAAGTATATAATGACTTATGAAATACAAATCTCGGATCCCAGTCTAAAATTATTTTGTACAGGTACGACAACAGTGTGTGTAGAGATCGAACAAATTAATAAATCTTACAGGAATACGTTTTGGTGGCGATTATTGATTTTTTACGTAGTTTTTTTTATAGCAGTGGATGATAACTTACTGTATGGTTTGATTTCTTCAACAGCAGTCGATTGTATAGTTTAGCGTGATCCTCAATTATATTTAACCGTCTTCCAACAGAAAGACAGCCATGACAACACTTTTTTGATGCCATTGTTGACTATTTAAATAATTACAATAATATTTGATGAAGTCGAATCTACAGTGTTGGCTCTCTGACAAGCAAATCTATAGCTGTCAAATGTGAATCCAAGATGGCAGCGCAGTTACGTTAGTTTGAGGCAATGTTTTAACCGTTGTAATGATGCGATATATAAGTCGAAGGTTTATCTGTGGACTTGATGGTTTTTGACATTGACAGATGGCGTGATGACGAAAATATCAAAATACTATGTTTTTGAGTTGGTTTTGTAGATATTTTACCAAAATGAGTGATAATACTAGCAATTTTTACATAAAATTCATTTGTGTAACATATTTAAGTCAAGACTGTAAGCCATTAGTTATGAGCGAGTAATAAACTGCGCGAAATTATTGCTAAGGACCCATGAGAATGACCTATGTTAAGTTTACAACGTATTATGTTCTTTTCTAGGGTTCCGTACCTAAAGGGTAAAAATGGGACCCTATTACTAAGACTCCACTATCAGTCTGTCTGTCACCAAGCTGTATCTCATGAACCGTGATAGCTAGACCACAGATCATAATAATACTAGGCCAAGGTGTACTGTACGGTGTAATAATGTAGGGGAAGATGGGGAGGATTCGTACACCGCACCGGGAGGCTACAAGCCAAAACACTAACTTTACATTTTGACCTGTTTTCCTCCCTTGGATAGAAGGTTAGGTCAGATTTAGATGTCACTTGCTTTCATAAAAAGTAGTGCCTGTGCCAATAGTTGGGATTAGGCTACCGAGTGGACCCCAGGCGCACCAAAAACTAGGAAGTAGCAACTTAGAAGCTTTTAGAAAACAAAACCCAATCTATTTTAACACATTCTGTGCCGAAAACCCGACTATCGGGTATTTTATTATGATTTCGTTCCAATGCAGGACGACCCAATAGTCGGAATCATGGAACTACTGCTTTATATGACGAAATTGTTGTGGCCTTTAGGTATTTGGATCAAAATCCTTTTTGTTGTCTTGTTTTTTCTCCCCAAAAAATATGACGGAGTGGAGCTTTTTGTTTTAGTATAATTTAGTTTTTAATTTTTCTCAAGTAAAATATAATCTACAGCTAGAAAGACATGCGAGAGCACTCTCTCTCTCTCTCTCTCTATCTTTAGCCTTTTTCTACCCTTCGGGTGTAGGCCTCCTTCATTTTACGCCATTCGTCATGGTCCTGTGCAACCTGGAGCCACTTCTTCTCTGCAGTCCTTTTGATGTCGTCGTCCCAACGCATCTTGGGTTTACTTTGAGGACGCTCTTCCCCCCTTGGTCGCCACTCGAGTAGTTGTTTACTCCACAAATCGGTCTTTCGTGCTATATGACCAGCCCATTCTCACTTTTTTTATTTATTCGATAAAAGACAGAAATACAAGCGTGACAGAGTGGTCAGAAACAAGACAACTAAAAGAATTTTGACCCATTTGAGTCATTAAATTCATTAAAATATACATCATACACTCCATTACACTGTTTTATTGAAAAACTGATCAATATCTATCTAGACTGCTCCTTTTTCCTCTTCCACTTGTTTTTCCTCCTCCACTCCTTTTTCCACTTTTTCTTCCTCTCCCTTTTTCGTTTTTATATTTTTCCACTTCATCTTGAGATGTTTGAGTCTGTTGTGGTTATAAAGCGCTGCGGAGTATGAGAATGTAGCGGGGCAGAGCTTGCACTGGAACGGCCGGATTCCTTGGTGGACCAGCAAATGCTCTTTCAGAGTTTTTGTGACCTGATAACAATGGCAGAAGGAATATACAGGTTGTAATCGTTAAGTGTAGCCAGGCTGTAATTCCGTAAATATAACAGATATCAGAAAACTTCAAATTGATATCGAAAGTGCGTTATCCAATGAGTAAAATTACATTAATAACTTTTTTTAAATAAAAGCAGAAATATCCCATTTATTTTACACAACTGACGATGACTACTTGGCCATTATTTTTGGCTGCTATTTAACTGATCACCAGATTTAGTAAATTTTATTTCTGTATCAGTCGCAGTTCTAACCTAACCTAACCCACTTTTCTAGTAGCATTTTGTTTCTGTAAGGGTCGCAGTTCAAACCTAACCTAACCCACTTTTCTAGTAGCATTTCTTTTCTGCAAGGGTCGCAGTTCAAACCTAACCTAACCCACTTTTCTAGTAGCATTTCGTTTCTGTATGGGTCGCAGTTCAAACCTAACCTAACCCACTTTTCTACATAGTAGCATTTATTTTCTGTAAGGGTCGCAGTTCAAACCTAACCTAACCCACTTTTCTAGTAGCGTTTCGTATCTGTATGGGTAGCAGTTGAAACTTAACCTAACCTACTTTTCTAGTACCATTTCGTTTCTGTAAGGGTCGCGGTGCTAACCTAACCTAACCCACTTAACTGATAGCAGTTTAACTTACTTTTCTAGTAGCATAACGAAATGCTACTAGAAAAGTAGATTAGGTTAGGTAGGTATGCGGTGCGGGCTACGGGGGGTTGAGCGGGAGGGGCTAGTAATTTTGGCATCAGTTTACTTTATTTGGTAATATGTATAAATTTTTTGGTAATCATAGTGGTTTATTTAGGTGAAAATATCGCATTAATTTGGTCTTCAAGATTTGGTGATCATTAATGATTTTTGGTGATCATTCAATATATTTGGTATTTGAATACAATTTGAAGTGCAGTCGTAATTAAAGTGGTGGTACTTTTGTATTTTTAGGCCTTATTTTTTTGGTGTTCAGTAATTTTTTTTGGTAAGCATGATTTTTTTATTTAGGGTACCAAAGTATTTTTTGGTGGTCATTATATTTGTAGCCATTATTTTTATACATAGCAGCAGCCATCGAATTGACTCCGAAGCTCGGGAGACGCTATAGTTCGTTTTTTTAGCATTAGAAAAAAGGTAAACAATCTCGACGTGTCTTTTTATTGAAAAAGTGAAAAATGAATTGTATACGATTATTTACTTTTGCTCTCATAAGTAATAGTTACTGATTTTAAAAAAGCGTTATTCAAGTCAAGATCGCGTAGTCTTTTTCTAATGCTAAAAAAACGAACTATAGTAGTATACCCTATAATGGACGTGGAACCGGTAATGGGACAAAAAACCACATATCCTCTAAAATAGGTATCTAAACACTGGCTATATTTTATCATAAATAAGAGATACTTAAATAAAAACAATAAAGACAATAGAAAATAGAAGAGGAGAACTAATTGGACATCTGCTACGACACGACATGTTCCTAAAGAACATCATAGAAGGAAAAATAGAGGGAAAGAGAGGAAGAGGAAGACCGAGAATCAATTATTTCAACCAAATAAAAGAAAAGGTTCAGGTCGTGTCATACCAGAAGGTTAAGGAGTTGGCAGAGGACCGGACGAGTTGGAGATAGCTCCACCGACAAGAGCACAGCTCTTAAATATAAAGAAGAGAAGAGAAGAGAAGAGATACTTACCGTGAATGACTTCCCGCAGAGGTGACAGACGTGCGGACGGCGTTTGGGGGCATGTTCGTGCGTGACTGCGACGTGACGCCGCAGCTGTGACGCCTTCGCGTACTGCTTGCCGCACGTCGTACATTTGTGCTGTTTCTGTAACAATAGCAACCCTTTAGGGCCACCTCACACTAGCGTCTCTCGAGCGTCGGCGTGTAGTCAACTCTATGCATAGAAGGTAGCATCCTATAGAAGTGGTATACGCGTGCCTCCGTTAGGGACAAAACATACGCAATGCTACAATATTAAAAACACGTTTTAACATTCCTGACAATATACCAAAAACAATCAACGGAATTCGGTCGGGTTATTTGTTGCCCACCATAAACCATACTAAATTTATGGTGGGGAACAAACAAAACGTGAGACTGTGACAAGGACAAGCAATAATACCGCTTTCTCTGCTACTCCTACTGAAAGTTCCATAAGTGCATCTCGTTCAGTCATTTGGCCCCTCCCCCGTTTCATCTCTATATTATTGTACCTCTATGACTCTATGGCTGCTGCTCGACGCAACGTCGTCAACGCAGAGACGCCATTTTTCATAGCGCTGAGTAGACGCTGCCGCTCAAAAGACGCTAGTGTGGGGTGGCACTTAAAACGCAAAAAATTGCCGAAGTAAGTTCATGCCTCCGCGAAGCTTGACTAATGATAATGATTCTAGTTAGGAAAAAATGCAAAAAGAGGGTCAAACGTTATGATAATAGGGGATATTACTGCAATGTTCTGCCGTCAGAGTGCAGCACTACCGACTCAGTAAATTCATAGACTAACTTATACATACTGTGGCTTAAACTGTTTTTTTGACAAGTTTTCACAGACAATAAAATATGACATTGATGCATCAAGGTGTTTTGTTAACAAGGGCCTACCGGTAAACGCGAAAATCGAAATTTAGTTATCTGCCTCCTTATCGCTCGAATATGCAAGAGTGATAGAGAGATTAGATAACGAAATTTCGATTTTCTTGTTTCGCGGTAAGCCATGTGATTGACGTGACGTGTGATGTGTCAATGTGGTTTGTTTACTGTATGTGCCACAAAGGTGCCACCTACGCAGAGCTTTGCCTAATATTCCCTATTAAATTCACAGTATTACATATTAAGACCCACCCCACACTAGCGTCTCTCGAGCGTCGTAGTCTAGTCAGCGCTATGGAATATAACGTCGCTGCGCAGTTGGTTGGTTGGTTCTACAGTGAACTAAACTAAGAAAAAATACCTACCATGGTATAATAATATACTCCGCCTGGTACTCCATTCCCGTCTTTTCTAGGTCACCTAACTGACACGGGCTTACGTCATCATGCGACAGCGCTATATGATAATATGCGATAGCGCTATATATAGCGGCCATGTTGTTGTGACGTAGCCCCGTGTCACTCTGGGAATGGAAGACCATGTTTTATTAGACTATGATACCTACCACATGAGTAGATACTTTTTCTCGGTTTCGTTAAACATAAATCTTCACTCCGCACTTCAAAATAGCGAGTCTATTTTACGAAATTTTGGAGCGCGTGGCTTTGACCGGTCGGATAGAAAATTTCAAAAAAATACACGTGAGGTTATGTCAATGTGGGGGAGGGGGGTAGCCAAAAACCTCCCCAAATATCACCAAGGGGGACATGGGGGTCAAAAAGTAAATAAATAATAAATAAGTAAATTAATAATAAATAAATAAATATAATATATAAATAACTCAGGAACAAATATTTGTGATAAAACACACAAATTAATGCCCTTACCAGGATTCGAACCCGGGACCTCCTGCTTCGTGGGCAGAGTCACTACCGACTAGGCTAGGAGGCCGGAGGCCTAGTAGCCGAAAATACCTCGCGTGATTTCTGCACAACCCCCAAACATCAAAGGCGTCGGTCCAGTGTTACTTTTTACACTGTGGTACCTTGTTGAGATGCACGACGTCGATGTGCAACTGCCGCCGCCTCTCGCTCGGGAACCTTCTATTGCACGTGTCACACACGAACCTGCAACAATCGAAATTGAACTTACTTTCATGGCAGTTAAGGTTCATTATTAACTGAGCTAGAGAGAATATATCCGTTTCAGAGGTATTGTCAAGTGACAATAGATGTACCTAGCACCGACCGGAAAGTCTTATGACGTTTGACTTTCCGGTCGGTGCTGCATCTACTGTCACTTGACAGGGTGGGGTACAGTGGCTCACGTGTATTGCTCCCGCGGTGTGTGCTTGAGACCCAATAGGTGCTGCTTGAGAGCGCTGCGTGAGGGGAGTAGGGTACAGTGGCTCACGTGTATTGCTCCCGCGGTGTGTGCTTGAGACCCAATAGGTGCTACTTCAGAGCGCTGCGTGAGGGGAGTAGGGTACAGTGGCTCACGTGTATTGCTCCCGCGGTGTGTGCTTGAGACCCAATAGGTGCTGCTTGAGAGCGCTGCGTGAGGGAAGTAGGGTACAGTGGCTCACGTGTATTGCTCCCGCGGTGTGTGCTTGAGACCCAATAGGTGCTACTTCAGAGCGCTGCGTGAGGGGAGTAGGGTACAGTGGCTCACGTGTATTGCTCCCGCGGTGTGTGCTTGAGACCCAATAGGTGCTGCTTGAGAGCGCTGCGTGAGGGAAGTAGGGTACAGTGGCTCACGTGTATTGCTCCCGCGGTGTGTGCTTGAGACCCAATAGGTGCTACTTCAGAGCGCTGCGTGAGGGGAGTAGGGTACAGTGGCTCACGTGTATTGCTCCCGCGGTGTGTGCTTGAGACCCAATAGGTGCTGCTTGAGAGCGCTGCGTGAGGGAAGTAGGGTACAGTGGCTCACGTGTATTGCTCCCGCGGTGTGTGCTTGAGACCCAATAGGTGCTACTTCAGAGCGCTGCGTGAGGGGAGTAGGGTACAGTGGCTCACGTGTATTGCTCCCGCGGTGTGTGCTTGAGACCCAATAGGTGCTACTTCAGAGCGCTGCGTGAGGGGAGTAGGGTACAGTGGCTCACGTGTATTGCTCCCGCGGTGTGTGCTTGAGACCCAATAGGTGCTGCTTGAGAGCGCTGTGTGAGGGGAGTAGGGTACAGTGGCTCACGTGTATTGCTCCCGCGGTGTGTGCTTGAGACCCAATAGGTGCTGCTTGAGAGCGCTGCGTGAGGGGAGTAGGGTACAGTGGCTCACGTGTATTGCTCCCGCGGTGTGTGCTTGAGACCCAATAGGTGCTACTTCAGAGCGCTGCGTGAGGGGAGTAGGGTACAGTGGCTCACGTGTATTGCTCCCGCGGTGTGTGCTTGAGACCCAATAGGTGCTACTTCAGAGCGCTGCGTGAGGGGAGTAGGGTACAGTGGCTCACGTGTATTGCTCCCGCGGTGTGTGCTTGAGACCCAATAAGTGCTGCTTGAGAGCGCTGCGTGAGGGGAGTAGGGTACAGTGGCCCACGTGTATTGCTCCCGCGGTGTGTGCTTGAGACCCAATAGGTGCTACTTCAGAGCGCTGCGTGAGGGGAGTAGGGTACAGTGGCTCACGTGTATTGCTCCCGCGGTGTGTGCTTGAGACCCAATAGGTGCTGCTTGAGAGCGCTACGTGAGGGGAGTAGGGTACAGTGGCTCACATGTATTGCTCCCGCGGTGTGTGCTTGAGACCCAATAGGTGCTGCTTGAGAGCGCTGCGTGAGGGGAGTAGGGTACAGTGGCTCACGTGTATTGCTCCCGCGGTGTGTGCTTGAGACCCAATAGGTGCTGCTTGAGAGTGCTGTGTGAGGAGAACTGTACTTCGCACTGCTTGCAATATAAATCCGGGTTCAAGTCATCCACAGTATTTATTTCCTATAACAATTAGATATGCGACGGATAGTTGTTTGGCCGGATACCGGATGTTCGGTCAGTAGCCAGTAGGTCACTATCCGGTATCCGGCCGGATGTTAAAATAACGGCCAGATAGGCCGGATACCGGATAGTAACCGAATATATCCGGTGTTACTCTAATAACAAATAACAATAGGCTGATTCAGTGTTGCCACATCAAGTATATTACCTATAGTGCGACATAAAATAGTAGAAATTAAATAAATAGGAATTAAAAAGATTTCATACTATATTGTTGCCATGTTTAAGCATTTTACGTCAAAAATGTGACAGTTAGGACGTGACGTAGGAAGTGGCGCCCTCAATAATTTGATTTTCCGTTATAATAAACAAGTTTAGTTGGTATTTTTATGAATTTTATGTCCCAATAAAGTAACCATTCATTATACTGCCCTCCTAAGCCGAATAGTGCTATCTCAAAAACGAATGATTTTGAAAATGGAATTCTCAGTTATATAAACTAAAGTATAAGTTAGCAATGAATTTTCTTTTGAGATAGCTCTATTTGGCTTACCAGGGCAGTATAATGTACCTCTTAAAAAAAATGTTTTACCTTTATAATAAATAATAAACAATATGTAAGTACCTTACTATGTTTGTTCTTGTGGTGCCACTTGAGGACGACATCGTTGCGACAAACTTTCCCGCAAATATTGCATGCGACAGGCTTGGCTTCACCGTGGATCCTGAAATGAAACCCTTTTCAATATCAGGGGACATCAGGGGGCATCTCACACAGATCAACCTAGGCCCAAACTAAGCAAAGCTTTTAATATGGGTTGCTAGGCGACGATATACATACTTATATACATAGATAAGTATATACTTATATACATAGAAAACACCCATGACTCAGGAACAAAAATTTGTGTTCACCACACAAATAAATGCCCTTACCGGGATTCGAACCCAGGACCATGGGCTTATAAAAATTATGTACTCTTTTCAATGGGTGGCTAAAAAATAAGTGCATTCCCGTTGCCAGGGAGGTTTTGGGATTATACTGGGCAACTTTTACTATGGGACCAACCCTGAAATCGCGAAAAACAATTTGTCTGTTTCATAAATTTTGGCTGGTCCCTTTTCTTTCTAGTAATTAAGTATGTATAGTAAAATTTGCACGCCATAAGTCGGCAGAATTGTGCTGGACTTATATTTCTATGTAACATCTGTGTTAACCATGATTCTAGCAAATAAATTACAAATTCTGTGGAAGGGTAAATTATTTTTACGCGATTGCGGGGTTGGTCCCATACTAAAAGTTGCTCAGTCCCAAAACCCCTGCCTCCCTGGAAACACTTATATTTCACATTTTACTTCATACTTCCTTCCGACATCCGATATCAGATAGGACAATGTGAAAACGTTCGTTATATAGTCCGTAGATTCGTAACAGGCCCCGAACTGCTAATTCTTTGTCTATTGTTAAGAAAAACCACACTTGCTACTTACCTGCAAAAAAGGGTCTTAATTATTCTATTTGGCACCTGAGCGCGGGCTAGTCCAACGCTCAAAAAAACAGTGTAGGTGCGCTCTCCGATAACGCGCCTTCGTTATGCATCTCGATGACACATTTTAGACTGGTTCGACTCGCCAGCACTCAGTAACCATAGAGAATTACACGACCCTTTTTTTACAGGTAGAGGCACGTGCGGTTTTACTTAACAATAGACAAAGGATTAGCGGCTCGGGGCCAGTTACAAATCTACAGACTATACATCAAACTCTAACAAAATCTGTCAAGTTTGTTTAAACATTAAGTTTGTTTGTCGTATGTAAACATTGTAAACAGTTTGCTAATCCGCGAAAAGATAACGTGCTAGTCAATCAGTGCTAACCCGTTATACTTACTTGCGTATTTTTACATGCAATTAATATTCCCTCACTCCCACCGCAAAAATAAATACGCAAATAAATATAACAAACCACCACCAAAAGAATAATCCTCGACACGTGTTTCGCCTCTCTACGAGGCATCCTCAGGAGTTGTTGACGGTCTGACGCCCGGCAACGGCCGTCAGACCGGATTCGCGCCGTTTTCGCGGATTAGCAAAGTAATATTTTCGTTTTAATTAATATGGATTTCCGCAAAGTAACGCCTGATTCTATTCACTATTGTAAACACATTATTTGCTATTCGTATTGAACTCCATTGTATTATTGTAATGCTTACATAGATATATTAGAAGCGCTGGTGGCCTAGCGGTAAGAGCGTGCGACTTGCAATCCGGAGGTCGCAGGTTCAAACCCCGGCTCGTACCAATGAGTTTTTCGGAACTTATGTACGAAATATCATTCGATATTTACCAGTCGCTTTTGGAAAACATCGTGATGAAACCGGACTAATCTCTATAAAGCCTAGTTTCCCCTCTGGGTTGGAAGGTCAGATGGCAGTCGCTTTGGTAAAAACTAGTGCCTACGTTAATTCATGGGATTAGTTGTCAAGCGGACCCCAGGCTCCCATGAGCCGTGGCGAAATGCCGGGATAACGCGGCAGAGGAGATGTATTAAACACATTATATTCTATTTGTATTGAACTCCATTATATTACTGTAAATGCTTACATAGATATATGTAATTTAAGGCCGTGTTTATCCTTCAAGGACTTGTGGCAGTGTGGGCAGGACACGCGCGGTCCCGCCTTCCTCTTATACTTCTTCTTTTTAGCCCTGAAAATTAATAGATTGTGTCACAAGAGAGTAAAATGACATAACTTTTTTTTAAACATGCAGATACGTCTGCGAGCGATATTCCAAACTTTATATTAAAGGAAAATATTGAAAAATTACGCTTCCGGCAGGACTTTTTTGGCATTTTTTCCTTTAATATAAAATTTGTAAAATTACATAATTTACGGCGATGGAGTATATTGAATACTGAACTAAGCGAAGGATTCTACACTATACTATACTATAGAATCTCGAGCGTAGCGAGGCATTTAAAAAAGAATCCTAAGCGTAGTGAGGGATTCAAGTGTTAACGCCCAAGGTGGAAATAGTTCTGCTACCATGTGACACATACTACTTTTCACATCACCTTTGAGGAAATTATTATGTTTCAAAATATTATTTAACCTAAAAAATATAACCTAACCTAGAACAGAAAAGTGCCATTTTGATCCCTCCTGGCGGGCAAGAAAAAACCCTTTTTCGAATAGGTGATGTGAAATAGTTAATTTTGCGTTGCAATTTTGCCTCGTTTGCAAATTGCGACAATATGCGGAGTCAAAGCCTTTTCCTTACTGCACACATTGCTGGACTCTAGTGTAATTAATTTTTCTGTCTGTGTGTATATAATTTCTCAGCTGTCTTTGCATAATTATTATTATTCTTTACTTATTTTTGATCATAAGTTAGGTTGTTTATAAAATGAATATAAAAGTAATATACAAAAGCATATAAAAAACAATAAAAAATACATATAAACACATTATACAAAAACCTAACCTAGGGTGCCGCCAGCAGCGGGGCTTGGCCCAAGCTGCCGGTGGTCAGGGCCGCAGAGTGAGGAACCGACGTACTATACGCGCCGTGTCCAAAATTACATAATTATTATTGTTATCCTTTTCTTTTACTTTGTTTTTCATATTTTTGTCCTGTGTATGTGTGCTTTATCGAATAAATGACTTTCTATTCTATATTCTATTCTAATTTCACGAAAAAGGGCTTTTTTTTTGTAAAGTGGCAGCTTGCAAAATTTGGCCAATACAAACATACAATAGCAAGTTAAATAAAATCTTGTAAAGCGCTGGAAGCCACCAGCAACATGCTGAGATGGGGCCATTTCGTGGCACTTTAATCTTATTTTGTGTTTTCTTTTATACAGGGTGGAAAGGCACGACGATCCTTTCCGGAAATGGGAGATAGTTTAGCCTAAGCTCTATATTTTCTCCATAGAAACTATGTTAATATGGGCAACCGTTTCTAAATTATGACCTTTTAAACATCCACGCAAAAAACTACTTTGTTCTAACCCTAACAGGTGACAGGGTCAATGAACTTACTTGTAAACAATCAGTATTCGACAGGAAATTATGCTAATTTGTTGCCATCTAACCATTTTTAGGTCTGCTTACAGCACGGTAAGAATCATTGCAGGATTTTCGCTTTCTTAGTGGTTCCACTTGTTCAATACTTGAATGAAATAGTTATGTTATTCCTTAATATTAATAATACTAACCACAACATTGTTTACAACGACAGTTCAAATGGTGACATTGACAACCACTCAAAAGTACGCAATCGTCTTATAAATATCTCTGGTTTCCTTGACTGATAAAAAGGTTTTAGTTTCTTAACACGTTTCACAAAATTATTTTCGAATAATTGGAAACTATCTAAAATAATTAAAAATAACAAGTAGGTTGTGTTAGTTGCACCAAATGAACTTGCAAAAATTAAATACTAAGAATAAACCAAGAATAAATACTTCTTCAATACCAAACTAACAAACCTTCTTGCGTGGTAGGAAATAGACAAGACGTCTGATGTTTGAAATTAAATTTTCATTGAACTATACTTATTGAATGTCATATTCTTCAAATAAAAATGTTAGATGCTCGTGGCTATTTAAATTTGTGGGGCTGTGTAAAAGATATGGTGTACCAAACCAAACGGAATGTGAAACTGCGGACGAAATGAGACAAAGGCTAATTGGTGCTTTCTGCGGAGGATAAATGACGAAGAGCATACACTATATCGCATGTGCATCGACATACTCGGGTACGGGCTGCGGCGGCGTTGTAATACACGGAGGTACATTTGAACACCGTATGTGAAAAGAAGATAGTATTAAATATTGGAAAAAAGTAATTATCTAAGAAAGTAATAAAATTGTTTGTAATATTTTTGCATGCATTTGATTTATTTGACATTTATGCGTCATTCATACATCATTGCGATACTGTCAACGATCGGAAAAAAGTGTAAAGTCCCGAGCTTTCCCGACGGAGATCCTTAATCTAGCCGTCATGTGCACATGCTATAGGGTTATCACCACAGTTAAAAAGAAGTATTTTTGCAATTTTTATTTTTTACTCATTTAACGATTCTTACCATTACCAATAGTCTCTGTATCACTTAAACGACCTAATACTTCCGGGAAGGATCGTCGTGCCTTTCCACCCTGTATAATGTATTAAATTGTACCGATTGTTTGTGCTTACGAATAAATCAATTCTATTCTATTCTATTCTAAAATAAAACAACTCACCGTTCTCTCTCCAACTTGTACTAATCAAGAGCGCGCGCAAACCCAGGGAATAATTCAAATCCACCCGCCCCTGCCTGAAACCACAGAATAAATAATAGTACTACCGTACAGAAAGGACACTTCCTACAAAACCGAAGTTTGACTGCGATTCGGGGACGAACCAATGCTGTCCCTCAACTCTGTATCTTTAGGTATTTAAATAAAAGTAAACAAATAATCAGTTAATTTTCGGGTAGTTATAATATAACATTTATTGATTAACCAACCATATACAAAACCGCCTGGATCAGTCACTGAACGACCTGACTTTATCCTACATTATTCGATAGCGTAATGTTTTCATCTACCCTCAACTGGCTTAAGGAGCCATTTGAGGGCAGATTTTGTTTACTCTTTTTTAAATACCTAAAGATACAGTCTATAATGTATGGCACTATCCCTTACGGCGATTTAGGGTTGTCAAAATTCAAGTCATTATCTGTGGTCGTGCACGCAAAGGGACGTCAAGTTCTACCAAAAATTGCTCCGAGCAATGCTGAGCCGAACGGAGCCGAGAATGCCCGAAAGGAGTGTCTCCCCACTGACGATACGCACACAATTTGTGGCTTTCCACCACAGAAGGGTCCTTATGTTTTAAGTGCAATAAGGACCTTTTTATCTGAAATAGCTAGCCTGTTGCTAGCCCTTAACATGCTAGCAACGAGAATTTAGTATAGAGGCGTATTGTCAAACTAAATTTTGTAGTCACAGTAAATTTACTGCCATCTTTCGACACAGGATTAAAACTTTTAGAACGCCATATGACTTTGATCTTTGTTCTTTCACTGATATGTGTTAAAATTGTAAAATATCAAACGGTGTCGCCATCTACACGAGTATATTTATTGGATAATCCATTATATTCTGTAAATGAATATATGGAAATGACATGTAACACAATAAACTGAATGTAATTAATTTTTCTTTGACCTATATTTCATTTTTATTTTAATTTGACGATCATTATGACATATCCATGCTTACTGTATTGACATTGTTTTTACATTTTATATTGTTTGACATTGTTAAAAAATTTAGTTAATTAATTGATTGCTTATAATAGTTATAATGGTTTTTAAATTGTGTACTTATTGCTTGACATTTGTATAATTATAATCAATTCTTATTTTCCTACTTGACGATCATAATATAAATTCGTATAGATTAGTGTAAAATAATTTATATTGTAATTTCATATTATGAAATAAATAAATCTAAATCTAAATCTATAGGCCAAAGGTATGGCGCCATCTTTTCGAGCATATTTTTTTCTTGATTTTCGGAGGCACGTTTTTTTCTCAGACTTTATTTATCTTATACGGTACGGAGTTATACAGGGTGGCTAAAAATAACTGCATTCCCGTTTTGGGATTATACTGAACACCGAAATTGCGAAAATAAAATTTACCAGCCAAAATGTATGACACAGCCAAATTTCTTTTTTCGCGATTTCGGTGTTAGTCCTATAGTGAAAATTACTCAGTATAATCCCAAGATCTCCCTGGCAACGGGAATGCAGTTATTTTTAAGCCACCCTGTATAGGTATATCTTTGATGCTAGCATGCGTGTTTACCTCAAAACTATCTCGTTTCGGCACTTTAGCTGCATTTTCCGCTATCATTCCCTTTGATATCGGACGCGTTATTGTGGCCACTTTTGCTGACGGTGGAACTTTTGCTGACCCTACATTCTTTGGTGGTACTATTATTACAACTTTTTTTATTTGTGGTTTTGGTTCCGGCTGAAAATATAAGTATAAAATGTTGTTTCAAAGAAAAATGTATAAGGTGTTACTTTATTAGTTGCTGATATTTTAACAGATGATAGTACTCGCTTCCTGGAGTATATTAAGTATGAAACATTATAGCTTTTACGCATAGTCTAATAAAACATGGTCTACTCTTCCCAGAGTGACACAAGCCTACGTCACAATAAGATTACCACTTTATATAGCGCTATCGCATATTATCATATAGCGCTGTCGCATGATGACGTAGGCTTGTGTCAGTCACGTGACCACGAAAAGACGGGAAGAGAGTACCAGGCGGAGTATATTATTATACCATGGCTTTTACGATGATTTTTTTGTGGAATAACAGGAACGCGTATTTGGCAGTCTGACGGCCTGACCGCGACATTGCGCGACTGGCTTCGGCTAAGGCGACAACCATAGGTTTTAGCGAGACAGCGATTGGACCTTTCCTTCCTATTGTTTTTGCCTTAGCGGAAGCCAGTCGCGCAATGTCGTGGCCAGACCGTTAGGGTTACAGGCTACAACTTACCTTTTTCGAAAACACTCTAACTTGACTATTTGAAGCATTTTGTGAAATAACCGGTAGTTTCTTTATTACATTTTGTGGAATAACCGGTACTTTCTTTATTACATTTTGCGATACAGGTACAGAAATAACTTTAATCGGTCTTAATATATTTTGTGACAGTGATGTAGATTCTCTTAATGGATCGGTAGACTCTTTCATGCCCAGGCGGGTTGTATCCGGATCCTGATGGCTGTCAGCATCACAACTCATGGTAGAATCTCTTTGGGAGTCATCTGTCTCAATTTTGATATTTACTTCTTTGTGCAGAAAGTTTCTCTGAAAAAAAGGGATGAATTGATCAGGTTCATATTGTTGATTTTTATAACATTTTATCAAAAACAATCTTGTATTGAAACTACATACATATATAAATGCAATATTTCACCGATAAAATCGCAATTTTCTTGTTTTCCATACTTCAAGATGCCTTCTCAGTGACCGTGACATCAAAAACATAGCTAAGAACAACCGCAACCGTACAAAAAAACCGGCATCGAAATCGGTCCATCCGTTGGAGAGCTACGATGCCACAGACAGACATT
The DNA here is from genome assembly GCF_910591565.1 of Cydia splendana. Classification (NCBI taxonomy): domain Eukaryota; kingdom Metazoa; phylum Arthropoda; class Insecta; order Lepidoptera; family Tortricidae; genus Cydia; species Cydia splendana. The sequence goes on from NC_085983.1 coordinate 9,857,690, forward strand.
GGCGTCAAACATATAAAACCCCTCTTTTTGCGTCAGGGGTTAAAAATGGTCTAAGAAAAGTGTGAAAAATCAACTCACCTCTTCAGGTGCCAAAGAGCCCTCCAGATTGGTTGTGGGGTCAATTCCTGGTTCAATTTTGATTGTGACTGGCTCCGGTTTTGCTTCTAGAACCTAAAACAAAGTTGCTCATTTTATTATACCAATAATATTTGGGGTACAATCTGACAAAGATCAACTTAGCCGCAAACTAAGCAAAGCTTGTACTATGGGTGCTACTGCTAGGCGATGATATACATACATGTATATGTCGTAAGATCAGGCAGATCGTAATGTTCCTGTGTAATGTTTTGACGATAGTCACATTAACTCAATAGATAGGTAGGATAGGTTCGTTAGGTTGCTTCAGATGCCCGAAGGGCTCTGTCGACTCAGGGAAGGAGTCATAGATTTTCACGTTTCACGATATGCCTAGGAATTTCACGATATGCCTGATCTTATTACGATCGGCCGCCGACATATAGGTCAATCACGTCCCTTAGCCATGACGTTACGACAAGGAAGAAGACATAGATATCATACTAATATACATAGAAAAAACCCATGACTCAGGAACAAGTAGTTGTGTTCATCACACAAATAATAGTTATTTGTTTTACAAGGGGGCAAAGTTGTTGTTTAACCGCTCATGCTAATATTGATACCTAAGCAAGCGAAAGATTCCAAAATTGAACCACGAGCGTAGCGAGTGGTTCGAGAAATGGAATCTTGAGCGTTGCGAGGGTTTCAAAGCACGAGGGTTAAACAAAATTTGCCCCCTTGTAAAAACACAAAATTTTTCACTACACCAACCCGAAACCAATATTAAATGTAAAATATCAAACAAAATCAAACCAAATCAAATCCAAATGAACGTTATTAAATAATTATCATCCGAAATCATCATTTAAAAGTCAATTCTAACAAAAAACATAAGAAAACCTCCATGTGCTAGTAACGCTAGAAAACATTTCTTGCCGAATTGTGTGGTAAATGCGTGGAACTCTCTACCAGAAACTGTTGTTAGTGCACCGTCGGTCAACACTTTCAAAAATAGACTGGAAACATATTCTAGAACTTTAAAAAGTGCAAAATAAAATACAAGTGCTTTGATATACAAAGCGCTGCTAGTGTATCAAATAAAATAAAAAACAACTCAAAATTTGTATTTGATTACTTTGCCTCACATGTGCATAAAATGCAACTTTGCTATCAGTTTTTGAAGTGCAAAGTAAGCCTTTCCGAGCTGGTGTGGTGAAAATGCCCTTACCCGGATTCATGATGTAATTAATATCCTGGATATTCTTACCGGTGTTGCAAATGTAGTGTGTGCATAACTTTGTGTAGTCGCTAGTTTGTTGTGTTTACTCAGCAAATATTTAAAAGCCTTCACACCGTTGAACGCCCTTTGCTGAAGATTGTGAACTGCCCGCATCAACAACTCGCAATCGCTGCACTGCAGCCATTGGTAGCCTTTTAGCTCTGTCTGGAACATAAAAGGTAGGATCGTATAGAAGTGGTATACGCGTGCCTCCGTGAGGGACAAAACATACACAAATGCGACACTGTGATTGGTCGAATTCATTTGTTGCCCACCATAATCCATACAAAAAAACGGTGGGAAACAAATAAAATGTGAGACTGTGACAAGGACAAACAATAATAGCTCTTTTGCTGCTACTCCTACTGAAAGATACATAAAACTATCCTGTTCGGTCACTTCTCCCCACCCTCATGCCAGATCCAGTTTTAATACTAGGTTCATGGTCTGGAAGACATAAATTAAAAAAATATCTTAGGTAATCACGGTCCATATCCTGATCGATAAATCTAGTGAAACTAATCATGAATAATTCAAAAACCTACACAGAACCTAGCCCCAAAACTAAACAATGTTTGTACTATCGGTACAGTCATCTGTAAAAATATGGGTGCACAAATCATCTCAAAAATATGTCCCATAGCTCTTGTGTCAGCGAATTAAGAACTATGGGACATATTTTTGAATAAGTTGGCTACACCCATATTTTTAAAGTTGACATCATGAATCGTTCAAATTCCCACACAGAACAACCTAGCCTCAAACTAAACAAAGCTTGTACTATTGGTACTAGCCAATTATTTACATATACATAGATCAATACATACTTCTATACTTAGAAATCCATAACTCAGGAACAAATTTAATTATTATTTGTGAAGCAGGCAGGCAGTTGTAATAACTGATAATGCCTGTATCCAGAGCCATCAACCAAGTTTTCAGTGTTGAGTAGAGTTTGCATTCTATCTAGTTTATTCTTAAACTCATTGACACTTTGGGGCGATATTACGTCCTCTGGGAGTTTGTTCCAAGGTTTGACCACTCTGTTGCTAAAGAAGTGTCTATGTTCGTGATTACGCAAATCAATGCCTTGATCAGGATTCGAACCCAGGACCATCGGCTTCACATGCACGGTCACCACTAGGACAGACCGGTCGTCAGGAGTCATTTGAATCAATGGTATTAGAAAATAGAATTGAATTTAAAATCAATCCGTGGCACAATGCCGGGATAACGCGAGGATGAAGTTGATTGAATTGCAGCGGTTCAAATTGTTGATGGATTTCTAAATATTGCTTACCGTATTTGTTACTGGAGATACAATAAGTTCGAGTAACTGCCTGTGTTCGGCGCTCAGAGGTGTCAAAGGCGGTTGTTTGATCATGCAAATTATGCAGATGAACACCATCGTGCATTTTTTTAGATCTACAAATACCACGAGTAAATGGCTAAATGTTAATATAACAGAAGAAATACCATACACAAGGAAATTAAGGAAAATGAAACGAAACGAGGTTTTGACATGGTTTTGACGGAATGATGGACCGTTCAGATACTTAGGAGAGGTTGACAGGTAAGTCGAAGATAAACTTAGTAAAAAACTTTTCTTCCATTCCATTAATAAAAAAGGCTATATGAATCTGAATCTTTATTTATATTCAACTACAGGTTTTAACATTATAAATTGTTTTAAATAAAAAATTATAATGTATTTTTTTTTCATTCTAACATGAGTTAATATCGGAACGCACTTTCAGTCATGCAACATGACGCCATGACTGTCACTGTCAGCCAGTATCGCCAGTAGTATTGCCAGATCGTACCTTTTAGTACATATAGATGGTAGGATCCTTTAGACGTGCTATACCATAGATATAATATACATAAAGATTACGTCTAAGCAAGCTGTCACTGTAACCACTTATGTTTAGTGTACGATTATAGTCGCACCAATAAAAGTCTGCAGCGGATTTGATAGCCCACGCAGTGTAAGTGTTATTTATACGTCATAATTTCATAGAAGTTTGACGTTTAAAATGACACTTGCACTGCGTGGGCTATCAAAATCGCTGCATACTTTTACGGTCTAACTATAACAATGTAACCCCACCTTGCTGTAGCCCACCTTGCTGTAGCCATGTCGATAAAGTCATATCGATAAACTATCGACATTTCTTGCAATTTTAATTTTACTTCAACGATACCTAAAATGAACAAAAACGCTTTTATTCTTTATTGTGGTTATCAGATCACAATTTTATCGTCACGCCCCAGCAGGGAACGAAGGGAAAGTTCAGATATTTAATTAAAATACATAAATACCTACTAAAATATGTGTTCCGCAATAATTGAATTATTTTATTATATTCTAATATATTCATTATCCATTAGCATTTCAATTATGTTTATTACGGTGGGGAATAAAAAAAAGTGAGACTGTGACAAGGACAAAAAATAATAACGCTTTCTCTGCTACCCCATCTGACAGTTCCATAAGAGCATCTTTTCGATTATCTCCCGGCTCTACCATTTCATCTCTATACTCTATGCTTTTAGTACGATTTTTTACATGTAAGGTAAACGTACTAGTGCTCGACATGCTAATGCCCAATAGATGACACCTTGCTGTCACCTCTATTGACAATGACTTAAGTTTCAAGATGACATGTACTGGGACCGCGTAAATCGTACGCTGTCCTAAAACGTACTTTTTGATCAAATCGTATATTCCGACCGTCCGATTTTTGACTACCGGTCTGGCCTAGTGGGTAGAGTTAGACCAAGATAAGTCTGCAACGATTTTGATAGCACACGCAGTCCAAGTGTCATTTATACGTCATAATTTCATAGAAGTTAGCAGCGATTACGTGCGAACTATACATACAACGATTTTTGTATTTTCATCAACAAACTAAGCATTTACAGTTAAAAAGTGCCATTTGATAAAGTGAAACTGAAGTCGGTTTTACTTTTTTTTTAAGATTATTTTCACTCAAATTCAATGTTGACAATGGGGTTAGATCCATATAATAATTACGTATAACAATTAACATGTTCTGTAGGTCATAAAAAAAACTCATTATAGTGTTTAAATATATTGACTAGAATAAATGTGATAATGACTTGAATTTTGACAACCCTAAATAGCCGAAAGCGATAGTGCCATATATTAGAAAGCGACAGCATGATTCGTCCCTAAATCGCTGTCAAACTTCGGTTTTGTAGGAAGTGCCCGTTCTACGGTAGTACTATTATTTATTCTGTGGCAGTATCATATTTTGAAGTTGTAAATAGTAGAAATTACTCGTGTAGTTAACATCTGCTCGTTTCTGTATGAATACGTTTATGGTGTTTTAAGCTGCCCGAAGCTGCAAACACTTTGCTACAAATTTCGCACGAGTATGGTTTCTTGCCTGTGTGAATGCGCTCATGTTTCTTCAAATTGCCCGAATCTGAAAATACTCTTTTACAGACTTCACAGGAATACGGTTTTTCTTCTTTATGTACTCGTTCTTCGTGTCTCTTTAAATATACTAAACGGGCGAATTTTCTTTCACACGTTTCGCAATCGTAGGGCTTCTCACCGGTGTGGCATCGAATATGGTTATTCAATTGACATGATTGCTTGAATTTTTTTCTGCAAATATCACAGGAAAACCTCTTTTCATCTGTATGAACTTTTTCGTGTTCTTTCAACGTATCCAATTGTGCAAACTTTCTTATACATTTATCGCAATGATACGATTCTATAGTGTGGATATTACGTTTATGCAAATTCAACGCGCTCGATTGTGTAAAACGCTTTTGACATATATCACATACATAAGGTCTCTCACCAGAGTGTATTCTCTCGTGGGTCCTGAGATGGTCCGCTTGCGTGAATTGCTTATCACAGATTTTGCAGGAAAACGGTTTCTCGCCCGTGTGACTGCGTTCGTGTTTCTTCAGTTGGCACAATTGGGCAAACCGTTTGTCGCATATAGCGCAGGGGTAAGGTTTTTCACCGGTGTGAGTTCTCGTATGAAACTTTAAAGAGTTCAGGTGCGCAAACGTTTTTTGACAAATATCACATGTGTAGGGTTTCTCGCCACTATGAATACGCTGGTGTTTCTTCAGATCACCCGAAGACCAGAATTTCTTTTGACAGGCGCCACAATGGTGAGGTTTTTCTGCAGCTGCAGAGGTTTGAGCCTCACGATGGGGTTCTTTCTCTGAAATAACAGAAGTATAGAGAATTTAGTAAACACGCTCTAAAAAAACCATTTTGTAATACCTAATTTTCCAACTTAATAAAATCTAGAGATATGTATTAATATGGATTTTTAAAAGAAATAGTAACTTATTATTTAACAACTTTTATTAGAAAACAAAACATTTTGAGAACATTAAAATATACATATTAAATCTATAAAACAAGCATTGATTTCCTGAACTAGGAATATTTATGTTGCAAGAGTCCCTGTATAATAAATAAAACGTTAATATACATTAGATAAACTATTGATATGTTCGATAGTTAATGCACATGGACTCAATTATTGGTTTCAACTGCATGGGTCCGTGTATGTTTCTTCAAACTACCTAATTCTCTATACGCTTTCTTACAAATTTCACATGCATACGGTTTTTCACCAGTGTGAACCCTTTCGTGCTTTTTTAAATTTCCAGAATCCGTGAACTCCTTTTTACATACTCCGCAGGAATATCGTTTCTCACCCGTATGTATTCTTTCATGTCTCTTCAAAGCATCCATTCGTGGAAACTCCTTTTGACACGTTTTACACGTGTACGGCTTTTCCCCCGTGTGTACTCGTATATGCTGGCTGAGCGCGCCAGATTGCCTGAACTCTTTCCTACATATATCGCAAGAAAATCTTTTTTCACCAGTATGAATTTGCTCATGTTTTTTTAAAGTGCTCAATCGTGCAAACTCCTTTTTACACGTTTGACAGGAATAAGGTTTCTCACCCGTGTGCGTTCGTTCATGCTCTTTTAAAACTCTTAAATCTGCGAATCGCTTTTTACACGTTTCGCAGGTGTACGGTTTCTCCCCTGTGTGAGTTCTTTTATGTTGTTTTAGCGCAGCTAATTGTGCAAACCCTTTTTGGCAAATATCGCACCAATACGGCTTTTCCCCGGTGTGAACACGCTGATGTCTGGTTAATTCGCTCGGGGACGAAAATCGCTTATCACACACTTCGCAGGGAAGGGGAAGGGGAGTAGCGACGCTTTCTTCTAAATGAACTCGTTCATGTCTTTTCAAACCGATTAACTGTGTAAACGCTTTCTGACATATTTTGCACGAATACGGCTTTTCTCCCGTATGAAGACGTTCGTGTTTCTTCAAAGTACCCGAGAGCCTGAAACGCTTATCACAGTTTCCACATGCATATGGCTTCTCCCCAGTGTGAAGTCGCTCATGGTTCTTTAACGAGTTCTGTTTGGCGAAGCGCTGCTCGCACACATTGCAGGCGTACGGCTTCTCCCCGGTGTGTATTCGTCTATGCTCCTTTAAGTTGCTCAATTGCTTGAATTTTTTGCCACATTCGCATTTATATCGGTCCGAGTTGGAAGTGGCACGTTTATTTCTGACAGGGACCTCGGCAGAGCGGGAAACTTCCCCTGGAACAAAATACTGAAGTGACGCCAGGGTATTTCGTTTAATTTCTCATGTTTTGGACACAGTATAAATAGTAACAGTGGCCGAGGGCCTTTGACGTGTACCGAGCTACTAACAATGCGATGTATGCAGCTCCGGTACGCGCTGCCTCGTCGAACGACTGTATAGACTCTGTTTTGCAGATGGGCCAACGTATTTCTGGTGAAACTCACCTGAAACGTCGGAATTTAAGGTAAAAACAATGAAATTATATCGCGGTAGACCCGTTTGTGTAATTAAATATGCTTATAGACTGTATCAAACTGTACAACGGGACGTAATCGCGTATTTAAGTTTTAAGATTTACCTCTGACGTTTCGAGGACGGCGTTGTCCCCGTGGTCTCGGAGAAGACTGAAAAGACTGGAAAGTATTTCCGTGACCACAGCTGGTAAAACTCAGGTGAAACGTCGGAATTTAAGGTAAAAACAATGAAATTATATCGCGGTAGACCCGTGTGTGTCATTAAATATGGGCCGATCACTGTTTAACATCTGTTTCGTTAGTGATAGTGACAGACGTAGTAGTCTTTACCTAATGTGTTAGGTTTGTTTGTTATATATGGAAGCGTTGGTGGCCTAGCGACAAGACCGTGCGACTTTCAATCCGGAGGTCGCGGGTACAAACCCTGGCTCATACCAATGAGTTTTTCGGAACTTATATATACGATAGCTCATTTGATACTAAATAAATATGTGTCAGTGAAGAAACCAGACTGATCTCAATAAGGCCCAGTTTCGCATTTGGGTCGGAAGGTCAGAAGGCAGTCGTTTTCGTAAAAACTAGTGCCTACGCCAATTCTTGGGATTAGATGGGCGTTTCTTTTATTTTTTACCATTTTTATATATTGTGATCTTTTTTGCCACTTTTGTGTTATTTCTAGTCAGGATCGCGAGCCCTTTTCATCCTTATAGGAGAAAAAGTGTCCCAAAATTTCCATACATTTTTCAAACTTTCCTTTTTGTTACCGCCATACAAAGTATATGGGGAAATGGTAACACAATAGGAAAAAACTCTGGGATATTTTTTATCCCATTAGGATCGAAAGAGCTCGTGATTCTGAGTAGAAATAACATAAAAGTGGCAAAAAAGGTCACAATATATAAAAAAAGCAAAAAATAAAAGAAACGCTCAGTTCCCAAGCGGGCCCCAGGCTCCCATGAGCAAGATGTATGAACTCGTACTAAACACTAATCAATATGTAAACAGGCCCTAAGGCAAGTGTACACGCTCGTGGGGGCCTTGTCAGATAAAAATAAATTATAGATTATCTCCGAAATGTAGTTAATTAGAATACCGGTGTCTTTGAGAATCATGTAGGATAGCCAGAAGTCAGACCAAGATAGCCCTGCAGCGATTTTTAAGGCTCAGACGTGCAACAACAACAACGTTTTAATAACAAAACTTCTGTGAGACACAGACATATTAAATATATTAAAAACGGGTCACTCACGCATAGCGCGAGGCTGCGGCCCGCTGTCTGGGCCGGTCCGTCACCGTAAACGCAAGCTCCTGATGACACTACTCAGTACGGAGTGAAACATGTCGAGCGGTTTTCGACTTAAAATACGTGAGTGACCCGTTTTTAATATATTTAATATAACAACAACGTTATTTTAAAGTCACATTTTCATAGAAGTTAGATGTTTAAAATAACACTTGCACTTCTGAGCTGTAAAAATTGCTGCATAGTTATCTTGGTCTGACTCTACAATGCTTAGAAAAAGAGAGAGTTTGGACTACCTTGCGGTTCACCTTCCTCTGCCGTCTCGTTCTGGCATGGTCCTGCCTCTTTCTCGCAAAGATCTGCTGTCTCGTTTCCTCCTGCGCCCTCTCCCTCCTCGTCCTTTACAAACTCCGCTTCGACCTTGACGCACACTGGCAACAACAAGACTGTGTTATTGTTATTACGAGCCTATATTTAACTTGTAATGTTTGTTTGTTCAGGTCAAACCTTGCAAGTTTAGACCCACTTCACATAAAGCCAAATTAGACCCACTTCACATAAAGCTAAATTAGACCCACGTCACATAAAGCTAAATCAGACCCACTTCTCATAAAGCTATATTAGACCCACTTCACTTAAAGCTAAATTAGACCCACTTCACATAAAGCTAAATTAGACCCACTTCACGTAAAGTTATATTAGACCCACTTCACATAAAGCTAAATTAGACCCACTTCACATATAGCCATATTAGACCCACTTCACATTCACATGAAGCTAAATTAGACCCACTATCCATAAAGCTATATTAGATCCACTTCACATTAACATAAGGAAACAACTCAAAATTTGCATTAATATACTTTGCCACCCTTGTTGATAAAATACAACATTCTTATTCGTTTTTGTAGAATAAAGAGAACATTTACGAGCTGGCGTGGTGAGAAATCACTTACTGTGTTTTGTAAACACCAGGTCGTGGGGCTGCAGCACTCCGGGAACATTGGATTCGCTCAAGCCCCCCTCCATGGGTTCGAGTTTAACCACGGCAGACCCCGGAGGCTTGTCTTCTGTGACATCTGTTAACAAGCCAAAGTACACTGTAAGGGCCACTTGCATCTTTTCACTGACCTGGGGTTAACCATTTAAACCTAGAGTTACCATGGTTACCAGTATTGACACTGGGTTAACGGTTTAACTGGTTCAACAGGTTAACCCGCATTAGTGGGATGGTGCAAGTGGCGCTAAGAGTGTTAGTAGAAGTAGTAAACACTTTATTGCACAAAACAAGTATATAACACAGAGAGAATACAGTAAATGTGTACAAAGGTGAACTTATCCCATTAACCCATTGAAAGCCCACCATACAACAAATTGATGCAAAGCAATTTGACCCATATTGATATGTGGTAACACACGTCTGATACTGAGTTGCTACGACCAAAATTGAGTTAGTGTCACACATGTGATATTAGAGCGCTCCATGGGTTAAAGTTAAGTGTTTTCACACAGTTTTTATGTGAGTACTAACATAGGATGTAAGTTTTTCTGATTAACTAACAAAAATATGGATCAAATGGTCTGAAATAAACAAATTTTATTTTTATTTTATTTATTGTCTGAGCCGATATTGGATGTAAGAGCTTTTTATATTTATTTACTCATTATTTAAATGTGTTTTGTCCAAAAGATAACCAAAAATGAAGGACTTGATGGTTTTTTCCAAGGATCATCCAACATTGGACATTGGATTATACAATGTGAAAACGCTCTTATAGGCCCCCAGTACAAATCGTCTGCAAGGGAATATTATTGATTATAAGAAGTTAAATTTCTTCCTAGAAATACTACTTGGTCGAAACGCTAATTTCAGGGATCAATATAATGCATTTTGATAAATACACTATACCCGCGTGTTTCACCGTCCTTACATATCATCAAGTCGACATGCTTAGAATAAAAGACTTACCGTTCGCCTCCGTTTTCACCCACACGGTTTGCAGTTCACTAGACTCCATAACTTATTGACTTGCTCAAGTTGGCGGCCTATCTAATTATTTGGTTACTTTGAATTCTTTGAGAATTATTGGATTAAATAATAAAGATTAACATAACGTAAAACAGCTTTTTAACATCGATTTTTACTCTAATGCTCATAAAACCATAACATAACATAACACATCACGTGACCACGCTACATGACAGCTCTGACAGCTGACAGTGACGTTTAACAGTTCATTGCCAGCATAAAAAACTACTAACACTGCTAAATTAATAGGCCTGACACACTACCGCACCGGACCTCGACCTTCGTGCGCCGCACCCACAAGTGAGAGTGAGAAAGAGATATCTGTGACGGCTATAGCCTTCGAGTCTATTACATGTACTATAGACCGACCGCTTAAATGAGTACGGTACGGGGGTGACGGGGTAGGGCGACTAAGGGCGGCGCGGAAGGTGCGGGCGGCGGGGCAAGTCGCGCAGGCGAGGACTCATTTAAGCTGTCGGTCTATATAAGTTATTAATTCTGTCTATAGTTTGTCAAAGGAGTGTCTAATTTCAATCATAGACTCTTACACTAGTACTAGCACCCAAAAGAAAAGGATGAGTATAGTTTTCCCGGTTCTTACTGACTGACAAATTGGTTTGACCAACTATATGTTTGAAATGAGACAGACCTGTGCCAAACTATACATTGAATTCAAAACAAGGTATATTTGTCGATGGCAATTTTCTCACTCAACTGTCAGTGTACGACTGAAGGACTTGAATCCATGGTCATGAAATAAATAAAAAAAAAACTATAAGTGTCAGGTCAGCTGTCACTACACCTGTTACTGTTATTACTATTATCTTATTTATTGTATTGTAGTATTTGGTAGTGTTTGTACAATTAATATTGTAATATACCAAGTAATCGATCTGCAATGGATGCAGTGTATGTGAAGACAGAGCCTTTATGGGACGCGTCGGCCGCTTGCTCGCCATCCCCCCACGGTGAGCCGCACGCAGACCCTATAGCTGGTTTGTTAGTGCACACCGTTGTATGGGGACCTTGCACTTTGAGACTATGCGCTGAAACTTGGCACAGTTGGTACTTAGCTGGTCTTGAGCAGATACAGACCGGGAGACATCGGGAGCCACCTCTCATTTAGTGGGGGGGAGGGGGGAAGTTCGACGCTGCCGCGCTTCACTTGGAGCAACATTTCTCTAAAACTATACCTATTAGGGCATGTGATATATCATTTTCGGATAAATTAAGGATGAGGAATCTATTTTTAGAACAAAAACAATGCACTTTCTAACAAAAAAAAGCATAAAGTAGAAAAGACTAAAAACGTGTTTTTGATTTTTATATAATAACCATTAAAGCGTTGCAGGAACCTGAAAACAAAAAATATATTCGTAAAGCTACACTTATTAAGTTTAAAAAAATATGTGGTTTATTATACAAATCTGTTGATAAATGGGAGATAAAAAATTATATTAAGCGTGGGTCAGAGTGATCTCATATGAAGGTGGGAAGGTTACTTATAATTTGTTCTACAGTCGTTTATTTTTTTAGTTTTTCGTAAATAACTCTTAAACGGTAGCCCACAGCAAAAAAATATCTTTTACGTATATAATCTGTTTCAGATTTCTTATAATATAAGTGCTACTTTTTTTCGCTAGGATCAATGTTAAAAAAAATATTGAAGGGAGAAAATAAATTCTAAGTTCCCCTTTTTTAGTCATTCGTAAATAACTCGTAAACGATGGCCAAGAGCAAAAAATGTTTTATTACATGAATAATTTACATAAAATTTCCTACAAAAAAGGTCATTCAAACTTTTTCGCTACAATCAATATTTAAAAAGGGGACCTTAGAATTTATTTTCTCTCTTTAATATCGTTTTTAATATTGATCCTAGCAAAAAAGTTAGAATAACCTTTTTTGTAGGAAATTTTATGTTACCTAACTTTCCCACCGTAATAATATTTTGTATTGAGATCACTCTGACCCACGCTTAATATTATTTTTTATCTCCCATTTATCAACAGATATGTATAATAAACCATATATTTTTTTAAACGTAATAAGTGTAGCTTTACGAATATATTTTTTGTTTTCAGATTCCTGCTACACTTTAAAAAAAAATTGGTGATTAAAAATAAATCAAAAATACGTTTTTTTAGTCTTTTCTACTTTATTCGTTTTTTTTGTTAGAAAGTGCATTGTTTTTGTTCTAAAAATAGATTCCTCATCCTCCATTTATCCGAAAATGATATATTACATGCCCTAATAGGTATAGTTTTAGAGAAATGTTGCTCCAAGTGAAGCCCCGCAGCGTCGAATTTCCTCCCCTCCCCACCACTAAATGAGAGGTGGCTCTCGACGGCTCCCGGTCTGTATCTGCTCATGACCAGCTAAGAATCAACTGTGCCAAGTTTCAGCGCATAGTCACAAAATGCAAGGTGTCGTGCACTAACAAACCAGCTACTATGCATATCTATTATCAATTATTAATTTATTTTACCTACAAATATTTATTATTATTATTTCGTTTTAGACAGGCAGCTGATGCTGGTGCGTCTAAATCATAGTTCACTTAGCACGATTTCACTGTTTAGATAGTTTATCCAGTCTATTTTTAAATTGATTCACGCTTGTAGAGGTCACAACTTCAGAGGGTAATTTGTTCCAAGCATTTACTATTCGGTATTTATTGACTAAAATACGTACATGATACCTGGGTTCTGAGCTATGTGCCTAGTTTATCACCATTATTCCTACTCATATCAGGACCATCTCACCTGTTTCTTTTCAGGGCATATCTCTGAAGCTGAATTGCTGACGACCAATGCACCACGCATTATGGATGAGACTGATCAACGGGAACTTCATATTGACACGAAGCGAGAGGATATTCACATGAAGGAAGGAGACCTACCATTTGACGTGAAGCAAATCAAATATGAAGATGAAGTCAGTCAGATAAAGCAAGAGGTACGTATTTGCGGCGCTTGCTGTAGAAACTTAGGTCCTTGGGGGCCGTAGGTAGTGTTGGTTAAGACTCGAGTCCTTTGAGCCCTCTGCTTCAAGACTCGACTCAGTTATTGAGACTCTTATAATTAAGTCTAAACACGGGTTCTTTTCAACTTGTTAGAGACACGAGTCTTTTGCAGAGACTTGAGTACTTTTCAAGAACTCTTGTCTTTTACAAAAAAAATCAATAAAATAATGTGAATTTCGTGAATTAGGTACACAAATCATACAATAACGCCTAATTTCTTTACTGTTATTTAGGAAAAACCTATATAATTTTTGACAGAGTCTTTATTCAGAGCCTCGAGTCCTTATGAGTTGCTCTTAAAAAAGACTCAACTAAGGACTCGACTCGGGACTTAAAAGACTCAGAAGTTTTATAAGCGGCGAGTCTCGTAAAAACAAGCTGTGTTCTTCAAATTCAGACTCAGTGGACTCGAGTTCCTGCCAACACTAGCCGTAGGCACTGAAACTTGAAAAAAATTAAAATATCTTCTCATCAGTTTCACTAGTGACTGCAGGGCTGGCTTGTTCCTCGTTTAGTTCAGTTTTAATTGGTATAAGTATAATTGTGATTATTGAGATATTATATTTAAAAATGTATCTTCGAATAAACGTTTGGATGTTTTTTCAGGAAGATGACAATATGAAGAAAGAAGTCATCCCGAGTGATGAAGTTATCAACACAAAACTAATAACTGACACAGAGATAGAGGTCGCTCATGTAAAACAAGAGATCAACCTGTGTCATGATGTTAAACAAGATATTGAACTGCCAGATATAAATGTGAAGCAAGAAGTTATTGACCAAGATGTTATATATATAGACATGAAAAAGGAAGTAATTGATTTGCAAAAAGTTAAAGACACGAAGATTGATGTACATGAGAATGTCAATGATGCGAAGCAGATTGGCCTGCAGAAGGCGGTGTGGATGAAGAAGGAGGTAGAGGAGTTGTACTCGGGGCATGAGGTGCGGGAGGAGCTTGTGCTGGGTGCCGCTGGCGTGCAGACGCGCGCACAATCTAAAACTCAAGGTCAGTAACTAGAGAAAAAGGGACGGGACGGCCGCTTCTCCATACAAACGTAGTTGTTAGTGTTTGTTACAAGTTGACATTTTAGATATTTTTTTTTTTTTTTTTTCCCCTAGACTACTTTGGTGTCCCACTGCTGGGCAAAGGCCTCCCCTCGTTTTTTCCACTCGACCCTGTCATCGGCATTTTCCCACCATTTGGGGTAGAATGCGTCCAAGTCGTCCCGCCATCCCCTTTTCGGTCTGCCAAAACTCCGGCCTGCACCGTCTATTGTGTTCCGTGGGTTCCACTCAGTAACCCTTTTGGCCCACCTTTCTGGGTGCATGCGGCAGACATGTCCAGCCCAGTCCCACTTAAGCTTAGCGGTCTTGACGCCTACATCTACAACTCTAGTTCTGGAGCGTAGTTCCGTGTTTCTGATCCGATCAGTTCTGCGAACACCTAATATACTACGCTCCATCGCACGCTGGCAAACCTTGAGTTTCGATTTTAGAGCCTCAGTTAATGACCAAGTTTGTGCACCGTAGGTTAGGATGGGTAGGATGCACATGTCAAGGACATGATAATAATTTTTATAAAACAAATTTAATTAACACTATCATCACAATTGTAATAATATTTGACACAATTATTCAGGTATACCAACCAAAACTGTAATAATAATGTAATTGTTGCTTGCTCTTCTATACGGCCTTGTGGACCGTGAAGTGCCGTACTACAAGTACTCACCTGCACCAGTTCTTGAAAATGGTCGTGCCACGCTCTATTGGGATCGATCTGTCATCACTGACAGGACTATTGTCGCCAATAAGCCTGACATCGTGCTGATAGACGGATCGCAGCGCCGGGCCGTGCTCGCCGACGTCACCATCCCCCATGATGAGAATCTCGTGAAGGCCGAGAAGGACAAGTCCAGCAAGTACCTAGACTTAGCTCACGAGATTACCGCCATGTGGGACGATCATTGTTCCGATAGTCGTGTCAGCTAACGGTCTCATAGGGAAGAGTCTCGACCAACACCTAGAGAGACTCTCGCTGGGTGGTTGGATCAAGGGTCAGATGCAGAAGGCGGTAATTTTGGACACGGCGCGTATAGTACGTCGGTTCCTCACTCTGCGGCCCTGACCACCGGCAGCTTGGGCCAAGCCCCGCTGCCGGCGGCAATCTAGGTTAGGTTTTTTATAATGTGTTTATATGTATTTTTTATTGTTTGTAAGTGTTTTTATATTTTATTTTTATATTCATGTTATAATAAATAACCTAACTATTATTCTCCTTATTTAATAATAATAATGTACATAATTGTAAATAATGACGAAAAATAAATAAAGAGATAATAAATGTAATTGTAACATAATAACAATAAATGTAACTTAATTTATCTAATTTAATTTCCATTTTTGACGTGTAATATGTAATTATATTATAAATAAATGAGTATGAGTAGTTCCCAATTTTCCTCCCTGGATATTGACATTATGAAAAATATCAACCACAGCTATTCCCTTACGTTTGATTTTTTCGAATCTTTAGTTATTACAAAGAGAATAAAGTGTATAGAGGTGGATTGTCAAAGTAAATTATGTAGCCACTGTAAATTTACTGCCATCTTTAGACAGAAAATTAAAACTGTTAGAACGCTATTTGACTTTGATCCTTATTCTTTCACTGATATGTGTTAATTTGTTAAATATTCAAATTAACGCCATCTACTCGACTGTAGGCCAAATGTTATGGTTTAGTCTTCTGTCCAAAGATGGCAGTAAATGTACTGTAGCTACATAATTTACCATGTCAGTAACTCCCTATTTTAAATTCTCTATGGTTATTATAAAAGTTAAGAGCATTTAAAAATTTGTATTAATCTGTTTTTTAGCTCCTAAGTTTTACACAATTTAAAAAAATCGAATAAAGTCGAACATAGGGGCATAGCTATGGTTAATATACATCAAAATATGTTAAAATATTTTCCATAATGTCAATACCCAGAGCGGAAAATGGGAACTACGTTTGAATGGAGAAGCGGCCGAAGTGTTCCTCTTAATCTTCACAATAATGGTCACTTGATAAAATTACTTGTCCGCTATTTTTAAACGGGTTTTTAATTTCGTCACATTGCGTATATACTGTTTCTTTCTATCCCTCGCTAATTTACGCTTGTTGCAACTATTTGCTTAGCTTAGAGGCTAGATTGCAAATAGGCCTGACTTTCGTGTTTTGTTATAGAGACACACAGGAGAGGGACAACAGAAGACTTACTGGTCGTCGCGAGCGCGAGTAGAGCACCACGCGAATGCCGCATCTGCTCGAGAGTGTGCAAGCACCCGAGTGCCTTAAAGATACACATGCGAACACACACGAAGGAAAAACCTTTCTCATGCGAAACATGTAATAAACAATTTGCAGTACACGACACTTTAGTGAAACACGAGCGCGTCCATACCGGCACTAAACATTACTCGTGTAGCTCGTGTATCAAACAGTTTGCACACAAAAGCGGTTTAAAGATACATGAACGTATACACACAGGGGAGAAACCATACGCGTGCAAACTGTGTAACGAGAGCTTCACTAGTCTGAATAATTTGAAGAATCACAAACTAAAACATACCGGTGAAAAGCCTTATTTCTGTAGCGTGTGCGAAAAGAGGTTCACCAAGCGAAGTACATTAAACAGTCACGAAAAACTTCATACAGGAGAAAAACCACACTCGTGCAGTATATGTAATAAGGAGTTTTCAAAACTTAGTAATTTAAAAATACACGAGCGAAGTCACACAGGCGAAAAACCTTATTCCTGCGGAATGTGCGAAAAGAAGTTTGCACACCGCAGTCATTTGAAGACTCACGAGCGTACCCATACCGGTGAAAAGCCGTATTCTTGTCGAGTGTGTAACGAGACGTTTACTCAGCGCTCTACTTTAACAAATCATGAACGGATCCATACAGGGGAGAAGCCATACTCTTGTGGAACGTGCGACAAGAAGTTTGCTAACAGCAGCCATTTAAAGGTTCACGAGCGTATTCACAGCGGGGAGAAACCTTATTCCTGCGAAGTATGTACAGATAGGTTTATTGATAGGAGCTCTTTAAAGAGTCATGTACGGATTCACACCGGTGAAAAACCTTACTCTTGCGGTATATGTATGAAAGAGTTTTCACAGCTGACTGCTTTAAAGGTTCACGCACGCACTCACACAGGTGAGAGACCATTTTCATGCGGGACGTGTAAGAAGACATTCTCCCGCCGCTCCCTTTTACTTTGCCACGAGCGTATACACAGCGGGGACAAACCATATACCTGTGATGTATGTAAAAAGAGCTTTACGCAACGGAATACATTAATAATTCATGAAAGGACTCACACAGGTGAAAAACCATTCTCATGCGAGATGTGTGAGAAGAAGTTTACTAACCGTGGCGGTTTGAGGAGCCACAAGTGTGTATAATAGTCGTACGGTTTTTAAATGTCGGAATCCACTTGAGAGATTACCTGCCGATGAAATGCCATTCATCGTCTGGTAGTCTCTCAAGTGGATACCGACATTTTATAACCGTCCGACTATACACACCTGTTTAAAACATTTTTTTTGTGAATAATGTTAAGAAGGTATTAAAAAACGTCATCATCACCATTTTAGCCTCCTGTAGCCCACTGCTGAACATAGGCCTCTCTTAGTGTACGCCACTTATCCCGTAATTATACTCTGTATGTTTAGGTATTTAAATAAAAGTATTATGGTGTATTCGGGTAATACCAAATGTCGGACAATTCCGAAATTCAGATGAAAATCACCCTTAATTCCATAATAATAAAAGTCTCTTTTCTGAATTATCCGACAGTTTTCGACATTCGGAATTACCCGAGTAAACCTTAAACAAATACTACTCTACTACTTCTTTAATTTTCTGGTTCGAATTCATCTTTTTATATTATATATTGAGTACCTATTTATTTATGTTATATTTATATATGTATGCATTCTTGTATTGTTAGGTATATATCTATTTATGTATATTTGTAGTAATGTGTATTCAAAACTTGCATTTAATTGATTTTAATGATTGTACACTTTTGCTTATTGTTTGTCATTCATCGTTACTTCTGTCCTACTCATTTCCTCAAATGTTAACTGGAAGAGATCCCATACAGGGATATGTTCGCCTTTGTTGTATTTAATTCACTCTAACTGTGTTAGTCGTGTTTTTATTTCTGTGTACAATAAAGTATATACATACATACATACATACCTACAAATAATTTGTACATTTACGGGTAGTTATAACATTTATTGGTTAACCAACCAAATACAAAAGCACCTGGATCTGTCATTGAACGACCTGACTTCAACCTACATTATTAAATTTGATCATGTAATTTTTTCATCTACCCTCAACTGGCTTGAGGAGCCATTTGAAGGTAGATTTTGTTTACTTTTATCTGTTGTTACATATTCTTGTTTCGTACAATAGTGTTTAATTGTTTATTCGACGACCGGTCTGGCCTAGTGGGTAGTGACCCTGCCTATGAAGCCGATGGTCCCGGGTTCGAATCCTGGTAAGGGCATTTATTTGTATGACGATACAGATATTTGTTCCTGAGTCATGGTTGTTTTCTATGTATCTAAGTATTTATATATTATATATATCGTTGTCTGAGTACCCACAACACAAGCCTTCTTGAGCTTACCGTGGGGCTTAGTCAATTTGTGTAAGAATGTCCCTATAATATTTATTACTTACTTACCTTTAAAATTAAGTTACCGTGTGATTTTCTTCTAATAAATGTTTGAGAACAGCAAAGCTATTTATTTGGATTTGAATTATTATCAGTGTTATTTGTGGTAGGTACCTAGTTTGTTATTACGGTTCCAAATTTTAGGTATCTACGTCAAACGATCTCTGAGAAAAGCGCATTTTACCGATTTGTAAGACCGAAGTGATCCCTTAAGCCTTTTCCAGGCCGCACCAAACTACAAGGTTTTTCCAAAAACCACCACTTGCACCGTTAACCGGGTAAACCTGGAGTTGCCATGGTTACCGGTACGATTTGACAATGGGTTAACGGTTTAACCGCTTAACCCCGGGTTAGTGGGTTGGTGCAAGTGGGTCTAAGTGCTCCGTGAACAAAGTTTTGTATAGCACTAAAAGTAAAACAATCATATGTACTGTACATTTTATTTATCTTAATGAAATACATTTGTACTACCGTACATACAGACATCCACTTACCAAAGATCAATAAATAGTGGAGAAACAAGAAAATACTGAATTGCTAAACTTAAACTACAATTAAGGTTAAAGATATAAATAATGATAGTTAAATAAGTATGATCTGAGAAATCTCAGGCAGTTTACAAAGTTCTAAAGAAATAGAGCTCTTAAACGGTGGAGTTTTCTCAGATCTCCGATAGATGGCGTTATTATAAATAATTTAAATTAAATTCGTTACATTTAAAATCGTATGTTTCAAAAAAGATGCCGAATCAGTCTTTTAATTCCGACACCTTTTACGATTAGCGTTGCTCATTTCTAAATATATCCCTTACGGAAATAACAGTTTGTTAAATATTTTCTAAATAAATTACTTTTAAAAAGGGATATTTAGAAATCAGCAAATACAGATGGCATTTTAATATTCCAGTGAGCCTCTCGTGACGGTTAAACTAAACTAAACTAAAGTAAATCATTTAGAAAGGTATGACCAATTAGAAATACGTGACTTCATTCTGCCACTGAACCAAAAGTTATTTTCCGTGTTATGGCATCAAAATTACAATAAAGTGGTTCTATCTTTATGCGGACGTGATGTTATTATATTGTATTATATCGTATTTTATGGTCGATTACTATTTTGCTTATTTCATTAGCAAATAGTTCCTTTGTTTCTATGAAAGATTAACTTATGAATCCTTTGAACTCACTGTTTTACAGACTAGATTCTCCAAACATTTCCTACGATTCTTTCTTCTCAATTTTATCTCCGAACTCAGGCTCCTTTTCATAATCGCCTTCACTTATGCTCGTCGCTACTGAGATTTCAGTAACTTGCTCCTGTTTTTCAGTCACGTCGGTTTTCTCGTCGAAATAGATGGCTACATCGTTATCATCGATTTCTTCAACTGGCGCTACTTTATCCACGTTTGGCGGCGGCACCACAACGGTGTGAGTCACCGAGTTATCAGCTCTTAAATCGCATTCTGTGTGCGGAATGTCACCTCTGTGTCTGTGTATTATTTCACTGTTAAGTATCTGTTTGATATCTTTGTTAGTGCTTTGTATTTCTTGATCAATAGTTACGTGTTTCTCTTGAGTTTTCTCTTTTTCTTTGGTTCTATCGATAGGTTCGTAGCCGGCAGGCAAGATAAGGCCATCGGCGTCTAAGTTTGCCAAATCTAAAGTGCTGGCTTGTTCGAAATTTATGTTCTGATTTTGGACCTTCACTTGTCTCGGTTTCTGCGAAGGCTGCTCGATGGCTTGCAAGATACTTTGCAAAAGACCTTCAGATAGTAATTGCTCGTGAGGTATCGAAGGTTGTCCTTTGCCATTGTGGTCAGCGGAAGACTGTATTTGGTATGAATAGTTGTTGCCTCTGTTCTTCTCTCTCTGTCCGAATTGTGATATTTGTCCATTGACCTGGCTTAAGCTTTGGCTCGTCGATACAATTTTCTGCTGTAATTGTTTAGTCTCTTCACTCAAATTCCTGATTTTCTCAGAAGTTTGGAAGATCTGCTGCTGCAGACCTTCATTTTTGTAACTATGCTTTCCAGACTCGTCTTTTATCGATTTACCTTTCTGTATGCTCGTCTTTTCCGTCTTTTCGCTCTTTATGTTATTGGTTGGTAGAATAGTTTGAACTAATGTGTGAGAGGCAGTGTCTAGGTCTTTAGAATTGTATGATACTGACTCGCTTCCAGCTACAGGAGTGTTGAAGCTGTTCTGAGGCGATATTAAAGTCTGCTGGCTTTTAGATAAGGTTGAGCCTAAAGAGCTCAAGCTGGCGACGTAACTGGACGCTAACTCCGAAGGTATCTTCTCCCCCAATTGAGCCGCTTTAAGAATAGCTTCGTGATAAGGACAGTGTTTCAAAATGGCGGCCGCGTCCAAGTTCGAAAGATTGGCCAAGATCGTACCGTCTAAAGCAGCGGTTACTGAATTTGTATTAGAGCCTGAAGCTGTATGATCGGCTATAGTTCCGAGAGGTGCTGAGTAAGAGTCGATAGGAGAGCCGTATAAGCTGTTAGGTTGCTGTACTTGTTGGAAGTTGATAGGGTTGCCGGCGTGAGGCAGACTGAAAAGGCTCGAAGGCTCGATGGACAAAGCAAGGTTTCCAATGCCAAAGTTGCCGATCTGATGATTAGCGTCCTTCACTTCTCTGACAGGAGGAGGCAGATACGCCGGCCCTTGTTTGAGGTGATCAATGTTATGAGCATCCTTCACGCGCGTAGTTTGCCCGATGTTTTGGAACAATCCTTCAGGGACGGAATCCCTGAATTTAATTGGGTGACGAGGAGAACTGCCGCCTGAATGTCCACCGCCTGAGTGGCTTCCGTAAGGGATCGGGAGATTAGCTGGAGGTGGGCGTGGGGGGACTCCGTATTGGCTTCCAGGCGGGACTCCATAAACACCTGAAGGTGGAACTAAGCCTTTAGCGCCCTGTTGTCTAATAGACGTGGGATAGGATCCTCCTGATAGGGACTCCGCTGGCGGAGTGCCGTAAGTATCAAACGGCTTGGTCTGCGCTAGCGGCAGGCTCTGAACACCAAGATCTTGGTTCGGTTCCGTATAATGCGCTTCAAACACCGTCTTTGATTGATCAATATGATTAGAATCTCCACCAACGATAGCGTTTAAGTCAATATTTGCTAAGATATCCTGATGGACGTTGGAGTAGCCTGTAGATATTTGAGCTCCAGAGAAAGACGGTCCTACGTTCACGCTTGGTAGTGAATGACCATCTAAATTCAAATGAACTTCTTGGACGGGTGCCGGCGGAGGCGGGCCGTATTGGTCTCCGATATTACTGTCCAGGTTTTCAATTAGAGGCTTGGAGACTCCAGGGATCGGCTTCCATCCATCGTAGAGTACATGAGGGGGCGTGGGTGGGGCGGGGATACCTGGGTGCGGTGGCCTTGGGTTCGGATCAGGCTGTGGAGGACCATAATGCCCGATGTTACCGACATCTTGAACCACGACTTGCTCATTAGGTCCTATAGGGCCGATGGAGTGTCCAGGGGGTCCGTAAGTATCAGAAGGGATCGGGAAATTAGGTTTCAGGTCTAAAGGTAAGGATGGGATAGGGGTTCCGTAGATGGTCGCTGGTAAATCGATGTTTCCGATTCCTGTGCCAAAGTTCTGTGGTAAATTGATCGGTGGAAGCTCAGGTAAGGCCGGTAAGTGTATGCTGTTTACTGGGGCGCCATAATTAGTCTGTAATTTAGGCGGTCCATATATAGGTTTAGGGGGTCCGTACATTTGTTTCGGAACGCCATAAACTGGTTTAGGGAATTGAATTTTCGGTGGTTTGAAAGGTGCTCCATAGGTTTGTTTCGGGGGACCGTAAGTTTTCTTAGGGGGTCCGTAGATGGGTTTGGGGGGTCCGTATATTTGTTTAGGGGGTCCGTAGGTCTGCTTGGGGGGTCCGTAGATGGAGTGAGGCTTGCGTACGGGGGGTGGGGGGCCCTCGTAGCTCTGGCTGGGGAACACGATGGGCTGCGGGGGTCCATAGGCGCCAGGTGGGGTGTCGAAGATGTTGTTTTGGAAGTCCTGCTGCTGGAACACGGGCGCTGGGTGCTGGAGACCTGGAAACACGTAAAATAGGAGGTTTAATATAATATAATATTAACAACAAGCTCCTCTTCAACAAATCAAAGTGCTCTGTGATAACTTTTAGGCGTGCCAATAGTCCCATATTCGCTCAATACCTGCTAGGTCCTGATCCCATAACTCGTGTCGAGTCTATACGCGATTTGGGTGTTATCCTCGACACGCAGCTCAACTTTCATGAGCATATGAGAGCGTTGGCTACAAATTGCTATCGGAGGTTAGGGTTTGTGGTTCGGAATGCGCGAGATTTCGATGACGTCAGGGCTATTAAATTAGTGTACACTGCGTTAGTTCGGAGTAAACTTGAAGCCGCATCGGTCGTGTGGAACCCGCATGAGGACAAGTACGTCTTGCTTCTGAAAAAAATCCAGAAAGCCTTTTTGCGGGTCCTTTATAAAAAGATGCACGGTTATTACCCATACTTGTACCCTTCAAAGTTCCTGCTTGGCGTTTTAGGGTTTAATTCCTTAGAGGTAAGGCGTAACTAGGCTCTTGACTACAGTATGTAATGTCTTACGGGGGAACTCGGACTGCCCTGAACTGGTTGCACAGCTCGTACGCCTGTTCGTTCCATCTATGGCTAAGAAGGTCCAATTTAATTTTCGACCACGAAGTCATCACCTGTTAGATGTGCCTAAAACACGCACTATGTCCCATGGCAAATCACCACTTGTCCGCGCTCTACAATATATCAATGCGCTCCTCGCATCAGCACCGGAATGTGATGTATTTGCAAGTAGTTGGATGGATCTGTGATTCTGTGTAAAGAATGTATGAAGTTCTGTGAGGCGATGGATAAGCGTGAATCATCTGTCTTGTATTAGTTTTTCTTTCTGACATTTTGTTCTGTTTGTCCTTTTTAGACTGTATCACCTTGTTTGTATAAATACTGTCTATTTTAAATTTTACAGTGTATATTAGTCCGCTGTAATGCTGTGTAAATTTTATGAATCAATAAAATAAAAATAAAAATCGATTTTATTGGTGAAGTTAAAAATGACAGTAGGTAGTGAAAATAATTTGATTTGTGGGGGTACTCTGGGCTTGGTAACTTTTTCTTTGAGTAGGTGTATATTTATATGACATATGTATCTAACTATCTACTCTTATCTAATACCTTTAGGCCCCGTTCGCACGGCAGCTTTTTCAACGCGCGTTAAAAAAGCGTTTGAATGACGCAAATGGATAACCATGTATGTATTCACACGAAGGCGGTTTTTAAGCGCGGCGCTTTTTTATCGAGCACTGTTCGATTTTCGGCGTTGAGCGTTGGCGTCAAATTGAATAGAGCATACGGATCTCCGTGTATCTGTTCTCACAAGCGTTAAAAAAGCGCCGGTGCTGCTGTCAGTTGGCTGTCAAGTGTCAATTTTTGGTGTCAATCGTCAAGATTATTATTAGTTTCACCTTAAAAATGTCAACTTATGCTTACTAATTCAAGCTATATTCAAATAATACGTCGTAATAGCAAATAAAGTATGGCTTTGCTGAGATGCGTACGTGACAGTACAAGTGATTTTTAAGCGTTCGTATGAACACAAATATTGGAAACGGTAAAAAAGCGCCAACGTCGGGTTTTAACGCAACGCTTTTTAAGCTGTCGTGCGAATGGGGCCTTAAACGAGCAATTCTTGTTTATTTATATATATATTTCGGGGATCTCGGAAACGGCTCTCACGATTTCGATGAAATTTGCTATATGGGGGTTTTCGGGGGCGATAAATCGATTTAGCTAGGTCTTATCTATGGGAAAACGCGCATTATTGAGTTTTTATATGCTTTCCGAGCAAACCTCGGTCTCCCAGATGTTATTTCTTATAGTAAATATTTACCATTAGAGTTGTCTCTCGGGGGGCCGTACGCGTCGGACGGCAGCGGCTCTCCGTACGAGTTCGACAACGACGCCTCACGCTTCTGGGCTTGACCGCCTGAAAACGTGCGGAAAACTTTAGGAGCTGCCCCTCACAAATCAGGATGCTAGGAGTAAGTAATATTGAACAACATTTACACAGAAGACTGACATGATTACATACCTTGTCCGTGAAATAGGGAATTGCCAGCCTCGTTTTACTTAACGACCTCGCTTTGCTCACCCTCAACAATTCCCCATTTATCGGCCTGTGAAGTAAAGTTATTAAGAACTAGCTTCTAAATCAGTTTAAGCGTGAATAGGTAATGGAAGGTCAGATATACCTACTTTCGCATTTATAATATTAGCAGGGCTTGTAAGCCTAGAGCAGCGGTCGGCAACCTTTTAGCAGGCAAGGACCACATAGTATTTTGTTAACGAAGTTGACGCGGGCCGCACTTTGTTAATATGTGACATTTTCGTTTGTCAATATTACATACAAAATAGCCAGCCCGCGGGCCGCAAGTGAGAGGTTCGCGGGCCGCATGCTAGAGTAATAGCGAGAGCGAGGTCGTCATATATCACGAGGTTGGCAATCCATTTCCCTGTAGAAATGTTAAAGCAGTACCTGTGCATTTACCTGACTGCGTCGCTTCGGCCACGAGGTCCTGGTCGCTGTCCTTGGCCACCAGACCTGGTGGGGTGTCGTCTGCCAACGCCAGTCCGAGTATACACCATAGCAACAGCGTCTGGAACAGAACATCACAGGTTATATAAATACAAATGTAGGGTATAATTGTTTTCCTTCGTATTTTCTCGGAAACGTACGAACGTGTCTTGCTATTTCAGCCATTCTCGGTACAAAAAGTACTGAGGTTGACTGAAGTAGCATGACAAATACGAAAGTTTCCGAGAAAATACGATGGAAATCAATAGGGTATTTAATTACTAGTCAAATCAGTTTCTTTTTTCGATCTGTCAAAACGATTTTGCTACTATGGAATTTATATGAAACACTAGCACGTGACGTCATAATCAAATTACCTAATCTTTATAGTTGTATACGGGTTTTAAAATAGAAATTATGTCTAAAAATAACTGCTGTCTACGTTTCTCTATTAATCTTCTGGTGCTTTGTTTCATGCATGGTGTAAAATAATTTATTTTAAATACAGTCAAATACCCTATTATGTCAAACAAAGGGATGATCTTAGAGATCCGGTTTCAAAGATATATGTAAATAGAGCGTCTTCAGCTGTTTATCTTTTCATTATGGACGCAAACATCTCAACCAATCTCAACCTATCATTAAAAGCATTAAGCAGTCATCTGGCAGTAATTGTATTACCGTCTGACCATTTAAAGAATTATCTGAGGCACGGCTCGGAAACTAGAAATTATGAAGAGGACTTTCCTTTTTTATAGAGCACAATTCTGTTTATATTTGACTAGGTAGCTACGACTGCACGGGACGATGATGACGATTGATATAAATTTTTATAAATAAAATCATTTTTGGTACAAATTTTTACCGCTTTTCTTTCCACAGGCAACTAATACTTATCGAGACAATTATAACAACCCCAAACACAATTCGTTTGCGTTGTTTTATCACAGTTCCCATGGCCACCTCCTGTCTCCGTCAGCAGATCAGCTCCATGTCATAATAATATCACATTGTCATCCGATTTACACATGTATGCCAAATTACATGTCAATCGGAAACCGAGAAGTGGGTCAAATTTAGCTTCCAAGAATGGACCCACACTAACTAACACAGAGGTACCTACAAAGGGGAGAGTGGGGTTAAACGTGCCAATTTTCATAAAATACAAATTTAATCTATGAAACAGTATGAATAAGGTATGTTGCTTGCGCTATATTAAATAATGATTATTATTATCGTTTCTGAATAGTGATATTGTTTTGTGCATCGTTAAACTGTTTTTTTACCAGAATTTTTTTCATGAGATAGGTCGGAACGGAACAACTAATAACCCCGCTATGGGGCTGGTTGTTCCGTTGCTTAAAATTCTAACTTAGAGAGGTTTCGCACTACGTCCGATCCGAATCCGATCCGAACCCGTGAAAATATGGTCCTTAGTTCGTCAAATATTTTAATCTCGGTTCACACACGCTAAAATAGTACTTTGCAGTTCGTCGAAATATGTGATTATTTTTTGTGCACTATCAACAGTTAGCAAAAAAATCCAAAGCAAAAATGGAATTTTCCGTGGGGTTAGTTGTGCCCTCGTTTTTGATTTATTTTCCATAACTACTATTCTACTGTAATGGAAGGAACGAAAACGGCTCCTGCAATCGCATAGTGGTCTGATTTTTCGCGACAAACATCATACGAATCGCTCCATGGTTTACTTGCGTTCCTATTCCCATCGGAACAACTTACCCCCAGCAAGTTTAACCCCGCTCTCCCCTACATGACATCCGAACGTTACATTTTCGATACAGATGTAGTGCATAATTATTTTCCATCGTTTTTTCAAGGAAACGTACGACCGTGTCTCGCTGTTTCAGTCAGTCTCGGTACAAAAAGTACTGAGGTTGACTGAAGTTGACAAATACGAACGTTTCCGAGAAAATACGAAGGAAAACAGTACGGTACGATCCATAGTTTTCTAACTTACTTTAGTACTTTACTGTGCAAGATAAGGTCAGTGTATCGGCAATGACCCTGTATCATCTTAGACTAATGAGTAATCTCCATAGAGTACACTCTCGCCGCACAATGAGAACGTAAACTAGATTAGAGCGTAGTGCGGGGAAAAGTTGTCGATGGATGTTCATTTATTTACGTCACCCTAGGCCCGTAAGTGGGATTTTCTTCCCACGGGACGGGAAGAAAATCTCACTTCCTGGCCAAGGCAAGACGTAAAACTTTATGCAAACCACGGGCGGTAATTCGTAAAGCCCCAGATCGCATATTTATGGCCCTCACCTTCGGTTCGGGCCACAAACACCTGCGATCTGGAGCATTTACGAATTTACCTCCCTAGGTATGTAATGTACTACTACAGTACATATGGTACTACTTTACCGCCCTAGGGCGGGATTAAGGACAATACGTGCCTATGTCAAAAATTAAAAGGGCCATATGTACTGTAAAACGTTGTACAATAATACACGTGCGAAAAGGTAATTCGCAGTATTTCTACTTTTCGCACTTGTATCGTAATGTACTATTTCATCACACTTGCTCGTATGTGTTATTACACGTAGGATGTGCGGTCCTTAAATTTTATCCTAATTTAGACCTAGGGCTGTAATGTAATATAATGTAAATTTATTTATCATACTAAGCGATGGGGTCCGTAAATCCTAAATTTCGAGCTAAGACTGTAATGTAAGTAATTCAATTCAATTCAATATATATTTCTAAAAATATGGTACATACACATACAACGTTGTAGAAGGTTAAGGTCAGCATATTCTGCCGGCATGCATCGACCATAACGAAACGTACGAAATAAGTTTTTATAAATTTTATTTATTTCCTTTTTTTCCTCACAAGTGTGATGAAAAACATTATGTGTAGGTACCACGTGTGGTACAAGAATTACGAACTCATGTTAATAAAGCCCTCGCTTTCGGCTTCGGCCTTCAATTCACACTCGTTCGTAAATTCTTGTTTACGTTTCCGAATCAAAGTAACCCCAGTTCGCAGAGTTTTTTTCTTGGAAATTTATGTTGTTCAAGATTATTTTCTTTATCGATAGCTGCCATACACTACTGAGCGACAATGTACTTCCCTCTATTGTCTATTACGCCACAATAACCATAGACAATCGGACCCAATTAAAGACAAGCAGAGTTCCCGCGCTTTTTGCCGTCATGGGAAGTGTCGTGGCGGAAGTGAATGTAAGCATGCCTAGACTTAACATTTTTTTTGGGTTCCGTGCCCGAAGGATAAAAACGGGACCCTATTACTAAGACTCCTCTGTCCATCTGTCTGTCGGTCTAAAAATGAATGTTTGGTTATTAAGAATGCCTTAAAACCAGGGTTTTGATGGTTTTGAGAGAGACCCAGGCGACCGTATCCATGGCAAAGAACGAGTGACAAGAAAAAGTAACACTATATAAATGTCATTCATGTACTCGACCCATACTATACTCTAAATCATAATTAGATTCCAAAAAAAGTAAGACAATGTTGCCACTTTTTACTAGCGCGTCTTGTATTTATGTAAAAATAAGTAAATAAATAGTAGATTGTTAACCAAGGGTTGAAAGGCACCCATTTCTGTCGAGGTAGTTTGGCGCTCGAACGCAGTGAGAGCGCCAATAGTCCGAGACGGAAATGGTGCCTTTCACCCGAGTTAAACACTCTACTTTTCATATCGAATGCGAGGAAACCAAACAAGACAAGGCAATTTCGGAAAATCAGCAATTGAAGTACCTAATAGACCTACGGCCATGATTTTTTTCATTAGGACTTACTTGCAATCGGAGACTTTACAAGTGTAAAGATTAATAACCCCTAGCGAAAATCATTTAGATTGCAATATTTACGAAAATACACATTTTTTAACAAACTGCAGTAATTTTAAAATGGTTTGTACATTATAGTATGTAAATCAGCGGGATTGCCTCTTACTTTTTAATTTTATACTTTTTCGTTCTAAAAGCCGCAACAGGCTACCGGACCGCACCGCGACCTTGGTGCACCGCACCACGTAATAACATAATAAAAGTATTTTAAATATTAAATAACTATTTCATTAATAATATAACAAAATTTTTATCTTGTATTTTATTTTATTTTCATGAATATAGTGCTAAATAACTTTAAAAACCAATTTAATATCGTACAAAGGTTTAACTGTGGCTGTATAAGATTTTGCCTTTGCTAATTTACGCAAGTGTAAGGTTTAAAAAAATATTTTTGGTGTATTCCTGTTGGTTCCCGCCTTACGAAATCGAGTAAATAGAATTCAACGAAAGAAACAAGAAAAAATTGTTTTTAACAATTTACTTACATCATTTTTTATAAAAAAAGGATTAACGTAGGATTAGTAAAATTAAACAATTACCAATTGTTCCAAGCGAGGAAATAAAGACACTATTTTTCCATTTTGTTTCCACCCAGTTGTTCGTGGGACGGGGACGCAGAGGAGTACACTACTTTTCTGCGCTAGAGCATAAACGTATCACTTTCTGCGCACCTTTTAGAACAACAACGACCCACTTTCAGAGCATGAGATATGAAAAGTACTTTTTTAAATCGTAGGCGTAAAATTACCAATAAATAAATTATCTTAGCGTGTTTATTTATACAAATGAATTTACTATTTTACAAACAAATTATTGCAGTGGCAACATTTTTTGGAATCTAATTATGATTTAGAGTTTAGGGGATTTGCCAGAGTATAATAATACATTTTCGCCTTACTTCAAAAATTGAGGAGCACTGTGTGAGACATCGGGCTGTTAAGTTATTGTAACTAAGTGCATTTCAAACACAATCTTGTATCGTTGATGAATAAATATGATGATGATGGTATAATTGTACAGTCACCTGCAATAATATGTTACACGACGAAGGCCGCAAAAATATCTCGCACGATCTTATTTTGTAGAGCCATAAGAGCGTGTCACATATTTTTGCGGCCTTCGAAGTGTGACATATTATTGCAGGTGACTGTACAATGATAATGGCGGTCTTCCGAAAACGCTATAAGAAACTAATCTCGCCGATAATGGTTACATTTCCTTAGTTCAGTTGTTCTGCTAGTTTTCGCTTGTGAAGGGAAGTAATTAGTTCCGATTTATACAGTGTTGGAAAGATATTGATTTCCCATGCTGAAGATTTTAAGGATGACTCACGCTAGACCGGGCCGGGGCCGGGCCGGAGCTTCCGGCGCCTCGTTTTCTATGGAACGCACCACGTGATCACCGATCAGCTGTCATAGAAAATGACATGTCGGTCGCTTTGGCCTGGTCTAGCATGAGTCATCCTTAAGATATTATTTATGTAAGATTAATATTAATTATTGATTTAATAGGTACCTACATTCCTCCTTTTTAGGGTTCCGTACCTCAAAAGGAAAAAACGGAACCCTTATAGGATCAGTCGTGCGTCTGTCTGTCTGTCCGTCTGTCACAGCCTATTTTCTCGGAAACTACTGGACCAATTAAGTTGAAATTTGGTACACATATGTAAATTAGTGACCCAAAGATGGAAATGTTTTTTTATAATTTTAAAATACATAGGTTCGAAGTTATTTAAGAAAATAGCCAAAAAATTACCACCCTCCCCCCCCCCTTTATCTCCGAAACTACTGGGTCTAAAATTTTGAAAAAAATACACAAAATAGTGCTTTACCTATAGATGACACGAAAACCTATTAGAAATGTGCAGTCAAGCGTGAGTCGGACTTATGTACGGAACCCTAGAAACGCGAGTCCGACTCGCACTTGGCCGGTTTTTTTATATGTTAATAATAGTGACATAAAATATCTTGTTAGATTCAGGGACCGGAACCGGTTACCTTAACCGGGGTTTTTCATAGGGTTATTTTAAAAGTGGTTATAAAAACCCCTACCATAACGGTAACCGTCTGATAAGGTAACACTTTGATTCGGTAACCGTATCAGATCGAGTTAACCTCGGTTACCGGTAACCGAAATAAAAACCCAGTCGATTCAGTTACCTCATAATAAGGTTTTGAACCAGTTCAAACGATTGTAATCTTTACGCACACTTAAATTGAACTTATTATTGAATAACCGTGGTTGGCATGGGCGGTCTATTAAGTCTCCAGCACAAACATGTTTTTTTGTCGGTAACTTCGCTTATTGTCAATTCAAACAATATTGTACTTTGAGTCCTTAAGCTAAAATTGAAAACATTATTGAGCGATTACAGTATTACTTTGGAGCGACAGCCGCAGCGCGGCCATTCCTTTGTTTATCTTTATACCTGTGTGTTCTTATTGTTTTTGTTCATTTCGGAGCAATTCTAGTTTGGAATTTTTAGAAAAGGGCTTGCTGCAAGTAAACACCATCCTATCCTAGCAATATCTGCTATTATTTAGTTATATTTTTAATGCTACTTAGATATTATTTTTCTATTTTCGGGTTCGAACTTGGTATGTACATACAGAGTAAAGACTGATTTAAGGAAATATTTTAACCTAACTAGTAATTTTACTGGTAGGTATAGTTTATCTTTAGATAGAGTGATTAAAAAAATCACTTTGTGATAAAGATACATGCGTTAGCGGATTGTGGTAGTGTGGTAGATATTTAACCATTGTTGACAAATGACATAATAGGTAGTTATTATGGGCTTATTTTATAATAAGCAACTACTTTTAAACGTTTTCAGATGCGGTGAGTTGTGTCAGCTAAAAGTCGTAATTTACCTTGTTTTGCTTAATGCAGCGAGCAGAATATATATATATTATCTATAGCAGTGATAACCTTATTTTAATACTTCAAATCTTTCATTAATACCAGAATTCATTATATTTATTGAGTATCTGTAACATTGGTACCTAGGTGAAATAATTTTGATTAAATTAAATAGATACATACTTAGTAAGCAGTGTTGGGCATTCAAGAATAAAATCATTATTTGAATAAGAATTCCTAAGAATAAAATCATGTTGATTTTATTTCCGTCAAAATTATTCCAATAATTTTGATCGGAAATAATAAACGTATGTGAACAAATTTAATAAGAATAATCTCATTCTTAATCAAGTAAATGTAATCATGATTTTATATTCTTAATAATATTCCTGGATTAAAATGCAGTCTGGGTGCCGTATAGATAGAAGTAAATAATAATAGTTTCTTGTCTAATTTATACCTAATTTTATTACTTTAATTTACTGCCGCATAGTCTTTGTGTTGGTCGATACCCGTATTGCTTTTAATGTGATAACTAAATCATCAGGTACAATTCAGCTGATCTGACCGGATGGTGGATAGCGAAACACTTCAATGGCTCACTGTGCCTAATTTAATGTAAAAAATAAAATACCGGCCAAGTGCGAGTAGGACTAGCGCAGGAAGGGTTCTGTACCATTGCGCAAAAAACAGCAAAGAAATCACGTTTGTTGTATGGGAGCCCAACTTATATATTTATAATATTCTGTTTTTAGTATTTGTTGTAATAGCGGCAACAGCAATACATAATCTGTGAAAATGTCAACTGCCTAGCTATCACGGTTCATGAGATACAGCCTAGTGACAGACAGACGGACAGCCGAGTCTTAGTAATAGGATCCCGTTTTTACCCTTTGGCTACGGAACCCTAAAAAAGGTGTTTTTAAAGGTATGATAAGGAATAGCTCGATATGGTGTATTCCTATTTCTCTCCGCCGGGCACAGATGGGAATAGGCATTAGTATGTAGTTTCAGTGTCCGAGTTACTACCGAGACTCATTGTGTTTTTAAAAGTTCAGCTGATATTTAAAATTTGCATTAATTATTAGACGGAAATCAATAGGTATTAATATCGTTTCACACACCGCCTACCGCACGTGTCTCAAATCAAATGCTGTCAAAAAATTCACCACGCCACGATTAAATCTTATTGTTATTGCCAATGAGTAATAAATGACGGTCTCAAGTGGAAACACGCCAAATAATACAATACAATAATTCATGCTGCGATCTGCGACTTTCTGCAAATCTAGTGATAAGCGTAGGACTCTTTTCTTACCTGCTGTAATTTGCTATCTCATTCACTTTCCGTATGTGTGAAAGAGATAGCATACGTAAGACCTCAAGGCTGATAAGAATAATAAACAAAATACATACTTAATTGGCAAAGGAATATACATTGAACCATCATAATTATAATTTCGCAGTTTACTTTTTATGTAGCTTCATTATCAAATTATCATCACCGTTTCGAAAGCTCCTAAAAAAAATGTACCTACCTATCTATCACAATCACAACTTTTACGCTAAAAAAAATTCAAATCAATCCGACCATTGAAAAGAGAAGTGAAATTTATTTTACAAATTATATACATTGTACTACAAAAGTTCTATCACAATCACAACTTTTACGCTAAAAAAAATTCAAATCAATCCGACCATTGAAAAGAGAAGTGAAATTTATTTTACAAATTATATACATTGTACTACAAAAGTTAACTTAATTCAGAATAACATTCTAATTGAATATAATGCAGAAAGTCGCAGGTCGCAGTATGAATAACTGAAACCACATACTAAACAATACATGAAATGAATGAAATGAACGAAATAAACACAATAAATACAATAAACAAAATAATCAAAATAAATAAATAATATTAATCAAATAAATAACATTAATAAAATGAATATTATTAATAAAATAAATTACATTAATAAAATGAATATCATTGATAAAATAAATAACATTAATGAAATAAATGAATTATAGTAAATAAATAAACAAAAAAGTAAAAAAAACAAAATTAAGAAAGTTAACAATTAATAAAACAACTATTTTTTTTAGTATTCTACTGACGGCACATCACTAAATACGGATGTTGCAAACGTATAAGCAACCGATAATAAAGGTTACCATAACCGAATAAAAACCTGTTAAAAACCCCTAACAAAAACCCTATCGCGATGGGGTTTTGAATTAACTCGGTTAAAGGTTAAGGTTACCGTTTCAATAAGCTTACCATTACAATCAGGTAACAGTATGATAGGGTTACCGAATGATACGGTAACCGAATCGATTGGGTTACCGAATGGATAGGATTAACCGTAAAGAGGGGTTTTCCGGTCCTTGGTTAGATTAAAGTTTCCGACCTCAAAAGCCCACCAGGTTATTGTCAAATACTTGAAAAACATGAAATTGTTGTTTGGATTTTGAAAATGTTCCCTACCAAAGACTAACCTACATGTATATGTTGAGGCAAAAGTCACTAAAGAAGTTTTAAGACTCATGTTTTACATTATTAACTAGACTGTCATATACTCATGTATATGGCAGTCTAGTTAATAATGTAAAACATAGAAGATATTTCGATTAGTTGAAATTATCCCGCGTCACCTTATACATATGATACAAGATTAAACATAGTTTAGACCTGGCAACCAGTACCAAGTTTTTAATATTTTTGGGCATGGTATATACTTAAGTCTCTAAAACAGTTCCCAATAATTTAAATAGAGAAAATTACTAATTAATTATTAATTAGTAATTTAAAAAGAGAAAATTACTAATTAATTATTAATTAGTAGGTAAATAAATAATAAATAAATATTATGGGACATTTCTTACACAAATTGACTAAGCCCCACGGTAAGCTCAAGAAGGCTTGTGTTGTGGGTACTCAGACAACGATATGTGTGGAAAGATAAGTCAGGCCCTGGAGGGAAACTACCTTAAATCCTTAAGCTGGCTCATTTTGCTCAAAGGAGACATTCCTTTATTAAAAAAAAAAAAAGTGCATTGAAAGATTTTCTAAAACTCGCTTGCCTCGCCCGGGACTCGAACCGACTAAAAATTCCAAAAAATAATAACTCGCAATTTTATTCTACTAGTCGATACAGTTAATGTTAATGTTAACATTTCTCCAAGAAACTAATAGGTCTTACCACTCGTCCGTCGTACAAAATATCCATAAAATCTAATATTTAGTGCTCAATATATTTTTACACAATCCAAATTGAAGAAAAAAAAGAAAAACACTTTGAATGCAGTTTTGTTTCTTTTTAAAAACAAAGGAATGTCTCCTTTAAGTAAAATGAGCCAGCTTAAGGATTTAAGGTAGTTTCCCTCCAGGGCCCGACTTATCTTTCCACCCTCCCTGTATATAATATATAAATACTTTTTTAAATACATAGAAAACAACCATCAAAATGACAATCGTATGTGCCGTAGCGAACGCTCTCTCTCTCTCTCTCTGCTCTCTCTACTCTCTATCACTATAGTATGGAACAGCGATTGAGAGACATTATAGCCTTTCGTTAGCTATTGCGCAAACGATTGTCATCTTGGCTAGGCCCTCTGGCACCTTAATACATAGAATCTAAATTCCACTTTCTATATTTATGCATAAACATATAACAGTGGAACCTCGAGAGCACGAATTTCAAGGGAAACGCCAAAAACTTCGTGTTAACGAGGTTTCGCCTTATCGAGGGCATCGACTTAGGGAGGTTCTTATAGGCGTTTGTTCGTCTTAAAGAGGTTTCGAGTTACAGAGGTAAAACGCTTGAAAAAATCGTGTTAGAGAGGTAATCATACAAACGCAGAAAGTACAGTTTTTATTATCTGTTTCGAGCTACAGAAGTTTGTTAGTAAATAACTTCGACTTATAGAGGTGGTAAAACAATGTGACTATTTTTTCGAGTTGTAGAGGTCAAATTTCAGTTTTCGAGTTATAGAGGTAAAAAATGTACTGAATAGTCGTGAAGAGAATCGCTGCTTACCTCGTCTTAATGAGGTTGAATATTTCAAGTTATGGAGGTTTTGGGCTCTGAAGGGAAGGGAATAGTATTTCGTGTTAACGAGGATTTCGCCTTATCGAGGTACGAGTTAGCGAGGTTCCACTGTATATAATTTCTATATTATAATATCGTAGCTTTTATATCATACAAATGCAGACCAAAACGTTACCCATCTACGGCACTAAAAAGGCTATTATGTGTTTTCACTTTCTACATCACGACCAACTGCGCAGGCTAATTAAAGTCAGATAATAATCATTAAGATGATGATTTGATGATTCTTGGAATGATTTGTATTCATTAAGGTTTCGTTTTATATTTTTATGTAAATAATAGTCAAGTTGATGTCGCTAAAGATTCAACTAAAGTCTGTCAAGGCATTTCCGTCAGTACAGAAATGCGAAGGGTAATAGTTTGAATTTCGCGCCTTTTTCTATCTATCTATATATAATAGAGTATTTGACTACTAGTCAAATCATTTTCTTTTTTCGAACAGTCAAAACGATTTTGCTACTATGGAATTTATATGAAACACTAGCATGTGACGTCACAATCAAATTGTGAATTATGTAAATATGTATATATATTATACAGGGTGTTTGGTACATCGTTTGCCAAATTAAAACGGCAGACAGGTTGAGTCATTTGTTATCTACTCATGCCTAGAAAAAAAAATTGGCCATGGTTTTTTTTTACTACTGCTCAAGTAAAAATTTGAAAATTACGAAAAACTGGCATAGAGATGAAAAAAAACGTGCGCAAAATTAAAAATTTCTAGGCTTGGGAAGATAGCAAATGACTCAACCTATCTGCCGTTTTAATTTGGCAAACGATGTACCAAAATACTTGTATTTCCCATTTATTAATGTTAAAAAAATTGTTAACAATCCCGAAACCCCTGTACCTACCGTCAACGGTTCGTTTTGGCCTGTCCGGATTAAGAATGACTCACGCTAGACCGGGCCGTGCCCGGGCCGAGGCGTCCGACATGTCATTTTCTTGTGTGGTGTGTGGTGATCGCGTGGTGCTTTCCATAGAAAACAAAGCGCCGGAAGCTCCAGCCCGGCTCCGGCCCGGTCTAGCGTGAGTCATTCTTTATCCGGACAGGCCAAAACAAACCGTTGACGCTACAGGGGTTTCCAGATTGTTAACATTTTTTTTTAACATTAATTAATGGGAAATACAGGGTGTTTGGTACATCGTTTGCCAAATTAAAACGGCAGATAGGTTGAGTCATTTGCTATCTTCCCAGGCCTAGATTTTTTTAATTTTGCGCACGTTTTTTTTTAGCTCTATGCCAGTTTTTCGTAAATTTCAGCGCAGCTACATTTATTTGCGCAGTAGTAAAAAAAACATGGCCAGCGTCATCCTTTAGCGGGTCCTCCACTTGCCAATCGCAACCACAATCACTAAACAAGCAATCCGAAACCAATCATGTTTCGTTTACACTCGCAAGTTGGTTGCCCGCAACTTTCACTTATTACATTATACGTTACAAGTTATTATATTACCGATGGCTTTCCGTTCGTGAACTCGGGGTCAAATTACGATTCTACTCGGCAACTTTTTTTTATTAGGGGACATCTTACACAGATCGACCTAGCCCCAAACTAAGCAAAGCTTGTACTATGGGTGCTAGGCGACGATATACAGGGTGGCTAAAAAATAAGTGCATTCCCGTTGCCAGGGAGTTTTTACCCCGAACTCGCGAAAAAATAATTTACCCTCCAATAAAAAATAGACCAGCCCAAATGTTTGAAACAACCAATTTTTTTTTTCCCGATTTCGGTGTTGGTCCCATAGTAAAAGTTGCTCAGTATAATCCCAAAACCTCGCTGGCAACGGGAATGCACTTATTTTTTGGCCACCCTGTAAATACTTATATAGATAAATACATATTTATATACATAGAAAACTCCCATGCAGTCATGGAACAAATATTTGTGTTCATCACACAAAGAAATGCCCTTGCCAATTCAAACCCAAGGACCATCGGCTTCACAGGCAGAGTTCTACTTTAACTTTAACTTAATGGTTGAATTAAAACTTCTTATACCAAACAGAGTAATCGCATACTTTTCACTATGGGCTCCCGACTCGACTATAATGACTTATGGGCATTTTCACTTAACTGTGCACCTCTCGGAGTAATTAACAATGGAGCCGCCATTAACAGGCGTTCCCCTCTGTCGAAAATAGGCGGCCAATGGTCAACCACATGTCAACCACTGACGTTTATCTGACATGACGTACCCATACATTTGATGTGCCCCTCCCCCGCAAAAAACGGCAGACTATTTTGTACCGAAAATTTTAGACATGGCGTCTCCGTTGGTTATATCCTCTAAGGTGCATCCTTTAACGGCCGGTTAGCAATCGTTACAAAACTGACGGTCAATGTCAAATCCGTTTTTCAGTCATGTCAATTCCCGACATTTTGTCAGGAATGTAACGGTTAGACGTTACTGAAACACGACTTAAGTCGCGCTTTAAAGTACAAGTTAAATGAAAATGCCCTTATAACGAAACGCTTCAAACAAATTAACAAAAGACATCAACGGGCTACCTAATAATTTCGTTTAATTATTTAGGTACCATAGTATAGAAATAGTTATTTGTTTTACAAGGAGGCAAAGTTTCAAAGCACAAGGGTTAAACAAAATTTGCCCCCGAGTGAAACCAAAAATGTTCACCACACCAACCCGAAGCAAATATTAAATGCAAAATATCAAACAAAATCAAACCAAATCAAATCCAAAATAATGGTTAAAAATATTTATTATCCAAAATCATCATTTAAAAGTCAATTCTGGATTAATATCCGAAATAAAATGATTTTTATTTTTATTTAATTCTACCAGCAAACATAAGAAAACAACTCAAAATATGCATTTGATTACTTTGCCTCACATGTGAATAAAATACAACTTTGCTATCAGTTTTTGAAGTGCCAAGTAAGCCTTTCTGAGCTGGTGTGGTGAAAAAGTATTATTTTAGTCGAATCGTAGAAAAAGTATTGTATACAATAGTGATATACTTAATCAAGTTTTTTCATCGTACCTTTATTCACTCAGCACCTTTATTTCCTTCGCTTTTCGGTGAAGGAAAACATGAGGAAACCGGACTAATCCCAATAAGGCCTTACCCCTCTTGGTTGGAAGGTCAGATGGCAGTCGCTTTCGTAAAGACTAGTGCCTACGCCAATTCACGGGATTAGTTGCCAAGCGGACCCCAGGCTCCCACGGGCCGTGGCAAAAATGCCGGGATAACGCGAGGAAGATGATCACCTTTATGTGATAACAGCTGAAAATACACTCCGTATACTTTTCAATTTTCCACCCCGTATAAAAAGGTATTTATATAAGAGCATTTAGTAACCGGGGACGTCATGGTCATGGCTGTCATTTTCTGTACCTACGAAACAGTCTGCCGATTTTTGCGGGGGAGGGGACGTCAAATGATTGCTATTTCTACAAGATTTCTACGTAACGTGTCAGATGTCAGTCCATATAAAAGTTTGCACAATTGTGCAAGTTTTTCGGCAGAGGGGTAAGCTCTCAGGCGACTCCAGTTATTAAATGCTCTAAGGCAGCGGTCGGCAACCTTTTAGCAGCCAAGGGCCACATAGTATAGCGGGCCGCACTTTGTTAATATTTATCACTTTATCAGACATTGTTGTTTATCAATATTACATACATAATAGCCAGGGAGGCTCGCGGGCCGCAAGTGAGAGGTTCGCGGGCCGCTTGTTGCCGACCGCTGCTCTAAGGCAGTAACTTCAATCTCATCTCATAGAATATTCAAACGCCCGTGAACCTCAGGCCGTCGAACTCACCTGCGACCTCACGATACATTAGCATGTACCTATGTATACACGGAGAGAAAACGAAAGGCGACAACCATAACTAATCAATTTCAATTGGCGACTAGTGTAGGTACATAATTTATTGGTTAAGGTTATGTGGCATCACAAAAAATCCGGCCAAGTGCGAGTCGAGCTCGCCCACCGAGGGTTCCGTACTTTTTAGTATTTGTTGTTATAGCGGCAACAGAAATACATCATCTGTGAAAATATCAACTGTCTACCTGTCACGGTTCATGAGATACAGCCTGGTGACAGACAGTCGGACAGACAGACAGACGGACAGCGGAGTCTTAGTAATAGGGTCCCGTTTTTACCCTTTGGGTACAGAACCCTAAAAAATATTTTTCACCACACCAGCTAGAAAGGCTCTCTTGATTGAGCTGATAAGAAAGTTGCATTTTATTCACATGTGAGGCAAAGCAATCAAATGTAAATTTTGAGTTGTTTTCTAATGTAAAAATTGACTTTTAAATGATGATTTTGGATGATAAATATTTAATAACATCCATTGGAATTTGATTTTGTTTGATATTTTACATTTAATATTTGCTTCGGGGTGGTGTGGTGAAAAATTTTGTGTTTAGTGAAACACAAAATTTGCCCTCGAGTGCGAGGGCAAATTTTGTTTAACCCTCGTGCTTTGAAACCCTCGCAACGCTCAAGATTCCATTTTTCGAACCACTCGAGTGGTTCAATTTTGGAATCTTTCGCTTGCTCGGGTATCAATATTTAGCACGAGCGGTTAAACAACAAATTTGCCCCCTTGTAAAACAAATAACTATTATTTTAATACCTATATATTTCGGATAACATAAGATCCGTACATTGCAATAATTACATTACATACCTTACTAAGGTACCCTAAAACCTGTAACATGAACGAATCACGATCTTACGAGCGATGTAAAAGCGATCCTCGAGACACCCCGAGTCGTGAGTGAAAGAGAAAGCGTTATTTAATTTATGGCAGATAAGTATGGTAAACTGGTATTTGTTGACGTAACCGAGGTCACGGTGGAAAGTTTGAGAACCGGCTTTGGTTCGTCCTTAAAGTTGCTCAAACATTATACAGATCTGATGTAGGGGAGACCGAGGTGACTTGTGACAGAGGAGAGTTGTGACATCATCGATTTTTTGGAATCTAATAATTGTCAGCTAGCTCGCAACAGTGTGCGTTTGTTAGCTCGTAACTTGAACCAAAGACATATGTAACTTCGTATAAGACGAATAAAGTCTAAGGAAAAAACGTGCCTCGGAATTCAAGTAAAAGTCATTCTCGAATAGATGCCGCACACACCTTTAGCCTATCCTCGGCTAGATGGCGTGACGACACCGTTTCATATTTAACAATTTTAACACATAGATATCAGTGAATGAACATGGATCAAAATGATATAAAAATAATAAAATCATTTATCCATATATATACATTTTTTGATAACTTTATACGTTTTCATTTTGAGTTTTAGTCGTGTGTCGATAGATGGCAGTAAATTTACAGTGACTACAAAATTTACAATGACAGGACCCCTCTATACTATCTATTCTTTTTGCTTGAACTAACAAACGCGCATTATTGCGACCTAGTTTTTAGTTAATAGATTCCAAAAAAACGATGATGTCACAACTCTCCTCTGTCACAACTCACATCGGTCTCCGTCTTAGAGCGTTTAATAACCGGAGTCGCCTTTAAAGAGCTTACCCCTCTGCCGTAAACCTTACACAATTGTGCAAACTTTTGTATGGACTGACGTTTAACTGACATGGTTATTTGTACGTTACGTACAAAATAGCCATACATTTGACGTACCCCTCCCCCCCAAAAATAGGCAGACTGTTTTATATAGAAAATGACCGACAAGGCGTCTCCAGTTACTAAATGCTCTAAGGATGTAGTGCATAATTAATATAATTATTTTCCATCGTATTTTCACGGAAACGTATTACGAACGTGTCTTGCTATATCAGTCAGTCTCGGTACAGAAAGTACTGAGGTTGACTGAAGTAGCACGACAAATACGAACGTTTCCGAGAAAATACGATGGAAAATAATTATGCACTACATCCTGTACCGGCCAATAATATATCATAACCTTTGTGTTTTTTAGGGTTTCGTAGTCACCTAGAAACCCTTATAGTTTCGCCAGGTCTGTCTGTCTGTCTGTCTGTCTGTCTGTCTGTCTGTCCGAGGCTTTGCTCCGTGATCGTTAGTGCTAGAAAGCAGTAATTTGGCATGGATACATAAATCATGCATTGCGACAGAACAGTAAAATGAAAAGTGCAAAATATTTTTTTTTAGGGTACCTCACATACAAAAAGTGGTTCTTTGAAAATATTTCTTTGCTTTGTCCCGATAGTGTGGGGTATTGTTGGATAGGTCTTTCAAAATGAATAAGGGTCTCCTAAAACAATTTTTTGATATAATTAATATTTTCGGAAACATGCGCTCCGAAAGAAAAAAAATATGTGTCCCCCCCCCCCCCCCTCTAACTTTTGAACCACGGGTCCAATAAACATGAAAAAAATTGTGAAACAAGAGCTTAATAAATACTTTCAATGAAAACTATAGCGAATATGATCGGTCTAGTCGTTTGTGAGTTATTGCAAAAAATCTTCTTTTCTTAGTAAAAAGACGTAATGTACAAAGCGCTGCAAAGGTACTTATGAATCTTATGATACTTCTTATAGCCCCCGTTTGGCCTAATTTGACAGAATGATAACTACGAAACCGTACACTGAGCATGGCCCGACATGCTCTTGGTCGATTATTTTGTATTACCATTGTAATTTTTAGTTTTTGTTTTTACCATCTTACCGATCTCCGCCGCGTAATCTGAAACAAAATAAAAACCCATTATAAATAAAAGTAAATCCATACTTCCATACTATCCATACTAATATTATAAAGGCGAAAGTGTGTCTGTCAGTGGAATTAGTGACAGCAGCTAAAGTTGGTATAGCGCCTGGATAATGCTAATAGCAATCATTCAATTCGCGCATTGCTTACTTCAATTATTAGGCAATGCATTAACTCTTTCAATTACACCCCCCTTTGCACTCTCTTCAGGTATGATTTCCGACATAAAAACTATCCTATATCCTTCCCCGGGACTCGAACTATCTTTATACCAAATTTCAACTAAATCGGTTCAGCGGCTTGAGCGTGAAGAGGTAACAGACAGACAGACAGACAGACACACTTTCGCCTTTATAATATTAGTATGGATTAATAAACATGATAGTCTTACACAAATTGGCCTAGTCCCAAAGTACCTAAGAAGCTCAATAATTTTGCATTGTGGGTACCTAGTTACCTACTAGACAAAATAAAAGCTTTTATTGGTGTTCTGATACTTTAAATAAGATAATGTTGTTTTTATTTACGAAAATTATATACAAACACTAGTCCTAATGTAAGAAATACTGATTTCGGACAAACTCGGCTCCGTTCGGCTCAGCATTGCTCCGAGCAATTATTAGGGTTGCACGACCACAGATAAGATAATCACTTGCATTTTGACAACCCTAAATAGCCGAAAGGGATAGTGCCATACATTAGGGATATCATGATTCGTCCCTGAACCGCTGTCAAACTTCGGTTTTGTAGGAAGTGTCCTTTCTGTACGGTAGTACTATTACTTATTCTGTGATTTAAGTTCATAGCTCATAATAGCAGGCGTGGCTTACTCCGCGATTTCGTCGCTTTGCTACAGGTAGCTAAAAGTACATCCGTTCCACACCAATTTTGGGGAACGC
Organism: Cydia splendana; assembly: GCF_910591565.1. NCBI lineage: Eukaryota > Metazoa > Arthropoda > Insecta > Lepidoptera > Tortricidae > Cydia > Cydia splendana. The sequence goes on from NC_085983.1 coordinate 9,901,938, forward strand.
CATAAGCCGCGCGTGGCGCTGTCGCCACCTAGCGGCCATATCTGTGCTGATCGTAACAGACGCGTTTTGTTAGAGAGTGAGTCTTCTGTACCTAGTACTATTATTTATTCTGTGATTATGATTATAGTCAATATTAGATGTCCAAAGTTCAAGCTAGAGCGGTCAAGCAGCATTCCGAGAGAGAAAGCGAACGAAAGTCGACAGCCAACCCATCCTTATTGATATTATATGAAAGCGAATGGACAAACCTGTGTTTTGGCCACGGTCACCTTACCGGTTTAGGAGTCGAAAAATAAGTGTCTAAAAAACTTAGACACTTATTTTTGGTAAGAACAGTAACACCACGACAAATTTTCCTGCCAAGTCTTAGAGCATTAAATATCTGGAGTCGCCTTTAAGACCTTATATACCCTCTGCCGAAAACCTTGCACAATTGTGCAAACTTTTGTATGGACTGACGTTTATCTGACGTGGCTATTTGTACGTTACGTACAAATAATGTAGAAATAGCAGTACATTTGACATTTCACGTGCCCCGCCCCCGCAAAAATCGGCAGACTGTTTTGTACAGAAAATGACAGCCATGGCGTCTCCAGTTACTAAATGCTCTAAGTCCCAAGTGCTACGTTTAGTATGGGATATTTATTGTTTTATGGTTCCATACCCTAAGGGTCAAAACGGGTTATAATCACACCTGTACAAAGATATTCGACTTCATTTTGGAACATAGTTGAGAGCTTTTAGACCAGTGGTGGGCAAACTTTCTTCATGGGGGGCCAGAAAGTTTAGATAATTTAAGTGGAGGACCAGAATTGTAGCCGAAATTTATTTTGATTTGTGATAAATTGATAATCGTGGGCCAATGCCATATACTAATTATTTCATAGGACCGCCGGCGGGCCGGATAAAATCCATTCGCGGGCCGGAGATGGCCCGCGGGCCGTACTTTGCCCACCACTGTTTTAGACTATAGTTGGGTGACAGTTTTGAATGATTCTCGGTTAGTTTCACTAGAATTATATCGACCGGGATATGAACCGTGATTACCTTTTGTATTGTTTTCGAGCTCCGGATATTTCGACGCAGTTACATATCTTGTTCACGGGGTAACTGATAATCTCTTTCTTCATCTTCCTCGCGTTGTCCCGGCATTTTGCCATGGCTCATGGGAGCCTGAGGTCCGCTTGGCAACTAATCCCAAGAATTGACGTAGGCACTAGTTTTTACGAAAGCGACTGCCATCTTCCAACTCAGAGGGGAAGCTAGAGGTCTTATTGAGATTAGTCCGATTTCCTCACGATGTTTTCCTTCACCGAAAAGACACTGGTAAATATCAAATTATATTTCGTACATAAGTTCCGAAAAACTCATTGGTACGAGCCGGGGTTTGAACCCGCGACCTACGGATTGAAAGTCGCACGCTCTTACCGCTAGCATACCAGCACGGGTAACTGATGATAGCGGGTGGGTGTCAAAGTTGTGTTGTGTAGTTGTGTAGGGATGTGTTGTGTAGTTGTGTTGTCTCGTTGTGTAGGGATGTGTTGTGTAGTTGTGTAGGGATGTGTTGTGTAGTTGTGTAGGGATGTGTTGTGTAGTTGTGTAGGGATGTGTTGTGTAGTTGTGTTGTGTAGTTGGGTAGGGATGTGTTGTGTAGTTGTGTTGTGTAGTTGTGCAGGGTTGTGTTGTGTAGTTGTGTAGGGATGTGTTGTGTAGTTGTGTTGTGTAGTTGTGCAGGGTTGTGTTGTGTAGTTGTGTAGGGATGTGTTGTGTAGTTGTGTTGTGTAGTTGTGTAGGGTTGTGTTGTGTAGTTGTGTAGGTAATCACGGTTCATATCCCGGTCGATATAAGTATAGTTGGGTGGTTAAGTATTACATAACACATTTACAATATTACCGCTCAATTTAACACAGAAATGCGTGAACTCAAAGTACCAAAAATACGTATCATTACACTCGTGCGCTCCCGAGTGTGACTTCTTCAAAATATTACGTAACATGGCAAGGGACCATATCCTACACACTTTAGTTTAAGCCCGATATAGTTCTCTACTAACTATTTTACTATTTTTTAGGGCTGTAGCCAAACAAAAACGTTATAGTTCTGTCATGTATGTCCGTTTGTCCGTCTGTCCGTCCTCCCGTTTGGCCGTTCGTCTAAGATATGTTAAGATGTGACGCTGATATATAATATCTAATGTGTCTAACGTAGGTACAGCTTCTTCCCTACCTGTCGTCTGTTACTGGATAAACAGTGTAAATTTCATTCGATAGCGTGACGTGATGTGCGCGTTTGCATCAAGTCATGGTCTAATAAAACATGGTCTTCCATTCCCAGAGTGACACGCGATTACGTCACAATAACATTGCCACTTTATTTCAACATAACATGTTACATGGGTACATTATACCTATGGTTAATAAGTTAAATATTTCTTTATAATTTTATAATTTTCATTTATATGTATTTTAGCTTAAATTTTACAATAACACGTCATTTTTAATTACTCGTTAGCAATATCTTCCGATTCACGAAAGAAATTTCAGACTTTCGGGTAATTCTGTTTATACTACTGGCAACACAGGATAGCGCTGTGGACATTTGACAATTCGGATCTAGATAACTTCATGCCCTGACCGTCATCCTTGTCGAACGCGTGTTAATTGTTATTTCCTTCTCGCTCAGTGTCAGCAGTCGCAGTGTTTTCCAAACTTTTCACGTCGTAAGCTTGGTAATTAATGTGTAACTGTGAATTAGTTTTTTAAACGTTTGTCTTGTATAGATAAATAAAGTTTAATTTAATACATTAGATTTGTTTTATTTTACTATGTTTCTACATGAATAACTTAAAATTAATGCCGTTAAAATAATTTTCACCGTTGGTTAAAATTCTCCCACATTTCAAAGTTTGAGAACCTGTAAACAGCATGATGACGTGCAGGCGCGTGTCAGTTAGGTCATACGCGAATCTCGGAATGGAGTACCAGGCGGAGTATATTATTATACCATGCATCATGTGTCATTTTGTATGGAATCATTCAAAATTCTACCAGACAATAAGTATAAGGAGACAACTCTAAATTTGCATTTGACTTCTTTGCCATACATGTGGTTAAAATGCAACTTTCTCATCAAATTTTGAATACCTAATCCAGCAAGAGAGCCTTTACCAGCTAATGTGGTGAAAAAATATTTCCCATAATGTCCAGAGGGAGGAACATGGTAACTACTTTTCTATGGAGAAGCGTTCTTCCCCTTTCCTCTTAAGATGACGTAAGCAGACGCAAGCCCGGGCGTGACTCCTTTTGTCCAATCCGTGACATTTTCGGCTCACTACTGTTGCTTCCGGTCTTTCGTACACGGAGGTCGCGGGTCATCGGCCGACAACGCTTTCACGAGCTTTGTACAGGAAATGTAGACTCTGTAATAAGCCTTCAACATCAATGACTTTTTTAAGTAATTCTTAAGAGCTGGAAAGGGTAATCTTAAAGCATCCTCAGGTAACTTGTTATAAAAATGAATGCATTGCCCAACGAATGACTTTTGCACTTTACGAACACGAAACTTTCTGATAGCAAGCTTATTTTTATTTCTAGTATTATAGTTATGGACATCAGAATTCTTAGTGAAGGAGTCTAGATTCTTAACAACTTACTTATGTTTACTATCATATATGTATTGGGAAGCTACAGTTAAAATATAAGTTAAAAAAAAAAAAAAAAAAAATGGGGCCAGTACAGCGGTGTGACGCTACAACGCGATTGGTTGATGAGTTCGCATCACGCGCGCGATGGTCGCAACTAGTTGCGTTAGGCTGCACGATTGGCTCGAATTCGTGAGTGACACCGGTGAACTAGTACCATTTTTAGGGTTCCGTACCCAAAGGGTAATTAGGGTTCCGTACCCAAAGGGTAAAACTGGACCCTATTACTAAGACTCCGCTGTCCGTCCGTCCGTCCGTCCGTCTGTCACCAGGCTGTATCTCGTGATCTGTGATGCGATGACAGCTGAAATTTTCACAGATGATGTATTTCTGTTGCCGCTATAACAATAAATACTAAAAACAGAATAAAATAAAGATTTAAGTGGGGCTCCCATACAACAAACGTGATTTTTGACCGAAGTTAAGCAACGTCGGGCGGGGTCAGTACTTGGATGGGTGACCGTTTTTATTATAGATAATGGTTCGGAAGTTCGGAACCCTTCGTGTGCGAGTCCGACTCGCACTTGCCCGGTTTTTAGTGTCCGTAAGGCCCGTCCTGAGATATACGACAATGTTGAGGTCTACAAAATTATCAAGAGAGTCGACCATAGTAGAAATCATCACATTGTCTAATCCGATATCGGATGGAAGAAAGTAAAATGTGGGTGAATATCCCAAGCAATAAAATTTGATGGCAAGACTGAAAACGCTGGTGCAGAAAGTCAAAATAGTCATATACTATTTTTTTTTGGAAACATCTCTTAGCTATCGACCTTGGGCAATAACTAATATTAAAATATGAAATAATTTAATCATTGAAAAAAAAAGATAAAGGCCCAATTTTTCATTCAGGTGGGTTGTCCGGAACCCAGTTATTCTTGTTTAATGCCGCATAACTCTAAAACTATACAAGATATCAAATTAGTTTTTAGTTCATTATAATACCATATCAATAAAGAACCCTTTAAAATATTACTTGCTTACTAACTCTTTAATAAACCCCCTTATTATGCGTAAAGAAATTTGTCCGGCAAAATAATCCTTATTACCGCGGACAAATTTCGTCGACGGTTATTGGCTAAGTTTGATTTCGTACGCCCCCCCGCCTCTTGCGCACTTTGAGAGTCAGTTGTGCCGCGGCTCTCACCGCAAGGAGACGTCGACGTGATGCCGAATAGATCCGCTACACACGTGAGTCATGTCATTTCGATGTTACGGGGACAAAAAAAATATCATTCCGGAGTTTACTATATGTTTTTTGTTTCATATTTGTTATTTTTCAAATATTTACAGATCGTGTATTTTGTACTTGTGAGTTTAAATGTCGCGATAGTTAAAGAATGTGGGATTTAGTTATTTTTTTATAATTTTATTTCACCTCGGTTTATCATTCCACCAATTTCATTCCGGTGATTTCGGTGTAGTAAAATGGCTTTAATACCCACCAGAATGAAAATAACACCGGAATGATATCAAAAGTAGCTTCACTTTTGTGTTTAAGTATTATTTGGGGGCACTGCCATGCCCCCGCCAAGTCCGGCAAAATAAGATTCCGGCTGTACCTTGGCGCCAAAAGTTCTGTGTCATCTTCTGTACTAACTGCCATCTGGTAAGTATATTGACTTTTTTGTGTTCGTAATTTAAGTCTGGTCTGGAACACTGACCAAGGGCTCACCCACTAAAAAATGTCCTGGCGTCAGTGGGACTCTTGTGGTACTGTCTATTTCACAAAGAGGACGACTATTTAGACATGCCTCGACCTGGGTCAACAGAGTCGCAAATTCTTCATAAGTCAGTTTAGTACCTATCCTTATTTACTCTGGCTAAATGTCGTTTGGCAGACTGAACTCCCGCTTCCCAGAGGCCTCCGTATGAAGGCATTCTTGAGGGTATGAAGTGCCACGTTGTCCCTTCAGTCGCTAGCAGTTCTGCCACCTCGCTGGCTAAATTGTTTTTCCCAGGTTCGAACATGTATTTCAACTCTTTAGCAGAACCAATAAAATTGGTACCATTATCGCTCCAAATATCTTTACAATGGCCTCTGCGCGCAACAAATCTTCTAAAAGCAGCTATGAAAGCTTGTGAAGTTAGATCCGATACAGCCTCAAGATGAATAGCTTTCGTAGCCATGCATACGATTCATACGAACAAACAAATGTATCCCTTGGTCGCATGATGTCCTCGGATTAGATATTCTCATTAAAATAGGTCCAGCATAGTCAACGCCACTATTTAAAAAGGGACGATTTTGGTTAACTGTGACTGTTGGCAGCTGGCCCATGAACTGATTCTTGACTTTAGCTTTGTCTACAACACAGGTCTTGCAATTGTAAATGCATTTTCGAATGGATGACTTTAAGCCGATAACCCAATATTTGGTTTTCACGTAAGTCATCATTAAACGGTTCCAACCATGAAGTGTTCTAGTGTGGGCCTCATTAACAATTAATTTTGTAATATGTTGGTTGCGTGGAATAATAATTGGATGCTTTGTCTCTTCAGACATTGAGGCATTTTGAAGACGTCCTCCCACTCTTAGCAAACCTTTCTCGTCTAAGAATGGTGCAAGTGTGATTAGGGTACTTCTTTTCTTAACTCTTCCATCTTTCTTCAAATCGTTTATATCTTTTCCATATACTAAATTTTGATAGAACCTTATACATTGTTCTTCCACTTTTTCCATTTCTTTAACTGTTATGTGTTTATTCTCTTCTAGTTCTCTTTTTATTTCGGTCAACATTCTTCTACAATAAGCTAGCACTCTCTTCATTCGTGACATTGTTGAAAATCTCTCCCATATAGGCTTTTCATCTACAAGTACATGACATGTCGTTTTTGATTCTAATTCTGTTTGTGCAATTTCTCTTTTTGCATATTCAACTTGATCTCTCTTAAGCCATTCTGGCCCACTCCACCACAGATCTTGTGTAGCTAATTCTTGAGCTTTGACTCCTCTTGTCGCGATGTCCGCAGGATTGTCAGCAGATTGCACATGTCTCCAACGATCATTATCTATCAATCGTGTAATATCTGCTGTCCTATTTGCTACAAATGTTTTCCAGCGACTAGGTTGAGATTGCAGCCAAGCTAGTACGACCATTGAGTCCGTCCAAACAAATATTTTATTTTTATGAATCTTCAGAATTTCTGCGACATCACTGTTCAATTCTGCTAATAAGGCTGCACAGAAAGCTCTAATTTTGGAACAGAAAGTTGCTTCAATGGTGCGACTTTAGTTATAGACGCGATCATAGAGACGTGTACTACACTACCTCTAACAACCTTCAAGTACGTCACGGCTGCATAAGCTTGAGTAGATGCATCTGAAAATCCGTGCAGCTCAATGTGATCATCTTCTCGTGTCATGTTTAACCAACGCTGAACCTTGACGTTTTGTAAATGTATCAGTTGTTCCCTATAGCAAATCCACTCGTCTGTCAAGTCCGATGGTAACTCATCATCCCAACCCAGATGACTCAACCATAACTTCTGAATTAAAACTTTAGCAGTTATTATTACAGGTGCTAGCCACCCAAAAGGGTCGAACAGACGAGCAACATCAGAAAGTACAGACCTCTTTGTTATAGGACTTCTCATCTCAGGTAAGTTTACTGTAATTTCAAACGTATGGTCTTGTATATTCCAGGTGAAACCAAGAATCTTTATTATTTTGTCCATTTTGATTTCTAGCGTGTCTCTTGTACTATTGTCTTCTTTCAAATATTCTAAAACTTCATCGGAATTACTAGACCATTTTTGCATTTGAAATCCTCCTCTTCTCATTATTTCTTTGATTTCTTGGCACATTTTCTTCGTTTCTTCTATGTTTTCATTTCTTACCATTAGATCATCCATGTAAAACGACTTCTTTATTACTGGCGCAGTTTCAGGAAATTCGTGAGCTTCATCGTCGTACTGTACTTTCTACTGTATTGCTTATTTCTATAGGCTTTGTATTGCGGTAACTCAAATGGAAATTCTAAAATTGTACCTATTAAATTTGTGGGACAATTTTTTCGTTTTTAAATTGAAAGAGCTTGTTATCTCGAGTAGAAGTACCATAAATTGTGCCCATAATTTAGTAAAAGTGGCACTTTTTAAAGAAATACTCGATATGCTAGATAGAACATGGGCATTCGAAATAAATTTTCGGTTAATTATTGAACTTGGCTGATTTAGGCAGTTCTTAGCATTTTTCTCATTTTAGTGTATAGATGTCATTCCTGTGTTTATTTTTTTCATTCCGTTGGGAAAAATGTCATTCAGGTGGAGTGTTATATCATTCCTTTGCATACTTATCATTCACGTGCGAGTCATTTTTTTCATTCCGGTGGAAAAATGTCATTCAGGTGGAGTGTTATATCATTCCTGTGTATACTTATCATTCACGTGCGAGTAATTTTTTTGAATCTCCGATAATTCTCAAAGGGCTTAAGATATCAAGTGCTCTGTAAGAGTAAGAGGCTTATCAAAGAACAGTCTGAGGTGTCGATTGACATTAAAAGAAACATCGAAGAAACGTAAATAAAGAATTACACCGGAATGACACAAAAAACTAGTACTGTTGAAATTGACCCATGTAAGAAATATGTGTTTCTCTGTATTTATTTATACATTTAATAAACCATTATTACTAAAAAACGATAGACAACACAAAAAAGTTGGACTTATAGCAATGGCTCTCCTGCAGCTGTTTTTGTCATAGGCGCCTTCCGACATCCGATATCGGTGCGGCGCAGTTCCGATAAATTCGGACCGATAATATTAGTTTGTGTGCGTATGTGTAGGCATAATGCTTGTTGTAGTGTGCGTGACCGCTATAAGGACGGCGTCCGGGCGCGATGTAGGATCCTACATCCGATATCGGATCGGACAATGTGAAAACGCTCTAAGAGGAAAGGAGACGGTCGCTTCTCCATACAAAACGTAGTCCCCATTTTGGCCATTTTCCTCTCTGGATATTGACATTATGGAAAATATTTTTACATAATTCCATGTATATTGACCATGTCTATGCCCCTAAGTTTGAATTTTTCAGATTTTTGATTATTGTAAAAATTTGGTGCGAAAAACTGTTTCCATACAAATTTTTAAATGCTGATTATTCTTATAATAATAAAAAAATCTAAAAAAATCATATCGATTTTTTGATTATTGTAAAAATTAGGTGCGAAAAAAGTGATTTCATACATTTTTTTCTTATTCTTATAAAAATAAAAAAAATCTAAATAAATAGCTGTGGCTGAAAAGCAATAAACTGTGTGTGAAATATTTTCAATAATGTTAATATTCAGAGAGGATAATGAGGACTACGTTACGACTAGCGAGCAATTTTTACTATGGCACCAACCCCGAAATCGCGAAAAAATATTTGGTTGTTTCATACATTTTGCTGGTCTGGCGTTGAAATTTCCTATGGGAGAGTTATTATAATAAAAGTAATAAACGATATATGTAAAAATAAAATGCATAATTTCATTAGTCATAACTTTCAATTAGTACCTATAATATTTATTTTGCATATCAATATTTGATTTAACACGGCTAATATTTTAGTTTTAGGTAATAAACGTCTATTTTCATAGCATACATTAAGTGTTATTTGGTGTTATGTTTTAATTACAACATGTAACGGTGTTTTATGTAATACAATGAATACCTTTAACTTCGGCGTACAGTCACCTGCAATAATATATTACCCAACGAAGGCAGCAAAAATATCCGACCCGAACTTATTTGTAGAGCCATAAGCGTGTCACATATTTTTGCGGCCTTCGAAGAGTAACATATTGTTGCAGGTGACTGTACATTTAAGAAAACTAAAGGGCATAAGGTGCAGGGGGCAAATTCGATTCGAATTGATAAAAGTCAATGTTTTACAAGTCAGTACAAATAAATTAGTAATAGTAGTAGCAAAAAGAATAGATAGTATAGAGGGGTCCTGTCATTGTAAATTTTGTAGTCACTGTAAATTTACTGCCATCTATCGACACACGACTAAAACTCAAAATGAAAACGTATAAAGTTATCAAAAAATGTATATATATATATGGATAAATGATTTTATTATTTTTATATCATTTTGATCTATGTTCATTCACTGATATCTATGTGTTAAAATTGTTAAATATGAAACGGTGTCGTCACGCCATCTAGCCGAGGATAGGCTAAAGGTGTGTGCGGCATCTATTCGAGAATGACTTTTACTTGAATTCCGAGGCACGTTTTTTCCTTAGACTTTATTCGTCTTATACGAAGTTACATATGTCTTTGGTAGTAGGTAGGTAGGTACAGCATTTGCACAGTAATTTTTATATTACTTATTAATCTATTAAATAAACAACGTGTTTTAAGCGAAACAAATCAAGTAAACAATCAGTAGTCAAATAGGGTCGCATATAGCTTAAACAAACATAAGTTATTAAATTATTGTGTATGTTTATCATTGTGTATGTAGGTATTTATTATTATTTATTATTTATTTCCAAATATGCAAGTTTACAGTTCTAGACCAAAGCACTTACATACTACAATAATTAACATTAAATTACATTATATTAATACATGCATGTCAAAGAATAATTCAAACCTTATTTCTAACATATATACAGCCATATTATTAAATTACATTATAAATAATTTACGAGTTAACATTATAAGAAATCATTAATTTTATTTTATATAAGTAAGTCAAATATAATACCATCATAATAATATATAAATCATGTCAAGTTTGAATTAATTGCCTACCTATATAGCTCTGCAATTGCCAAGATACAGCCTAACACGTCTCACGAAAACACCCATACTGTCGTGGAATATATCTGCATCAGCAACCTGCATGTACAGATTGTTCAGCAGCAGAAGTGCTCTACGCGTGGGAGCATTATCACCCCGTCGAGTGCGCGCAACGCTCCGCGCGAACGGGTGCGGGCGTCGCCGCGGCTCCACCGCAGCGCCACCTCCGCGCTTTAGAATGGGGACGTGCAGTCCTATCTGCCCCAACACACTCGGATTGTCAACTCTATAATTTAGAAGCTGGTAGTAGTGTACTATGAGCAGCAACTTCCTTCTCAATTCCAGAGTGTCCAACCTTACCATAGCCGAAACAAATAGTGACGGATACATATAGGGGTAGTATCCATATTTACGTCTGTATATAAACCTAGCAAATTTGCGTTGTATTTTCTCTATATTTAGGATATATTTTGATTCATGGGGATCCCAAACTATAGCGCCAAATTCCAGTCTGCTGCGAACGTATGCATTGTAAAGCCTTATGGCAACATTAGGATTAGGAAACTGGTATGCCATCCTCATGATAAATCCTAGTGTTTTGCTCGACTTCAGACATATGGTAGTGATATGTTGCCGGAAGTTAAGTTCCCTGTCAAGCGTTAGTCCAAGGTCACAAATCTCTGTGACGCGCTCCAATCGGATACCATGCAGAGTGTATGATGCATTTATCGGCTTGCGGATTCTGTTAAAAGTGATAGTTTTACATTTGTATAGTAGATTACAGTGTTGGCCGAAAGTTAATGTTGGCCATTAACCATCATAAATTGAATCGTAAACTGTAAGCGTCCGTTAGGGTTTAAGGTTCAATTTATAATGGTTAATGGCCAACATTTTCAATTTGGATTAACTTTCGGCCAACACTGGTAGATTACTTAGAGTCAGTGCACGTTTCGACAACTGCGGGATGATTTGATCTAATCGATCTAATCGAAATACCTTCCATGTTTTACATTATTAACGGCGGGGGACCGCCGCGTCTGAATGTGTGTACATATATGTTCGCGAAAAACTCAAAAACTACTAATCGAATTTTCATGCGGTTTTCACTTATAAATAGAGTGATTCTTGAGGTTTTAATTTGTTACGGACGTTAAGGTTTTGTGTAACCCGTGCGAGGCGGGGAGGGTCAGATAAAGATAAATGATCTTCAAAACGGAGCTAAAATAAGCATACCGGTGTGTTTCAGAAAATAACTTAATTTAAGCTCAGAAATGCATCACCCTTGAAATTAACGGAGTTAAAAAACCGACCAAGTGCGAGTTGGACTCGCCCACCGAGGGTTCCGTACTTTTTAGTATTAGTTGTTATAGCGGCAACAGAAATACATCATCTGTGAAAATTTCAACTGTCTATAGCTATTACGGTTCATGAGATACAGCCTGGTGACAGACAGACGGACAGACAGTGTGGAGTCTTAGTAGGTAATAGGGTCCCATTTTTACCATTTGGGTACGGAGCCCTAAAATACAGGTTATTTAAGGTATTACCTACCTATAGGTAGTACCTAGATTGTTACAAAATAAACTGCACATTGACTCGCCTGGTTTTATATAATTTGTAAATGGGTCAAACAGATCACTGTGTTATGTCTTTCCTGTAGACATACACAAGAGTTAAGGGCTATAAAGGTTAATTTTCTTATTTAACCCTTATCCACGTGAAAAGGTCCTCCTTTTATTTAGAGAACTATGATAAAATCATTGCTTACATGCCCACAAGCTGTTAACTATTGCCCACAGGAGAGAAAAATGTACTGTTCGCGATAACACACTAGTTTTCTCTCCTGTGGGCAATAGTTAACAGCTTGTGGGTATGTAAGTAATGACTTCATCATAGTTCTTTAAATAAAAGGAGGACCTTTTCACGTGGATAAGGGTTAAATAAGAAAATTAACCTTTATAGCCCTTAACTCTTGTGTATGTCTACAGGAAAGACATAACACAGTGATCTGTTTGACCAAAATATTAGCTATGTCACATTCCGCACTTGTGCATATTTGTTCTAATTATCTTTACGTAACTGTTTTGAGGTCACATATTTTACGATGTACGATGTACAGTCAGCGTCGTAGTAGGGTAGCATCCAAAGTATTCGAATAGTTCGGTACGCCATACAAATAATATGGTGTACCGAACTATTTGAATACTTTGGATGCTACCTACTACTATACTCTGTATCTTTAGGTATTTAAGAGCCAACAGGATTGGTCATTTCTCCATACAAACGTACTCCTCGTTTTCCTCCGTGGTTTTTGAAGCTAGAGCAATGTTTTTTTCAACACAGATTAATATTGTCAATATCTGTGTCGGACCGTTTTGCTTTTTTTGATATTTTTGTTTTTTAAGGCGCTAGAGCCCTTCAAAAATGGCCAAAATGGCCTAATTGACTATGCCGCAATGAGAAGCGTGGCATTCAAAACTGATATCAATTAGCCAAAACAGCAAAACGGTCCGACACAGATACTTTCATAATAATTTAGATTTCCAAATTTGGTTGCGATTGGTTAAGTTTTGGAGGAGGAAACAGAGGAGTACGAAACCTCGATTTTTGAGATTTTTACGCAGGATTTTTCGCCTTGTCCTTATCGCACTACTTTTAGGTGCCGCTTCCGTTAGCGAGACGGGTATATTTACCTAAAATATTTAAAACTCAGCTCCTGTTTCGTCTTAAATAACAGAAAACAAATAATTTGTACATTTCCGTAGTTATACAAGACGACCCTCAGCTATGAGGAATACGACTCAAGGAGGAGGAATGTTTTCATCTACCCTCAACTGGCTTAAGGAGCCATTTGAGTTTGATTAAAGATACTGACTTTTTTTTATATAAATCTGATACTGACTTAATATGACGCTGACTGTACACTGTAAACACACATATTTTGTCGTTTTCTCTTCCTATTGGTGACGTAAAGTAAGTTGACGCCAAACATGCGTTTGACATTATATAATGTAACTATTGTATTTCAATATTTCTTTAACTTTCGCTTTCTGTTTTCATAAATGTGTTTCATGCTCTTATGTTGAAATCTGATCCACTTTCTGGATGTTTTACATATGTATGTTACTCAAATGACAATGCAGTATTATGGAAGGTTTCATAATACATAGACTGGTTATATTTCAGCTAACCAGAGTGTAATATTGATAGAGTTGGACCAAGAAAAGTCTGGCATGAAGATGAAACCTGTCCCCGTACCCTTCGTGTTTCAAAAATAGGTACTTTAACGTGATATATCCTCTAGTCTTCACTGTGTCCACTTTAAACTTTCACCTTCAGCTTTCGCACGCTCCCGTGTTTGATTTGACACAGTCATGCCGATTTGACATATGCGTGACATATGCTCAATGACGTTTGACATTGCGTCACGAATGTTTGGAAAGTGATTGTTTTTGTTACGGAGGTTTTAAATAAACGTACAAAGCTGGTTTTCAATGAAATATTCTCAGAAAGCATCGCTTTTGTTCTTTTTTTAGGGTTCCGTACGCAAAGTAAAAACGGGACTCTATTTACTAAGACTCCACTGTCCGTTCGTCTGTCTGTTTATCACCAGGCTGTACCTCATAAACCGTGATAGCTAAACATGAGCTAGACATGAGCTAGACAGTTGAATTTTTCATAGATGATGTATTTCTGTTGCCGCTACTAAATACTAAAAACAGAATAAATTTTCCGTTTTTGCTTAATGGTACGGAACCCTTCGTGCGCGAGTCCGACTCGCAGTTGGCCGGTTTTTTTACTAGAATTTTAAATCAATCTTATAGCTTACTCGCTATTCCGCCCCGGGTTACACGGGTTACATTACCTTAGCGCCACTTGCACCATCCCACTAACCCGGGGTTAAGCGGTTAAACCGATACCCCAGTGTCAAATTGTATTGGTAACCATGGTAATTCCAGGTTTAACCGGTTAACCCCGGGTTAGTGAAATGGTGCAAGAGGGCCTTAATAAATTATACACCTAAACCTTCCTCAAGAATCACTCTATTGTAGGTGAAAACCGCATGAAAATCCGTTCGGTAGTTTTCGAGTTTATCGCGAACATACATACTAACACAAAAACAGACAGACGCGGCAGGGGACTATATTTTATATGGTGTAGTGATGGCAGACCGAGATTTGAAATATTTTACTCTGGCAGGCCACTGACGAGCCTTCCAAATGGATGCTGTTACAAGGCATTCATCCAAATGGACGGCATCCTAATATTAAACATTGTGATTGACACACGGACCGATTTTGGATTGCAGCCACGCTATTTGGACTGTTGGAAGGCTCGTCATTGGCTACCTAATTTGTGCCACAAAACAAGCGCGGACGTGGCAGACCCAGACGGAGATGGCGGGACGTATTGACATATAACAGATGTAGTGCATAATTATTTTCTATCGTATTCTCACGTAAACGTACGAACGTGTCTTGCTATTCCCGTCAGTCTCGGTACAAAAGGTACTCTGAGGTTGCCTGAAGTAGCATGACAAATACGAACGTTTCCGAGAAAATACGATGGAAAACAATTAGGTACAGATATAGTGCATAATTGTTTTCCATCGTACTTTCTATGGAAAATAATTATAACCTACGTATGCGGGCCATTTTATTTAAAGTTGTCCCCTACACTTTTTTTTTTATTTGTGAAATTTTATGTTATTTCTACTCAGAATCACGAGCTCTTTCTATCCTAATAGGAGAAAAAAAAGTGTCCCAAGGTTTTTATTTCCATTCCGTTACCATTTTTCATAGACTTTGTATGGCGGTCACGGAATGGAAAGATCGAAAATTGTATGGAAATTTTGGGACACTTTTTTTCTGCTTTTAGGATCAAAACAGCTCATGATTCTGAGTAGAAATAACATAAAAAATCCGAGATTTGAAATAAAAGTGTAGGGGACAACTTTAAATAAAATGGCCCATGCACTACTTTTTTTTTTTTTTCACACAGATGAAGCCGCGGGCAGATGTTAGTATTACATGTCTTAACATGGCTTACTTTCTTCCATCTTTGTTTTAACTTCGTGTATGACTGTGTCATAAGTGTCATAACCATAACGACCATAACCATTATTACTATCATTACTCACGTTCGGTAAAAACAAACTCATTTAAGTAGAATAAAACTCGTATTGTTGAAAGCCCGCTCAACACTCGTGCGCGTATCGCGCCGCGTTTCGCGCACGAGTGTGGAGCGGGCTTAAAACCGTTTTACAGTTTTTGAATGAATAGGTTAAATCACTATGACATAAGTTTTTGTGTTTTGTGTTACATTTATTACCCTACCCTATATCTAGCCTACGTGTAATAATATCTATCTTTAACGAGCAAGTTTAATGAAAAAATCTAGACGTCATTTATTTTGTCTGTATCGACGCGATAAGCTTGATTAATATTCCAGCAATTTGTTTCGATTTCGATTTTCATATAAGCTATCGTCAGCATATCGAATGGTTTCGAATTTTCGATACGCACCAGTTTATCTGGTTCGATTTCACTCGGAACGAATCGATTCGGCGCATATGTGACGTGGTCGCCAAACATATCGCTTTTTACTAATTAATATTGAGTCGTTGTCCAGCTACACTTGCTTAAATTTATAGAGTTAGACCACAGATCACTCTGCAACGATTTTGATAGCACTGACGGCTCCTCACTCTTCTGCGCTGCGTGATGGGCACCCTAGTCAGGGGCGTATTTACCCTAGGGCCAACCGGGCCATGGCCCGGGGCGCCAACCCCCAGGGGCGGCATGAGGCGGCATATGCCGCCCCTAGCGGATTGCATTTTGTTTTTCTTCCTTGACTTCTGGGGCGGCGCAACGTATTGGCCCGGGGCGCCAAATTTCAAAATACGCCCCTGACCCTAGTCTAATAAAAGGTCCAAGGGCGCCATATTTTGATGGGTATTTTTAACTTTTTAGCTTTAGTTAATTTTATTTTTATATTAATTTTATAGCACTTATTATATAATAACCGCGATATGATACATTCGGTAGAGAGACACTAGAAGAAAATGAACTAAGGGCCTCAAACTCAAAGATGTCCTTCTGTTCTGCAGGAAAACAAGAAGATTTGAGGAGAATAGTATGGGAATGCCGCCGGGACAGTAACCTGCAGCTCCAACTCCAGGGAACACGACAGGCGACACGCGATCTAGAGCCTGCCTGCTTCACGCCGGGCGTCCCTAGACCCGGGGGGGGGGTCACTACGCAGTTTAGGTACAGTTGACCGGCGCACCTCCCGGGCAAGGCAGGCGTATGGCAGTGGGCTGCCGCTCGACCGCACGTCTTGTCACGTGGCGCTTGCGCAAAGAAGATTCACCGTTCGTGTGCGGTTATAAGTTTCAATTTTGTTGCAGGCGGCGAGTATAGGTATAATTTTATACCTAAATCTGACTTTTGTGAAGGAGTGAATTTTCTGTACGGTAGTACTATTAGTTATTCTGTGCCTACACTACATCTACATCTACATAATAATTGAGTTTCAATCCCCATCGAAAACATAAAAGACGAATAGGACATTCAACTTTTAACGCATAGAGCGGTAGAAATTTTAAAGGTGTCGGTGAAATATCAAAAATATTCCAAATATTTCTCTTAAATAGTCAAGCTTTACTTAATCTGAACCCATACATACATACACAAATACATACATTTTCTTTAGAAATTCCCCAGCTACAAATTAGACATGACAATCTCAAACAAGTCCCATTAAGTTATTCAAATACTTTCGCTTAAAACTTGAATAGGTAGCCGAACGTCAAAAACATCTCAACACTTTTCCACCTAACTCGCTGGTATTAAGGCGGGAAATGTATAGTTATTTTTGACGTTGAATCAGTACAATCATTAATGCTTCGACCTTCACAATGAACTTGTGGGAACGATTGTTAACTCAAGTGTTTTGGACATGGTGATAATATGCAGTATAATAACTTGGCTCCGTCCGAAGTTATGGTTTCAGCTTGGGCACGGGCAGGTTACGACGCAACGGAGCCACGCTGTTACGTCATCGCCCAAATCTAATGTTTAGTTTTATTTTTTAATTTTTAACAAGCAGAAACGTCTGCGAACGATGCTATTAAGCTTAGAATAAATTTAAAAGTGGAAAAATTACTGTCTTGGGTGAGACTTGAACTCACCCAAGACAGTATTTTTTCCACTTTTAAATTTATTCTAAGCTAATGTTAGTTAATTAAATTTTTATGTGTATGGTTTTTCTTTGTCTTTTCTTTTATTTTGTAGTTTCACAGTGCCTTGGTTTTATACTGTAATGCTATGTTACTTAATTTGATCAATAAATAAATATAAACTTAAATAAAGATCATGTTTCGGCCTGTGTCCTACCTCCAGTGTCAGTTTGACGTGCTATTTTTGGGACATCCTGTATATCTATTAGGTAGGAAATTTTATACAGATTATTTACGTAACAGACTATTTTTTGCTATGGGCTACCGTTTACGAATTATTTACGAAAAACTATAAAAAGACATTTAGTCATTTAAACCCCGCCCTACCCGTTAGCTTCACCCCCAACCTCCGGTACTTTTAGTATGTTATTTAATACAACTATGCCAAAATACGCTTATACCTACACATATTATTTCCCCTGTTTTTCCTTCGTTTAGTGGCCTACTATTCTTGCGTCGGGGGTTAATGGGAGCGTAACTTCGATTGTATGGCGGCGGCTAATAAACTACACGTAAAGTGTAATAATAGTAGATTGTTAACCAAGGGATGAAATGATGCCTTTCACCCGAGTTAAACACTCTACTTTTCATTTCGAATACGGGGAAAGTAAAATGCATGTGTTTTTTTTAAAACACGACTAAGTATAATTTTTTACAGTGTTTTTTGAGGGTACTTTCAATTAACAATTCAGGCAAAAGTATCGTTATTTATGGAATGGGGAGTCAAATATCAGAATGGAAATTGTATAACAAATCCATTTATACCCAAATTTCAATTGCTTATCGTAAAAAAGTTAATAAAATCGTACTTGGAACCTAAAATGCTCTAGTGCAGAAACGTATCATTTTCTGCACACCTTTTAGAACAACAATGACCCTCTTTCAGAGAATGAGAAATGAAAATAAAATATATCCACTGTGATCTGAATACTGCCCATTACTTATACTGTGGCACAGTTAACCGGTTAGAAGCCTTTCTCGCGATAAGTTTCGAAACTTCCGGATCCGACTGATCTTATCTTATATACCTTATATTATTGAAATGACGCTTTTCTATTATATAGTTATTTAAAGTCGTACAATCTTCTTCCTCGCGTTATCCGATGTTGCCACAGCTCATGGGAGCCTACAACTAATCCCATGATTTGACGTAGGCACTAGTTTTTACGAAAGCGACTGCCATCTGACCTTCCAAACTAGAGGGGAAACTAGGCCTTATTGGGATTAGTCCGGTTTCCTCACGATGTTTTCCTTCACCGAAAAGCGACTGGTAAATATCAAATGATATTTCGTACATAAGTTCCGAAAAACTCATTGGTACGAGCCGGGGTTTGAGCCCGCGACATCCGGATTGAAACTATTGAAAGTCGCATACTCTTACCGCTAGGCCACCAGCGCTTGTTGTACACTAATCCGCCTATTCATGCATGCCCCTTCTGTTAACTTTTTAGGGTTCCGTACCCAAAGGGTAAAACGGGACCCTATTACTAAGACTCCGCTGTCCGTCCGTCCGTCCGTCCGTCCGTCTGTCACCAGGCTGTATCTCACGAACCGTGATAGCTAGGCAGTTGAAATTTTCACAGATGATGTATTTCTGTTGCCGCTATAACAACAAATACTAAAAACATAATAAAATAACGATTTAAGTGGGGCGCCCATACAACAAACGTGATTTTTGACCGAAGTTAAGCAACGTCGGGCGGGGTCAGTACTTGGATGGGTGACCGTTTTTTTTGCCGTTTTTGCATGATGGTACGGAACCCTTCGTGCGCGAGTCCGGCTCGCACTTGCCCGGTTTTTCTTCCGATTTTTCGATTATTATAAGAGTAAAGAGTGAAAAACAAATTCCATACACATTTGTAAATTACTGTAAATGCTTTGTGGTAAGCGGGGTTATGGCTGAATTAGAAAAAGATTTCCGTTTCTATATAAAATGACCCCTGAAGATCACAATGAAAACCACAAGTTATGAAATGGTTAGGTAAGTACCTACATCATTTACATTGTGTCAGTGGGGAGACACTCCTGACTTCGGGCAAACTCGGCTCCGTTCGGCCAGGGGTGTGAAACTCCTGACTTCGGGCAAACTCGGCTCCGTTCGGCTCGGCATTGCTCCGAGCAATTATTAGGGATGCCACAACTTGACGTCCCTTTGCGTGCACGACCACAGATAAGATAATGGCTTGAAATTTGTCAATTTTAGGGATAGTGCAATATTAATATCATGCCGAATTCGGCCCACAGCTGTCAAACTTCGGTTTTGTAGGAAGTTTCCTTTCTGTACGGTAGTACTAGGTATTATTTATTCTGTGGTTCGGCTCAGCATTGTTCCGAGCAATTGTTACGCCAAGCGCGCACCACGATTTTAGTTTTTGCGACACGATTTTAGAATCGCGCTGTAATATATCGCAGAAAATTCACTGCGCGCACTGCGATGAAAAAGTCGACGATTTGTTCATTCTCAACATGGATTTCGTACCAGTCGTTTGTCATGAAACGTTGTCTTTAATATGCGATCGCTGTGTGACTTTGAGTATTTATACCACAAAGGTGATCTTCTATTTCCATAATTAAATGGTCAACATCTAGCGTCTTCAGCAGCAGGTTCCGACATGTTGACGCTTGGAGAGCGAAATGCCGACTGAGGTCCGGGTGCGATTTTATTATCGCAGTGCGCGCGGGGCCATACAACTCCGTATGCTGCAATTCACTTTGCGACAATCGCGTCGCGAGCAGTCGCGGAAAAATGTGACAAATCACAATTTTAAAATCGCTGCGATTTTTTTGTCGCATATGCGCGCACTGCCGCATAAACTCATACGTTACATTTCTGCGACTAAATTATCGCGCGACAAAAAGTCGTGGTGCGCGCTTAGCCTTAGGGTTGGCACCATTTGACGTCCCTTTGCGTGCACGACCACAGATAAGATAATGACTTGAATTTTGACAACCATAAATAGCCGAAAGGGATAGTGCCATACATTAGAAAGGGATAGCATGATTCGTCCTGAATTCCTGTCAAACTTCGGTTTTGTAGGAAGTGTCCTTTCTGTACGGTAGTGCCTACTATTATTTATTCTGTGATTGTGTCAATTTGTGTCCGAAATTTGGATTGAAACCCGCAAGAGACAAGTGTGAGTCGTACTTTAAGTCCAATAATGAATGAAGAGATAAACCATTTTTAGGGTTCCATACCCAAAGAGTAAAAACGGGACCCTATTACTAAGACTCCACTGTCCGTCCGTCTGTCACCAGGCTGTATCTCATGAACCGTGATAGACAGTTGAATATTTCACAGATGATGTATTTCGTTTGCGTCTAACAACATGCGTATAACAACAAATACTAAAAAGGCCAGGCTTATCCTCTGGCCGAGGTCAGTCATTCCACTTGTGGTTGATATAAATTGAATTGCAATGGATACTATGCTACTTACAGTCCATATAAAAGTCACAATAAGTCACATATAAAATAATAGATTCTGCTCGCGACTTTGTCTGCTATGATGATGATTGATAAAAACTCTTAAAACTAAGGAAGAGGCTAGTTTAATTATACACGAGAAAACAGTAATTATTACGACAAAAGAACCGCGCTTAGAGTCCAATTTACATAAATTTAGACACAATGGTTTTAACTAGTTCTCACAACGCCGGTGATAAGTTCCGACTAGATGCTGTCTCGAAAGTTGATGGACATTTTTAACCAAATACTCGTATTAACCACGTACCGGAAGGCGCAGCGTGGGTAGACCCCCCACAAGGTGGACTGACGACCTGGTTAAGGTCGCAGGAGTCCGCTGGATGCGGGTGGCGCAAGACCGGTCATTGTGGCACTCTTTGGGGGAGGCCTATGTCCAGCAGTGGACGTCCTCTGGCTGATATGATGATGATGATGATGATGATGCTGATGATGCGGCCCGCGTCAACTTCAGTAACTACTATTTGGCCCTTGGCTGCTAAAAGGTTGCCGACCGCATGTTTAAAGGCTTGTAGGTACGAAATTCGTTAGTCATTTAGCGCCACTTGCACCATCCCACATACCCGGGGTTAACCGGTTAATCCTGGAATTACCATGGTTACCAGTACAGTTTGACACGGGGTAACAGTTTAACGGGTTAACCCCAAGGAGGTGCAAGTGGCCCTAAGTCGAGTAGCGACTGTTGTAATCACTACACCTTATAAAATAAAGTCCCCCGCCGCGTCTGTCTGTATACATATATGTATGTATCTTCGCGATAAACTCAAAAACTACTGTACAGATATTCATGCTGTTTTCACCTATCAATAGAGTGTTTCTTAAGGAAGGTTAAGGTGTACAAAAAGGTATTTCTTCACAACCTATATGGGTTGGATTCCTAATAGCCGGAGAGCTAGCCACGGATATAGGTATGCAATTTATAGAGCAACGAAATCCCTCTAGTTAGTGTGCCATACTATCATTATTAATGAATTCGGGCGCCTGGCAGCTGTTCAGTGGTGGGTGCGGGAGTGGATGGGCAACAAAGGGGTTGTAAAATCAATTGAAGGTGTGCAATTTATAGAACTCTTAGTTTGGTGTGATATAATAGCTGATTATGTATTTAATTCAAATATAACAATGCCAGGCGGGTATTTGGGGAAAAAGGAAGATCACGAGCAAATTGCACTGTCTGTATGTCTTCTACTTTTTCCTAACACTTACCTAGGCGTGATCTTCCTGCAGGCGCACAAGTGATTGTGTATTTTCATCACCAGGCACTACTTTTCCCCCAAATAAAACGCCTGGCATTGTTATATTTGTTATATTTGAATTAAATACATAATTAGCTATTATATCACACCAAACACAGAGCTCTATAAATTGCACACCTTCAATTGATTTTACAACCACTTTGTTGCTCATCCACTCCCACACCCACCGCTAAACAGCTGCCAGGCGCCCGGATTAATTAATAATGATAGTATGGCATACTAACTATAGCCAGACCGTAAAAAGTCTGCAGCGATTTTGATAGCCCACGCAGTGCAACTGTCATTTTAAACGTCAAACTTCTATGAAATTATGACGTATACATAACACTTAATTGCATACCTGTTGCCGTGGCTAGCTCTTAGACCATAATAATCCCTCTTGTGGTTCGCTACGGAGCGTAAACGACTGGCCTGTTGGCTACGCACCCTGGTCGCGTAGGTATTTCTGTATGAATGCTATTGACGGGCATAAGATAAGATAAGAAACATGATTAAATAAAGTTGGTACCATATGTTATTGTTAAGCATTCAATGAAGTCACTATGTCAAATTAAGTAAAGATGTCCCAAGCGACAACAAAGACCAGAATCACCTTCAATTGTCTATGGCAACAATGCGAAAATTGTCTTTGGAAATGCAACTTCCTGCCGAAACACGTCAATGTCATATTTTCGTCATGTCACTTTTGTATGTTAGAGGAAAGATCTTCGAGCAACACGGAAGGGTGGCGGCATTCGCACTATTTCCCCTCTGCCGAGGTACAAGATTAACGCGTCAATCTAATCTAGCGCGGGTAATAAAACTAGTTGCACTTGGATTTTTCACTAGACCGAGTCCAGACGCGCGCGTGAACACTGCTGCACAAAAATGCTTGTTTGCTCGGTTTTTTATTATAAAACGAGGTCGGGGACATCAAATATACAAAAAGAAAGTGTTACATTTTATATGTAATATTTTTTTTTACATATCATACGTTTAATTACATTCAAACACAATTATTATATTTTAGTCTCATGTAATTGTTGGATTTATCGATTTTGCTCGCTCAGTACAAATTGCGGATCGGTCGAGCGACAAATCCGACTTCTCATCTCACAGAATACAATAACATACTTCAACGAAAATGTGTTAGTGTGCGTGTTGTGACACTTGTCACTCGTCCGTACACAAAAAGAGATCGAGGTTTGCAAGATTTGTCTTTGACGTGTGTCATTTTCTATGTATTTGTGTCGTCATTACAGATTGGATTTTGTATGTAAGTGTGTGAGAAGTGCGACTGTGTGCACCTTTCCCCCCGCGAAAAATGGCAGAAAGATTTGTACGGTGAGATATCGCTTGGGCCCCTCCCTTCCGATGTGTCGGAAGCCGGTGTTGCTCGAAGGGAAAGATACATTGATTGAGTACTTCGAGCTCGAAGATTGAGTAAGATGCGTAAAATCTAAAACAATTTCGTGCTTCGAATTTGACAGGTAAACGAGATGACGCTGTACACTTCCATTCATTGTGCGGTAACTCTGATAGTCAAAAGTTGACGTTTGACAGTACTGTATTTAAAATAATTTATTTTACACCATGCATGAAATAAAGCACCAGATAATTAATAGAAAAACACAGATAGGAGTTATTTTTAAACACAATTACTATTTAATAAATCGGATAGAAAATAAAAAGTAGGTGAGTTCACCGTGACGTCACGATGAAATGTTTCATATAAATTCCATATTAGCCATAGAAGGTAGGATCGTATAGAAGTGGTATACGCGTGCCTCCGTGAGGGACAAAACATACGCAAATGCGACACTGTGATTGGTCGAATTCATTTGTTGCCCACCATTATCCATACTAAAAAAAGCTGGGAAACAAATAAAATGTGAGACTGTGACAAGGACAAACAATAATAGCTCTTTCGCTGCTACTCCTACTGAATGATACATAAGACTATCCCGTTCTGTCAGTTACCCCCACCACTCATGCCAGATCCAGGTATATCCTAGATTCATGCTTTTGTATGTTAGAGGAAAGATACATCGATTGAGTAAGATAGAGTAAGATGCGTAAAATCTAAAACAATTTCGTGCTTCGAATTTGACAGGTAAACGAGATGACGCTGTACACTTCCATTCATTGTGCGGTAACTCTGATAGTCAAAAGTTGACGTTTGACAATTCAGTGACCGCAAAACTATGGAAGGTAAAGGTAAGGAAAACAATCTCCATGTATCAAAAAGTGTCCGTTAAAAAACCTTAAATAGGTGGCGCTACAATACCTAGAATATTTGATAAAAAAAAAAAACAAATCATTGACAGCGCAGTTCACTCCGTCAATAACACCTACGTCCTTACCTACTCTAGCGCTACCGTACAGAAAGGAAACTTCCTACAAAACCGAAGTTTGACAGCGGTTCAGGGTAATCAGGGTCGAATCATGCTGTCCCTTTCTAATATATGGCACTATCCTTTTCGGCTTTTTAGGACGTCAAGTTGTGTCAACCCTAATAATTGCTCGGAGCAATGCTGAGCCGAACGGAGCCGAGTTTGCCCGAAGGGAGGAGTTTCGCACCCCTGGTTTAGGGTGCTAGGGGCAATGAGCGTTATTGGTACTTTTGGCAAGACTACTCGCGTAGCGGCCAAGAACAGCGGAAAACCGGACAAATGCGAGTCGGACTCGACCACCGAGGATTCCGTACTTAATACTTTTTAGTAGGTATTTGTTGTTATAGCGGCAACAGAAATACATCATCTGTGAAAATTCCAACTGTCTAGCTATCACGGTTTATGAGATACAGCCTGTTGACAGACAGACGGACGGACAGTGGAGTCTTAGTAATAGGGTCCCGTTTTTACCCTTTGGATACGGAACCCTAAAAATGTTTCATTTCCACCGTTTACCCGTACAAATAGAAAAGGTTTAATTATCGTTTCTTGCGACCTCCATGACGCGTCCGGATGTGGAGTGCGCGAGCAACTATCACTCGCTGTACCCAATAAACACGAATGTGACGACCGGGATGAATTAGTACATTGTGCAACATGGGGCGTAAGTTGAATATTGCAAACGAGAGTAAGTTAAATTTATGGGCCATTTTATTTAAAGTTGTCCCTTCACTTTTTTTTTCAAAATTAGGATTTTTTATGTTATTTCTACTCAGAATCATGAGCTCTTTTGATCCTAATAGGAGAAAAAAAGTGTTGCTATCAGTAGCAAAGTGCAACTTTGCTATCCGTTTTTGAAGTGCAAAGTAAGCCTTTCCGATCCGCATAGGATTCGCATATACATATATATAGTGTGATAAGTTGATAACCACTTTACACACGAAAATACGAAAGAAAATAATAGGTACCTACATAACTAATTCGCAAGCTGAAACTACAAAAAATGAGGATTTGACACGTACTACTAATTTCAACTTTCGCTGTATATTATTAATTTTTACTTAAGTCAAATTTTTTAGCAACCACACTCGATTTATGTATGTTTGAGTGTACCGTACGAAAGTTTTTGCTTGTTTTAAAAAATATCGCTTCCATCAAATTGATGATGATTTCGCCAATAGATGACCGGTCTGGCCTAGTGGGTAGAGTTAGACCAAGAAAAGTCTGCAGCGATTTTGATAACCCACGCAGTGCAAGTATTATTTTAAACGTCAAACTTCTATGAAATTAAATAATATAAAACGTATAAATAACACTTGCACTGCGTGGACTATCAAAATCACTGCAGACTTTTCTTGGTCTAACTTTAGTGACCCTGCCTGTGAAGCCGATGGTCCTTCGTTCGAATCCCGGCAAGAGCACTTATTTGTGTGACGAGCACCAATATTTATTCCTGAGTCATGGGTGTGATCCTCCACAGCCGGACCACCTCGCCTGATTGCGCTCAGTTTTTAATGGCGAAATGTACCTCTAATGTACTTCATGTACCTCGTCGGAAATTGAACGTACCTCTGTAGTTTGGCAGATATATGCGTTTAAAAGGGGTCCGGCTGGGGAGTAAAATCTGCAGCCGGACCACGCCTGGATCCGATGATATCTGTTATTTTGAGATATAATTTAAATAACAGATGAATGTACCTGTTACGTACCTCTGAATAAATCGTTTTTTTATTTAAAAAATGGTCTCATAAATGAATTTTCATACATTTAATTTTTTGAGTATACGCGTAAGCGCCTGTCAAAAAATAATAGCAACATAGTAGAAAACAAATGTATTCAATTCGGGCAAGTCATCTAACGTGTCAACTAGATACAAATGTGGGTGGTTATAGGGAGTATTTAAAACCGACACGAGTTGCGAATTACCTTTTCGCACGTGTATTGTACAACGTTTTACAGTCACAGTTGAAATTCTCAGAGATGTTGCCGCTATAACAACAAATACTAAAAAATAATAAAATAAATATTTACGAGGGGCTCCCATACAACAAACGTGATTTATTTTGCCGTTTTGTGCGTAATATATACATAAATATTAGGTATACGGACATTCTTATAGTAGACCAGCCAGCGAAAGAAAAGTCTTTTAGAAATCGATTTTCGCTCATGTCGTCCTGGATATGGGTGAATATGATATCGATGCATTCAGTGTAATGCCTTGAACCCAAATATATGAGATGACCAGCGCGCAAGTGGTGGGGATAGTTGCTGTGACGTCATAAAGTCGGCATTACGAACTTTTTTTTTTTTGTTTAAACATACCACGTGGGGTACCATATGAAGGGGCTTTGTGAGTAGATCACAAATATATAACATACTGTAACATTTTCAATACTTGGTCTAAAAAATTATTTGAAACGTTCAAAAATTTCACAATCCACAGTTAACTTCGAACTGCTATAAACTGAAAATGGCTGAATGGATTAGTCCAAAATACATACCAAGTGATTGTGAATTTCCTTTACATAATGTTAAAAAATAATTAACCAGATATATAACAACATAAGAAAAGTACATCAAGTTGAAAAAAAAAGTATAGGTTTCTGTTACATTACACTGCAACTATTATTAAAACAAACAAAAAAACCCAATGTTGACATATATTTTTGTTGTGGTCTTTTTACTAGCTTTCATTTGGTACCCATATTGCTATAGTAAGAAAAAAAACAAACCCCCCCTCCATTTTTTAATTTATTTACACAAAAGGTACATTCTCACAAACAAAATTTATAATATCGCGAAACTGTTACCAGTTTGCGGGCGTCATTTTCAAAATGTGTATAGCCTGATTAGCCTGTGTATATAATGTATTTTTATTTGACAAGCCCTACACCCCAAACGGCTGGACGATTTTTGATATATGAGGGGTGGTTGAATTCGTCAGAATTATGGTAGTCACACAGGCTATATACATTTTGAAAAAAAAAGCCCGCTAATGAAAAATGGAGGGGGGGGGGGAGATTTTTGTTTTCTTACTGCAGCAATATGGGTACCAAATGAAAGCTAGTAAAAAGACCACTACAAAAATATATTTCAACAGTCGGGTTGTTTTAAGGGGCTACTCCACGCCACTGACCTTCGATCTGAATCCCTTAGTTTTCTAATGTTTTTTGTAGCTTATTATATTAACAGCAACGGCTTTAAGCACTATCTATAGTATCCCATGTTTGCTTCAAAGTTCATTGTCTTCGAGATATTTGGCATCAAAGTTGAACAATTTTTGGCTAAAAAACTGGTTTCCTGGCCATAACTTTTGTGTTAATTAGTTTAAAATTAAAACCCTGGACACATTTTTCGACACGTCAAAGACGAACCCAAATACGTAGATTTCGTACATGTCAGATCCTTCACTGCAAATTAGATACGAAAAAAGTGTTTTTTTAGACAATGTTTAGAAAATTCATAAAAAATAAAGTACTTATTCATTTCTTTCAAAATCCGGTGGACAAGACCGGAGATAAAAGATTGAAAAACCGAATACCGTTTGTCTTGTAATTCTATCTGTAGTGCAAAAAAAGGAGATACGATTTCAAAACTTGTCAAAAATTGATGAAAACCTCGGGTAGCCCCTTAATAATAGTTGCAGTTTAATGTAACGGTTAATTATACTTTTTTTCAACTTGATGTACTTTTTTTATTTTTTGATATATCTGGTTAATCATTTTTTAACATTATGTAAAGGATATTCACAGTCACTTGGTATGTATTTTGGACAAATCCATTCAGCCATTTTCAATTTATAGCAGTTCGAAGTCAACTGTGGATTGTGAAATTTTTGAACGTTTTCTATTAATTTGTTAGACCAAGTATTGAAAATGTTACAGTATGTTACATATTTGTGATCTACTCACAAAGCCCCTTCATTTGGTACCCCACATGGTATGTTTAAACGAAAATTTAAAAAAAATTATACTGCCAAAATTATGACGTCACAGCAACTATCCCCACCACTTTCGCGCTTGTCATCTCATATATTTGGATTCAAGGCATTACACTGAATGTATCGATACCATATTCACCCATATCCTGGACGACATGAGAGAAAATCGATTTCTAGAAGACTTTTCTTTCGCTGGCTGGTCTACTATAAGAATGTCCGTATACCTAATATTTATGTATATATTACGCACAAAACGGCAAAATAAATCACGTTTGTTGTATGGGAGCCCCTCGTAAATATTTTTTATATTATTTTTTTTTTGTATTTGTTGTTATAGCGGCAACATCTCTGAGAATTTCAACTGTGACTGTAAAACGTTGTACAATACACGTGCGAAAAGGTAATTCGCAACTCGTGTCGGTTTTAAATACTCTCTATAACCACCCACATTTGTATCAAGTTGACACGTTAGATGACTTGCCCGAATTAAATACATTTGTTTTCTACTATGTTGCTATTATTTTTTGACAGGCGCTTACGCGTATACTCAAAAAATGAAATGTATGAAAATTCATTTATGAGACCATTTTTTTAATAAAAAAACGATTTATTCAGAGGTACGTAACAGGTACATTCATCTGTTATTTAAATTATATCTCAAAATAACAGATATCATCGGATCCAGGCGTGGTCCGGCTGCAGATTTTACTCCCCAGCCGGACCCCTTTTAAACGCATATATCTGCCAAACTACAGAGGTACGTTCAATTTCCGACGAGGTACATGAAGTACATTAGAGGTACATTTCGCCATTAAAAACTGAGCGCAATCAGGCGAGGTGGTCCGGCTGTGGAGGATCACACGAGTTCATGGGTGTTTTCTATGTAGGTAGGTATGTAAGTTGGGTCATGGGTGTTTATCGTCGCCTAGCACCCATAGTCCGAGCTTTGCTTAGTTTGGGGCTAGGTTGATCTGTGTAATAAGATGTCCCCTAATATTTATTTTATTTTAGGCACAATAAAAACTAGAGATAAAAAGCTATATTCCGATTTTTCAAATTCAGATCGTGTGGCATGGTTTAAAACTGTCTGATATTTTCGCGCGCTTTGGAGTGCAAAAAAATATGGTATACCATTATTTATTGTATTTACATACTGTACCCGCATATTAGTGACATAATGCAGCCTAGAATTCGAGTAACTTATACTCAGGTAAGTAATTCAGTAATATTGGTAACATATGTAAACTTCCTTTAATGTTGAATACTTATTAAGTAACAGTAGTTCACAAAACAAGTAGGTAGGTTGGTTAAATGTGTACAAAGGCGAACTTATCTCCTTAAGGGATCTCTTCCAGCAAACCTTTAACTTACTGAGAGAGATACATACGAAATGGTAGTCAAATTAAGATAATAACAGTTAGTCCCTCTAATCGGTCTAAACTAACTTTGCACCCGACTTCAACAGATTAAAGTGTGGGAATGTCATTATAAGCGTCATATTTTCATAGTAGTAGTAGTAGTAGTAGTAGTGGCTTTAATGATGACATTTCCTTTGTCATTGCAAACGCCAAGCAGATTTGGTTAAGGGTTAGCTTGTTCCAAGTCTACCAAATAAAAGCTTTATAAAAGTCTGAATCCCTAGTGTAAATTTCATTCGATCACGTGACGAGCGTTCGCGTTAGCGTTATGTCTATTTTTGTATGGGATTTTGAACAGCGCGCCAAGCGGGACGTTTTGGAAACTCAAAATTCCATACAAAATGAAACTTAACGCAAACGCGTACATCGTACGCTATCGAATGAAATTTACACTACAATATTTTTCAAATTTGATGGGTAGGATGACAGGTGTCATCTCCATATAATTTATAACCTAAAAACGCCAAATCTCGCAAAATTGTATTAAAATGATCCCTTTCATCCTGCCCATCGAGTGCGAAAAACGCTATAGGGGTACTGAATACAACTTATCAGACTTTCAACCGGAAAACTTGAGGAAATTCCAGGATAATGCATACGATGTTTTAATGAGTTAACCGTTAACTAATTAATTAATGATCATCGTTTACCATTGGCCGACACACCACATTGCATTTTAATTGCTGTGAGTGCTGTGACATCGTTTAGGCTGGGCTTGACCGACTTTTTAAGAAAAAAACGTCGCAAGCTCTATGACTTCCGGTAATGGAAAACTTTTTAAACAGGGCAGAAAATATTAAAAAAATGAAAAATATATTTATAGGTATTTGTTTTATTAATTATTTGTTGTTGTTTAGTAATTATTTAATGATAATGACTCACCATTTTTCCAATGAAAAGTATCCAAAATCCAGGCACAAAATGGTCTTAAAAAAAAACACCCACTAATGTCACACACTTTGGCGCGCTTGAACTTTTTTAAATGTTTTTTTTAACGCGACTGTCTGCCGCGTTCGAGTTCGAATCGAGACTGCGGTGTCAAGATCTCTGCCGAAGAAAGTGGGATGTTGTTTCCCATATGGCAGAGCGGTGTATGAAAACCTGTAGCCAATCTCTTATTAAGAAAATCCCAAGCTATTCTCGATCTTATTTCAAATGTATTAGGACATATTTTGTAATAATTTTGAGTCAACTTTGCTGTCAGTTGACATTAACACGTCAAGCGGTCAAATGTGAGTCCTAACCTCAAATCTTTAAAGTTTTAAATGTTTTGATTGTTATCTTCAGTTTGTTTTCGTGTAAAGCTTACGATCATCTTCGTCGATTTAAAAGCGATAACGAGTCTTAACTAAAGGTATTAAAGGCTTATTTGCTTTGGTTTGTAATAGTTGTAAACCAGGATATTTTATACGTACATTTTCTCTTTTATTTGTGAGCCGCGCCCGTGGCGGATCTGTGAAGAATTTTGCAAATTTACATAAGTGAGTATGAAAGTGAGTCGGTCGGGTTACGACATTTTTTAATTTGGGGCGCTGTTGTTGAATGCCGTGCTCTTTGATAAGGTTTCTAAATTAAAAAAGTGTGTTAATGTCAGTGGAATATTGACAATCGGTCGGTGATTGGATCGCTTTTCTTTCTAATAAAAACCGGCCAAGTGCGAATCGGACTCGCGCACGAAGGGTTCCGTATCATTACGCAAAAAACGGCAAAAAAAAACACGTTTGTTGTATGGGAGCCCCACTTATATTTTTTTTATCTTGTTTTTAGTATTTGTTGTTATAGCGGCAACAGAATGTCTAGCTTCATGAGATACAGCCTGGTGACAGACAGACGGACAGTGGAGTCTTAGTAATAGGGTCCCGTTTTTACCCTTTGGGTACGGACCCAAAAAAAAAATTAGATTTGGGATGTTGGTAGCAAGCTTACTGGATATTTGTATAAATGACTACTCCTTCTTTTCTTTGGGTATTTGACTAGAGTTAGACCAATATATATTGGTCTAACTCTGACTAGTCAAATCAGTTTCTTTTTTCGGACTGCTGAAACGATTTGCCACTATGGAATGGGGTTGGCAACTGTCAAAGGTTTGCATAGATGGCACCATCATAGCTTTCCCCTGTTTCTAGTTTAGTTCTATGAGATTTGGCTTAAAGCGCTGGCATCCAGGGCAAAAAAAAAACTTAAAAAGAAGGATTTGACACAATTGTAGGGATTGACTGCCATCTGCTAAATACTTCGACCCATGGTATAATAATATACTCCGTCTGGTACTCCATTCCCGTCTTTTCTAGGTCACCTAACTGACACGGGCCTACGTCATCATGCGACAGCGCTATATGATAATATGCGATAGCGCTATATATAGCGGCCATGTTGTTGTGACGTAGGCCCGTGTCACTCTGGGAATGGAAGACCATGTTTTATTAGACTATGCTTCGACCGGCCAACCCTTAATATGAAACACTAGCCAATGACGTCACGGTCAAGTTACCTACTCTTTATAGTTCTATACGATTTATAAAATAGAAATTGTGTCTAAAAATAACTGTTGTCTACGTTTCTCTATTAATATTCTGGTGCTTTATTTCATGCACGGTGTGAAATTAATATTTTATACAATCGTGATATAATAGAGAGTTTTTTAGTCGAGTACCGTGTTTAGGCCAAGAAGCTTGCTGAGTGGCCTAATAAAGGTAAGAGATTGAAAAGTTTGATTATATCACTATTGTATACAATAAATTTTCTACGAGCCATCTAAAATAATACTTTTCTACCTTAGAGGATATATACATGTCGTAGTCAGATCGTATAATCCGCCGTATTACATTACGGCTAGCCGTTATCAAAAACAGGGGCGTTTTGAAATGCGGCGGTTCGACGATTAGCCGGATTGTCATTGCGATACGTTCTTCAATAAGGCGGCCAACGTTTAGCCGCATCGTACTACTATTTTAGATTGTAGAGTGACCAGTTCTTTCGGTCGCCTACGTAACCGGAGTTTGACAATGTTTGCAATTTAATTTATTTTTACCATGGTCCCACCGCACTACATGTGTTTATTTTCCAAAACATTTCCTTCGCAACTTAAATAGACGGAGCCCCGCAAGCGGGGCTCCTATTTCTGGGCGGTTTGCCCTTCGGGCATCTGAAGCTACCTAACGAACCTAACCTACTTACCTACCTACGCTTTTTTCCCCAAAGTGTAATGTTTTCACGGACGTCTCACTAAATCAATAGGTAGGTAGGTTAGGTTCGTTAGGTAGCTTCAGATGCCCGAAGGGCAAACCGCTCAGAAATAGTAGCCCCGCGAAGCGGGGCTCCGTCTAGTTAAGCTGCGAAAGAAATGTTTTTTGAAAAGAAACAGTCCGACGAACTCCAGATTTGATGGACACCCCAGCGTTTGTCAGGCAGCGCCACGGGTGTTAAAAATGGGAACTAAAAACTGTCAAAGCGGCGGCTAATGACTCGCTGTATTACATTACGGCTAGCCGTGTTGAAGAACGTATGGCGCCGAATACATTCCGGCGGATTCTCATTCAGCCGCATTCAATCCGGCTAATCGTTAAACCGCCGCATTTCAAAACGCCCCTGTTTTTGAAAACGGCTAGCCGTAATGTAATACGGCGGATTATACGATCCGACTGCGACATACATATTACCAAACGGAGTAGCCATTAACAGGCGTTCCCCTCTGTCGAAAATAGGTGGCCAATGGTCATACACATTGTATGGACTGACGTTTATCTGACATGGCTATTTTTACGTTACGTATACATTTCACGTGCCCCTCCCCCGCAAAAATCAGCAGACTTTTGTACAGAAAATTACAAACAAGGCGTCTTTGTTTAGTTATATCCTCCAAATTTTCTACTATAAAACTTAAATAATTAAAGAAGATTAGGTAAGAAGTACAAAAGGCATCAACGCGTGCATGATGCATGATATATGAATAGGTATTACTTGGTATTACCTACTCATGAAGTCATCTCGCGTTGGTGTCTTTTCCACTGGACCGCGGCGCCACGTGATTGGTCAAATTCATTATAGTTGACTAATTAAACCGTTTCGAAATGAATATTAAAGTTAAAGAAAATTAGGTAAGAAGTACAAAACGCATCAACGCGTGCATGATATATGAATAGGTATTACCTACTTGGTATTACCTACTCATGAAGTCATGAAATAGTCTCGCGTTGGTGTCTTTTCCACTGGACCGCGGCGCCACGTGGTTGGTCAAATTCATTATAGTTGACTAAACCGTTTCGAAATGAATATTATAGTTGAGTTGGGAGCCCATACAAGAAAAGTACCCAATTACTGTTTGGTATACGAAATCTAAATTAAACCATTACAGTCGACGAGAAGAAAATTTTTTTTTACATAAGTACCTACAGTCTATATCCCTAATATTTGGCACAATAGAAAGTGGCTAATCATAGACAATCTACAGTGTGTCGAGAATGTGTCGAGTGTCGACCTGTCAATGAGATATGATCTAACATACAATTTGTTCTCTAACACCTGACATAAGAAAGGAGGCATTTTAACGTTATTAAATCCTAACAAAGATCCATTAAATTGATTCATTGATTGATTTGACGACCTGTCTGGCCTAGTGGATGGTGTAAGGGCATGATCCCGGGAATTCCCGAGACTGATTTTTCCCGAGAATTCCCGGGAACGGGCATTTTGAACTGGACCTGGTGAACAATACCCGGGAAATCACGAAATTTCGGGATTTTTTTAAATTTTATGTTATATCGCTAAACAATTATTAGCAAACCAGTAAGGAAGAGCGGTGTCTCTTGACACAGGTATCTTGTATACTTAAAAAGAGACACCAGCTTGCATATTGTTAAGCTATTAAGTTACTGAATAAATCATTTTTATTTATTATTTTTTATTATAGCTAATTTAGCTTATTATTATTTAGCTTAGTTACTTACTTGCATTGCATTTGATCGATCGATTGCAGTCAGTTTCATACGTTTTAAGCGTCCATAGGCTAGGGTGATCGCTTATCATCAGGCAGGCCATATGTTTTATTAACCACCAAAAGGTGGCAAACGTCACTCAATTTATCAAGGAAATTATAGCGCTGTATAATTTATATAAATAATTATATAAATTATACAGCGGTGACATTAACGCCGCCGCGGTAATGTCACAGAATAAGTAATAGTGCTACCGTACAGAAAAGAAACTTCCTACAATACCGAAGTTTGACAGAGTTTCAGGGACGAATCATGCTGTCCCTTTCTGATGAATGGCACTATCCTTTTCGGCTATTTAGGGTTGTCAAAATTCAAGTCATTATCTTATCTGTCGTCGTGCACGCAAAGGGACGTCAAGCTGTGCTAACCCTAATAATTGCTCGGAGCAATGCTGAGCCGAACGGAACCGAGAATGCCCGAAAGGGTCAGAATCGGCCCCCTGGTAATGTCGCAACATTACTTGTACTTGTATGTGTATATACTTGGATTTGACATACGAATGACAACTTTAAATGGAACGACACGTAACCTTCTTAATTCCGTAATTGTTTGCAGAACAGCTTTCTTTTAAAATAAATTTGGCAGTATGACGCAATTGTCACCGCCGTGCGCGCCAAAATATTATCAGATATTTTCTTTTCTTTCATTCACGCCTCATGACCTCAATTTATACAAAACAATAAGTAGGTACTTATTACATATAATATTGCACAATATTTTTAGGGTTCCGTACCCAAAGGGTAAAAACGGGACCCTATTACTAAGACTCCGCTGTCCGTCCGTCCGTCCGTCTGTCTGTCACCAGGCTGTATCTCATGAACCGTGATAGCTAGGCAGTTGAAATTTTCACAGATGATGTATTTCTGTTGCCGCTATAACAACAAATACTAAAAAGTACGGAACCCTCGGTGGGCGAGTCCGACTCGCACTTGTCCGATTTTTTTTCTTTAAGTGGGGGTTAACCTAACTTTAAAGATACGTAACTTTGACGACCTAGTGGGTCTTGTCTGGCCTAGTGGGTAGCTGGGTAGTGACCGTGCCTATGAAACCGATGGTCCCGGGTTCAAATCCTCACGGGCAAATACCATGAAAAATGCCTTAAAAGGTTAAAGTTGGCTCAATGGTAAAATAAGTTTTTTGTCAAGAATTTCATTTTTGAAACAAGCTTTTCGCTGACTTTATCTACTTTTCATTCAACAGGCAACTAATACCTACTTAATTTGTTTTTTTTTTAAGTTCTGGATTGTTATAACATCCCAATCGTTCAAGTTTCTTATTACAGCCGGTCAAACAACTTTGTCAGTAGAAAAAGGCACAAAATTAAAATTTTCTATGGGACGATAACCCTTTTTTCTACTGACGGAAACGGCTTGGCAGGCTATACTAATAAAAAACCTTTAGGAAGTATGTGTGAAAGCTATAAGCAAAGTTTAGCAAAAAAGGCAGCATGAGTGAACCTGTGATGACGAACTACCCACATCCTTTACGCGAAGCCGGCGGAAGTGAGTCAGTGAAATGCCTCTTTAATGTCGCATCCGTATCCGCCTGATTGGCTTAATTAGTCAAGCTATTTTTAGTTGCTTGGAATAATACGACATTTATATTTCGATTTGTAAAAAATCTATCTATCTATATGTACTAAAATAGGGTATTTATTTATTTATTTTAATCTTTATTGCACAATACACAAGTAAAAATTGCGGACTTAATGCCTTACTTGAGGCATTCTCTACCAGTCAACCAATGGGTCAAACCAGAAAGAATAAGTAGGTGCAGTGTCTTTTAAGTAAATGAATTTGTACACAAGACTATATATGAATATAAACTATGTTGATAAACTTACATATATAGAGGTATTTGACTGTATTTAAAATAAATTATTTCACACCATGCATGAAATAAAACACCAGATAAATTAGAAAACATAGATAGCAGTTATTTTTAAACACAAGTTCTATTTAATAAATCGAATAGATATATAAAAAGTAGGTGAGTTGACCGTGACGTCACGATGTAATGTTTCATATAAATTCCATATTAGATATTAGTAAATCGTTTTGACAGTTCTAAAAAAAAAGAAACTGACTAGTAGGAGAATACCCTATTGTTTTACAATAAATACCAGATTTAAAATGTAAAAAAAACCAATTGGTTAGTATAAAATAGCGCGAAATTAAAAACTATGGTAGATCGACCGGCCCACTTACGTATTTGCAACTTTTTATAGACAAAATTGGTTTGCCAGATTATTAATAAAGTCTGGCAAACACAACTTGTCCGTCAGTAAGAACCGGGTAAACTATACTCTTTTAGTGCTAGTACTAGCGTAAGACAAAGACAGTATGATTCTCTCTGTCTATGTTTGAAATGACAGTCCTGAGCCAAACTACCTATACCTATCTACAAACTAGGATTATTAAGAAGATGATCGAAAGATGTGATGTTATGTAAACGTCTGAATCGCCATATTGTTTTTAAATCTCACAAAACACGTAACATATCCGTCAGGTTGGCAGAATGCGGATCTGCTTTCTTTTTAAAAATATTTGGCAACGTGACGCAATTGTCTGTGGTACAATATGGCGTCGCGCGGCAAATGTCACGCATATTCGGCCCTTTGTTAATAAATTCCGCGTTTTGTAGGTTTGTATGTTTGTATATTTTAAGTTTGTGTTGGTTATTCAGTTTGGGGCTTTCGTTTTTATACAATGGTCTGAAATAAACGATTTTTTTAATAATACGTACGTGAGTACGTGAGTACCTATTGTATTCTTTGCTACGTACAGTCAGCAGCAGAAGTTGCTAAGCGGGCGAGATGTTCAAAATGATCTTGATGTGATTTTATTGTTAATTGAATAAGAGCGTGTCAAGGTAATTGTGAACACCTCGCCCGCTTAGCATCTTCTGCTGCTGGCTTTACCTACATCATATACAGGCTCTACCATTGCCGTATACACGCCGTATATCTCAGGACAGGCCTTACGGGTTACGGGCACTAAAAATGGTACTAGTTCAGCGGTGTCACTCACGAATTCGAGCAAATACTGCAGTCTAACGCAAGTATAACTATGTATCTTTAGGTAGGTACTTAAATAAACGTAAACAAATAATTTGTACATTTTCGGGTAATTATAACATTTATTGATTAACCAACCAAATATAAAACCACCTGGAACTGTCACTGAACGACCTGACCTGTACTGGCCCCATTCATGCTCCATTTTTAGTGCCCGTAAGGCCAGTCCTGAGATATACGCAATGGCCTCTACGGTTCCTGTTAGTACGGGGTATGAATTTAATTTCAGTCCCATTTCGTACAGTCGACGTCAAAGATATGTTTACACTTTTGCACCTTACTCCTTTGTAATAAGGCGAAAAGTGTAAACATATCTTTGACGTCGACTGTACCTTGTCACAGTGAGAATCATCACAATTATAGTTGCGCTCTCTCGAAAGGGTCTCCACGGAAGACCAGCGTCGGGGACCTCAAAGGTTCCTTGGCATTATGCTGAGTGGAGACCATTTCAGAAACGCTTTATAACCAATCTATGCCAGTATTAATTAAGTTTAAATTAAGCGTTTTTGAATAAAGCATCTTCTATAAGCATCTTCTAATCATCATGAAAGTCGCTACGCAAGGGAAGGGACCTCATTAATTGTAAGTATTGTGATTGTAACAAAGTACGAAATGGTACTGCAATTAAATTACTTCGCCTTACTTAAAGATTCAAAGAATAGGGTATTTGACTACTAGCAGAGCTACTAGTCAAATCAGTTTCTTTTTTCGAACTGTCAAAACGATTTTACTACTATGGAATTTATATGAAACACTAGCATGTCGTCACACTGACGTCACAATCAAATTACCTACTCTTTATAGTTTTATACGGGTTTTAAAATAGAAATTGTGTCTAAAAATAACTACTGTCTACGTTTTCTTATTAATCTTCTGGTGCTTTATTTCAAGCATGGTGAAAAATAATTAATTTTAAATACAGTGAAATTCTATTCTATTCTATTCTATTCTACTATTTGAACTACTACTATTTAATTAAGAAATTAATATGCCTTTTAGAAACGCCGTATGGCACGAATTTTGTAAACAACTCCTACAAACACAAGCAAATCACACAACTAAGTGGTTTGACTGCCTTTCGCAGTGAGAGTGGGATGAGCGAGCAAGTCACTTTTCAATTATGAATGGCATTGTGACTGAATTATGACACCTGCCTAATAGTACTAACAAGTTGGTGGGTGTATTGGGTTAAATATTCGAGTCACTTTTGCATCATACAATGTTTTTATAGCTTTCCAAAAGAAGAAACGACGACGCAAAAGGTTATGACATTTTTTTTTTTGGTGTTCATTAGGAATTCCACTTCACCAAATGTAAATGGTCCCATCCAATCCTGACCTGTGAAATACCTCCACTACCCAAAGATTGTCTGGAAGAGATCAATCTTATACACCTAAACCTTCCTTGATAGGTGAAAACCGCATGAAAATCCGTTCAGTAGTTTTTGAGTTCGCGAACATACTTACATACACACAAACAGACAGACGCGGCGCGGCGGGGGACTTTCAGCCGTATTCGAACAATGAGGTACGTCAAATACTAGATATTGAAACGATATGGATCGGATATTATGTCAGTGTGAAACAAACAAAAACGTCACTTTTGACACTTTGTTTGACATTGACATATCCGATCCATATCGTTTCAATATCTAGTATTTGACGTACCGCATTGTTCGAATACGGCTGTTTGTTTTATAAGGTGTAGGTATGTATGTTTTCGTGTTTTTTTTTTATCAAGCTAACTTTAAAAGCAAAAATTTGACACATTTCTAGGGATTGACCGGACAAGCTATGCTGGCGCCATCTGCTAAATACTTCAACCGCGGCCAACCCCATAAAAACGATAAAAACTACATTGCGTCAGCCCCCTCTTAAGCGTGGCGTCGAATTCTGGACATAAGTTGAACGCCGTACAGACGAGACGAAGTACAGAAAGGCCTTAGCGAACTCGGCGCCTGGACAGAAGCGGCTTTGGTCAGAGTATGGTATAATGGTATAATAATATACTCCGCCTGGTACTCTATTCCGAGATTCGCGTATGACCTAACTGACACGGGCCTACGTCATCATGCTGTTTACAGGTTCTCAAACTTTAAAAGGTGGGAGAATTTTAACCAACGGTAAAAATTATTTTAACGGCATTAATTTTAAGTTATTCATGTAGAAACA
Source organism: Cydia splendana (assembly GCF_910591565.1). Lineage (NCBI taxonomy): Eukaryota > Metazoa > Arthropoda > Insecta > Lepidoptera > Tortricidae > Cydia > Cydia splendana. The sequence goes on from NC_085983.1 coordinate 9,942,320, forward strand.
TAGTAAAATAAAACAAATCTAATGTATTAAATTAAACTTTATTTATCTATACAAGACAAACGTATGAAAAACTAATTCACAGTTACACATTAATTACCAAGCTTACGACGTGAAAAGTTTGGAAAACACTGCGACTGCTGACACTGAGCGAGAAGGAAATAACAATTAACACGCGTTCGACAAGGATGACGGTCAGGGCATGAAGTTATCTAGATCCGAATTGTCAAATGTGACAGCGCTATCCTGTGTTGCCAGTAATGTAAACAGAATTACCCGAACGTCTGAAATTTCTTTCGTGAATCGGAAGATATTGCTAACGAATAATTAAAAATGACGTGTTATAGTAAAATTTAAGATAAAATACATATGAATGAAAATTATAAAGAAATATTTTAACTTATTAACCATAGGTATAATGTACCCATGTAACATGTTATGTTGAAATAAAGTGGCAATGTTATTGTGACGTAGGCCCGTGTCACTCTGGGAATAGAAGACCATGTTTTATTAGACCATGGTCAGAGTAGCATGGCGGTCTTTGGTGTCGGAGGCCAAGATCCACTTCGGGTCGTTGCGCCACAGCAGTAAAGTAAGTTGAACGCCCTATAATTGGTCCCATTTTTCGAGAATTCATTACGTAACTGATACCGTGGTATTACCATACCACGATTTATCAAGATTTAGAGTTCCCGGTTTGTTTCGAAACTTGAACAAAGTTATACTCTTTATTTGTTTTATGGTATTTCAAGTCCCGATTGCTCAATAAACTATCTACTTTAAACAGAATAATAAATTTTAAGACGTTAAATTTGGAGAAACTGGGGAGAGGCCTTTGCCCAGCAGTGGGCACAACATGTTCCAAATAATATTTTCTACGTGATATTATAGGCCAAATGGCTTCAACCTATAAGTCTGTATCTTAAGGTATTTAAAAAACCGGACAAGTGCGAGTCGGACTCGCCCACCGAGGGTTCCGTACTGTCGCGTTACGTGCTCTGCCAATGAGTTGGTAGAGCACGCAACTGAGCAGCTGGAAGGATGAAGGTTGGAGAAGGTGAGAAGTGATTAAAAGTAAGAACTCAGGGGTAGGTAACGTTTATTTTCCAGGTTTGTACGGGTGGGTCAATATGGCACTTCTGAGATTTCATCTTGCAAAATGTAAACAATGAAAGAATCCCGGAATTTTCACCATTAAAATTAATGAAATTCTCCTAAGATTACATAAAATAATTGGAAAAACCTAAAGGTATGTATTGAGGTGGCTTAGGGCCGCATTGCATATTGAAAGTCATAGAAATAATAGCCCAAAGTAAGCCAGGCAGAAGTCCCAGTCTTCCCATGTATCCCGAGGGTTGATAAGGACTTCGAGAGTCTTATTAACGTCTGTAAATTTCAGATATAATTCACGAAGTATCGTAATGTGATCGCAGACATAATAAGCAAGTCAGAATGATCGGATGTGGAAAGCTAATTGCTGGAATTGGAATATAGTACGCAGAAAAAGGAAGGAGGTATCCGAAGGTAATGCTACAGTACTTTTTAGTATTTGTTGTTATAACGGCACCAGAAATACATCATCTGTGAAAATTTCAACTGCCTAGCTATCACGGTTCATGAGATACAGCCTGGTGACAGACGGACGGACGTACGGACGGACGGACAGCGGAGTCTTAGTAATAGGGTCCCGTTTTTACCCTTTGGATACAGAACTCTAAAAAGAGTAAACAAAATCTTCCCGCAAATGGTTCCTTAAGTCAGTTGAGGGTAGATGAAAACATTACATGACCAAATAATGTAGGTTAAAGTCAGGTCATTCAGTGACAGATCCAGGCGCTTTTGTATTTGGTTGGTTCACCAATAAATGTTATAACTACCCGAAAATGTACAAATTATTTGTTTACTTTTATTTAAATACCTAAAGATACATACTATAGATGTCGACTACGAAATAACTCGCGTTTCAAACTGATGTATGGAGTTAGCACTCTTTTCTTACTTATATTTTTCTATGCTAGTATGGTTTTACTATAAATTTAAATATGTCCAACACCACAGGTGTCCAAAGATGGCAGATGATCCCGTGTGTGATTGGTTACGAGCCGCCATATTGTTTCTGCGTTTGGGCGAAAGCTTGCGTGGGCGCCGCTTTCACTGGTGCGAGAAAACGGACGGTGGCCACGAGAGAGGATGCTGCGGGACCGTCCCAACACCACAGAATAAATAATAGTACTACCGTACAGAAAGGAAACTTCCTACAAAACCGAAGTTTGACTGCGGTTCAGGGTCCAATCTTGATATCCCTGTCTAATATATGGCACTATCCCTTTCGACTATTTAGGGTTGTCAAAATTCAAGCCATTATCTTATCTGTGGTCGTGCACGCAAAGGGACGTGAAGTTGTGTCAACCGTAATAATTGCTCGGAGCAATGCTGGGTCGAACGGAGCCGACTTTGCCCGAAGTCAGGAGTTTCGCACCCCTGCCAACACTAATAGTTATTTACGATACAAGTGCGGAAAATTGAAAATTCAACGAGTGGCGAATTTTAAAACACGACTGAAGGGAATTCCCTATTTTTCGCACTTGTATCGTAAGTAACTATTACAGTACATTTGGTGCTCCATTACGACACCCAGTGCTATAAATAAGCACATTACGCAACTATGTCGAAAATTTAAATGACCATATGTACTGTAAAACGTTGTACGATACATTTGCGAAGGGTGTCATTCTGAATCCCTAACAACGTTTGTCCTAAAGTCACTTGCCCTAACTGGTTTGTCCTAATGGCAGGGGTGCGAAACTCCTGACTTCGGTCAAACTCGGCTCCGCTCGGCTCAGCATTGCTCCGAGCAATTATTAGGGTTGGCACCACTTGACTTCCTTTTGCGTGCACGACCACAGATAAGATAATCACTTGATTTATGACAACCCTAAATAGCCGAAAGGGATAGTGCCATATATTAGAAAGGGACAGCAAGATTCGACCCTGAACCGCTGTCAAACTTCGTTTTAGTAGGAAGTTTCCTTTCTGTACGGTAGTACTATTAATTATTCTGTGCTAATGGGCACATGCCCTAACGATCAATTGTCATAACGATTATTTTCCATAATGTAAGGTTCTGAAAAATGGTTAGGTTTTAGAACTTGCTGCCACAAAAGTGGGTTAGGTTAGGGTTAGAACTGCGACCCTCGCAAAACAGAAAATATGCTTAATAACATTAGGATAAGTAATCAATAATTAGGGAAAATAAAATTAGGGTTTTTAGTGTTAGGACAACTGATCATTATGACAAACAATATTAGGGAATGCAAAGATAGGAGAAAAGACTTTAGGGATTCAGATATAGATCCATTTGCGAATAGGTAATTCGCAACGAGTGGCGATAAATTAAAACACGACCGAAGGGAGTTCCAGTTCCAGAAAACAAACAAAACAAACAAAAATTTCAGTCCAGGTAGAGAGACCGAAGTTCCTATTTTTTGCACTTGTATCGTAAGTAACTATTCCAGTACATCTGGTACTCCATTACGACACCCTGTGTATAATAAGGACATTACGTAACTACGTCGAGAATTTAAAGGGCCATATATAGGTACAAACAGCAACTCTGCTAACTGTACATCAGTGAACCTTATGAAAAAAGGCATAAGGTCCACCGATGTACGGTTAGCAGTGTAGGTGATGGTACTTATTCATCATCATCATCATTTCAGCCTATATACGTCCCACTGCTCGGCACAGGCCTCCTCTCATGCGCGAGAGGGCTTGGGCTATAGTCCCCACGCTAGCCCAATGCGGATTGGGGACTTCACATACACCTTTGAATTTCTTCGCAGATATTATAGTATTTTTCAAACTGGAAGGGTACGCTGACAGGGGTCATTTCCGTACAATTTATAACCTAAAAATGCCAAATGTCGCAAAATTGCATTGAATTATGGGGACTCAACTATAATGGCTTCTTACGAAACTCTTTAGTCAACTGCAATGAAGTCGACCACGAAACACATGTCGCCAAAGGATAGAAAAAAATACTTTGATGTGTTTTGTACTTGTCATTTTAAATACTGAGATTCCTACCGACTATTGTTTTTTTTTTATTATTTTATTTTTTTATTCTCTTTTTTTTTTACATACAATACTATTGTTTAATTATTTATTTATGTTTAATAATTAAAGAAGTATTATTTTAGTTTTCATTGTTATTCACGACGACGGGATTTAATCGCGTAAAATTAGGTTTTAAATTTACCTCCAACGTTTCGATACCACGGGGACAACGAAGATTAATATTTTTTTAGCCTCGACGTGTGGACACCGCACTTTAATTACGTCAGCGCATACGCAACGCATTCCGCAGGTGAACGCCCATCCGACCTTCAGGCCTTTATTCGTTTATTAATTATTAATTAAAATCTTCTTATGTTATGTGTCAATTAAGAAGATGTAAACTTTTTTATGATATCGTTGGCTATGGGCCACTTACATCATTCACTAACCCGGGGTTAACCTGTTAAACCACGAGTTACCATCGTTAACAGTACAATTTGACACGGTTTAACCGAACAATGTAAATGAACCTGCTAAATCTGTAGCGATATGAATAACTAGACTTGTAATTATAATATAAGACTTTAATTTAAGAGATTATTCTAAGACCGAGACATGATATTAATAGACAAACATAGAGCATGCGTAATAGATATAAACTAGTAATCCATTTTTAAAGATGTTGTACCTACTTGTATATATAGTCGGTCAAGCAAATCTTGTCAGTAGAAAAAGGCGCGAAACTAAAATGTTCTATGGGACGATAACCCTTCGCGCCTACATTTTTTAAATTTGCCGCCTTTTTCTACTGACAAGATTTGCTTGACCAACTATAAGTATGTACAAGTTAAAAAATCAATCAATTTCAAAAATGGATTTAGCAGGTTACACTCTTAGCCGACGATATGTTAATCGCCTGTTGGAAAGCGATTACCGCCGCTCATGAACGACTGCAACAACAGAGAGGTTGTAAGTGCCTTGCCGGCCTTTGACATGGGAATACGCTTTTCTGGAAGGTTTGATTTTAATTGATAAATATACTTTGTTTAACCCCGCAACTCACGCAAGGGTTTGAAATCCTCGCGACGCTCAAGATTTCACTTTTGGAACTATATCGCTACGCTGTTTCAATTTTGGAATATCTTGCTTGCTCAGGTATCAGCACGAGGGGTTAAACAACAACTTTTCCCCTTATAATAGAAATAAATATTTTTAGGGTTCCGTACCCAAAGGGTAAAAACGGGACCCTATTACTTAGATTCCGCTGTCCGTCTGTCTGTCCGTCCGTCTGTCTGTCTGTCACCAGTTGAAATGTTTACAGATGATGTAGGTATTTATGTTGCCGCTATAACAACAAATATTAAAATCAAAATAAAATAAATATTTAAGTGGGGCTCCCATACAACAAACGTGATTTTTTTGCCGTTTTTTGCGTAATGGTACGGAACCCTTCGTGCGCGAGTTCGACTCGCACATGTCCGGTTTTTATTTCCTTCGTATGACATTTATTTCGGTTCGTAACCATTGTCATCTTGTTCTTGCCTAGGCCTCTTCATAACCCTAGTTTATTCTTATGCATAACTTTATTTCGCCAAACTGTAGGCTGTATAATGTAGTATAACCCCGCCTTTATTCTGTTTTCTCAACAACATATATGTACGTATGTGTGTCCGCCCGTATGTACAAAACCGGTGTGGTGACCGACGACCTTCCGTTTTCTATCCGGTTTCGCTTTCTTCCAACGAAAGGTTTAAGCGAATGGATTGGGCGCCATTTGTTATTTTATTTATTGGTCAGGTTTTCTAGCTTTGGATTCAGTAGTCGAGTGAATACCATTGAATTTATAGGAAAAAACTGAGGCGGTTGGTAATCAGTAAAAGCGTTTCCAAACGGGGACAATTTTTCACCAATCTGATTAAATTGTCCGATAAAATGGGGTGCGGACGCAAGAATTCCAATTTGTGAGTAGTATTCGCGTTTCGGGGCATTTTTTTAATTTAGAGCGCTCAAATATCACCATAAATTTAAAATTGGTGAAAGTGGCCAAATTGCGTCGCACGGCCTGATCGGACAATTGAATCAGATTCGCGAAAAATTGTCCCCGTCTGGACAGGCCTTATTTGTATTGTATAAGCAAGCCTGAGCTAGGCTAGAATATCTATAAACTAATACGGAAACAAATATTCCTAAAAATTTCACGACGAAGTTAAAAAATATTATTTAAATTAGCTTACTCAAATCATGAAATCCACATATCTCTGGCCCAATATTATTACAGGGTTCTATGTTACAATTTCAAGAAAGTTGAAATTCGACTTAATGTCACTATGACAATGTTCACAGTTCGATAAAGGTGAAACATAAAACCCTGTAATATTCGGGCAGCGATATTACGTCACGGCAACCAGTCATGCCAAGACGGGGGGTCTCATCCCGAAATAAGTATTAAGTATATTAAGAGCTGTGACAGTACAATATTAAATTAAATACCTATCTCTTTCCTATGAAAAAGTGTGACAAAGGAGATGATTCCGAACAGCTATAGGTACCATCGCGCATTTAAGGTCCGTCACCAAATAAGTGTATAGACTAGACATACGACTTGTCAAAACATAGGTATCGATCACAAGGTCTATGTTTAGGTTTATAAGGTTAATTTGAGGTACACTCAGGCGGACAGCGGCGGGTGTGGAGAGGGTTGAAGGATTAATAGATAGCGCCTGTTGAAATCTTAGCGGCAAATCCGCCGATCCTCCTGCGTATATATGTATCTCATGAACCGGGATAGCTAGACAGTAATTTTTTTCACAAATGATGTATTTCTGTTCCCGCTATAACAACAAATAAGTACTAAAAACAGAATAAAATTAATATTTAAATACAACAAACTTGACTTTTTCCGTTTTTTTGCGTAATGGCTCGGAACCCTTCGTGCGCGAGCCCGACTCGCATTTGGCCGGTTTTTATTTATTTATTTTTTGCATGCAAATACGCAAGTAAGTGTAAGTAACGGATTTTAGCACTGATTGACTAGCACGTTATTATTTCGCGGATTGGCATTGTAATATTTTATTTTTATTTTTATATTATATATAAACAAAGCGGCTCCACGCCTCCCTACCGACCTGTTGCATGCGCCACTGCTCACCCCGCCGCCATAATTAGGCGCCGCGATACGCTCACGAGCGACGCGGGGGCGGGAACACAGGCGGAAGCGAGTTTACAAATGCAGTAGGCTGGTATGCTGGTAATGATGTCGTTAACGCTCCGTAGCGTATCGTAGTCATCTATCTCTATCACTCTTCCACACTAGTGCGCCAGGGACAGTTGCGTTTCGTTCGCTACGGAGCGTTAACGATTGCACGTTGGCTACGCGGCCTGGTATCATGGGAGGCTACCGCGAAAACCAAAATTCGCAAATTGCGGGGATCTTTCTCTTTTACTCCAATGAAGGCTTAATTAGAGTGACAGAGAAAGATGCATGCAATTTGCGAACTTCGATTTTCGCGGTTATAGCCCTGGAGTCGTGAGTTCGTGTAGCTAAAGAATTATATACTTTTGAATTTCTTTCTTTATTTCCTTTTTCCGCCACTGAGATACTTTTGGCGTTATCATAAACGCGTTACTGGCCTGAATTAGCTATGAATCGTTTGTCTTTATCTGTCATTTTGACTTATGTATTCGTAAGAAAGGGATAAAACATAATTTAACTAAATCAGGCCCGTAAAGTTTTATGAATAAGGGGGTTAGTCTTTAGTTTTATATGACACTTACTTCAGTATATAATATAGCGAGATAAATAGGTAATATACAGGGCGATCTATCCAAATGGGTCCGTATGGAGAAGTCAGAAACTATGAGAGATATCGAAATCTGTTCTTAGGAACCATGGCTTCGATTTTAGATTTAATAATAATGGTATTCAATTTTTTTAGGGTTCCGTACCCAAAGGGTAAAACGTAATAGGGTCCATTACTAAGACTTCGCTGTCCGTCCGTCCGTCCGTCCGTCCGTCTGTCACCAGGCTGTATCTCACGAACCGTGATAGCTAGACAGTTGAAATTTTCACAGATGATGTATTTCTGTTGCCGCTATAACAACAAATACTAAAAACAGAATAAAATAAAGATTTAAATGGGGCTCCCATACAACAAACGTGATTTTTGACCAAAGTTAAGCAACGTCGGGAGTGGTCAGTACTTGGATGGGTGACCGTTTTTTTTTGCTTTTTTTTTTGTTTTTTTATTTTGCATTATGGTACGGAACGGAGTCCGACTCGCACTTGCCCGGTTTTTTTAACATAACCGGGAATCGGACCTGGTCGAAGTCTCTGTAAACAATGTTAGGTATACTTGCAGAATTTATACGGTACCTATAAATTCTGCAAGTATTTTCGTTGCTATTGTTGATGGTGCGAATCATAAGTCACAAGGAACACATTTTTACTATTGTTTAAGTAATTGAAAGAAAACTCAACAATGAGATAATTATTTTATTTTAGTAAATGTTCAAATTCATCCAAGAAATAATTGGCACGCTCGCTGAACGAATGCGTACTAATTTTAAACAAAACGCATTTTTAATGCATAATATCGATGCAGATAAGATATGCATAAGTGGTCTATTCAGATAAATGATTCATAATGATGACCGATTCATATTAATGACAACATTTAGCAAATTATTTAAATTGTGGGCATTTCAGTCTAATGTTTACACAAGATTTAGCAAAATTTTGTCCTTATACTTTCAGGATCAATTATACAAACGAATACTTCACGCGATTACATAAAGGATATTGACCAGGTTCGATTCCCGGTTATGTATGAGAGTTAAAAAAAAAGTTTGAATGTCATTATTATTAAATCTAAAATCGACGCCATTTAATTCCTAAGAACAGATTTACTGACCACTCCATACTGACTTACTGACCCATTTGGATTGATCGCCCTGTAAGTATACAGTAATATACTTAGATGCAGGGATGTTACGGAGCTCCGGTTCCGTTTCCGTTAAGGCGGAACTTCCGTTTGGTACTACACATCCGTTTCTGTTCCGGTTCCGTTATGTTTGAAACGGAAGTTATAACGGATGTCAATGCTTCGCGCGGCGGCGGCGTACATTTTATTCGTGTTATTAAAATAAAAATCGTATGTGTTCTGTTGTGTACTGACTACTGACAGTCAGTGTAGTGTGTGTGGTGAATTTTAGTGTGTAAAAAAACGCACAATGAAGCAGAAATCAAGTTCGATTTGGAACTATTTTGATGAAGTTAGTGGGGACACGGCTAAGTGTAAACTTTGTCTGAAGGTTTATTCTAGAAAGGGGAAAACGACTACATCGTTAAAAAGTCAGGCTCCGATTCTGGTTCCGGTTCCGTTTTCGTTTCCGTTTCTGTTTTCGGTTCCGTTTCCGTTTTCGGTTCCGTTTTCGGTTCCGTTAAAATAAATTGAAAACATCTGTTTCCGTTTTCGGTTCCGATAAAACCACATCCGTTACATCCCTGCTTAGATGTCATCAGCATCACAGTTACATATATATGTAGTGCATCATTATTTTCTATCGTATTTTCACGGAGACGTACCTACGATTGTGTCTTGCTATTTCAGTCAGGCTCGGTACAAAAAGTATCAGTATACTTTACAGGTTGACTGAAGTAGCATGACAAATACGAACATTTCCGAGAAAATACGATGGAAAACAATATTATTTTGCAATACACAAATGTCACAAATTACTAAAAACCGGGCAAGTGCGAGTCGGACTCGCGCACGAAGGGTTCCGTACCATAATGCAAAAAAAAAACAAAAAAAAAGCAAAAAAAAAAACGGTCACCCATCCAAATACTGACCACTCCCGACGTTGCTTAACTTTGGTCAAAAATCACGTTTGTTGTATGGGAGCCCCATTTAAATCTTTATTTTATTCTGTTTTTAGTATTTGTTGTTATAGCGGCAACAGAAATACATCATCTGTGAAAATTTCAACTGTCTAGCTATCACGGTTCGTGAGATACAGCCTGGTGACAGACGGACGGACGGACGGACGGACGGACGGGTCCCGGTTTTACCCTTTGGGTACGGAACCCTAAAAACTACCTTCAATCCTGAATCGCTACTCTCATGGCTCTGTCCACAGCCTTACCAATACTCATCCAAGCGTGTCGCGCCCCGCGCGCAGTGTAGCACCGCCCTTGCACAGCAGTTGACAGACATACATACATGTGAGTAAGATTTTGACTCCATATCATTTACTTTACCGGGACTCAATCGCCTATAGTACCGTACTTAAGCTTTAAAATTACCTCGGACGTTTCGTTGACGGCATAACCCCGTGGTCTCGGAGATATAAAATTTTCACTCTTAAAAACTGCACATGTACTATGTAGTGTATAATTATTTTCCTTCATATTTTCACGGAAACGTACGAAGGTGTCTTGCTATTTCAGTCAGTCTCGATACAAAAAGTACTGAAGTTGACTGAAGTAGCATGACAAATACGAACGTTTCCGACAAAATACGATGGAAAACAGTTATGCAATAAATCTGTGCTAGAACTGAATTGTCCTACCCTAAGCCTACACTATCCACAGCATTGCTCTATTATTATTTTTTGGCGTTTATTTACCTACTTAATTGCTAAACTAAGTCCAGGTTGAAGTTCTTTATATATTAGTAGTTGTAGTTTAGTCTCGTTTGTGGTGCGCGTGCCGCGGCCGCTGCTGGAAGCCATCGCGAGCACGGACTTCTGGCCGAAGGGTGTGATATTTCGGCGGTTCCGTGGGAATCTGCCGAATCCTACACCAGAGCAAGTGACGCCGCAACAGAAAACTGCGTCACGAAAATTATTTTTTAGTATTTAAGTTTTTTATCATTGTATATATATGTTAGTTTGTAAGGTATGTATCTATGGGCCTTAGTAGAGTAGCCTGAAAATAAATGCTTTAATTGATTGATTAGAGTGCAATTTTTAGGATTCCGATGCTCAAAAGACGCTTGTTTGAGTAGTTTGGGGTCTCTCTGAGGTTTTACTTTCCTTCTTTCTCCTTCTAGCATGCAGCGCAACGACCGCTGGCCGACGGACTACGACCCGGACCCGCGCTCGCGACGCGGCTCGGCGTCTTCTAGAGGCTCCAAGAAGAAGAAGTCCCCTCCTGCTTCCGCTACCTCTACCCCGAAGAAGGTTACCAAGCCGCAGAACTTGGACTTTGTTGTTACTGGGAAACAGCTGCTAAAGAAGTATGTATAATATATTAATTAGGTAGGTACAGATTTAGTGCATTATTGTTTTCCATCGTATTTTCTCGGAAACGTTCGTATTTGTCATGCTACTTCAGAATAGCGACTATGCCGCTTTGTTTTCCTTTTTTTTTATAAAAAAAATCCCAACGTATCTATTTAATCCATTTTGATAAAATATATCTAGAGCCAGTCCAAGCTAACTCGGCAGCGATTTTGATAGCACAAACTATGCTAGTGTTATTTTATTTTAAACGTCACAATTTCACAGAAATTTGACGGTTCATAAAAATCACGCGGCTGCTCGTATGTATCTAATGTATTGTGAATCTACACTATCGACAGCTTTGCTCTATTTTTTTGCTAGGCGTTTAGTTAAGTGATGGACTTAGTGTCTCTGTGACACCTCGTGGTAATGTGATAAAACACTTAATAAAATACTTGGATTTGTTTTCTAATTATATTTATGCGACAAAATATTTACAGGGCAATTTTTACACAAGATCGACCTAGTCCCACAGTTAAAGCTCAACAAGGCTTGTGTTGTTGTCAAGGGTTGTGTTGTGAATAAAACATTCTTTCTTTTTAGGGTTCCGTACCCAAAGGGTAAAAACGGGACCCTATTACTAAGACTCCACAGTCCGTCTGTCTGTCTGTCATCAGGCTGTGTCTCATGAACCGTGATAGACAAACTGTTAGACAGTTGAAATTTTCACAGATGATGTATTTCTGTTGCCGCTATAACAACAAATACTAAAAAGTACGGAACCCTCGTTGTGCGAGTCCGACTCGCACTTGACCGGTTTTTTATTTTATTTATGCAATAAAGTTGAATTATAAGTACTTCTTTCATTGACCAGGGGAGACCGCGCCAACTCCCTCCCGGGCTCGTACCGCCGCCGCCCCTCCCTCGACACCCCGAAGACCAGGAAACCCCCCTCGCCAAGGAGACTCAACGACTCCCAGTCATCCAAGAGCCGGGAGACTTCGCTGGAAGACGATGTGTCACTGGAGCTTAGTCAGGTAAGACTTGGACCTAGGATAAGGCATCACAATCAATTCACCACTTTTGAGACATTTTTACAAATCTGGCTAAATACTATTAGCCAGATTTGATTCTATCAAAGGAATCCAATCGGGGCAAATAATTATATTTCCCCCGATTGGCAATGTTTGGATTCACGAATGTGTACCTATAGCCAATTTTGGCATGGTTGTAGGGAATGGTGTATAGGGTATTTGACTACTAGTCAAATCAGTTTCTTTTTTCGAACAGTCAAAACGATTTTGCTACTATGGAATTTATATGAATCACTAGCATGTGACGTCCTGACGTCAGAATCAAATTACCTATACTCTTTATAGTTTTATCCGGGTTTTAAAATATAAATTCTGTCTAAAAATAACTGACGTTTACGTTTCTCTATTAATCTTCTGGTGCTTTATTTCATGCATGGTATAAAATAATTTATTTTAAATACAGTCAAATACCGTATTAAACAAGATACTAAAAGCACCGGGGGGTGGGGGTGAAGATAACGGGTACGGGGGTTATAAGGTCCCTTTTTCTAGTTTTTCGTAACTCTTAAACGGTGGCCATAGCAAAAAATGTTTTATTACATGAATAATTTACATAACCTACAAAAAAGGGCAATTCAAACTTTTTCGCTAGGATCAATATTTAAAAAGGGGACCTTAAAATTTATTTTCTCCCTTTAATATCTTTTAGTATACAGCGCGATTCGGGAAATGAATTAGAGATTCACTAGATATGAAATAGTAAAGATATGTGACGTTCCACGGCAAAAGGTACCCATACAACCATTTCCAGTCGCCGTTACGACGCGGTGTTGACACATCTTGTGTCGACACCGTCTGTTTCGGTCACAATTCCAGTCGCAGAGTCGTCGCCGTGTCGACACAGTTACCAGAAATGGGGAAGGGTCGACACATGACACAAAGTGACATAAAGTGTGGTCGCCGTGTGCACACATTGTTTCGGGTTTGCGACTACTTTATGCCAAAATCATTCGTTCATTCGTTCATTTTGTTCCTGTCAAATGGAAACTGTCAGATGGAAAAATACTTAAATAAAAATAAGTGACATTAATACGCCATCTCTAAAACGGATTACAAGACGTAATTATATATTGTTTGCATTTATATTACAATATGACTTAAATTATTATGGGGAATTAAACTGCTCGAGTGATTTGATAAACTAAGTGTAATATAATCAACGCGCCACCACATTGTTTTAGTTTAGCCGGAAATGAAATTGTTTACTTCTCAGTGCCTGTGTTCATAACTATATTATTTGAAGCATTTTTAGTACTTCGATGCGTATACTATACTTAAATAACAGAAATAACGCTTTACATACTACGAAACTTGTTAATTATGATGTATAAATATGGTTTAAGGCTGAGAAATATTGCAGTCACAAAGTAGTTGCAATGTTTCGACTTTGTGTCGACTCTGTGTTGACACATGACACGCGCTGTCAAAAGTAATAACAAAGTTACTGGTATGTTACTGGATTTGCAAAATGGCTCCTTGTGTTGATTTGTTTTCAGATATTCTCAAAGTGTAAAAATGCCGAGGTCAGAGATGGGCATTAATCGATTAACTGTTTATTCGACTAATTAATGGAATAAAAAAAGTTAATTCTCAAATTTTAATCGCGATTAGTTTAGTCGACCTAACATAGATTGAAATTGAATTAATCTGAATATTAATCGAATAAATTGTCGATTAAATCTCGATTGAAAGTTGACAGGGGGCCATTTTTGTACGTAAAAATAATAGAAATGTCTTGCATGCAGATGGTAGCAAAACACTTTGTCATAAAAGTCGAGATGGGTGTCGATATATAGGTTTTAGGGAGTGCCGATTTCGAAAATAATGACCATTTTGGAATCCGAAATGGCGGCCATGCACTTTGTCATAAAAGTCGAGATGGGTGTCGATATATAGGTTTTAGGGAGTGCCGATTTCGAAAATAATGACCATTTTGGAATCCGAAATGGCGGCCATGCACTGTGTCATAAAAGTCGTCATGGATGTCGTTTTATACGTTTTAGGAAGCCCCAATTTAGAAAATGATGACCATTTTGGAATCCAAGATGGCGGCCATGCACTATGTCATAAAAGTCGTCATGGATGTCGTTTTATAGGTTTTAGGGGGCCCCGATTTAGAAAATGATGACCATTTTGAAATCCAAAATGGCGGCCATGCACTATGTCATAAAAGTCGTCATGGGTGTCGTTTTATAGGTTTTGGGGGGCGCAGATTTAGGAAAATGATAACCATTTTGGATTCCAAAATGGCGGCCATGCACTATGTCATAAAAGTCGTCATGGGTGTCGTTTTATAGGTTTTAGGGGGCGCAGATTTCGAAAATGATGACCATTTTGGATTCCAAGATGGCGGCCATGCACTATGTCATAAAAGTCGTCATGTATGTCGTTTTATAGGTTTTAGGGGGCCCCGCTTTCGAAAATGATGAGTTGATGACCATTTTGGAATCCAAAATGCGACTCGCGCTTGACCGCACATTTCTAATAGGTTTTCCTGTCATCTATAGGTAAAGAACTATTTTGTGTATTCAGACGGACATACATACAGACGCACGAGTGATCCTATAAGGGTTCCGTTTTTTCCTTTTGAGGTACGGAACCCTAAAAAGATTTATTTTTATTTTGTGGAATGGTGTCAATGTGATATCTTAAATGGATTCAGCACCCCAGATTTATACGAAAACGATACCAAACACGGCCTAGCACCTTCACTGATATAGATATATCAAGATAAAATTGAGAGCCCTAAATAAACTTTCAAGAGCGGATATCTCAAAAACTATTCAACATATCGAAAAAATTGACTGAATAAACTTGTAACAAATTATATTAACTTTCATTTTGTATAAGTGGCCATGTCGCTGAGATGCATAGTTTCCGAGATATAATCGAAAAACGGGAAAATGGGACCTTCAAAGCCCCCTCTCTCCCCCCCGCTCAAGGGCTACGGCCGGGGACTTTTGATATGTTCACCTCCTAACTTGTCAAACCGAGTTACGGAGTCAAAAATTGTGTTCCGAGCATTTCCCTCTACAACTTTTGGAGCATTCGTTGCCTGACCTAAGTAGCTTATTGAATTTCTTTAAAAACTTTTCTGTAAAAGGTTGACGGGTGTTGGGTGTTTATATGGTTTCGGTCGATTATTATCATTTGCATTGCCCATGATGACTTACTAGAATTACGAGCACACGAGACACTAATAGTAGTTTGACAAACCTTGGTTTTCAAGAGGTATTTTATATTGACATTTGCTGTCACAAATTTGCTGTCAGATTTAG
The DNA here is from genome assembly GCF_910591565.1 of Cydia splendana. Taxonomy (NCBI): domain Eukaryota; kingdom Metazoa; phylum Arthropoda; class Insecta; order Lepidoptera; family Tortricidae; genus Cydia; species Cydia splendana. The sequence goes on from NC_085983.1 coordinate 9,957,969, forward strand.
TCGCAAACCGCACGCAAAGTGCACACAAATGTGTCGACACCTTGTTACGGAAAAGTGTAGACACGGCGACGACACTTTGTTTCGAAACAATTCTAGACACATTGTGTGGACTCTGTTACGACACATCTGACATTTAGTTACCACTTTGTGATTCTGCGACTGGAATGGTTATATGGGTACCTTAAGGCGGCTGGCGCTTACGCTATTATTAACGCCGCTCCAATATTCAGCCGGGGCAAAGGTACCTTTTGCCGTGGAACGTCACATATCTTTACTATTTCATATCTAGTGAATCTCTAATTCAGTTCCCGAATGGCGCCGATAGTTATAGTCACCCACTTTCCATTTCACCTGTCATTCATTTCGCCTAGGTTTCCCTGGGGACCCCGAGGACCCAGAAACCATCTCCGAAGACCTTGTCCAACGAGTCCCGGTCTTCTAAGCGAGACACGTCGATGGAAGACATGACTTTGGAACTCAGTCAGGTACCTACACTTACATATGTGCAGTACATATGGTCAAGCAGATCTTGTCAGTAAAAAAAGGCGGCAAATTTGATAAATGTAGGCGCGGAGGGATATCGTCTCAAAGAAAATTTGAGTTTCGCGCCTTTTTCTACTGACAAGATTTGCTTGACCATCTATATATGCGGCAAGTTTAAAAAAGTTGGAAAAGTTCTCGGAAATTACAGGAAATTTTCGTAGGAAATTAAGGATACTTCCATTTTGGAAACGGAAAAATTTGGTACCTATACAAAATAGAGAGAAAAAATTTTCAATGTGGAAATTTCGCTATTTTTGAAACTTTCTAACCGCTTAACGGCCATAAGACGTGTTTGTAATTACGCAAAATTGAACACTATCATTATGTAATAAAGTTCAAAATCGTTGTGGGAAATATAATCCCTTATAGAAATTTAAGGCTGCCTTTCCACTGAGGCGGCGATGAGCGAAGATGAGTGGAGACGGGCGGTAACCAATAGCATTGAATTGGTTTTCTTCTCTACTCCGCTGGATTACAACTCACAACGGATGCTATACAGGGTGGCTAAAAAATAAGTGCATTCCCGTTGCCAGGGAGGTTTTGGGATTATACTGAGCAACTTTTACTATGGGACCAACCCCATAATGGCAAAAAAATTGGGCTATTTGATACATTTTAGCTGGTCTATTTTCTATGGGAGGGTACATTTGATTTTTTTCGTGAGTTGGTCCCATAGTAAAAGTGGCTCAGTATAATCCCATAACCTCCCTGGGAACGGGAATGCAGTTATTTTTTATCCACAGTTTATATATGTTGATTCCCGCACGCTCCTTTAAAAGGCAGCCTTAACGCATTCACTGCCAGGGGGCGTGGCCTAGGAACAAACATGTATGATGGTGGACGCACATGTGCGTCGGGGGCAGTGAATGTGTTAAGGTTGACGTTGACTCACGCTAGACCGGGCCGTGCCCGGGACGAGGCGTCCGACATGTCATTTTCTATGACGGCTGATCACGTGGTGCTTTCCATAGAAAACGAAGCTCCGAAAGCTCCGGCCCGGCCACGGCCCGGTCTAACGTGAGTCATCCTTTAACCAATCAATCAACCAAGCAAGATTCAATTAGGTTGGAGAAAAATGTATGAAAACGCGGACGCAGTCGCATGAAAAGCAGGGATGTTGCGGATGCAGATTTTTTGACCTCCGCGGATGCGGATGCGGATATTTAAAGCCTTACATCCGCGAATGCGGATGTCAAGATTTGGTACTTAAAAAACGTCAAATATTACATTTTTAGTAATTTTTATTTAAAAAATTAAACGTTTAGTATTTGAACTATTTGAGCAAGAATATAGGTGCGTTTTATTTAATAAACAGTAACTTAGCCGACTTTTCGGGATCTAGACGATTTCGTTATATAGGTATAATGACGAAATTACCTAGCACTTACGCCGCCGCTAAGACGTTCCTGTTACCGACTTGGTCGACATCCGCATCCGCATGAGCTCCGCATCGATTTCATGCGGATGCGGATGCAGATGCGGATGTTGAAAATATTGCGGATGTTCCGCGGATGCGGATGCGAATATTCGCAACATCCCTGATGAAAAAGGCTAGTCATTTTATAAATTATCATCTTTTCTGATTTCCAGGTATCAGATTTTGAAGACGCTAACTCAAAATACGGCGTAAATAAATTCAGCGCATTGGCAACATCCACCCCGAAGAAAAGAGCGTCTCTCCCGCAACCCTCCAAGTATAGTGGGCAGAGTGGGCAGGGTGGGCAGAAGACTGGGAGGAGCGTCAGCGTGGTTAGACCGCCTAGTGTCAGTTACAGGTGAGAGAACAGCTTGTGGGACCAGAGTGGGCAAAGTGGGCAGAGTTTGGGTGAAGTGTCAGCTCGTAACCGCCTAGTGTCTGTTTAAGGTAAGATCCCAGTAAATAGGACAAGAGTCCCATATATAATATTTTCGGAGTAATTGAGATAAAAGCTAATAATCACATTAAATACCTACAGAAAAAAAACCCCTTCGTTTGACTGTTATTTTTTTTGTAAGAATTATAGGAGCGAAACAGAAATTCTGTACAAATTTTGAAAAACTCCTAATTTTTATGATAATTTAAAATTTGAAAAAAAAAATAAACCATGGGGCATAGTAGCTGTGGTTCACATAACGACCTTCATCAAATTGTGTCGAAATATTTTCAATATGTTCTTAAAAACCGTAATATCCAGAAAGGAAACTACGTTTGTATGGAGAAGCATCGTCCCCTATCCTCTTAGGTTTATTGTATAATTCCACAGGCACGGACCGTCGACAGAGCCCGACTACTCCTCAGTGTCTCCCGAGTACTCTCAATCCTCGGTGGAGACCTCTCCAGCGCAGACCAAGATGGAGTGCAGTCAGGACTTGTCTAGGTAACCTTAAATCTATATCTATTAACAGGAGAGGCAGTTGAACTCCCTAAAGTTAGGGTTGCCATATGAAACAAAATATATCTTGACAAACTAGGATAAACTTAAGTTAAAGAATGTCATGTTATATGAACTTAGATATGTAACTTATACTAGTATCTAAAAATAGTTTAAATACCTAAATAAAGTAAAATAGCCTAAAAACAGTATGTAAAAAGAGGAGCCTATTTCTGCCAACAAACTGTTATACAGTTTGGCGGAGATTGTACCTATCATGTAAAAATATGCTGATCCGTGAATAAATGTTTTTTTTTACAAAAATGAGGACACTGCATAACGAAACTCTTGGCGTCTCTCTATCACTCTTCCATATTTGTGCGACATAGACAGTTGCGTTTCGATCGCTACGGAGCGTAAGCCATTGGCATGTTGGCTACGCGGCCTGGTACCTTCTTTACTCCTCCTAGTCCTCCTCAGCGCCAATTAATTCCCTTAATCCAAAACCCTTCGTGGCCCAGTTGGGCCACTAGCCTATGTTATGTAATAAATTTACGTCACTTTATTTTATTTACTCCAGTTGCTGCGTCAGCACCTGGCTAGAGGACTCGGACGACACGAGAGTGGAGGAGACCCGGCGGGCCGACGGCGAGTGGAACACATTCTGGGTCAACTATAACAACTCTATCGCTAAGGTAAGAAGGGGGTGTTAGTGGAGGGGACACGACACGAGAGTGGAGGAGACCCGGCGGGCCGACGGCGAGTGGAACACATTCTGGGTCAACTATAACAACTCTATCGCTAAGGTAAGAAGGGGGTGTTAGTGGAGGGGAGACGACACGAGAGCGGAGGAGACCCGGCGGGCCGACGGCGAGTGGAACACATTCTGGGTCAACTATAACAACTCTATCGCTAAGGTAAGAAGGGGGTGTTAGTGGAGGGGAGACGACACGAGAGCGGAGGAGACCCGGCGGGCCGACGGCGAGTGGAACACATTCTGGGTCAACTATAACAACTCTATCGCTAAGGTAAGAAGGGGGTGTTAGTGGAGGGGAGACGACACGAGAGCGGAGGAGACCCGGCGGGCCGACGGCGAGTGGAACACATTCTGGGTCAACTATAACAACTCTATCGCTAAGGTAAGAAGGGGGTGTTAGTGGAGGGGAGGAGAGGGGTCTATTAGGGGCGGGCCGACGGCGAGTGGAATACATTCTGGGTCAACTATAACAACTCTATCGCTAAGGTAAGAAGGGGGTGTTAGTGGAGGGGACACGACACGAGAGTGGAGGAGACCCGGCGGGCCGACGGCGAGTGGAACACATTCTGGGTCAACTATAACAACTCTATTGCTAAGGTAAGAAGGGGGTGTTAGTGGAGGGGACACGACACGAGAGTGGAGGAGTTAGAGGGAGCAAGTGATATTGCTATCTCATTCTACCGCATGGCTGCGTCCCTTGGAGTCCGCTGGCCCATCGTGTAGAGGAGCCATTATTAATTACACAAACGGGTCTACCGCGATATAATTTTACCCGTTTGTGTAATTAAATATGTGTACAAAACACGAGAGTTTAAAGAGTTATATGTATTGTTCTGGTCTTATTATTAAATTGTACAACGGTATTGTAGTACAATTGTACGACTTAATCGCGTATTTTAGTCACGCGGCTAGAAGATGTTGATGTCAACTTCAGCCAGTGTTCACTCTTCTCCGAGACCATGCGCGGGGACAACGCCGTCCTCGAAAAGTCAGAGGTAAATCTTAAAACTTAAATACGCGCCACTTGCACCATCCCACTAACCCGGGGTTAACCGCTTAAACCGTTAACCCAGTGTCAAATTGTACTGGTAACCATGGTAACTCCAGGTTTAACCGGTTAGGGGGGGGTGTCGTGGTGACGTGCTTGCGATTACACACCCCTCGCGGCATAGACGGAAACGCCGCAGGGGTTTTAGTGGGTATTCTTCTCCCCTCCCTCTGACTAGCAGAGGGAGTTACGGGAGGAGCGAGTCCCACATATCACCCCCCAATGGGCCTCCCCAGCCAGGGGGTGAATGCATAAATCCATTTCCCCTGCGTCAAAAAAAAAAGGTTTTACCTTGTTAACCCCGGGTTAGTGGGATGGTGCAAGTGGCCCTAAGTCCCGTTGTACAATTTAATAAATGTGTAACAATCGTGAAAGTTTAAATCAGTGTTTTGTTCTGGTTTGGTGGGGCTTTATAGGGGGGTGGGGAGGGTTTGGGGGGGCACTAGAGATGTACTAAAGTCCGTTTATATAGAGGCCACCTATCGCCAAAACTATTAATCTCAATCATTTGTTTCCAGGTTCCAATGAAGAGTTATTACGACCAGTGCCCGACGCCGTATCGAACGGAGAATATCGACTTGGCAGATTTAGGTAACCAACCACATTCACATTAAAAGGGCTCCGTAGGTAGGTACCCAAAGGGTAAAAACGGGACCCTATTACTATGACTCCGCTATCCGTCTGTCTGTCCGTCTGTCTGTCTGTCCATCTGTCTGTCTGTCACCAGGCTGTATCTCATGAACCGTGATAGATGATGTATTTCTGTTGCCGCTATAACAACAAATACTAAAAACAGAATATAATAAATATTTAAGTAGGGCTCCCATACAACAAACGTGATTTTTTTTGCTGTTTTTTGCGTAATGGTACGGAACCCTAGTACTATTCTTTAAGGATGACTCACGTTAGACCGGGCTGTGTCCGGGCCGGAACTTCCGGGTCTTACTTTTGAAATGAAATGAAATCGTTTATTCACAATGAGCATATGGTATTATAAGATCTTAAATTACAAGCATTGCGTCCCATGATACATTCAGTCTAGGCAGACGTGTGAAAACAGTTGTCAGTAAGATCGCTCTGTCATTTAAAGTTCATTATATTATATTTACAAGATTAATTATAATTTACCATCAACTAACAATATTTAAAACATGAAAATACTGAAATGAAAATGAAAATTTTAGTACAAAAAAAATACATTAAATAGGATAATTATAAAAGATCTTTAGATGTCAATTAACATTTTAAAACGTATGCAATAAAAATTCGTTTATACTGCAAAAACAATTGTCAATTAATATTTTATACAATGTCTTTTTGAAATCCTTAGTAGGCAATATCTTCATTTCAGCTGGTATTTTATTGAATATATTAATACACATACAATACGCGCTTTTTTTCTTGTTCTAACTTGCTAGTAGTTGGTAATGCTAACCTACAGCGTCTATGTGACCGTGTTGTTTCTTTGTCTAGGTACTATGAAGGTGAATAGTTCAATATTAAGTTTTACATGACAAGACAGGCGATCACGTGATGCTTTCCATAAAAACGATGCCCCGAAAGCTCCGGCTTGGACACGGCCCGGTCTAACGTGAGTCATCCTTTATTTTGTGTCTAAACCTAATACATTCCAGATTTCTCGGAAGCCCGCAAGCGCTCCCCGGAAGACCTGAAGAACGTGAACAGCATCATCCGGAACGAGGGTCTCCACCTCACCCCCCGGGAGACTCAGAACATCATCAAATGCGCTCATATCCTGGGCAACGTGCTGAGTACAGCCATAGAGAGGAGGTCCAGAGAGAAGGAAGAACCGGATAAAGTGCAAGAACTGCTCGTTGAGACTGAGGTATGTCTGTATAATTGTATATCGCTATTTTACATCCCCTTGGCTAGTCAAAATAAGAAGATACCTGTGAATATATATAGCAAGTAAGTTATAAATGTCTATAGAATCCCGCGAACACAGAAGATATACAGAGGCAGAATATGAAAATGTCCCCTTGAATAAAAAGATACTTAGATACCGATGTACATTATCTAGTAGCACAGTAGAGAACGTTTGTAAGTATTATAATTCTCCTAACTCCTTGAGAGACAGAGAACATCATAAAATGCGTTCATATATATAATATATATGTTCATATATGTATATATGTGGAAGCTTGTAATTTGCATATAGTAGTAGATAAGTCTATTAACCTATGTATAATTAGGCAGTAAGCATCCCGATTAAAATAAAAATAAAATAAAATAAAATATCCTGGAGAACGCACTTATACTCTGTATCTTCAGGTATTTAAATAAAAGTAAACAAAATCTACCCTCAAATGGCGCCTCAAGCCAGTTGAGGGTAGATGAAAACATTACATGATCAAATAATGTAGGTTAAAGTCAGGTCGTTCAGTGACTGATCCAGGCGGTTTTGTATTTGGTCGGTTAAAAGCAATCAATGTTATAACTACCCGAAAATTTACAAATTGTTTGTTTACTTTTATTTAAATACCTAAAGATACAGACTATACAGTACAGCCATAGAGAGGAGATCCAGAGCGAAGGAAGAACCGGATAAAGTGCAAGAACTGCACGTTGAGTCTGAGGTAAGTAAGATAAGATAACAGTTTATTCAGATAATGCACTCATTAGGTAGGTAGGTAGGTACACTAGGTACTTAAAGGAAAACATCGTGAGGAAACCGGAAAAATAACCAAATAGGTCTACTTTCCCCTGCAATGATAAAGACAAAGATAGTTTAGTAGGCATATTACAATGCGCTTATGAACGTAAAAATAAAGCTACACCGGCTCCAGCCCTACTCCTCTGCCTCGAGAAGATTTAAGTCCCCCCTCAATTGGAGAAGGGTATCCCAATATGAGACCGGCAACAAACTGAAACATACAAACAGCAACAAACAAAACAAAATGTGCCAATATTGCTGAAATGGTGACACTATTTGCAGCTACAAAGTGGGCAGTGCCTCTAAATATAATTTGTCGTTTAGACATGTGCACACTCTGCAGCTAAATTGGTGAAGACTTAGTTTTAACAAAATATTTAATCAAATTGTGCTCTCCTTGTTTCTTGTGTTGTTTGTTTGTTGTTTGTGTTCCTTGTTTGTTGTTGAGCTTACTGTGGGGCTAGGACGACTAGGTCGATCTGTGTAAAAATTGTCCTAATATTTATTTATTTATTTTATTTGTTTCAGGCTGACACAGAAAAAGGCCAAAGGAAAAAATCAATGACACTAAACCTGAAAGAGACAAACGTACCCGCCGAAGTTAAAGAGGCAAAGAGAAGCGAGACCGTCACCACACAGACGGATATTTCTCTACCGAACACGAAGAGTGCGCCGAGAATCTTCGAGAATATTCTCAGGCAGTTATCGAGAAGCTCCATAGACGAGGCGTCTTTGAGGAAGGCGAAGGAAAGTTTGGAAGTTGAGAAGAAGGAAGAGATTGATAAAAAGGAAGAGATTGTTAAAAAGGAAGAGATTGTTAAAAAGGAAGAGATTGATAAAAAGGAAGAGATTAATAAAAAGGAAGAGATTGATAAAAAGGTAGAAGAGTGAGACGAAGTAAAAGGTAATGGTAATACAATAGTTATTTGTTTCACTAGGGGGCAAAGTTGTTGTTTAACTGCTCGTGCTAATATTGATACCCGAGCGAGCGAAAGATTCCAAAATTGAACTATGAGCGTAGCGAGTGGTTCGAAAAGTGGAATCTTGAACGTTGCGAGTTGTCCAAGGCAAGGTTAAATAAATATTGCCACCGAGTGTTTTTTAAAATTTTCACCACGTCAACGCGAGGAAAATGTCACACGTCAAACTGTAAAACGTCAAACTCAAACAAAATCAAACCAAATCAAATCATTCAAAAAGTAAATTCTACCAACCAGCCAACATAGGAAACAACTTTGCATAAAATGACTGCCACTCTGTGGATAAAATGCAACTTTCTCATCAGTTTTTGAACAATAAAAAGAACCTTTACGCGTGTGGTGATAATTTTATGTATCTACAAGAGTCACAGTGTAAAAAGTAACAGTGGACCGACGCCTTTGATGTTTGCGTAAACAAATGCCGACACCGCACAAGAACAAAATAGGGTTGGCACAGACACAACTGCCCAAAAAACTGCACATTTCAAGTAATTGTAACACACGCCCTGTAAGTAGTACCGAGCTATTAACACTGGCGATGATGCAGGTCGGGTGCGCGCGACCCACCCCGCGCACCCCGCGCACTCGCACGATTGCCCTGCGACGACGGCTTCGTCGAATGACTGTATTGTTTTATATACTGTAGACTGTGACAGAGGCTAATTGAAATAAATAAATAAATAAATAAATATTATAGGACATTTTTACACAAATTGACTAAGCCCCACAGTAAGCTCAAGAAGGCTTGTGTTGTGGGTACTCAGACAACGATATATATAATGTATAAATACTTAAATACATAGAAAACAACCATGACTCAGGAACAAATATCTGTATCATCATACAAATAAATGCCCTTACCAGGATTCGGACCCGGGACCATCGGCTTCATAGGCAGGGTCACTACCCACTAGGCCAGACCGGTCGTAAAGAACTTAAGAAACACATTTAATAGTGCTTTCGTACTGTTCGTAGCTTATGTGGCTGTGGGAGACATATAAAACACTAGCGACCCGCCCCGGCTTCGCACGGGTTAACAAATTATACAGCTAAATCTTCCTCAAGAATCACTCTATTGATAGGTGAAAACCGCATGAAAATCCGTTCAGTACTTTTTGAGTTTATCGCGAACAAACACACAAACAGACAGATGCGGCGGGGGACTTTGTTTTATAAGGTGATGTAAAGCTAAGTACCTACTTACCTACCTACCTAGTAAAGGCGGGATTCCACCAGTGTGCGGTGCAATGGCTGCAGCACAAGCGTATTCAGTACAAAAATGCTTGTCGCGCACTCTGGTGGAATTCCGCCTTAACATTTTGGTTGACACAATGTGATGAGACTATAGTATTTAAGATAATTCCCTAGGTTAAAATTATATCTGTAATTTAATTTCAGTACCGTAAAATGGGGTGGGAAGGGATTGCGAGGAGAGTCGGATTATGAATGGGGAGAGAAGGGATGACAGGGGGTGAGATGGTTTTTAAAGGCTACTGCTCCCTAAATAACACATTCGGTGCGGTCGCGTAAAACCCAAACTTACTGCCAGTGCTATACGAGGCATATACTTCCCGTATTGAGAAAGCGAGATTTGCGGCACGACCTATATTTTCCCGTACCATGTCCTGACTTTAGAGGTCCTTACAGACCTGGAATATAATCGATTTGAACTAAATGTCTTTCTGATCAATAGACTATATCCTTGTGTATATACAGCTGCCGTCGCCCGCGGATCTGTATAAAATTCCAAAAGATATAGGCGTTTTTCAAAACCCTTAATTTTACGGGAATATACTTCCCTTGCCGCACAGGCCGTATATAACACCAGTGATGGGATACAAAAAATCGATAACGACTTTTATAATCGACAAAATATTTATTATCGTCATCGTGTCTGTACGTAATCAAAACAAATATTATTCATCCTCATATGATTATAAACAGGGGTTGGACTTTTAGAGTAGGTAATTTTCAATATAAAATCAAAAATCAAAATCAAAATATACTTTATTCATGTAGGCCTAGCAACAAGCTCTTATGAATCGTAATTAATCTTAAGCTAATCTTAGTCTTGCATTGTCGCATTGGGTCAAACAGATCACTGTGTTATGTCTTTCCTGTAGACATATACAAGAGTTAAGGGCTATAAAGGTTAATTTTCTTATTTAACCCTTATCCACGTGAAAAGGTCCTCCTTTTATTTAGAGAACTATGATAAAATCATGGCTTGCATGCCCACAAGCTGTTAACTATTGCCCACAGGAGAGAAAACTAGTGTGTTATCGCGAACAGCACATTTTTCTCTCCTGTGGGCTATAGTTAACAGCTTGTGGGCATGTAAGCAATGATTTTATCATAGTTCTCTAAATAAAAGGAGGACCTTTTCACGTGGATAAGGGTTAAATAAGAAAATTAACCTTTATAGCCCTTAAGTCTTGTGTATGTCTACAGGAAAGACATAACACAGTGATCTGTTTGACCCCATTATTAAAATGTCGTATCGACGTGGAAACGTGAACAATGCTCAGCACTATGACCAATCGGGGCGCTGCGTACCCGCCTTTCGGTGCGGTACGGGGTGATGGAGTACGGACAAATACTACCCGTGCCGCGTCAGAGAAAAAAAATACCTTTCAGTGCGTTACGCAAAAATACTTCCCGTACATTTTTTCTTTTGGAATAGAATATACTTGAAGTAAGAATATCGGGAGTATAGTCATCTTTCTCTTACTCACACGGGAACATAGAAAAACCACCGCCGCACCGGGGGTATGACAAGCGCAGATAGCTGCCGCACCGGCGGAAAGTCAAATACGGCCAAATGCTTCCCGTAACGCAGCGAATGTGATAATGTATTCCTATTACAAATATTCATAATAAAAAAAACGATTCAACAACGTTTCAAAATCACCTATTTGTATGAAATCCCATCTCACCCCAACTACGAGGGACGACGGGGTGAGGAGGGATTTTGTGTTTGTCGTTAAAGTTATGAAATGGAACTACCTAAAATCATAAAAAACTAAAATACAAACGGCCGGAACATTTATTAATAAAATTAAGTTTGCATAAAATGTAAAAATAAAATGTTATCGAGGTTTGTCCCTACTCACCCCATTTTACGGTATAGTTGAATCATCGAGAGCGTGGAATTGCATATGTAGTAGTATTGTTTGTTTACAGGCATTCTATATTTGAATTTTCTATTTTCTTGTACTATCAGCATACAACCACTACAAATGCAATTCCATCTTCTCGATAATTCAACTATACCTTGTCACAGTCACAGTGACAATAGTATGAGGTCCCTAGCGACGTAGCAGCCATAGTCTAATAAAACATGGTCTTCCATTCCCAGAGTGACACGGGGCTACGTCACAACAACATGGCCGCTATATATAGCGCTATCGCATATTATCATATAGCGCTGTCGCATGATGACGTAAGCCCGTGTCAGTTAGGTGACCTAGAAAAGACGGGAATGGAGTACCAGGCGGAGTATATTATTATACCATGGTAGCAGCGACTTTTATATTGTTTGTCACTGTGACAAGGTACGAAATGGTACTGGAACTAAATACTTTGACTGTATGTCAGTACAGTCAGCAGCAGAAGTTGCTAAGTGAGCGACGAGGTGTTCAAAATGACCTTGACACGCTCTCATTTTCTTAACAATAACGTCGCGTCAAGACATAGAAGGTAGGATCCTATAGAAGTGGTACACGCGTGCCTCTTTGAGGGACGAAACACACGCAATGCGACACTGTGATTGGTCGAATTTATTTGTTGCCCACCATAATCCATACTAAATTTACGGTGGGGAAAAAAAAAAAAAAAAAAAAAAAATATTATAGGACATGTTTACACAAATTGACTAAGCCCCACGGTAAGCTCAAGAAGGCTTGTGTTGTGGGTACTCAGCCAACGATATATATAATATATATACTTAAATACATAGAAAACAACCATGACTCAGGAAAATATGTGAGACTGTGACAAGGACAAACAATAAGCCAGTAAGCCACCATAAAAATATTTTTTCTAGTTTCTATTATTAAAATTATCACGAATAATATATAAATCAGTTACGCTGACAAAGTCGTAAAATATAAACTAAAAAAAAATATGGTGCCTGCCGTACATTAAAGTGGGGATGAAATTTATTTTCGCTTCAACCCTATAGTGTGGGGTGTCGTTGGATAGGTCTTTTAAAATGAATGAAGGTCTTTAAGGACCATTTTATGATCAACTTAATATTTTTAGAAATAATCGATTCGAAAGAAAAAAAGTTGTGTTTTTGACTTTAGTTCCCCTAACATTTGAACCATGGGTCCAAAAGAAATGAAAAAAGTCGTGAAAGTAAAACTTAGTAATGACTTTCAAGAAAAAATATAGCGTATATACCTAATCGGTGTATCAGTTTTTGAGTTTTTGCAAATAGTTTATTTTGACGGACGGGTAACTACGGAACCCTACACTGAGCATGGCCCGACATGCTCTTGGCCGGTTTTTTAATATTATATCAGCAGGTCGCTTACCTTGCTTATTCTAAACTATAATTTTTATTTATGATGAACAATTACGAAAAAACGACGTTTTCTTAAACCGTCTATTTTTTATCTCTTATTTAACTTTAACAGCCTGTAGCTCCTAAAGTATTGTACGCAGAGTAAAAATAAACATAACCAAATTTGTAGGAAACCCCCCTACACCCTCAGCACACCCCCTACCCTCGAGGACTTTTAGTATGTTTATCTGGACACCACAATTAGACCGGGAGATAGTGACACATTTTACTGGGTCATTTGTACCAGTATGGCGGTTCGTCAGGGGTCTAAGTGCGTAATGAAGGAAATAAAAAATATGGTCATAGCGCTGGTACCGGCGGCCCAATCGCGTGGGCGTTAGTCGAACGTGTCGGATAAAATACGAGTGTCGAACGATTTGTTCCACAAAAATCCTCGTATTTTCCGATAGTCCATAAAAAAGAAGTAGGCGGTAGCGTAATGCCATACTTCTCCGGTGTGACTTACAGCCCGCCATACTGAGGCGAACACATTAATTAAAAAAAAAAACAATTCAATCATTTGTGCCAAGCTAATTTTTGCACAGGTGATCATCGTCGAGCAGGACATCACCATGCCATACTTTTCGGATGGTTCCAAATGGCCGCCATGCCGCCGCAAGGGAGTTAATTTTTTTTATATTGCTAAACGATTTGTACCATTTTGAAATTTTTTTTCAACACTTTCTGTGTGATCATAAATGGAAATCTCATAATGCCATACCTGTAGGAGGTGGCAAATATGTACAATTATTATTTTTTATTTCAAGTATGGTGCCCCTTTTTCCCCCTATTAGAAGTATGGCAAATATAATAATGGTCACATTGCATCATATAATTTCCAAAAATCCAAATGCCATACTGGTACAAATCGTCAAAATTTTTTTTATTTATTTTAAGTCTTGGCTTAAGTCTCACAGTCGTCCGCCCCGTAGTTATAATCTGGAATATTTTTTTTAGGTATAATTGTATCCAAACAAACAGAATATGATGATGCCATGCTGTAAAACATTATTTTACGTATTGTATAGTCGTATTTTTGAAACGTAGCGATTAAATAAGTTTTTCAAGTATGGCAGCACTTTTTCCTCCTACTATAAGTATGGCAATTATAATAACGGTCACATTTTATCAAATACTCTCCAAAAATGTAAATGCAATACTGGTACAAATCGTTTATCAAAAAAAAAAAAAATTAACTCCCTTGCGGCGGTATGGCGGCCATTTGGAACCGTCCGAAGAGTATGGCATGGTGATGTCCATGAATGGCTGCTCGACGATGATCACCTGTGCAAAAATTAGCTTGGCACAAATGATTGAATTGTTTTCTTTTAAATTAATGTGTTCGCCTCAGTATGGCGGGCTGTAAGTCACACCGGAGAAATATGGCATTACGCTACCGCCTACTTCTTTTTTATGGACTATCGGAAAATACGAGGATTTTTGTGGAACAAATCGTTCGACACTCGTATTTTATCCGACACGTTCGACTAACGCCCACGCGATTGGGCCGCCGGTACCAGCGCTATGACCATCAGTTTTCTTTCCTTCATTACGTACTTAGACCCCTGACGAACCGCCATACTGGTACAAATGGCCCAGTAAAATGTGTCACTATCTCCCGGTCTAAATGTATATCTGTACCAATTTCCAAAACTACACGAATTATTTCCGCAGATTGCCCAAATTCGGCTTAATTTGACGTAGCTAGATTCATGCGTCAAGATCATTTTGAACAGCTCGCCCGCTTAGCAACTTCTGTTGCAGACTGTACCTACCTACGTACCATAAGCAAACTAATCTAGTCGCCATGAATAGTCATATTTTTTAAGCTTTTACCAGAATCGCTGTTGTATTTTACGTGTTTCAGTGTTGACATTTTTTGGAAATAAATATTTTATGCGTTTCAAAAATCTGTTTTTATTTATTCGCTATCGCTCGAAAAGATGGCGTCATACCTTTGGCCTATACTCGTGTAGATGGCGACACCGTTGCGTATTTAACCTTTTGGACGCCAATGACCGATATATCCGCACCGCAGGTTCAACGCCAAAGACTGATTAATCGGTCACAGACCACATAGCAACATAGACCTCCGTGCATATGCATAAAGTTCAATTTCAGTTTTGACACTTCGATGACGTGGCGTCCGTGTGACAGCTTTTGTGTTTGACACGGCGTCGAAAAGGTTAACAATTTTAACGCATATCAGTGAAAGAATAAGGATCAAATGGCGTTCTACAAGTTTTAAACCTGTGTCGAAAGATGGCAGTAAATTTACTGTGACTTATTTACTTTGACAATACGCCTCCAGGCGTGGCTCACTCCGCGATTTCATCGCTTTGCAACAGGTAGCTAAAAGTACATCCGTTCCACACCAACTTTGGCGGCTAGCCATAAGCCGCGCGTGGCGCTGTCGCCACCTAGCGGCCATACCCGTCCTGATCGTAATTAATAGACGCGTTTTGTTAGAGAGTGAGTCTTCTGTACTATTATTTATTCTGTGACGCCTCTACAGCGCCGTGCGTGAACTATACGATTTTTGGTAAGATATTTTTAATTGAATGAGCAATTTACAGCAATTTTAGGGGTAAATGTAAATAATACGACGTAATTATATTTTTATAATTTATTTAACTTAAACTATTCACAATTTATTTAATATATCGTGTTTATATTAAAGTCGCATGCAGTTAAAACCAAAAATCTCTTTCATTCAACACCTAAAATGTATGACAATTTATATGTATGTATGAAACGAAAAATCTAATAAACGAAATAAAAAGTAAGACTGTTGAAAAACCTATTTTCATTCAATTTGATATAATATTAACATAATTTAAATTCATATGTTTAAATTTTTTTTGTAACGAATGTTCACCTCTGAGCAGATCACTGGCATTTCGCAAAATTTTCAATAAACACAATCATACGTACAATCCAATCCGAAAATAATGATACAGACAAAATAGCCAAGAATATGTATTCATTAGCGTTCAGATATTTTTGTTGCTTTGCCAACGTATACATATTACGATTTTGATTAGTACTATTTTTATATGGTAGTAATATGTTTTTTTAAGAAAAATCAAGAATGGAGGTAAGTTTTATGTTATGACATAATATGTACAATACAAAAACTAATCGCAATTGACTGTTTATTGTTAAATAAAGGGCCCATTGACGAATAAAGCCCTTTCCTTTTTTTCATAAGGGGCTGTCCATAAATTACGTCATCGATTTTTGACGATTTTTGACCCCCCCCCCCTATAATCATCCAAAAATCATGCTTCAAATGACCCCATTTCCTCCTACTTTATGCTACCGTCATCCGATGTCCAGACCCCCCCCCCCTAATTTGAAATGACGTAATTTATGAATAGCCCCTAAGACATATGTGACGTTCCACTGGTAAAGGTACCTTACGGCGGTCGGCGCTTACGCTGTTAATAACGACACTTCAATACTAATGCGGTGTTAGAGTCAGATCAAGAAAAGTCTGAAGCGGATTTGATAGCCCACGCAGTGCAAGTGTTATTTGAAATGTCAAACTTCTATGAAATTATGACGTATAAATAACATTTGCACTGCGTGGGCTTTCAAATCCGCTACAGACTTTTCTTGGTCCGACTCTACACGACTTAAAGCGTAAGGTACCTTTACCGTGGAACGTCGCATATGCCCCAACTGACATTATGACAGGACAGTCACCTGCAATAATATGTTACACAACGAAGGCCGCAAAATATCTGACACGATCTTATTTGTAGAGTCATAAGAGCGTGTCACATATTTTTGCGGCCTTCGAAGAGTAACATATTATTGCAGGTGACTGTACATTTTGTCTCCTGGCCTTTTAGGAATACGTAGAATGCCTATAGCTATTACTTTTCGTACTGTACGATTTGACATATTAAAAAAAATGAACAGATATATGTAGATTCAATATGCAATACCCTTAACACATTCAATACCACTAAGTGCTACGGGTTACGCTCGTAGCGCGTAGCCACGGTTTCGTCGTATGTAGCGCGTAGTCGCTACGAACAGTGTACCCGACAGTCGGGTTCTTGGTGTTGAATGTGTTAAATGCATATGGTACGAAATGTATATCTATAAATTTGTTATACATACGAGCGATATTGAGTGATACCATGGATTTTAAGAGTTATTAGTGAATTAATTTTCCATAAAAGTAGTCGACAAAAATGAAAACGAATTATGTGAAATGAAATTATGCGAAATCGAAATTATAAAAACACAGATTTGAAAGTCCTGTTCAACATTAGGTAATTTATTAAAAACGAGAAGATATAAAATTTTATAATAACTTAATTTTTAACACCAGTTACAACAATACTATTGTCATATCGAAATCTTCTATCAATTTTTAACATACGTTTATTTCATAATAAAATAATTCTAGAATTATAATTATTATAAACAAATATTTACAAGTTAATAATAATTCTAGTAAGCGTACTTTCTCGAATTTTCATTTTATTCTCAGTCGAAGTATATGTATATGTGTCGTTTCACAGCAAAAGGTACCACATTGTCGCTTGCCATTAGGACGCTTTGACAGGTTATTCGTATAATGAAATAAGCAAATCTCGTCCTTACCGTAAGCGACCAACTGGGACCTTTCACTAGACTTCGACACATTTTACGAAATTTTACACAATTTTCATATGACAAAAAATACCTAATATGAATTTGATATAATAATAGTTTGTCATATTTTAGTTTTAATAAAAAACATAACTTCGACTTTGAATATATGTGACGTTCTCAATCAAAAGGTACCACATCGTCGCTTGCCTTAAGGACGCTATGACAGGTTATTTGTATAAAGATACAAGCGAATTTCGTCTTTATGGTAAGCGACAAAGTGGTACCTTTTGATTAGGAACGTCATATATTTGTGAACTTAAACGAGGTTGTCATAATCTCTTATTTTATCAATAATTATATATTCTTCTTTAACTTATGATATAAAGCGTATTTATTTAATAATATTGCCATGACGAACAATTTATTTACTTGTTTGCAACATTTATATTTGATTTAATCAAGCGTGAGTTAGACTCTTGTATTATTTAAATATTTTCGGATAAAAATAACTAAAAAAATATATCAACATTAAAAAATATACTGGAAATAAGGCCATCTAATAGTAGAAGATGGTAGAAGTATAACACTATTACGGTAGATGTCGCTAGGGCCCTAAGGCTCATATATGATGGAAAATATTCGCTGTAGGGGTAGGTCTTGGTAGCTCAGAAGAGCACCGGGTTAGCGATCGGTCGTGGGTTCAAATCCCACCCAAGTCAGTGAATATTTCCACGTTTTTGTTTCTAATAGCGTCAATTTTAAATAAATATAACTATTGCAAACAAGTTCTAGATAACTTATACTTAAAACACAAATAGCATAATTTCTAACTAGTTATATACAGTTTTTCTTTGTTTTTAAACGGCACATTTTTTTTATTAAAGCTTTTCACCTATACGAATATAAGGGAAGGGATGGGAGTTGGTATAACCAAAGAGAATAGTGTATAGAGAGTTACCATCTACTCGACAGTAGGCCAAAGGTTATGGCGGCATCGCTCGAAAAGATTGCACCATACCTTTGGTAGTGTCGAGTAGATGGCGTTAATTTCAATATTTAACAAATTAACACGTCAGTGAAAGAATAAGGATAAAAGTCAAATGGCGTTCTAACAGTTTCAATCTTCTGTTGAAAGATGGCATTAAATTTACTGTGGCTACATAATTTACTTTGACAATCCGCCTCTATTTCAAATTCTCTTTGGTATAACCTTGCGCAGAAAATTGTGTAATTTACCTAGCGTGTTCTTGGCAGTGAATGTTTTAAGGCCTGTGCACACCGGGTGCGTATGTGTGATGTAATATACAGATCCATATGAGAGACGGCACACCGCTTGCGTGACGTGCGTCTACGCACACGCAGTGTGTTCTGGCCTTTATAGTGGCTCTTCCACACATGTTAGACGGACTAATGTAACAATTCACACAACTTTCTATACAAGGTATATAACCAATTGAAAGGTTTTCATAGGACACTCAAATAAACAGTTCCGACAATTTGTATGTAACTTTCATACAAATAGGGAAGTTTAATGTGAATTGGATAGATTCCCGATTTTCCTAGACTATAACTATATTGCGTCAAATGAAAACTTACACTATGTAGTAACTAAGATAGGTGGGATATACTTTTTAAGCCTATTTTTGTACTAAAAACTTAGATTTTTTAACAATAATATGGCATTTTTCGTATTTACAAATTAGTAATTAAATTTAGTGTTAAACGGGTAAAAATTATTTTCGCTGTCTTGTTTCTGACGACTCTGTCACGCTTCTATTTTTGTCTTTTATCAAATAAATAGAAAAATTGAGTGCTATAGCATGTCTTTCTAGCTGTAGATTATAATTCTCTTAAGAAAAATTCAAGACTTAATTTCACTCCATACAAAAAGCTCCACTCCGTCACATTTTTGGGGGTCAAAAAACGAGACAACGAAAAGAATTTTGACCCATTATTAGAGGAGTCTTATTGCTTTATTTTAACCCAAATCTTTAAAAGACCATGGTCTACTGAAAAGACCAAGTAAACTGACGGTATATTCAGTAGACCAGTCTTTTCAATAGACCAAGCAACGAAAAGACCATGGTCTACTGAAAAGACCAAGTAAACTGACGGTCTATTCAGTAGACCAGTCTTTCCAATAGACCACGCGATGAGTACCTTAAAATCAGACCTTTTTCAATAATTTAGAATTGGTTTAGCGACAAAGGGGCCTAGTCAAGATTACAATTGTACATCGACCAACACCAAACGAATAGAAAAATGTATCGGGAGGATATTCTACGAAGTCACGTATTCCATACATTATTTAAGTATCGATTGGAGTTTTCCATCAATGATTGTCACCTTGGCTATGACCCCTGAACTCGTGATAGGAGTCGGACGTCTCATGCTACTAATAGACCTAAGGTCTTTCCAGTAGACCAACATCGTGTAGTATTTCAGATCATTCAGTAGTTAATGTTATGCAGTTGATCGTAGGTTTTTCAAGTAAACGAAGCTAGGAAAGCCAGTCTTTACGAAAGACCGTAGATTTTTTGAGTAGACTAAATCCAGAAACGCTAGTCTTAACAAAATCCCGTCGGTCTCTCTAGTAGACCATCGGTCTTTTCAGTAGACCATAGCTTTTTTCAGTAGACCATCGGTCTTTCCAGTAGACCAAATTTTTTTATCCTCTAAAACAGCAGCCGATTCCTCCTATGATGCGTAGAAGACGAGGGTTGCTGTACAGAGCGGTGCTGCCTCAGCAGATCCCTGTGTTTCGGATCCAACATGGCGGTGTATCCGGCCGGCGAGCAGAGCTCCGGATGTCGCTGGTAGAAGGCGCGGTAGCCCTCGTGGAGGAGGTAGACCTCGGGGTAGTGGAGGGAGGGGTAGTTCTCTTTATTCTTCTCGCGGTCGGAGGAGCGGAGGAAGCGAGAGCTGGAAAAAGAGAAAAGATTTCTAATACCTAGTACTTATATATTTTTAAACTATCAATAAATATAGTTTTCTTTTAAGCGGTTGTTGCGTAAGCATTTGCTAAAACAAGAGTTCGAATAATATCCATCATTATTATATTTATAATATGTATTGTATTAATATGTAGTAGTTTATATATATATGGAAGTAAACAAACAACACTAATTAAAAACTAAACTTAAATATAAATATAAACTAAATAATAATGACGAACAAAAATTAATTAAACTAATAACTAAAAATACTAAACTAAAACTACCTAAAAAATAAAAAACCTACAAATAAAAAATTGGCCCCAGGTCTGTGCCCTCCGGTAGGGTGCCCAGAAGTATCGATTGGAGTTTTCCATATATTATTATACTATTATATTATTATACTTAATATATTATTTATTTATGTAGTTTATACGTATAGTTTGCTTTTTTTTTATTCACTGAATAGGTATATTTCTCTCTCTGCACCAATTGTAGATGTCTGTTTGGCCCTATGGTTGACTGGTAGAGAATGCCATTTGGCATTAAGTCCGCCATTTGTACATTTTTGTATATATTTTGTGCAATGAAGTTTAAATAAATAAATAAATAAAACTTGGCAAAGGGTATAGAGCCTTCGACGGAGTAATAAAATGACATCAAATCACTTCGTGGTAAGTTATTACGTTACGTTACTACGTCCTTTTCGTATGACATATTGAGGAAAGAGATGCAAGTGTTCTTGTAAGAGGTATAATAATAAGATACTTAAAAGTCTTGAAACTGATAAAACAAAGACGCCTTTATCAAGAAAAACATGATAAATATAGAAATTTAAGAGAAATATGGTATTCGTTTTTATAAGGTCTTCTGAATAGACCAATGGTCTTTTGAGTAGACCACAGGTCTTTCGAGTAGACCGACCCAAAAATGCCTTGATTAAGGTCTACTTACAGCTTAGGCCCTCTCTCCAGGGAGAACTCGCAGTGGAAGACCAGCACCTTGCCCTGCGGCCTCGGTCCTTGGACGAGGGACAGGATCTGGGTGGGGGTGTACAGGTTCTGTGCTCCGGAGATGTGGCCACCTTCAAACTCGTAGGGGTATCGGCAGTCGATCACCTGCGGGAGGGGGGGGAGGGGTTATGGCGTGGAATAATAACGGCACAGATAAGGTGGTATGAGTAAATAATATTTAGTCGCTTCAATTCGTAAGAAATTGTTTTAACATACTTTTAAAGAGGTTTTTTTTCAAATAAACCGGCCAACTGCGAGTCGGACTCGCGTTCCAAGGGTTCCGTACATTAAGTCCGACTCACGCTTGACTGCACATTTCTATATCTATAGGTAAAGAGCTATTTGTGTATTTTTTTTTTAATTTTAAACCCAGTAGTTTCGAATATAAAGGGGGGGGGGCTTTACTGGTCTATATCTTTACTCTATGTCTTCTAAACTAATGGTCATTCATTTGTTTACGTTACATGTCCGTCTTTGGGTCACTAATTTACATATGTGTACCAAATTTCAACTTAATTGGTCCAGTAGTTTCCGAGAAAATAGGCTGTGACAGATGGACAGACAGACAGACGCACGAGTGATCCTATAAGGGTTCCGTTGTACCTTTTGAGGTAAGGAACCCTAAAAAACTCACGTAGTTAAAGTTTCTTAAACTTATATAAGTGAATTCTTTTTTTAGAAAACGTAATTGGGTTCGTTTAATATTTACCTGGAATTCGGTGACGTTATCAAAGTCGCCCCGTATGAGGCCGGCCAGGGTGTCACATGAGATGCTCTTCAAGTCTGAGTGGTTGCCTCTGGTCAGCGGCAGCGCAAAGGGCTGGCTGAAGTCTCCGATCAGGTCCGGGTTCACATCCGCTGTGGAACAGTACACTTATTAATAAAATCTGGCAGACCGAGCCATGCTCGGAAAACAAATAAAAACTCTAAAATGCGCGTTTTCCTAGAGATAACTTCGACTTCAACATTTATTCAGCAAATAGGCGACAAGGGCACTTTTACACGCCAACATTTAATTTACATAGAAGCAAAAATAATAACAATACATCAAC
Organism: Cydia splendana; assembly: GCF_910591565.1. Taxonomy (NCBI): domain Eukaryota; kingdom Metazoa; phylum Arthropoda; class Insecta; order Lepidoptera; family Tortricidae; genus Cydia; species Cydia splendana. Next base: position 9,980,498 of record NC_085983.1, read on the forward strand.
AATTTTATAAAATACAACTAACTGCAACTACCAATTCAAACTAATGTATTACAATTACTTAGAGATGTAAGACCTAGGCTAGATCGATTTTTCGGCACCGAAAACCCCCATATAGCAAATTTCATCGACATCGTTAGAGCCGTTTCCGAGATCCCCGAAATATATAAATAAATATATATACAAGAATTTCTCGTTTAAAGGTATAAGATAAGAGCTTGGTTTTGGCAAAAAAATCATTTTTGGTATAAGTTTTTATCGCTGACTGTATTTTTCTTTCCACAGGCAACTAATACTCATCGAGACAATTCTAAAAACAATTAGGTTGCGATGTTTTATCACAGAGTTCCTATGGTCTCCATCATCAGATCAGCTCGATGGTACCATAATTACATATACCTCTTGTCTCCATCATCAGATCAGCTCGATGGTACCATAATTACATATACCTCTTGTCTCCATCATCAGATCAGCTCGATGGTACCATAATTACATATACCTCTTGTCTCCATCATCAGATCAGCTCGATGGTACCATAATTACATATGTATGCAAATTTTCACCTTCATCGGAAACCGGGAAGTGGGTCAAATTTAACTTACAAGATTTGATTATTATAGACTAAATAAAAGCTTGTAAATAATATATCACTAATTCACTATTAGTACTAATTAGTATCCTACCGATGTGGCAAATATTTTCTACTTAATAAAAAAAATACAAGTATACTCACATCGGTCCAAAGCTGACATAATCGAAGCGTTATTCTCAGAGAAGCACCGCTGCAGCACCGGCCTTATTTCCTCACACTTCCTCCTCTTACTCTCCCCCCCCTCCGCCGGCTCCGTCCTCTTCTGACTCCTCTTCTGCGGAGACTCCAATATGGACAGCAGAGACACCCTCGCTTTAGACTGGGCCGGGTTGAAACTTTTACTCCTATATAACGGCTGCTTAACATTACTTATAACGTTATTCTTAATCTGTCCCGATAGCAAATTATCAAAATTAGCTACTTTAGGAGAATTAGATTCTTCAATATCTAAAAGCTGGTCATCAAACTCGGATACAAAGCCGCTTTCCATTGAAGTAGTGCTTTCCGAAGTGAATAACCGCTTCATTGAGTCCTTCGTTGGTGTCTCGCTGAATTTGAGTGATTTTTTAACAGAGCCCGAGCTTGAGCTTTTCTTGATGACCGGTGAAGGGAATTCGAAGCTGTCCTCAAAGTTTAAGGCTCTCGCTGGCCGGTTGAAGGAGGTGGACTGTTCTGTGTCCGCTAAAGGTGCTCCGAAGACGAAGCTTCCATTAATTTTTCTGTTTGAAGGATTTCTGCCTCTAGATATGATATCCGGGCTGTCCGTGGAGATTATTTCATACTTGTTACATTGATCGAATGTGTCGTTATCAAATTCTTCCTCTAGGTCGTGGAGGGTGTCGAATTCTGGGTCCAATTCTTCTTTTTCTGGGACGAAAGTGTCTTCAGTCTTAAAATCTTCTTTGAATGACGTTTGGAGAACGTCGGTGAAGTCCAACTGGAAATGAAAAATATAAGTTGTATGTTATATTATAGTCAGATCGGGGAAATCCTGAAGAAAGGCCAACTCGAGCACCCTAAACCAGCGAGCGTGTATGAGGAATGTTATGAAAATGAAGGAAGCGAAAGAGGTATGTCAGGAGGTAGCAAGTGGAAATATGCATGTATGTATTATAGTTAGGTATGTTAATATATTATATAGTCTGAGAGGTCTAAAGGAAATGCAAAGTTTTACAGTAAATAAAATAAGATTTACAGTTAATTATTATAATCCATAATTACTTGATATAAAAATATTTATTATTAATGAGTTCATGTAATTATTGATTATAATAATGATAGAAAAGTATTCCAAATTGGAATATAATATAGTCTGTATCTTTAGGTATTTAAATAAAAGTAAACAAATAATTTGTAAATTTTCGGGTAGTTATAACATTTATTGGTTAACCAACCAAATACAAAACCGCCTGGATCTGTCACTGAACGACCTGACTTTAACCTACATTATTTGATCATGTAATGTTTTCATCTACCCTCAACTGGCTTACGGAGCCATTTGAGGGAAGATTTTGTTTACTTTCATTTAAATACCTAAAGATACAGAGTATAAAATGACATCTCACCTTAGTCGCAGTCCAGTTCTCCTGCTCAAACTGGAACGGAGCCCTAGTCTCCTCCTCAAACCTCTCACTCTCCATCTTGAAACGACTCCGCTCCTCGAAAATCCTGCTAATCTTCTTGAAGGACCGCTGGCTGCTCACCGGGGACTCAAACACTGGTGTATCTAGCAGCTTAAAGAGTGGAGAACGGGTGAGAGAGCTTAAGTCTTTCGGTGCCGGAGATGTTGGTGAGAAGTTCTGGAGTTCGCCGAGAACCTTCCTTGGTGTCGGATTGAATGGAGACTTTTGGTTCTGGAGTTCTCCAAGGACTTTTCTTGGTGTCGGATTGAACTGGGAGTTCTGGAGTTCTTCGAGAGCCTTCCTTGTGTTGAATGGGGAGTTCTGGAGTTCTCCGAGGACTTTTCTTGGTGTGGGATTGAATGGTGACTTTTGGTTCTCATATGTGTGTTGGCTTTTGAAAGGTTTCGGGGTGAGTGAGAAGTCTCTTGATTCTATCCTGTTCTCGTATGAGAGTCCTGGAACAAGGTATGGCAATGAATAACTTTGCCAAACGGTATGGTTACGTTAAATAGAATAATATTAAAATAAAACTTGACGACAAGGATAAGGTTTTACAGACTTAGCTCCACTTGCACCATCCTACTAACTCTGGGTTAACCGGTTAAACCGTTAACCCAGTGTCAAATTGTACTGGTAACCATGGTAACTCAAGGTTTAACCGGTTAACCCTAGGGTACTGAATGGTGCAAGTGACCCTAAAAGGTTTCCGTAGTGCGAGTGAGACATCGCTATGCATGTCTCGCTTGCACAGCAATTGGCTGTGCGAAAACTGCATAACTGCTGCTGCAGTGCCAGTTGTAATCAGCCATAGGCTACTTTACAGCTTCTATCATAGACACAGGCTTGATTACTCTGTAGTATTTTTTTATATCGAATTTCTATGAATTTTTAAAGTATTTTATTATTTCAATAAATATATTTAATTATTTAAATATGTACAGTCGACGTCATAAAATGTTTACACTTTTGCACTTGTCCTATGCAATAAGAAAAAATGTAAACATCATATATATAAAATTGAAAAACCAGAACGGGATAAAAAACGAGCGAAGAAGAGAGATGGCGCCTTACAAATTTCTAAAAAAGTTTTTGGACGTATCTCGAATACAACGCACGTATGATAAGAAAAAACTGTTTAAATCTATTATCTACATATGAGAATAAAACTAGAACATAAAAACTATCGCTTTCGATGCGTATTTAATTTACAATAAGGAAAAGAAATTTTCATAACAATCTTCATTTTACGACTTCGACCATTTCTCGGGAACTCTCGGTTGCTTTCGTTTGGCGGTGCTACAGATTAGACCAAATAATCCGTAAGTTAAAGTAAACTAAATTATGTTTGTCATGTTGATATACAGGTATTTCTGAGTTTTTTTACACGGAGTAAAATAAAAAGTGCTGCCAACCTCAACCTTAGTCCATAGCCCATTGGGGCTATTCATAAATTACGTCATTTCAAATTAGGGGGGGGGGGGGGGGGGGTGCTGACATCGGATGACGGTAGCATGAAGTAGGTGGAAATGGGGTCATTTGATGCATGATTTTTGGATGATTATAGGGGGGGGGGGTCCAAAATCGTCAAAAATCGATGACGTAATTTATGGACAGCCCCATACGAGTGAATTATGCCATTTATGACATATCAATCAAATTAATATTATCGTATGATTATCGTGTTAATAATTTGTATTTTATTGTTTTAAATTTCTTTATGAGTTATTATTATTCAGATTGATTTTCATGGCTCGGCAAACATTGTCATTCGTCCAGGGAAAGGGCTGCCGAGATGAACCAAAAATACAAAGTTATAGAATGGGAGACGAGCGTACTTGGGACAACAAAATGGGAGACGCCCGATGGCGAGAGCTATTGCAAGATCGCAAGAAACATAACGTGATCTGGTATCGGAGGCCAGGTGAGTCCTTTGGATCGTTGCGTCACCTTAGCCGTAGTAATGTTAAGATCCAGAAAGGGAAATGGGGACTACCTACGTTTGTATGAAAAGGCGATTTATGGGTGGTGGTCGTCCATATTCGTGGCTTAAAGCGGAAAATAAGTAATCTAATGAACGTTTTTGCAACTAGGCTTACAACAATAAGTAATAATTTTATGTTAAAACAAGTTTTAAATAAATACCTACGTACGTTATAAGAAATTTTCGAATTAAGTTATCCAAATAACGGCTACCTACTTGACAAATAAGAAATCCTTATCACAGTTATAAACCCTGGCAGGGATACATAATAATGTCGGTATTTAACTAAACATAAGACAAACTCTTTATTTCATTTACGCGAGCGGAGCTGCGGGCCCGTCTAGTATTATATGTAAATTTAAAAAATTTGAAAATTGTTATTGATGTTAGTGACCTTTGACGAACAGACGGACAGTGGAGTCTTAATAGGGTCCCGTTTTTACCCTTTGGGTACGGAACCCTAAAAAGAATCCTAACTCACCAACATTAGGCGAGCAGTTCTCCTTGGATCCCAACCTCCGTTTGGGCGGCGTCGGGGACTTGGGTGACAGGTTCAGGCTGTGCGGTGTCATCTTATTCTTGAAGCTGCTCAGGAGCGCCTCATCGCACCGGTTGCTGGCGCTGTTGGTTATCTCGTGAGCCAAGTCTAGGTACTGGACTTGTACTTTCACGAGATTCTCATCATGGATGGTGATTCTATTCATAACTCACCAACATTAGGCGAGCAGTTCTCCTTGGATCCCAACCTCCGTTTGGGCGGCGTCGGGGACTTGGGTGACAGGTTCAGGCTGTGCGGTGTCATCTTATTCTTGAAGCTGCTCAGGAGCGCCTCATCGCACCGGTTGCTGGCGCTGTTGGTTATCTCGTGAGCCAAGTCTAGGTACTGGACTTGTACTTTCACGAGATTCTCATCATGGATGGTGATTCTATTCATAACTCACCAACATTAGGCGAGCAGTTCTCCTTGGATCCCAACCTCCGTTTGGGCGGCGTCGGGGACTTGGGTGACAGGTTCAGGCTGTGCGGTGTCATCTTATTCTTGAAGCTGCTCAGGAGCGCCTCATCGCGCCGCCGCTTGCTGGCGCTGTTGCCGCTGTTGATGGTGAAGGTGTCTGTGATGAGGCTGGAATGATATAAATAAATATTAGGGGACATTAATCGAATTTAAACTGTTCTGAGACATAATAACAATAACATTGAACTGACGACCGGTCTGCCCTAGTGGGTAGTGACCCTGCCTGTGAAGCCGATGGTCCTGGGTTCAAATCCCGGTAAAGGCATTTATTTGTGTGGTGAGCTCAGATATTTGTTCCTGAGTCATGGATGTTAGCTATGCCAGACCGGTCACCGGATATGGTGGAAATTAAAGTGAGTTTCAAGGTTCCTAGTGTGACAAGACATAGAAAAGACTTTTTTATTTTATATAAAGTTAATAAAGTCATAAACTTATTATACAAATATTGACTTTATCAACTTTCGCTTAACATTAATTAATTACTATCTGTTAAAAAAATAAAACATTGATTTATAATATTCTCTCATACCTACTAGGGGGTCATCCATTAATTACGTCACACGTTTAGGGGGAGGGAGGGATCAAGAAAATGTAACATGTTGTGACATGGGGGAGGGGGGAGTCACTAACATTGTGACGTCACTTTAACTTCATCAGTAACCGAAAATTAATTTATATTTTTTAATGTGTTTTTGGAAGTAATTTTCGTTCCTAATTGGTTTTGTGTTATAAAATGACTTAAGTACTAATATTTCTTTTACCAAAAATATTTTTTTATTAAAAAAATTATGCCGAGTTAGTATTGCCGATTTCGTTGAAAACAAAATTGCCTAAAATGTGACATCACACCAGGTGGGGAGGGATTTGCAAAATGTGACCAAGTGTGACAAGGAGGGGGGGAGAGGTCAAAAAACCTAGAAATTCGTGTGACGTAATTAATGGATGATCCCTAGGGTATCTAGCTTCTAAAAATAAGGCTTCTTTGTTAGGAGTGGCAAATTACTACAGCAGTCACCCTATATACCTATACATACAAAACTGACATAATTATTATAACAAAACCGACTAAAGTATTATATAAGAACATTCAATAATTTAATAAAACACAAGTGAATATCAACCTTATTATTCAAGCTAGAAGATTCAAATTCCTTCATTAATTTGTTCCATTTAAAAATTGATAATTACTGTACCAGTGCATATAAAATGAATAATAAAATACATATAAATATTAATAAGATGTAGATAAATACAATATATTGTACAGTCAGCAGCAGAAGTTGCTAAGCGGGCGTGGTATTCAAAATGATCTTGACAAGCTCTTATTCTCTTAACAATAAAGTCGCGTCAAGATCATTTTGAACACCTCGCCCACTTAGCAACTGACTGTACTAACTTATGCTGTAAAAATTATACCTGCTTTTAACAATCCACAGATACGAAGAAACGTCACAAACCCTGTTTAATTCACAAAAAAATCCAAATAGCCTTCACCATTTTACCACCACGGGTGTAAATTTAAACAACGTGAAGTTTACAATAAAATTCCACCCTTAAGCTCATCGGGACCCTCAGCCATCAATATCCTATCAAGGGTCGTAAATAAATCGAAAAAAACCAGTTCCTTACCTCCTAAACCCTTCACTGTCCTAGCGTTATTGTGCACCTAAGATAACAAAAGAGTCAAAAGACATCGAAAGTTTTTAAGGTTATGAGAACTTTAAACCGAATTTTAAGGTCAATTTCTCGTGCGAACACTCGGTAATGATTGTTATACAAGTTATTTCACTGTAATACACGTTTTTTGAGTCGAACAGCGGGTTTTAAAGAGAATGTTTAAGGTAGACAGAGATTATGATATGAATCAGCTGAGCGAGATGCGATTCGCGCGCTTAATTTTTTTTTCGTCGAGCTGTCAAGTTGCGTTTCGTTCGGAAACGCGTTTTGTTGCGAAGTTATTTTATATTGATATTTTTCGTAAAACTTATGTTAATTAAAAATTATAACTTGGTCAAACCAAATTGTCAGTAAATAAGAACAAAAAAAACTATACTCATCTTTTTCTTTTGGGTGCTAGTACTAGTGTAAGACAAAGATAGTATGATTCTCTCTGTCTATGTTTGAAAAAAGACAGTCCTTTGACAAACTATAATAAATTATCCATAATGTTAAAATCAAATATGCTCTAATTAATAACGCAAATTAAAGCACATTTAAAATCGAAAGTTTTTGGATAGCCTACTGTACTCTCACGATTTTTTTTCTATTAAGTAATTTTTATAATAATCATAATTAATGCTATTTAATCGTTACTCATTTAGGTAGGTAAACGACTATCCAAACAGTACCTTACTTACTCAATTCTTTATCCATATCGCTGGAATTCTTTTAATATTAAAGGACTAGATATAAATATCATTAGCATAAATCAATGCCTCCCTTTATTAAGTAAAAGACGCTCAAAGAAATTAGCTTTTTATTGAATTATGTGCATTATTTACAATAGGTAATACGTTTAACAAGCAAATCGGTTACGCGACCAATATTTATCACACAAAATAGGGTTGGGGTGTCCCGCATTCATTAAGTATCGGTTTTTGAATAACCGTTTTGATTTTTTAACGGAAACTTTCTTGTTTATTTGCGGTTACGGATTTTCTTCAATTCAAAGGTTTTGAAACTTAATTTAACAATTAATTTTTGCAGTTACAGTATATTTAAGTGTAAAGACATTATTAACATCGATTTCATTTATAGACAGAAAGAAAAAAGTTAGTGTTGGACCAAGCTAAGTTGCCAGTGATTTTGATAGCCCGGACTGTACAAGTGTTATAGTATACGCCAAACTTCTAAGAAATTATGACGTTTAAATAACACTTGCGCTGTCTGGGCTATCAAAATCGCTGGCAACTTAGCTTGGTCTAACTCTAGAACTTATACATTTTTTTAAAGCTTTGCCTCATTAGCATAATCTGTCTGGTTGTGAACTAAAATGAAAGTTTGATTAGGTAATTTTTTTAAACCCTTGTATATTCGCCTTGTTCGTCTGTCTGTCTGTCTTTCCGAGGCTTTTTGCTCTGTGATGGTTATTACCTATACCAAAAATACTGAGATTCAAGAAACGATGAGACGACCTTACTTTGTTTTATTCAAGTCTGTGCAAAGTTAGAATTCTATGCAGTTCACTAGCGTAGATTGCTAATATGCATACAGTTCGATATAAGTCTAGTCTAGTATATCTAGGTTATCCAAGTGAAAGATAGCGTGAATTGATTTTTTTAAACGGCTTATCGTCTTCATTCAGCATTTCTCTTTGAGAAGTTATCAGTGTATAGAGTGGTCGACAATGAGTATAACATCAACGTCAACGGTTAGCGACACGAGGGTTGAACAGTCTGAGCAGGATTTCTGTCGTTGGACGGCTTTTAGGCCGATCTACAGTGACGGCGGGTTTATAAGCGAAAGCGATTTACCTTCAACTTTACAAAACTTACTTCACATTATAGAACGTGATCAACGATATTCATAGGATATAGAAGAATGCAAAGTGTTTTCGGTAAAACAAATGCAATAGGATATTTGACTGTATTTAAAATAAATTATTTCATACGATGCATGAAATAAAGTACCAGTTTATTATGAGAAAAACATAGATAGATAGCAGTTATTTTTAAACACAAGTTCTATTTAATAAGTCGGATAGAAATATAAAAATTGGCCAAGTGCGAGTCGGACTCGCACACGAAGGGTTCCCTACCATTATCTATAAAAACGGTCACCCATCCAAGTACTGACCCCGCCCGTCGTTGCTTAACTTCGGTGAAAAATCACATTTGTTATATGGGAGCCCCACTTAAATCTTTATTTTATTCTGTTTTTAGTATTTGTTGTTATAGCGGCAACAGAAATACATCATCTGTGAAAATTTCAACTGTCTAGCTATCACGGTTCGTGAGATACAGCCCGGTGACAGACGGACGGACGGACGGACGGACGGACAGCCTTAGTAATAGGGTCCCGTTTTACCCTTTGGGTACGGAACCCTAAAAAGTAGGTGAGTTGACCGTGACGTCATTGTGTAGGGCAAACCTTGGCTAATCGGTGATACTTGGTAATTCGGTGATACTCCGTTATAATCTTACACAGTTCTCACTATGAGGAAATGCGAGCTATAAAATCGTTGGCAGCTGTCAGTTTTGATGCTTGCAATCGGGTTGGCAGCAATTTAATTGCTTACATTTCAGCATTGTAAGCTCAGCCTAAGATAAAAACGCATTATCACCGAATTACCAAGTATCACCGATAAGCCAAGGTTTGCCCTACTGTTACATATAAATTCTATATTAGCAAATTGTTTTGACAGTTCTAAAAAAGAAACTGATTTGAGTAGTAGGAGAATACCCTATTATGATGATACGATTTATATAGTAATTAGTAATGAACAATCAAATCGGTGTAAAGTTAGCTTAGACGGACTCTTGTGTTTACACATCCACACCGAAATATAATAATAACATAGCCATGTAACAAGTAACTTCGTGGACCCCAGTGTCCGCTCCCGCTCCGCTCCCCGCTCCTCTCGCCAGCGCGCGCGCACCCTCACCCAACAATGGCTGCATTCGGTGCACTTACCGTTTTCTTATCACAAGGGTGGTTTTTTTAACGGCAAGGGGAGTTGCGGATTCTCAACGAATGCCGTTAAACTGTACTAACGGAATACATGAATGAATACAGTAGGACCAAGCTAACTCTGCACGCATCTGTAATAGTGTAGCAATGTTTCCATTAATGTCAATTTTTTTCGCGATTTCGGTTTTGGTGCATAGTAAAAGTTGCTCAGTACCTCAAAACCTCCCTGGCAACGGGAATGCAGTTTTTTTTACCCACCGAGTAGTATATTCTATTTTTTAAGCTTTCGCTCGGACCTTGTTTTTTTTATTAGGAATCTTCGGTTTCTAGTTTTTTTTTTTTTCAATATTTCTCTACAAAATGTCATTAATATAAATGTCTCTATTTTGTCGAGCTTAGAAAATACCAAGTCGAGTTTATATCTTGAAATTCTTGAAATAGGTTTATTACGAAAAGAATGTTGGATTCCTTAACTAACTAAAAAACTTATTTATACAGGTTCATTAAGTGTTCAATAAAAAACAAATTTAAAAATCAATACCCCATCCTATTGTTAACAAATCAATATACAAACCAGACCTAAAACCTATACTATTAAGGTTCTAAACCCTTTAAATCTCGTCGTTATTCAAATCAGAGTACGTTACGTCTTTTGTTTGTCTTCAGAATCAAGTGCATTCATAATTCAACTATAACGCATTAAGCGCTTTTGAACTACGCTGCATTTCCAACCTTATTACATGTAATTAGGGTTTAAAATTGTGTAAAAACTACCGGCGCTTACGCAGAAGCATGCGCGTGGGCAATATGGCGGTTGCAATGACATGACTTGTTGATAATGTTGATGCTTTCATGAACTTTAATTTCGCTCGGGTTCCGTAGTTTTTAGTGTTTGATGTTATAGCGGCAACAGAAATACATCATCTGTGAAAATTTCATCTGTCTAGCTATCACGGTTCGTAAGATACAGCCTGGTGACAGACGGACGGACGGACGAACAGCGGAGTCTTAGTAATAGGGTCCCGTTTTACCCTTTGGGTACGGAACCCTAAAAAGAGTGGTAATCGACATCTAGCGTCAAGTAGCAAAATTTATCAGTACTGCTAGTTGACAATGTCGCGGCGAACGAAAACTCTAAAGTTCAACAATTTTCAGCTAATATTATAACCGGATTAACCGGAACTTTATTTTCAACTCCTTCTGCTTATAATATTAGTTGTAAATTGTTTTAGCAGTAAGTACATTTTTCGTCAGTACCTACACTCAGTCAGCGACATTTGTGACAAAAGCGGTCTCGTATCAGTTAGGTAAATGTGGATTCAAAACGAGCCCTAAATCCTATAAATATAACTGAATGCGGTTGTCACATGATGAACGGCAAAAGATTCGGAAACCACATGTGTCAGCCAAATATAGATTCAAGGTTATAGGATATCGGCTCAAATGTTGCGTTGCTTCCTGTTTTTACCACATAAGAACACCTGCTGATCTGGAATTAACTGCCTATTTTGGTTTAACTACGAAAATAGTAGGCAAATCGAGTTTTACAACATTTTTGCGGTATGTAAAACATAACCATATAAAACATTGAATAGTATCGTACCAAGTATTCCTGTAGTAAGCTTAATAGCCTTGTGGTTTAAGTACTAGATGACGATATACAGACAAATACTAAAAAGGAGATACGGGTATGTACAGTAAGATGCAGAGATAACTGCCCCTCCTTGCATAGAAACTTGTTTGCAGGGGGGTCTGTTATCTCTGCAGCTACTGTACTTAGAAAACCACCATAATTCAGGAACATATAAAATTGTACCGAGATTTAAATTTAGGCACTACCACTACCGACTAGGCTACGGAAACCGATAAAATATCTTATAAAATTTATAGTTAATTTAAGTAAGATAACGGTAATTCCTTGTAGAATAAAGTTATATCGTACCTACTCTATTTATTGACATTAGTTAACTATACATTACAATATGTTCCTCATAGCAAAAACTATTAAGTAAAAACAAAAAGGGCATTTAAAGATGCTACTAATATCGTTAGTCAATTAGATGAAATCAACAAAAACTAAAGCATGATTAAATCAGATCCTATAATCCAGCCGAAACGCAATCAGATAAAACGTTGGGGAGAAAATCGATCGAAAAACCGTTACCGGCTGCACTGGTAATGCCCAACCCTAGTGCAACAGTAAAAAAAAGATTGTTTGCGATAATTATCGGGTGTTTTATTGGTCAATGTTTTAACGTGATTTACAGCCGTATTCGAACAATGAGATACGTCAAATACTAGATATTGAAACGATATGGATTGGATATGTCAGTGTCAAACCAGTGTCAAAAGTGACGTTTTTGTTTAAAGAAACGTCAATTCCTTCTGTAGAAATAAAATTCTGCAATCGTATTATGTTTTGAAATGAGTGCAAACTATTTCAGTGAACATACATAAAATTGCCAAAACCAAATACAGAACCTCCTTGGAATTGACGTCGCGCGCCAGTTAAAAAACGCAAAAAGTATAATTTAGATAAATGACATTGCTTAGTCATTAAGAACCTATAAAAATGATAATCAAGGTCAAAAAAAATACAATCGAATTTTAAGCTATAATTGATATCAACGCTACAATAAATAAGAAAAACAATTGGCCAACACCAATTTTATTACCACACGGCTATAAATTAAAAAAACCGAATCGATAAAATTCTAATCTACGCGAAACCCATCTGCTAAAGGTCATCGTTCCGCCAAAAAAAAATAGGGCAGAAAGTAACGCCTTCGTCTCAAGACGCAAAGGTGCGTTCGGCAGCTGGTACAGCTGCGTTCAGATTGAAAATTCACTTGTCGCATAATCTATGGTATTGTTACGTTAAGTTTGTAATGTTGGCAGATGTGGGCGCACGAGCCGTTACCTATGACCTGATAACGGAAGTCATTGTGAATTTGACGTCTTTTCATGGTTTTTATGGGTGCCGTAAGAATTATGTTTTTACTGTAAGGAGCTTGAGGGGTGTGCTGGACCTTTGGATACAGTAAGTCAATGATAAGAAAGAGCGTGACACCCACACACATTAGATATGCAGGAGATGTTATTTTTAGGGTTCCGTACCCAAAGGGTAAAACGGGACCCTATTACTAAGACTTCGCTGTCCGTCCGACCGTCCGTCCGTCCGTCCGTCCGTCCGTCTGTTTGTCACCAGGCTGTATCTCACGAACGGTGATAGCTAGACAGTTGAAATTTTCACAGATGATGTATTTCTGTTGCCGCTATAACAACAAATACTAAAAACAGAATAAAATAAAGATTTAAATGGGGCTCCCATACAACAAACGTGATTTTTTACCAAAGTTAAGCAACGTCGGGAGTGGTCAGTACTTGGATGGGTGACCGTTTTTTTTTGCTTCTTTTTCGTTTTTTTTGCTTCTTTTTCGTTTTTTTTTGCATTATGGTACGGAACCCTTCGTGCGCGAGTCCGACTCGCCGGTTTTTACTTACACCAAGGGCCTGTTGATTTAGATACATGTAATAGGGTATTTGACTACTATTTAGTCAAATCAGTTTCTTTTTTCGAACTGTCAAAATGATTTTGCTACTATGGAATTTATATGAAACACTAGCATGTGACGTCACGATCAAATGATCTACTCTTTATAGTTTTATACGGGTTTTAAAATAGAAATTGTGTCTAAAAATAAACTGCTGTCTAACGTTTCTCTATTAATCATCTGGTGCTTTATTTCATGCATGGTGTAAAATAATTTACTTTAAGTACAGTCAAATACCCGATTATTTTCTTATAATTATTAATCCCTGAAAAGAGGAGTCTTATAACTTTGGCAATATTTTGGACGAAAATACACTTAAGTACTTATAATTATTTTCATTAGAACAAGGGGTCATCCATTAATTACGTCACACGAATTTCTAGGTTTTTTTACCCCTCCCCCCCTCCTTGTCACACTTGGTCACATTTGGCAAACCCCTCCCCCCTGGTGTGACGTCACATTTCTTCAACGAAATCGACAAATATTTATTTACTATTTTATAAAAATATTTTTGACAAAAGAAATATTAGTAATTTTCTAACCCAAAACCGATTAAGAAATAAAATTAAACGAATAAAAACAATTATCGTTTCAAAACCTTGTTATTTAAATGATAATTAGCGTATAAAATAATTTAAATACATTTTCGGTTACTGATGAAGTTAAAGTGACATCACAAAGTTTATGACTCCCCCCTCCCCCTTGTCACAACATGTCACATTTTCTTGACCCCCTCCCTCCCCCTAAACGTGTGATGTAATTAATGGATGACCCCCAAGAAGAAGCTACTTTTTTATTGCTACTTATTCATAAAATCCTAATTTCTTTAAACTGCAGTTCAATAAGTCTAAATAAAGATTAAGTTTATTTATCAACCATGACTTTTCTATGTAACCTATTAATAATCCTTAATTAAGTAAGAAGACCGTTATTACAGAAGCAGATGATATTTCAAATAAGGAAGGAAGGAAAAGACGTTACGCATCAATATAAATCAGCATCTCCCAATATAACAATAAACACACATCAGGTCAAAGGTCTCACCAACGGTTTCCCTACATTACACCCTATTCTCAACTGCATTCAGTGCATTTTATCTTACAAGGGGAACGTTCGAATTTCAAAATCTCTTAAAGACTTTTATTAAGTTGAAAATCGAAGTTTTTTTAAACCATAGACAATCTTATTTGTAATCTTGGCGCGTGCGGGGGAGGCACATCTGCCAACGTAACAATAAGGTACAACAAGTGTATCGAGCAGCTGCTTGGCTGTATGATCACTGATCGGTGCCTACCGCGAAACCACGTTCGACGTGTTGCCTCTCTGTCGCACTTGTAAATTCGTACGTAAGTGTGACAGGGAGGCAACACGTCGAATGTGGTTAGCGGTAGGCTCTCTGTGCTTGATCCAAACACGTTAGGCTAAGCACGGACCACGATTTTAATTTTTGCGACACGATTTTAGAATCGCGCTGTAATATATCGCAGAAAATTCACTGCGCGCACTGCGATGAAAAAGTCGACGATTTGTTCATTCTCAACATGGATTTCGTACCAGTCGCTTGTCGTGAAACGTGTCTTCAATATGCAATCCCTGTATGACTCTGAGTATTTATACCCATTTTATACCACAAAGGTGATCTCCTTCTATTTCCATAATTAAACGGTCAACATCTAGCGTCTCATCTTGTGGTTCCATTGGAGAAGCAGGTTCCGATATGTTGACGCTTGGAGAGCCAAATGCCGACTGAGGTCCGGGGTGCGATTTTATAATCGCAGTGCGCGCGGGGCCATACAGCTCCGTATGCTGCAATTCACTTTACGACAATTGCGTCGCGAGCAGTCGCGGAAAAATGTGACAAATCACAATTTTAAAATCGCTGCGATTTTTTTGTCGCATATGCGCGCACTGCCATATAAACACATACGTTGCATTTCTGCGACAAAATTATCGCACGACAAAAAATCGTAGTGCGCGCTAGGCCTTATACCTATAATAACGTTACAATCTGAAAGGCATCTTATATTGTACAGTGCGCTTTCAAAAGACCATACAAGTCGCCCTAAGTAAAATTTTCTTAAATTGACATAGAATAGAATCGGACCAAGCTTTCACAGTGGCAAAGTGTGTCAGTGTCAGTGACAATTTTCTACTAAAATATGACGTTTGTTATGACACTGCCTCACTTTGTTATTTATTTATACATACTTTATTCCACAAAATACAAAAAAATACAAATGACGGGCTTAATGCCAAAAGACATTTGTTTTGTTCAAATCGGTGCAAGGTTCTTTAAATACCATTTTTTTACAAATACTTTTAAGTTAAAAGTACTAATAGACAAAAAAACTTTTTTTTTTAAACCGCAATTGAAAGCGAAAAAATGAGACCGGAAGAGCACGTGCGCTTCATTCAAATAATAGACGCATCCGATTCACTTTCAATGAATGTATGAAAGAGTTGTATGACAACAATAGTGTATGGTGACACTTGGTTATTGACACCTTTATAAGATAATTAGTTTCAGCCGTCAAATTAAGCATTTCGATTCATAGCCGTTGTCCAAGTATATCTAATACAATAAAAAAAACAGGACAAGTGCGAGTCGGACTCGACCACCGAGGGTTCCATACTTTTTAGTATTTGTTGTTATAGAGGCAACAGAAATACATCATCTGTGAAAATTTGAACTGTCTATGACGGTTCATGAGATACAGCCTGGTGACAGACAGACGGACAGTGGAGTCTTAATAATAGGGTCCCATTTTTACCCTTTGGGTATGTAAGCCTAAAACTATATAAAACCGTAAAATAAAATAAAATATATTTTGTTTAAATGAAAAACGAAAGAGTCGGTACAAAACAAACAACTTAAAAAATTTAAGTGCGTATGATAAAGTACCTTTTCAATCGAACATCTTATTGTTTCAACTGATTTCCGAACGAAACCAGAAACAATCCCGCCGCTTTTTTCTCATCCCCGCACCCGCGACCGTTAACGATCGATACCCGCCATTGTGCATTGTTCCCTATTCAAAATCGAGGGTGCATTATGATATTATGACGTATTGACTATCTGTGGTTCCACAAAGTTACATTTGCTGTTATGAGTTACTTTTTGTAACGAAGTGCGCGTGGGATTTGTATGAGGTTTAAGTTGGTTGGTAATTTGTTCGCTAGCAAGGATAAGTTGGTTTTATTGAACAAGTTGAGTTGATTGCGTTGGCCATTAATATTGTTTTTTTAGTACAATATTGTGGTTAATTGGATATCCTTAAACCATTGGTTATTCTTGTAATAACAACCGTTTTAGTCAAAACAATGACCCTCCTAAAAAACACTTTATTGTACAAAAAAGAAAAACAAAACCAGAAACGACACACATGAATAGTACAATGGCGAACTTATCCGTTTAAGGGGTCTCTTCCAGTTAACCTTTGAGCAATTGAGGGAGAATTGAAGACGTACTGTACAAATAGGCAAATAAAGTAGATACTCGTATCAGATAATGAAATAAAATTTAACTTCGCTATATTATTTTAAGTGTTCCATCTACCAAGAAAAGCTTAAAAACCGGAAAATATCACGCAATTTATAGGCGGAAATCTCCGTCCTGGTCGCAGCACACGGGGCAAGAAGCAAGCCAAGCTTGAATCCTGCGGTCGCCCACGACATCCGTTCTTGAGTACCCCCCCATTAACAACCTAAGTATCATAACTTTACTAAGGACATACGCCCTTTTTGAAACAAGCAACGGATTCATTCACTTCAAAACCATCTATGCCGTTTCTAGATCTATTAACTGACGTATCTTAAAGTTCGAATCGGGCAGTTAGTTCATTTACAGCAACAAAAACAATCTATACAACTTTGCCCCAACTCAAGTACCGCGTACTTAAAAACCCTTACCGGAAACTCAAAATCACCTGACATTTCTAAGAAGGCGTGTGTGGTCTTAAACCATAGACAAACACCATCCAGAATCCCGAACGAAAATCCAAATTGGTTCCAGAGCTGCAAACTTAACATCTGCTGTTGCTCAACTTAAATTTTGTATGAGAGAGTTCTAATTTTAAATTTTCCCGGCGACGCGTTAAGTTTGCGTTCCGTTTTTGAGCTTCGAACACGTGTTAGGTTTTTTATGGTGCACAGTTCAACGGCATTGATTAGAGCTTTTTTTTTAAACGTCTGAAGTCTGGCTACTGTTATTTTGAGTTAATGTTTTCAGTCATCGCACTCATCGCTAAAGATGCTACGTTATCATTTAAGAGATCTCTTCGAGATAACCTTTGCGGGAATTTAGATTTTAAACGACCGTTGGATCGTAAAATAAAATCAGTGATTTTGTGTTCAGTTAATCTTTGTCGCCATTTTAATGTTAGAGTCTAACCAATCTAATATTGCATGACATTAGTTATGTCAAAGAGTGGAAATGTCATCATTAATGTCAAATTTCTATGAAAATATGACGTCTATAATGACACTGTCTCACTTTGTTCTAACGAAGTCGGTGCAAAGTTAGGTTAGACGGACTCAAGTCATTTTAGTTTATGCAGATATCCTATTATCAGGGGAGACCGAGCTTTGCTCGGAAAACATATAAAAACTCAAAAATGTGCGTTTTCCCAGAGATAAGACCTAGCTAGATCGATTTATCGCCCCCGAAAACCCCCATATAGCAAATTTCATCGAAATCGTTAGAGCCGTTTCCGAGATCCCCGAAATATATAAATAAACAAGAACTGTTCGTTTAAATGTATTAGATAAAACATAAATGTATTGTCACACGCAAAGCGCTTATTCTAGTCTGGACGCCATATTGCATGTATGTATGTATGTATGTAAGAGACCTCCCACTCGCGCCCTCACGCGTGGCACATATGGCGTACGCAATGGAACATGAAATTTTGCATGTTTAGTCAAATATAGGCTTACACTAACGGCTATGAAGCCATACAGAGTTAATAACTTAGTCAAATGTTAAAATATACTCTGGTAAACACACTTTTTCAGTAGAAAAAGGCAAGAAATTAATAAGAAAGAAAATAATGGAAGTTATAAAATTTTCCCTCCGCGCCTAGAGTTAAGCCACGAAAAGTCTGCAGCGATTTTGATAGCCCTCGCTCGCAGTGTCAGTGTTATTTATACGTCATAATTTCATAGAAGTTTGACGTTTAAAATAATACTTGCACTGCGTGGGCTATTAAATCCGCTGCAGTCTTTTCTTGGTCTGACTCTATATCTTTTAAATTTGACGCCTTTTTCTACCGACGGAAATGGCTTGTCAAACTTTATTTTACAGTTGAACTATACAAAAAAAACATTGTCTATGGAGACTATCGAATGATTGGATTAGTGGAAATGTCATCAAAATAAAACTTTCTGAGAGACCGTTATCTTCCAAAAAAGGGATGTGATTTATTTTCAGATAACCTATTATGTTATTTAATGACCAGCCATATTAAAATTAAACAGTTAAAATGCACGGCCGTAATAACGTAAACGTTATTTAACTTAAATCATTATATAAATATTACAAAAAAAAATATTCAAAATCGTAAGCCGAATATGACAGGCCACAGATGAAAGACCATAAACAAGATAAATTCGTTCCCATTGTCCGTTGACCGGAAAGGATAAGGCGTTGATGCCACATCCGGTAAGTAATTGAGAACATGACTGGCTGATACGGAGATACAGAGGCTTCGTGAAGAACTTAATTATCTAAGGCCCGATGTCCTTTTAAAAGAACAAAATCAAATCGAATTTTGAAATATGGAATAAAAGAAGGTTCAAAATTCAAAACAGCAAAAATGACTTGATTACCGGACCGTTGGAAAATTGTAGCAGAAACTCATGAAAGACGCTATATCGTAAAAAAAAATCAATCTACCTAGACACACTACATCCAGAATAAAAAGACAACAATTTGAAAAAAACAAAGATTACGCATAGGTATCACCAGGAGAGATGAGGTGAATGATCATAGTCTAATAAAACATGGTCTTCTATTCCCAGAGTGACACAGGCCTACGTCACAATAACATGGCCGCTATATATAGCGCTATCGCATATTATCATATAGCGCTGTCGCATGATGACGTAGGCTTGTGTCAGTTAGGTGACCTAGAAAAGACGGGAATGGAGTACCAGGCGGAGTATATTATTATACCATGGTGAATGATTACACATACACGGCCCGATTCGAACTTTTAGATAAGTACGTCAATTAATATTGTTACGCCGTTTAGGGTTCTTGCTAAATCGAAAATTCTACAGCGTAAGTATTTAACAACCAATTTAGCTAGGACCCTAAATTGCGTGGCGCAACATTCGCGGAGACTGACGATACTATAGTATCGTACTTATAGGTATCGCTAATAGATTAAAGGTGAATGAATAATACACACACAGCTACACAGAGTACTAATCGCAAAAACAGTATTGAATGAATGAATGAGTGAAATCTTGCAGTTGGCGGTTCTACTTGGTATCGGTACAATCACCTGCAATGAGCCTGCAATATGTTACACAATATGCAATATGTTCAAAATATCTAACGATCTTATTTGTAGAGCCATGAGAGCGTGTCACATATTATTGCAGGTGACTGCAAGAATACTATTTAATTTCAAAAACACCCTGTCATTACATGGTGTTGTTGTTGTGTGCATGACATCTTGGATACTCCTGTAAGGCTAGTTTAATGAAACAACGACATCTTGGAAGTGTTCTTTATTCGTATAGCGCTATCTCTTTCTAACCTAAGTGTTTTTACATATGTCTATCCTTATTTCTCTAGTGTTGTTATTACCTATCGAATGAGAGTATTATGGTTCGACCTAAACATCGACTTTGCCCTTACATGCCCTTTGAAATTTAAATTGAAAATAATATTTGTATTGTTTTAATTTTAAATTTCACATTTATCTTACCCTTACACTACTTACACAATTACACATACACATTCTATAAAAACGAGAATTTTTATTGCTCTTTAATTGACACAACAGAATCGCATCTCATTTTAATAATGTGACCATACTTTGTTGGTGAAGCTGTATTTAATGAGGGCAACTTTGTAAGACAAATTGTATTTTAATGACATTTCTGGACTTTTTCTGCAATGAGCACATTTCATCTTTGAAGTAGGTACCATCAAACCTCCAAAAGCTCTTTAGACTCTATGATCTAAAATTAAGTTAAATATCTTCGTTAAGGTGTGACTTTCATCTAGACACGCGGTAGCGTGTCCAGCCAAGTTCAAAGAAAAAGGAACTGGCGACGCAGCAACCGTGTGTAATATTACACGAACCATTTCGAGCTACTTTTGACCCCTTCACAACTTGAAACCTACTTAACCTACACTAATGAAATCTGGCACATGTATTCAAGCCCCTTAGCTTGTCCAAAATACAAAATTTCATAAACGTAGCTCAAACAGTTACTGATAAATTAACGTTTAAAAACCGGCATTTTTGTGACTGACTGACATATAGATCATAAACCTAACCCACTTCCAGATGACCTAGAAACTTGAAATTTGGCATCAAGGTAGACTGTTAGGTGTATATAGAGAGAAAAATCTGAAAAGTGGAAATTATTGATATTTCGATGGAAAAAAAATAATTAATACTTATAGACCAAAAACCTAACCCACTTCTAGATCACTTAGAAACTTGATATTTGGCACCAAGGTAGACTATTAGGTGTATATAGAGGAAAAAATCTGAAAACTGGAAATTATTGATATTTCGAGGGAAAAAAAATAATTAATAGTTTTAGACCAAAAACCTAACCCACTTCTAGATCACTTAGAAACTTGATATTTGGCATCAAGGTAGACTATTAGGTGCATATAGAGGGAAAAATCTGAAAACTGGAAATTACTGAGATTTAGATGGAAAAAATAATAATTAATACTTATAGACCAAAAATCTAACCCACTTCTAGATCACTTAGAAACTGGATATTTGGCATCAAGGTAGACTATTATGTGTATATAGAGGGAAAAATCTGAAAAATGGAAATTATTGATATTTCGATGGAAAAAAAAGAATTAATACTTATAGACCAAAAATCTAACCCACTTCTAGATGACTTAGAAACTTGATATTTGGCATCAAGGTAGACTATTAGGTGTATATAGAGGGAAAAATCTGAAAACTGGAAATTATTGATATTTACATGTAAAAAAAATAATTAGGTAATACTTATAAACCAAAAACCTAACCCACTTCTAGATCACTTAGAAACTTGATATTTGGCATGAAGCTAGACTATTAGGCGTATAAAAAAGAAAAAAATCTGAAAACTGAAACTTTTTAACAATTGACCGCGCGTTAGCTAGGGTCTCCTTTTCAGCTTAGGCAAACTGCTTTTCTGATGAATACCTACTATAGTAATTTCTGTACAAAAAGTAATGATATCCCAACAAAAACATAAATGTGAAATGAGAGCCAAGTTCAATATTAAGAATATGTGTCGTTGTTGACTCGCTGACAAAAGAATTGAGATCTATATGGGTGCCAAGTTCTGTGTTGTGTAGAAAATCCTGAAATTATAAAGGAGTTGTCTTGGCTAGTTTTTACGTATAGGCTACTTTTCTAAAATTTGGTTTGTTGGTAAAAACTAGCCAAGTCAAATCCTTTATAATTTCAGGATTTTCTACACAACACAGAACTTGGCACCCATATAGATCTCAATTCTTTTGTCAGCGAGTCAACAACGACACATATTCTTAATATTGAACTTGGCTCTCATTTCACATTTATGTTTTTGTTGGGATTTGATATTCGAAGACATTTTTTTTTATAAATGGAAGAAGAAAAACCGAGATAAATCAATATGTAAATACTACTGATACTTAATTTCATATTAAACCTGTATGTTTACAATTCATTTTGTGTTTGACCAACATTTTCATCCCTGTAAACTAAAATTCTGAAAGCCGTTAAGACTGTCAAGAGATTATTAGTACCCGCAAAAACTACCATCACTCACGCAATAAAAAACCTTTTGCATATTTGCCGCCTTTTCAACTGACAAGACGCCATTTTGGAACCCATCCAAAACAGGATGCTCTCGAGACTCTTTGACTAATGTTTTAATTATGACTGGCTGAATGGCATCCTCGAAATTTGGCCAGTTTTTGTGACATTCCGAGGTACTTATTACTTTACAGGCAATTTTGCTTTAGAATCGCGGTTAAAGTACCCACCGAAAAAGAGTAATCAATGTTGAAATATATAAATAGACATATCAATATTTAATGCACATAATACGCATTATAACCTACCCGAATTTAGAAGAATAAATAGCGTTAAACCAAGAAAAGTCTGCAACGATTTTGATAGCACACGCAGTTATTTTAAACGTCAAACTTCTATAAAATTATGACGTACAAATAACACTTGCACTGCGTATGCTATCAAAATCGTTGTAGACTTTACTTGGTCCAACATTAATAATTTATCAAAATGAACTGTCACCCATTTTCTTATCTTGTCTATGGCATTGACAGCTTCCTTGGCCTAAATGTCAATTAAACTAAATGGGTCAGTATATCCGCTTATCAGTTGAGTAATTTGTTAGATCATAGGTTCATAGGCCAGCAACTGAACTTAGAAGCATTCTTTATTGCAATTGTCTATGAAATCGATTTAAAAAAGCAGAATAAAATAAGAACATTCCGCCCATCAAAATGTTTTTTACCTTAAATACTTAAGCAAGTGATCGTCCATACAAAAAGAGAAAACGTTTTTCCACTTCTAAATATTTTCCATTCTCCATGATTTAGAATGTTATTGACACAGTGAAAAACTAGGTTTATAGGTTTAATTTTTTTTTTCAAAATTTGCAATGCAAATATTCTTTTTTTTTTTGCTTTGCAAATTTAAAAAAGCGATACCTATAAACCTAGAATATATTATGCTGATCGACAACAAAATCAAAGTGATATTTTAAGATTTAGTTAGTGGAAAACGTTTTCTCAGGAAATGGAAATTGTATTAAAAAAAAAGCCATTTTGTCAGTACAAAGTTATACTTCCCTCAAGAATCTAAGTCCAAAATATAAAATGGGTTTTCTATTATTTTCCGAACTGTAGAAAGGACAACCACGCCTTAGCGCCCACATTTTTTTATTTGCCGCCAATTTGTTTTTCTTCTAACGGAAATGGCTTGCCAAACTTTAGAATACTTATTTTTAGTCTATGGACTTTAGCGTCGACCTCATTTCGAGTAGCTTCAGCGATAAAACTAATCACACTAAGTGCCCCAGTTAAACAAATATACAATGAGATCATTGTGACCATTTTAATATTTTTATTTCTACATCACAGAATAAATAATAGTACTACCGTATAGAAAGGACATTTCCTACAATGTAGACAATTTTAGGAAGTGTCTAAATTAATTAATTAATTAATTCTTTCTAGATTACATTAGACAATTTAGCGGCCTGCTTTCGCAGGCGGAGGTCATAGTCTAATAAAACATGGTCTTCTATTCCCAGAGTGACACAGGCCTACGTCACAATAACATGGCCGCTATATATAGCGCTATCGCATATTATCATATAGCGCTGTCGCATGATGACGTAGGCTTGTGTCAGTTAGGTGACCTAGAAAAGACGGGAATGGAGTACCAGGCGGAGTATATTATTATACCATGGCGGAGGTAAGCCAGCCGAAAAAGGTTCGCCAAGCACTATCAATATCTATTTAGAGTTGTCAAAATTCAAGTCATTATCTGTGGTCGTGCACGCAAAGGGACTTCAAGTAATGTCAACCCTAATAATTGCTCGGAGCAATGCTGAGCCGAACGAAGCCGAGAATGCCCGAAAGCAGGAGTGTCTCCCCAGTCCTTTATCCTTGATACTATCATGTCGGCGGGTGACAAGTAAAAGTCACTAACTAACACCATTGAAATTATTGGACAATAAACCGTGTTACAAGTGTAATAAAGTGCATTGTTACTTTAATTTTTTGATAGTACTTAGTGACTTTGGCTTGTCACCTGACGATGTATTATTTATGTTTATCTTTATATTATCATCAAACAATACTTTTTTGTTTACAAGGGGGCAAAGTTGTTCTGTAACTCCTCGTGCTAATATTGATATCCGAGCAAGCGAAATATCCCAATTCGAGCTACGAGCGTAGCGAGTGTTTCGAAAACTTAATAGCTACAGTCAAGTGTAAAAATATGGGTGCACACATCATACTCAAAAATGGGACATATTTTTGATATAGCTCGTATGTCAGCGAATTTTTTTATTTTTTTTTATTTTATTTATTTGGCTCACAAAACAAGTTACAGACATTTACAGGAATTTCATTAATA
The DNA here is from genome assembly GCF_910591565.1 of Cydia splendana. Lineage (NCBI taxonomy): Eukaryota > Metazoa > Arthropoda > Insecta > Lepidoptera > Tortricidae > Cydia > Cydia splendana. Next base: position 10,005,233 of record NC_085983.1, read on the forward strand.
AGCTTACAGTTCAGATCTGGACTATAACTCCAAACATGTGTGCACAGAAGGATATGAACATTCAGTTAAAATATAACGCTAGAGGGATGAGATGTCAAAAAAAAATATATAAATTGTAGTAAGATTTACACATTACTTGAGTTATATAATTAATTATATTAGGTCTAAAAACTAAACAAGATAAGACTAATTAAACTAGGTCTAAAACTAAACAAGATAAAATATTTAAACATTTTAAACTAGACTAATAAGATGAGTGCGAGCGCAGCTTATGTACAGAAAGTCTTAAGTATTTTATTTAATTAAGAACTATGGGATATATTTTTTAAATAATTATATGCACCCATATTATTACACTTGACTGTACTTTTAAAACCTCTTAGATTTAATCCGAAACATAAACAAGTGACATTCTATTTATACTCATTCATCTTAAATTAACAACATCCATGATAAACCCAAAACATTCAAATATAAACTTTAACATTCTATAAATACAGTACTATTTCCAGGAACATATCGCACGGTTGGGGGTGCGGGCTATATCGTCGTCTCACTCGGGCCGCGTATATAGGAAAGAGACGGGAGACTCGAAACCGTTAGTGACGTCACCGCTGAAACGACTTAGTTTTAAACTTAGAACGACCGTTTGGGTTTACAGTTTGAAAATGGAATGTTTAGGCTTTATTATGAGTTATGACTGGCTAGGTTCATAAAGAGTACTTTATGCACGTGGTTTAAATAAGAAAACCTATAAGTACAGAATGTATACTTGAAATTGAAACAAAAAAAAATATTACACCGTCTTAAGGATTTATATTTTAGAAAATATTTATAGTGACTTTGAAAACTTTTTTTTAAAGCAACGCGCATGTTTCAATCAAAAAATTGCAATCGTCCATATACCTATGTACTACGATGTGCGCTTACCAAAAAGTGGACCCTATTTTTATGTATCCAGGTAATAATATTCGTTACTTATCTATGTATATTTTATTTTAGCCGAAAACAGAGTTATCTTACAGATGATTAGTCAAAATGAATTTAAACCTGTTTTGATATAATCACTAATAAAATATGTAAATCACCGATTCACCACATAACACTCCGTTCTCACGATTCCATACATACATGTTTATTTATTTATTCTCAATGGGACTTCGTAGAAATCGCTAATGATACTCTATAGGTCTCGTCACAATGAAAGATAGATTTATACATGCACTATGCACGAATGTACCTAGATCAAATGTCTAGACTTCAAAAAAATGTCTGTTACTCAAATATTTGAGCATTCTCTACCAATTAACAAAATAATATCTGCCTATAATAGATTTGATACAAATGAGACTCATACGAACTTATTTTCTACCAGTTACAGGTCTACTTATATTTTCTAGTATTTTTTAAACACGATGGGTACGGTGACAGGTGTCATCTTGTACCTATTAACACTAAGTACCTATCTTTCAGGTTAGAAATAAATAATTTAATTGAAAATTGTGTTGAGATTACACCTGTCACGTCGTGCCTTGTCGTCCCTTCGTCCGTGCTGCAGGTTTGGACCCTCAACCTCCTCAGTTAATGATGACTCACGTTAGACCGGGCCGGGTCCGGGCCGTAGCTTCTTTTTCTATAGAAAGAATCACGTGATCACCGGTCGTCTGTTATAGAAAAGTAAGCGCCGGAAGCTCCGGCCCGGACCCGGCCCGATTTAACCTGAGTCATCTTATAAACGGTAGACTTTTAAAACAAAGTAATATTTACATACGCATATTTATAATAATATGATGTTTTATAACTACAACAAAACAGGACGAAGATTACATAATCTAAACAAAACAGGGCGACCGTTATTTTATCGCAATAATTATAAACATGGCGGACCTTGTGATAAGGAACGGTCGACGAATGCAATATATGGGTCATTGGTGAATGACAAAACATACATTCAAATGTCAGTAAAATTATTACAAGTTTTTATTTACTAATTCACATTTATAGACGGGTCTATCGCGATTTATTTTATTACCTTTATTTACAGACGTTTCGACACAGGTTTCTCTGGTCGTGGTAAATAAAAACCGAATGACTTAATAAAATAAATTCGCGATAGACCCGTCTATAAATGTGAGTTAATATGTGTTCAAAACACGAAAGCTTTTATTGCTTTTATGCCTAATGCTAATCCTAATGCTAATGCTAACTTGCAAGGTTTGTAATATGTTTGTTTGGTTCAAATACTTCAAATCTTATGAGCTAAATTAGACCCACATCCCATTATTCGATTGAGCTGCAATATTATGGTACCATCGAGCTGATCTGATGATGGAGACAGGTGGCCATAGGAACTCTGTGATAAAACAACGCAACCTAATTGTGTTTGGGTTTGTTAGAATGGTCTCGATGAGTATTAGTTGCCTGTTGAAAGAAAAGTACAGTCAGCGATAAAAGTTAATATCAAAAATAAAAATAAAAACCGGCCAAGTGCGAGTTAGACTCGCGCACGAAGGGTTCCCCAAAAAACAGCAAAGAAAACATGTTTGTTGTATGGGAGCCCCACTTAAATATTTATTATATTCTGATTTTAGTATTTGTTGTTATAGCGGCAACAGAAATACATCATCTGTGAAAATTTCAACTGCCTAGCTATCACGGTTCATGAGATACAGTAAAGTAGATTTTTAACAGTTGAAATTAAATATCCCGACGAGCAAATTGATTGTATAAGTATAAGTAATGAATGAGTCTAAGTGCCACTTGCACCATACCACTAACCCGGGGTTAACCGGTTAAACCATTAACCTAGTGTCAAATTGTACTGGTAACCATGGTTACTCTAGGTTGAATCAGTTAACCCCGGGTTAGTGAATGGTGCAAGTGGCCCTAATGAGTTAAAATACTATTTTGCTCAACCCATGCCCCAAAAAAAAGTACGCAAAAAATGCTAATTATCCAGTCCCGTGAGAACTAGAAAAATATTTTAATGAATAAAAATGAATGTGTCAAACTAACCTGCTAGAAAGTTGTCTATTGTCCGCCTTCCTTAAAAAGGGTGCTCTATTGTCTATTCCGGACTCTATTGTGACGGTTTGTCTATGACAATAGAAACTAGTTTAGTTCAACGTTTTGCATATTTTTTATGCAATTTTTTTGTTGTAATTTTTTGCAAATTAAAGAGATTAGTTTTTTTTACATTAATATGATATACAGGGTGGCCTAAATAAACGTGATTTTTTTTTGTAATATTTTTCTTACATTAAAACCACAATTAAGTATTTAAGTGAAACATATCGTGTTATCTTCATAATGTTCTCCTGCAGCTTTGATACCTACACAAACGCAAACTTTTGTTAAAATTATCAACAATATGCCTCAGTAAAAAACCGGTCAAGTGCGAGTCGGACTCGCGTTCCAATGGTTCCATACATAAGTCCGACTCACGCTTGATTGCACCTTTTTAATAGGTTTTCCTGTCATCTATAGGTAAAGTACTATTTTGTGTATTTTTTTCAAAATTGTAGACCCAGTAGTTTCAGAGATAAAGGGAGGGAACGAGTGATCCTATAAGGGTTCCGTTTTTTCCTTTTGAGGTACGGAACCCTAAAAAATGACAACGTATTTTGGGCCAGCCTGTATAGAGAGTAAAGACAAAAATAAATTAAGGACCTTACACTTCTTGTTTTTTATTCAACCACGAAATAACAAACTCAGGATACGTTATCTAATAAAAAAAACTTTTCAACCGAAAGCGCTATTTGTATGGTGACATACCCGTACGTGTTGAAAGCTCAAATTAGCGGTCATTGACCCCGGTCTAACTTTATCAACGGCAGGATGTAGGCAATAAACATAACAAGCTTTGTTTTGTTTTAGGGCCGCCACACACTAGCGTCTTTTGAGCGTCGGCGTCTAATCATAGACTAGGAATCCTCTAGACTCTAGACGGAGTTTAGAGCAATTATTTCATGAAACCGATGCTGCCAAAAATACGGGGGTGCGGGGGACGAGGTGAGCGAGTCCCGTGCCGAGGATTGGTCCGTTCAAAGACACTGACGTCACACAAAGACACTTTGACTCGAAAATGGAGTAAAACTACCGTATATTTGTGGCAGAGGGGGTAGCGCTACTATGCTCAGTCTGGAGGATATCTTGTCTGTGCGTCTAATAGTCGACGCTATGGAGCGTCGCTGTACTTATTGCGCTTGCGCCTATGTTGCGTCGAGCAGCAGCCTAAGCTTTGCCGGTTCCATATTGGGATACCCTCCTCCAATTGAGGGGGGACTTAAATCTTCTCGAGGCAGAGGTGTAGGGTTGGAGCCGGTGTAGCTTTATTTGACGTTCATGAGTGCATTGTAATATGCCTACTTTAAAAAAAAGAGATAGATTAGATAGACTTGACTAGACGATGAAATGTTTTTTATGCCGAAATCGAAATTTCGGTAATAGGTACTTGTTTCAAGTTTCATTATAATATTGATAATATGCGCTGATAAACAATTGATTATTATGTCAGTAAGACATTATAATTAATAATAAATTTATATTATAAATAATTAATAAAAAATTATACGATTAGTTCCAAGTTCATTAAAAATGTAATTGTTTTTCTGATAATAAACAGTTTATATTTTAATTATAATTTTTTAATTAGCTAATTATCTTATTTACCATAAGACATTGCAAAATGAGTCATACAAAGGTGTAAAAACTATAATAAATAAGAAATCATTCCATTAAATTGTTTACTTTGACAGAACACTGACATCTGTCAAAAATTAGATCGAAAACATCTGTCCGAATCGAGATCTTGGTCAACCCTAACCCAGCTTCCTGGGAAGCTCTGACCATAGAGAATAGAAACAATTTCGCGCCTTTAAATTTATTGCCATTATCATAAAAACTTACGCAAACTTCGACCTTAAAGCTAAAGGAATACGAGTTATAATTGATTTAATCAAGAATGCCCCTAAATTTGCACAATGCGATGCGGAAGCTTGAGAAACGAAAAAAAAATAACAATAGACATATCAGATGATACAGATTCGCACGGGAAAGGTCGTGACCCCGGCGGTATAATGCCTTCGCCAAAAGCTGTCTACGGTTAGCCAAAAGTTCCCGCGCTCTGCGTTAGAAAAAATCAAAATGTCAATCATTAAAATATGGAGCGAGAAATGCAATAGCCTGTATTTAAAATAAATTAACTATATCACACATACACGAAAAACGTAGACAGCAGATATTTTCTTACACAATTTCTAATTAATAAATCGGATAGAACTAAAAAGAGTGGGTGATTTGACCGTGCCGTCACTTGTGCAGTTTTCATGAATAGAAATTCCATATAGGCAAATCGTTTCGACAGTCTGGAAAAAGAAACTGATTTGACTAATATTAAAGTACTCCACAGTAAAGTACAGATAGTATTGTAGCCAAATTATAAACCCTAAATGTTTGATGACTGACAATATACATATAAGTAAATAATAATAGGTCATTTATTTAAAATATACAGTCGTTATATAAACAGACTTTCTCTGAGTATGTCAATTTAAAAAGTATATATTTTCCGTCAAAATTAGAACTCAACAAAATTGACAGGTAAATAGTTACAAAACCCCAAATGGTGCCTTTTGTATCCTTTTCAAGAAAAATGTTACAACATTTTTTAACACTCGCCTCCCGTATTTGACACTTTAAAGTAACTTATTAAAAAAGTAAACGCTTTCGCCTTTCGAAATTCAAATCCCGTTCCTATTTCAAACGCCAACGTCTTAACTGCCTTCCTGTTCGAAGTTTGAATCCGTAGGGCCTTCACGCGTGATCTTTTAATGCGATTTCAACGCCTATCATTTGCTTTTTAATTAAGTTTTTAACCGATATCAGAAAGGCACGTTGTTATAAAATGTTCTTCTATTAGATACCCAATTGCCTTATCAACTAACGCTTGGCAAAAGCAGGAAATAATCACCATATCCTCGGTTTATTTATTTTTCAAATATCTACTAGGAAAAAGTAGTGTTCCTACGCTGTTTTAAACACTTAAAAAACAAGAGTTAATCTTAACTTAATCATATAAGGGCTAATTTTGACCTTAACACATAGTATAGTTCTCGATTCTAATTTTAGGTCTTTCACATGAATACTAGTATTTATACCTATCTCTATAAAAAATAATAAAAACTACAAACCAAAAGAAAACCACATAATTTTCATCCGATCACTTTGAACTCGCGCAACAGAGACGAAAGAATTAGAAAGAGATAGCGGACGACCGTTGAAGCCTGTTCCATAGAGCAGGTTGTTTTTTTCTAAGACACTGATTTTGTACTAGTCCTTTTCCCATATTCTTTTTTTAAAACGTGTTTAGACGTTACGCTGAGGCATTCAAATGAGTTCGCCCATCAGGATTGTTTAAAAAAAAGTTTTAATAGTAATAAAAGGTTATGAGACTCGCTGTGACTATTCGAGACGAGTTAGGAATATAAAAGTATTATTTTTATAGTTAGCAGAACTTAATAGTGATACAACATGGTTTTAAAACAGCGTAAGATAGACTGGACATGTGTCGAATGAATCAAATTTTGTCGAAAAATACAATAATTGACTGTATTTAATATAAATTATTTTAGACTATGCATAAAATAAAGCACCAGGATATTAATATAGAAACGTAGACAGCAGTTATTTTTAGACACAATTTCTATTTTAAAACCCGCATAAAACTATAAAGAGTAGGTAATTTGATTGAGACGTCACATGCTAGTGTTTCATATAAATTCCATAGTAGCAAAATCGTTTTGACAGTTCGAAAAAAGAAACTGATTTGACTAGTAGTCAAATACCCTATTATCAATATCATAATAGGTGTAGATCAAGACTGCAAAACTTTTAAAACAATTTTACCTTTTTTAACGTATTAATTAATATAGATGGTCAAGCAAATCTTGTCAGTAGAAAAAGGCGCGAAATTCAAATTTTCTATGAGACGATATCCCTTCGCGCCTACATTTTTCAAATTTGTCGCCTTTTTTTACTGACAAGATCTGCTTGACCAAGTATAATAATTGTTTGAGTCTTCATTTAGTTGAATGAAATGTATATCGGCACTACCCGTTCTATATTGTAAGTTCTTAGTTTCCTGCTACCCAAAGGTTGTCTGAAAGAGATCGCTTCTTAGCGATAAGACCTGTTGCTACGTAGCTTTTAACTGTATTTCATTTTCTGCGTATTTTAACACTAGGCTAGACCGGTCTAAGTATAAATATATCCTTGTGTATTTTACTAGCGGCATGGCTATGATGTAATAGGAAGTGACGTCACTACCCATACGAACGTGCTCGTCAAGTCAATTTGACTGTATAAGGTAATTTATTTGAAAAGGTTACCATTTCTTTGAATTTCCGCTTACAAAATAATCTATAAGTGTCTATGCCCTATGGAATAAGTCAATGCTTAAAGAAGTTGTTTTTCTTTTCTGGAAATTTAATATTCATGTCAAGTTTCATGTACTAAAAGCATCGTAATCTTCCTCGCGTTGTCCCGGCATTTAGCCACGATTCATGAGGAGCCTGGGGTCTACTTGGCAACTAATCCCAAGAATTGAAGTTATTACGAAAGCGACTGCCATGCCATCTCACCTTCCAACCCAGAGGGTAACTAGGCCTTATTGGGATTAGTCCGGTTTCCTCACGATGTTTTCCTTCACGGAAAAGCGACTGGTAAATATATCAAGTGATATTGGTACATAAGGTCCGAAAATCTCATTGGTACGAGCCGGGGTTCGAACCCGCGGTTTGTCTTTAGGTTTAGTCTCATCTAATCATACTCTCAACTACAGTTACATGGAACAACAATAACTTTTCCTTTCGATCCGACTTCACCCATATTCCCAATATGGCTACTTCCGCCAAATCATATCAATGTTATTGTGGCCTTGACACTATACAGGGAAACGGGAAGTGCATGTAATCTATCTAATTCTTGTTTATTTATATATTTCGGGGATCTCGGAAACGGCTCTAACGATCTCGATGAAATTTGCTATATATGTAGGGGTTTTCGGGAGCGATAAATCGATCTAGCTAGGTCTTATCTCTGGGAAAACGCGCATTTGGGATCTTGGAAACGGCTCTAACGATATCGATGAAATTTGCTATATGGGAGTTTTCGGGGGCGATAAATCGATCTATACTCTAAATCATAATTAGATTCCAAAAAAATAAGAAATTTTGCCACTTTTTACTAGCGCGTCTTGTATTTATGTGAAAATAAGTAAATAAAAGTACTTTTTTAAATCGTAGGCGTAAAATTACCCATAAATAAATTATCTTAGCGTATTTATTTATAAAAAGGAATTTACTATTTTACAAACAAATTATTGCAGTGGCAACATTTTTTGGAATCTAATTATTTAGAGTTTAGATAGGTCTTATCTCTGGGAAAACGCGCATTTATGAGTTTTTATATGTTTTGCGAGCAAAGCTCGGTCTCCTAGATATTATATAAATTATTATAAATGAACAAGAATTGCTCGTTTAAAGGTAATAAAGGTATTACATTAGATAGATAGATAAAATGTGTATGACCCTGATTTATTTTTTGCAACTACACATAAGCTTTTTTACACTTAAGACTTGAGTACATACATTTCCCATTCTTTTGACTGACGATTCTTAAACCTTAAATCAACTACATAAGGTCCTTTATTGATCAATCATTGCTTATACCACAGATAAAAAACAAAGATTACAAAAAGCTAGAACAGGCTTCATTCAGCCGTTATCTCGCGTCTCATCTTGCGTCTCTCTCTAAGTTTAACATTCCTGTTACATCATTGACGGCTTGAGCTTATAATATAATACTACAACATATACGACGACCGGTCTGACCTAGTGGGAAGTGACCCAGCCTGTGAAGCCGACGGTCCTGGGTTCGAATCCCGGTAAGGGCATTTATTTGTGTGATGAACACAAACCATTTGTTCCTAAGTCATGGGTGTTTTCTATGTATATAAGTATGTATTTATCTATATAAGTATATCGTCGCCTAGCACCCATAGTACAAGCTATGCTTAGTTTGGGGCTAGGTTGATCTGTGTAAGATGTCCCGCCTAATATTTTTATTATATTTATACTCGTACTACTAAAATTAGAGTATTAACTTATTGTAATGTTGGCAATAGTCTGACGTCATTGCTTATTCAAAACGAGATGTGACCATCGACCATCTAGGTTTTTTTTGTCGAAGTACTCAGTCCGGAATCTATACAGGTCCGTGGTCCATAGACAAAGGCTTGTTTTTTTTAGGTCCTTTATAGAGCCGCCTCACGACTCCCAATGCCCCCCATTATGGGAGATTACGTGATTGCCCCGAAGGGACCAGGGCTGCCAGTTACCAAAAAAATTTAACATGTGTAATATTTTTTTTTTTAGAATTTGTATCTTAATAATAACGTAAATATGTGTATTTAATAATTTTACATTAGGCTTAGCAATTTTATCTGTTTTGTAGTGATGTAAAGAAAAGTAAAAAAACACACACCACACACATAGTCACACATGTCACTCAGTGGCCGTATATGGGGCATTATCTATGAAAAGGGACCTTATTATCGATGGCGCTTACGCCGCACGGCATTGTATTTATATCGGAGCATCGTTAATAATGGCGTAAGCGCCGTCGACAATAAGGTCCCTTTTCATAGATAACGTCACATATATTTACTAAGGCACAGCATACACGCGATATTTTTTTTCAGAAATTCAAATCAAGTCTATAATATATGTTTTATGTTAGTTATTTCTTAAGGGGCCCACAGATTACCAGTTCGCCGGAGGATATCAGCCTGTCAGTTGTTCGGAGCTGTCACCTTTTGCGATTAACTGACAGGCCGATATCGTCCGGCGAACTGGTAACCTGTGGGCCCCTTAAGTTTTATGTGTATATTCTATACCCGATAACAAAGACATATGTAACTTCGTATAAGACGAATAAAGTCTAAGGAAAAAACGTGCCTCGGAATTGAAGCAAAAGTCATTCTCGAATAGATGGCACACACACCTTTAGCCTATCCTCGGCTAGATGGCGTGACGACACCGTTTCATATTTAACAATTTTAACACATAGATATCAGTGAATGAACATGGATCAAAATGATATAAAAATAATAAAATCATTTATTCATATATATACATGTTTTGATAACTTTATACGTTTTCATTTTGAGTTTTAGTCGTGTGTCGATAGATGGCAGTAAATTTACAGTGACTACAAAATTTACAATGACAGGACCCCTCTATACTATCTATTCTTTTTGCCGATAAGAACTATCTTATCGTATGGTCACGGTAAGGCACAGATTCCGTTTCTGAAACAAATGAGCTCGTGTTGATGTGCCATAAAGCATAACATAAAAACAAAGGCTCTGTGACAACCCTATCATGCGTGCGCGCAACCATTACGCCCTCCAGAGCCCTCAGCTCCGCTCGGAGTCCCCGTCCCATACACTTTGCCAGCCTCGGCATTCAACTCAAATCGTTAGATCCAAGATGGCGGACATTCAAAGGGATGAACGTAACATTCAAGTCCAAGCACAGAATAAATAATAGTACTACCGTACAGAAAGGACACTTCCTACTAAACCGAAGTTTGACAGCGATTCAGGGACGAATCATGATATCCCTTGCTAATGTATGGCACTATCCCTTTCGGTTATATAGGCTGGCCAAAATTTAAGTCATTATCTTATCTGTGGTCGTGCACGCAAAGCGACGTCAAGTTGTTTCAACCCTAATAATTGCTCGGAGCAATGCTGAGCCGAACGGAGCCGAGAATGCCCGAAAGGAGGAGTGTCGCCCCACTGGTCCGAGTTCAGATAAAGAAGCCTATAAAATAGGGTATTTGACTACATGTCAAATCAGTTTCTTTTTACAAGCTTTTATTTAGTTTCACCTGACCGTTGTCTGTCTGTCTGTAATCAAATCTTGCAAGTTAAATTTGATCCACTTCCCGGTTTCCGATTGAGCTGAAATTTTGCATGCAATATTATTGTACCATCGAGCTGATCTGATGATGGACCCAGGAGGTGGCCATAGGAACTCTGTGATGAAACAACGCAACCTAATTGTGTTGGGGTTTTTAGAATTGTCTCGATGAGTATTAGTTGTCTGTCGTAAGAAAAATACAGTCAGCGATAAAAGCATGTACCAAAAATGAAATTTTTGCCAAGAACTTATTTCGAACTGTAAAAACAATTTGCCATTTGAATGTACATAATATATGAAACATAATTATATGAAACACTAGCAAATGACGACACGGTCAAGTTACCTACTCTTTATAGTTATTTGGGCTAGAATCCGCCTAAGCGAACTTTGCACTAATTTGAACAGAACAAAGTGAGGTAGTGTCATTGTAAACGTCATATTTAACATATTTTCATAGAAATTTGACATTAACAATGATATGGCATATTTCGACTACATTTACTGATAGCATCACTATGGCACCATTATCTGGGGCAAATATATTGAAATAGATGCCATTTCAGTATACAAGGTGGCTAAAAAATAACCGCATTCCCGTTGCCAGGGAGGTTTTGGGATTATACTGAGCAACTTTTACTATGAAACCAACCTCGAAATCATGAAAAAAAACCCTCTACCCTCCCATAGAAAATAGACAAGCCAAAATGTATGAAACAGCCAAATTTTTTTTCACGATTTTGAGGTAGGTCTCATAGTAAAAGTTGGTCAGTATAATCCTAAAACCTCCCTGGCATCGGGAATGCACTTATTTTTAGCCACCTTGTATATGTAGGTATATACAAAAGCTGAGGTCATATTTTGATGTATACCCTACTTGTATTTGGGGAAGCGTTGGTATCGATCTAACAGCCCCTGGTCTACGACCCTGCGCGTGCGCCGTTCGTTCACCCCGACAGATGTACCCCTACCCCCGCCGTTATACTTAGCAGGGTGTGACGGAAAACTAGGAAAATAAACTATTGTTTCTTGGCCTTAGTAATTAGGTAAAATAATGTACTTACTTGCTAGTAAGGTTGGAAGAGATCGCTTCTATGGTATAAACTGATGACGATGACGATGATGATGATGATGATCCTTCCGGCCGATTTCGACCAAGGCGACCACTTCGTCTCCTATAGTTCGTTTTTTTAGCATTAGAAAGAAGGTAAGCGATCTTGACATGTCTTTTAATTGTAAAACGCTTTTTAAAAATCAGTAACTATTACTTATGAAAGCAGAAGAATATAAATGATCGTATTAGATTCATAGTTGTTACATATTTGCCGTGACTTATTTATAAAACGTGTTTTTCAATTAAAAGACACATCAAGATTGTTAACCTTATTTCTAATGCTAAAAAAAACGAACTATAGGAAAGGTTGGGACTTACGTAAAATTAACTATTGTAATTGTTGCAAGTAAGGTTGGAAGAGATCGCTTTTATGGTATAAACTGAAGTGTGTCTCAAATATACCAAAGTTGGAAGATCGTTTATGAAAGATATAAGAGCTACCCGCCGGGGGTTAGATGGCCTCCTAAGTCCAAGAGTCATTTTTGTACTAGAGTTAGACCAAGAAAAGTCTGCAGCAATTTTGATAGCCCACGCAGTGCAAGTGTTATTTATATTTCATAATTTCATAGAAGTTTGACGTTTAAAATAACAACTGCATTGCGTAGGCTAAAAAATAGCTGCAGACTTTTCTTGGTCTAACTCTATCAATTTGGAACGATCTTCTGTTTTATTATAGTTCAAAATTTGATTTGATTTTGTCCTTTTAAAAGGACGTCGAGACTTGCGAGGCTATAACAAGATCATTACTTTAAACCAGATTATAAACTGACCTACCCTATCCTTGTCTATTCCCACACTTCCTTCTAATCCAGCAACATTCCAGCCTCAAACCGGCCGCGGCCATTACCTCTATACTCTATGCCTTCCTTTTTTATTTTTTACAGAACGTGTTTTAGATTGTAACCAAACAGCCAAACGTAAACTCACACAGATCGATATTTGATGCAATAAATATAACAATAGCAATAAAAAGATAAATGTAAAACTATACCTAAATTAACTGTGATAAAGCACATTTTTCGGCTAACGGAAACACCCTTTGCGAAACGCAGGTGGTATCACCCTAAATAAAATTGGTGAATTTATTTAGCTAGCAACCCCGAGTGTGAATTGTTTCAAAGATATCGTATCTCATTTAATTTATCTCGAAACACATTACTGAAGGCGGCGCAGTAAAGAACCTTTTTAACTTTTTAAACCGCTTTCAAATTTCGAACAATAGCGAGCAATTTGGAATTCGAAATGTTGCACGCAATGTTGGCTAATAAGGAATACTTTCATTATACATATTTCGTACAAGTTTTTTAGTACAAAAGGAGTATTTGTAACGTGATTTTTGTAATGGCATCTCATACAAATGTAATAATATGTCTGGCTGTCTGTATGATGACACTTAAATGCTAAATGTACACTCGAATACCATGTGTGCACCGCATATGTCGATTAGGTTACAATGTATGGTGTATCATACGATATATCCAGATTGTTAGTTTAATCATCATCATCGGCTCAACATCGGCATATTTTATCAAGAGGATGCGTCATTAGCATTGAGGGATTTCAAACAACAAGCATCTTATTTTCTTAGCACATGTATTTTCACGATGTATTTATTTGTCGTAATTAGGCGACCACGCTAAAGTATCTGCTACAAACCAATCCATACTACTTAATATTATAAAGGCGAAAGTGTGTCTGTCTGTCTGTTACCTCTTCACGCTTAGGCCGCTGAGCCGATTTAGTTTGAAATTTGGTATAGAGATAGTTTGAGTCCCGCGGAAAGACATAGGATAGTTTTTAGTCGGAAATCATCCCTGAAAGAGTGCAAAGGGGTTGGAATTTAAAGAGTTAATGAATTGCCTAATGATTGAAGTAAGCAATGCGCGAATTGAATGATTGCTATTAAGCATTATCCAGGCGCTATACCTAATTTAGCTGCTGTCACTAATTCCACGCAGACGAAGTCGCGGGCATAAGCTAGTAGTTCTATAAAAATAGGCATATTTTAACTCACATTTATAGACGGGTCTATCGCAAATTTATTTCATTACCTTTATTTACCGACGTTTCGACACAGGTTTCACTCGTCGTGGTCGCGGCTAACTCGCTATAAAGTCGACTCGTCGGTAAATAAAGTTAATAAAATAAATTCGCGATAGACCCGTCTATAAATGTGAGTTAATAATTTAATATGTGTTCAAGAGCCATATTTTGTTTAATAAAGCTAATAAAGTATTTTTCAAACAGGGTACGGTGACAGATGTCATCCCCATACAATTTAAATAACCTTAGAAAGCAAAATTTCGAAAAGTTGTATTGAGATGGGCTCTGTCACCGTACCCTAAAAATACTATAAATACTTAACCTTTTCGACGCCGTGTCAAACACAAAAGCTGTCACGCGGACGCCACGTCACCGAAGTGTCAAAATTGAAATTGAACTTTATGCATATGCACTTAGGTCTATGTTGCTCTGTGGTCCGTGACCGACTAATCAAGTCTTTGGCGTTAAACCTGCGGTGCGTATATATCGGTCATTGGCGTCCAATAGGTTAAGAACGGTGACAGCACGAACCGGGATCGAACCCACACCATCACTAATGTTTATTAATGTTCAATTAAGTTAATATTCATCGCGGAAATAATTGAAGTAAACATTAAAGAAAAATCCGCAAAGAAAGGGCAAAAGTCGATGGCAACGGTTTGTTACGTCTAAATGGTTTGTGTATGGTCCGATTCATAAGTTAAGGGCGTCCGCTAGATGGCGCGATTGCACGGAGCGGGTTACCGAAAAATAGTAGACCAAGAAGTCTGCAATGATTTTGATAGCATACGCAGTGAAAGTGTTATTTTTACATCATAATTTCATAGAGATTTGACATTTAAAACAAGTAAAAGAACACTTGCACTGCGTGTGCTATCAAAATCGTTGCAGTCTTATCTTGGTCTAACTCTGTAAGGGCACAGAACAAATAATAGTACTAAGTACAGAAGACTCACTCTCTAACAAAACGCGTCTGTTACGATCAGGACAGATATGGCCGCTAGGTGGCGACAGCGCCACGCGCGGCTTATTGCTAGCCACTAAAATTGGTGTGGAACGGATGTACTTTTAGCTAGCAAAGCGACGAAATCGCGGAGTGAGCCACGCCTGGTAAGGGTTGCTAATTGGAGCGGACGCGGGCGACGCATTTTACCTACAATGGCGGGCGTGCGTGCGCAAAAGTCAACCCGCCCACGCGACGCGGACTCCCCAAAGCAATTAACGGTGAAAGTCAGAAAACCACTTTCTTTAGAGTGCATACAATATCAAAAACACGACCAGTAGAATATATTAATAACTCGTTACATTTTAAGAACTAATATAGGTTCATTCTTTCTCTCAAATACTGATGAAAAAATGCACATATTTTTGGTAAAACTACGTAGAAGGCGGTATTGGTCACTAAAAGTAAGTACCAAAAATAAAATTAGGCTCACATGTGTCAAATTGTCAATAAACCGGGGACAGAGGACATTACTTTTCTTCTGCCTAGCTAGTATTTATAGCCCAAGAAACTGCCCTGAATATGATTTTTAATTGATTTATAGTTATTTATCCTCAAAAGCGATTTAAATTCTCCCCGATTACACGAGTTAATTTCCCCAAACAAAAGCTTAGATTGCGTTCTGCATCGGCGCGCAATGAACCGCGTCCGCTACCGCTACCGCTTGTCGCTTGCGCACATGCGCCCGCGCACCGTGACGCGCCGTTAACGTACACGTTGTACGTTAGATAAACACATGTCATGCCGACTGTCAACAGTCAATCGACATTGACATTAGGCAATAGATGAAGTACCTAGGTTTGACATGAATTTGAAAACCATAGTAGTGCCATATGCCGAAATCTGCTTAAATCGAAACTTGAGAAACTTAGGTCGGCTACTAGGTACCTAAACAGCAGGGATGTTGCGAATATTCGCATCCGCATCCGCGGAACATCCGCATTATTTTCAACATCCGCATTATTTTCAACATCCGCATTCGCATAAAATCGTTGCGGAGCTCATGCGGATGCGGATGTCGACCAAGTCGGTAACAGGAACGTCTTAGCGGCGGCGTAAGTGCTAGGTAATTAAATTTCGTCATTATATATAACGAAATCGTCTAGATCCAGTAAAATCGGCCAAGTTACTGTTTATTAAATAAAACGCACCTATATTCTTGCTCAAATACTAAACGTTTCGTTTTTTTTTAATAAAAATACTAAAAATGTAATATTTGACGTTTTTCAAGTACCAAATCTTGAGATCCGCATCCGCATCCGCGGATGTGAGGCTTTAAATTTCCGCATCCGCATCCGCGGATGTCAAAAAATCTGCATCCGCATCATCCCTGCTAAACAGTACTTATTATAGGCCCCGTGCATGAACTATAGGGGACAGCATTGGAGACGTCAGATTTTTGGCGCGAGGCGTAAATGTGTCGTTTATGCTTCCGATGTAGCCCACTAGATGGCAGAGCCTACTATGCACAAGGAAACGTACCGACGAGAACGGTAGATGGTAGCACTTGCTGTGGCAATGTACATGTGCACATGTGTTTCCGATTCAGGCCACAAGATGGCAGACCCTGCAACGCGCACGGTCCCTATAATACCTATTTAATCCCTTTATTACGTACACAGTTAATAGACGTGTTGCATAGGGGCCCATTGTGGGCCCGTACCATAGACCACAGCCGTAAAAGTTTTGATGTCTATGGCTTTTTTTTAGTGGGGGTTGCAAGTGGTTATTTATATGGGTTATGTGTTTGTCATTGATTTGGATTTATAAAAGTAGGGTAGTTTAGCCGGTTTACCGGCCACCTCCGGTTCTCGGCCACTACGTTGTAAAACTGTAATAACATGACAACTTTACCGTATTTATTGAAAAAATGAGGGTAGTCGGATAAATTAAGTTGACATTGACATTTCCTAAATTTGTTAGCTTCATAACGTTTTGATTGGCTCGTCAGTGCACCAAAGCAATTTAGCAAGTGTGGATGTTGGACAAATTTGTAAAAAAAATTGTGATTCAATATGTTTTCAAGGTAAGTAAAAATATTGTTTTCGTGGGTGTAAGACCATTATTGATGTTAATGTGCATTGTGGATAAGTTGAATTTATGTTATTATGATTTAAATGTACGAATTTTTTTATATAAGTCAATTAAATTTGATGGTCGGGTAACTAAATGCAATTTCGCAAAGATATTTAGTTCTCGGCCGCCCGGCCGAGAACAGGATTGAGGCACGAAATTCTTAATTGATTATCTTCCCTATTAAAAGACAGCCAACAAAATAAATATTTCAAAGAATACTTATTTGTATCCAAGTAATTCATGTAGTTAGTTCTCGGCCGCATGCTTTTTAACAAATAATTGGTTAAAATCTGCTTTAAAATCTTTTATATTTGGCGGCCAAGAACAGGATTATAAAAAGTTAGTTTTCGGCCTAGCTAACTTATGACGGCCGAGAAACAAGTAAAATTTATTTTGTTTTCGGCCCTTGAAAAATAAATCATTTATACACTATTTTTATATTAACAAGATGCTTCAAAAAAAGAAGATGAGGTTTTGACTATCACAGCGACGAAGAATTTTCGTTATTTTAATGTAACGTCTTCATGATCTTCCTAGCGTTGTAACGACTCATAGGAGCCTAGTTTTTAGGAAAATGACTGCCATCTGACCTTCCACCTATGTGTCTATTGGAATTAATTCGATTTCTTCACGAAATTTTCCTTCACCGAAAAGAGAATGGTAAATTACTGCTGATAAGTAGTTACCGTAGCCTATGGATGCCTGTAACTTCAAGGATGTTACCGACCCATAAAAACCTCCAGACTTAGCACGCTGCTAGTTATGCTACAAAATGTCTTATTTTATAATATTTTGAGTATGTTTTGGAAAACTCTTTACGAGATGTAGGTACCATAAAAGTTCCCATTAACGTTCCTTAATGTAATACATTGTACCATTGAATATTTGTTGTTTTATTCAAAAATAATTCCTATTGATAGTGAAATAAGAGTCATTTAAAAACATAAATAACAGTGGCCGACAACTAGTTAACAAGCGGCCGAGAACCAAAAAAAGTGTCCGAGAACCAGCTAAATTGCTACTTTTTCATATTTTTAATGATATAAACAAAACGTTGTAATTAATAACGGATTTTGATACAAACATGGTAAGTGTATTATATTTTTAGTCTAAAAATCACAAAATGACCAAGATTGGTCGAATATATTGTTCATAAAATACATTTGAATTCGAAATTTTGCTTAACTGGCCGACAACCGGCTAAACTACCCTATATAATTGGTTCATTAAATATATAAGGAGCTTTCCATAAACTACGTCATCAATTTTTGACGATTTTTGACCCCCCCCCCCCTCCCAAATCATCCAAAAATCATGCTTCGAATGACCCCGTTTCCTCCTTCGTCATGCTACCATCATCCGATGTCCAGACCCCCCCCCCTAATTTGAAATGAAGTAATTTATGAATTAGCCCCTAAAGAAGCCCACTGATTAACAGTCCGCCGGACGGTATCGGCCTGTCAGTTGTTCGGAACTGTCAAAATTTTGTTCTAACTGACAGGCCGATACCGTCGGGCGGACTGTTAATCAGTGGGCTTCTTTATTCGAAGTTTGACCAAGCTAAGTTGGCAGCGATTTCTATAGGACAACCTGTTCAAGTGTTATTTTAAACGTCATATTTCATAGAAGTTTGACGTTTAAAATAACACTTGCACACGAGATTTTGCAACATTTTATGGAAATGACATGTTTCACCGTACCCATGCTCTTTGAAAATTACTATAAAAAACCGGACAAGTGCGAGTCGGACTCGCCCAACGAGGGTTCCGTACTTTTTAGTATTTGTTGTTATAGCGGCAACAGAAATACATAATCTGTAAAAATTTCAAGTCTAGCTATAACAGTTCATGAGTTACAGCCTGTTGACAGACAGACGGACAGTGGAGTCTTAATAGGGTCCCGTTTTTACCCTTTGGATACGGAACCCTAAAAAGAGGATACTATTGCCAACGTAACAGCTCAATGAAAGGCGAAAGTAAACTCTCGCTTTCTTCAACGAAACGGAAACATTTCTTTTAGCAAAGTTCAAGAACCTGCTCTATGGTCAAGATTACTAAAATGGCGGTGACGTAATGGCTGCTTATTATATAGCATGGTATAATAATATACTCCG
The DNA here is from genome assembly GCF_910591565.1 of Cydia splendana. NCBI lineage: Eukaryota > Metazoa > Arthropoda > Insecta > Lepidoptera > Tortricidae > Cydia > Cydia splendana. The sequence continues at coordinate 10,024,567 of NC_085983.1, forward strand.
CCTGGTACTCCATTCCCGTCTTTTCTAGGTCACCTAACTGACACGGGCCTACGTCATCATGCGACAGCGCTATATGATAATATGCGATAGCGCTATATATAGCGGCCATGTTGTTGTGACGTAGGCCCGTGTCACTCTGGGAATGGAAGACCATGTTTTATTAGACTATGATTATATAGCATTATTAGCGTTCCGTCAGTGGGGAGACACTCCTGACTTCGGGCAAACTCGGCTGCGTTCGGCTCAGCATTGCTCCGAGCAATTATTAGACTTGACACAATTTGACGTCCCTTTGCGTGCACGACCACAGATAAGATAATGACTTGAATTTTGACAACCCTAAATAGCTGAAAAGAATAGAATATGTTAGAAAGGGATAGCATGATTCGACACTGAATCGCCGATAAACTTCGGTTTTGTAGGAAGTGTCCTTTCTGTACGGTAGTACTATTACTTATTCTGTGCCAAAGGGTAAAAACGGGACCCTATTAGACTCCGCTGTCCGTCTGTCTGTCACCAGACTGTATCTAATGAACCGTTATCACGGTAGCTAAGCAGTTGACATTTTTACAGATGATTTATTTCAGTTGCCGCTGTAACATCAAAATAAGTACTAAAAACAGAATAATTATAGTAAATATTTAAATGGAGCTCCCATACAACAAAACGTTTGTGTTTTTTGCGTAATGGCACGGAACCCATCGTGCGCGAGTCCAACTCGCACTTGGCCGGTTTTACACGTGTATAACCAAATACTGAATTAAGATTGTTTTAAATTGTTTAAAGTTGAAAATCTAGGAATTTAACATAATGTAAATGTGGCCTAAGGAGTGCCACAGTATAAATTGTCTATTTCTGATGTAAGTGTGAAACAGATCTATAGATATCACCATGGTGAAGATAGGGTCATTGCGCTAGTTTTCGTCCACTTGACAGATTCGCAAATAATATATTTGATTTTTAATTTTCTAAATGCGAAATATCATTTTTATGTAGACAGATATATTGTTTTGACATTAAGGATTGCAATACGTACAAATTTGTACACTAATGTAGGTTTATATTCAAATTTCGTCAAGTGGACGAAAACTAGAGCTGGACGAAAACTAACACGCCTACCCTAGTTGTGATATAGGATAGGACCTAGTTTTTTAGGGTTCCGTCCCGGAGGGTAAAACCGGGACCCTATTACTAAGATTCCACTGTCCGTCTGTCTTCACCAGAGGTCACCAGACTGTATCTCATGAACCGTGAAGATACCTAGTTGAAATTTTGACAGATTATATCATTTCTGTTGCCGTAATGTATTTATGTTGCCGCTATAACAACAAATACTAAAAAGTACGGAATCCTCGGTGGGCGAGTCCGACTCGCACTTGTTTTTCATCCCTTCATGATTATTGATGAATAAAGTATGAAGATCATATAGTAGTTATTTACGATACATGTGCGAAAATTAGGAAATTCACACGTGTATCGTACAACGTTTTACAATACATACTTATGGCCCTTTAAATTTTCGACATAGTTACGTAATGTGCTTATTATAGCACAAGGTGTCGTAATTAATGGAGCACCTGATGTACTGTAATAATCTGTATTGCACGTTTTGTTAAAGGTATATTCGCATGGGGTTGGCCGGTGGAAGTTTTTAGCAGATGGCGCCATCATAGCTTGCCCCGTCAATCCCTAGAATTGTGTCAAATTTTTGTTTTTTTAATACCCTGGATGCCAGCTCTTTAAGCCAAATCTCATAGAAAAAGGGGCAAGCTATGATGGCGCCATCTAGGCAAACCTTTGACAGTTGCCAACCTCATTCGCAATAGGTCGGTCCTCAGCATAGGTAGCTACAGTCGACGTCAAAGATATGTTTACACTTTTCAATCAATCAATCAAATTTATTTCAGGCAAAAAATGTACCCATACAAAATATTATAATTAAAATTATTAAAACTACCTTTATAATTATTACAAAGGATTAAGGTGCAAAAATGTAAACTAATCTTTGACAGACAAATAAATCATTTGACATTTGACTTTGACGTCGACTGTACAAGATACGAATAACATAATACCTAGGAAATCAAATCCTAAAAAAAAACTGAATCATAATAATTGATCTACGTCCCGAGGAATTCCCACACTGATAATGTAATAAATGTAATAATGTGTGATTATAAAATACCTATTTAATAAAGTACACGTCAATATTCGTTATTCAAATTTATCGATATCAAAACGTCAACCGGCTATGTTTATATAGGTTTCTCTTTCACTCTCGCAACGACTAGCAAAGACCGAGCGAGACAGGTATGCAACCTTGGCGGGAACTTCACATAACCTTAAAAATGGTCTTTCAAAAACTGTTTTTCAACGTTCTTTTGTTTAATATTGATATGTATGCTTATATTTTTTAAGTTTTTTTAATATAATGTACATAAAAAAAGACCAATACCACCCACAATACATATATATATGTACCTAAAAGTCATGTAAATTGATAAAATGATGAATGAAAACTTATACATATCAATATGCATAAGCGATAATGTTATCAATGAGTCCTGGTTCACAAAAACCATTACGAGAATAACAATCGTGTCATTAAAAAAGTAGAACGAATTGATAAAATGTTAAAGCATGGCCTCCTAGTGTTGTTTTGACCAATTCATTACAAAATCGGCGATAACTTTTAATTTATAAACTTTAAGTATATCACAACAGGAACTTCAGGGGTCAATGTTTTTAATAAAAAAAAACTTTGTTGACGCGGATACAAAATTACAAGCCTATGTATATTTAAAAAGTTTAAAACATAAATTGACTTATCGTGTTAATATTTAGCATAGCATAGGGATATAAAGTTTAAAATAAACAGATAATATAATAGCATAGAGTAGTTTTTGAACCCATTAGTTGAGCCGGCGGCCGCGGCCCACAAACTTTCTTTTCTAAAGCTTTTAACTTACCCAGAGCACTGGCAGTTATTTTCACAACTCTGACTGCTTTCGCCCCACATTTTAATACACTTTAAAAGTTCTCACTACACAATTACAAGTCCATTATCAAATCAGTCTTTTTCTCTCTCACAGCTGATTTTTATTTTAGTAGCGCGTTGCGCCGTGACCCGACCCGAACCACGGTTGGCGAGCGACTAAGCGTAAGCGGCTGAACGAATTTGAATTCCCGTGCCTTCGGTTTTCGTCCTGTCTGCCACCCCTGCGATCTGGGAGCGACGTGGTAGAAAAAATATACCATTTTGGTAGCTTTTTGGATATGAGTAGTGGTAGAATCTTTAACAATTTTACTAATACGTTCATATTTTTTTAATAGGGTTTTGACGTGATAAAGTCTTCTTAATCGATGAACACCGGAAGCTTGCACGAAAAAGTGTCACGTTGTGGACAGATCTCCATGGTAACGTTGTGGCAGATCTCGATGGTAACGTTACGTAATGTAATGGTAATGTTTTCTTATGACGTTATCATGCAAAATTATCGTCCGTAAACCAACTTTACAGACAACCATTTTTTTTATTTACGAATATGATTATGATGATTTTATTTGATAAATTAAGTTTCTTCCTATTCCTGATTGGAAATAGATCGATAATGGTGTACTATTTTCACTTATGACTTAGGTACAAACAAAACGTCAAAATATTGCATTTTAAAAACATTATGACTATAAACGACTGCCATTTGTATTTACCCATGGGATTTTGATTTTAAGTGTTATATAGGAGTCGAAGTGGTTGCCATGGTCAAAATCGGCCGGAAGGAACATCAGTTAAGGGGCCCACTAATTAACAGTCCGTCGGACGGAATCGACCTGTCAGTTAGAACAAAAAGTTGTCAGATCCGAACAACTGACAGGCAGATACCATCCGGCGGACTGTTAATCAGTGGGCCCCTTTAGTTATTTTTATTGCACTTTAGAAATTCAGAACCAACCTGCATTATTGTAAGTAACAGAAAAATGTACTAACTTAACTAAAATGTAAATTTACTGAATCTATGTTTATTATGCAGATTTTTTCGTCCTGAGCAATAAAATGTTTATTGTCTATATAATTTCATTTATTTTAATTACGTACATTACCTACTTATTTATAATTATTATTTAATTAATTTTTACTTTCTTCTCTCTTAATAGTAGGGCCAATGTTATCACTTTATCAGTGACGAGAATTAAAATGATGTTTTAAATTATTTAAATCAAAAATATGTATTTTTCAACCAACCCATTCAAACCCAAAGCACTTAATATTTACACATAAAAAACTGAAATTCCATTTAATTATAAATTAAATCTTAATCTTATTAATAGTAACCAATATACTCTGAATTTAGGTGTAAAAACTGTTGAGATTCAAATATTTAGTAGTGATTTCGTTTTTGAAGCTGGCCACAAATCCTGCGCCTGGGCCCACCCGTCTGGCCTCACCACCTAACTAGATTGGCTATCTTGATCCTTTGTCACGCCAGTCGAAACCCTATTCGTATAGTCACAAAACCGAAACCATTGCCGTAATCATTGAAATGGAATGTCATACAAAAATCATATGGGAAACGAATCCTGTTTCCACTCACACAAAAACATGCCACGTTCATTAAACTGTTCCTTATGTCAATGAAGTAAAGTCTCTTTTTGAACAGAATGTGATTTTATCCCGCGCCGCACGCACACAATCTTACCGCATTCAAAGTTAAACGATAATGCGGCTCCTTCCACCAATTCAAACTAATTTAAACCTTAAAACAATGAGCACAAGGTATATAGTAATTCACAGAAACAGTAACCTAAGTCCATACATAATATACAAAGTTATTCTGCGAGCGATCAGCTGACAAGACAGCACTTACTGAAATGACGTAACGCACATTCTTGGTTTAACTTTATTTTGACAACTGCAAATGCTTTTTGGTTGTTCCTGAGAATTCCTGTCAAATCATATGGTTGTGCTAAGAGGAATGTCTCTGGTAAGGGCTTTATAGCGCCACAAATTTGGTTTTGCCGACAGTGAAAACTTTAGCTAACCATGCTTCGTTGTGTCTTCAATAATTCGCATCGGCTAAGCAACGGTTTTAGCCGCAGAGATAAAATTGTTAAAATAAGTATTGATGTTTTTGGACCACCAATGCTTCGAATTATGACATATGGACACATTAACACATTTAATGCCTAAACTAAAAATCTAGTTTAAAAGTTCAAGTCAAATATGTCGTTAATAATATTAAATAGGTAACTTTACAAGAGATTAGAAACCCGCTAGATAAACGTGCTAACGTGTTATCTAATAATCAGGTCCCCATGAAAAGAAAATCAAGGAAGAAGTTGCTATCTCAACTCCGAGGAAATAATTCGACAATATTCGGCTTAACCCAGCCAATACTGATATTATGTTAACTAAAATTAGACCTCCTCGATGCTTCATTAACCTTTTTAGCGATACTTCGTATAATTTTAGGTCTTATATGCGTTAAGGAAAGATTGAGACTTTTGATATCTAAATGCATGCCCAGTGAATGACCGTAAACTTATTCAAAATTGATCGCATAAAAAGAAGTGGTAGGTAAGGTGAAGGTCCCGGTGCTCGACATACTAATGCCCAATAGATGACACACTTTTGTTACCATGTCACATTGATTGATAACGGAGTAAGTTTTAGATGACATTTGATGACATGTAGGTGCTGTTGATCACACTGGTTACTTGCCAAAATATCAAATTCTAATTTTCCTAAGGGGCCATTCATAAATTACGTCATTTCAAATTGGGGGGGGGGGGGGGGGGTCTGGACATCGGATGACGGTAGCATGAAGTAGGAGGAAATGGGGTCATTTGAAGCATGATTTTTGGATGATTATAGGGGGGGGGGGGGGGGGGGTCAAAAATCGTCAAAAATCGATGACATAATTTATGGACAGCCCCTAAAAAACAGTCATAAAAATTGATTACTAGTATAGTCCGTAAACTAGACATACCTACAAAATACTTTACACGTGAATGTTCACTCTTTGTCAAATATACAAGTAATAATAAAAGTTATTTTATCACACATGGTAATAATAGCCAATCTCCATTTCGCTCTTGCTAAGTTATGCCGATAGCGTTGTCCGTTTTTTGTGACGGCCGCGGACGTAAGGAATAATACTAGATATCTTGGATTACCACGTTTTATCTATTTTAAGTAAGGTGTATTTGGGTAACTTTTCCAAAACGGTTATTGCTAAAATAAAGAACAGTATAACATCTGACAACATTTGCATATCATTAGGTACTAATGTAATTTTTATGCAATTTTTTGTATTTTACTTGCAAAAAAATTACATTACTACCTAATGGCCTCTCCAAACGTCAGCGATAAACGCATGTGATTTGCAATACATTACGACATTTGGTAGATTGATTGAATTCGATGCACCTTCTTATCCAGCAAGTATCTAAAATCGCATGGCATTTGTTGCAACGCCTATAGGAGCCTTAAAGCGTTACTGCAGAGTGCAGTGAGAGTATTCTGTTAAAACTTATTATTTAGATTAGATTTGTTATTTTCAAAATCACCCCGTTTTCGGACTTAACTCAACGTACACCTGTCGATATTATTAATATATAATATGCTCAGTTGTATTTAATTACCACTGATAGGCAAAGTCGGTGCCACACGGTCAAAATCACCGCGTTTTCGAACTTAACCCAACGTACACCTGACAATATTAGAAATAATCTATACTATATGCTGAGTTGTATTTATGTTGAGTTATATTAGTATTTTACAAATACTTTCATTTTGCTTGTTTACGACCAAGTACGGGTTTTATGCATAAATTAAGGAAAAACTGTCAAAAACTTCACCTAGAAAACAATTGTTCATTTATGCTACCTGCCCAGTAGTTTAAGAAGCAACAAAAAGATCAAATTACCTACAGGTAATCCAGATATTACGTGAGAACGCTTTAAAAGTCACCGAAAGATTAGCAGAGTTGTAAAAAACCTCAAATTGAATAAAAGGATAATACAACATTTTAGTTATGTTGCCTGTTATGTAATAAACTTATTAGTGTTACCTTTACATCTTCAATATAGCTGGCAGAAAGAACGCAGTATTAGCTAATTTTTTAATTTTTAATAAACGATGTTGGTAGTTTTTTGTTACTATATCGCTGGTAACACTTAATTTGTTTTTTTAGCGATGTCATTCGTTTTTTTTTAAGTTATATTTAACAGGTGTGCTTATGTTAGGCCTTTATCCGGGGAGCACGATTGATAATGATAGTTTATTATATGAAAAGTCCTATTATTGGCGGCTATTTTTTGGAGGTCTCTTAGGAATCTAATATCCCCCGAATATACAAGGTGTAACCTGTAGGTATATGGCGACTAACAAACAGACAGATTGTAAATTAATACATATACAGTATCTATAGTGTGTCAAAGGACTGTCTAATTTCAAACATAGATAGAGAGAATCATACTATCTTTGTCTTACACTAGTATTAGCACCCAAAAGAAAAGGATGGGTATAGTTTTGTTTGTTCCTATTTACTGACAAATTGGTTTGACCAGCTATACACACGATTAGGCTACATATCATAAACAACTACGTTTTGTTTTTTGATAGAAAATTAAATTAATTAAAACCCTTTTAATTAAATTTGTGAATCGTAAAGTAAGTTAAAGGTCAGTCAGCTATTTACTTAAGAAGCTTTTTATTTAACAATTAACGATAATTAATTACGATATCGTGATGTCGCAGCATCCACTGAGGGCCTACCGCGAACCACGTTCGAGAGTTGCCTCTTTATCGCACTTGTAAATTCGTACGTAAGTGTGACAGGGAGGCCTCTGTTTGTGTGTATCATCGCCCACACTGTTAACTGACAGTTCGTAGACCTTATTACAAAAGGCATTAGGTCCAGCATTGGTCATTATGTCACAGCACGTCATTATGTCAAAACCAGATGAAAATAACATATCTATTTCACATCGCAGGGCATAAGTGGCATAACAAAATAATGAGTTTTAACTCATTAACTTCTGGTGTTTAATAAAGCTAAAGAGCTATCGATGACCAAACGATGCTGATGATGATGATGACGATGATGATGATCAAACGATGACCGATCTGGCCTTGTCTGTGATAATCCTGCGTATAAAGCCTCTGGTCCTGGGTTCGAATACCGGTAAGAGCATTTACTTGTGTGATGGCACAGATATTAGTACCGAACCGACAACACAAGCCTTCTTCAGCGTACTGTGGGGCTTAGTCAATTTTTATTTATTTATTCAATAATATTTATGTATTTATTCATAAAGCGACCTCTTTATGTTATCGTATAAATTTTGAGCTACAGGACTAGGATTATTCAGAGGAAGTAGGAGGATTTTGAGTTAAGCAATACCAAAGCTAATAGTAACAAAAGAACCGACTTCATAAAAGATGAAATAACATAATTATCCATATAATGTTTGAAGTCGGGGCCAAACCACACCTTAAAAGAGTTAAAAGTGTCAACATCAAACCTCCTTTTTAACTGACTTCAAAAAAAGGAAGTTATCCATTTGACCGTTTCTTTTAATAAAAAAAAGGTCAACCTTTATAATTTTTGCCCTGTGACAATCCTCCCTCTGTATATTATATCGTAATAGAGCCTCGTGACACGTTTCCTGCACATATCCAGTTTTTGCTGACTAGCATCACATATATTTATAAATCTGTTCGAAACCAGTTCTAAATGAGTTTTTTAGTCCCAACAGCTGATTGCGTGGAGTAAATAAGCTTTTTATGATAATCGTGAGTTTACGCATTAATGAGTCTAGGTCTAGATAATTACGTCACATGTGAGGCCTTGTATCTCCTTAGCTGTAGGTATTTTAATAGCAGTTTATGTGTCTGCTACATAATGAAAGGCATTAAAAAAACCGGGCAAGTGCGAGTGGGACTCGCGCACGAAGGGTTCCGTACCATAATGCAAAAAAAAAAACAAAAAAAAAAAGCAAAAAAAAAACGGTCACCCATCCAAATACTGACCACTCCCGACGTTGCTTAACTTTGGTCAAAAATCACGTTTGTTGTATGGGAGCCCCATTTAAATCTTTATTTTATTCTGTTTTTAGTATTTGTTGTTATAGCGGCAACAGAAATACATCATCTGTGAAAATTTCAACTGTCTAGCTATCACGGTTCGTGAGATACAGCCTGGTGACAGACGGACGGACGGACAGCGAAGTCTTAGTAATAGGGTCCCGTTTTACCCTTTGGGTACGGAACCCTAAAAACGAGTATGGATTTAAACGAGTATAGAAAAAGAGCTTAGCTGTCTCTGAATAGTCACCGGACAACATCGAACGAATATCGGAGCGGCCAAGGTGCCCATAAATATCTGAACACGCCTCTATTGTCCACTATTTACAATCCTGCATCAAACTAACTGTCTCTGTTTAGCACAATGGTTGACTGGTAGAGAATGCCTCAAGGCGTTAAGTCCGTTGTATTCTTTTTGTGTAAATTTGTGCAATAAAGTTTAAATAAATAAATATTGTCAAGGCGCTGAAGTGCGTGTTAAGTCACTTATTTTTAGCACCTCGGCCGCTCCTATTTATCTGATGGCGATTGTATACCAACGGTATCGTACCGGGTACGGGTATCACGACATCCTAGCGTTCTTTATAAGTATCTTATTCTATTCTTAAGTATCCACCACTAAACGCCACAATGGCCCGTCCATGTCATTGTTAAGATGAACTGAGGTGTCAATTAATGGCCAGGGCCCACAGGAAGTTACAAACCTTGTAAACTTCTTGTAAACTTATTCAAGTGCTTTGAGTCCATTGTGTTTTAGAAAGTGTATATAAGCTGTTCGAAGACCGCTACTTCGGTTTTTGGAGTATTTTCAGTTTATGTTCTGTATTGTGCGCAAAGTGAACATAGAAATTAAAAAAATAACAATAAACATGGCGACGGGTGATCTTATCACTAGGTATAGTTGCATCTCTGGGACAACGTATGGATATACGTAATTATAACCACAAAAAAAGCATAACTATAGTCTGTATCTTTAGGTATTTAAGTAAAAGTAAACAAACAATTTGCACATTTTCGGGTAGTTATAACATTTATTGGTTAACCAACCAAATACAAAACCGCCTGGATCTGTCAATGAACGACCTGTCTTTAACCTACATTATTTGATCATGTAATGTTTTCATCTACCTTCAACTGGCTTAAGGAGCCACTTGAGGGTAGATTTTGTTTACTTTTATTTAAATACCTAAAGACATAGTCTAATAAAACATGGTCTTCTCTTCCCAGAGTGACACAGGCCTACGTCACAATAACATGGCCGCTATATATAGCGCTATCGCATATTATCATATAGCGCTGTCGCATGATGACGTAGGCTTGTGTCAGTCAGGTGACCTAGAAAAGACGGGAAGAGAGTACCAGGCGGAGTATATTATTATATACCATGACCTAAAGATATAGAGTATAAATTAAAAATAAACGTAGGTAACCAGTAACCACCTACATATGTATTTATAACACTGTATTACTATGTACTTACATTTATATGACTATTCTTGTCCGCTTTAATGCTTTGATATATGTATCTGACGGCGACTGTACGTAAACACAAACAGTACCTATTTAATACTAATTTTAACTCAAAGTTTCCCAAATAGGAAAATAAGCGTAGAAAACAGCTCACGTATGGCAGTTTAAACTATTTATATACTTCCTATACCTACTTGCAAAGTATTTATGCAATACTGTTACCATCTGGAGCGGTGTTCTAAGAATTCGTATTTGGTCATCGTTTTTATCTCGACGGAAATGCCTTTGAGAGTTTATTACTGTTAACACTACAGAAGCCTTTATGCCTTATGGACATTATATCCTTCCATAGACAGTCGTCATTGTGAATGGTTGGAAACAACACATATAGCCGTATATACACCTTAAAATTTCCTCAAGAATCACTTTATTGATAGGTGAAAAGTTGAAAACCACATGAAAATCCGTTCAGCAGTTTTTAGGGTTCCATACCCAAAGGGTAAAACGGGACCCTATTACTAAGACTCCACTGTCCTTCCGTCCGTCTGTCACCAGGCTGTATCTCACGAACCGTGAACCGAAATTTTCACAGATGATGTTTTTCTGTTGCCGCTATAACAACAAATACTAAAAAGTACGGAACCCTCGGTGGGCGAGTCCGACTCGCACTTGTCCGGTTTTTGAATTTATCGCGAACAATGCATCAGAGAGACGCGGGGGACTTTAGTGATGAAGAAATTAGCCACCGCCATACAATCAATGTTACGCTATGATGCATGAGGCTATGATTTTAAAAAGACATTACTTATGAATTTGAAAAACAAAATAAAAATGAGTTTAACATGATGATATGAACATTCAAGTAACATACATAATCCATGGATGCGGGTGGCGCAAGACCGGTCATTGTGGCACTCTTTGGGGGAGGCCTATGTCCAGCAGTGGACGTCCTCTGGCTAATATGATGATGATGATGATGACATAATCCATGTCTGGTTAATATACTAGTTATCGTTGCTAAGAATCTAAGATACAAAGTTTGACCATAGGCACCTATTGTGCTAATGTTGGTGCAAAGTTAGTAGACTAGCATATGTTTGACTTGATATCAGTCAGCCGTTACGTTATCAGTGACGTCACCACGGGGACAGGGACGTTCACCGGAAGTTTTGCGCGTGCACACCATGATGAATACAACACGTGTACTGAGGAATGCCTGAGATTTGAGATACCTATACTCTGTATCTTTAGGTACTTAAATAAAAGCAAACAAATAATTTGTACGTTTTCGGGTAGTTATAACATTTATTGATTAACCAACCAAATACAAAACCGCCTGGATCTGTCACTGAACGACCTGACTTTAACCTACATTATTTGATCATGTAATGTTTTCATCTACCCTCAACTGGCTTAAGAAACCATTTGAGGGTAGATTTTGTTTAACTCTTTTTTAAATACCTAAAGATACAGACTATAGTCCCTTACAAATAGAATAATATAGTTTGGCAAGCCATTTCCGAAGAAAAGGCGGCGAATTTAAAAAATGTAGGCGCGAAGGATTGTCCGTCTATAAACAATTTGAATTTCGCGCTTTTTTCTACTGACAAAGGTGGTTTTCCAGAGTATATCTTTTTAGCACACTAGCGCGTAAAGGCTATCTTTAGTCCTCAAAAACTGATGACAAAGTTACATTTTATCCATAAGACCATAAGAGTGGCAAAGTCATTTGATGCACATTTTGAGTTGTTTCATCGTGTTAGCTGGTCGAATTTTATTGGCTGTTTACATTTAATTGTTAAACATTTAAATAGATTTTTTATTTTATTTTATTGATACATAAAATTTACACAGCATTACAGCGGACTAATACACTGTGAAATTTATAATAGACAGTATTTATACAAACAAGGTACATGATACAGTCTAGAAAGGACAAACCGAACAAAATGTCAGAAAGAAAAACTAATACAAGACAGATGATTCACGCTTATCCATCGCCTATAATTTGTAATATTTGAAAATGTTTGAGTATCACTCGGCAGCAATATTTGTTTAACCCTCGTGCTCCATATTGATCCCATCGCAAAGCTAAAGATTCCACTTTTCGAACTACTCGCTACGCTCGTGGTTCAAATAACTACATATTGTGTTTCACTGGGTGGCAAAGGTGACTGACGGAAAGTTTTGTTTATAACAAATGCCAAAACTGTTTAACATTTTCTACTCGTACCTGTTAATGAATGGAAGCTGTAACTCGTCATAAAACGCCGTGCACCGTTTTGTGCCTGCTTATTATGTAAACAATATTTGCTGTAGGTTAAGCACTGTTAGTTTCTGAAAATCATTAAGCACTTAGGGGAAATTGGGGAAGACTCGTACGTGCATTCGTACAGTGGCTATATTCGTATTCGAGATTGTAATTCTATTAGAAGTATTAGAACAAATTAAATTATTTGCAGAAAATATTTTAATTTGTCGTTATTTCAAGTAGAAACACTACTATATAAATTATAAACTGAAATAAATGTCATATATGTACTAAGAAAAAGTGACCAAGGCCTCCAGTGCCCCAGGCTGGAATCGAACCAGCGTCCTCCCACAGCGTACCCTACAGGCACCTGCCGCGATAGCAGAGGACGCTGCACGCTGGTTCGATTCCAGCCTGGGGCACTAGAGGCCTTGGTCACTTTTCTTAGTACATGACATTTGTTTCAGATTGAGATTTTAATTATCTTGACGCCTTTTGTATTTGTATGGGAGACTCCCGCCCTACGCATAGGCTACCCACAGGAATGGGTAGTTCACCCACTGCTGGGCAAAGGCCTCATTTTCTCCACTCAACCCTGTTGTTGGTATTTTCCCACCATTTCGGGTATAGGAAATGCATCCAAGTCGTCCCGTCATCTCCTTTTGCGCTTAAGGCACAAGGGAAGGGAAGGTCATCCTTCATTCATGCTACTTTTGTATTGAAAGTCCTCGAGTAAAAAGTGTATGAATCCTCCCCACTTTCCCCTACATTTCGTTTTAGCGCAAAAACTTAATGCCGGAGAAATACGTGAGGTTGCATATATTGCCGTGCCACTTGTTAATTGAATTTATAGCTCTTAAAATATAAATTATTTTTATAAATAATGTTTAAATTGTACGCGCAATATATCTTTTTATATTTAATCACTAAGTAAAGTTTTTTATTCAGACATATTTGTTTAGCAATATGAATGAAAAGTTGAGAAGTCCCCAATCCGCATTAGTTCAGCGTGGACTCGTGGAGACTAAATCTCAAACCCGATGGCCGATACTGCTGATGATGATGATAAATGAGCGTTGAATTTATAAAAAAGTATAAGATTACTACCATAACGCGGTAATCATTTCCTAACACTAGTCATAAATCAAAATTATGTTGTATGTCATAAATATACTTGGTCAAGCAGATCTTGTCAGTAGAAAAAGGCGGCAAATTTGAAAAATGTAGGCGCGAAGGGATATCGTCTCATAGAAAATTTTAATTTCTCGCCTTTTTCTATTGACCAGATTTGCTTGACCATCTATATAGGTAGGTATCACTTTTTGTGTTCATATAATATTTTGTAGGTTATTGTTCTATCACAGTATATGGTAGAAAATGGTAGAAATAAAAAAATGTCGCAGTCAACCCTAAAAAGGTACTTTCAGGAGGCGTTAGCAAAAACAATTCAATTATTTATTAGTTTCATTACTAAATTATATGATTGTAAATAGGTTCTACTGATTATCATATGTAAATAGGTAAATACTTAATAAACACGAAGTTTTCCCTATGTAAAATATAAGTAACGAAGGAAAACAATATGTAATGGGCTATGCCTATTATTAAAAATAATACAAGGCCATTTGTTTTAAAAACCAATAACCAAATAGGCATACATAATTATAATAACAGTAGTTTTTCCTGTAATAATAGAATAATAATGTATCTATTAATTAAATAGTATTTAATAGTAGGGCATGTTTGCCTTTTAACATTCCGGCACAGATTTTGAAAACATTATTGCAAAGTAGGTACCTGTCTAAACGCATGGGCAAAAACGGATGTTCTTGTTAGAAAAAACACATGTTTCTCAGAAAAAAAAACTATCGCCTATAATCTGTTACGGTCATTGAAAAAAAGTATATCTGTCAAGTGGCTTAACAAAACGCTGTTCGAAAATCAACTGTAAATCTTGGAGATAGAGTGCATAATAAATCTTTACAGTTATCTCTGGTCGCGAAAAGCGCGCGAAACCGAATGGCCGTTGCGGTACCGTTGTAGGCGTTGACTTTCAAATCTGGAATGTGCAATCCTGAACTCTCCCGCCAAGTGTGACCACTGTATTCTATCAGCTCTTGAATTTTATTATCTTAAATTAAACTTTATTTATTATGTCTTAAGGTGTACTTTATGATCTGTTTGTAATATTAAGCGCATGTTTATCGTGGTTTTACTGAAATTGAGACAAATTTACTATTGCGTTTTGTTTATTAAACTCTGGTGCAATTTTGGTCCCTATTGCATCGTGTTTAAGTTCGATCGATTATTCTTATAGGTACTTTACATCTTAGCAAGGGGTCATTCAAAATGGTGGCAAAGATTAAGTGATTAGGAATATTTTCGAGAAATTATGGAAAACGTGTGTGGCAGCGGCAGCTATTCGATCACGTTTATTAATTAGTAATAATAATAAGGCCTACTTGCAAAAAAGTTACTGAATAAGGTTAATGTACCTACCCATATATCCATGGAACACAGCATGTCACTCCATGTGTCTTAGTCTTAAATCCTACCTCTAATAAATACATCATGGAATCAAGGAACCTAATAGGGTCATTGCGCTAGTTTTCGTCCGGCTCTAGTTTTCGTCCACCTGACGAAATATGAATATACTTAAACCTTCATTGCTGCACAAATTTGGACTTATTGCAATCCTTAATATCTAAACAATTTATATTATAATTAAAAATGAAATGTATTATTTGCTAATCCGTCAAGTGGACGGAAACTGATACTGGACGGTAAACTGACGCAATTACCCTATGTAATCTATGCATTATCAAGGACAGAAAGCACACGGGAAAGGGCTCTTTACCGTATTCTTATCTTATCTCGTACAAAACGGATCTATATTATTTATTACCGGTGCGTTATCGATTTTCAAGTTTAAAATGGTGGTTTCCGATATCATGTGTCTATTTTATAAAGATAGGCTAAGTAGGCGTTGTCCAGCTTTTCAGAGTCACATGAATCTAGCCGCAGCCACAGAATAAATAATAGTACTAGGTACAGAAGACTCACTCTCTAACAAAACGCGTCTGTTACGATCAGCACAGATACGGCCGCTAGGTGGCGACAGCGCCACGCGCGGTTTATGGCTTTCCCTAAAATTGGTGTGGAACGGATGTACTTTTAGCTACCTGTAGCAAAGCGACGAAATCGTGGAGTGAGCCACGCCTGCCGCCGCCATACAGATGTTACTCAGCCGTATTCGAACAATGAGAAATGTCAAATACTAGATATCGAAACATTGAAACGATATGGATCGGATATCGATACGTTACTTTTGACACTTGTTTGACACTGACATATCCGATCCATATCGTTTCAATATCTAGTATTTGACGTATCTCATTGTTCGAATACGGCTGACGCTCTCACTTTGAAACGTAATTCTCAAATATAACATGAAATGTGCAAGATGCAAGTGTTATTTTAAACCTATATACCTATAAGTACTTACCTAACACTTTCACTGCGTGTGCTATCAAAATCGTCTAACTCTACTCGCTCTATTTTCATACGTTAATCTTCATGCCAAGTTTCATGTAATAAGGTATTTGACTAGAATACTAGTCAAATCAGTTTCTTTTTCGAACTGTCAAAACGATTTAGCTACTATGGAATTTATATGAAACACTAGCATGTGACGTCACGATCAAATTGCCTACTCTTTATAGTTTTATACGGGTTTTAAAATATAAATTGTGTCTAAAAATAACTGCTCTCTACGTTTCTCTATTAATCTTACGGTGCTTTATTTCATGCATGGTGTAAAATAATTTATTTTTCATTTCTCATGCTCTGAAAGAGGGTCATTGTTGTTCTAAAAGGTGTGCAGAAAATGATACGTTTCTGCACTAGAGCATTTTAGGTTCCAAGTACGATTTTTTTTTTACGATAAGCAATTGAAATTTGGGTATAAATGGATTTGTTATATAATTTCAATTCTAATATTTGACTGCCCATTCCATAAATAACGATACTTTTGCCTAAATTGTATGCATTTTACTTTCCTCGTATTCGAGATGAAAAGTAGAGTGTTTAACTCGGGTGTAAGGCATCATTTCAGCCTCGGACTATTGTCGTTCTCACTGCGTTCGAGCGCCAAACTACCTCGGCAGAGATGAGTGCCTTTCATCCCCTGGTTAACAATCTACTATTAAATACCGTATTTAAGCATGTTGTTTTAAAACGAGAGCGTATTTAAATGGGTGAATCTAAAGTAAAGCACGCATCATTTCTGGCCGGGCCGACAAAGCCATACTTAGATTAGATGATTACCGATACCTTATCGTTTGTTTGTTCTGTTTGGGTAACTGTTAAAGATCTGGTTTTTAATGCAGGTGTTTTATTATAGTTACTGTTTTTCGTGGTCCTTTAGTTAGATAATATAACAATAGATTAGGACAAAAAGTACCTAGAGGCTAGCAGTATACCTGTACACATATAGGTACCTACTGATTACCTACCCAATTCCACACTTTTAGCTAACTTGTACTGGTTAGCTGGGTACGTAGCCAACATGCCAGTCGTTTACGCTCCGTAGCGAACGAAACGCCACTGTCATTGTCGCACTAATATGGAAGAGTGATAGAGAGACACAAAGCGTTTCGTTGTCTTAGCGCAAGCGATTGTCACGTTTGCTAGGCACCCTGAGGTTTCTGAAAAAACCCTGACACTCGCCAAGTTCCCCGCAATCCTGCCAAAGAACCAAAAATACTGACACGTCAGGGGAAATCCTGATGTATAGCAGAATCACAGAATAAGTAATAGTAAGTAAGCAAGTAACACTTTATTGTACGGAAGAGAGGAATACAGAACATAAATATAGTACAAGGGCGAACTTATCCCTATACCGTTACCAGTATAACTAAAAATCAAAATATCTCATAGTTTTCACATTATTTCTTTGATATTATAGAATAGTATTTAGGTAAGGATAACGATTGATCAGATTAGCTATATTAAGTTCAAAAATATGCATACGAGTAAACAACCAAGATACCGAAATTGAATACCGGTTAATTTGTATGAAAAATTCGGTCCCTGAGTATAGTACTACCGTACCTACAGAAAAGAAACTTCCTACAGAACCGAAGTTTGACACTGACAGGTTCAGAGACGAATCATGATCATGCTGTCCTTTTATAATGTATGGTATTATCCCTTTCCGCTATTTAGGGTTGTCAAAATTCAAATCATTATCTTATCTGTGGTCGTACACAGTCAAATAATTGCTCGGAGCAATGCTGAGCCGAACGGAGCCGAGAATCGGGCATTCTCGGCTCCGTTCGGCTCAGCATCAGTTTCGCCCCCCTGGCAGAATTAAGTAAGTACATAGATATATATCTCAAGTTTTAACTAGGTATTTGCGAATCCAAGATGGCGGGTTTAGCAAGAAGTCCCGTGCTAATGTGAACCCATACAACCATTTCCAGTCGCCGTTACGACGCGGTGTTGACACATCTTGTGTCGACACCATCTGTTTCGGTCACAATTCCAGTCGCAGAGTCGTCGCCGTGTCGACACAGTTACCAGAAATGGGGAAGGGTCGACACATGACACAAAGTGACATAAAGTGTGGTCGCCGTGTGCACACATTGTTTCGGGTTTGCGACTACTTTATGCCAAAATCATTCGTTCATTCGTTCATTTTGTTCCTGTCAAATGGAAACTGTCAGATGGAAAAATACTTAAATAAAAATAAGTGACATTAATACGCCATCTCTTAAACGGATTACAAGACGTAATTATATATTGTTTGCATTTATATTACAATATGACTTAAATTATTATGGGGAATTAAACTGCTCGAGTGATTTGATAAACTAAGTGTAATATAATCAACGCGCCACCCCATTGTTTTAGTTTAGCCGGAAATGAAATTGTTTACTTCTCAGTGCCTGTGTTCATAACTATATTATTTGAAGCATTTTTAGTACTTCGATGCGTATACTATACTTAAATAACAGAAATAACGCTTTACATACTACGAAACTTGTTAATTATGATGTATAAATATGGTTCAAGGCTGAGAAATATTGCAGTCACAAATGTTTCGACTTTGTGTCGACTCTGTGTTGACACATGACACGCGCTGTCAAAAGTAATAACAAAGTTACTGGTATGTTACTGGATTTGCAAAATGGCTCCTTGTGTTGATTTGTTTTCAGATATTCTCAAAGTGTAAAAATGCCGTGGTCAGAGATGGGCATTAATCGATTAACTGTTTATTCGACTAATTAATGGAATAAAAAAAGTTAATTCTCAAATTTTAATCGCGATTAGTTTAGTCGACCTAACATAGATTGAAATTGAATTAATCTGAATATTAATCGAATAAATTATCGATTAAATCTCGATTGAAAGTTGACAGGGGGCCATTTTTGTACGTAAAAATAATAGAAATGTCTTGCATGCAGATGGTAGCAAAACACTTTGTCATAAAAGTCGAGATGGGTGTCGATATATAGGTTTTAGGGAGTGCCGATTTCGAAAATAATGACCATTTTGGAATCCGAAATGGCGGCCATGCACTGTGTCATAAAAGTCGTCATGGATGTCGTTTTATACGTTTTAGGGGGCCCCAATTTTGAAAAAGATGACCATTTTGGAATCCAAAATGGCGGCCATGCACTATGCCATAAAAGTCGTCATGGGTGTCGTTTTATAGGTTTTAGGGGGCGCAGATTTCGAAAATGATAACCATTTTGTATTCCAAAATGGCGGCCATGCACTATGTCATAAAAGTCGTCATGGGTGTCGTTTTATAGGTTTTAGGGGGCGCAGATTTCGAAAATGATGACCATTTTGGATTCCAAGATGGCGGCCATGCACTATGTCATAAAAGTCGTCATGTATGTCGTTTTATAGGTTTTAGGGGGCCCCGCTTTCGAAAATGATGACCATTTTGGAATCCAAAATGGCGGCCATGCACTGTCATAAAAGTCGTCATGGGTGTCGTTTTATAGGTTTTGGGGGGCGCAGATTTCGAAAATGATGACTATTTTGGATTCCACTTTTATGACAAAATACGTAGCCGCCATCTTGGATTATAAAATGATCATCGTTTTCGAATTCTGCACTCCCTAAAACCTATAAATCGACATCCGTGACGACGCAAGTTATCTTTATTTTCAGATCTAACAAATTGCTACAGAATACAAAGGACAAAAAAGAAGCGAGGAGGTAATGAAACATGCAAAAATACAGATGATTCCTCGACGCAATTGGGTGATTCTTAAATTGTGTCCAGATTTTTATTGGCATAAAAGTTTATATTTTTCACATATTACTAAATCTATGGCAAAAGTTATAATATTGCAATGGATTCCATCGCATGTAGGTATAAGTGGCAATGAGACAGCTGATGCATTAGCAAAACAGGCATGCAGCGATGGCATTGAATTTCACTTGAAACATTATATGGGGGCAATAATGACTGTTTATATTTAGTCAAATTAAAGTGTCGCGAATTGTGGAAGGAATATTTCGACGAGAGATCTAGGGACAAAGGTATTTGGTATAAGACAATACAGCCACAACCCTTTAATTCTCCTTGGATTGATAATAGTGTGTTGTGTAGGCAGGATCTAGTTTTATTATTGAGATTGCGCTCTGGACACATTCCATTGAATAAGTTCGCCTACCTCATGCGTAAAGTGAATTCGGAATTATGCACCTTATGTAATCGCGTCGAGGATGTGTATCATATTTTAATGGAGTGTGTCCGAAATGAGCGACTTAGAAGACAGATATTTCATGACAATGACAGTTCCATTGGGTTATGTAATACCTACCTTTCGAACCCCATGTCTGAGGTTGTTGAAAAGGTACTAAATATTGTTAAGTGCGGTCTGAGGGACAGAAATGTGTGATGTAATTAAACTAGATGTAGCTATTTACTTTCTTTTAACTTTGTTAATTAAGTCTGTTTTTTATGGGGTGACATATTCGTTCAATCGAAAAAGCCCCTTAATAAAGGAAAAAAAAAAAAGTTCCGTGACATTTCGACCTTGTAATTTTTTAAGTAAATGTTTTTGTTTATCTATGAGGATCTCACTAGAATAGTATAATCAAGGTATGTTTATATTTGATGAATGAAATAGTAACGCAAAAAAAAAATATATTTGTGTCTTATATTCCTGCCGAAGACTTTTATTTTACCTTTTCCTTCTACACAAGTTTGGCCAAGTAATAAGAATTTAGGGCACTCAATTTTATTTTCACTTCTACAACAGTAAAGCTACGAGGCCATGTTTTGGTATCGTTTTCGTATAAATTCGCAGTACCAAATTTAGTTAAGGTATCACATTGACACCATTCCGAAGTAAAAACATATAAACTTATTAAAATACTTTCTTTTAAACTCCTCTTCACGCTTAAACTGCTGAACAGTTTTAATTTAAATTTGGTACACATATATTTTGAGTCCCGAGACAGGATATAATAAGTTATCTCAAAAATCACCCTTTAAAGGTGTGAAATGAGGTGTAGGGGGGAATTCAGAATTGACTTCTTGAAGTTAATACTGTTTAAGTTTAGGTTTGAAGTCATGTTTTTTCATCATTTTTAACTAAATCAAAGATGTAGACCGTCCCAAATTTCATATAAATCGGTTCAGCGGTTATTGATTTCCCGTTTTTTTTTTTTTTTCCCCGCCACTTTTCCCCGCCACTTTTCACACCTTCAAAAGATGATTTTGGTTATAAGATCTATCCTATGTCCTGTTCCGGGACGCAAACTATTTCTATACCAAATTTCAACGAAATCGGTTCAGCGGTTAAGCGTCAAGAAGAGTTTCAAAAAAACCGGCCAAGTGCGAGTCGGACTCGCGTATTAAGGGTTCCGTACATTAAGTCCGACTCGCGCTTAACTGCACATTTCTAATAGGTTTTCCTGTCATCTATAGGTAAAGAACTATTTTGTGTATTCAGACGGACATACATACAGACGCACGAGTGATCCTATAAGGGTTCCGTTTTTTCCTTTTGAGGTACGGAACCCTAAAAAGATTTATTTTTATTTTGTGGAATGGTGTCAATGTGATATCTTAAATGGATTCAGCACCCCAGATTTATACGAAAACGATACCAAACACGGCCTAGCACCTTCACTGATATAGATATATCAAGATAAAATTGAGAGCCCTAAATAAACTTTCAAGAGCGGATATCTCAAAAACTATTCAACATATCGAAAAAATTGACGGAATAAACTTGTAACAAATTAAATTACCTTTCATTTTGTATAAGTGGCCATGTCGCTGAGATGCATAGTTTCCGAGATATAATCGAAAAACGGGAAAATGGGACCTTCAAAGCCCCCTCTCTCCCCCCCGCTCAAGGGCTACGGCCGGGGACTTTTGATATGTTCACCTCCTAACTTGTCAAACCGAGTTACGGAGTCAAAAATTGTGTTCCGAGCATTTCCCTCTACAACTTTTGGAGCATTCGTTGCCTGACCTAAGTAGCTTATTATTGAATTTCTTTAAAAACTTTTCTGTAAAAGGTTGACGGGTGTTGGGTGTTTATATGGTTTCGGTCGATTATTATCATTTGCATTGCCCATGATGACTTACTAGAATTACGAGCACACGAGACACTAATAGTAGTTTGACAAACCTTGGTTTTCAAGAGGTATTTTATATTGACATTTGCTGTCACAAATTTGCTGTCAGATTTAGTCGCAAACCGCACGCAAAGTGCACACAAATGTGTCGACACCTTGTTACGGAAAAGTGTAGACACGGCGACGACACTTTGTTTCGAAACAATTCTAGACACATTGTGTGGACTCTGTTACGACACATCTGACATTTAGTTACCACTTTGTGATTCTGCGACTGGAATGGTTATATGGGAAACCTCAACGTCTGAAAGGATGTTACTGTTTGAACGCCCGGCCGTAGAACCTAAAGGTAAATAGGCCGAGGAAAAGTGTAAATAAACCGTCTTAGGTTTATGGGAACCAACTTGTATACTTACTTTTGGAATTTGCACTAACTAAGCGTCTACTAAAGTAAGGACGCAAAGCACAAAGAATTTCGTACATGGACCCGCCTGTTCCTATCTCCATCGCACGCGCATACTTTGCTGTCCCACTCGCAGAGTATCATTGAGCCGGCATCATGGGCAATAGAAATAGGAACAGGTGGGTGCAATGTACGGAATTCTTCGTCGTTAGCGTCCTTGCATTAGAGTCAGTATAGCCAAGTTAACTCTACACGAACTTTGAATCTTTCATACATTTTTCCCGCACTTTTGCGCATTTTTTGTGATACGGCAATATTCTTAAGATTTTCTCTTTAAGTACTGAAATTTAAGGCAACCTTAAAATTCTTAAAAGTGTAGTTAGGTACCTATCGGCATCAGTTATGCGGTGTCCGAAATGTCCGGATGCGGCGCCAATGTACAGTGTGATAATCGCATTAGACTCATTAGAGCCTCGTTTTTAGTCAAATGTACCTAAGTCTATTTATAATATAATTATTCCGGTTGTAGGTTTCTTAATAATCCTATGGTTTTCAAAGTACCTATGAATTTTCTTAAATTGAACATTTCCATACTAATTCTTTCGCCCAAATCTGTTAAAATACCGTTAATTCAAAATGAACTCTACGGCAAGCTAATAAAGTCAAAAATCGCTCGTATCAATCATTACAAGTACGGAGTTTTCCCGCGCTTTTTCAAGAGTTCATTGCCGGTCATGGAACAGGTATTTGGATTTAGCGCAATCCAATTTGAATCTTATTACAATGATTTTATAGTTGACATTTAATTGCGCTATCTTTTTCTCACGATCAGCATTCTGAATTCGAAAAGTACGAGTCCTTTGAGTTTTTTTAATTTTAAGAAGTGTTTTAGTTTTTGTCAAAAAATTTAAATATTTCTTAATTACTTCTTATTTACAAAAAATAAAATCCTCAATGCTTTCTCTCTATCGCTACACATCTATACACTGAAGTTAACAATATACCTAGTTTTTGTAATCATGAGCGTAGCGAGTGATCCTAATTAAGAAACCTGAGTATAGCGAGACTCAAGACTCAAATCAAAAGGCACAAAGGTGCAAATACATCTATCTATATGACTATGTAAGTTTATATAGACTTGTAGAGTCAGATTTGCGATATGATGATGATAGAGTTATATTTTGACCGCTGATTCTCATTTTTCAATTTAAAAATATTAAATTATCAACATGTAGTATGGTGGTATGGTAGTGGTGGGTACTTAATGTAAACTTGAATATGGTATTTAATCATGTCGAGCGATCTTTACGGATGCGACCATAAGTGTAGTTTACACCCAAATACCCAAAAACCATGAATCGCCAGTCAACCAATACATTTCACTTTAATTTCTACATTTAGTATCATTTTACATCAACACAACCAGAACGGGGCGTGTAAAGAAACGTCTTAAACGCCTTTATTTTAGTGGCTTAAATGACTCACATCCAGGCTATAATTGTTTAAAAAAAAACTTATTTCAGCACTGGCGGTTAAGGCGTTTTTAAAATTGAACTCGCGTGTTGAGCCTACGCCCACATACCTGTACCATAGCCATAAAGGTTGATTTTTTCCAATGAGGTTTCCTACGACTCTTCCCAGAAGTTGGAATAATGGAATGCGGCGCGACAAAGCCAACCTGTTCCGAAATTAAAAAAAATGGTCGTTGAAAAAAAGCGGGCTCAGCTGATTCGGCTTTGAGGCGCCCCTGTACCACGAAACGCTGGGACAGCGGTCTTATCGCAAAACTGTCGTTTTTCGATTTAATTTAAGGCTCAATAATTCAATTTTCTTAAGTTATTTCTGCTCTAGATTATTTCATTATCAATAGAAATTACTATAAACAGTTTATTAAAGTTTTTTTTGGTATTTTTCATTCATAAATCAACGCAAACATCTCGCAACGAAAAATGTACACTAAATGGATTTTAGGCGTTATTACTATGAATAGTGGTAATTACACAGTGAATTCTTGTAATTGACTAAGTTATAATAGTTTTAAAATGAAAGATACGACTTTATGTTTCATAATAAAGGCACCGGTCCAACTTGTTTTGCTGTCACAGCTGATTCCCGCCAAAAATATGGCGTCAGCCCGCCGGCGTCTGAAATACAATAAACCACTCTTTTATAATTGCTTTTGTTAGAAAATACATATCTCGTTAAATATCGTGTTTTGGTGTTAACAATGGACATTTAGGTCTCATTTTAGCGTTTCTCACGTAGCGGACGTCGATCAGCTGTTTTGGCGGGAGTCGCCATCTTGGATTCCGTTCAGACTGGTTTGTTGCCAGGCGATACGTAATATGTTTACTTATGAATTGGGGGGCTATTATCGAAGCGGCCGGAAAACAATATTGCACCTAAAATGAAGAGTCACATGAAGCCGCTCCCATACCGTAGAAGTTGCGCTTTTATTTTAAAACAAAACAACATGCTTTAATTATATGTAACTTGGCTTTAACAATTACTTATTTAAGAAAATAGAGATTTCTTTGTATGTACACACACACACACACAACACAAGCCTTCATGAGCTTACCTTGAGGCTTAGTCAATTCGTGTAAAAATGTCCTATAATATCTATTTATTTATTTATGTACAATATTACAATTCTAGCAATGAAAGTACCAGCCGCCGCCACACAAAAAAAATAAAAATATGCTCGCATTTTACAACGACAACCGATAATGTAAGTTTTTTATAATGTGTTTAGGGTATATGTATTTTTTACTGTTTGTTATGTGTTTTTGTATTTTACTTTTATATTCATATTATAAATGACCTACCTAGACTAAGAAGAAAAATGAATAAATGTGTATGTAAGTTTTTTTTTAATTAAGTACCTGTTTATTTTCAGACAAGTACAGTCCATAGTTGTTAGTAGATATTAACTTACAGGTATTAACTTTACTTACCTACATTAATTATATGTCAGGTAGAGCAAGTAGACGTTTTGTATGTAAAACTTCTACTCGCTCGAATTTCTTTGTATTATAATTTCTAGCAACGAAAACCAGTACCAGACATTATATATAGAGTTAGACCAAGCTAAATTGGCAGCGATTTTAATATCCCAGACTGTGAAAAGGGTTATTTTAAACGTCAAACTTCTATTAAATTATAATTTTATGACATTTAAATAACACTTGCACAGTATTGGCTATCAAAATCGCTGCCATTAGCTTGGTCTAACTCTATGATGTTATGAAAATGTTCATATAGGCTTGAATAGCCATAAGCGGAAATGCATTGGCCGTCTCAACCGCTCTTGACACAGCGTTGCAACAATCATCCGTCAGGCATGTAGTGGCTATTGATGAACTTCAATTGTATGGGAGCGGCGTTTTGCCAGCGAGTTCGTGTGACTCCTAAGCTGAAGTACCGTGTAGCGTAAAATGTATTAACTCTACTTCTTACCAATTTTTCTACAAATTTTGTACATTAGTGAAATCTAAACTGTGGACTCTTGGTGGACTCCTTTTAAAACACCACTAAAATAATTTAATACAATTGCACAATGCACTGTCCCTTTTAACGGTTATAACTGTTAAAACAAATTACTTTTCAGAAGCTTACTTGAGAAAGCCTTTGTCCCAAGCAACATTTAACTGGTCATAAGTGGACCTTATTTCTTAGCAATAAGGTTTAAGATGTCTCATTAACGGCATGGTCGACTACCGTAGCAGGTAATCCGCACTAATAACACAAATCCCTATTTTCGTTGGTCTGTCACGCTTGAAATGCGCTGGTGAAGTGACCACCCGGTATGGTTTAGTGTCACAAGGTCGATGTTTTTCCTATAATTATGGTCGTAATGAGGTCGTAACAATGTAGGTAAGCACGTTGCTATATTCTCATCCTAAGAACCTGAGTTATATACCCACCTCGATACTTCGTTTTTTAGCATTAACTTGTGGTTGCAAATCGTGCACTTTTTGCGGTAAAAATTGAAGTAAATTTTACAATTTACTTACGTATTGACCATGCTACATTAGATAATTCCATTATTATTAACAATTAAATAGCCTGATAGAAACTGCACGCTACCTTCTGTGGAGTTCTTTCTAATGCTAAAAAAAAAACGAAGTATAAAACACGCAAAAGATCCAGATAAAAGAACCACGAAAAAGATAGTCCGGATAAGCTAGAGTTAGACCAAGACAAGTCTGCAGCAATTTTGGTAGCCCACGCAGTGCAAGTGTTATTTTACGTCATAATTTCATAGAACTTTGACGCTTATAACACTTCCACTGTGTGGGCTATCAAAATCGCTGCAGACTTTTCTTGGCCTATCTCTAACTTACTTACAAGTTCTTGAATAGAACAAAGTGAGGGAAGTGTCATTAGACTCATTAGTAAACGGCATATTTTCATAGAAATTTGACATGGCGACACTTTGTCATTCATGCAAATGCCAATGACTCAGGAAAAAATATCTGTGACACAGATAAATTCGAATCCAGGCAGTGTCACTATCGACAGTAGATGAAAAAAATATCGATCGATAATACCGAGCGCTCAGCTAATAGGCCCCTCCGAGATTTAACATGGAGGTCATGTGCACTCATGACGTAACCGTGAGAAGGACGTAGGTATATCGCCGTCCTGCTTTATAACCTCCAAAATTCGCCGGTACACGTGTTTTAAAACATTTTCATTCACTAATAAATACAAAAATGTACAGTCACCTGGAATAATATTATACACAACGAAGGCTGCTAAAATATCTGCCACAATCTTATGGGGCTATTCATAAATTACGTCATTTCAAATTAGGGGGGGGGGGTCTGGACATCGGATGACGGTAGCATGAAGTAGGAGGAAATAGGGTCATTTGAAGCATGATTTTGGGATGATTATAGGGGGGGGGGGGGTCAAAAATTGTCAAAAATCGATGACGTAATTTATGGACAGCCCCTATGTGTAGGGCCATAAGAGCATGTCACATATTTTGCGGCCTTCGAAGAGTAACATTATTATTGGAGGTGTACTGTACATAGTTAAAATACAGTTATTTAAACAAGCAAAATGTTTATAAGTGTCATTTTGCATGGGATTTTGAGTTTCCAAAACGTCCCGCTTGGTGCGCTGTTCAAAATCGCACACAAAATTAGACAACGCAAACGCGAACGCACGAACGTTGGTCTAACCTAACTCTACTCTAGTAAAGTAAGCATTATTTTAGTCGCTTAACTTCAAACTCGGGTAAATTCATCTGTCATTATCATAGTCTAATAAAACATGGTCTTCCATTCCCAGAGTGACACGGGCCTACGTCACAACAACATGGCCGCTATATATAGCGCTATCGCATATTATCATATAGCGCTGTCGCATGATGACGTAGGCCCGTGTCAGTTAGGTGACCTAGAAAAGACGGGAATGGAGTACCAGGCGGAGTATATTATTATACCATGGTTTTAAGTATCCTCTTACACTTGCACAGGTATACCTACATTTATTTTATTTTTTATAATAAATAAATAAATATTTGGGGACAATCTTACACAGATCGACCTAGCCCCAAACCAAGCAAAGCTTGTACTATAGATAATAGGCGATGGTATAGACATAATATATACGTATATAAAGGTAAACACATACTTAATAAACATATAAAACTCTCATGACTCAGGAACAAATATCTGTGTTCATCACACAAATAATTGCCCTTACCGGGATTCGAAAACGGGACAATCGGTTTCATAGGCAGGGTCTCTATCTTCTAGGCGAGACCGCGCGGTCTTCTAACTTCTAAGAGTAGGAGTAGGTAGTAAGCAAAAGAAAAATGCTTATTTCAGTTAGGTTACCAACTCCAAAATTCGCACATTCCTCATATTTTTTGCAAAAAGGCCACACAACTCACACCCAAATCACGCGTCGGGAAAAAAAGTAACAAAGGAAATTGTCTATGGCCAAAACGATCGATATATGACCGCAATACATTTGATATTTCAGAATGGGTCGGTCATCGAGATGTTTAGAGATCCGTATTGACTTCAGTATTGAGTAGTAAAGTACTTACTTTTGAAAAAGTTTTTGTTATAAAGATATTTTCGACTCTCGTCTCGAGTGATCTCGGCTGAGTAGCAAATTTTACCGCGGACCAGACAGTAATCTAAGCCTTCTAAGGTAATTTATTTATAGTCTGGCAAGCAGCGTTGTAGTAAAATTACCAATAAATAATCATAATCATAATCATAATCATTTATTGCATCCATGGTTTACAAAGGTGTTAAAAAAATATATTGGGTACAGCATGGACCCTACAAGGGCGTGGCAACATATTATACGTAGTACTTAGGGTACATACTTTATATTCTATTGGGTAATTAAACTAACTAATTAAATTAAAATTAAATGATCTTATCTATTTAATTGTCCATAAACTCTTGCAGAGTGTATGGGCATTCGGTTAAAAGGTAAGTCTTCAGCTTATTTACAAAGCTATAATATTTATTTTCATTTTTTATACACTGGGGGATGTGGTTATATATTCGAATGGACATCGAGTAAGGACCTTTGTTGAAGAAATGTAGGTTGGCGGGAACTGCTTGTACAAGTTTATTGCGGATACGTAAGTTATGTAGTTGTGGTTTGGGATTTTGGGGTTTTACAAATAAGTTTTCGTGTTTTCGGACAAATTTGCAGGTTTCCATGATGTATAAGGATGTAAGGGTGAGAATATTTAATTTCGTAAAATGTGGTTTGCAACTTTCTTCATTACTTATCTTGGTTAGAACTCGTATGCATCTTTTTTGTAGTAAAAATAGGTCTTTAGCATTTACACTATTGCCCCATAAAATGATACCATATTGCAGCCATGACTGGGCAAAAGCATGATAAGCACATACAGCAGTTTTTAAGTTGGTATTTATTAATATTTGTTTGAGAGCATAAGCAAATCTGGATAATTTGACGGATATTTTATCAACGTGGGCTTTCCAGTTAAAGTTTTCGTCGATTGTCAGGCCAAGTAGTGGGCAAGTGTTGGTAAGTTCTAGATTTTGTGATAGGTATGAATAATTTATTTGTAAAGCCAATCTTTGGTAGGGTCTAAATTGAATTAAGTTCGTTTTCTGCAGATTTATAATTAGATTATGTTCTTCAAGCCAAGGTAAAATTGTATTAAATATTGTGTTTAAGGTGTTCGTAACTTCAGTGGTGTTCGCGCTGGGAAATATGATAGAAATATCATCGGCATAGAGTAGGGATTTGATATTAGTATTAAGTAATTTTGGCAAGTCATTAATATAGAGTATAAAAAAAATGCAGCCCAACACGCTACCTTGTGGGATAGAACAAGTTGTATTTATTGTGGAAGACCGAACTTTAGATAATGTTTTAGTATTGTCATTGTAGTATTCTATTTCGACTATTTGCTGGCGGTTCATTAGGTAAGAGGTAAACCATTTATGCGCAGTACCACGAATACCAATTCCGTATAGTTTATTTAGGAGTATGTCATGTCGAACTCGATCGTACGCTTTGCTCATGTCTAGGAGCAACCCGAACGCGTATTTCTTATTATCTATTAATTTTAACGCTTCTTGAACAAATTTATATACTGTTAGTGTGGTAGATAGCTAGCTAGCTACTTGTGCCGCTGATGATGATGAGGTCGAGAGTTTCTACCGCATCTTAGAAATTGCTATGAATGAGACACCTAATAGAGAACTACTTTTGGTATCAGGTGATTTCAACGCAAAAATAGGATCAACTTCAGCAGATGATGAACTGCGGGAGGTCGTGGGAAGATATGGCCTTGGGCAACGAAATGAGCGTGGCGTAAGACTTATACAGTTTGCTGCGGATAATGGTCTTACCATAACAAACAGCATGTTCAAACATCATCACAGGCGACTTTACACGTGGGTTTCACCGGATGGGAATTACCGGAATCAAATAGACTATATATTGATCAGATCCAGATGGAAGTCTTCAATTAAAAACACCGTAACTCGGCCGGGAGCGGATTGTGGCACAGACCACCAGTTGCTAGTGACAGAAGTAAAACTTAAACTAAAAACCGCGAGAACCACTACGAAACGCCCTCGAATAAGGGTCGATGACCGCGAAAAATTCTCTAAAAGGATAGAAGAACTGAGATGCAACTGGGCTGAGCTGAATTTTGATCAATATACAGTAGAAGAAACCTGGTCTCAAGCCAAATCGATTATAATAGATTCTGCGAAATCTGCAGAACGACCGAAAGATGCGACACAAAAACGCCAACGCTGGATGACGAATGAGACTCTCGCTATAATTGAAGAAAGACGTGTTTTAAAAGCTATTGGGGCTAGTACCACACAGCAGAATAATCTAAGCTCCCGCATTCAAGCTGCGTGCCGTCGTGATAAAAATATGTTTCTTCAAAATATATGCACAGAAATACAGAGACATGGCGAGAAGCACGAAACCAAAGACCTTCACAAGAAGATCCGTGAAATTACTAAAAAGTTTAGCTCTAAAACATGGACTATCGAAAACGCAGAAGGAAGGGTCGTTACAGAGCTGGAAAATATTCTGGAGGTCTGGAAGGATTACTGCCAGTCGCTCTTTTCTGACCCCAACTCGCACAACTATGTCTCTACCAATCCAGAAGAGCAAGACCTGGAACCTCATATAATAAGGGAGGAAGTTAAAGCTGCAATCAACCATCTAAAGGAAGGGAAGGCAGTTGGAAACGACTGTATTCCAATTGAAACAATCAAGTGCTGCGGAGATTTTGGCGTAGACATATTTCACACTATATGTAACAAGATCTGGAGGGGCGGGCTGTGGCCAAAGGAATGGACACACTCTGTGTTTATACCATTACATAAAAAAGGGTCTACGACAAAATGCAGTAACTATCGTCTTATAGCACTCATACCCCATGCTAGCAAAATTTTACTCCAAATAGTGAACGAAAGGTTGAAGGCTTATATTCAGAAGGAAATAGCACCAGAACAGGCCGGGTTCGTTAAGGGCAAAGGTACACGAGAACAGATCCTAATCGTGAGACAGATAATAGAGAAAGCAAAGGAATTTAACAGACCGACTTTTATATGCTTTGTTGATTTCCAAAAGGCATTTGATTCTGTTAGATGGCCACAATTGTGGAAGACCCTCATGGAAATGGGAGTACCGAAGCACTTGGTGCATATCCTCAGGTCCCTTTACGAGTATGGCTCTGCTTCAGTCAGAGTGGATAATGTCACTTCCCAACCTCTACATCCTTCGGCAGGAGTTAGGCAAGGTTGCATTTTGTCGCCTCTTCTGTTCAATATTTACACGGAACACATTATGAGAATAGCTCTGGAAGAGTGGACAGACGGTATTCCTATTGGCGGCAAAAACATTTCAAATCTCCGATACGCCGATGATACTACATTAATAGCAACGAGTAAAGAGAACATTGCGGAACTATTAAACCGTGTTGAACGCACCAGCCTCCAGTTTGGCCTTAAAATAAACCGGCAAAAAACAAAAATGATGATTGTCGATCGAAATCAAAACAATGCTCCAGATATAACCGAGATTGCAAATTGTGAAGTCGTACAGTCTTACATTTACTTAGGATCACTTGTAACTAATTCTGGAGGCTCTGCGGATGAAATTAAAAGACGAATTGCTATTACAAGATCTGCCATGGAGAAGTTGAAGAGGATATGGCAGGACAGAAATATCACCAAAGCCACCAAAGTCCAATTAGTGCGGTCTCTCGTATTCCCTATATTACTGTATGGTGCTGAGACTTGGACAGTGAAGGAGCGAGAGAGACAAAGAATCGACGCACTCGAAATGTGGTGTTGGAGACGAATGCTGCGAGTATCTTGGACACAACACCGTACAAACGTCTCCATACTTGAAGAACTTAAGGTGAAAGAGAGGCTCTCAGCTACGGTCAGAGCGCGTATCCTCAGATACTTCGGACATGTGACGCGACGTGGAGAGCAGGCCATGGAGAGACTTGTTGTCCAGGGACGGGTCAATGGCTGTAGGTCAAGAGGACGTTCCCCAATGCGTTGGACGGATCAGATAAAAGCCCTTACCAACACCCCACTTAACACATGTGCCAGAGAAGCATCTGCCAGGGAGAACTGGCGTAGAATCGTTCGTCGTTCAACGTGACCACGACTGCTCTGTCAAGAGTAATTCGACGGAGAAGAAGAGAGTGTGGTAGATCTTTGTTTCCTAAATCCGTATTGTCGGTCATCAAACACATTAAATTTGTTGCAAAAGGATGTAAGTCGGTTAGTCATAATGGATTCAAAGATCTTCGAAAAGGTATTGAGCAAAGCAATGGGTCGATAATTTTGGGTGTCTGAAAGGTCTCCCTTTTTAAATATCGGTTTTATTAGTGAGATTTTAAGGCTTTCTGGGAATATTCCTGAGGAAAAGGACTGGTTTATTAGGTCCGTGAGAGGATTTGTCAACTCAGTGGCACATAATTTGACAAGTGAGGGAGGAATTTCATCAATTCCATGACTAGTTTTATTCTTCAACTGTTTAATACATTTAAGCATCTCGCAGGGATCTACAGGCGACAAGAAAAATGTGTTGCTGGTTGGGTTAATGACAGGGCGGCCGCGCGGTATACTATTACTAGTGGTTGATCCTACGGAGGCAAAAAAGGTGTTGAAAGTATTTGTTACTAGTTGTGGATCGTTTGTAATACTACCATTTATGTTTAGGCTCATATTTTCGGTTTTTTTTGTCTTGGTTTTATTTGTTTGTTCATTCACGATTTGCCACACTGTTTTTATTTTGTTTTTAGATATGTTTATTTTATTAATGTTGTTAATTTTTTTGGAGATATATACAGATTGTTTAAGAATTTTATCATATGTTTTAGAATGTTTTTTTAAAACAGGGTCGTTAGTTTGAGCCATTAATATTTTTAGGTGGCGTTTGTGTTCAGATGAAATTTTTATTCCGCGAGTTAACCATTGTCTTTTTGGTTTGGGTTTCGGTTTAAACTGTATTTTTGGAATGCATCGATCAAGTATGTTTTTAACTTCAGTATGGAATCGGTCAAAATTTTCATTTATCGTGTTTTGAAGGTTAATCATAGATGTAAAGTCTGTATTTTGTAATTCGGTTTTGAAATGATATATGTTTCTTTGGTTATAAATACGGGTCATATAAGAGTATTGACTTCGTCCGCATTTTGTCTTATCTGTTATATTTTGTGAGGTCACTAAAACTCCTCTATGGTCCGAAAGGCCAAGTTCAACGACGTCAACACCTATATTATTGACATCAAAGTTCGTGAATAGAATATCTATACATGTCTTTGAATTCTGTGATATTCTAGTCGGTTCTTTTACGTGTTGATGAAAGTTTGCGTTTCTGAAAAGGTTTAACAAGTTTTGAGATAGAATTGTTGTTTTTAATACATCGACATTTAAGTCTCCACCAATAATCACGTTTTTTTTACTGTACTTTATGTTTACGATTTGAAGGAGCTTATCTAATTGTTCAAAAAATAAGTCAGGTCTTCGTGAGTTATTTGGCCAATAGATTACTATCAATATTAAATTTGGTTTACGAATCTTGATTGCACAAGTTTCAAAAATACATTCTATGGATAATTTATTTATATCTGTCAGCTCTAA
Organism: Cydia splendana; assembly: GCF_910591565.1. Taxonomy (NCBI): domain Eukaryota; kingdom Metazoa; phylum Arthropoda; class Insecta; order Lepidoptera; family Tortricidae; genus Cydia; species Cydia splendana. The sequence goes on from NC_085983.1 coordinate 10,059,039, forward strand.
GTATTCTATTGTATCTTTTAGGAATATACAAACTCCACCTCCTTCGTGGTTTGTCCTACAGTAATAACTCGCTAAATTGTATCCTTCTAGTTTTAACAAATCAAATTTAGACATTGAAATCCACGTTTCAGAAATACAAAGGGCTTCGATATACGGCTTATCATCTATAAGTGACTCAATTTGGTAAATTTTATTTCTAATACTACACATGTTTTGGTACAATATTGTTGATTGGGTCCGTTTAGGGACGAAAAGTTTTGACAGATGACGCTGGTGTCGGCGGATGGTTTCTTGATGACTTCTGTTGTGGTTCATCTCCGGTGAGGCGCCTAGGTAACGTTTCTGAGTTTAAGGTCGTTGCGGGTATAGTCTTGTTTCTATCTTCGTTATCGGGGTATACTTCTAGGAGGGGCATCTCTTTCCCATTTACAAATAACTTGTTATTGCGTATCACTGCGCTTTGTCCGGTTTCTCTAACCTCTCGTAGTTTCTCTCTGAGTAATTTTCTGGTTCGAAGGCTGTCACGATCAAGAAACTCTGACACAAAGACTCCTGTGTATTTACAGTATGAGGCGTTTTCTATAATATACTTCGTCATCCTCTTGCTTAGGAGTTCTATTACAATAGGGCGCTTGAAACCTCTACGCCCCATTCGCCAGATCTCCTCGATTTGCCCTGTTAGATCGATGTTATAGATGTCATAGAATAGACGAAGTACTTTATTTATCAGTACGGGTTCGGATTCACGGTCATATTCATTTAAACCATAGAGCACCAGCCTCCTCGTGTATTCAGCATGACTTGGTCCAGTGAAATTATGATTTGAGCTATCTCTTACATAGTTATTGTTGTTGTGTTGTTCGATTTTATTCGAAGGCACTATTCGGTCCGAGCCTGAGGATTTTAATTTAGTTTCTAATAATTGAGTTTGATATTTTAAGGCCGCCATTTCATGTTCAAGAGTTAAGATTTTCCTGTTTGTTTCGTCAATACGTTGGAAATTTGAGTTTGATGATCTTAAAATGTTATCTGTTTGTATATTTTTAGCATCGACTGTTAGCTTTATGTTATTTAATTCCGTTTTTAATGTAGCATATTTTTGAAAGAGGTCAGATATATTTGTTTCTATTTTATCAGCTAGGTTGGTAAAGCGTTGCTCTTGTTGTTCAAGCTGGAGGGTCATTTGAGATCTGAAGCTTCTTAATTCGGTAAGTATGATATCAGACAATACTTCATTGTTCTTTTTTAGACTTAGATCCGGGTCTTTACGGGAGATTATTAACAAACTGTCGTCAAGGCTGTGTAATGTGTGACCTTTATTCCGTATTGTTACATTGGAGTCATCTGAGTCTGTGTCTGGAAGTTGCTGCCAATCGTCCATTGACACGTAATTTTGTAATGTGTTTTTAATTGGCGCGCTTGTATTACCTGTTTTTGGAGCATTGCATCGACATAAATTGCAGGTCCAATTTGATTTTCTTTCAATTGACATTAAATCAAATAATCCATGATATACATTGGCACAGGGAAGGTCGTAAGTACGCGCACAGGCACAGCATGTGAGACGATCCCGTTTCGGTAGTGTCTTGTGGCATTTGGTGCATACATCCGCTGTGCTGCACGTTGCTACGTCGGTATGCAGGTCTGGAGGTTTCGTGGAGTCATCTTTCGGCATGGTGACAGGAAAATTAAAAAAATTTCACTCGCGCATTTAGCACACTCACTGTTTGCGGTTTATTGCGTTGATAAAAACGCTAGAGTATACTTCCCCGATGTTTTATTATTATTTTTGGTGATGTTGTAAACACTATTTGGCAATTTTATAATTAAATTATCTTAGCGTGTTTATTTATAAAAAGGAATTTACTATTTTACAAACAAATTATTGCAGTTGCAACATTGTCTTATTTTTTTTGGTCTTGAATTACGATTTTCAGTTTACATATATAACGAGACGAAATTCAATGAAAGTGAGTAGGTATCTGAAATACAGATACAAATGAAAGTGAGTAGGTATCTGAAATACAGATACAAAAAAGGAGAATGTTACTTTTCTGTGATGCCTACCTATAAAAATAAAGTTTAGCGTTAAGGGAGTTAAAAGTCAACTCGCCCTTAACCGGGACAAAAAGTCAAATCGTTTGATCAACAGGTAGGCCGGTCATTCAACAGATCTTTTAATTCTTGAAGCATTGTCAAACACTAATGGGCTTTTTTAGAAAAGCACAATTGAGGTTACTGTGAGAAGTTGCTCAAAATGCCCAACTCTGAAGGTTGGGATTGGATGGTTTTATAGAGTTATTATATATCGCTTTTATACTTTACCATAGAAGATTTCCGGTAAATCTTCAAAATGGCGGGATACGTCTCGAGAATATTTTTTGTTTTTGCTCATTAATATTGTTCAGAGTGTGTAGTGTATTGTGCATATTGATGCAGTGAACTAACCGTGGAAGCAGAGTTGGGCAAAAATGAACTTGAATAAGAATAAGAATAAAAACAGAAATTTTATTCTTATTCAAATCGATTTGAATTATTCTTGCACTAGTTATTTTAGAATAAAATTAAGGTGAATAAATCATGTGACTCTTATTTTAAATGCGGAATAAAAAACAGAATAATTATTCTAGAAGTGGGCCTATTCTAACTAAGGTTTTATTCAATTAAAATGTTATTTAGAATTAAGTTAATTTTTGTAGTACAATCGGTTATAAGTTGATTTTCACCCTTCTATTTAAAAGTCGGATTGATTTGATATTTGTTACTATAGTTTAGGTATAGTACACATTGAAGAGTTTCGCTATACACTATCTAGTTCTATCATCCGATCAGGGTGCTTAGCCAACATACCAAACGTTGACCCTCCGTAGAGTTGCGCATAGTCTCTCTCCATCACTCTTACATATTAGTGCGATAGAGAGACAGATAGCGTTTCGTTGTCGTAGCGCAAACGTTTGGCATGTTGGCTACGCTCCCAATGTGCCTAGCCAAGATGCCAATTTTTGTTTTTAATTTAATAACCAAATCATTAGGACAATTTAGCTGTTTTTAGCGCTTTCTTTCTCTATCACTCTTACATATTAGTGCGATAGAGAGACAAAGATAGCGTTTCGTTGTCGTAGCGCGAACGTTTGGTATGTTGGCTACTCTCCCAATGTGCCTAGCCAAAATGCCAATTTTTGTTTTTAATTTAATAACGAAATCATTAGGACAATTTAGCTGTTTTTAGCGCTTTCTGTCTCTATCACTCTTACATATTAGTGCGATAGAGAGACAGAGATAGCGTTTCGTTGTCGTAGCGCAAACGATTGGCATATTGGCTACGCACCCAAGGTGCCTAGCCTAGATGACAATTTTTGTTTTTAATTTAATAACCAAATCATTGAGTAAATTTAGCTGTTCTGGTTATTAAAATAAAAACAAAAATTGGCATCTTGGCTAGGCACATTGGGAGCGTAGCCAACATGCCAAACGTTCGCGCTACGACAATGAAACGCTATCTTTGTCTCTCTATCGCACTAATATGTAAGAGTGATAGAGAAAGAAAGCGATTCTTTGTTGGAGCCCAAGCGATTGGCATGTTGGCTAGACCCCCAGAACAGCTAAATTTACCTAATGATTTGGTTATAAAAATAAAAACAAAAATTGGCGTCTTGGGTAGGCACATTGGGAGCGTAGCCAACACGCCAAACGTTGGCGCTACGACAACGAAACGCTATTTCTGTCTCTCTATCGCACTAATATGAAAGAGTGATAGAGACAGAAAGCGCTTCGTTGTTGGAGCGCAAGCGATTGGCATGTTGGCTAGGCCCCCAGAACAGCTAAATTTACCTAATGATTCGGTTATTAAAATAAAAACAAAAATTGGCATCTTGGCTAGGCACATTGGGAGCGTAGCCAACATGCCAAACGTTCGCGCTACGACAACGAAACGCTATCCTTGTCTCTCTATCGCACTAATATGTAAGAGTGATAGAGAAAGAAAGCGCTTCGTTGTTGGAGCCCAAGCGATTGGCATGTTGGCTAGGCCCCCAGTACAGCTTAATTTACCTAATGATTTGGTTATAAAAATAAAAACAAAAATTGGCATCTTGGCTAGGCACATTGGGAGCGTAGCCAACACGCAAACGTTTGCGCTACGACATCGAAACGCTATCTTTGTCTCTCTATCGCACTAATATGTAAGAGTGATAGAGACAGAAAGCGCTTCGTTGTTGGAGCGCAAGCGATTGGCATGTTGGCTAGGCCCCCAGAACAGCTAAATTTACCTAATGATTCGGTTATTAAAATAAAAACAAAAATCGGCATCTTGGCTAGGCACATTGGGAGCGTAGCCAACATGCCAAACGTTTGCGCTACGACAACGAAACGCTATCTTTGTGTCTCTAATCTGTCTATCGCACTAATATGTAAGAGTGATAGAGACAGAAAGCGCTTCGTTGTTGGAGCGCAAGCGATTGGCATATTGGCTAGGCCTCCAGAACAACTAAATTTACCTAATGATTTTGTTATTAAAATAAAAACAAAAATTGTCATCTTGGCTAGGCACCTTGGGTTCGTAGCCAATATGCCAATCGTTTGCGCTACGTCAACGGAACGCTACCTCCGTCTCTCTATCGCACTAATATGTAAGAGTGATAGAGACAAAGCGCTTAGACCAGCTAAATTTAACCTAATGATTTGGTTAGTAAATTAAAAATAATACGGTTACTGAAACTATGCGTTATGCGACAGTCAATTTGTAAGATTTTATTCCATAAAATAGGTATAAATTAGACAAGAGACTAACTACTATTACATCTACCTAACTATACGTAATTAGTACCTATATGGTACCCGGACTACATTTTTATTCGTGGAATATTATTTCGATTAAAAATCATGATTATATTTATTTGATTAAGAATAAGTTATTCTCATTCAATTTTTTCTCATACGAATTATTCCCGACCAAAATTATTTGAATATTTTTGACGGGAATAAAATCGAGATGATTTTATTCCTACGAATTCTTATTCAAATAATGATTTTATTCTTGAATGCCCAACACTGCGTGGAAGTGTGCAGCTAAAGAAGAATTAGACTTGAAATTCGTTTTAATCATTATTTAGTCAATACCCGGCATTCCATCGTGGCTATTTGAAAGTATAGATATCACTTTACACAACAACAAAATAACAACTTCTTAATCATAAAACTCGTACTATGTTGAATATTAAATCTGATAACTCATGTATTGAATCTGGTGTGCCCCAAGGGAGCATACTGGGACCCATCTTGTTCCTTTTGTACGTAAATTACTTGCCACAGCCATTATCCAACAAAATAATTATGTTTGCTGACGACATTTCCATGTTATTTAAATTCAAGAAAAATGAAGCTGAAGGCCTTAATAGTTTAATTACAAATAACTTGTCTATTGTTGTAAATTAGTTAAGTATGCTCAATCTAACTACAAATATTAAAAAAACCAAATCTATGCACTTTAGAAAAATAAGAACTGGAAGTGTTAAGCCTCCTCCACAATCTTGCGCGAATCGCGGCGCGAAGCCGCGAACGCGAGTGTGGACTTGTGGAGTCGATTTTCGCAGACAGCGAAATCGACTCCACACTCGAGTTGGCGGCTTCGCCCGCGATTCACGCGCATAGTCTGGAGGGGGCTTTAGGCTAAACATAAAATCAAATAGCGTGTCTGTTCTGGCTGTAAATGAAACTAAATTTCTGGGTATATATGTGGATGAGAACTTAAATTGGAAAAAACATGTTGACTTTCTCTGCAACAAACTTAGTAGCTTCGCTTTTGCTCTGAAAGGCTTGAAAAGATTTCTACACAAAAAGCAGCTTTGCTGGCGTATCATGCGTTTTTCCAATTCAAATTCAAATTCAAATAATTTATTTCGGAAACATATGTCCATAGTTGTTAGTAACAAAAAATAACTTAAGAGCTAGCGTTAGTACAATTAATACACACATAAATATTATCACAGTCAAAACACAATCATACATAACCTAGTGAGCAATGCAAACGGTTCCAGTGCTCCTGGAAGCGCCCCTGCCATCTATCTGCAATGGTGTTTAGTATGCTGTTTGGGCTGCCACTCAACCTCTTCACTAAGGATGCCCCTCACACGCCCTCTATGGATTAGCCGTATGGGGTTGTACCGAAGTCCATCGTCTGTTTATACTACAAAAGACATGTGTACGTATTTTAGTTGGCAGCAAATCCAATCGAGAGTCGTGCAGAGCCTCTTTTAAAAAATTAGGTTTGCCCACTCTTCCTGCACTGTATATAATAGATCTCTGCAAACTAGTTCGCCGGCATGTAAATAAATTTCCTGCAAAAAATAACTTTAATAGCGACAGACTAAACTCAATGTTTGCTCACGACATCCGGGCTCCTGTTGCTACGACTACGACAGCAATCTACCAGCGTAGCACTATCTATGTTGCTGTTAAAGTGTTTAATACGTTGCTCGTAGAAATTAAGTCACTTAATGACTTGAAATTTGTGACAGCACTTAAAAAAATTGTCATTGAGTTATGCCCCTACAGCTTAAGTGAATTATAATATAAACGGTTAGTTAATAAGTAGGTATGTAAGTAAATATGGGATTCTCACTGTATTGCCTAACATCAACATGTACACATACAATTTATGGCTTATGAATAAATGAATAAAAAAAATAACGTCGTGCTCTACGAATCTACGATACAAGCACACTTTACACACAAATCCGTGTCAATTTTTATTTAAATAAATTTTATAATACATTTATTGATATGTATAAAAATATTTTTATTTATTAACTATCTTCCGTTAATATTGTTCTGAATATGTGCATTTCACTTTTTCAACAACTTCTTCGCAGCTTTATAAATATTGCGTTTCAACACTACCTCATCATCGTGATAACTTCTGGAGGTTCTGGACACATTTTAGTTATCAAAATAGTGTATATTCTTCTTTAATTATTTTTCTTCGTCACTGGAAACATTCGCGTCGAAAACATTCGTATTTAGCGCAAAAGCTTTTCTCAAAATACCAATATTACGTATAGTATAACTTTACTTAGCATTTATATCGCTTAATCCTATTGTGTATTCATATTCATCTAATATTTTTAGTTGACTGTCATTGTTATTGTCGACTTTTGCATCAGACTTGTTTAAGAACGACTTCACTTCTTTAAATCTAAGATTGCCATTCATTACTGGCGTAGTAACTACAGATGGACTATAATTTATTTCTAGTCTTTCTACAGCCGGTTTTTTACTGATATAAACGCTTTCCGGATACCAGATTTTCATATCTGTTTGTTTCATATCTATATCAATATCCTTTTTATTTTCTTCTGGCTCGCTGACATATAATCTCCTTTTGCCTTCTACATATTGTCTATGATATTGACATACGTGTTTTAGAAACCTAATGTCTATCCTATATGTCTAATTATCTTATGCATACTTCTAGTTAATTAAAGCCAATTTCCTTTGGTATTTCGTTTCTATGTATCAATTTAATTAACTAGAAAAATAATGACGGATCCGAAGAAAGAATCAGATGATAAGTCATCGCATTTATTATCGAGATATCTTCGACCGGAACGGTTTGACGTTGAACCTACGGCCCCCGCGGCTGGAGATAAGTGGCTGCATTGGCTGTACACCTTCACTAGCTTTCTCACCGAACATACTTCCACCGATGCTACGGATAATATAAAATTAAAACTGCTAGCGAACCATTTGTCATCTAGTATTTTCATCATCATCAAGGACTGTCAAACCTATGAATCTGCTATTGCTCTCTTAGACAAAGCCTACGTGAAACCCCAAAATGAAATATTGGCTCGCCACGTCCTCGGGACAAGAAAACAAAAGCAAGACGAAAGTATTTCTGAATATTGCCGCGCCTTGCATCTTCTGGCGCAAAAGTGCAATTTCAAGTTCGTCTCAGCTGAAGAACATAAAGAACAAGCTGTACGATACGCCTTTATATCTGGTATCCTGTCGCCTAAAATACGGGAACGTTTGTTAGAAAAATCATCTCTATCAATGGACGAAGCTTATAATCAGGCAGTAACCCTCGAAACAGCCGAAAAGGACTCCGAAACTATGGGTGTTAACATCCCAAGTACATTGAATGCCTTGTCAGTACTGCCTTCACAAGAAGCTACAAATACTCACAATGCTGCTGTCCCTGCTGTCCCTGTACCTCAACCACCAATACGGCGTTGTTTCTTTTGCGGTGGTAAGGTACACCAAAGAATAAAGTGTCCTGCTTTCCACGCTCACTGTCAACTATGTACCAAGAAGGGACACTTTGCGTCAGTCTGCCGGTCTCGTGGCTCTCCCTCCATGAGCAATGCCATCCCGAGTCCCATCGGAAGCTTACCATCTCAAGATTCCTACGAAACCGAATATTCTGCTGCAAGCCCGTCGAGCCTACGAAAAGCTACGGTCGCCATAACTATCAACGACATTCGCGCCGACGCTCTGATTGACACCGGGAGCTCCAAGAGCTACATTGATAGAAACATAGCACAATTAATGAAATTACAGCAATATCCGCACAAAGAAACGATTAATCTAGCATCTCTAAGCAACACGTCACAAGTAGAAAGCATTTGTTTTGCTACGCTCCAAATAGATAATCACACATATAAGCAACGCCTTCTACGCATAGTAACCAACCTATGCGCGGACGTCATCGTCGGCCATGACATACTCAAAACTCACTCCAAAGTCGAGCTCGATTTCGGAGGGACCAGAGAACCCTTACATATTTGCGTAATGGAAGCATCAGTACCGCCAGCATCTGTCTTTACGCACTTATCTGCTGATATTACGCCCATCGCTATTAAATCTAGACGTCACAACAAAGATGATGAAGAATTTATTCAAGCCGAGATATCTAAACTTTTAAAAGATGGGATTATCGAGCCAAGCGTCTCTCCTTGGCGCGCTCAAGTACTAGTTGCTGGAGGTGGATCTCATCGAAAAAGAATGGTCGTCGACTACTCTAGAACTATCAATAAGTTCACATATCTAGATGCGTATCCTCTGCCTCACATTGAGTCGATAGTTTCGAAAGTAGCGAAATTCAACCACTTTAGCCAGATTGATTTGAAGAGTGCATACCATCAAGTCCCTATACTTGAAAGAGAGAAAATATATACCGCATTTGAAGCTTGTGGTAAACTCTGGCAATTTAAACGTATTCCATTTGGCGTCACTAACGGAGTTGCGGCTTTTCAACGCACTCTCGAACACATAATTGAAAAAGAACATTTACAAGGCACCTTTACTTATCTTGATGACGTCACAGTCTGCGGTAAAAACAAAGAAGAGCACGATAAAAACTTACAACAATTCATGGCCGCTGCTAAGAAGTACAATCTCACACTAAACGAACAAAAATGTAATTTCACAAAAGTTCCATCAGCCTCCTTGGATACACTGTCAGGGACAACGTTATTGAACCAGATAAAGACCGACTGGAGCCTCTAATAAAACTACCGTTACCGCGCAATACTGCAGAATTGAAGAGAGCTCTAGGGCTATTTGCTCACTACGCTAAATGGGTTCATAACTTTTCGGAAAAGATTCAACCTTTGATTAACAATTCCAACTTCCCTTTAGACGTAAATGCACAGCGTAGTTTTCAACTTCTTAAATCTGATATTAAAAAGGCAGCATTGGTTGCTATTGACGACAAAGAAACCTTGACGGTGGAGACTGATGCATCAGATTATGCTCTAGCCGCGACATTATCACAAAATGGTCGACCGGTTGCGTTCTTCTCGAGAACTTTGTCGGACAGCGAGCGTAAACATGCTTCCGTCGAAAAGGAAGCCTGTGCTATCGTCGAATGCCTTAGAAAATGGCGCCACTACCTTATTCACAGACATTTTATCCTTATCACTGATCAGAAATCCGTAAGCTACATTTTCGACCAAAATCATACTAGCAAAATCAAAAACGACAAGATTGAAAGATGGAGGCTCGAACTGTCATGCTATAAGGTTGTATGATATTCTTTACAGACCAGGGGCTCAGAATACTGCTGCTGACGCTCTTTCAAGAGTTTGCGCGTTTATGAACCATAATAAGCTATACGAATTGCACGATGCGCTTTCTCACCCTGGGATTTCTAGAATGTATCACTGGATCAAGCTAAATAATTTACCATACAACTTAGACGATGTCAAAAAGATGACTGCTTCATGTCGCGTATGCGCAGAAATCAAACCACGCTTTGCCAAAGCAAATGGCACTTTGATTAAAGCTTTATCGCCCTTCGAACGCTTGAATGTAGATTTTAAAGGACCTTTGCCTTCGAACACAAACAACAAATATATTCTAACAATAATTGATGAATTCTCACGCTACCCTTTCGCATACGCATGTCCTGACACATCTTCGGCGACTGTCATCAAGTGCTTCAAAGAACTTTTCTTCGAATATGGCCAGCCCTTATATATACATAGTGACAGAGGATCCTGCTTCATGTCGGAAGAAATACAAAGTTTCCTCAAGAAATGTAACATTGCCACTTCTCGCACTACTCCCTACAACCCTCAGGGTAACGGGCAAGTGGAAAAGCTTAACGGCACCCTCTGGCGAACTATACAGCTGTCCTTAAAATCAAAGAACCTGCCCATCGAAAACTGGGAACAAGTCTTGAAACTTTCTCTCCACTGCGTACGATCGCTCCTTTGCACTTCGATAAATGCCACTCCACACGAGAAGCTATTTAATTTCCCTAGGAGGACACCAGTCGGCGAGTCGCTTCCATCATGGCTCGTTCCGGGACCTGTCTTACTTAAGAAATTTGTTCGATCGAAAACAGACCCCTACGTAGAAGAAGTCGAGTTACTACACAGTAATCCGAACTACTCGTATGTACGACGACGTAATGGCCAGGAGTCTACCGTATCTAACAGGCACTTAGCGCCTCTTCCCTTATCGGATGATGAAGGCTCTATACCCGACGGAACGGCTACTGATGGAGGATCTGATATTCCCACATTAGACGAAGAACAAAAAATCCTGTTGATGCAGGTACACTTAATAATGACCAAGAGATCTACAGTACTCCACCACAAGAAGCTCCGCCTTCACGGATCTTCCGTAGATCTACGAGGTCTAAGAAGATGCCTCAACATCTTAACGACTACATCCTGGATCCGAACGAAGAAATCATAGAGGGGGAGAATGACATATAATCTCCTTTTGCCTTCTACATATTGTCTATGATATTGACATACGTGTTTTAGAAACCTAATGTCTATCCTATATGTCTAATTATCTTATGCATACTTCTAGTTAATTAAAGCCAATTTCCTTTGGTATTTCGTTTCTATGTATCACTCGCTAAGATTATAATTTACTTCCTGTGCAGCTAATATATCTTTTAATCTTTCATATTTACGTTTTAAATTTTCATATTTTCTCTTCCCTTGTGAGTGTTTGTGTTTATGGCCTGTAAATGAAACATAAATAATTAAATATTGGAATATTTGCACTTGAAGTTTCGTTTAAATTTTAACTCGAAGCACAGAATAAATAATAGTATAGGTACTACCGTACAGAAATGACACTTCCTACAAAACCGAAGTTTGACAGCGACTGAGGGACGAATCATGCTATCCCTTTCTAATGTACGGCACTATCCCTTTCAGCTATTTAGGGTTGTCAAAATTCAAGTCTTTATCTTATCTGTGCGAAGTTGTGCCAACCCTAATAATTGCTCGGAGCAATTGCTGAGCCGAATGGAGCCGAGTTTGCCCGAAAGGAGGTGTGTCTCCCCAAGGCACTGATTGTTTTAAAGTTATGTCCAAGTATATTTTTTTACTTACCTTGTTTATGTCTGTGTCTTTTAGTTTTATGTTTATGTCTATGACGATGGTTTCTTAAATGTTTTTGATGCTTCATTCTTTTTTGTGAATGTCGCAAAGGAGATACTAACGTCTCGTCTATATTATCTTGATTCTCTCGAAACAGGTCCCCTAAATGAAATAGAAATTAAATTATGAAAGACCTCTAGGTTATGAAGTTTTATTTATTTATTGAATAAATCTTTTACGGCCACTTGCACCATACCACTAACCCGGGGTTAAGCGGTTAAATCTTTAACCCAGTGTTATATTGTACTGGTAACCATGGTAACTCCAGGTTTAACCGGTTAACCCCGGGTTAGTGGAATGGTGCAAGTAGCGCCTAGTGACTTAATTTTATGTAAGAACCTAACTTGGGTGACAGAACTGTAATGTTTATAAGTCTGTATATAAAATATAGGTAATTAAAATCTGTTAGCATTGATTGACGTGTCGATTAGATATTATTAGTGTTTGTCACTAAATAACCTATTCCCACTATCCCTCTCACTATCAGTTATAAAAATATTCTCTTCATCCTAGCCACTTTGAGCAAATATATATCGATCAATTAAATGTTTCAAAAAATCCGACGAAACCTAATGACTTTCTTGTTTTTTATTATTTTTATTGCCCACTATTATAATTATATTCTGATGACTTACTTTTTTTGTGTAATAACTAATATGTATGTTATCTGTCTTTTTCTTCACTTTCACTGTCTACACTTACTTATAATGAATAGAATCAGGCGTTACTTTGCGGAAACCCATATTTAGTAAAACCAAAATATTGCTTTCCTAATCCGCGAAAAGATGCTCTGCTTTTCGCGGATTAGCAAAGTAATGTTTTGGTGTTAATTATACTTACTTACCTAATTCGTCTTCTTTGGTTTCTGGTGACGATATTACGACTTTATCCCCAAATTTATGTATATCCTCTAAATTATTCCTTACTGTTTGGTATATTGCTTGTGACTTTATTATATTAGCTTCAGTTCTAGTCTTTTTGACACGCCGGTTATTTACTGGCATCTTTTTCCTGTGCCTTATTCTGTAAAATGTATCACTATTTGCTTTTTCATAATCTTTTAGATGTTCAGATATTTTTTTGAGGCTACGTCTGTCATATCTGTCCTTTCTGTTTTCTATTATGTCTGTTACCATTAGATACAGGGTTACACCTTTTGAGGTTCCATTTATTCGCCTTATTGCCGCTAAAATAACATTATCAAGTAAATCTGAAATAAGATTTTTTTTTAAAGTAGGTATCTACATATGAAGACATACCTAAATGAGAAAGCTTTCTATTAATAGTTCTAAAACCCCATTTTTGTGCTGTAGAAATTTTAGATACAAAACTATTACTCGGTCTGTTTTTGTCGGCCACTATTTCGCCCAGCGTATTAGTATCGCCATATAGCGGGCCAGCCTTCTGGGCACCTTGCCCGTTGACGACGATCTGGGCCAAATATTTTATTTGGGTTTTTAAGTAGCTTTATATTGTTATGTTTGTTTATTTCTTTCTTTGTTTTTATTAATAAAGCACCCCTATTATGGCTATTATAATCTCACCATGAGCAATCTCCTGGTTAGTTTTGTTTGAATTAGGGAACCGTTTAACGTGGTGCAGAGTACTCTGCATAACCTCCTTTTCAGTCTCGTCGAACGTGTCGTCTAGAATGTTCAGCAGGCCGAGGAGGTCGGTATCCAGTGCCACGTCGCGTATGGATAACTCGTTGTATATTTGGTAAACTCTTGCTGAAAATTATTCATTAGAAAATTTCAGGTACCGAAGAGCGTTTTTCACATTGACTCATATCCGATGATCCTTGGAGAAAGCTGCTGAAGAGTGCCCTGTGGCATCATATCCTTGTTTTTTTGTTTTAATGTTACTTTGCACTAATAAATAAATAAATATAAAAAGACGCTTTTATATTTTTCTTTCTTTGTGGTCGTATCCAACATCCACCCAAGACAGTGAATCTGTGGTGTGGTTAAATAATAAAAAGACAGTGAATACTTCCACTTTTAATTAGTTTCTAAGCTTTATAAGTACCTATAGTGCAAAAGCTCCCAACATTGTATCTCTTTTAAATAATAACATGAGCCATGAAATCGTATTTTTGCAGACATGTAAAAAAAAAACCGGGCAAGTGCGAGTCGGACTCGCGCACGAAGGGTTCCGTACCATAATGCAAAAAAAAAAAACAAAAAAAAAGCAAAAAAAAAAACGGTCACCCATCCAAATACTGACCACTCCCGACGTTGCTTAACTTTGGTCAAAAATCACGTTTGTTGTATGGGAGCCCCATTTAAATCTTTATTTTATTCTGTTTTTAGTATTTGTTGTTATAGCGGCAACAGAAATACATCATCTGTGAAAATTTCAACTGTCTAGCTATCACGGTTCGTGAGATACAGCCTGGTGACAGACGGACGGACGGACGGACGGACGGACGGACGGACGGACGGACGGACGGACAGCGAAGTCTTAGTAATAGGGTCCCGTTTTACCCTTTGGGTACGGAACCCTAAAAAACATAAAAAAATAATAAAAGAACAGTGTGGACGATGGTACATTAAACAATTACCTATACTTATAACTTTAAAATCTATTACAAATAAGGAAATCAACTCACCATGCAATACGTCAGGCGTAGTTGTCATTTTTATAATATTCCGAGCGGCCTTTTTTACAAATGGGATGATCACATCACCGAGATATTTTAATTCACCATCTGCTAATCTGTAAAAAATACTGTATAACTACCCGACTATACAATATATATATATAGTATAGTACACCTACTACATAGTCCATAAATAACTCAAATATCTTCATTTTGGGTGTAATTATAGGACGCAAAGTATATATATTAATTAATGAATACCATTTAGAATATGCCTACAGGGTGTTTGGTACATCGTTTGCCAAATTAAAACGGCAGATTGGTTGAGTCATTTGCTATCTTCCCATGCCTAGAAATTTTTAATTTTGCTAACTTTTTTTTTGTCAGCTCTATGCCAGTTTTTCGTAAATTTCAAATTTTTACTTGCGCTGTAGTAAAAAAAAAACCATGGCCAATTTTTTTTTCTAGGCATGAGAAGATAGCAAATGACTCAACCTATCTGCCGTTTTAATTTGGCAAACGATGTACCAAACACCCTGTATAAAGGTTTTAGAAAAAGGAATCATATTTCTACAAAAAACTCGGTTATCGAACACTTCAAAAAGAACTAGAGTTTCGACTTATAATATAAGAGTTTGGAAAACGGAGTCAAGCAGAGGACTGAATGGGGAATATTAGGCAAAGCTCTGCGTAGGTGGCACCACTAGCACATACAGTAAACAAACCTAATTGACACATCATGCGTCACTAGGTCAATCACATGGCCTACCGTGAAACACGTCAATCGAAAGTTCGGTTTCTGCCTCTCTATCACTCAACTTGCTTATTCGATCGATAGAGAGGCAGATAAAGAATTTTCAATTTTCGCGTTTCGCGATAGGCCACCTGTAAACAAATGTAAACAAAACAAATGTCATACTTAATGAAAACTTGTCAAAAATACTGTTTAAGGCCTAGTATGTATAAGTTACTCTATGGTTTACTAAACAAATGAGTGCTGCACTCTGGCGGCAGATAATTGCAGTAATACTCCCTCATTCGGAAGCTTCGGAAGCGTCACTTTTGTAATCCTCCTGACCCTGCAGGCCCATGTCAGGCAAGATTCCGATGAAAAAAGCTTTGTGATGAGGTTACGTACTCCTTGACATAAGTGACAAACGGCTCGACCAACGCCGGCAATTCGGGGAGGCTTTTGACTGACAATCTTCTGAATAGTTTCCTCAAAAACACTGAAAACGGAACTGTTGTCTCATCCTCGTCTGATTCACTTAGTTGGAATGTTGGTGGTATATATTGTGTTGTTATAGTTGATGCTATTGGTTCATTTGCTGTTGTATTAACCATTTCTACAGTCTGTAAAGTCTCATCAATTGTTTCTGATTTATCAGTTGGTTCACTTTCTGTTTTTGGAGATTCTACTAGAATTGTTGTTGCTGTTGTTGTTGTAGTAGTAGTATTAGTAGTAGTAGTATTAAATGGAGTTATACTTTCTGGTATAACATGTTTGATAGCTCCCGTATTATGAGTAGTACTTCTCATCCATGAGGGGAAAATATCACTAGCTTTAGTAGTTTGAGTAAAAACATATTGGAAGCCAGGTATGTATACTGGTCCATGGTTCCAGTAGTCGTCGACTTTATCGAAGTATTCTGTGGTTTTCCAGTAGTGTGTAATATGTGGTAGAGTCACTGTTGTGACAACATTGACAAATGTTGATTGAATAAGTAGTATAAATATGGCTAAATATAGCATGGCTAAAAACCTAGTACCTAAAACAATAATTCTTGAGTTAGAACATACTGTATGTAAAATAGCCCCACGGGAACTTAATACAAACCCAACTGGCGATGGCGACTGAGGTCATAATGCAATCTCTTTCACTCTTGGTTTGTCTTAACAAGGGTAAAGGAGATAGACCTCAGTCGCCAATCGGTATTGCGGTGGGTAAGTATGGACTTATAGAGCTCAAAAATGACTCCACGGGAATTGTGTCACGAGCCCCTCAACTACTGACTGTAGGTACTACGCGAATATTTACTACGCCAAATATTGTAACATGTTGAATTTATTTTAGGATTTCGTAAATTGTGCCTTATATTATTAAATCTTGTATTTTATTTTTAGACCTTGGTCAGACAATAATGCCACATTTTTTTTTATACACCATAGTGTGAATTGTTTGCACTAATTAACCTTTCATATAACCTTTCAAAAATCGTAGGTTCAAACTTTGGTTGTACTCTAACGGCAAAACATTTTTTTTTTTCAAAAAAATGCATAGATATGGCTATAAATGGGTCAGGAATTCAGGATCCTCTTTTTTGTATTGTCTGCCGTCTGCCTGTCTGCTTTTTCTCGAATAATAATAATAAAATAATATAAAACCAGCATCCTTGGTACAATGCCTCAAGGGCCTATTTTAGATTTAAGCTTAGTTTTTAATTTATTATAGCATTTGTGTTGTAGTACCTCTGTGTATTTAATTATGTAAATAAATAAATATCATCTGGTTTAAATACTTATTGAATATGAAATATACTTAATATGAATAGGATAAATATTGTTATATAAAATGACCTTAACACTGCAAACCATCATTGTCTCCAATAATTTCCATCAGTAGGCTCTACACAGTTGTAAGCTCAGTTTGTCCCTTTTTTTGTTCATTTCACTCACTACATAAAAAGATTTGCAATTGTAGTTTTATGTTCCCACGTATATTTTATATCCTATAGCACAATTTCAAATAAAAAGAGGATAGGGGCAAACCTAGACCCCATTTTCCTCTCGGGATATGAATAGGTATTATAGAAAGTATGTTTACACAATTTGATGTATATTGACCATAGATTGACTTTATTCGTTTTTTTTATTATTGTATGAGAAAACAAAACAACAAATCCTATGCAAAAAATACTCCTAACTCTTTAAAGAATTATAAAATCAATAAAATGATACAAGAAATTGTGTTAAAATATTTTCAATAATTATTGTTTATTTCCAGAGAGAAAATGAGGACTACGTTTGTATGGAATTGCGGTCGTCCACTTTCGACTTAATGTATGGAACTTTAATA
This sequence comes from Cydia splendana, assembly GCF_910591565.1. Classification (NCBI taxonomy): domain Eukaryota; kingdom Metazoa; phylum Arthropoda; class Insecta; order Lepidoptera; family Tortricidae; genus Cydia; species Cydia splendana. The sequence goes on from NC_085983.1 coordinate 10,076,623, forward strand.
CATATTTAAATTTGCATACAAAAACTTAATCAGGTCAGTATTAAACTTGAGAACCATAGTTGTACTGGGCTATAGATTGGTGGCTTAAATACGCGAATACCTAACTGTATTTTATAAGGAAAATGCCATTGAAACCAATTCCTATAAAAATATGTCGACATTGTGTTGGTAATGAAATTGTAATATAATAAATAGGTACGTGGGAACATAAAACTGTATTTACTTTAGAATCTTTTTATGTAGTAAGTGAAATGAAAGAGAAATGGACAGACTGAACTTACAACGATGAAACTAAATTATAGGACACAAGGATGACTTGCAGTGTCAAGGTCGTCTTATTAATTACTACTTATTTGTGGCAAAGTTGTTGTTAATATTGATACCCAAGCAACCGAAAGATTACCAAATTCTACATCTATTGTCAAGTGTACTGATAAATCCACTACTCGACGCTAAAGGGTCAATATATGGAACTTGCTAACTACGTAAACAAACCGCCATATTGAAATTGTCAAAGAATGATGAATTTACTAGTGACTTTTGTTTGTTACATAGTTAGCAAGTTCCATAGAATGACACTTTAGATGTCGACTACGAAAATAGCCCGCGTTTTTATAAGAAAACTGATGTATGGAGTTAGCATCCTATCCTTACTTATTTGTCTAATATAATACAAAGTAAATTTAGTAACTACCTACGTAAAAAATCTTGTTGTGAAACGTTCCTGTGAGACTACTTTAGAATATTTTTTTTTGTAACTCAAGGCCTATTGTTGTAGGTACTAGGCTCTTAGACATGTTGTGTTTAGCCATATTCATATTACTACAATCATCACTGACATACACATCAGTGACGCAACCACATGTTACATACTTTTGGAAGACCACAGAAGAATTCGATAAAGTCTACGACTACTGGAACCATGGACCAATACAAATCCCTGGTCTACAAAATATTTTTACAGTCACCACTAAAGCCTTGGATAAGATCCCGCCATGGCTGACTATAAGTACAGAAACACGAGGATATGCTACACCAGCAAGTGTAACTCCATTTACTACTACTACTACAACAACAACAACAACAACAACAACTCCAGTAGAATCAAGTGATGAATCAGAAACAATTGAAGAGACTGTAATAGAGACTGTAGAAAAGGATAAGACTACAGCAGAAACTAAAACAATAGCAACAACTATAACAATAACAACGCAACATAAACCACCAACAATCCAAATAAGTGAATCAGAAGAGGATGAGACAACAGATCCGTTTTCGGTATTTTTGAGCAAACTATTCAGAAGTTTGTCAGTTAAAAGCCTCCCTGAATTGCCGGCGTTGGTTGGGCCGTTTGTCACCCATCTCGAGGAGTACGTAACCTAATCAGAATTCAAAGCTTTGTTCATCGGAACCTTGCCTGATATGGTCCTGGTCACGAGGATTACAAAAGTGACGCTTCCGAACTATAGTTCGTTTTTTTAGCATTAGAAAAAGACTACGCGATCCTGACGTGTCTTTGAATTGAAAAACGCTTTTTAAAAATGGATGGAATGGATGGCAGATATGGTTAAAAATCAGTAACTACTACTTATGAAAGCAAAAGAATAATTGTTACATATTTGCCGTGACTTATTTTTCAAAAGTGTTTTTCAATATAAACAGACACGTCAAGATTGTTTAACCTTTTTTCTAATGCTAAAAAAACGAACTGTAATGTTGATAAAACACTCTAGTCCATTGAGTCCTGTGCTTGAAGACTCGACTCCGTTTTCCAAACTTTTTTATTATAGTCGAAACTAGAGTTGTTTTTGACGTGCTAGATAACTGAGTCTTTTGTAGAATCTTGAGTCCTTTTCAGAGAACTCTCAACTTTTTTTACAATATTTCTAAATGCATAATCTTCTTGTATTCATGGGTAAGGTAAATGATCAACTAAAATTTAAAACTTATATTTATTTTATTTCATATTAATTTAATAATCTCTTATATTTATTTATTTATTACTATGATTATGTTACAGATTAGCAAATGATCAGCTAAAATTTTACATTCTCGGAGATGTGATCATCCCATTTATAAAAAAGTTTGCACGGGATATAAGAAATATGATAACGCCTAATGACCCTGAGGTGCTGCATGGTGAGTTGATTTCCTTATTTACAACTAGCGACCCGCCCCGACTTCGCACGGGTTAACAAATTATACACCTAAACCTTCCTCAAGAATTACTCTATTGATCGATGAAAACCGCATAAAAATCCATTCAGAACAGTCGTTTTTTGAGTTTATCGCGAACAGACATACAAACACACAAACACACGCGGCGGGGGACTTTGTTTTATAAGGTTGGGATTCAGGATTTGATGCCATAGGGTGCTCTAATAGCTTTCTCCAAGAATCATCAGATATTGGATTTTCTAATGAATGATTTTCAGCAAAAGTTTACCAAGTGTACACCGCGCTAGCCAACCGCAGCACGGCGCTGGACGCCGACGTCCGCGGCCTGCTGGACACTTTAGACGACACGTTTGACGAGGCTGAAGAGGAGTTTATGCAGAGTACTCTGCACGACGTTAAACTGTTCCCTAATTCAAATAAAACTGGCCAGGAGATTGCTCATGGTGAGATTATAAATAAGCTTATATCTTCCTCGCGTTGTCTCGGCTTTTTGCCACGGCTCACGAGAGCCTGGGTATGTACCACTTGGCAACAAGGTAATTCAAAAAATTGGGACAGGTTCTAAGTAAAATTGGATTGGTTCAGGTTGAAGGTTTTGGCCGAAGGGGTGGAAGGGGGAAGGGGCTCCCTGACACTGCGGGGTTGCGTAATACATCGCAACCTTCATGTTTTGTAGTTTTTAGTTTTAAAATATATTTTTTGTAATATGTATGCTTGTTTTAAGGTATTTTATAAGGGCCATTAGTTGCCTGAAATAAACTTTTTCATTTTCTTTTAATTTCTACATATTACGAAAGCGACTACGATCTGACCTTCCTGTCTAGAGGGAAAACTAGGCCTCATTAGGATTAATTTATACAATATCAGCATAAAATTTGAGCTGTTCATGCTGCTAATCTTTGTCATATGTCTTTATAAGTAGTATATATAGGCCTACTTAAATAAAATTTCATATTCCAGGTTTACTTGATAATATTATTTTAGCAGCTATAAAGAGAATAGCTGGAACCTCACAAAGTCAAACTCTGCTTCTAATGGTAACTGACATCATAGAAAAAAGAAAGTCAGATGTTAGGCGAAACCTTAAAAAAATATCTAGACACCTAAGAGTTTATGACAAAGCAAGTAGTGATATAGGTGACGTAAACCGTCCAATTCACATATTTAATATTTCGGCATCAAATATTAGAAATTACGGACACAGGATAAAGAAATCAGTAAACTGGAGTAACAAAAATACTCAAACTGATGCTAATATAATGTACACGAAAGCGAGATACCAAGAAGTAAAGAATAATTCAAAGTATATAGGTTATCTTTTGGATAAAGTTGATAGATCGTCATCGGAAACCAACGAATACGAATTGAGTGTAGACAGTGAAAGTGAAGATAAAGTTAAAAGTGCACCAGAACAGACAGATATGGTTCACTTTCGAGTAAACAAAGAAAGCGAGTCATCAGAATATAGTGATTCTGAAGAATTACATAAAATGAGCAATAAAAAAAGTCCTAAATATCAAGGAACACAAAAGGATTCGTCAGGAAATTTCAAACATTCAATTGAACGAAATAGCTATGACAGAGGCTATGATTTTGTGGGATTGGAGGAAAGGATTAAATTTAAAGAGGACAAGAATAATAAAGAAACAATCTTAGTTCCGCAATGGTCATTGACTAAACTTATAAAAGGTCAAGTAGTCAAATTCGACGATTCCATAAACACGAGTAGGTATGTTACATCTCGAACTACTTATTTCAAAGAAAACAAGAATAAAACCATTACCAAGCCCATGACACTAAGCCCGGGAGAAGGCAAGATGAGTCGCTACATTAAAAATGCTATTCCAAGAAAAAATAAACTTACAACTAAATCTTCCCAGTCACACCTAACAAATACTTATAAAAAAATAAATATAAAAATAAAGAAACCGTCCGTCCGTACTTATCCGTCACGTAATCAATCTAAACTTGTCTCTGTGACTACCACTGAGAAAACTAAAATATTAAATAAAAAAAGAAAGCCTGATTATCCAAAAGTTGACAAACACTTAGAGCCAACACAGTTATACAAAGGCAAACCAGTAGCACAAACGAAACATACAAATAACACAAAACAACTTACAAACGGCAAAACTAAAACCTCAGGTGTGGAAAAAAGTGTAAATAAAATAGAAAAGGATGACAGTGATAAAGAATTTATAAGTGATGGAGAAACACCGAAAGAATCTAAAGACAGCATTTCGGATACGGATAGTTCTGAAGATACAGGTAAAATTAATACTCTAAATACTTTGACAGGCAACACATATAATGAACTTGAATTGAAACCCTATGAGTATGCAAATTTAATTCTAAATAAGTAGAATACAACATGACTTTTTACAGTAATTAGTGACAAATACTAAACTAATAAGACATCGATAATAAGCTTCATGACATGACCTAGAGATCTTTCATAATTTAATTTTTATTTAGGGGAAGAGTTTCAAGAAAGTCAAGAAAATATAAAAGAGACAGTAATATCTCCTTTGCGACAAGAAAGAGCGAAGCATCAAAAACATTTAAGAAGCCATCGTCATAGACATAAAAAACGCGGACATAAACACAGTGAGTAAAAAAATATACCTAGACATATTTTTAGGGTTCCGTACCTCAAAAGGAAAAAAACGGAACCCTTATAGGATCACTCGTGCGTCTGTCCGTCTGTCCGACTATCCCCCCCGCCCCTTTATCTCTGAAACTACTGGGCCTAAAATTTTGAAATAATACACTAAATAGTACTTTACCTATACGAGTAGATGACAGGAAAACCTATTAGAAATGTGCAGTCAAGCGTGAGTTGGAGTTATGAACGGGACCCTTGGGAACGCGAGTTTTTTAAATATATTTTTTGTCTTGAGTTAAAGAAGGAAAAGCTTAATAGTTGTCATGCCGACCCCAGGCTCCCATGAGCCGTGGGAAAATGCCGGGACAACGCGAGGAAGAAGCTTCTTGAGTTAAAGAAAACATCAAGTGAGATAAAAAATAGAATATTGAGTTAGGTACTAGTTTCGCTATGAGAATAAGTATTACTTAATCATGAAAATTTTATTTTTATGTACAGTCAAACCCCCTTATTCATAAACGTTTCCATCATACCAATACGTCGGAAAGGGACAAACGATTATTATCGGCTTGTCAACTTTAGCAGACGTTTATGAATAAAGGGGTAAGAATTTAATTTCCGAGCCATTTTGTACTTTGTCACATTGACAATAGTATTAGGTCTTTAGCAAGTTTCATATTGATTGTCACTGTAACAAAGTACGAAATGGGTCGAAAAGTAAATTCTTTAACTGTACTGTAATATTTTTATGTAAATTTACAGGTCATAAACAATCGCATCATAGTAAAAGAAAATACGAAAGTCTTAAACGTAAATATAAAAGATTAAAAGATATATTGGCTGCACAGAAAGTAAATTATGATCGTAGCAGGCAATTAGAAATTAAAAAGCAAATTGATATAAATGTGAAGAACGCAGATATGAAACTCAAACACCCGAAAAGCTTTGATATCAGTAAAAACCCGGCTGCAGAAATAAATGATAGCTCATTTAAATTTAAAATTGAAATTACAACGCCAGCAGTGAAAGAAAATCTTAGATTTAATCGAATCAATTTGTTCTTAGACGACTATGATACTAAAGACGAAATTACTAAGGAAAGCTATATTATCCGTAATAATGGGAATTATAGAAAAGCTTTTCCGCAAAATACTATAGTTGTATTCGACGCGGATGATTCCAGTGACGCAGAAAAAGAATTAAAGGAGAATATACACGATACGATTAGACATATGGATTTTTATAATAACAATGTGTCCAGAAGTTATCACGATGATAATACGTCTACAGTCCGCATCTTAGAATCACCGGAAACGGATGTTGAGGCAGTATTGAAGAGCAACATCTATAAAGCTGTGAAGAAATTGTTGAAAAAGTGAAATGAGCAGAAGATATTTTTGAAGTTGTACAGAATGCTCATAGCCCAAGACAGTTAATTAATAAACATATTTTTATAGCAATAAATAAATAGTTTTGCCGATTGCCTGTACAATTTAAGTAGGTCGCCATGTCATTTGCCTCATTAATATACATTGAAAATACTAGAAAATGTAGCAGAGTTCAAAAAGTAAGAGGTAAGGACTAAAAATACTTAAAAAGAATGATACGCCTCCAGTGTCAGTGATTTTGCACCCTAATTAAGTTGACCCTGAGATCATCTATAGAGAATTTGACTTATAATAGTTATAACACTATTAATACAGATAACAGACACTATAAGTGTTTTCTTTATTAAATAAATGTGCAGATGTAGTGCATAATTATTGTCCATCGTATTTTCACGGAAACGTACGAACGTGTCTTGCTATTTCAGTCAGTCTCGGTACAAAAAGTACTACTGAGATTGTCTGAAGTAGCAAGACAAATACAAACGTTTCCGAGATAATACGATGGAAAACGATTATGCACTACATCTGTACATTATTTTGTAGTATTTTATTCGTCTACTACAATATTTCACTTAAAGTTCGAAAATAAGTTTTTGGCAAAATTTTCATTTTTGGTACAAGCTTTTATCGCTGACTGTACTTTTCTTACGACAGACAACTAATACTCATCGAGACAATTCTAAAAACCCCTAACACAATTTGCGTTGTTTCATCACAGAGTTCCTATGGCCACCTCCTGTCTCCATCATCAGATCAGCTCGATGGTACCATAATATTGCATTGTCATCCGATTTATACATGCATGCAAAATTTCAGCTTAATGGGAAACCGGGAAGTGGGAAATTTAACTTGCAAGATTTGATTACAGACCGACAAACAGACAGACAACGGTCAGGTGAAACTAAATAAAAGCTTGTAATATATAATTGTTTACATGGTGATTTGTTATTACCACGTATTAACGTAATTACTAAGCACATTAAATGTCATTACCATGACACTTTAAGATTATTAAGGACAACATCTTGGAAGAACAGTCTCACCTCACGGGACTACGTATTGCTGACAGCACTGATATCACTCACAGAAACCACCAACGTGTTGCACATCATTAAATGGGTCTTTAAAAATAACTTGAATGTTTCTAAGAATATTTTTGGATAAATTGAATATTTTTGGAAAAAAACCGTTTCGAAAGAAAAAATAATGTTTATCTCTCTATAACTTTAGAACCAAATTTCAGAAAAAGTATGATTTAAAACATATCGGGAGATTAGCCGTATAATAGAGTACAAAAAACAATATTTTGAACATCATTGGTTGAGGCATTTTAGAGTTTAAAAAAAAAAAAAACCCTTAATAAAAGGTCGTAAGTGCCGCGTAAACACGCACCCTTGCGCGACATGTAGTTATCTAGAATATCGATAGAATTTAAGTACCATAGTTTTAAAGTAAAGTAAATACCTTCTTATTTAAAACAAAATTGTTAACAATGCATTAAATTATCACAATTTGCCTCTCACTAATAATTAACTTTTTTTCCTAAATTAAGCGTCCTATATGCTTTTTATTTTTACACGTTAGCACTCTTCAATAAAAGAAGCAATCGTTTTTACCCACCTAAATGAGTAAATACGGGTATTTATCGGGTGCTTTGAGTAAATACCGAGTAAATACTCAGTATTTACTCACCCCTACCCATCTCTAATTGCTGTATTGCAATTGCATAATCCCTTGCATCCTAAACATTCCATTATGCAAAATAAAATACCCATGATTTTATTATATTTTTACCGTGGACCTGCGAATTTACACCAATACCAAATCAAATAGGTAATCTAATGTTATTTCTTGCACATACATTTACAAAACTTGTTTTGGTTAGTATATAAAATAAAATAGTCTTGTGAAATATGTATCGTATCGTAATCTGAAATAACTTTAAAAAATGTCTATTTCAGCATAGGTAGTAAAGTTTTAAAACCTCGATAAAGTGAATAGTGATGCTGTGTGAAGCTACTCTGAGTGTATTTGAAGCTAGCTGATGGATACTTTATAATGAAAAACCGTAACGTTTATGATTGTAATAACCTTTAAGTAGGTAAGTATTTAATATTGTATAATATACGTCTACGTACGTTGTAGATGGGACTTTTTTTTGTTGATTTTTGACGTGATAACGTCTTATAAATCGACGAACACCGATAGCATGCACGAAAAAGTGTCACGTTGTGGACATATCTCCATGGTAACGTTGTGGACGGATCTCCATGGTAACGTTACGGCCACGTTTTCTTATGACGTTATCACGCAAAATTATCGTCCGTAAACCTACTTTACAGACAACCATATTTTTTTGGTCATATTTCGATTCTATTTGGTGGAAGTATTCCCTATTCCGTACAAGCATAAGCACAATTTCACAGTATGTCCTAAAAGTCATCTAGTATCTACGAATTACGTACGCTTTGTTTAGATTATCGTAACTCTAATTTTGTCTAAAATCGGATTTTCGTATTTATTCCACCCAGAATGAGAAGCCCTTAAAACCAGTCAAATTTTATCCAAATTTAACAAAAAAATCGACTACAATCTTGACCGCAAACAATTAGAGCTAGACCAAGATAAGTCTGCAACGATTTTGATAGCATACGTAGTGAAAGTGTTATTTATACGTCATAATTTCATAGAAGATTGACGTTTCAAATTACACTTGCACTGCGTGTGCTATCAAAATCGTTGCAGACTTATTTTGGTCTAACTTTAGTGACTTTTAAACTGTTTTGACTTCAGGTCATGCAGACATGAATTGGTCCTAAACCTCGAGTAATGTTAAGTCTAACCTACACATTACTGTTGTTACAATTGATACCCAAGAGCGCGCCGCAGACAAAATTGTTAGACATAGAAAGCTACTGGAAAACAACGTATGTGACCGACGACGTGCCAGACTATTGGGATCATGGGCCGATTTATCTTCCTAGACTACCGTTTGTAAAGACACCAGACATCTTTCCAGCTTGGTTACCTAAAAAAGAAACAATTACTACAGAAACTAAACCTATGGAAGATGATACCGAAACTCAAGTAGCAGAAACTACATCTCCAGAAACTGATATAACTATTATTACAACACCTCCAACACAAGAAGAATATACAACAATACCAGAAGAAACTGCAATTGATATAACAACAGCGCCTGGCAAAGAACTTGATTCAACGCGTATTGAAACAACCACAGCACAATCAACTGTTGCATTGGAAACAACATTTTATGATGAAAACAAAAAAATAGAGCAAACAACAGAATCAACACCAACGACTACAAATTCATCATCAGAAAGAGCATACCTTAAAGAAATCGAGCCAGTTATTAGAGCGCTTGACCGGGAATCGACAACGGATCCTTTTTCCGTGTTTTTGCGGCAATTTTTAACAATTTTGACTACTAAAAGGAATGAAGATTTGCCATTACTGATTAATCACTTCAGAGAATATGTCTCGATGTACGTATTGCAACAACGATTACAACATATCCATTAAATTAAGACAAAGACTTGCTGACCATTCTGGACTCTTGGTTACATTTTGGCTGTAGATTTTGTGGTCATAGCTGGTTATTAAGCTTTAACTCTCTATAGAGCAGAAGTCTAAAAAAAAACCGGGCAAGTGCGAGTCGGACTCGCGCACGAAGGGTTCCGTACCATAATGCAAAAAAAAAAAACAAAAAAAAAGCAAAAAAAAAAAACGGTCACCCATCCAAATACTGACCACTCCCGACGTTGCTTAACTTTGGTCAAAAATCACGTTTGTTGTATGGGAGCCCCATTTAAATCTTTATTTTATTCTGTTTTTAGTATTTGTTGTTATAGCGGCAACAGAAATACATCATCTGTGAAAATTACAACTGTCTAGCTATCACGGTTCGTGAGATACAGCCTGGTGACAGACGGACGGACGGACGGACGGACGGACGGACAGCGAAGTCTTAGTAATAGGGTCCCGTTTTACCCTTTGGGTACGGAACCCTAAAAAACCACCTTGGGCAGATTTTTTAAGGACTGTAGGTAGGAATGCCGGACGACTTGTGGGCCAAGGTAACCACAGAGTGGGAGCCCCACGAGTCTAACCGGGGAGCCGGCAGGCCTCGTCGGCGATGGCGGGATAACTTGAACTCCTTCTTGAGAGGCTGGCCAGATATAGCACTAATAATAATAATAAAGTAGATTGGGTATGAGGCTTGAATAGAGGATTTTTGCGGAAGCTTGGACTGATTCTAATGAGCTTGTTTCATCAAATTGACAATTATCATTTGACTTGACATGTTCTGCAGGCTGCTGACTGGCGGGCAGCTAGAACCGTTGGGCGCAGAGACTAATACTTACATCGCAACGAGACTTCTTATATTGGAGAAGTATCCAATGCAAGCGCTGCATGGTAATGGCCTCTACTTCTGTTGCTGTTTTCTTTTGTACTTATTGTTTTTTTTTTATCGATGTGTGCAATAAAGAGGACTTGTATTGTACTGTGCAAGTCAAGAATATTGCGCTTTACTGTGATACCCAGTAAGGGGATAAATATTAGCGCATTAACGGTCGAGAAACGCGATCAGTAGGTGCAAATGGATGCAAGAAAAATAAGTTTTTGTTTGCCAATTTTTGGTGCAAGCTTTTATCGCTGACTGTACTTTTCTTACGACAGACAACTAATACTCATCGATACAATTCTAAAAACCCCTAACACAATTAGGTTGCGTTGTTTCATCACAGAGTTCCTATGGCCACCTCCTGTCTCCATCATCAGATCAGCTCGATGGTACCATAATATTGCATTGTCATCCGATTTAAACATGCATGCAAAATTTCAGCTAAATCGGAAACCGGGAAGTGGATCAAATTTAACTTGCAAGATTTGATTACAGACCGACAGACAGACAACGGTCAGGTGAAACTAAATAAAAGCTTATAAAATAAAAAGAAAAGTACTTCGAGAAGCAGAATTAAAATCGTGATAGCTAAAATGTTTGTTTGTCTTGTAGATTTCTTCGATGTACTCCAAAAAAAGCTGGCTCAAAGAACCATGAAATTATCCAAAGAGGTGAACGATATTTTGGACTATATGGATGATACATACAATGAGGCGGAAGAAGAAGCCATGCAAGCAGTTTTGCGTGAAACTTACTCGTATCCCAATACTAAAAACTACAATAAGATTGCTCAAGGTATGAAACAAATAAATAAAAATAAATAGGTATTATTAGACAATTTTACACAAATCGACCTAGTCCCACAGTAAGCTCAATAAGGCTTGTGTTGTGAGTACTAGACGACGATATATATAAATACTTATTTATATATTTAGTAAGCTCAATAAGGCTTGTGTTGTGGGTACTAGACAACGATATATATAAACACTTATTTATATACATAGCTAACATCCATAACTCTGAAACAAATACTTGTGATAAACACACAAATAAATGCCACCAGGATTCGAACCCGGGACCTACCGACTAGGCTATGGGGGTTGTTATATATCTATTTTTATTCTTTATATAAAAGATGTGGATATAGTTTAGCAGGCCATTTCCGTCAGTAGAATTTTCCTATGAATTATTGTCGCTATAGGGTATTTTCCTACTAGTCAAATCAGTTACTTTTTTAGAACTGTCAAAACGATTTGCTAATAAGGAATTTATATGAAACATTACATCGTGACGTCACGGTCAACTCACCTACTTTTTATATTTCTATCCGATTTATTAAATAGAACTTGTGTTTAAAAATAACTCCTATCTGTGTTTTTCTAATAATTATCTGGTGCTTTATTTCATGCACGGTGTAAAATAATTTATTTTAAATACAGTATAATACCCTATTGGCGACATGTTTCGAGCCCATCAGGGTCCTTCTTCAGGCTCGAAACGGCTGCACTCCGATGGGCCCGAAACATGTCGCCAATAGCATATGTCAGCATGGCCTGAAGGCGAAACTGTTCAAAAGTCACTAGAGTTAGACCAAGATAAGTCTGCGACGATTTTGATAGCACACGCAGAACCAGTGTTTATACGTCATAATTTCATAGAAGTTTGACGTTTAATATAACACCTTCACTGCGTGTGCTGTCAAAATCTTTGCAGACTTTTCTTGGTTTAACTCTAGCCATAAAGACAAAACTGCCTTTATATAAGTATTTTATAATATTTTACTTTTTTAGGATTCGTAGATTATGTGTTTCTAAAGCCATTGATAAGAGTGGCGGGGACCTCAAGAGGCAACGTTTTATTTAAAATGATAAATGACGCTATAATAAAATTTGCGAAGCCCGGTGATATTAGGTTATCACCAGCGTTTCATAAAAATCTACGTAAATCCTTTAAGAAAAGACAAAAAGTCAGACACGAGTCTTCTAGCACGGACACTGAAGAAAATATATCAAGTAAAGGAAGTAAAGAAAGTATAGATTTAAGCGACATAAGTGAAAGTCTAAGTGAAAGTTCCAACACAATAACAAGTTCCGATGAGGAAAATGAGAGCAGTAACGAAGAAACACGTAAAAATTACCAATTTAAGAATAATAAATTTGTAAAAACTGAGAATTTTAAGAAACAAAACATATTTAGAAATAGAATAAAATCGAGGAAGATAAAATCATATGAAGTATTAAGCAAATTAAGGCCCATACAGAGAAAACATTATGGTGATTTTGATAATAACGAAGAAATTCACCGAAATTCTTATCAACATTTTCTATCAAGTTCATCGACAACTAATAATGCCAATGTTATCAAAGATACTGAGTATAGTGATATTGAAAAGGTACTTAAATCGAAAATCTATGATAGTTTTAGACGTATGGATAATATAAACTATAATACATATACAACATTGAAACAAAAACTCACATCTCAAGTCAATGAGCATGAGAAATCTAGTGAAACTGACTATGAGAGAGAATTGAAGAGAAATATTTATAAAGCGGTTATTAAATTGTTGAACAAATAGCGTGTTATATTAGTTGACAAAGACATTATAATTATATTTCAGTTTGCGATAAATAATAAATGAAAAATATTTAATTACTATTAAAAGTTTTATTATCTAATGTAGAGGTGCTGAACTAGAGCAGAATATCGAACATTATTCGCAGTATTAAAGAAGATTCGGTGAATTTTTCGACGAACGCTAGTACGTTCTTCTGTTCGCGAGAATGCTTAAGCTCAATCGCTCAATACAAGTGCATGTCTCAAGTCTATCAGTACCTAAACCACACTTATTAACGTATCATTGTCTTAATTATATATGTTTACAATGCCGATAAAGTGTCTGTATTACAATCCATTGTAAAAATAAATCTCCAAAAAATATAATTAAGTATACTTTTTATTCTATCTTATCCTTAATCAATACAAATGATAATGTACAAACAAAAATTAGTTCATAAATCATCATCATCATTGGCCACAGCATTTTGGCAGGTGATTGTTGAAGCGACAGTTTATTAAGAAAGTCTGTGCGCCGCCGGAGATCGGAGGTGAGGCACACCATTTCCTGTGGCTGTAAACTCCAATCGCAGCACGGCACTTCCTAAGAGTTCAGTTCATAAACATTAAACATTACACTTATATCAATGACATGCATTAGAAACAATATATTGTACGCCAAATACGACACACTTTATGTAACATTAAATATCATTTCCATTACTCACTTTCTGACAATAAATGATTTGTATTAGTATTAAATAGACATTCACTTAATAATACTTCATTCTTGGTAATTAGCTTTCATTGTTATAATTACACCTTTGTTGTTACCCCCTTCTTTTTTTATCACTTCAGTAGTAGTTGGCTCATCAACAATCATTCCTAAAAAATCGATACCGATTAAAGAGTCCCAGTTCATTAAGAACTGCCCATTCCGCGTAGCCTTGCCTTCTGGAGTAATCTTCTCGTTAATTTCCTTGGCGAGGTTTCCAATATTTATTAATCTTTCTAAAGTGTTACTGATATTGGACTGTCCCCTAGCATACGTTGGTTTAGATTCTAATGGAAGACTTTGTATTTTATCAGTTTTAGTACTATGGCCACCTCGAAATATGCCTTTAATTTTTTTATCGGTTGTAGAAGTTTCAAAACTTTTTGCTATATGTTCTTCCGTGCTACCATTTGTCCTCACATTGATGTTTTTATCCAACGTCGTCTCTTTATCGCCTTTCGACTCAGCTGAATTCAAGCTTTCATCACGTATTTCTCTTGAATTAGCTCTCATGCTATACTCATTTTCACCTAAATGTACATTCCCACGAGACTCACTTTTATCGCTAAAACGCAATGCTAGTGGTCTTCCTGCATTTACTTTATTGAATCTCCTTTTTTTATAAAATTGTTCAGTATCCTTTTCATAGATAAACGGCGTTACGAACGATAATGAATATATATTGGAGCCATTTTTACGCTTACCTACGTGAGACATATATTGTCTCCAATAATGTTTAATCATTTTAATTAACTCATGTCTAACGATATCGTCGAGGTTACAATAATGATCAATCAAAAAGTACTGTAATGCACCCATTAATATGTCAGCTAAATCTACGTCATCTGACATCCTTCTATGAACCAGGGCCAGTAAAACTTCAACGAATTTGTCACTTTCTCCAACATACAAGGAATTGACATAATCAACCAAGTCCTGTATTTCTCCGAATTCTTTATTTGTTAATACATTTATTACATAATCTAAATGCTGACGAAGCGTTTCAGCAGGTGCATCTTTAAGTAGTGCTAATTTAGCAGATGCGTATTTTCTGATATCAGGTAACTCGTAAGAATTGCACCCTTTATAAACACCTTTCCATTCATCAACTATTATCGCAAATGCTTGCTCAAGAAGGTTGTTTTTATAACTTTTTAATACTTTAGCAGCTTCTTTAACAAAATCAGTAAATTTTAATTCCTCATTGGTTTCCATTCTTATATCGACATCGTCTTTTTTAGTATCGTTTATATCTATTGGATTTAGTTCCCTTTCTATTTGAGGGTTGTCATTGTCAGTTTCAGTTCTCGGATCTTCTGTGTTATCACTTTCATCCGAGTGTGCAAGGAAGCGTCGATTTATTGGTATGCGATAAATTCCTTTTACTGTGTTTACTACAAGAATAATAATAACACACATAAAAATTAGGTATCGTCTTGGGTCGTCCCATTCGTTTTTAGTCAAGTTCTTAAATTAGTCCTATTCTGCTTTCGTCACTCATTCTACATTCGTCACAATCGTGGGTGGCTTTCAATGTCTTGACGAAAAACGAATGGGACGACCCAAGACGATACCAAAAATTATTATATACCTTCAAAATATAGATTTACATGTAAATAATATACTTACTAGAAACACTGAGCAACACCATACACACGATTGCATTCATATTAATAATAAAATTGCGTTTCAAATTTATTTTCAATAAAATATATAGAAAGCAATTTTGCTCAACCTAATATTTGCTTCAATATAAAATAAAGACATAAAATTTATAGGTAGTCAAATTCGTCTTATTTGTACTTATCCACATTTTAAACTTAGCTATAGCTGACAGTGACCGGGTGCCAGACATCACCACTGCTATAGGCCTTTAGACAATTTGACATAAACATTTCAGTAATATACTAGATGCAGTGCATAGTTGTTTTTCTCGGTATTTAACGAACGTTTCCGAGAGATGATTTGTCATGCTATCCTCAACTAGTCAACTCAGTACTTTTTATACGGAGACTGACTGAAATAGCAAGACACGTTTTTACGTTTCCGTGAAAATACGAAGGGAAATAATTATGCACTACATCTGTATATCTATGTCTAGTACTAGTTTTCGTTGCTAGAAATTGTAATAAGAACAATAAAATTAAATCGAGTAAAAGTTTTACATACAAAACTTCTTTCTGTATTTTCTTTATATTACAATTTTTATTTCAGACAATTATACCGTCGGGTGACAAGCAAAAAGTCACTAACACCATTTAAATTATTGGACAATAAACCGTGTTACAAGTGTAATAAAGTGCATTGTTACTTTAATTTTTTGATAGTACTTAGTGACTTTTGCTTGTCACCCGACGATACTATACCTATGTTACTCTAATAATGCTCATGTCAAATATCATGTAATTTCAGAATGTTGTTTTAAATTGAGAACGTTACTTCGATTGTATGGCGGTGGCTAGGTTCATGTGACCTAAGTGCGAAAGTTTTTAAGTGTTTCAAGATTCCACAACTTAACTCTACATGTAATTCTTCTACAATGATACTCTCATACATTATCATATTATGTTTGTTACAAGCAAAGTTATCTACATCAACAACAACTTTAAAGCAATTATCCCAAATCACGAATGGACCAAACTGGAGACACATTCATCACATGAAAAAATCCGGTAAACCTAGGCTACAGAAACATAAGACGACAAACAAACAAACAAACAGACACGACAGAAACAGAGTATCGAATATACGAAGATGTCACAGACGTGGCAGAAACGGTGTATAAGTTATACGAAGATATCGAAGATAGAAATGATAAGGAAACTACAATATCAAATGATAAAAAAGAACATAATGTTGGTCTTATAGCAGGAGTAGCACTCACACAGAAACAACCAGACACGACAGAAACGGAGTATCAAATATACGAAGATGTCAAAGATAGAAATGATAATGAAACTTTAACATCAAATGACAAAAAACAACATAATGATGGTCTTATACCAGGAATACCACTCACACAGAAACAACCAGACACGACAGAAACGGTGTATCAAATATACGAAGATGAAAAAGAAAGCACAACATCAAATGACGAAGAACGTCCTATTATGAGAACAATAGCAACTGTCACTGCGAGGTTTATTTATGTTCTGAATTTAAATGCTTCGAAAGTGTTCAAGCATTATGAAAATTAGAAAATCGTTGATGTTTCGTTAAAACAACGAATTAGAATAAATATAGAAGTCTGACTGCTTTGGTTTCATTACATCTAAATACTTATATTGCATTAGTAATTAACATTGAACTTGTATGCTTTTATGGAGCAACACTGTTCAACAGTAAGTAACTATAAGGTGTTGGGGGTCAATTTAGACTTTGGAGAAATTTCAATTAATCTAAATATCTTCCACGTTTTACATTATTAACTAGAGCACACTAGAGTGGCATATATAATGTTTGTGGTGGTTTTAATAACCCGAATATAATTAATCAACATTTTCTAAATCTACCTACTGATAATAATAATAGAAATTTAATGTTTGTAATGTCCAAGATCACCGCCTTCTGCATCTGACCCTTGATCCAACCACCTAGCGAGAGTATCTCAAAAAAAAAAAGAAAAAAACCGCTCTGACAATGACAGACGTCTCGTAAATCTTATTTGCTATAATTATATTTTTATACGTTTTTATTGTTAAATCTATTGTGTATTTTGCCATCAAATGAACCCTTGACCTGGCTAAATATGTGGAAACGTAAAATATCGACTATAATACGTGTGACTCAAATTCCATACACACGCCACGGATACCTATGACATTTGTTTGACAAAACGGTCAACACAAGATTACGGCAAAACGATAAATAACGTGTCAAAAGAATGATTACGAGAAGTCAAAGACGAGCAGCGGAGTTGACCAACAACGCACGACCACCACCCCCGCCCGCTCCGCCCAGTTCCTCGTCCACAACGTCGTCAGGCGACGAGTTCGCAACGGCGCCTGACACAGACGGGTCCAGTGACGAGAGCGGGCCGCCGCCACCGCCGCCACGACCACCTGCGCGACGAGGGCGGCCACCGCTGCCGGCACGCTTGGGGCCTGCGGGACATCCTGCCCCGCCCACGGCTCCCGCTGCCGGTGGTATAGTGCGACGCATGAGATGGACTCGAAACATGAACGAGAATGTCATGCGCGCCTATTATGGGGCTACAGAGGGGGGAACACAGCTATCCGCCTATCGTTCGAGAATACTGCCTCTGTTTCAGGCTCTTGAACCTACCATCAACGTGTCGGAGCAGCGATTATCGGATCAGGTGCGCGTCATTCAGCGGCTAAAACGCTTGGATGACGCGACACTTGATCGGCTTCGCCAGGAGGCTCTCTCTGCTCGCGCGGACTCCACCTCGGTGCGAGATCTGCCCGCCACGTCGCCGGATCCGGTGCCCGCACCTGACCTGGCACCGGGGGCGCCGCGGGTTGATTTCTATACCGACGAGGGGGACTTCGCGAGTCAGAATGTGAATACAACTGCTAATGAGCAACTGAGGAGGACTTTGGAAGAGGCGATTACGCAGTATCGCGTCATAACCAACTCTAGGCCCCGATTACCACGTCTGCCTATGAATAGACGCAATCTAGCGCTAATGGGAGCCCTAAACGCTTTACTAGAACCACATTTGCGGACTAGTAAAGATTTAGATGATACGCACTCGATCATGTACTGCGGAGCCATCGCGGCGTGCCGTGTTGCTCGCGTCAAGTTCCCGGACACTGAACGTGCACCTAGGACCGTCGGAGGAGTCCCTGCATGGCAAGCGCGGATCGAGCGACGTATCGGCTCGTTTAGGACTCTCATCGCAAAACTAATCTGCTTCAGGGGGGGCAACAATCGCCCCCGAGTAATGCGCTTTGTGAACCAGGCGTTCGCGGGGACGGATATCAGGCCCCGCGACTACATGGCCAATGTCACAGAGCGCATCGACTTTCTAAAGCAGAAAGTCTATGCATGGGCAAACCGTATTCGCCGCTACAGAGAGCGTGTGGATCGATTTCAGCAGAATCGCCTTTTTCAAAGTGACCAAAGGAAGGTGTACCGAAAGTGGGAGGAAGCCAACCTTCGTGCGCCCGACACGCAGCCGCCGGATGCTACTGCCATGACCGACTTCTGGCGTAGCATCTGGTCGGTGCCTGTCGGACACACCGAGGGGGGTTGGATGAGTGTTGTCGAGCGTGAGTGCGAGTCCATCGAACCTATGGGGGCAGTCACCATCAGCCCCGATGACGTCAGTTGTGCCATCCGCACGGCCCAGAACTGGAAAAGTCCTGGGCCGGATGGATTGCACAACTTCTGGCTAAAGTGGTTCCGATGATCTCACTCGCGCTTGGCAGTACAATTTCAACAAGCCCTCGAGCTTGGTTCTCTCCCACCTTCCTTAACAACTGGTGTCACCTTCCTGCTCTATAAGTCCGGTAGTACCACGGAAGCGAAGAACTATAGACCCATCACATGCTTGCCTACACTCTACAAGCATTTGCCAACAAATCCGGCGGAACAAGCGTGCCCTCTCAGCCGCTTGGATTGACTACAAGAAGGCCTATGATTCGGTGCCTCATTCATGGTTGGGGAAGGTCTTAGAGTTGTATAAAGTTGATGCAGCTTTGAGAGCCTTCCTAAGCGCGTGTATGAGACAGTGGACCACAGTCCTTCGTCAACCAGGAGGCGGGGGTGACCGCTCTGGCCCGCAGGATTTTATAAGGATTGAGCGAGGAATCTTTCAGGGCGACAGTCTGAGTCCCCTGTGGTTCTGCCTAGCTTTGAATCCCCTCAGCACCCTGCTGAAGGATTTGGGACTAGGTTGCCGGCTTCGGAGAGAGGGTGAAGTCATTTCTCACCTTCTGTACATGGATGACCTCAAATTATTTGCACCAAATAGCCAAGACTTGTTGGAGCTACTGAAAACCACCGAAGTCTTCAGTAGTGCCATCCACATGGAGTTTGGTGTCGATAAATGTGCGGTTATGCATGTACAGCGGGGGAGGGTTGTAAATTCAACAAATTTACAACTTTCTGAGACAATGTCTTTCAGATCTATCTCTGAATCAGAAACCTATAAATACCTTGGTATGTCACAGTCGTTGGGTATTGAGGACGAGGGTATTAGACGGTCGGTGAAGGAGCGCTTTTTCAGTCGGCTCACAAAAGTCCTTAACAGTCTTTTGTCAGGAGGCAACAAAGTGCGCGCCTTCAACGCCTGGGTAATGCCCCTACTCACATACTCCTTTCGCATACTAAGGTGGACTCAGACCGAGCTGGACGCCCTGGATCGGAGGGTCCGATCACTGCTCACCGCACATCGCATGCTACACCCACGCTCGTCAGTTATGAGATTGTACATCCCACGGAAGTGTGGAGGCCGAGGCTTCCTAAACGCCAAGGATCTCCACAACCACGAGGTGTACAATCTCAGGAACTATTTCCTTAACAACGAGTGTGGGATGCATCGTGATGTGGTGGCAGTAGATAGGAACCTCACGCCGCTTTCCTTGGCAAACGAGAACTGGCGCAAACCTGTGGTACTAAGTACTGCGGATCGCAAGGCGGCATGGGAGAGTAAGGTGCTACACGGGCGGTTCTACAAGGCCCTCACGGGACCCGATGTGGACCTGCTCGCGTCGGTGAACTGGTTACGATTCGGGGACCTCTTCGGAGAAACCGAGGGTTTTGCCTGTGCAATTGCGGACGAAGTGATGATGACGAACAACTATCGGAAATATATCCTGAAGGACGGTACGGTCGACATCTGTCGGGCATGCCGCCGTCCCGGAGAGTCACTCAGGCATATCATTTCCGGTTGCTCTCATCTTGCTAACGGCGAGTACTTGCACAGACATAATCTCGTAGCCAGGATTATTCACCAGCAACTTGCTCTTCTATATGACCTTGTGGACCGCGAAGTACCGTACTACAAGTACTTACCTGCGCCTGTTCTCGAGAATGGTCGTGCCACGCTCTATTGGGATCGATCTATCATCACTGACAGGACTATTGTAGCCAATAAGCCTGATATTGTGATAATAGATCGATCGCAACGTCGGGCCGTGCTCGTTGACATCACCATCCCCCATGATGAGAATCTCGTGAAGGCCGAGAAGGACAAGTCCAGTAAGTACCTAGACTTGGCTCAGGAGATAACCGCCATGTGGGATGTTGATTCGACGATCATTGTCCCGATAGTCGTTTCAGTAAACGGTCTAATAGCGAAGAGTCTCGACCAACACCTTGAGAGACTCTCGCTAGGTGGTTGGATCAAGGGTCAGATGCAGAAGGCGGTGATCTTGGACACGGCGCGGATAGTCCGCCGGTTCCTCTCTCTGCAGCCCTGACCACCGGTAGCTTGGGCCTTGCCCCGCTGCTGGCGGCACCCTAGGTTAGGTTTTTTATAATGTGTTTATATTAATTTTTATGGTTTTGTAAGTGTTTTTATATTTTACTTTTATATTCATATTATAAAATAACCTAACTTAAGATGAGAAATGAATAAAGAGAATAATAGAAATTTCCACACTAACATTCTTCGAATTCAATCGCTTTATGGTTCATCATTGTTTTCGCTATGGACAGTGTCAGAAACACAGGTACTTAAAACTATCAGATCCCTTAGGTCCAATGCTAGAGGTATTGGTGGTATGACATTAGATATGATACTGAATTACTGATCACCCTTCCGCATACACTGAAAGCCATAACTGCTATTATTAATACTTCTATTGTCACACTCTCTTTTCCCGATGTGTGGAAATCAGCTTTGATTCGTCCTATCCCTAAAGTGAATGATCCCCAAAAACTCAAAGATCTTAGGCCAATCAGTATACTGCTATGCCTGTCAAAAGTCCTTGAAAAAATAGTGTGTACTCAGATAACAGAGTTTTTGGAGACAAATGATATTCTACCAGCACAGCAATCGGGTTTTCGAAGACACCGAAGTACCGCAACAGCATTACTTGACGTGACAGACAATGTCCTAGCCGCCCAAGACAAAGGAAAAGGAACCATACTTGCTCTACTCGATTTTTCTAGGGCGTTTGATACAATAAATGTATGCCTCTTACTGTCCAAGCTAGCATACTACGGATTTGACAATGGTACCGTAAAATGGTTTGCCAGCTACCTAAGAGGTCGAAAGCAGCTAGTAGAACTGCAGCGACCTGATGGAGTAAGCATGGCATCAGAAATAATGCCAGTGTCAAGAGGGGTTCCTCAGGGCTCTATTCTTGGTCCTATATTGTTTATTCTATACTGTAGTGATATTACTAATGCTATAAAACACTGTCAATATCATATGTATGCAGACGACCTGCAGTTGTATATACCGTGTAGCATGCACGACATTACTGTACAGGTCATCATCATCATTATTCTTAAGAGCCTAGCTCTTGTCGGTGGAGTAATCGCCATTCCGTTCTTCTCTCTGCCACTGTTTTGAGCTCCTGATACGTCACTACGTTAATTTTCTCTTTGGCCTGGTCAATATATGCACGTCTCGGTCTTCCTCTGCCTCTCTGTTTTTGTATTCTGCCTTCAATTATAGACTTTATGTATGTATCGTGACGTATCAGGTACCCTAACATGTTTCCCCTTCTGTTTTCAATTGTTCTTAGCAGAGATCTCTTCTCACCTACCAAATTTAATACTTCCGTATTTGTTTTCCTCTCTTTCCAGCTTATACCTTCCATTATTCTCCATGTCCACATTTCAAAAGCGCTCAATCTGTCTCTATCACGCTGGGTTAATGTCCACGTCTCGCTTACATATAACGCTATACTCCAGACGTAGGTTTTGATAAATCGCACAAGCACAGTACAGGTAAACAAGCTAAATGATGATCTAGAACGTGTCACCAAGAACTCACTCTCCCTAAACCCAATAAAATCAAAATACCTAATTCTTGGATCAAAAAACCAAATCGAAAAAAAATCTAAATCCAATATTAAAATCCAAATAAACAATGCAGATTTAGAACGAGTGCAAGAAGTTAGGAATTTAGGTCTTATCATGGACGGAAAATTGCGCTACGAAACCCACAACCAAAATGCTGTACGTAACTGCTTCTACAGACTCAAATTATAATACAAAATTCGCGATTTCGTTGACATTGGTCTAAGAATTAGGCTATGTGATGCACTTGTCCTCTCCAGGTTGAACTATTGTGACACCGTATACGGACCGCGATTATTGGCACGAACTCAGAAACTCATTCAGCGCGTGCAAAACGCCTGCGCACGTTTCTGCTTCCATATTCCCCCGCGAGCACATGTAGCGCCATTTCTGAACCTAAATAAAATTGTACGGATGTCAATGCGTCAGAAATTACACCTATCCACTCTTATGTTCGGTATTGTAAACAGACAAATGCCCTCGTACCTTTACGACAAGTTGACTTGGCTGCAAAGTGCAAAGCTCCAGGTCTGTGGACATTATCGACCAGTCGCTTGCGATCGTAGAGATCGAATCGATACGGAGCGAATGTAATTCGGCTACGCCCCCAGGCCCTCCAAGACTCTACTGCTTGTCTGCCCTATGCATCATTCAACCGCTTTTCGCGGTAGTTTTCGATATGCCGCTACCAAATGCTGGAATGACATACCTCCATGTCGAATGCTACTATTTAACTCTCAAAACATTTAGCGGCAGCATCAATATCTTAAATCCCTCCTTTTCTTTCTTTAATTATCCTCGTTTTTCTTTCTTACTTTTTTACATTGGGCAAAATTTAAATATTTAACTTTCTTACGTTTAATATCTTCAACTTTATGTTTTGTTTTATGGCGGTAGGCCTCATAATTTGTTATTTTTTTAGTTACTGCTATGTTTATTTTTTTCCTCTCTATGTGTTGTCTGTTTTTAATTTTGTTATTGTCTGTATTCCCTACTAGCTTTAAGTTAATTATAAGGTAGGTCCCCACTGAAAATCAGCGCTGCGGCTTGCCGTAGTATTAATCCTTTTAACGTCCATCTTTTAACGTCCATCTGACCTATATATGTCCAGATAGCGAAAAATATGTGTTGTGTGTGACTCTAGTTAATAATGTAAAACATGGAAGATATTTCGATTAGTTGAAATTATCCCGCAGTCGAAATTGCCCCCTGCACCTTTTAACCAATTTAACACATATCAGTAAAAGAATAAGGATCAAAGTCAAATGGCGTTCTAAAAGTTTTAATCATGTGTCGAAAGATGGCAGTAAATTGACTGTGACTACGAATTTTACTTTGACAATACGCCTCTATACTAAATTCTCTTTGCTCTAGGTTACTAATTTTGTAATATGCGATGTAGTAGGCACCTCGTAGCCCTCGTAGGTAGATAGGCAAAGAGAATTAAATCACTACGTGGTATAGGTACGACGCGACGTACGACTGTGTGTGTGTGTACTAGGGTACCTATCGATTTAATGATATGAAATGAACGGGTCCACACGTCTACACGATATAATTACATTGTTTTTACCTTAAATCCGACGTTTCAGCTGGGTTGCATCAGCAGTGGTCACTAAAAGGTCAATGAAGAGGTAAACAATATTAAACTACCCGAAATTTGTTTATAAAAATGTTCGAGGTAGTGAAAAAAATTTAAACTACCCGTTTAATGTTTTTTGTCTACGTCACGACACACAACAGTCTCAATATCCGTTCATTTTCATTAAAATCAATGATCTTTTATAAAAATAAGGATAATGAATGTAATAGCTGGGATCCACTAGCAGTTTATTTTGATAATGGGTCACACGGCTCCTTGATGATTCCGTGAAAACTAAAAATAATGTATAAAAACAACAACAAATACAACACAATAAAGCCATTGTCAATTTGAACGATCCTTGAAATTTGAAACTAAATTCCAACGTCAAACACGATCTGTCAATATTTTGGCGCCAACGTAAACGGATGCGTTCACAATCGCGGCAAACTTTTTTTTAACAGCCGATCGCGCTAAAAAAAAGTTTTATTACATATAATATAATGCATTAGCATATAATATAATATAATATATTACATAAGGCATTAGCTCAAATTTTAGCCACCACATTGTATTGGACAGTAGAAATTCCGAATACTTGAATGAAGGCGTAAGTATTATTTGTATTGTACTTGTATTTTATTATGTTATTGTATCGATGTCGGTGCACACAAACGGCGTTTAGTGGAATTCTATTCGCTTTTTTTTTCAAGTGTTATACTCGTTTTATGAATGGAATTCCGGATGCCATGCGTGGTTGCCTAATTCGGCGTGAAATCCTCAGTAAGTGAAATCACAGGGAAATTGAGATTGGCAGAAAAAAGGCCGCACCTATGGGCCGCACTCGATTTTTATGGAATTCGTAGTAGATATTCGTAGTAGTTGTCACGCCCGTGTTATTTTCGCGATTCTCACGGGAATCATATAGATAGCCTAGCCGGAAGAGCGTGCGACTTGCAATCCGGAGGTGGCGGGTTCTTACCCCGGCTCTTACCAATGAGTTTTTCGAAACTTATGTACGAGAATTATCATTTGATATTTACCAGTCGCTTTTCGGTGAAGGAAAACATCGTGAGGAAACCGGACTAATCCCAATAAGGCCTAGTTTACCCTCTGGGTCGGAAGGTCAGATGGCAGTCGCTTTCGTAAAAACTAGTGCCCACGCCTATTACTGGGATTAGTAGCCAAAGCGGACCCAACGAAGTTTTAATACTTTTAATCTATGAAGAATAATTTAGTAGATTTTAGGTTTCATCCGCTCATTCGTAAAAAGAAAATATTTTAAAATCCGGGAAGGTTCGGTAGCTCAGAGTAGAGCGGTCACCTGAACAGAGGGCCTACCGCGAACCACGTTCGATGTATTGTCTCGCTGTCACACTTACGTACGAATTTACAAGTGCGACAGAGAGGTAACACGTCGAACGTGGCTCGCGGTAGGCCCTCAGTTTGTTCCATTGAAGTCTAGCCGACGGACTCAAGGATTTACGAAAACTCTCCCTGTCCCTCTCTCTGAACGCCCTCTGTGGGAAGTTCCCACAAATACGAATTATAAGAAGTGTACTCAAGCTGCTTAAGTCACAAACTACTAAGAAGATACTACGTATGCTTAAGTCATGAAGTTATATTTTTTAAACTGGAGCGAGCTGTCACTTTTTTTGCCATACTAAATTGAACCTTATCACTGAGCCAGAAAGTTGTTCGTACCAGACTAGAGAAAACGATCCACATGAGATAGAAAAACCAGAGCCCCGTGTCTCACTCGCACATGTTGCCAATGTAAAAAAGATACCATTGTGGCAGTATTTATATCAATATACTACTGAAAATAATTACCTTCTTATACTATTTTAGTGCTATATTCCGATTACAGTTCTGATAATTTCTTAATTATTATGATGTCAATATTATTAACTGATTAAACCAAGCATCTGCACAACAAAAAAAAACATTAAATTGAATATGGTAGAAATTGTAGTAACTTTGAATATTAATTGGTATCCCCAACTCGATGACATATTTTTCGTGTATTTTCAAAAGGCACGTATAATTTAACCGGTCAACTAATTAATCGAAATTGAGTAAACTGCAAAACGTAATTCAAGACCAAAAAAAGTAAGACAATGTTGCCACTGCAATAATTTGTTTGTAAAATAGTAAATTCCTTTTGATAAATAATCACGCTAAGATAATTTATTTATTAGTAATTTTACTCCTACGATTTAAAAAAGTACTTTTATTTACTTATTTTTACATAAATACAAGACGCGCTAGTAAAAAGTGTTAACATTTTCTTACTTTTTTTGGTCTTGAATTACGTTTTGCAGTAAAGTTTAAAAAAATAGATATGGGTACTAAAATTAATAGATTGGCACCAAAAAGGGAGCCTTAAAATATATCAATATGAGTTGTATTTTAATGCCGTTACAGCTTCTGATAATTTTTAGGCAGGTACCAAGTATTTATTTGGCAACTGAATTATTATATTGGAGACCATTTATGAAGCACATTTTAAAAAGAAAACGGCTATCTATTAATTCAAAAATGAAGTTCTTTTAAAATATTTTGTTTGGTCACTACACGGTCAACCTAACACGCTCCTCCTCGCTTCGCTCGTCGTCGCACCTATGTTTTGACTCTGGCAGAACACAGTGGTAACTACTGAAATTAGTAATTAAAAATTGAAAGATCTAATGGTATAATGGCCATTAGGTGTTTCATGATTAGGAATTTCGACTATAAGTATACTGACCATTGCGCATTGGTAAATTAATTTGAGGTGTTTTGTGTAAATAGTGACCAATATTCATTAAATTTAACTGCTTTCGTATTAAAATACTACCTGAAACGATATGCTCAATATGATTAGGTACTTAGATGTGAACAACTAGATGACAAGCAAATTTTATGATCGCTTTTCAATATTAGTTGCCAACTTATTATTTTAGACGCCAACTTATCACTTCAAGTTTCCTATAAATTATTTGGGTGGCTTGATTTTGCTGCCAGTTTTTGAATAATATGATATGATGTTTATATTTGCGGCTAATATAAATTTATTGGTGTTAAAATATTAATGCACAGCCAAATTATATTATTATATGCCCAATGAAAGTTCCTGTTTAATATTTTAGTTGCCCGGTTAGTAATAAGCCTTTTCAAAATGGCGCCGCTTAGCTTTTATTCGTAAAATATTTAAAAAAATGGTTAAAAAATGTTGTGTGGGGGGTTGTAGAAGTGAAAGCTACGCTGATTGTGGAATATCTTTTCACAGGTAGATCACAATTATTCAATTTTACGATAAAAATACAAGAAAACATTGTCAAACTGATTAGGGTGACTAATGACTATGATGTCGGTACGATTTGGATCGGTCTTACAGAATTGTTATTACGTACTTAATGTAAAAATAAGTTTACCTAAATAGTATACTAATAAATAAATAAAGATATACTTATTTCGGCATGTTTAATTATTCGGATCACGTAATGAGAGCTCTATAATTGCCAAAAATTAAATCCAAAGTCCTTAAGGCCCCTGTACACAATGGGCCAGCGCCGGCCACTCCAAGGGACGCATTTATGCGTTAGAGGGAGCAAGTGATATTGCTATCTCATTCCACCGCATGGCTGCGTTCCTTGGAGTGGCCGGCGCTGGCCCATTGTGTACAGGGCCCTTTAGACATTACAGACTCATAATATATTTATAGATAATATTTAATTACTGAAACGTTAATTCTAACTATTTATATATATGTAATCAATTATATATAGGTTGGACACACATTTCCGTCAGTATTCAAAGGCGGCAAATTTGAAAATTTTGTTGCAATCACAGATCTACGATGACGCTTACGCTTAAAGAATAGCTAGAGTCTGTGCGGAAGGAGAAGAGTCGTAGAATGTATGGGCTCTCTTACATTCCACGACTCTTCTCTTTCCGCACAGACTCTAAAGCAGCGGTTGGCAACCAGCGACCCGCGGGCCGCATGCGGCCCGCGAACCTCTCACTTGCGGCCCGCGAGCCTCCCTGGCTATTTTGTATGTAATATTGACAAATGATAATGTCTGATAAAGTCATAAATATTAACAAAGTGCGGCCCGCGTCCACTTCGTTAACTGCTATGTGGCCCTTGGTTGCTAAATGGTTGCCGACCGCTGCTCTAAAGTATGCAAAAGGGAAGTCATCACGTATATGAACACACCATGAGTATGATATTGATAGTGATAGGTAATATTTTGTTAAATTATGAAGAGCATAAATAGTGTAAGATGCCGGTTTACACAGTTAAATGTAAGTTTTTATTTCGTTGTGTGCTAATTCACACTAATTTATTAATTTTATCATTTTAGTCAATTAATCAAGATAATTTCGTGTAAAACATAAATTGTTACGCTACGCTAGGGCTTGACAAAATGACTGGTATCGAAAACCAGTCGGTATAGTATATGTCGGAACCTGACACCAGAAAGACGAATTGCAGCGTTATAGTTCATTATTTTAGACGCCTGTATAAAATCGATTAGCAATGTTGAGCTACGTATTATTTGGTTGTAACAAAATAAATAAAGTTGTGTAGAGAGTAATTCCGTCTATTGGCGCATTGTTGAAATAAAGTTGCGTAGAGAGTAACGCCATCTATTGGCGTGTTGTTGAACTGAGATGACAGGTAGAAGGCTTTGGAACGTCGAGAGGTTTCTCTCGAGTGAGCGTAGGCACGAGTTGGCATTTTTGTCGGTATGTTGGTAGACTGGTCGAGCAGGTTTGCCAACTTGACTTTGAGGCGGGAGCAGAGAGGCTCCGCCGCTGGTACCTAGTTCTTCTTGATCGGACCGCGCTAGAGATCGGACGTACTCGTTAGCCAACCTCGTGCCTAACTCGCTACGTTCCTGAAGGTTTATACCTGAAGGATTATTCTGATAGCTTATAGAATCCCGCGTTTTTTACCATTTAGCTAAGTGTTTTATTTCAAGTGTTATTTTGATTTCTTATGTTTCATTAGAAGCTTACTTTTGTGAAATAAAGAAATGATGTTTTATGTGTTGTTTTAACTTGTTTTGAAAAGATTTGTCCCTCTGAGTTTGTTGCCGGTCCCATATAGGGCTAAATCTTCTCAGGTCAGATATGTAGGGTTGAAGCCGGCCTAGTTTGACTTGAATAAAGATTTAAACGGTTTCTTTTTACTTTCATATCGCTCCCTTGAGTTAAAAATAGCAATTAGTTCTTTTAAACATTTAGTACTGAAGTATAGTAGGCACTAGTATGGTTAACGAGTCCTAATGTTTATTTCATGCACTGGTAGCAATGGTAGCATACTGGTTTAGCTGTGAAGTAATACATTATCGTACTACCCCCACGCGCCCACCGCCTTTGAGACCATCGGTATTCGACATATATATTAATATATATTATTTGCGATACAAGTGTTGAAAGTAGGAATTAAATTCGCAACGAGTGGTGATAAATTAAACCGAAGGCAGTGTTTTTAATTGACACGATTTGCGAATTACCTAGTAGAACGTTTTACCCGACTTTGGATATCTGTTGTTTTATTTGTAAAGGAAAGACTTGGATATTAATTGGAGTTCTTTATTTTTAGGAAGCCATCTTCGATAACATTCTATTCCAAATTCTAAAACATATTCTAAACATAGACAATATATAAAAACTATAACACCATAGACAATATGGCCAGTATGAATCATGCCCCTTTTTTAATAAAAAATAAAACGCCTCATTGACGTTGACGTGACAGGTGACATCTGACATGACTGGTCATACTGTAACAAATTTACAAGTTATTTTTAATCGAAACAATCTTTATAATTAAATACATCTGTGAATAAATGTTAACACAAGTTAAGTTAAATATGACATCAGTGAAAAAGTGATAAGTGTAAATTATACCATTGATATTGGACGACAAAGCAATGTTATAAGATGTACGGATTATAGAGTAACCCTGTATGGTTGTAATTCCTATTAAAGTTATAAATCTAATCGTTTTGGTTTAATTATTTGCCTTCCTGTTCTAGTAGTATAGTTTCCAGTAGGCACTCTACGTATAACAGTGTCAGTTATAGGAATATGAGGAATATTGGGACTATTGGCACAATTAGGAATATTGGGACTGTTAGGTGCACAATCAGGTGGTGAAGATTGAAATGAATGTTGATTTTTGGAACTATTGGCGTTTGGTGTTGAACATAAAAACGAATGTTGATTTTGATCGGAATTAAAAGCATAAGAATCATGGTTATTATTTTCAAGATCTTTAGTATTATTGTAACTTATACACTCACTGTCAGAATCAAAAGGATAAGAATCATAGTTATCATCATTATTTTCAAAATCTCTAGTATTAGTGCGAGTTACACTTTGACTGTTCTGTGGACAATAAATATGTTGCTGATTGCGTCTATATAAAACATTATCACTATCTTTTATGACATATGAACGAGGATGATCAGCCTTAGATACTATTCTACCTTTATGCCATTTATTATCAGAAGGTTTTTTCTTGAAATAGACAAAATCATTATCATTCAAAGCAACAGACATCCTAGCATGTTGATTGTAGTAAGATCTCGTTTTATCTAAATTTACCTTCTTATGTTCCAAATGTTCTTTAAAGTTTACTATTTTAGGCTTTAAAATGGTGGCTTTAGCCGGTAGCTTTGTTCTTAATTGCCGCGACATTAGTAATTGAGCAGGAGAACTAAGATTTCCTCTCGGGGAATTCCTATACTGTAGTAAACCAATATAGGGATCTGTTCCTGATTCATCACATTTTCTGAATATATTTTTGACAATCCTAACACTAACTTCAGCGAGACCATTAGATCTTGGCAAGTATGGACTTGAGGTAATATGTTCAAATTCCCAATTGATTGAAAAAGCTTTGAAAGCTTGAGAGTTGAATGGTGGACCATTATCGGTAAGAAGTTGTAATGGAACACCATGGCGAGCAAAGATAGACTTTAAGTTAGTAATAACAATGTTACTATCACTGCCTTTCTGTAAATGAGCGACTTCAATGTAATTGGAGTAAAAATCCACAACAAGTAAGTACTTTTTGGACTTATAGTCAAAGAAATCTGCAGCTACCTTTTCCCAAGGATATATAGGTTGTTCATGCGACATCATTGGATCTTTAGGCTTATTATTCATGAACATAAGGCAATGTTCACATTGTTTTATCTTGGACTCTATATCACTATTGATGTTAGGCCAGTAGACTGTACCTCTAGCCTGACCTTTGGTTTTCTCAATACCTAAATGACCTTCATGTAAAATAGAGAGCATTTCAGATCTCAAAGACATGGGAATGACAACACTTTGACCTTTAAAAACTAAGTTATTAATGACATGAATCTCATCTCTGATGTTCCAATATGGGGAGACAATAGGATCAATTTCCTTTTTAGAATTAGGCCATCCATTTTTGAAATAAAGTTTCAGTTTTTGTAAAGATTCATCTTTATTAGTGTGTTCAAGGATTTTATTCAACTTGTCTTTAGTAATAGCCAAATGAGAAGTTAATAAATTGACATGAATTTCTACATCTTTTTCTAAATCATTGAAATTGAATTCACAATTAGACTCATCTTGTACCGGAGCTCGAGATAAGGTATCAGAGATATACATTTCTGACCCTTTAGTATAAGAAACTACTAAATGATATGCTTGTAAGGCAATCATCATGCGTTGTAGTCTAGCAGGAACCTCGGCTAATGGTTTTTTGAATAAGGTCACCAGCGGTTGGTGATCAGTCTCTACATGAACAATGTTACCATACAAATACTGATGGAATTTCTTAGCACCAAATAAGATAGCAAAAAGTTCTTTTTCTATTTGTGCATAGTTTTCTTGAGACTTGGTAAGGGACTTAGACGCATAAGCTATTGGATTTCTCCCATGAAAAATCACAGCACCGACGGCAGACTTTGAAGCATCAACTGACATTCTTATGGGCTTCTTTAAATCAAAATGAGTGAGGACTGGTGCTTTACAAATTAATGACTTTAGCTTACCAAATTGTTTTTCATGAGATTGTGACCATTGCCAAATATTTTCTTTCTTTACCAAATCTCTAAGAATACTAGTTTCCTCAGCTAAATTTGGAATGTATTGACCTAAGTAATTTACCATTCCTAGGAATCGTTGCAGTTCCTTGACATTTGTTGGACTAGGCATTTCGGTAATGGCTTTTATTTTTGACTTATCAGGAGAAATGCCATGTTTGTTAAACATATGACCCACATAATACACTTCAGACATATTAAATTGACATTTTGACCTATTGAACTTGATGTTCACTTCCTGTGCTCTTTTTAAAAGATTGGCTAATCGTTCGTCATGTTCAGCTTGCGTTTTACCAAAAACTAATAAATCATCTATGAATATCTGAACACCAGGTAAGTCACCAAATAATTGGACCATAGTTCTATGAAAGATTTCAGAACTTGAATTAATTCCGAAAGGTAAACGAAGGAATTTGTACCTGCCAAATGGGGTATTGAATGTACATAAATCGCTACTTTCCTCGTCTAAAGGTATCGTCCAGAATCCTGAGCTAGCATCTAACTTGCTGAAAACTGTCGCTCCAGCTATATTTGATCGCAAATCGTTAAAAGTAGGAAACGTATAGTGAGGTCTTTTTATAGCCTCATTCAAGCTACGTGGATCTAAACAGACACGAAGGGTACCATTTGCTTTTTCGACTACGACAATAGAGTTGACCCAATCAGTGGGCTTTTCGATTTTTTCAATGACATTTAATTTTTCCATTTTATTTAATTCATCTTTTAGACGCGTTTGCAAAGCAAAAGGTATTCTTCTAGTGGCACTAATCTTGGGTTTGACACTAGGATCCACATCCAAATGAGCTTTTACGGGTAGACAACCTAAACCTTCAAATAAATTTGGATATTTATCAACGACATTGGGTACTGACCTTGATTTTGAAGATTTTAGACATGACTTTTTAGGATTTTGACCGACCTTTTGTTCTTCAATGTTTAATACCCTTTTGACTATCCCAAATTCATCAATGGTTTGTTGTCCAATAATGGTTCGACTTACAATATCTGCTACCACAAAATAGACCGTTGCTGTTTCATTGTTGGAAAATGTGCATTTTAAGTAGCATCCTCCAACAATGGGTATTTTGTTACCTGTGTAAGAATAAAGTTTATGATTAGCACTAATGATAGGTACATTTTTATCCAAGTCTTCTAGTACAAATCTGGAAATAACATTGATTTCAGCACCTGTGTCAATCTTACATGGCACAGTTTTGTTGTTTACTTTTAAGTTCATTGTCCATTTACTTTTATAGGAAGGGTTATCAATGCTTGCTATGATATAAATATCATTATCCCTGCGGATGCTTACCATGTTGACATTCTTGTTGAAGAAACAGCATTTTTCGTAGTGGTTACTTCGCTTGCAAATTCTGCAAGTGACTCCTTTGGCTGGACACCTAAAACGATGTATTTGCCCACAGCGTGTGCATGTGCTCGTACGCGAGTTGCTGGGACTTCTGTTTTCACGACGGTAGTTGTTGCTGGGACTTCTGTTATCACGACGGTAGTTGTTGCCGTTTGACGTTGACGTTCTTCGAGACTGTGACATGCTTCTTCCAGTTGAGCTATTACGACGATGCTGCTGACGGTATGATTTTGAAACTGCATCAACTGTTTGATTTTCATAACTGTTTATCTTAGATGATCGTTCTTGTGATAATTTCATACTCTTTGCAATTTTGAGGCATTTTTCGATTGTTAAGTTGTCTTCTTGTAGCAGTCTTTGTTTTACTTTTTTATCCGATATCCCAATTACAAATTTGTCTTTTATGAGACTATCTTTTAATCTGTCAAATTCACAATAATTACTCAAGTTGGTTATTACCGTGACATACTCTTCGAAATCCTCATCGGAATTTTGCTGTCGTGAGAAGAAGTTATATCTTTCCACGGTTAGGTTTTTAAGAGGATTAAATTTGGCGTCGAATTTTTCTATCACTTCTTTTAGAGTGGCTGTTTTTCTATCTATGGAGAAAGAATTAAATATAGTGAGTCCTTCATCTCCAAGTAGGTTGAGTAATATGGCTACTTTTCTATTTTCTGGGAAGTCGTCGAGCTTGTTTGCTTCCGTGTAAATTTCAAATTTTTGTTTCCATATTCTCCATCTTTCCGGGACTTGACTGTCGATTTTCAAAGGTTTTATTGATCCAATTATTGAAATATCTTTGGCATGGCGTTCATCTTCTTCATTATCCGACTTCTCATCTTCTGACACCATGTTTTATTTGTAAAGGAAAGACTTGGATATTAATTGGAGTTCTTTATTTTTAGGAAGCCATCTTCGATAACATTCTATTCCAAATTCTAAAACATATTCTAAACATAGACAATATATAAAAACTATAACACCATAGACAATATGGCCAGTATGAATCATCTGTCTCGCTCTCTCTTAAAGCTGTGTTTTTAATGGACGTACGGTGGACCACCTCCCTCACAATCGACCATGATCGCGATCCAATACGCCCATCCTATCTGTAACAGCTTTTATAACGACTAAATTAAGTAAGCTTGTGTGTAGCGTTTTACAGAAGAGAAAAAAAAAACTATATCCATCTCTTTTCTGGGGCAATTATACTAGCATAGGGAAAATACAGTATGATTCTCTCTGATTATGCACGAATGAGAAAAGATCCTGGCCAAACTATACATTCCATCTTATGCTAATATCCCACATTCATATGACTAATTAGAAAGAGATGCAGGGCTCAGGTTGACCTCTCATGTGGACACACTTTTTGGCCAGTGTACTCGATCCGGCGTATTAATTCTAGATCCGTGGCTTAAGTAAGCTCGAAAAAAATTATTGTTTTTTAAACAACGAATTTTATTTTTTTGTTATTCGTAAAGCTAATTTTTAAAATAAAATAAATAATATAACAAGTGAAAAGTGCTAATATTTTTCATGCGGTATACTTATATCCATCTGACATATACGTACATTTTTTTACACTAGTAACACTTTCGTACTGTTTTTTGACACGCCTTCTCGATAATCGTTTAATTTTTAATTAAATTGTGTGTGATTTTGTGTGTTATTCATCATTATTTGAGTGAGTACTTACTTATTATATACTAAAATATCATAATACTAATAAATACCTCGAAATAACTGTGATAATAAGCTAAAATTACAATGAGAATGTTGTCAATAATGCAACCGACCAAATTGACAAGCCTAGTTTTCTTAAACATTTCGCTGCATTCATTGTTTATTAACATTGGTAGTGTAATACATTTGGTAGATTGTATTGTACTTTGTTTATTTGTATAACAATTACCTCGTTTAAAAGGCAACTTAGTTGTTTTCTAAGAAAAGTTATCAGTTGCATCCACCGCAGATCGACCGCAGAGAGATCGTGGTATTTAGTTAACCTTATAAGCCTATCGTCGGGCTGTTGAGATACTGGTACGGGAACCAAACTAACTGCGTTAGGTGGGGCGACGCGACGTCTAGTGAATATAGACTAGACTGCGGTGTACGTCAGGGTGGTTTGACCTCTCCGGACCTGTTTAACCTCTATGTGAATGATCTGATAGTCGAGCTGAGCAGCGCCAGGATCGGCTGTCATATCGGGGATGTTTGTCTAAACAATCTCAGCTATGCGGACGATATGGTGCTGCTGAGTCCGTCTATCAGTGGTCTTCAGACGCTACTCTCGGTCTGTGAACGGTATGCGGCGGCTCATGGTCTAAAATATAACGTTCAGAAGACCGAGATGATGGTCTTTAGGGCTGGCAGAGGTCCGGACAGGATACCTAAACTAGTTCTGAATGGCTCACCGGTGCAGGTAGTGAATAAGTTTAAATACCTTGGACACGTCTTGTGCAGTGACTTAAAAGATGACCTTGATATGGAACGAGAAAGGCGGGCTCTGTCCATCAGGTGTAACATGCTCGCGCGCAAATTTGCGAGGTGTACAAATGATGTCAAAGTGACTCTGTTCAGAGCATTTTGTCAGTGTTTGTATACCTGTCAACTTTGGGTTAACTTCAGTAGAAAAGCATTTTCAACTCTGCGGGTTCAATACAATGACGCTTTCCGCATTCTACTGAGGTTACCCAGGTTTTGTAGCGCATCGAGCATGTTCGCAGAGGCGGGGGTGCCCGACTTCTTCGCCATCATCAGAAGTAGGATAGCAGGTTTCTGGGAGAGATTGAGAAACTCAGACAATCGAATACTTAAGACCGTCTCCGAGAGCCTGTACAGCCCCATTTTTCGTTACTGGTCATCCGTTCACCACAGCGAGAACAAAAAGTGACAGTACCTATAGTACCTATGTTGTAAAATTAATATAAAATATTTTATAAGACTAGTCATGTGGCGACTGAAGCAACTCTTAGTTTAAGTTCTTAGTTTATATTAGGATTAGCATAATTTTTATATGGACATGTGTCTGAAATAAAGTGATTTTTTTTTTTTTTTTTTTTTATTTATAACTGTTGATTCTGTTTGTATGACTCAGAAGTCTCGGACATTCACTAACTGATAACTCTCATGGTATAATAATATAACTCTCACTTGCAACAGACTAGTACTATTAGTACTAACTAGTAATAGAAAGTATGTAAGTGTTTTATTTGTAAATACAGGTAAAACTACAGTGGTGCTGGTGGTCAATTTATATATGTACAGTATGTCTATATTTTGCCAAAATGCATATTAAAACATAACTTAATACT
The DNA here is from genome assembly GCF_910591565.1 of Cydia splendana. Taxonomy (NCBI): domain Eukaryota; kingdom Metazoa; phylum Arthropoda; class Insecta; order Lepidoptera; family Tortricidae; genus Cydia; species Cydia splendana. The sequence continues at coordinate 10,113,840 of NC_085983.1, forward strand.
TAAAACAGACTTAACTATCATATCACCAAATATGGGTTACAATTTATTTTTATCAAATTTTTATAAAAATAAATTGTAATCCTACAGCTATAATAGGACAATTTTACACAGATCAACCTAGTCCCACAGTAAGTTCAATAAGGCTTGTATTGTGAATACCAGTATAATATATCACTATATAGAAATACTTATAGACTAACCCCTTTATTCATAAAACTTTACGGCTTGATTTAGTTAAATCATGTTATATCCTTTCTTACAAATACACAAGTCAAAATAACAGATAAGGACAAATGATTATTAACTAATTGAGGTTTGTAGCACAGTTATGAATAGGGAGGACAGAAAACAATACAATACTATTGCACACCTCACATAGTAACACCAATAACATCAATTGCATAGAAAACATCAATAACTCGGGAACAAATATTTTTGTTATTCTTCTATTTCTGGCCCCCACACTCTGACAACACTGATTGTCGTCTGTGTGGTGAAGAGAAAGAGACAGTATAACACCTAATGTGTGAATGTCACCCTTGCCAGACAAAGAATGAAGGACTTTGGAGCAGGATACCTGAAACCAAAGGATTTTAATATGCTAGCCATGAGCTCCATCATCCGACACATGTATATGGTGAGAAAAGCTCTTGATTGGTTGACAGATCTTTTCTAGGGGGTAATTGCACAAAAGATCCCTATGAGTCGAAGTGTATCTGCAAGGGCCCATGAAAACAATAAGATAAGATGAGATAACATATTCTTCATCTTCAGTCGGTCCCTCAATGCTGAGGATCGTGACATCATGTCCTTCTGTTGAAGACCAGGTTCCTCCATAGGCTTCTATTATTCGCCAAGCGCATGGCCTCATGCAGCTTTAATTGAAAAGTTTGTGTTATAAATAAATGCCCTTACCAGGATTTCAACTCATGACCTTCTGCATCATAGTTGGTAGACTAGGCTAGAAAGCTGACTAAATCACACGATCTTAATGTACCTAATTCCACAGCACCATGACGGACACCTACGGAACCCTGCCTACCGGGGGCATAACCCTCAAATGGGACCCCAAGAACCTGGAGATCCGCACCACGTCGGTGGAGCGGACCCTGGAGCCCCTAGTGCTCCAGGTCACCACGCTCGTGAATAGCAAGGACAAGCAGGCTAAGAAGAAGAGACGTGAGTATACAGATTCCCAGTGGATTTGCCCTAAGGCCCAGTGGGGCCCAGGCCTAGGGCAGCAAGATATTAGGAGGGGTGGCAAATTGTATCAAAAAATTCACTGATGATAACAAGGAATAACTCAAAATGTAGTCAATATGATGGGTGCTGAGATAGGGGCGGCTACAGGGCCTGGGGCCTAGAGCGGCAAAAATTGCAAATCCGCCACTGGAGATTCCAGATTGATGATGATTTAGGTTAGTTCCCGATTCGCTGGATTCTTGTTTCGCCGGATTCCTGTTTTGGCGGATTTAGTATTTACGTAACAAGAATCCGGCGAATTGGGAACTAACCATGATTTATGAATTATATGATCAAAATATTATTATTTATTTTTTTACAGTACATATGGTGCTGTGCTAGTTTCCCTCACTAGTGCGGGAATAAGCACTTTTTGTGCCTATGTCAAAAATTTAAAGGGTGCGAATAGGTAATTCGCAACTCGTGTCAATTTAAAACACTCCTTCAGTTTATCACCACTCATTGCGAATTTCCTACTTTCCGCACTTGTATCGTAAATAACTATTCCAGTACATATGGTGCTTGTTTCATGCACTAGTGTGGGAATAAGCATTTTCTGTCCCTACACGGTGCTACAATAAAAGTCATATTGATGAAAACCATTTGAAACCTCAGTGGTAAAAAAAACTTACTATTATTTCAGCCGGCAAGTCCAAGCGCGCGAGCGCTCTAGTGGCCACCGTGGAGCGAGCCACCGAGATCTTCATAGAGCGGGGGCAGACCATCGCCTACGAGAACCCTGAGATCACCAGGGAGATGCTGGCTGCCGTGGAAGAAGTCAGGAAGGCTGGTGAGTCCACTTGTAACCATCACTTCAGCCAGTCCAAGCTCTAGTGGCCACCGTCGAGCGAGCCACCGAGATCTTCATAGAGCGGGGGCAGACCATCGCCTACGAGAACCCTGAGATCACCAGGGAGATGCTGGCTGCCGTGGAAGAAGTCAGGAAGGCTGGTGAGTCCACTTGTAACCATCACTTCAGCCAGTCCAAGCTCTAGTGGCCACCGTGGAGCGAGCCACCGAGATCTTCATAGAGCGGGGGCAGACCATCGCCTACGAGAACCCTGAGATCACCAGGGAGATGCTGGCTGCCGTGGAAGAAGTCAGGAAGGCTGGTGAGTCCACTTGTAACCATCACTTCAGCCAGTCCAAGCTCTAGTGGCCACCGTGGAGCGAGCCACCGAGATCTTCATAGAGCGGGGGCAGACCATCGCCTACGAAAACCCTGAGATCACCAGGGAGATGCTGGCTGCCGTGGAAGAAGTCAGGAAGGCTGGTGAGTCCACTTGCAACCATCACTTCAGCCAGTCCAAGCTCTAGTAGCCACCGTGGAGCGAGCCACCGAGATCTTCATAGAGCGGGGGCAGACCATCGCCTACGAGAACCCTGAGATCACCAGGGAGATGCTGGCTGCCGTGAAAGAAGTCAGGAAGGCTGGTGAGTCCACTTGTAACCATCACTTCAGCCAGTCCAAGCTCTAGTGGCCACCGTGGAGCGAGCCACCGAGATCTTCATAGAGCGGGGGCAGACCATCGCCTACGAGAACCCTGAGATCACCAGGGAGATGCTGGCTGCCGTGGAAGAAGTCAGGAAGGCTGGTGAGTCCACTTGTAACCATCACTTCAGCCAGTCCAAGCTCTAGTGGCCACCGTGGAGCGAGCCACCGAGATCTTCATAGAGCGGGGGCAGACCATCGCCTACGAGAACCCTGAGATCACCAGGGAGATGCTGGCTGCCGTGGAAGAAGTCAGGAAGGCTGGTGAGTCCACTTGCAACCATCACTTCAGCCAGTCCAAGCTCTAGTAGCCACCGTGGAACGAGCCACCGAGATCTTCATAGAGCGGGGGCAGACCATCGCCTACGAGAACCCTGAGATCACCAGGGAGATGCTGGCTGCCGTGGAAGAAGTCAGGAAGGCTGGTGAGTCCACTTGCAACCATCACTTCAGCCAGTCCAAGCTCTAGTAGCCACCGTGGAGCGAGCCACCGAGATCTTCATAGAGCGGGGGCAGACCATCGCCTACGAGAACCCTGAGATCACCAGGGAGATGCTGGCTGCCGTGGAAGAAGTCAGGAAGGCTGGTGAGTCCACTTGCAACCATCACTTCAGCCAGTCCAAGCTCTAGTAGCCACCGTGGAGCGAGCCACCGAGATCTTCATAGAGCGGGGGCAGACCATCGCCTACGAGAACCCTGAGATCACCAGGGAGATGCTGGCTGCCGTGGAAGAAGTCAGGAAGGCTGGTGAGTCCACTTGCAACCATCACTTCAGCCAGTCCAAGCTCTAGTAGCCACCGTGGAGCGAGCCACCGAGATCTTCATAGAGCGGGGGCAGACCATCGCCTACGAGAACCCTGAGATCACCAGGGAGATGCTGGCTGCCGTGGAAGAAGACAGGAAGGCTGGTGAGTCCACTTGTAACCATCACTTCAGCCAGTCCAAGCCCTAGTGGCCACCGTGGAGCGAGCCACCGAGATCTCCATAGAGCGGGGGCAGACCATCGCCTACGAGAACCCTGAGATCACCAGGGAGATGCTGGCTGCCGTGGAAGAAGTCAGGAAGGCTGGTGAGTCCACTTGTAACCATCACTTCAGCCAGTCCAAGCTCTAGTGGCCACCGTGGAGCGAGCCACCGAGATCTTCATAGAGCAGGGGCAGACCATCGCCTACGAGAACCCTGAGATTACCAGGGAGATGCTGGCTGCCGTGGAAGAAGTCAGGAAGGCTGGTCAGTCTACTTGTAACCATCACTTCAGCCAGTCCAAGCTCTAGTGGCCACCGTGGAGCGAGCCACCGAGATCTTCATAGAGCGGAGGCAGACCATCGCCTACGAGAACCCTGAGATTACGAGGGAGATGCTGGCTGCCGTGGAAGAAGTCAGGAAGGCTGGTGAGTCCACTTGTAACCATCACTTCAGTCAGTCCAAGTTCTAGTGGCCACCGTGAAGCGAGCCACCGAGATCTTCATAGAGCGGGGGCAGACCATCGCCTACGAGAACCCTGAGATCACCAGGGAGATGCTGGCTGCGGTGAAAGAAGTCAGGAAGGCTGGTGAGTCCACTTGTAACCATCACTTCAGCCAGTCCAAGCTCTAGTGGCCACCGTGGAGCGAGCCACCGAGATCTTCATAGAGCGGGGGCAGACCATCGCCTACGAGAACCCTGAGATCACCAGGGAGATGCTGGCTGCCGTGGAAGAAGTCAGGAAGGCTGGTGAGTCCACTTGTAACCATCACTTCAGCCAGTCCAAGCTCTAGTGGCCACCGTGGAGCGAGCCACCGAGATCTTCATAGAGCGGGGGCAGACCATCGCCTACGAGAACCCTGAGATCACCAGGGAGATGCTGGCTGCCGTGGAAGAAGTCAGGAAGGCTGGTGAGTCCACTTGTAACCATCACTTCAGCCAGTCTCTAGTGGCCACCGAGATAAATTATTGAGAAATAGTTATTTGTTTTACGTTTTATATTAGAGGAAATATGAAACAAGTTATGTTAAGTGGTTAAAGTTGGTAGTTCAATTGGTTAAGAGCTACGCACGGATTGCGGAGGTTGCGGGTTCAAGTCCCGCCGGAAGCGTAACTTTTAATTTTTTCCTGTAATATATAGAATTTGGAATATCGCTCGCGACGTATCTGCTTGTTTAAAAATTGGTTTATGATATCCGCGGTTCCGAGCACGCACATCCACCTCGCTCACGCTCAGTGAGAGTAAGAGATGAACACGAACCTACTGGGCCTTAAGTCGATGCATCTATTTATTCCAGGTGCGGCCATGAGTCTCGCAGCGCGCGAGTTCTCTGAGGAGCCCTGCGCCTCGGCGGTCCGCTCCTCCATGGTCCGCGCAGCCCGCAACCTGCTGTCAGCTGTGACCCGTCTCCTGATCCTGGCTGATTGTGTGGATGTCCACCAGCTACTGTCCCGCCACCGAGCCGTGAGTACCTACACTAAGAATCTATCAGGATTGGCAGTCTTCAACTGTGCGTTTTTGCAGAAATTGCATCGCAAATAGGGGGTATTACTGCAATTTTCTGCCGTCAGAGTGCAGCACTAAGCTAGCTAGTAATCCATAGAGTAACTTGTACATACTGTGCCTTAAACTGTTTTTTGACAAGTTTTCACAGACAATAAAATATGACATTGATGCATCAAGGCGGTTTGTTAACAAGGGCCTACCGGGAAAAGCGAAAATCGGAATTTGGTTACCCGCCTCTTTATTGCTCAAATGTGCAAGAGTGATAGAGAGGTTAGATAACAAAATTTCGATTTTCTTGTTTCTCGGTAGACCCTCAGATTGTGATGGATTGTTGTAGTGGCGCCCCCTACGCAAACTTTCGCGTAATATTCCCTATTGCACGGCTAAACTGTGGAATGAACTTATTTCCGGAGCGATACAACTTTCAAACCTTCAAAGAGCGTAAAAAAGAGCGTGTTCTCATTTACAATCACTCTGGCGTTGTAGATGTTCATAGGGGCTTGTGCACAAATCACGCGAGATTCGATAGAGGGAGGAGGGGTCTCGAAAAAATCACGATAGATCACGTTGGAGGGGGGTATAAGGAAACCTCACGTGTATTTTTCTACAGTGAACGAAACTAAGAAAAAAGACCTGCCACATAAGTAGATACTTTTCTCGGTTTCGTTAAACATAAATCTTCACCCTGCACTTCAAAATAGCGAGTCTATTTAACGAAAATAGAAAAATAAACAAGATTTTCTATATACAATACTTAAAATTAGGTCGAATGAAAAAGTTTCAAAAAAATACACGTGAGGTTGTGTGGGGGGAGGGGGTAGCCAAAAACCTCACCAAATATCACCAAGGGGGAGGGGGGTCAAAAAGTAGCCGAAAATACCTCGCGTGATTTGTGCACAACCCCTAGGTCACGTTATGCCATGCCATGCCATTTGCCTGCTAATCCTCCTATATCATAAAAATAGTACCTAATTAAAACCAAAATATTACTTTGTTAATCGAAAAGATAACGTGCTAGTCAGTCAGTGCTAACCCGTTATCTTTTCGCGGATTAGCAAAGTAATATTTTGGTTTTAAAGTATGGATTTCCGCAAAGTAACGTCCGATTCTATTCAATATATAAAAATAGTAGCCTAAAAGTAGATAAATACTAGTTACAAAAGAGTTTGGCAAATCCTTAATATATTTGTTTATCGACAGGTGGAAACGGACCTGGACAAGCTGAAGTCGGCCTCCTCGCAGTCCGAGCTGGTGGAGTGCTCGCGGCAGCTGGGCCGCTCCGCCGCCGAGCTGGCCGCGGCGGCGGCGCGGCGCCAGCACGAGCTGAAGGAGCCGCGCATGAAGGACGAGCTGGCGGCCGCCCGCGCGGTGCTCAAGAAGCATTCCACCATGCTGCTCACCGCTTCCAAGGTCAGTTCATCATCTTCCTCGCGTTGTCCCGGCACTTTGCCGCGGCTCATGAGAGCCCAGAGTCCGCTTGGCAAGTGGGCACTAGTTTTTACGAAAGCGACTGCCATCTGATCTTCCAACCCGGAGGGTAAACTAGGCCTTGTTGGGATTAGTCCGGTTTCCTCACGATGTTTTCCTTCACGGAAAAGCGAATGGTATATTATGTGGCTTCCGAGATCAGATAGCCACCGAAACTCTTGGCTGCTGGTTTCTATGAAAATACATAGTGGACTGAGGCATACTTGAGTGCTACTAGTAAAATGTCACACTGTCCAGTTCGGAGGATATTAGATTTCTTCCTGTCAAATACAATTCTCCATAGCGTCGTATATCATCACTATTTTTTTAATTAATGTTAATAAAACAGTAGTTAAACTTAGAAGTAAAATGAACGACATATTATTTGACAGGTGTACGTCCGCCACCCGGAGCTGGCGGCCGCCAAGGCCAACCGCGACTACGTGCTGCGCGCCGTGTGCTCCGCCGTCGACACTATAGCCTGCGTCGCCCAAGGCAGAGCCCTACCCAACGCTACACCTGCTGGAGGTAACCCTATACCATTAAAATGAATATATAGTTGTCTGTAAAGTCGGTTTACGGAGGATAATTTTGCGTGATAACGTCATAAGAAAACATTACCATTACATTACGTAACGTTACCATGGAGATCTGTCCACAGCGTTACCATGGAGATCAATCCACAATGTGACACTTTTTCGTGCATGCTACCGGTGTTCATCGATTTATAAGACGTTATTACGTCAAAAAGTTAACAATTTGATCACCGTCCGAAGTAAAAACGGCCGTTTATGTTTTGAGTTCATAGATCGACGAATCCAGCAACATAAAAACTAGTTTGATGTATTCAAAAGGTACTTATTTACACAATACAGTACGTAGCGGCCCCCCTTTTTTTTTAATATCTTTCGTTAAATTTAAATAATCACGATTATTTAGCAGTGGCGCTAGTGTGCACGTTGATGGGCTCTTAACCTGCGCGCCATACGTAAGGGTGGTATTCCATTTGTCCAATATCTTTGGTCCAATGTTATAGCGTCTGGACTCTCATTAAGCAAAATGTGAGACAAAATACACATTGGACAAAGAAGTAGGACAGTCTTCTAAGTGCGAAGTTATTGACGTTTTCGAAGTGTAATGCTTCTTTGGAGATGTCGCTAGGAGTGATTGACCGAAGCGTAGCGAAGGTCTACGTTTTGACTCGGGCATTTTGCTTTTGTATGTCCGGATGTTCTCCTCTACGGGTCGCAATTCTTAACCGATTCTCGTGAAATTTTGTAACCGAATTCTATGATTCGATAAAAAAAAATTGTCGAGCCGGTTTTAGGATTTTTTTTTAAATGGAAATGTTGTGACAGTTCGCGCTTAAACAAATAGTCGTATCGGTATCATAAGAGTGTATTCTTTTTGAGACATGTTTACTGATTAAATGGCCAAAAATTCAAAACAAATATTTCGCTGGTTTTGGAGGTATTAAGATATTTTAGTTTGTATGTCCGGATGTTCTCCTCTACAGGTCGCAATTATTAACCGATTCTCGTGAAATTTTGTAACCGAATTCTATGATTCGATAAAAAAAAATTGTCGAGCCAGTTTTTGGAAATTTTTCAAAATAGAAGAGTTGTGATAGCTCGCGCTTAAACAAATAGTCGTATCGGTATCATAAGATTCTATTCTTTTTGAGACAGGTTTACAGATTAAATGGCCAAAACTTCTGAAATTTTATTTCGCTGGTTTTGGAGGTATTAAGATATTTAGTTTTTACTTGAGAATGAGTAGCTAAATTTCGTCACCTTAAGTAAGAACCATCATTGCGTATTTTGCAAACGTTCGCTTTTTTGTTTGCACAGAAGGTCTGGGTTCGATCCCCAGTAATTATATGCTGGGATATAACTTTTCTTTTTATATTTTTTTTGCACTTTTCGTAGTTTTTTTTTTACTATATATTATTTTCATCGTGTCCAATAAGATATGCTCGCGAGGTCTACAG